>NC_138170.1:87409650-88609650 GCF_964165515.1 Mesoplodon bidens
CTTGCTTTCTGGGTGGTGGTTTTACTGAACTAAATCCTGGGTCAGGAGTCTTCAGAGGCAGGAAAGCCAGGCCTCAGTGAAGGGTCAGCAAACCCTCAGCTGGACCACGAGGAGGCCCTGGCTGTAAGGGCTGCCCGGCAGCTGGAGCACGTGAGCCTGAAGCTGGGACAAGACACACGTTCGTTCCCTCGCAGTCTGGGAGGCAGACTCAGTCCCCAGTGCAGGCTCTGTAGGGATGAGCCCGCTCCGGAGGCCCCGTGGGAGGGACCTTCCTGCATCCTTCTGCTCCAGGGGCTCCCGGCTCGTGGCCACGTCACCCCAGCTCTGCTTCTGTCTTCCCTCTGTGCATGTTTCCATGTCTCCTCCTCTCGTAAGGACGCGCCCCAGGATTTAGGCATGCCCTAAGGCTTATCCTGACTACGTTTGCCGGGACCCCATTTCCAAGCAGGTTCCCATCACAGGGTCCGGGGCCCAGGACTTGGGGACACGATTCAATCATGAGCCCAGCTGAGCTACCGTTGCTGGGGATGATTTGGGGCCGGTGCTGGGAGTTGGGGCTGGAAGCGGGGAGGGCAGACTCACAGCACATAGACGGACAGCAGCACGAGGATGATGGGGTCTGAGCGCTGGCCGTGAGCCAGGCTCCCCGCCCGTGCTGCTGTCTGTCCCTGCTCTGTCGCCTGCCTCAGCCCTTCACATGGCCTGAAAAGCTGGGCTGGAGCAGCGACCCCCGGCCCCGTCCTTGCGCCGCCCTGGGAATGACTCCCCAGCCTGTCCTCCGGCTAGGACTGTTTTCTGTGTTCTTCTAGTGTTTCTTTGCATCGCCCTGGGCAAGGGGCACGGGCCCGGGCTGGGCGCCCACGTGGACCCTACGTGCCCCGGAGAGCCTTGCCGGTCACCAGCCCCGCTGCTTGTTCCAGAGCAGACCTTGGCTGCGGGTGCCCCTGGTATGGCTGGTTCTCTGTCCAGTACAAACCCCGGTACATTTCTGACTCAAATGGGCAGATCGGCTGCGTTCTTCCCGTTGTATTTTATAGAATCAGTCTCTGTTAGTCTGACCTATTTTATTATTCACCATCTTTGTATTTTTGGTTCTGCTGGGTTTTTTGCTTCAAGCCCATTTTCTCCTGGATTGTTAAGCCTATCTATTTTGAAATGACTCTTTAAACTTAAACATGCTAATAGATCACGTTGTCAGTCTTAACCCTCATCATTTCACTCCCCCACCGTGATGTGCAACCAAGCCCCTGGGCAGTTGCTACTATTCTCCCCTTTTTTGAAATTGTAATCCCCCCTCCCCTGAGGCCACAGTTGGCACGTGCAGATGGAGCTATGGTCACCCTGTGAACAGAGGAGGAACCTGCGGGATAAGACGGCGTTTCGACCGTTCGGCTGCAGAGCCGTCGGGCCTTCTCCATGCTCAGTGCCACTAACACCAGTGGGTGTGACTGGCCCGGGCACAGACGAGACTGCGAAGGGGGCCTGGGGGGCACAGGCCACTGGGCACGGCGGTCACCGTGACGATCGCAGAGACTGCAGACATCAGGGGAGGTTCCTGCTCTGTGAGCTTCTTCCCCCAAGATAGTGAGAGGAGGGGGCTCAGAAATCGGGGGGTTTCCACCCGGGTCTGAGGCTGGGCTGGGTCCCCAGGTGCTCAGGCCACGTCCCCTGGCCCGGATTAGCCTCACTGGCGGAAGCGAAGCCCCCGCTGAGTCCTGGCAGGGCTGGGTGGGAGTGGGCCGGGGGACGGAGGGGGCAGGGATTCGGAGGACGGATGCCACGCTGGCCTCTTTGCTCTGTGACGTTGGGAAAACATGCCGGCCTCTGAATCTTCCTCTTGGGTGGGTGGCTGAGAGGACTGAAAGCGGCTCCTGGGAAGTAGGAGTGGCTCAGGGGACGCGCTGAGCTGCAGCTGGACCGCGGGGCACGGCAGGCGGCGCCGGGCTCTTAGGAGGGGGCGGTGTGTGTGTGTGTGTGTGACTCCAGCTCCATGTCCTGAGTTTGAGCTGATCCCGGTGGAGGTGGCCGAGGACACAGAGCTCAGGACCGCGGGGTGTTCCAGTCTGCACTCAGAGCCGTGCGCCCCCCATGACTTTCCCTGGCGTCCCAGGCTGGACGGGCTCCTCCAGTCGTTAGTGCAGAAAGAAAAGATTCAAGAGCCAAAGGCGAGTCTGGAAGGCATCCCACGGGCAGAAGGGCAAGGGCGGGACAGAGGGAAGGAGGGACCGGGTTCCTCATAGGCGCCGCCGGCTGCTTCCCTGCAACTCAACTCTCCCACCTGCAGCGGGTCCTGCATGCTCTCAGCACACACACTTCCTCGCAGGCAGCCCCAGGCGCATGTCGCATCTCCCCTCCTGCCTTTGCAAGGCCATCGATCCTTCTTTTCCTTTGCAGCGTCTACAGCCAGTGTTAGGAGTCACCTCCCACCAAGTGCTAGAAGCAGCCGAGGTTGGCGGTCTTCCACGGGCTCTTCCACGGCACTGGGGCCAGCGGGAGGGGGGCAGGCGGCAGGCAGCCCCACCCAGGGAGCTTCTGCAATCAGGGTCCATGGATACGCAGGGTGAGAGGTGAGTGCTTCTGGAGGCTTCCTCCTGTGCACAAGGCAGGGATACCCAGGCTTCAGATCCATTTTCTCAGGATCTCACAGCAAGCCCCGAGAGGCCACAACTGAAGATTTAAAATGCCAAATTCAACCCTACAGGAAACAAAAGCACAAGGTAAACAGCCCTCTGCCTGGCATCTGGACTGTTCTTTATCTGTTCTCGCTCTGAACCCAGCACCACCAGACAGGTCCTGGCCTCCAGTGTCTGTCACTTTGCCGCCTCATAGGTGCAAAGAGTCCGGATCCCTGGGGTAGGTGTCCCCTGCGGAGTCTCTGCACCTGCACTGCTATTCGTAGATAAATCCGACTGTGCATGTGCACAGCTAGTGCAAGCTGACGTGGTCAGACAACCGAGGTGTTACTCACGCCTGGAGGGCTGGGTGGACAGTCTCTTCACGTGGCTGGGCTGTCACTGCACATTCATATTTCCTTAAAAGCCAGACTTGTCTCCATCAACATGTTTTTCATAGTTTTATGTTTCTGCAGCCTGTGCAGTGGTGCAGTGCAGCCAGCTTTGAGGATGCTCTTGGTGACCCACGAGTGAAAGCTCTTTGGCTGGGGCTGTTCTGAGCTGAGGTCGAGCCACAAGGACCCCCTTCCTGGACCCCAGAGTTGTGCGTGATCCTAGCATCTGGGTCCTCTCACCGCCTGCCGGGTCCTCCCAGGCATCCCGCAAAGGCACGGCCTGTCCCCAGGAGGGACCCCCACCCTGTCCCGAGGTCTCTGTCTCACCTGCTCTGCCTGACAGCCAGGTGAAGACACAGCCTCTCAAGCTGTCCCCTCACCTCTGGCCTTTCAAGCTGTCCCTTCTGAACCAGCTCACACAGCAGTGCACACACAACAGGTTCCTTAGAGAAGTTTATCACAATTTGTGAAGAAACGTGAGGTCTTTTATGGACTTATTTTCCCCATTTCCACATGCAACTTGAAAATTCCATGTGAAATGTGAAACACGTATATTTCAAAAGAGGCACCATCATTGGGAAAGCACACAACCGGTAGAAACCTTGGAAAATTCAAGAAGTAGCTTTGAAAACAATCACATGCAATCTCATCACTCAGAGATAACTAAGCATTTCAGTGAATGTGTCTCTTCTCCTGTTTGTAGAGTTAGTTTCTGTGTGTGTTTTAATGCAATCATCATAAATTTTTTTGCTTTACAATATCCTTCTATATCTTAAAATGTCCTGGGCTGCTTTCTGTGTCATTATTAAATGGTCTCTATGATATTATTTTTGTGGCTGCCTAGTATTTCTGCTAAAGAACAATCTCGTCTCTCTCCATCTCTTTTCCTTCTTACACTTTTCTTCATGGTGCTATTTTACAATGTATTCAGTTGTTTCTCATCTGTGTCCTCAGATGAAAGAGAGACCCCAGCAGCACAGACCACAGCCAGGCTCTCCACTGCGGTGTCCCCAGAACACAGAAATAGAAACTCAACAAATACTTGCTGGATGAACGCATGGATTTAACCAATCTTCCACTGGCACACGTTTTAAGTGTCATGCACCAAGCCACATGTATATACATCTTTGGGTGTATTTTTGGTGTTAACTTAGGGTACATTCTTCAATGCAATGTTTCCAGGCAAAAAAGTATGGGTATTTACATGGCTCTTGATAATAATTACCAAATTATTATTCAGAGATGCTATACTAATTTATAGTCTCACCACAAACATCCAAGAAAATTATATTTATTTTTTCACTTCTTCTGAAATACTCATTTACATTTATCTCTATCAATTTGATAGGTACAGGGTACAACTTTTATCTTCATTTGATTTATATTTCTAATGAATTTGAATATTTTCACATATTTATCGCCCATTTATATTTTCAATTACCCATTTATTTTCTTTGTCAGTCATTTGTTCTTATTTCTTTGTCAGATTTCTTTATATTTTAAGGACATTGATCTGTTACATGGAGCAAGTATTTTTTCATTTGCCATTTAATTTTGTTACAGTGTTTATGATGCTCAGTGTTACTGCATTTGTATACAGTCAGACGAGTGTTTTTCTGTGACGTCTGGTGTTTTATGAGCAGGCACTCTGTTCTGATTCCTGATTACAGCCCAGCTACGCCAGCGGGATGCTCTCCAAATGGAGTTTCTCCCTGAATTCAGGAGCCTGAACATCCTGCTGAAAAGTGTGGAGGGAGCCATACATCTCTCTCGGAAGGGATGAAAGTTCAGCCTGTGAGGCAGACAGGATGCAGCGCACAGCTGTAAGGGCACGTTGGACAGAGGGCTGGGGGATGCACCTTGGGCTCCAGCCGGCAGTGAAATATTACGGAGGGAACGCGTCTCCGACGCAGAAAAGGCCACTCTGTCCTGCACACCTGTCCTCTGAGAATCGACCTTAATCCCACATCCTGATGCTCTGCCATCTGTCGGTGTGCCTCCCTCCCTGGAAATAAGTCAGGGGCTCGGATTCGTCTTTTGCTACATTTGTCTCTTCTCCTCATTTATCCCATATGCTCGTTACCTCTGATGTGCAGCCTCTCCGCCTTCAGCACGACGCCCTCATTTTTACCCCTTTACCTCGTCTACAAAATCTGCTTTATTGTCCTTATTAATCCCTCTATTGGTATCACCTCAAAGTCTATTATTTTTCAAGAAAATTAGAGCAATTTTTAAAAGCCTCATTATTTTACACACGTGAAATAAAAAGAGCTATCTTCCAACGGGCCCTGTCCTCCCCAAATTTATATCTTCGCCGAGTCTCACTGCGATGAGATTTGGATGTTTCTGAAAATGTGAACTTGTGATTTCACTCAGTAGTAAATGGAGCTGTTGGAGGGACAAAGAAAGGCCACAAAGGCAGCGACTCTGGAGTCGGGAACGGGGACACTGGGACTCCAGTCTCTCGGTCTAACGCACCTGGAAGGAGGTGCACCGGGAAGGAAGTGCACCTGGGTTCACTTCCTTTCACTTTAATGGGAACTTGCTCGGGACGTCAAGGGGCAGACCCTTAGACAGGACCCCGTGCTGAAGGGGGAGAAATGCAGATTCCTGCTTTCACTGGCATTTGCTCTTCAGCTCAGCCCTTTAAGTTTTCCCCGGAAATGCCTCTGTGTCTTCAAGTCTTTCATTTGAACCTAATGGACCCCAGTGGCCATCAGAAGGTGAGGGCAGCGTGAATAAGGCTCCTTGGAGATGCATCTGTGCACGGGCTTCTTGGCATCAGGCTGGGCCGATGGCTTCTCTGATTCAGGAGATGCCGACTGGGGTTTTGTGGTTCTGTATCAAAGGGAGGGAAAGTTGCCAGAACACGAGCGAAGATATAATAATCAGGGAACACACAGCCTAAGTTACTGCCTAAAATTTAAGGTTTGAAGAAGTGTCATTGCGTTTTCTTGCTTCTTTTAGTTCCTTAAACTGCTTTTGGAGCCATATCCACTGGTGAGTCACTGCCGCTAACGATGGTTGGCAGAGCTCCTGCTTCACCCATGTCATCGCTGTTGCTGGACGGCAGGGTGTCTGTCTGGACTCTGACGCCCGGTGTGGGATCCGGCTGGGGTGACAGTGCTTTGCGGTGGAGGCTCAGGGTCGGATGGTTGAGAGCGGCTCTGAGCTGCAGCCTGGAGGGTGGATCCCTGCTGGCTGAGCGGCTTGGGAAAGAGGCTCAGGCCACCTGGCCTCATCCTTCCTCGGTGGCACCTGGTGGAGGACCGCGTGTCTGCTGTTCTAAACAGAACTTGCTCCAAGTTGGAGATGCCTCGGAGGCCCCGTCATCCCTGGAGTAGCCTGCGTCTGGGGACAGATTCGTGAACACAGACTTGCAGAGCTCCTGCTGTGTGCTGGGATGGGAGTGAGGTGCAGGTCTTAGGCCTGGAGCACAAGCTCAGGGAGCTCCCGGCTGGGTGTCTCATGAGCTGCTGGTCCCCGGAGCCTGCACTTGGCTCCCGAGCCTGAGCTGTGGCCCAGGCTTCTAGGTCAAGGGCAGGGAGAAGCCTGCCCCCTGAGCCATCGTGCTCCATTTCCCATTCTGGAAAGGGGCCTCTGTGCGTGAAGTCACTCCTAAGAGTAATAAATACGACCAGCTTATGAGCACCGGCCAGTTCCTATCAGACCTAGAGAAAACACACGCTGCAGGGTCGGGACCTGGGAAAGCATCCGTGGCTCTGGACAGCTCTTCTGGGGGTTTGCCCTGTGCTGACCCAGTGCTCAGCATTGCGTGGACGTGGAGATGAGCTTCTCCTCCCATCCTGTTGAAGCTCAGTGGTGAGTGGGTGGTGAGAGCCCGGCACTGGGGACAGAGGGCGACCTGACGTGGGGGAGCCATCCCCAAGATGTCCACATCCTCCTGCCTGGAACCAGAGAACACGTGGCCTTATGTGGCAAAGGAGAATTTGAAGTGTGTTAAAGTCCAGGATCTTGAGATGAGAGACCAGTTAGGGTCATCACGGGGTCTGTTTTAGGAAGGCAGGAAGCAGGAAGCCCAGATCAGATGTAAGGACAGTATGAGGGCTGAGAGTGAGAGATCTGAAGATGCTGCTGGTTTTAAAGTTGGAGCAAAGGACCATAAGCCAAGGAATGCAGGCGCCCCTAGAAGCTGGGAGGGGCAGGAAACGGATTCTCGCCTCTGAGCCCCCAGAAGGGAGGCCGGACCTTGACTCAGCCCAGGGAGACCCAGTTTGGACTCCTGACTTGCAGAACCATGAGGTAATAAATGTGTGTTGTTTTAGCCCCTGAGTTTGTGGCAATTTGCTACAGCAGCAGTGGGAGAGCCACACGGGGCTGTCTGGGGTGGGGAGACCTGGGGGCGGGTGGCAAGGCACAGGCAGTGCCAGGTGTTCCTGGGAAGGTGGAGTTGGGCTGGAGGAGAAGACAGGGACAGATGAGGGGGTCTCACTGGGCAGCTACAAGGTGGATCTTTCTCCTGCGGGTAGTGAGGAGAGCAAAGGATGTCAGGAGAGTGGTCTCTTGCAGGGGCTGACACGCCGTCCAGGTAGATCAGCTCTGAGACGGGGTTGGGAGGGGAATTAGGGCCCAGGAAGCTAGCTGGGGCATCAGAGGTGCACGGAGGTCAGCAGAGGGATGACTGAGGCTTAGACACGCACTGGGCCCTCAGAGGTCGGCCCTTGGGCCTCAGATGCTCACAGCTTCACGTGAGAGTTTTTAAAAACTCAAATGGTAGACTCAACGTTTCTAGAATGACCTGTCAATAAAAAGTGGGTCTCCAGCTCTCCTTTTCCATCAGTATCCTGTGTGGGCCCCACCCCATGTGCAGAAAGGTGGTGCCGTCAACAAAGGGGGTCCAGGCACGAACCCAAGAATATCGCCCAGTCCTTCACTGTGTCAAGGTCTATACTGAGGGCCTGCTGCCCGAGTCTCTGGCTTGAACTAAACAGCCGTGGTTCCAAACGCCGTCTCTGATCTCTGTCTCATAGTCCAATGAGCAGGCAGGTGGGCAGATGGCACAAGGATGCAAGGAGAAGAGGGTGACGGAGGCGCACTGGACGTGTGCGGGAAGGACCCCCCCCCAGGCCTGTGTGGGACCTCGGGGCACAGCGGGGTAGCCAGGCTCTGGCCCTGACTCCTGTCCTGCCAGGGCTCACAGCCCAACGGCTAGGCTGACAAGCTCCTTTCACACAGGAAATTAATTACAGTTAGAGCAAGGACCCAGATGAAAAGGTAAAGGAAGTTTGATGGAGGAGTTTGAACTGAATTCCAAAGATGAACAATGTTAATTAGTAGGACGGTGGGGAGAACCTCCCACACAGAGGGCAGCGCGTGTGGGGAGAGAGGCTGTGATGCTCCAGGAAGCCCGGGGCATGGGGAGGTCCAAGAAGCGGTGCTGGGGACGGTGCAGGCTGGACGGGCAGGGGCAACGTCCCCACAAGCTCCTAAGACTGGATTCTGTGGGTAACGGCAAGGCTTGTCCCCAGAGAGGTGGCACAGATTTCTGTTAGGAATGTCACTTGGTCGAGCTTGGATGGACACGTGAAGGCCGGGAGTGCCTGGGGGAAGAAGCTGAGGCATCCACAGGGGGGTTAATCAGCGTGGATGCATGAGAAAATAGAGGCAGACGTAGGAAGAAAGTAAGAGGAGAAATGAGAGAGCTCGGTGCCTGGTTGGGTGCAAAGTGAGGACCAAAAAGAAATCCCAGATACCCTGCACAGTTGTCTTTGATATTTGCACAGACAGGGGTCTCTTACTAAAAGAGGGAAGCAGAGAGCTGGGAAGGATTGAGCGAACCCTTGGGGAATCTGAGTTTGGGTTCTGATGAGAAATCTGCCTGGTACCATCTAGTCGAGAGCTGCACTTCCCTCTGGACTGGATGGACCAGAGGGGATGGACGGGAGGGGCACGTGGCAGTTACAGTCCTGAGCTTGAATGAGATCTGCCTAGAAAATTGTCTGGAATGAGAGTGGAAAGCTCAGGATGGGGCCCTGGGGAGCATCAATATGCATGAGGGAGGATAACGGAGGGGAACCCACAGAGGATTTGGAAAAGAAGTGGCTGGAGAGGGAGGAAGTGAATCAGGAAGGAGCGGTTTCCTGGAAACCGAGAGGAGAGAGCAGGAAGGAGCAGATGCTGCAGAGGCGAGAGACAATAATACAACTGAAAACGCAACGTGGAGTCTGGACAGAGAGGCCTCGGATGCTCTGGCCAATTTCAGGGCCACTTTGGGGCCGCACTGCCAACTCTGATGAGCTGGAAACAGCACCAGGTGAGGAAGCGGGCATTCCCTGCCTACCACCGGCTTGGAAAGGAGGGGGAGATCGACGTCTGTAGCAGGAGAGGGGCAGGCGCTCAGGAGAAGTTCTTGTGTCTGTGTTTCACTCCTGAGCAACGTGAGGATTGGTCAGGAGATGTTGACATGCTCAATTATTAAAAGCGCGAAGGTAGAGGTTGGTGGTAAGCACAGCTGAGGGAATGTGAGTTAGAGACAAACTTTGCTGACTGGGTGACACTTCCACTGGAAGGGCCATGTTTTTCTGAAGTCAGGGTCGGGGGGTGGGAGGGAAAATGAGTAGCAACAGCCGGACGCACAGTTGGGCATAAGTAGAATTAAATGATGGGAATCTTCATTGTTTGCTTATGTTTAGTACAACACAGGACAGATAAGCTATTCAAGGTTTATGGCGGCTGCTGTATTCTCTGAGAGTCTAAGTAAGCCTTCACTTTGGGGAGGTTTCACTTATTTAATACACTTACTTTTTCACAGTTTCTTCTTGGGTGCCAACTCTGCTTGGAGCTGGTGTGCACTGCTGAGCTGACACAGGGCTTTTCTTTCTACTAGTAGAGAGGGTCAGAGGTTTGTTATTTTCCCCCATATCCTTTTTCTCCCTTCTTCCTTAATTGTAAAACAAATTCTTAGCTGGACACATGGCCATCTGAAATAAAGTTCATATTTCCCTGCTTTCTTGGTGCCAGCAGTGGTCTGTGACTAAGCTCTGACAAAGGCGTAAGCAGAAGGGTTGTGTTCAATTCCAGATGGAGCCATTTCGTGCAAGAGGACATATCTGTTTGAATATCTTCTTCCTTCTTGCTGGAATTGAATGTGGTGGCAGGAGCTCAGGCAGCCTTCTCACAGTGTGAGTTATGAGTCATATGTCGGGGATGGTAGAGCAACATAATCGAGGGAATCCAGAGTCCCTGACGTTTGGGGAATTATCAGACCAGCCCTAGACTGTGTAGCTCCAAAATAACTTTATTTAGATAAAAATAAACTTCTGTCTTATTTAAGCCCCAGTTATTTTGGGTGTTTTGTTACACATCTGAAATTATCCCAAATAATACAGAGAGACAGACAACAATCATATAAACAAATATGTTGTTACAACTTGCAATAAGTCATCTGTTGGAAATGAACATCATACAGTGATACAGACTTAAAGGGGTCCATAGAAAAGACTGTCAGAAAAGGCTTCAGAAAAAAAAGGTTTTAAAGGGAAAAAAGGAGTGGCAGCTACGTGCGTAACCAGTGGTGTCAACCTGTGCCCTGGTCCAGCCTCCCACGGGTCCCTCTGGTCACCGTACCCACCACCAAGGGTCCACGCAGGCTGAAGGAGGACCCCAGCCCGGCCTGCCTGACCTCGGCCCCCCTGGAGTCGCATGGCCCTGCGGAGCTGACTTCGACTCCAGTAAGGTGGTCCAGCCTGACTTCCTGGGCACGCTTCGGACCTCCCTGGAATTCCCTGATGCCTGCCTATAGCCAAGAAGAGGCTGGTCTGAGCCCCGGACCCCCTCTCAGGACAGGAAGGGGCCAAACCCAGAGCACGGCCAGCCCCAGCGTCAGAGAGCCCCAGGCAGAGGCACGCTTGCCCGGCGGAGGTTCGGGGCTGGGCTAGAGGTGGCTGAGCTGGCTCTTCTTCCGGCGGCAGAAGCCAGCCCAGTGGGTGGAAGCGGTGGTGCCCTGGCCGAGGGCAGTTTGTACCTGTTGCCGCAGGCTCAGCTCCTCCGGGACAGGCATCTCCATCTCGCGCCGAGGGGCTGATCTTGCCTGCTTGGGAGCCACTGAGCATCAACCCCGAACTCCCGCCCGGCAGAGCCCACTCCCACTGGCCAAGGGCGCTGGGCTTTGGGTCTAAGACTAGTGTCCTGTGTCCGGAGCTGCCCTGGGACCACTGGGACACAACCTTCCCTAGACCCACCAGGGCGACCCGTGGGGGTGACCGGCTGGGCTGCACTTGGTCTGTCCCGGGCTGCCATCCACTGCTGGGGCTGCACCCGGAAGCTCCTGCTCTGCGTGGTGCAGTGGCTGCAGGGGCCGCAGTGCTGGTGGGCCAGGTCCAAGCCGAGAGATGCTGGTCGCCGGTACAGGCCAGACGGCGAGGCCGGAGCTGGTGTCAGGCGGCAGGAGGCGTTCACACGGGAGCCCGTTGCTTTCATTTCCTGGTTTTCTAGAAATGTGCGCCAAGTTTTATACGCTTCCTAATATGTTTTACAAATTTGAGAGAAAGGAAAATTGTTACAGAAATTTCTTATTCCCTAGGCTCATATAAAAACAATCTGCACGTAAGGGTGTCGTAAGAGGTAATATTCTTCCAACTATTATTACTGGCTGGGCTTAAATTGCATGTAAATTAAATTGCCGAAATGAGGATAAATACAGTATAATCAGTAGTAACACTTATTCCCTGTAACTGTACAGGAAATATTTTAATTTAGAATTTTCCTCAGTTAAGCCTTGCTTTTAAGGCATTACATCAGGAGTTAATACACTGTAGTCTCTCTCTCTGAAACAGACTTTCTAACACACCAAACTTTTTGGGCACATATTTCTAGATTTTCTAGACAGGTGACTGCTTTCCGGATACTCTTATTTGATTTTGAGACACATGCCTGTGATTGACCCCTGAGATAATATTGGCTTGCTTTCAAAGTTAAAGCTATTTGAAGTTTATTCTGGTTTTATCAGGCCCATAGAGGCTTGCCACTCTTTGCAATGATTAGAGAGAGAGCATGAAGCTTGTGCAGCTAAACCAGGGATGCTGAAAGCGGGAATGGTATACACAGTCTTGAGAGGAGAGACTTCCTGACCTCGGCCGGCCGCTTGCAGCTGGGCCCAGGCTCTCCCAGGGAGCAGACACATAGCACAGAACCATGTGCCATGTCGGATGAGGCCACCACTTCCCCGAGACATCGTGACGGAATGAAACCGCCCGTGCAGACCACACATGTGACCCACAGCCCTCCCTGCCTCGTAGGGAGGACGAGGAAAGCGTTATGCCGGCTCCTTCTTCCTGCCCTCGGCTCAGGTTCATCACCAAAACAGGATTCATTACCACACTTCCTGGCAGCGACCAGTCCAGGACAAGCCCTTGATTCCTCCCAAAGCATTCCACTGTGACCCTGGGATGCATGAAGGCACACACCTGCTGTGCATAGGATGGAAAGACAGGGTGGCCTCCACTTCCTTCCAAGACTGTGATTGAACTTGCACTTATAGGAAAGGGTCGGAGGCTGAGTGCTAATGACAGAGCACGAGATTCTCTCTCCACGAGAATCGAGGTCAGGGGAGGACCTCGGTGCCCACTTTGGAGCTGGAGCCGCGGACGCCCCCCTCCCTCAAGGGCCTTCCTGTTTCATTCACTGTGCCGTTTACAGCCCGGGATGGCCTTTCATCCCTGTCCACACGGGGACTTCGAGCTCTCTGTGCTCCAGGAGTGTCGGTGACAGGCTCAAGGTCACTGAGCCCAGCATGGGACTAGCAGGGAAGTTCCAGCTTTCCAGGAAGGCATCAAAATCGCACACACCTCCCTCTCAGATTTGGAATTTTCTCTGTCTGCTGTGATGTGTGATCCTGGACGGAGGCCGGGCTCTGGGACAGGTAGGACGGTCTGGGTTTCTACCGCACCATCCACCCTCGCTGGACGGGAAGGATGAAGGAGACAGCGGCTGCAGAGCCCTGGCCGCGCCACCTCTTCCTCGGGGGCAGCTCCGCCCCCTCCTCTGGCCTCTCAGCCGGTTCCAGCACAGGGCTGACGTTGGTGAGGACGTCTCTCCTCGCTGGCATTTCGTCTCCGCCTGCAGAGATCTGGTTCTCCTGGCCCGGAATAGCTCAAGTAGGCTGTGACCTCGGCAAGCACCCTTGAGAGGCTCTCGAGGCGCCTTGAGAAATTGCACAGAAGGCGCTCTGCGTCTGGGCTCGATCTATTATTCATGCACGCATGTCTCCGAGGGCGCGGTAATTTAGAGTCTCCCGGAGAGCGCGTCTGCGGCAGCCATAAACCACGCTTCCCGTGCTCCCGGGAGCGAGGCTCTTTCCCTTGCCTAAGCGAGGGGTCGTGCGAGGGATTTGCCCAGATGGAGCGGAGGGGCCAGGCGGCGGGGGAGGGGGGCCGGGGTTTCTGCCAGGGGCTGGCAGACCCCACGCTGGGCGAGTCCTCTCCAGCCGCCCCTGGATGACCTTGGGAGCGCGTCGCTCTGCTCATTTATGAAATGAGGCTCTGGCTTGAGCCGTCCTGACCGTCACGGGCTCAGTCTCCCCCAGTGCCACCCCTGCTCCCTGCATGACCCACAGCAAGGATCCAATGTCCCCCCAAATCACCCCAACATGGTGATGGATGCCTGGCTTTCCTGCCTCAGAAACCGGAATCAGTCCCGTCATAGCACCTGGCAGGTTGAGCTGAGAGTATATTTTCTATGTATATTTATTTCCATCTTCATAGCTCTCATGTAAAAGAGGCATAGCTTTTATGTCTACAGAGAATATAATAAATACAGGAGCACAGGTTTTCACAGAAAACACAGCCCTGGGTTGGCAAATTGACAGACACTAACATAGACTAGTCTTCGAAGGGGGTGGAGATGAAGATAAAGATCAGGGAAGAGACTAATGTCTACTTTCAGATGCTGGAAAGGAGATTAGGGAAAAGCACAGGGATCTGGGAGGTGAGGCCGGGGCCCTTTTCCAATTTCACGCCTTTGCTGGGATCAGGTGAGAAATCCGGCGCACTTGCTCCCTCCCGCCTCAGGGCTACACTCAGTTTCTGCTCCCCCAAAGCTCTGCGCCTCTCCGGAAAGCGAGTAGCCTCATTCTGCGCAGAGCAGACGGTGCTGTGCATCAGCCCGGCCGCTGCTCCTGCAGCCCTGGAAGCCGGGGGCCCTCGTGCCTGCCCAGCTCCTGCGGCCTTTCCCGAGCTCTGCAGGGCTCTCCGGTCCACGGCCCGGCCTGCAGAGCCGTGTCTCCTCGCCCCTGGGCCTGCAGGAGAGGAAGGCCAGACTGTGCCCTGGAACGGAGCCCCGTGGGTGGAGAGGCGCCTCGCGGGGGCAGGCAATGCCCCTCACAGGCCGCCGAGCACTCTCGCTTGCTGCACTGCCGCCTGCTGTGGGTGGTGGGAGTGAGGGTCCCGTCTGGGCACAGAGTAACCCGTCTGGTTGCTCAGCGTCGCTAAAGTACAGAGTGGCTCCAAAGTATGCGCCTCAGATGGGTAACTTTATGTTGTACGGATTTCATCTCAATAAAAATAATAGCCCATCAGTAAAACCACCTTCCAAAACACTTAGACCTTTAAAGCTCTGCAGGATCTCACAGGTGACCTTCACCATTCCCTCATTTTGCAGGAGAAACTGTGGACCCCGAAGTCGTACGGAGGGAAGCTCCATTCTCTTGACCCAAATCCAGGCCTTACCAGGGACCTCACTGAAGTCAGAGATTGGACTCCAGCCCCCATCCCACATTTCCCCTCCGCTTTGGGGGAGGTTGGAATGCGGGAGGGGTTGAAACCTCTCCCACCACAGTGGGTGCAGGAGAGTGGGGCTCCGGGGACCTGTTTACTGGGCTGGGCCAGGGCAACAGCGCCAAGGCAACGCCATCCCGTGGTACAGTGCACGGATGTCCGAGCCCCTTGACGGTTCTCTGATTCTGGGATTCACAGGCCTCAGCCTCAGCAGGTCCCCTCGGCCCTGCAGCTGCTCCTCCGGCAAGCAGTGGGCGTCAGGACCCTGCATCCCCCGGCCAGGTCCCCGAGGTGTAGCCCTGCCCCTCTCCCAGGTGAGCCCCTTCCAGCCTCATTCCCTGGCTGCACCTGCTCGGGAGGAGAGTGGGGTGTGTGTGTGTGGGGGGAGGGGTGTCAGGCTCCCGTACGGGCAGCGCAGCCCCAGCCAGGTGAGCGGGAGAGGGCTCGGTGAGGGCGGATGGGCCCAAGTCCAAGCAGGACACTTCCAGGGGGCCTGGGGAGACCCAGCCAGCCCGCCCTAAAGGAGCTCTAAGCAACTCTTCACAAAGGTCGTGAAAGGACTAGCTCCTAAGCAGCCGAACTGGCCACAGGAAGCTCTGTGCAGCGTCTGCGAACCACGCGTCCGCCGCCAGCCACCTCCTGGGGACGCAGGGCCTGAACAGGGACAGCTGAGGCCGGGCTGGGGTGTTCGCCCACCATTCGTTGAGGAAAGGCCATTTATCAAGTGCTTACTGTATGCCAGTCCTGAGCAGCTGTGTGCGGGCTCCATCCTGGGTGACAAGCTCTGCAGGGGTGAGCCCAGGGTGGATGGGGACCACCCTGAGTCCTCTGGGAGGGCTCCGGAGGACCACAGGATGCGCAGGCAGTGAAGGAAGGGAGGATCCATCACGGGGGGCTGGAGGGAGAACCAGCACAAGCTCCCGGGCACACAGGCCAGCGAAGCCAGGCTAAGGCCTGGCCTCCACCAGGAAGGAGGGCGGGGCCCTGGGGGGTCTTCACAGGGAGCCCTGGAGTCCGAGCTGCTCTTGAGAGGCTCTCTCACCCCAGCGGGGAGACTGGGTTGGGGGTGATGGACAGGTCTGGAGTCAGGGACGCTGCAGGGCGAGCAGTGGGCTGATGTGGCAGCGGGACCAGCAGAGGCGGATTCAGGAGCTGCTGAGAAGCCTGAGCCTACGGCCTCTGATGTCCCGCTGAAGGCCGAAGCGGGACGGGGTTGCTGCTGTGCACTGCTGAGTTCCCCTTTCCCCTGAGAGGGCTGAGTGGGTGCACAGGTCCACGTCAAGGTGTGGTGTGCACACTTGGGATGGACCCCTGTCCCTCTGGACAAACATCCACGACCAAGGCCAGGATGGCCTCAGAGACCCTCAGACTCCCCACAGAGCACCCCTGCTGACTTGGCAAGTTTCCCATTTGCACTGAGATGCAGTTTCTTGTCCATAAACTCAGGACGTGCTGTTCTGAGTGGCAAGGCTAATGGCAGATGGAGTGATCTGATTATGTCAGGAGGCTCGCAAGGAAGGCTTAGGCCGGAAGCCACTGGGTAAATGCCTGTTTTACTTCCCAGGCTCCATCCCCCTAATCTGACATTTTTGACCCGTGACGTTCATTTACATGTTCCATCCACGCTGAGTGATTGCCTGTCTCTCCAAGTAAGTTTCTGTTATGGACACACCCCAGGGCAACCCCAGTGAGTCCTGCTCTGTGGTCCCCTCCCCTCATAGGGGCAGGTCCTGTGACTTCCTTGAAACCAGCAGGCACAGCGAAGGCAATGAGACTGAACTGCAGGTTGTGGCAAAGGTGAAGGAATGCCTCAGATGTGGTATGATCCCTGAAGTAAATCAAAAAGCAGACACCCCCGGTGGGCCTGGCCTAACCAGGAGAGCCCCTTCAAAGGGGCCGTGGGCCTTCCCGGATGCAGAGACCAGAGGCAGCAGAGTCACCTGCTGGCCTCAAGGAGCTGGCTGCCGGCTCGGGAGGGGCCACGTGACAGGGAACTGCGGGCGCCTCTGGGAGCTGAGGGCGACACCTGGCTGACATGAGTCAGAAAACAGGACATCAGTCCTACAGTCATAAGGAGCTGAATTCTGCCAATCGCACGTAGACTCGTAGGAGACCCAGAATCCAGAGAGGAACACGCTGCAGCTGAAACCCTGACTGCAGCCTGGGGAACCCTGAGCCGAGGCCCAGCTCAGCCAACCCAGGCTCCTGACCGCTGGACACCAGGAGACAATAAACGCAGGTTGTTTTAAGATACTAAGTTTGTGGTGATTTGTTTCACAACCAGAGATCCCCAGTACACTTTTTTGTTTTGTTTTGTTTTGTCTTGTTTGTTTTTGTGGTACGCAGGTGTCTCACTGATGTGGCCTCTCCCATTGCACAGCACAGGCTCCGGACGCGTAGGCTCAACGGCCAGGGCTCACGGGCCCAGCTGCTCCGTGGCATGTGGGATCTTCCCGGACCGGAGCACGAACCCGCGTCCCCTACATCGGCAGGCGGACTCTCAACCACTGAGCCACCAGGGAAGCCCCCCCCAGTACACTTTTTGAGGCATGTTTCTTCTGATATTCCTTATTCATTGTCCTAACAAGCAGAGTCCTAAAACTGTCTCCA
This sequence comes from Mesoplodon bidens, assembly GCF_964165515.1. Lineage (NCBI taxonomy): Eukaryota > Metazoa > Chordata > Mammalia > Artiodactyla > Ziphiidae > Mesoplodon > Mesoplodon bidens. The sequence continues at coordinate 87,427,000 of NC_138170.1, forward strand.
TTATCTCCTTGAATTTCATGGATACATGTGGTTAGAAAAGAGAGACCAGCGTTTGTTTTTCCTTAGTCTCACCTCTAAAAATAGGTTGAAGACCACAAACCCAGACCAACTCATCTGAGACCCCGCCCTCAGATCACGTAATTCTCTTTCAGTCTCGAGGGAGCTGTGAGCGCTCTACTTGGGGGTGGGGCAGAGCTGACTACCTTCTTAAGGTTTGGAATGTTAATTTTTATTGTAAAATAAATGTGACAACAGTTACCAATCCTGTTGTTTTTTACATTTTCTTGGGATAGAAAAGGCTTCTCTGAAAGCACATATTTAGGGCCCTTTGGACAGAAGATAATAAAACAACAAACACGACTTAAAAAATGCTGGGATCAGCAGTCACACAATAGACAGAGGCAGCATTTAGGATGAGGAGAGGAAGGCGCTGACTGCTGATAAGCAGAGAAGCAGGGGAAGATATTGGGGCAGAAGAAACACTGGGAGGAAGAGCGAAGGGCAGAGATGATGCCACGGCCAGGAGGTGAGTTTCAAGCTGAAGGTAGTGGGACTCCCCTGGCGGTCCAGTGGTCAAGACTCCGCGCTTCCACCACAGGCGGCGCGAGTTCTATCCCTGGTCAGGGAACTAAGATCCCGTGTGCTGCATGGTGCAGCCAAAATAAATAAATACATTTAAAATATAAAGCTGAAGGTAGTAACAGAGGAGGGGAGGGACAGGAGAGGCACCTGGGCATTTGGAATAGAGGGCCAGGCCATGGGGGATAACTTTTAAAGTTTTATTCTTTAAGAAGAAAGGGAACGTGATCAAAACTACACTTCAGAAAATAAGCTGAGCCGACCTGTGGATGGGTAGGAGGAAAAGGAAATGAAGATGAGGACGAGGTTTTGTGCATCTGGGACTGAATGTGGGGAGCCTTGCGACAAGGGTTGGGTGGTGCCCACCATCTCCCAGTGATCCCTCCGGAACTAAAACCCCACACCCTGTGGGCAGAAGCCGCAGGGCTGTAGGTGAATCAGACATCACAGTTCATCTCCTCCTTTCACGGAGGAAGATCCTGACAGCCCAGCGGTCCTCCCAAGTTGTGCAGCTAATCAGTGGCCAAGTCATGACTGGGAAGACTGGAAGGTCGCAGGAAACCTGCAAGTCACCTTTCCTGAAGCCCCCTTCAAAGGCCTTTCTACTCCCTCGTGCTGTCCACAGTCCTGGGGACAATTAGGTACATTTCTTTTGTGACTGCAAGTTCTTTACCAGATTCCTGTTTGTTTACTTCTCCAGTTTCTCTGAGCCTCTCCTTCCGTTTAAGCTCGGCCTCCTTTGAGAATGTCAACAGGGTCTGCTAGCAGTGGTCCAGGTAGATAATAATTTACCCTCATACCTTTGTTCATTGGCTGGGCTACTCAGGATGTTTTATCAAAACCTTGCGAAGTCTTCTTCTGGCTCTTTATCACAGGCTTAAGGAAGGGAGTCTATTTGTATGTTAAGATGAGGGAAAAGAACAACCATTTTCAAAGATAAGAGTTGGAATTTATAAGCCTTTGCAAACCGTTCTTTCTTTCACTGAGAGAAAATAAAAATGGGAGATAGTAAGGAGAGGCAGTGGTATTGCAGATAACATCATTTAGAGGATTTTGAAACCTGGTATAATTTATCATTATATAAGATGCTTTGGTCTGCAAGATCAGAAGCAACTGACGTTATCTATCTACATACAGCCAATTGAATTGCCTCTTCAGAATCCCAGACAAACATTTCATTAGTTACCATTCATCAGTAAATTGGGATGAAACGCCAAAACACTTCTTCTTTAAAAAAGCTGGATTGCATTTCCTGCATATGGTGCTTTAAAAAATAATCATTTATATTGCACTTTTCTTTCAAGTGTTCAAACTATGTTGCTTTCCAAATATTTGCATAGTCTTCATGACCCTCTCTTCAGTCATGAGCATTATTCTTTTCATTTCTAAGGACTGGGGGAAGAGACACAAACTATTCCAATAGAGGAAGTCAGTCTGAATTTAGCCAGGAAAACCAGAATTGCATGAAAAAAAGCTATTGAATTCATTCAGGCAACTGCTGTGCCACTTTTGGCCTGAAGTTGGCAGGTGTTTGACCAAAATGACTGACTGACCTCTGTCCCACCTAAAAGTGGGTTAGGCAGATGGGTTGAATTTCAGTTGGAAACCTCCCTAGAAGAAAGGAAAACAAGAGGAATCTGGAGCCTTACAAAACTGCAAACAAATAAACAAACAAGTAAACGAGCAGCCCTGCATCCTGGTCATGAATGAACTCAGCCCACAACTAGAGTAAGGAGAGCCGCCCCTCTTTGTTTGTGGACCCGGGAAAGATGCACCTTCTGAAAAAAAAAGCACCATCATCCAGAGCCTCTATCACTTTTCATATACAGTGTCCAGCATTTCATAAAAGCTCACCAGGTGCAACTATGAAAAAAATTAAGGAAAAAAAAAAGTAGGAAAAGAGCCCCAGATAGCCCATTTATTGGAGTTATAATACCTGGACTGTAAAATAGCTCTGCTTAATATGTTAAAGCAAAGATGAGGAATTTAAGCAGAAAATCCAAATCCATAAAAAGAGTCAACTAATAATTTTAGCAGTAAAAATTTCAGTAACTGAAACTAAGATTCAATTAAGTAATAGTTGAGTTTAAAGCACAGAGAAGAGGATTAGATTATAGGACAACAGATTAGTAGAAAATATCCATGCTTGAGCAGAGAGAAGGAAAACACAGAAAATAACCCGAGAGACGTGTGGAACATGGGGAAAATTTAACTGCGTAATTGAAGTCTTGGGAGGAGTGGTGAGAGAGAATGGGGGCAAAAGGATTAGTTAGAAAGATAACGCTGAGAATTTTCCCAAACTGATGATCAAACTCAAGTCATAGGTACACAAAGTACTGTGGATCCCATGCAGCACAGACAGGAGGCAAACCCACCTGACACATCATAACAAAACTGCTCAAATCCAAAGACGAAGAGAAGAATCTTAGAAGTGGGCAGAGAAAAAGGAGGAACAAAATTACTAATGGTTGGCATTTCCACAGAAGCAGTAGGAGCTAGAAGACAATAGAATGATGCCTTTAAAGTGCGGAAGAAAATAGCTGAAAACCTGCTATTACTTTCTCTAGCTGCATAATAGAGAAAGCGTCCTTCACGTGCAAAGGCAAAATAAATACATTTCCATCATGAAAAAGCTGAGAGGTTTTGTTGCCTGCAAGTGTACATGAAAAGAAGCAGTAAGAATTCTTTAGGAAGAAAGAAAATGATTCCAGAGAGAAACACAGAAATCCAGAAAAAGCAATAAAAGCAAGGGAAAGGGAAAATGGGAAATACATAGATAAATACAAACAAATATTAACTTCACAAGAATAACAATATCTGACGTGGTCTAAAATATATGGAGAGTAAAAATGTATGAGAATAACAGACAGAGATAGCTGACTTTCTGCCTTCTCAGAGTATATTACTGACTAAGAGTGGCAATAGTGTCACATTACATTAGACTGTTACTGATCAAGAATACACATTATTATCCTGAATTTATAATCCTAATTCTTTAAAGAAGGAGGGAAGTTTATGAAATTAATATGATATAGGTAAAATTAAAAAATATATATACTGGTTAACTCAAAAGAAGTAAAGTAGAGAAAAGGAGCATTACCTTTTGACCTAGTGATTCCTTTCCTAAGTATAAGCTCCAAAGAAATGTGCACATATGTGCACCTAGAGACACAGACAATAATGTCCTTAGCAGGGTTATTCATAACAACCGAAATTGAGTAGAATGGATGAAAACTGTAGTATATTTATGTCACAGAATATCCCAGGGCAATGAATATTGGCAAAGCATTGTCACCTGAGAGAACATCAGTGGATGCTACAAACAAGTCCGTGTGAAGGAGACCAGACACAAAAGCCTCCAAAGCTAAGGTGTGGGGTTGATGTCAGAGCAGTTCTCCAGTGATGGCGTGTTGACTTGAAGGGTCACCTGGAGGTTTCTTGGATCCAGGATGTTTCTGTCTTGAACTGGGTGGTGATTACATAGGCACATTCACTTTGTAAAAGCTCATCAGCATGTATATTTATAATTATTGTACCTTTGTCTGTGTTATCCCTCAACAGACAAAACACAGAAATAAAGGTGGGTCTCTCACTCTCATTGTGCAACTCAGTGTCCTCAACACCTAACTTAGTTCCCGCAGGCTAGACTCACGTCTGCCCCAGGATCTTTGTAAACCAGATCTTGTGTTTTCATGTGCTCCACACTGCTGTGCCTTCTGTGCTGGACTTCATTTTAAACTTTAAGCCTGGACTGTTTTTGTGTGTGTGTATGTGTGGTTTTTTAGGCTATTTATTTTTATTTTTTATTTTTTTTGCGGTATGTGGGCCTCTCACTGTTGTGGCCTCTCCCGTTGCGGAGCACAGTCTCCGGACACGCAGGCTCAACAGCCATGGCTCATGGGCCAAGCCGCTCCACGGCATGTGGGATCCTCCCAGACCGGGGCACGAACCCGTGTCCCCTGCATCGGCAGGCGGACTCTCAACCACTGCGCCACCAGGGAAGCCCTAGGCTATTTATTTTGCTTCCCAATTCCTAAAACATCTCTGAACACTGACTTTCAGATAAATGTTGATTCCGGGTTCTACAGCCCATGGACAAACCCCAACCCATCCAATTACAGCCCCAACTATGAGAACCCCACCTTACACGTGTCTCCCCAAGTCTCCACTTCTGTACGAGGCACGCGGACAGTCTCCCCACGAGACTCCTTTATTCAGCGATGCCGTGACAACAGCCCAGAATCACTATGGAAGGGCACATCCTCCAGCTTTTCTTCTGTTCATCACCGCTATTCAATTCAATAAGAAATTGTTGTTAACTGCTAGCAGAGATAAGTAATTCTCTTTTCCTGTCCCTGAGGATATTATAGTCAATTTCGGACACTGACAGATGAAATACATGATAAGAGTTACAACAAGGAACTATGAGAGGAAAGAGAAGAGGCACCCAGCTGGTGATGACTTCCCCGAGGATGCGACGATTGGGCCGAGTCTTACAGAATGAGAAAATATTATACAGGGAAAGAGCAGGTGACAGAGCATTCTGGACAGAGAGAAATCCAAGAGCTAAGACATGGTTGACGTGAAGCAGACTGACGTCTGGTTGGATTTCCTGGGCAAGTGATGGTGGCTTGTGCCACAGCTTTGCTAAAACCAACCACCCAACAACAAAGCCCGCAAAAACGTGTCTCCCCGAGGCTCCGAGGATGATTTAAAGCATCCCACCAGTTTGCGAAATTTCCCATTGGCCTCAGCTTTCCCATGAGATCAATTATTTTGCATCTGTTTTGACAACCCTGCCAGGACTGGAGGACTGACCCAGGGACAGAGCTCAGGACCCGCTGCTCTACCATGCTTGAGGTACCAGCAGTTACAGTGGTGTGCGGGTGACTGTTTAACAAGAATTAATGTGTGCATATATACATGCAATACTTTGTCAAAATTGTAATGATGTAAAGGATATGTCACCCAATATTTACAAACAGTAATAAACACATAAACTTATAAATTGTGTAGAGAAAACTCGATTCTCAAACAATGCTTTTGTTCATTTTTTTCAAAACTCCAGAACCATAGCCAAACTATGATTTGCCATTTACAGGTGAGCATAATTACAATGCATACATTGGTCGATATTTTCGTTTACCTAACACAGACCGAGTGAGGCGGAAGTGAAACAATGTGTCTGTATGTTAGAACTTCCCTCCTTTGTCAATGATGTGTGTGACTTCTTTGCTGAATCAGACGATAGTTTTTAGATACTAAAATAATAACTCCTCAATGATTTGCACTTTTCACAATGCAATGGTCGCAGATATCATTTCCATTTAAATTTAATCTGTGTTACTAGTATTTATCATCATCTTAAGTCTAGACAAACATCAAAACAATACATCGAGCTGTGATTCAGGGGTGTGCCAGTTTCCATGGTGAAATCAGTCTCACTTGGGTCAATTTCAAGTGCCCAACGTGATGCCACTACATGTGAAGTTGGGAAGAGGTATGCAGTAACATGTCAGGATACATACACTTCCACATACAGACATGGCAGATGTAAATAACCTCAAGGGTAATAGTAAAATATAATAATGTAATTAGGAAGCAATGAGTTTGGAGAAATTATTATTTTTTATTTTGTTTTAAATATAATTCATTTGATTGTAAGTCTATAATTTAAGTTTTAATAATGGCTGTATTTAACAATGGGTTCAGGAAATTTGTGACAAGTTAAAAGTCAGTTTTCGTGAGCTGGTCTAAGCCACCTCCAGCACTACACTGCTGTCAGACATCTTGGTCAAGATGCTCCATATCTCCTTCCCCACAACCCACTGAGGCATCTTTTCTTACCCTCACTTTATGGATAAACCAGGGCTCGTAGCTGGAGAGAGATTTACCAAACATCACACAGCATTTAGTCAGTGGCAGCTTCCTGAAACCTTGTCCACTTCTGCTTTCTTTAACACTATTTTACAGACATAGGAAAAGATGGGGATTCTAAGTGTTGGCCCACAGACGCTCACAACTCCAGCAATACACACAAAAACTTTGTGTGAATACAGTCATTACTAAAAGAAGGGTATCATTTATCTGTTTGTTCAGAGGTACGAAGTTATGGCACTTTTGCTCTATGAAACATCATTTCAAGCTTCTAATTTCAATGTGTTTCAATTCCTGAGTATACTCTAGATACTTCTACCTCAGTGTATAATTGAGGTAACAAAGAAAGCACGCACACACACACACACACGTGCACAAGGAAAAGGTGTGTGTGTGATGTGTCTGGGGCTGAGTCTGCATGTGTAGCACGGGAGAGCTCCCACAGCTGCTCTGGGGGACGCGTCCACTCCACACTGGACACCGTCTCTCCTCCTCACTTACCTTCAGCTCGTCAGCTTCCTCATGAGCACTTGGGAGCCACAGAGCCTTTGGTCCGGTGGGTCAGGGCAACTGCCAGAGTCTCCTCCTCGCAGAAGCCAGAGGTCCAGGCAGGAGAAGGGATGCCTACGTCACTGTGACAGAAGTGACCAGCCGTGAAATTCAGCTGCTTAGGGTTTAGTGTCCTTCATTTCCATCATAAGGGATAACAGACCAAAAATCAAAACAGAACAAAATAAGCGAGATGACGTCCTAAGTTCCCAGGCAGTGTTCTGCCTTCCGAGCAGCTGAAGGCTACAGGCTTCCCAAGCAGGAGTGCCGGCAGAGGGCTGCCCTGGAAAGAGGACGCGGCTTCAGGGTTCCTCCCCGGACACCGGACACGTCCCGTCACCTCGTTTACGCGGTGAACTCACTTGTTATCCTGCTGGAGCTGCAGACTTTAGTAAAGACAAAGTACTTAGAGAACCTGGTAGACAGTCGATGTTCAGTAACCAAACTGTCGTCAGGGACGAGCTAAGTGGTTATGGATTTACTCACCGGGGGCACCTTGCCTTCTCATGTCTGTCCTTCCACCGGAATGAGCTTCTGAAGGACAAATACTTCCCTTATTCGTGCGGATTTCTGGCTTCCGGCCTAATGCATGGCACAGATTACTTCTCAAACAAATCAAATAAATAATAAACTGATTTTGGAAGAAATATTGTAGCTGCATATTTGATTATGTGCAATTGTGCTCATGGTATATTAAGTACAAAATTATAATTATTCAATCAGTTCCCCAGTGTAAAACATTTAAGAGATCTCTAATTTTTCACAATCGTGAATGTCAATTTTATGGCATTTTTGTACGAGCATATTGAGTCTCTTGTTTGATATTTGTATGTGGGTAAATTTCTAGACGTAGAATTCATGAGCCAAAGCACAAACACATTTTAAGACTTTTGATACCTGTTGCGTAACTGGTCTCTGAAAGTTCTGAGATATTTGCTTCTCAGTGTAGCCGTTCCTTAGCGTAAACATTTTGCCATTTTCCCCTACTTATTTTCGAGGTTAGGATCACTCTTAAAATGCACAAAACTGTTACGTAAACTGGGTGCATTCTTTTCCTTTTGGTTCTTTTCCATCATCTGACTGCTTTTTCTAACTCTAGTTACACAGTTTTAATTATTGTAGCTCCATGTAGTTCTTAGAACAATTAGCAACAATATTCCCTATTATGTTTTCATTTAAATTATTTTCTAATGAACTTTAGAAATATTTTGAATTTTTTGAACCAGTTGGAATTTTTTTGGGTTCAGTGGGATTTTTCACTAAAAATATTAAGATTTATAGATTGACTTGGAGAGAAATAGCATTTTTACAGTACCTTATAGGCCTGTTATAGAACATCACATATTACTCCCGTTGGTCACGTGTTCTTTTATCTTCCTCAGTTAAGTTTAGGTGGTTTTCTTCCCGTAGAAACTGCTCTTCTTGGTAATTTCATTCTCGTGTATTGCATATCTGTCATGTCAGTTTTCCACCTAATATCACTTGTCCACTTGAAACACCTCTTTTATAATGTCTTCTCCTATGGCTATGCTAGCAATGAATTCTTTCACCTTTTTTTAATGTGGAAAAGTCTTCTTCTCATGTTCATTTTGAAAAGGATACTTTCACTTGTATCCTTGCCAACTTGTAGGTGGGCAGCTTTTTTTCCCAGTAACTTTAAAGATGCTGTTTTTGGCTTTCTTGTAGTCACTCGAAAGGCTCTTGTCTTATTACAATTGTTCCTCTGTAAATAACATGGTTTTGTTTTTCTGTCTGCTTTTAAGATTTTCTGACTATTACTGGTTTTCAGAAATCTGATTGTGATGTTCTTTGTGTGGTTCTTTTGCTGTTTATTCTGCTTGGTGGGTCACTGAGCTTCTTGTATGTGTGGGTTTATAATTTTCATCAGATTTTCACAATTTCTGGTCATAATCTCTTTAATTTATCTGTCCCTCTTTTTACTCTTCTCCTTTTTCTTCCAGTTTTTTTCTATGGATTCTGTTCTGATGTCCTAAATTAACTACTCTTTTCTTCTGCAGTTGCCCCCCAGCCCCTGGCACTCACCATCCTACTTCCTGTCTCCAGGAATTTGACTACTCTAAGGACCCCATGTAAGCAGACTCATGCAGCGTTTGTCCACTTTTGTCTGACTTATTCCATTCAGAATCATGTCCATCACTCAGCCACGCTGTAGCCTGTGTCAGATTTTGATTTGCGTCTCTCCAATGATTAGTGATGCTGAGCAACTTTTCATGTGCTTATTGGATATCTGTATATCTTCAGATCTTTTGCCCATTTTTAAAACGAGCTGTTTCTTGTTGAGTTCTAACTTTCTTTATATATTCTAAATATTAATCCCTTATCAGATGTATGATTTGCAAATATTTTCTCCCATCCCATGAGTTGCTTTTTCACTCTGTTGATGGTGTCTTTTGATATACAAATTACATCATTTTAGTGGCTTATATTTCCTACACATTATGTTCATGATTTCATTTAAATAGTGGAGCCTATTTATAATGTTTATAAGAGCGGTTTCAACGTCTGTGTCTGCTAATTTCCTCACATCTGTTATTTCTTACTTGGTTTACATTGACTTGCTTTCCTCCTGGATCTGCTTACGGATGTGTAGTGACTGTACCTGTCTACATCTGATGGTGAGCAGAGCTTGCCAAGAGTGTGGCTTTGCTTTACTTCCTTTAAAGGAGCTTGAAGTTTGGATTAGCAGGCGGTCAGGTTCCCCTTAGATCAGTTCAATCCTCTCACAGGCTTGTTTGTAGCTTTTATAGTGGTGGGCAGAGAAGCCTTTACTCTGGGTCTAATTTCACCAAACTGGAGGAAAGATTTGGCCAGTCCAGTGTTTTTATTGATTGCTATGGTCTGAATGTTTGTCTCCCCCCAAATTCATATGTTGAAATCCTAACAAACACCCAAGGCAACGGTATTAGGAGGTGGGGCCCTCTGGGAGATGCTTCGGTCCAGGGTGGAGCGCCCATGAAGGAGGTTTGTGCTCTCGTGGAGGAGACCCCAGGGAGCTCCCTTACCCCTTCTACCATGTGAGGACTCACCGGGATGTCTGCACTCTGTAGCCCGTGAGAGGGCCCTCATCAGATGCCTCGCCTGCTGGCACCCATCGCGGGCTTCCAGACCCAGAGCTGCGAGGAGTAAGTTTCTGTTGTTTATAAGTGCGCCCCCCTCCCCGGCCCTGTCTGTAGTACTTGTTACAGTAGCTGGAACAGACTGACACTAATGGTCCACACAGTTCCAGGAGGTCTCTGCCCCGGGACTGGACTCCATTCCCGTCTCCTCTCCCAGTGTGAGATTTGGCACCTGCTCCCTGGAGGTCACTTGGCGTTGTCTCTGCCTTGTCCCGTGGAGTTTCGCCCTAAACTTATGCAGACATGCGCTGAGCAGACTCACCGGGCCCAGGCGGACGTCTGGAGCTCACTCCCTCTCAGCCATCCTCTCTCTGAGGACTGTGCCCAGCCGTCTCCACATTCCTGACTGTCAGGCTCTGTGTCCTCAGCTCAGCAGTACCACTGCCCTTACTGGGACCACAGTCTAGAACGTGTTGCCAGGCAGAACACCAGGCATGTGTGTGTGTGTGTGACTCTGTTCTCTGTCTACAGGCTGTCTGAGTGTAGCTGCTTCAAGGTGGATGCAGCTGAGATGTATCAGTACTGACCATATGCATGGAAATACACACAGCCAACCCGTTGTAAGTGCTCACTCTTCGCCAGATGCTATTTTAGTGCTTCCCATTAATTACCTCATTAATAACCACCCTACCATGTCGGCACTGCTGTCGCCTCCAGTTTACAGATGAGGGAGGCGCCGGGGAGACAAGGGAACCACCCCCGCCATGGATAAATCACCTTCCTCTCAAGCTACAGGGCAACAGAACAGCTGCTACCCATGATGAGGGTCAGGGTTCCCAGGCCACCTCACCAACCTCCATAGAGCCAGAACACACTCTGCAGAAAGGGCAAGAAAAGTCAAGAAAAAGAAACAAAAGAAAAAACAAAAGAGTGGAGGGCTTCCCCGGTGGCGCAGTGGTTGAGAGTCCGCCTGCCGATGCAGGGGACACGGGTTCGTGCCCCGGTCCGGGAAGATCCCCCATGCCGTGGAGCGGCTGGGCCCGTGAGCCATGGCCACTGAGCCTGCGCGTCCGGAGCCTGTGCTCCGCCACGGGAGAGGCCACAACAGTGAGAGGCCCACGTACCGCAAAAAATAAATTAAAAAAAAAAAAAAAGATTAGAAAAATCAGCCTCTCACATGGGACACATCAAGTTCTACATAGAATTTCTTTTTTTTTTTTTTTTTTGTGGTACGCGGGCCTCTCACTGCTGTGGCCTCTCCCGTTGCGGAGCACAGGCTCCGGACGCAGAGGCTCCGGATGCGCAGGCTCAGCGGCCATGGCTCACGGGCACAGCCACTCCGCGGCACGTGGGATCCTCCCAGACCGGGGCACGAACCCGTGTCCCCTGCATCGGCAGGCAGACCCTCAACCACTGCGCCACCAGGGAAGCCCTAGAATTTCTTTTGACAAACGGGTTTTGTAGCTAAAATGCCCTTGAAAATGTCTTAGTCCAGTCTTCCCATCAGCTATGGACTCAACTGTGCCTCCCCCCGCCCCTCATTCATATACTGAAGCCTTACCCCTCGGTAGGATGGTACTTAGAGGGGGGCCTTGGGGAGACAATCAGGTGTAAATGAGGTCACGAGGGTGGGGCCCCTACAATGAGGTTGACGTCCTTATGTGAAGCGGAAGAGGCCCCAGAGGGCTCCCCCAACTCAATCTCTCTGCCAGGTGAGGCCACAGCAAGAAGGTGTCTGTCTGCACGCCAGGAAGAGAGCTCCCCCATGCAGGTGCCTTGATCTTGGACTGCCCAGCCTCCAGAACTGTGAAAAAATAAGTATCTGTTGTTCAAGTCCCTCTGTCCACAGTGTTTTGTTATGACAGCCCAACCAGCTAAGACACCATCTTACAGAAAAGACACTGAGGCCTCCAGGAGGAGTGTCTGTCAGGACCAGATACATGATTTGTGGAGACCAGTGCAAAACAAAAATGCATGGCCCTTTGTTCAAATATCATTAAGAATTTCAAGACAGGACAAGCAGAGTGTTAGGCTAAGCATGAAACCCTTCCAAGTCAGGGGCCCTGTGTGATCGCCCAGGCCACAGACCCACGAAGCTGGCTCTGGTGTCTGGCCCAGGACTGCGAGCCTAGGTTCTGATCACGAAGAACTAATGCTGCTCTGTCACTGAGTAGAATTTTTGATTGTCTGCCCCCTGCCCCTAGACATAATAAGGCTTAACCTGGAGTTCAAGCAAGACTTACGGTTTCCTAGTTTTTCTGTTTTCAGTCCACTGTCCTTGCACACAAACTAGATCAAGGATAACCCCTAGAGGAAGAGCCCCCGGGAGCCCAGTTTAGCAAGCAGGGCAGGCGTCCTGCTGGATGTAAGAAAACAGAGGAAGGACACGCTGACCTTGCCCCGCTGTCAGCACCATGTGAGGTGCGGAGCTCCTTGGGGGAACCCGCAGCTTGTGCAGAGCCCCAGCCTGTCCTGGAGAAGCAGCTGGAGGCTGTCTCTGTTCAGGTTACAGCGGGTCCCTGAAGGCTCATGCCTTCTTGACAAGGACAGGCTCCGTGTGCTGGGGGCCCCCTGGGTCTTCTGCTGGCCTGGGAGGGAGCTGACAGCCAAGGGCGGCGCTGAGCCTCAGCCAAGAGAGCTTCTGTCGGTGGCGAGGGAGTCCTCGCCAGCAGGCAGGTGCAGGACAGGGCAGCCCGCTCAGGGGCCCCTCCATCTTGCCAGTCAGGCCTGTGGGAGAGGCAGCCGCAGCCGCTGCAGCCTGCAGCCTGAGAATATTCTCTTGTAAGAAATGTCACCGGCCCGAGGCATTCTCTGCGGGGGGAGGGGCACACAAGCACACACAATCTTGAGCGCTCAGGCTCACACACTTCATTTAGATGCACAGAATTACAGGTGCCTGTGCTCAAGTCCCACAGTAAAGGTGCCCAGTGTGGAATGGTACCCAGCTAGCTCTCCTTGATGCAAAATGAACACAGTCCATAACTCCCTCTCAAACAACGCCTGACTGCCATATTATACGAGAACTCCGTCTTTCGATAGAGCTGATGGAGCCATATTTTAAAACGTGTGCTATGCTCTTTAAAATGGTCCAAGGACCTTGCGTGGCTGCAGGAATTGCATGGCCTGCTCCCTGCTCCAGAGCACGGAAGCCGGTATCGACCGCAGAGAAGCAGGCGGCCTGTCGGTTGCAGCCACGTTACCCTTCCGGTAGCCATCACAGCCTCACTGAATCATCAGGGTGTCCCTGTCCCCGCACAGAACACCACCGGAAAACAGGAATGAGGAGCCGGTGGCGCGCTGCATGCTGGGAAGTGTAGTTCCTTTCAACTCCACGGGCGCAGGGCATGCTGGGGATTGTAGTTCCATGCTCCTCTGCGCGGGCAGGCGCGGCCCTAGCGCAGTGCATTCTGGGGACTGTGGTCCTCCGCGGGCCGCATGTTCAATGAGCCCCAGGAAAGTGTGGGGCTGGGGAGATGCTCACCCGTCCCGCAGAGCTGCCAAGGCCACACTTGAGCCCGACGGTTTCAATTCACTGCTCTGTAGCTGCAGACCTGGGAGGTGATTGGATGAGCCGTGAGCGAGCGGGACGGGTGGAGCCAAGGTTCATCCACACAGATGTGCAGGGGGTGCAGACACCAGCCCGGGAGGCTGGGTGCTTCAGGGGAAGAATGAACCCAAAATGAGACATAAATGAGAGGAGTAAAAGAACCCCACGGGACCTAAGGGGATGGTGCGTGCGGGGCGGAGGTAGGCGCTCCTCAGGCTGGGCACAGGAGGACAGCCAGCCTCTGAAGAGGACTCACTTCTTAAAAGAGATAAAGACGTTTAGGAAACTGCACGCCATCTGCAATAAAAATTACCTGAGAGAAGCAGGGCAGAATTCCCTTCTGATGGTGTTGATAATGATGATACCGAGCACATATATTGAGGGTTTACGGCAGGCATCATCCCAAGTACTAGACTTGCATTAACTCACAAAACTCACAGACCACCTTGTGAGGCAGGTCTTGTTGATTCCCCCGAGGTGTAGGTGATGAAGCCAAAGAACAGAGAGGAGAAGTGTGGCTCCCGAGGCTTCATGGCTAATGGGAAGCACGGATTTGAATCCAAGCCATTTTCTAGACCTACACACCTGGCACTAGACTAGGTGGGTGAAAACTCAATAAAGCAAAGATTAGGTTAGAGCTGGTTAGAGCAGGGAAAGGCTACAAGGAGACACAAATTTAAATAGCCGAATTAAAACCTGCATTGAAGATGGCGGGGAGAAAAATCAAAGAATGTCACCTCCCATATCAGTAAATGAAGGATGTTGCGGCCACCAAGCCCTCAGCCCCTGCAGCCACCCCCTGAAGACGGTGCCCCCTGCAGGGACTCAGGATGAGAAAGCATAGGATCCTGGCCCCAGGGAGCTGAGGTGCGGATCAAAGGAGCGAGTCCAGTGAGCCCAGACTCTTGCCTCTTCCCATGATTAGAAAAGGGCTGAATTCATTAACCTGAGACGTCTGGTTTTCTTTAATGAACAGTCATCTTTTGATGTTCAGACTACCTGGTCTTTGTTGCAAAAACCCCTGTAGATCCTGGCTCCCCCCTGACCTCTTGTGAGTGGTCCCTCAGAGCATCTGAGATGCTGTGTCCTGGGCTTGAATCCTCAACAAGCCTGTCCAGTAAAACAGAATTCTCAACTTTTAGGATGTACATTTTTTTTTTCATTTGACATGATGAATTACATAATTTCATAAGAAATTGAGGACAAATTTCTTTAAGTGGACAGAAGAAATCCTTCTGGAAAAACCTTTCCAGAAAATGGAATTTACCATCAGTTTCAGAAGTCCAGGTAAATATCATTGAAAAGTATCTATCCTTGGAAATTTCCTAGAGGAAAAATATGCCAAAATATTAAATTAATAATCTCTTTAGTATGAGACTGTGAATGACACTTTAATTTTTTTAAACATCTTGTGGGGTATGTGTTTCTTTTAAAAATAAATGAAAGCCCTCTAGAAGACCACTGGTTTCTGGAAAGCTGAACAGAAGTGCTGGTATCAGCTCCTTGACCTCCCCTCCGCCTTCTCCTGGGCCCTCAGAGGCCCAGGCCTCTGCTCTCGTCCTTGTCAGGGCCCAGTGCGGGTGATGAGTGGCTCTGTTCCCCACTTTGCTTCTAATTTCTGACTCCGTCAGATGCCTTTGCACCCACAGAAATACCCTGGCTTGCTGGGGTGGGCAAGGCTGTGGAGCTGAGACCCCGGAGGGTGGGGTGCTGTCCCGAGATGAAGACAGGAGCAGTGGGGCCCGGGCCAGGAGAGTGGGTGCAGGGTGGGCTGGGAGGTTCCCAGGATGGGCAGTTGGCAGGGTCAGCACTGTTCACAGAACTGAAGGTAGAGCAGGGTCTGGAAAGATGCAGGAGTCTGTCTTAGAGGTGCCTTAAAGAGCAGGCCCACAGGAAGAGTCAGAGCCTGAAGCAGAGGAGGTGTAATGGTTTGCATTTGGCTCTGGGGTCTGGGGTTTGCTAGTGACAGGGAGAACTTTGGGCCCTCTCTTGGAACTGGGTTAGTGGCTGACCCCCAGTCCCTCTTATACAATGCCCCCTCCCCTAGCATAATGAAAGCTGTACAGATATGATGGGCTGCTCCTTGTCTGAGACAGCCTTCCCTGAGGCCCTTCTGGGAGAAATTCCAGCCTGGGGTCCGTACACATAATAACCTCATCCATGTCCTCCCTGTCATTCTGATTGTTGTTTAAGTTGCCCACCCCAAATTCACTCATTCCTCGGGAGAACATGGGGACCTGTGTCACACGTCCATTTCAGAGATGGACCCACTGATTGATTTTTTTTTTTTTTTTTTTTTTTTTTTTGCGGTACGCAGGCCTCTCACTGTTGTGGCCTCTCCCATTGCGGAGCACAGGCTCCGGATGCGCAGGCTCAGCGGCCATGGCTCATGGGCCCAGCCGCTCCGCGGCATGTGGGATCTTCCCGGACCACGGCACGAACCTGTGTCCCCCTGCATCGGCAGGCGGACTCTTAACCACTGCGTCACCAGGGAAGCCCCCCACTGACTGATTCTTGATGGGACTATGTCCTCTGAGAACATGCACTGGCTCTGCGGTCACGCAGCTCTGTGTTTGGAACCTGGATCCCCGCTCGCTCGCTGTGAGGTCTCAGGGGAGGTGCTGGATTTGTCTAAGCCACTGTTCACGCATCAAAGGGAGTAATATCTGTGTCTGCCTAGTGCGGTTACTGTGAGGGTCTACCAGGGCAAGTGAAGTGCCTGGCGGGTGTCTGACACATCACAGGACCTCGATGGAGGCTAGCGGGTGGCAGCCCTGGTGGCAGGGTCCTGAGATGGCCTGAAGGTTCTAACAGAGCAGCACATTCTCCTCTAGGAAAGGCAAGTGGCCGGGCTGTGCTTCTACGGAAGGAGCTTCTGACCACTTGCCACGGTCGCTGTCCAGCTGTGCCTCATATGCCTGTGTCCTGTGAGGCGGACCACGGCTTTCAAAGTGTTCCAAGGAGAGGATTTCGGGTCTCCGGCCCAGAGGTGGCTGCTTGACACGAGCCTCGGAAGAACAGTGATGGCAGAGCCTCATCACACACACTGAACGCACGTGTAGCGTCTGCGTCAGGCACGTGGGAGGGCAGAGTCAGCCTCTCTTGAGAAGCAGCGGCTGAAGCAGTTCAAGGCGAGGACACAGCAGCCTCCAGCCATAAACAGGACAGCTCCCCGCTCGGCTGGGTCCTGCTCCCGGCGGGGCCTGGGAGTGGGAGAACTTTCTAGGGGTGGCTTTGTGTGTCATGGCTCTGAGAGGAGCGAGGCTGTGAGGACAGATGGGCAGAGGCAGGAGGATCGGGTTAAGAGGAGGCAGCATCCACCCTGCTAGTGGCGCGAGAAGGAGCGGGAAAGTCATCAGGAAGAGAGAGCAGGGCTGGGATGCAGCTCAGGGTCGGAGGGTTGGGGGCAGGTCGCAGCCCTCCCGTGCCAGCGTCAAGCAGAGCAGACACTGGCAGGACCCGTCTGCCCTGCAGACCCTCAACGCCACCCCAGGGGAGAACAGGGGTGTCTTCTGTGTACAGTTTCTATTTCTGGGTGTTTGTACCTGTGGCTTTTCCTGCGAAGCTCCGTGCATCTCCCAGGAGGTGAGTCTGGACCCCGTTCCCCAGGGAGGCGGCGTGACTTCTGGAAGCACCGTTTAGAGCTAAGCCCCAGACTCAGAGGCGAGCCTCAGCGATGAGCGTGGTCCTTGCGTTTTTAGAACTCAAAGATGCTGTGGTCAGAAAATGGCCATTAAAATGCAAGATCAGGAAACATACAGGAGGGCTTCCCTGGTGGCGCAGTGGTTGAGAGTCCGCCTGCCGATGCAGGGGACGTGGGTTCGTGCCCCGGTCCGGGAAGATCCCACATGCCGCGGAGCGGCTGGGCCCGTGAGCCATGGTCACTGAGCCTGCGCGTCCGGAGCCTGTGCTCTGCAACGGGAGAGGCCACAGCAGTGGGAGGCCCGTGTACCACAAAAACAAACAAACAAAAAAGAAACATACAGGAGCAAGTCCAAATGCAGGCAGTCCAACCTCAGCCGAATTCAATTCATTTAAAGGGTGTCTGCTGTCCCGGCGCACCTCACAGCTCACTGGTCACAAACCCCACTCCAGCTGAATGCCTCTGCTCACTGTCCCCAAATAATTTTCCCTTTTTCCTTTTCCACTCTTTGCCCTGTGGTTTCCTCCAGCTGGAGACCTCTGGTTATTACTAATTTTTTTACCCATACATCCTGCCCATGCTAACTCAGATGCCTCAAATCCAGTCTACACTCCAGTGATATCCTCCTCATCTGAAATAAATGCATTATTGCTCACACCAGACTTTTTGTTCTTAATCCCGTAAAAGTGTGGGGCAGCCAGAGCAGTGACAGCAGGTATGTTACCTGTCTGAATCCCTCCTCGGTCAGTAGCACCTCCTGGGCACACTTCCTGCAGCCCGCAGCTCAAGCGTTTAGCTTGTGGAGGGCTCAGCAGCCGGGGTCAGGCACCCCGACCACCCACACTGCTCTAGAACATTTTATGGGTTTTGTAAAGCAGGGATTTTTCTATTAATTTTTCTCTATTACGTTTTGCCACCAAACCAGACCAACAGCCTGGCATAGGTGTGGAATTCTTCAAACGGTGTCTGCAACTGGCGGACCGCTGTGGCCAGAGCTCCGTTGTCAGAGCTTCATTCCTGACTTAGGGGACCCCGTCTCCAGGTCTCCCAGGGGCTGCTGGTCAAAGGCAGGCACCCTTTGGAGGCACAGCCCTCTCCTTCCTGATTAACCTAAGCTGAGGACTAGCTGGCAGCATGGAATCAGAAAGTAGGCCCTCCCTCCTAGGACCGCAGGAGGTAGGGGCACAGGGCGGGAAGGCGAGGTGGATATGAGGAGTAGCGTTTATCATAAATAAATGATGCAGCTTTAGATGGGTGGCCCCTTGCTGTACATAGTTCTCACTATGAGAGGTTTCATCACCCCCATTTGGAAATGAGGAAACGAAGACCCAGAGGGGTAAGTAAATTGGCTGGTTGCCCACAAGGTGATGGCAGAGGTGATGCCCAGCTTGGCTGAGGGTGGTGAGGGTTCTGGGAACGGCCTCTGACAGGGCCCCAGGCTCCCCATCTCCATGCTGCCCCCCCCCCAGCTGTGCGTGCCCTCTCCTCTGTAAGCCACAGCGGTGCTGCCAAAGCTGCCCTCAGTGGGCTCCAGCGGTTAGGGACCTCCCTGAGAGCTGCCCAGGGCTAGAGAGGGGCAGCTCCCACCCAAAAGAGCCTCTCAAAATTGAAGACAAAATTGAAGGCAGAGTGTTGGCAAATAAAGAAGTGGTGAGAAGCATGCCCAGGTAAGTGAGCTGCGATCAGCCTGAGTGCCTCCCTCTCTACCCCACCCCCTCCCCATCCCCAGTCCAATCCTCCTCCCCATCTTCATCTATCTATGCATGTAATTCATATTCATGGTGCCCAAACGATGCTCCTGGTTTGCTGCCTTTGAGCAGGATTACAGAATGAATAAAATACCACAATAGAAGTATAATGTACATTTAATCCACTTCTAAAATTGGGATTGCTTTGATGTAAACAGGAAATGAACGCTGTCTGAACCACTCTGTAAAGCGAACCTTGCCTGAGTAGCCAGGAGTAGACAGTCAGCCGGTGTGGCGTTGGATTTGACCTTCAGTCTCATGGCTTGTGTGCCCTCGAAGGCAGGACGCTGCTCACGATCTTTGTAAATGTAGAGGTATTACTGAGCATGAAGGCTGTGCTGGGGTCGGGGTTTAGAAATCGTCTAGGGTTCTGAATTCTTCATGATATCCAGGTGTCCTTGTATAAGGGCACTTAACCCCATGTCCAGATACACAGATCCCGAATGGAAATCCTCTTATGGAGAAAACTCAGGAAACGTGATAAATACAAATGTAAATGCGATGTCAAGCAGACATTAAAATGGATTTTTAAGAAGAATTTATCTGCTTTAGAAGAGAGTAAAGATGATCCTTCTGCTAAATGATTTGAGAGTGTAATTGGCTGATGAGGGTGTAGAAAAACAGTAATAAAAGGAAGTACATTTAATTTGAGCTTGTCACTTCCAGCTTTATAAATTGGTTTATTCCAAATGAATACTCACAGTGTTCAAAATTAAATTATCTTGCTTTTTCATTTATTTAATTATTTTCTTCTCCACCCTTCTTACATGACCCTTAAACATATCAGCCAGTGGGCAAAAGCAGAACATTTGAGTCCCCTGCATGTGTGTACATTTTAAGGTCTGTTAAGGTAGAGAGTTATACTGAATGAAATTGCATTACGTGTCACCAACAAACCCAGTGAAATGTTTGGCTCCGGGTGTGTCTTCCTCAGATAAACACTTGTCTGCACGAGCTGGGAATCCTGTTTCCACCATGACCTTTTAAACCACAAGTCTAAGCTTCCCTTCTCCCTTGAGAAAACCTTAGCAAGTTTCTCATGATCACAAGGACCCATTAGGTGTCCTCAGGCAGCTGTGCCACCAAATATACCTGGGACCCCAGCGATGTTGGTGGTGGAGATCTGCCCAGCCAGGTCTCTGGGAAAGGCACACCCAGGCTGGCACTGACAGGTGAAGATGTCCCTGGAAGGGGAAGAGAGAGAGGAAATCATTCATCCAAGGAAGTCAGGCTAGTGTAACACAGTGCTTCCCAAAGTGGGGTCCTCTGACCAAGGAGCATCAGCATCACCTGGAAACGTGTTAGAAAGGCAAGTTCTCCGCCCCTCCTCCGAGAGCTGCTGATTGGAAGGTCTAGGAGTGCGGGGTGGGCAGTGATGCACATCTCACCCACCCTTTCGGCTGATTGTGATGCTCCCTGAAACTTGGGGGTCATGGGTCTCGAGCACCAGGGAGCTTATGGAGTAAGCAGTCTTGGGATTGAATCTCAGCTCCGCCACCTTTTACCTGTGTAACCAGGAACAAGTTACCTAACTTCTCCAGTCTGAGGTCCTTTACATGTAAATGAGGATAATTAAACTGCCTTGGCAGGTTGCTATTAAATATGTTGTATATTATGTTAGATACGTTTCCTGGGAGATGATGCCTCGTGTATGAATAAGGGGTGAAAACGGAAATCTTCCCGCCTGTGCGTCAACAGAAGCATCCATGTGATTGCTTATCCGACACCAGGGTGAGGGCACCACATGCCACACAAGTAGACATGATAAAAGAAATCATTCAAAACAACTCCCCCATTCTTGAACTTCCTCCTTAACTGAACACAAAATTGCCAGGCTGGGGGAGAGGAACAGGTGTGGGGAAATGTTGCTAGGCTGTGCATTTCCTATCCTAGTGAGAGGGGACTTCCCGGGCAGCTTGTCCCCTGCAGTTGAGAAGAGGCTCTGTTGGTGCCTGTCTCAGGCCCAGGGAGTCCAGCAGCCTTCTGCAGCTGTGCTGAGTTTGGCTTACATGCCCAGAGTTCATCACGGTAGGAACTGAGCTTAGTACGCAGCATGGCGTGGGGAGGAGGCCGAGACGGGGTGGTGCTTGGAGGGCGGTGGAAGGTCTGCGAAGAGGATGGAGGGACTCCAGCTTCCAGGACGATGGGGGAGCCAGAGGCAGCCTTCCAGAACAGAGGTTCATCTGTGAAGTGGAAGGAACAGCAGGAGAGAATCCCAGCAAGACGAAATTCCAAAAATATGCTCAAAAGTGTCCACAGGAGAAAGAATCAGTTTCAAACATCTGTCAGATTGAGGGTGGGGAGCCAGTGTATGACAGTACAAGTTCAATAAAAAGGGTTTCTGTTCGTAACACCCTTGTTTCTCCCTGATGCAGCGGGGAGGGGTAGGGAGACGCCCAGACAGGGAATCAGAGAAGCCAGTACAGTCCCATCCCCCTGCAGCCCAGGCTGGGGGAGCAAGAGGGTGATGTTACACCAAATTTGCAGTCGATTAGTATCTGGTCTCGACATTCCACCCTCTGAATTGAGAGGCTTTGTGACTTAAGTGACCCTCACAATGACACTTCAAAGTGAGCAAAATAACCACGGACTTCTAGAGGTTTCCTCTAGGAGAAATGAAGCCTATTCTCCTTGAAAAGCCCTCCAACGGGCAAAGTTAGAGCTCGGAAGTAAACTTGAGTTATGCTTGTTCAAGACACACAAACTCACATACACACGCTTGCCAAATGACAGTCTCGGTAAGTGGAAGATGTTTGCTTTTATTAGAAAAAATAACATTTTGACTCCTTTTAGAATCAGTAAGACTTTATTAAGTCAGACTTTATAGGTCGAAGTATAAAGACAGACCTATCAATAAGCATTACTTTACTGAACACTAACGGGAACCGGCAGAATTTTCTGGCAGCAAAATAGCCTTTTCATGGATTCATGGAATTAGAGGCTGTAAAGCAGCTTAGAGATCTTCGATGATACAGTAATGAAATTAGAGCATCTCAAGGCTGGGAGAGAGCTAACGGGTCCAGGCAGCCACGCAGCACAGCCTCAGGGGGCGCTGTCACATGGCAAACCCTCGGGGAGCACCCCTGCCCCTGTGCTCTGACTGCGCCGTCTGTGTGACCACCGCTGTCCCCCTGCAAAGGGTCCTGGAGGCCCAGCCCCTGTTGAAAGTTCAAATCCCCTCCGAATAGTCACGCTGTGTGTGCAAAGGCTCCCTGGAACAGGTGACTCTGATCCCTTCAGAGACCATCTTGCTTCCCAAAAACTGGGATCGCTAAGGCATTTTCACTTTCATATTATTCACTTATATGTCTTTTCACATATATTATTTCAGAGTTGTAGCATCTTGCTCCATAGCTTAGATCCAGCCTCTGAGGACACACAGGGCACATCTGGCTTCTGCTCCGCAGGGCAGCCCTTCAGAAATTCAGGGAAAGGTGATGCGTCCCTTCTGAGTCTAGTTCCTTCAACACTTTCTCATCTGAATGATTGTTTTGTCCCCACATCCTGCCTGCTCTGATCTAAACATCTTCCGGTTTGTATGTGATCTTCTTAAAGTGAAGGCAGCTTCCCGAACAACCAGATCAGATCACTTCCTTCTCCTTTTTCAGGTGAGAAAGGGAAGGTCCAGTGAGGATGCTGCGTGTCTGAAACCACATACTTTGCCGTTTGGAAGATCAACTGTGACCTTCCGAATGGTCGGCTCTGGGCTTTTCCCACTGTGCGTCTGTTCTCCCTCCAAAGCACAGAGCGTGGGTTTGAGCATCTCTCTGCTGTTTTTGTTGTGGGGCAATGATTTTTCCCAGCTTACACCTTTCTGCTTGCTGTGTTTGGTGTGACTGGGGCTTATGGAGCTGTAGGGACTCTGCAGGCCCACAGCATGAAGAAAACGTCCAGGAGACCTTGCGATGGACCAGTTAGCTCCGACCGTCGGGGCAGCTGCTGTGACCAGGAGGGTCAGGTGCACTCTGGCCACGTTCATCAAGGGAAACGGACCCCATGAAGCCGGTCACTCCGGAACGCCAGTGACCGTCACTCCAAACTGTGGGCTGTCAAGTCAAGGATTTTTGAGATGCATGATTCCATGTTAATATCTTAATTATAGCATAAGGATATGTGGACGAGAGGAGAAACATCTCCTGTCGGTCTGCTGAGTGTTTACCGATCGCCTACGACACGCCAGGCGCTCTGCAGGCACTGTAGTGCACACACATGTGGAATCCTAATGGTCACTCTCAGAGGCCGGTGGTATTGTTTCCACTTACAAATGCTGTGACTCAGTCTTGCAGAGATAAGTAAATACTGAGTCCAGGGCTGACCACTGATGGTGGCATAGCCATGAACCCGGCTTCAGGCCGGATGCTGCATCTTTGCAAAGAACTGCAGAATCTCCAGATGAGCCCGGGCCCAGGTTTAGTTTTCATTCCTCTTGGATAACTTGCATCATGTTGGACAGGTGCTCTGGTTTCGGACAAAGTCCTATGGTGACGCCCCATGAGAAGGACTAGACGTCGAGAGGGAGACCCATCTCGGGGAGCTGTCAGGCTCTGACTCTCTCAAAACCCCCAGACTCTCCTCCCAAAGCACTGGCCCAGCGCCCCACCCCGCCCGGCCTCCATACCCCTTACCTATGCGGCCCGCGGCTCCGTGTTCCCAGCTGCTTCCCCTGAATCCAAACAACACAGAAAGACCCCAGAGCCCCAGGGAGAGCAGAGGAGGCTGCGCAGACCCAGGTTTCTGTTTTCTTTTCATCACAGCTTCTTTCCACAGATATTTCACAGGTACCTGCAACCGTCCAGAGGTTATGCTAGTCATTCAAATATTTACCTCTAATCCTGTGATTGTCCTGCCTTATTCCCAGTACACAGATGGTGAAACTGAGGACGAACCACGGGCTCAGGGCTGCAGCGCTGGGGACATGGTGGAGCCTGTGCTTAAACCACCTTTGCTGCATCAGAGGCTGTGACCAGACCATGGCGCTCAGGGCGGGACATCGGACCGTGTTCATGTCTGCAAAGCAGGCGTGAGGCGCTGCAGGGGGTGAGGGCACAGGCCACCCAGGAGCCCAGAGGGAGGCGGGGATTCTGCTGGGTGGGGGATCCAGACGATTCTCTGAAGAGAGTGACCTGAGTGCTACTCTGAAGGCGGAACTGGGGACCGAAAGGTCCTGGGCTGCAGCGGGGGAGGGAGCGAGGCGGGCTGAGAAGAGGCAGTGCTGCTGGGTCCCCCCCCACCCCACCTCCTCACCCAGCCCGCAGGTCTGCCGATCATGGGAAACCCCATCCGCGTGCAGAGCGTCACCTGTGATGTGCATGTGACTCTTCACTTTCTCCTGGGTTTTCCCAGCAGTTGGGGGGGAAATTGGGAAAGGCTCTGTCAAGGGTTGCCGGCCAGACACATTTTTTAAATGAAAACTTGACATTCTGTGCATTTGATGAAATCAAAGGGACTTGGGGAAATGGTCAGGTTCATCCTTGCTATTTGGAACACGGCTTCTGTTTTACAAGCATGCAGGACCGAACACAAGTGATAAATGGAAACGGGGTAATGGTTCCTTCTCTGCTGATCCATATCCAAATAGGCTATAAAAATGGTAATGTACGTATTCATAATTAACATGCTAACCATAAATCATCTCAGGGCTAAATTATCAAAGCAATGAAATGCACACATCTCCATTAGGGATGGAAATTTGTGTGTGGAAAGTTGAGAAGTCAAACCAAGCCCTGTGAGGAGAGCCCCCTTGTCCACACTGGGGAGGGAGCAGGGAGGCCCGGATGGGAGTGAGTTACCCCACAGGCGAACCTCAGGGCAGTGTCTCCCCTCCAGGCAGACGTGAGGACCCAGATGAGCTGAGCTGTGAGCACAGGACAGGATGGAGCAGGACGATGGCAGCCTCGTTTTGTGACCATTTGGGCAAAGCCCACAGGCCTACGTTTTACCCACAAAATGACAACCCACACTCTGGTTTCCTTTGGGGAGCCCCTCACCTCTCAGGACGTTCCTCATTAAGGTCCTTGCTGGTGTGCAAGGACCTTAGTTCCCCTCTTTGGGAGGCGTGAGGTCGCACAGCTGCTAAGAGCCTGGTCCAGACTGTCTTCATTGTCACGGATGATAATTCCTCGCGGGAACTTTCACTGGTGGGTGGGAGGGCAGGTCTCTTCTGGGGGAGCTGGGGTCCAGCAGTCTTCAAGAGGGGAGGGTCCCTTAGTCTTCCAGGGAGGGCGGTGTTGACCTGAAGGCCTCCAGTAATGAAAGACTCCACAGGGTGGGTCCTGAGACCCATGAGCCTCTTCCTGACCTGGACCCAGTTAGGTGGGGACCACAACCTACCTGGAGCTGCGGCCCAGAGAGAGATCTTGCCCCACTGGGGTGATGGCTGACTCCACAGCAATGTCCCCGGGGGCCTTAGAAAAGTGAAATCTGTGGGTCAAAGATGATGTGCACTGAAGACATCTCCCGTGGCCTCACCTATTTTCTTAAAAGAAGGAAGATAGAAGAAAATGAACGTGTATCGAGTGGATGCTGGCTTTGTCTGTTACCGGTGTTCCCTGTCTGTTATCTTGGGTCACCTTCTCAACAGCTGGAGCCCAGAAGCTGGCTGTTTGCTCCGTTTCACACAGCTGGGGAGTAGTGGGGTCAGGGTTTGAATTCAAGTTTCACGAAACTGAAGGCATGCTTTCTTGTGCAAACACACACACACACCACACACACATGACAACAGAAGCCTGTGCATCTGTCCTCTTTTTTGAACTGGTCACCCTGTTGCTCCTTCTCAGCTGTGGCCTCTCCTCCTGGCTTTCCAGTCGCTGGATTATCCTCACCGCCCTCTAAGCCTCTGTCACGCACAATCCAGAGACGAAGTGGGGACTTCTTGAGCAGCGTTGAGCTAAGAGAGAAAAGGCAACACCGAAAGCCTGTTTTCTCAGTCTCTCTTCTCGCCCTCTGAAAATACACCAAATAAATTAAGGTTATTAGGATGTAAGTAGACAGTTCTCAGCGATGAGGAGAGAGTCAGAACCAGGAAAATAATAATCACTGTAACACCGAGTGTTCCGTGTGCACCAGCCACGTTTCCTACTGTATCCCAGTCCTCACAAAGCGCCCTGTTTTCCAGCTGAAGAAATTGAGAATCAGAGTAATTTTGAGACTTGGACCAACTGCCACGGCCAGGACACATCTTCCGGGTACGGTCTGCCCCCCTGCTCCGCCCTTGTCCTCTCTTGTCAGGAAACAACCTCTGGCAGGACGTGGATGAAGCACGAAGCTGCAAGAGGCCAGCCTCACACCCCCTGCGTCCTCAACGGCTACACTCCAATCCGGCCACGGGGTTCCCTTCTCAGAAATGGGAGGAGAGGCATGTAACTCCTTTGCAGCTGCCCTCAAAGCCTGTGTCTGAATGGAAATCAGAACCATGAGGCCACGTGTGTGAAAGGACCAGGGCGATGAAGGCTGTGTCTTGTCAGGGGTCTCAAGTGTCTGATGGATTTAGCTATGCAGACCAACAATCATTTAGATGGGGACTCCTCAAAGCTTAGCATCAGGGGCCAATACCACCAAATACTAGGAGTTATAAAGAGAAAATGGTACAGCATGGAATGGCGTGCTTCAGCCCAACTTCTCTGGGTCTAATCTGGGTCTTCCCCACAGAAGAATCACATAGGAGGTGAGGACACAAAGATGCAAAGAAATCGAACGGGTTTGCCACGTGGGTGGCCCTGGGTGCAAGTCTGTATTGTCAGGTCACTGGGTGAGGGTCCGGGGAGGGAAGGGAGCTGGAGGGAGACGGCAGGTGACACTGTCCTATCAGAGCCCCTGATGCAAAGGGCTGGTCTGGGGGTCTCAGGACAGTTCCGCTCCTCAACCCGAGTCCACTTCTTCTTCCAGCAGGAACCCCCCTCTCCTGAGGGTCTGTCATCTCCTAGAAACTAGGGCTTCATATGTGAGAATTCAGTTCCAGAGCCTGAGGCTGGAGAGTCAAAGCTTGCTCACGAGTAAAGGTCTCAATGGTTGGAGCAAGGTTCATGTTGGCTGTGGTTATTAATCATATGGTTGTTAATAAACTGCTACTTTAAAAAAGGAAAACCAGGTCACACTCCTTATTGTTTACACGTCCTGACCCTGGGCATATACAACTGCCCAGACCCCGAAATTTACGACAACTGCCAGTGCGTTGCCAGATGCCCTGTAGAGAGAAGGTCATCAGTTCATGTAGATGCAGGTAGAGCCTCATGCGTGAGTACAGGGGTGCGTGTATGTATAGGCAGCCATGTACATACGTAGTAATACTATCAGACATTCAAGTCCAATGTGCCTGGTTTTACTCCATTGAATGAGAGCATGAAGAATAAAGATGCCAAGGAATTCACCAGAGTCGTCTGCAGGTGGCTGGTGGAACAGCTCAGCTAAGCCGTCAGGCAGTGAGGCCGCATAAACTGACTGCACGTCAGACCCAGATCGGCACGCTCATCCTTCCTTGTGATGACTGCACACGTCTCCTCCAGTACACGGGGGCTTGTAGACCATTCGAAGGATACTGCATTCAGCCCGACCCCCGTGGTCAGCTGAGTCCCGCAGAGGAGACGGTGGGTGCGTTTGCTTCGAGCCCCCCACGTCTAAGCAGCCCGCTCATCACAGGTGTGGTTTTCACACTATTTGTTTCCAAGTTCACCCTGAGCACCTCTAGCTGTGCTTCTTCTCGCCCCCTCCTTCCTGGGAAGTTCATCTTCTTTGAAGTCACCCTCCTCTTTTGGGGGTGGAGGACACGGTCAGCCCCGTGTGAGGGCTGGAGGGAGGGTCAGGGCCTCTCGGAGTGTCAGTGATGAGGTGCAGACCTCCGATGCCGGCACTGCCCCAGACCAGGGTGTCCGGAAGACCCAGGAAGCCGCACTCCTGCCCCTTTACCCCATCTCCACAGTCACCTTTCTGCAGATGCAACAGCCCTGTGTGCAGAAACCAAACGACGGCCGCTTCCTCCCTCCTCGCTCCCTGCAGAGCTCCTGTCCATCACTTTTGCGAGATTCCCCAGCGGTGGGTGGTGGTACCAGCTCTCACTGGAGCTGACCTCCCGGCTGCCCGCGTGCTTCTCAACCTGATGTTTCCTGCAAACCCTGGCAACCTCTTCCTCTTTCTTCCTGTCCTCTTTCTAGCAAAATGATTTTAGGTGCAAAGGATTCCAAAACACACCAGGACATTATAAATGAAGGCAAAATGCTCATAGTTGGATCAAACCGAATAGTCAAGGCTTAACGGCAAAGGGCCAGTTCATCCAGCAGGAAACTAATCTGGTTTGGTGAACGCAGCCAGAGCTGAGGCGGTGAGACACCAGCGTTTGCTCTCAGTTTACCGATGCTAGGACGTGGGTCTGAAGCCCTTTCTCCCTCTGTCCTGCTCTCACCTGACAGGAAAGTCTGGTGTCTCAGCCTTGGAGAAGTCACAGAGCAGCACGGCTGAGGGCTCGTGTTTGGAATCAGAAATCCTGGTCTGACCCTCGTGTCCGTGACTTTCAGACTTTCAGGGCTGGGGACTTCCCATGGTTAGTGAACTTCAGCTTCCTCATGTATGAGGTGGGTGCAGTGAGACCAGTCCCCGCTAAGTCAGCGATGCCTGGTTGTCCTGCCCCTTGGAACAGGTGGGGAGCAAGTCCAGGCCACACCCCGCTCCAGTCCCAGGCAGATGGGCCCCCTCGGCAGCACCAGCTGCAGGTCCCAGGGAGCCCAGGGGAAGCTGAGTTTGGGAACTGCAGGGCTGCTGGGAGGATTCGGGGCACACGGTGGGTCTGGGCCTGGAGCCGGGTAATTCTTGCCATGGCTGCCCGCACCTCACCCCACCCCGGCGGGAAGTGTTCCTGTGGGTGGTTGTTTCCTTTTCACTTTGAAGTTCCTAGTTATTTAAGTTGGTGTGAACTTTGAAAGGTAAGCTTTCCCAAAGATCTTGTTATCATTTAATAGTATGTATACTGAATATATTAAATATATACTAAATTTATATATTAAATATGTTACATATGTTATATTATTTAATATTATATACATCCACTATATATTAAACATAATAATACTATAACTACATTAGTTTTTCATAAATAGTTTTATAGTGAAATGTAGTTTTAATGAAATGTGCTAGGTATCTATGTTTTTCGTGATTGTCAAAAAGATAGTTGAGGATATTTTAAAATTTTGATAAAATAAGAGGGACGCGAGACTTGGTCAGTCAGACACTAAGAGCTGAGACACAGCCAGTGCGATGCTGATGTGCAGCCTCCGGGCAGCCCTGCTGAGCCTCCCGGGGCGGGGGTGGGGGGAGGGTGCGGAGGGGTGCCGGCGGGCGTCCCGCCTCCCCCTTCCACCTGGAGCAGAGTTGGGCTCACTTATGTCCTCTTGTGTCATTGCCTGGGGTGTGTGGCTCTTCCACATGGTCCGGGTCCAATCCCTGTGTGTGTCCCAGTGCTAGGGGCGGGGCTTGGCAGGGAGCAGACGCGAAAGCATATTTCTTAGAAGGACTAAAGGACAGAAGAGAGAAGGAGGGCGGAGGCGGGCTCTTCTGAGGGTCCTTGTCGGGACCTGCCCGCCCACACTTGTGCCCTCCTGCTCGGCTCCCCTCCCCCAGGAACGGGGCCTCCGTCGGCCTCCCTCGTGTGTGTCTTCAGTATGGAGATGTTCTCACTGCCGATTTGTTCATTCGACCCATATTCACAGTGCGCATTCTGCACACATTCCTGGCACGTGGTTGAGAATCCACTTGCTGCCAGGCAGCTGCAGAGGTAAAGTCTCTGCACCTGCACAGATAGACCAAGACCGGGGCGGGCTTGCCGGCCCTTGCCACACACGAGGGCCCCCGACACGGGCCGGGGCTTGTAAAGGTGCAGAGAAAGGGCCCCTGACTCAGCCCGGGTGGGGCGGCCGCCAAAGACCTCAGAGGAGAGTCTGCAAAGGTCTGTAGGAGTTGGCCAGGCAGACGGCAACCCGGGCGATGCTGCAGAGCTGCTGACGGATCCCGGCGGACCTCCGGGGACAGGCGAGGGACCTTGGTCTTTAGACAGAGGACATGTGATGCTCTTAGAGCATTTTATTTTACTTTTAACTTTTTTATTGAGGTATAGTTGATTTACTGTGTTGTATTAGCTTCAAGTGTACGGCAAAGTGATTCAGTCACAGATGCATAGATACCTATTTTTTCAGATTCTTTTCCCTTATATAGGTTATTACAGAATATTGGGTAGAGTTCCCTGTGCTCTACAGTACGTCCTTGTTGGTTATCTATTGTATATATAGTAGTGTGTATATGTTAATCCCAAACTCCTAATTTATCCCCCCTCCCCTTAAAGCATTTTAATCAGTGTGCTGATCCAACAAGATTTTTAGAAGTGTTTTATTTTAAATAATTTTAGGATCACATAAGAGTTGTTGAGAAGCACAGACCCACTGCGTGCTCCTGCCCCCCTCCCTCCATGAGAACGTGTCATGCAACCTGAGGACAGTGGTCAGACCAGGGAGCTGACGCAGGTGCAGTGGCCTTCATACTGCAGACCTGTTCAGACCCCACCAGCTCCCGTCTGCGCTCTTTTTATTTCTTTTTTCTGGGGCCGGGGAGTGTGTACTTCTGTGACATGGTATCACATGTGTGCATTTGTGCACAGCCATACAGACGCCCCTCCACACTCGCAGCCTCACCACATTGCACCCCCGAGGACCACAGACCTCTCTCCGTCAGGGAGATTTTGTCACTTTGAGAAAATCATAGGCTGAAGTCATACAGCATGTGGCCCTAGGAGATTGGCATTTTCACTGGCAAAATAACCTCGAAACCCACCTGGGAGGTCCTGGCAGCCACAGCTTCCTCCTCATTGAGGGGTGACATCCCGCTGCAGGGGTGCACCTGGTCGAGCGCTCATCCATCTGTTGAAGGACAGTTTTCTTTCCCAGGTGTTGGTGGTTATGACCACCACTGCTATGAACCTTTGTTTATGGATTTTTGTGTTGACGTGAAGGGCTGATTTCTCTCACGGCCTCAGGAGCAGGACTGGGGCCACAGGGCGAGTGAACGCTGAGCATTTTAAGGAACTGCCCACGTTCCCACTGGGAGCACTTTGCGTTCCCACCAGCGACACAGGAGCAGTCAGATTCCTGCTCGTCCTCACCAGCACGTGCTGTGATGGACATTTCCTGTTTTCATCTTTCTGATAAGTGTGTGGTGGGGCCTCTGGTGGCTTTAATTTGCATTTCCCTGCCAGATAAGGGTGCTGAGAGTGTCTGTCCTCGTGTCTATCTGCTGTCTGTACGTCCTTTGGGAAGATGTCTGTCCGGGTCTTTTGCTCATCTTCTAAGTGGATTGTTTGTTCCCTTCTGCTCGGTTCTGAGGTCCTTCGACTGTTCTGGGTACAGTACTTCACTGGGCTGCTGACCTGCACACGCTTCCTTCAAGTCTTTCCATCTGCCGAGCAGGGGCTTTTGCACAGGAAAATACTTCTATATAATTTTTATGAAGTTCAAATGATCCACTTTTTCTCTTGTGACTTGTGCTTTGGACGCCACGTAATGA
Source organism: Mesoplodon bidens (assembly GCF_964165515.1). Lineage (NCBI taxonomy): Eukaryota > Metazoa > Chordata > Mammalia > Artiodactyla > Ziphiidae > Mesoplodon > Mesoplodon bidens. The sequence continues at coordinate 87,458,557 of NC_138170.1, forward strand.
ACTAATCCTATGTTTTCTTCTAAAAGTTGTATGGTTTTACATTTGAATCTATGATATGTTTTCAGGTATTTTTTGTGTAAGGAAGGGTGTGCTGAGTTTCATTTCAGAAGGACTCCTCAGGTGCACCAGAGGAACCGGTAATGCAGGGACAGAGCTGAGGGCCGGAGCGGGCAAGCTGAGGGACGTGGAACTGCAGGATGTACGGCAGATTTTGACCCCGATCAAAATCACATGTATGTGTGCATGCATATGCATGTGTGCACACATGTGTATATGTGCACATGCATTTGTGTATTCATTCACACACACATGCATGAGTTTTTGTGCATATACATGTGTGTGTGTGTTTGGTTTATGTCTTTATAATTATGTGGAGAAACCCCCTTCGAACCCAACTCCTGAGATATTCTTAAACCTTTAAAGAGAAATATTTTAGAGTTTGGAAAATTAATTTGAAAACCAAGCCTGTTTTAAAAGACAAATTATTCATTAGTATGCATGCATGTATGCACCACAATCTAGGGACTAGTGGTTTAGAATATGGTTATTTCCTAATTCTTGTTAAACCAGATTACCTGTCAGCACATTTTGTAAGAGGAAACGTTGTATAAGCCTGGTGTAGACTGGCTCACGTTGGGTGTGACACTAATTATGTGCAGCGGTACTTCCGGCTTCTGCCTTGGGCATTAAAAAAATAGTGCCTTTGGAGGTGAGAAATTAGACTTTGAATCTGGTGCTAGAAAAGGACATGAAGAAGCTTTCAAATGATCTCAGTGAAACACCCCAGAACCCATGACGCATTGGCAAGTTCCAGGGAAGAGGAAATGGATATAAACGCAAAAGCAGAGATTCAGCCCTGACGTGAAAGGGCACGTTTTGGACACTGAATTGCTGGCTGCATAAGTCCTCTCTGGAGGGTCGTGAGGCTGTTTGCCGACATTGATTTGAAAGCCTCCCAGCGTGGCTGTGCGCTGCCTCCTGCAAACAATGGTGATATTTCAGCGCCCTGCAGTGCGTGATGTAGTGCCGGAGGCGCGCTGTTTACCCCACCACGAGGGTGGTGACTTTTGTTAAAACACTGCAGCACCTTCTGCGACGCACACGTCTCAAAACCTCCATTGTTTTCATTTTTCTGCACTTCCGATCAGAGTTAATAGTGTTCGTGGTTCCAGGCTAGGGACGCTTCACGCACTTTTTCTGATTACGTTCTGCCCATGTGTGTGTCCTTTCCCACATTCTTGTTCTGTCTTTTCCAGTTTATGGGAAAAGCAAAATGGGCTGCGACGCAGGCGTCCACTGCCGCTCACACCTCCAAGCATCCTTCCTTCCAATGCACCCTAAAGTAGAAGAGAAAGCCAAGTTCTAATTCCCATCACTTTTGCCTTCTTGTTGGTGGTGAGTGGGCACCATTTCTGGTGTCTTGGAGATCAATTTGGGGAATTTTGCACGAATTTATAACTGTTTCATTTCACTATGGTTGGGAGCTGATCCGAATGCTTTTGTTAGATATAAGTATTTGCATTAACCGTGGGATTAATGAATAGGGGGAGAAGTCAGGCACGTGTGTGTGTGTGTGCGTGTGTGTGTGTGTGTGTGGAAATTTCTTTTTCCCGTACAAAGCTCAATATTTCACTCTCTTTGGCCTTAGGGGGAAAACCAATCAATTTTTCAGAAAAATTTCTCAAATATTGTTGTGACTTCTTTTTATTTAAGAATTTATTTTTAATCATTTTCTTAAAAAATTTTAGAGTAAGGAAGTTCTTCCTAATAAATCCTAAATCTTTCTTGTTGCAGCAATGTACATTTTCTTTGTTTTCCCTTCTCCCCCCACCCCTGCCTTCTCGCCTCCTTTGTTCCTTCTTACATCCTTGGTACATCTGATGTGTATTTTCTATAGGGGAGCTCACTGGGGTATAAACAGAGCTATCGATTATCTATTTCATCTCTGGATCTTTATTTTATTCATTCATTTATTCAACAAGAAATGATGGAGTCCTATGTTGTTCACAGCTCTTTGCTGCATACCAGGGAGACAAAGGAGAAAGCCACACCATGAACCCTTATGAGTCTATGGACCTGCTGGGGAATCAGGTAGGTGATCATACCACCAACCCAGGGAGGCAGGTGCTCTGAGCACACTTGTATATTATGCACTTGTCTAGGGGCTCCTCCATGCCAGGACTGTGCGTTTGGAAGAGGCAGAAAAACATGGTCCCTGAGCAGGGGTGGTGCTCACGTCCCGTCATGAGAGCTATCACCAGCCACTCCCACGCCACATCCACCTGTTCTTCACTAAGGACTGAACAGGCAGTTGAGATCCAGCATAATCCTCTGACTAAGCCGCTCTCCGGTGCCAGGGGAGGAGAGGCTTCCAGGATGGTAGGTAAGGGTGCGGTTGTGGGGGTAGAGAAGGCTTCCCCAGGGAGAGGATGACAGTCACCCAGGTGTAGAGAACTTCCACACATCCACGGCTGTGTCTGAATGTCTGTGTCCCCCAAATCCTTTTGTTAAAAACCCAACCCCAGTGCCATGGCATTAGGAGGTGGGGTCTCTGGGCATTGATGAGGTCATGAGGGTGGAGCCTTATAATGGGATGAGCGCCCCTATGAAAGAACCCAGGGGTGCCAGGGTGGCAGAGTAGGAAGGCCCTGAGCTTACTGCCTCCTGTGGACACATCAAAATTGCAGCTACCTACAGACCTACTATTGCTGGCAAAGACTGAAAAATTTGCAGAAAAGATCTCCTATGACTAAAGACATAAAGAAAGAACTGCGAGATGGGTAGGAGGGGTGGAGACACAGTACAGTCAAGACCAAGTCCCTCAGGGTGAGCAACCCACAAATGGGAGGATAATTACAATGCCAGAGATTCTCCACAAGGAGCGAAGGGTCTGAGTCCCACACTGGGCTCCCCAGCCTGTGGGTCTTTTACTGGGAAGATGAGCCCCCAGAACGTTTGTCTTTGAAGGCCAGCAGGGCTTACTTTCAGGAGTCCCAGAGGGCTGGGGCAAATAGAGACTCCACTCTTAAAGGGAGAACATAAAATCTCACAACCTCCAGGACGCAGGCAGAAGCAAGAATTTGAAAGGAGCCTGGGCCAGTCCCATCTTCTGATCTTGGTGAGTCTCCAGGGAGGCTGGAGGCGGCTGGGGCTCACCTGGGGATAGGGATGGTGGCCACAACCTTTTTGGGAGCTTGTTCTACTGCATGGACACTGGCACTGGGAAGCACCACTTTGGAGTCCTCTCTCTATATTATTAGCCCCAGGCCCCAGCCCTGCCCCTGCCCAACAACCTGTAGGCACCACTCCTGGCATGCCCCTGGCCAAGCAAATAGCCTGGAGGAGACACAGCCCTACCCACCAGCAGGCCTGCTCCTTCAAGACATCCCTGAGCCCACAGTCACCTTGGGACCCTGCCCTCTCCACCAGAGGGTCCAGAAAAAAGTCCCCCACACCTTTGTGCTGGCACTGGCACCAGATCTCACAGGGCCGTGCAGCCAGAGACCCTGGGACTTAGCTTCGCCCACCAGTGGACCAGAACTAAACCAGGGAACAGCCTCACCCACCAGTGAGCAGGGACCAGCCTCAGGGCTCCCTGGGCCCCAGCCCAGGCTGCCAGTGGGCTGACACACCAAATCTGGGACCCCTAAGGCCAAGCAGCCAGAGACCCCTAAAGATGCAGAAGAAGCTGTTCACAAAATTCTACATCCACTTATGATAAAACTTTTATCAAAGTGGGTATAGATGGAACAGAACCTCAACTTAATAAAGGCCATATACGATAAGCCCACAGCTAATATCATACGCATGGTGAAAAGTTGAAAGCATTTCCTCTAGGGTCAGGAACAAGACAAGGGTGCCCACTCTCACCACTTTTATTCAACATGGTGTTGGAAATCCTAGCCACAGCAATCAGATAAGAAAAAGAAATGAAAGGAATCCAAATTGAAAGAAAGAAGTAAAACTGTCACTGTTTGTAGATAACATGATACTATACATAGAAAATTCTAAAGGGACCACCAAAAAATTACAAGAGTTCATCAATGAATTTGACAAAATTGCAAAATACAAAACTAATATATACAAATCTGTTGCATTTCTATATGCTAACAATGAACTATCAGAAAGAGAAATTAAGAAAAAATTCCCATTTACCATCACATCAAAAAGAATAAAATATTTAGGAATAAACCTACCTAAGGAGTCTAAAGACCTGTATTCCAAAAACTATAAGACACTGATGAAAGAAATCAAAGATGACACAAACATATGGAAAGATATACCATGTTCATGGATTGGAAGAATTAATATTGTTAAAATGACAATACTACCCAAGGCAATCTACAGGTTCAATGCAATTCCCTACCAAAACACCAATGGCATTTTTCACAGAACTAGAAGAAATAATGGTAAAATTTGTATGGAAACACAAAAGACCTTGAAAACAATCTTGAGAAAGAGGAACAAAGCTGGGAGATATTGCACTCCCTGATTTCAAACCATATTACAAAGATACAGTAATCAAAATAGTATGGTGCTGGCACAAAAACAGACACATCTATTAATGGAACAGAACAGAAAGCCCAGAAACAAACACTTATATTGGCAATTAATCGACAAAAAAAAGGAGGCAAGAATATATAATGGGGAAAAGACAGTCCCTTCAATAAATGGTGTTGGGAAAACTGGACAGCTCCATGCAAAATAATTAAACTGAACTACTCTGCCACATCATACACAAAAATAAATTCAAAATGAGGCCTGAAACTATAAAACCTCTAGAAGAAAACATAGGCAGTACACTCTTTGACATTGGTCTTAGTAATATATTTTGGGCTATGTCTCCTCAGGCAAGGAAAACAAAGGCAAAAATAAACAAGTAGAGCTACATCAAACTAAAAAGCTTTTTCACAGAGAAGAAAACTGTCAAAAAAATAAAAAAGCTGCCTACTGAATGAGAGAAGATATTTGCAAATGACATATTTGATAAGGGGCTAAAATCCAAAGTATACGAAGAACTCAAACAACATCAACAACAACAACAAAAAACAACCTGATTAAAAATGGGCAGAAGATTGGAATAGACATTTTTCCAAGGAAGACGTGTAGATAGCCAAGAGGCACATAAAAAGATGCTCAGCATCACTAAGCATCAGGGAAATGCAAATCAAAACCACACCTCACAACTGTCAGAATGACTGTTATCCAAAGACAACAAAAAGCAAGTGTTGGTGAGGATGTGGAGAAAAGGGACACCTCCTACACTGTTGGTGCAGATGTAATTTGGTGCAGCCACTGTGGTAAACAATATAGAGGTTCTCAAAAAATAAAAAAATAGAACTACCATAGATCCAGCAATTCCACTCCTGGGTATCTGTCCAAAGAAAACAAAAACACTAATTCAAAAAGATACATGCACCCCTATGTTTATTGCAGCATTATTTGCAATAGCCAAGATATGGAAGCAACCTTTGTCCAACAGCTGATGATTGGAAAACAAAGATGTGGTACATATATATACAGTGGAATATTACTCGGCAATAAAAAATAATAAAATTTTGTCTTTTGTGATAACATGGATGGCCGAGAGGGTATCATGCTAAGTGAAATAAATCAGACAAATATTGTGCAATTTCAGTTATATGTGGAATCTAAAAACAGAAAACAAATGAACAAACATAAGAAAACAGAAACAGTCACAGACAGAGACAATAAACAGAGGTTTGCCAGAAGGGAAAGGAGTGGGGAGAGGAGAGAAACAGGTGAGGGAGATTAAGAGGGACAAACCTCCCTGCAAAATAAATGAGTCATGGGGATGAAATGCACAGTGTGGGGAATACAGTCCATAACTAAGCAATATCTTTGTATGGGGACATATGGTAAGTAGACTTATGGTGATTATCTTGTAATGTATAGAAATATTGAATCACTACGTTGTGTACCAGAAACTCACGTAGTGTTGTACGTCAGTCATACTTCAAAAACAAGCAATCAAACAGACTCATAGAGGAAGACATCAGATTTGTGTTACCAGAGCTGGGGGATGAGGGGAGGGGGAATAGGATGAAGGTGGTCCAAAGGTACAAACTTCCAGTTATGAGATAAATAAAAACTAGGGATATAACATACAACATGAGAAACATAATGAACACGGCTGTGTGTTATATTTGAAAGTTAAGAGAGTAAACCCTAAGAGTTCTCATCAGAAGAAACAATTTTTGCCTTTTAATTATTTTTCTATTTCTTTATGTGTAACTATATAAGATGATGGATGTTCACTAAACTTACTGTGATAATCACTTCCTGATGTATGTAAGTCAATCCTTATGCTGTACACCTTAAACAGTGTTGTGTGTCGATTATATCTCAATAAAACTGGAAGAAAAAAAGGAAAATAAAGAGACCAAAGAGATCCCCCCACCCCCTCTTCCTTGTGAGGACACAGTAAGAAGTCTGCAACCCTGAAGGGCCCGCACCCGGCTGTGCGGGCACCGGATCTCGGACTTCCGATCTCTGGCGCTGTGAACAATCAGCGTCCGTGGTTATCAGCCGCCACCACCACCCCCGACCCCAGCCCCCCAGTCTGCATGGTCCTGTTAGAGCCCCCCTGGTGGACACAGACACCAGGGCTCAGGACATTTCAGGGCAGGTGGCTTACTCTTTATGTCCTGAAGCTAAACAGAAACTACTTACGAAAAAGGAGTCGGTCTTATTTATCTTAGGTGTATTCTCATTGTCCGCTCACTGCCTGGCACGTAACTCTTACTCAGTAAACAATCACTGTTAAATAATCCAACTAATAGATGGGTTTAATCAGTGCTGTACTGGCATATGCTACATAACTATTCAAAAATGAAAAATAAAAAGCCCAGATTGTAGTATTTGCCAATTTCAGCAGTGTAAATACTCCCATCATGTCTGATTTCAAGCTACAACGTGATGTCAGCTGGCTTACAAAATTCCTGGAAAAAAAAAAAAAGTTGCTCCCACAAACAAGCAACTCCAGGAAACCACTGTTATTCATCCTTCACCCATTGTGCCAAGGTGGGAAACCATAAATGCAAGGGGTGCAGCGTCATAGCCAGGAAGGCTCAGCTGGGTGCATGTTAAGATAGTTGTGCTGGTTACTCTGCGTGTCTGAGAGCCCCTCGGAGCCCCTGCAGCGCCCGCTCTCTGCGCTACGGCACAGATGCTCTGATTGCATGGAGGTTTGGATCCATATCACTGGCTCTATAAGAGTTTTCCATGTTGAGAGTTTCCTTTTTCTAAAAGACATGTGTCCTGGGGGCAAAATCCATGCGGGCTGGTCCGGCTTCGGGGCTGTGGGCCCGGGTGAGGGAGCACGCCTGCACCCCTCCAGGGACGGCTGACAGCAGGGCCCAGGGAGGACGGCTGGTGGGGCCTGCGCTGGGCCTCACAGGCAGGTGAGGCATGATGGGACGCAGGGGCAGGAGGTAGGAGCAGCCCAGGCACGAGAGGCACGCGTCCAGAGCCAGCGCGGGGCCAGTAGCTGCCACACTGCCCTCCACCCGGGAGTCGTGGCCTGAGCACCTGGTGGCCAGGAAGCCGGAGGATGCTGGGCGAGGGGTCAGCAGAGCTCTGTAGGCAGCGGGGCCGCTGAGAGGTGGGGAGCACAGAGGGGCTCACCGGGGAAGCCCTTCGTTGTCTCCAAACCCCTGGATGGATTAGGTGACAGCAGGTTCGATTGAGCCGGAAGGCGGCTCCCCAAGCCGGGAGGCCTGCGGCCCAGCTCCACCCCGGCTGCTCACCTGTGGACGTCCCGTCCTGTTCCCTGTCGTGGTAGGCAATGTGCTCTGTGTCCCCAGGCCCCTTTACAAACCATACAGAGTCTCCTTGCAGGGGTGTCGGGTTTTCCTGGGCCTCATTCAGAGGGCGGTGCCTGATGGCTCAGCTCCCACCCGGGGGCTCTGAGTCCCGACCTGGGCTTGAGGATGTTCTGGTGGCTCACCTGCTCTCCGCACAGCCTCCCAGCTCAAGTCAGGACCACACACCTTCGTCTGTGCCTGGACTGTCCAGCACCTGCTGCCCAGGTGACCAGGAGGGACCCGCCAGCATCTCAGGCCATGAGGGCGACGAGGCCGCATCTCGAATCCCCTTCAGAGCAGGCTTCTGCCTTGGCTGAGAGCTGCCCCCACCCTCCAGCTTAAACTACTCTCCACGGAATCGCCAGGCTCACCAGGCATGGGACCAAGAAAAGGGGGGTCTGAAAAAATCGCCTGTATAGTTATTCTAAATTATCCATCTGTGGGACACATGGAGGAATGGTTTTCCTGGTGTGGAATAGCATGTTTCGGTGTCTAGGATTTGTTACAAATGTTCAATATTAGAAATATTGGAAAAAATTTCAATGTATATATTTTTAAAGGAGCTTTATACAGAGGTGTGTGGGTATGTGTATCTGTGTGTTTGGTGTGTGTCTTTGGAGAGTGTGTGTGTCTATGTATATGGGTGTGTGTGTTTTTTGTTTGGATGTGTGTGTTGTGTGGGTGTGTATGTGTTCATGTCTGCATGTGTGTGTGTGTTGGGTATGTGTGTGTTTTCTCCATTCATGGGGAAAGCCTAGCAATCAAATTACTCAGAAGCACTTTCAAATCAACTTCCATCTCTCTCCATCTTACAGAAGTGTGCCATTTAATTATCTTTGAAGCCATTACTGCATCTTTCTGCCATTTCGGAGGGAGGACAGGGCGAGTCAGGAGGAAACCACAGGTTCTTACAGTGAAGTCGAGACGGTGTTGATATGATTTGCCGTCTGCACTCTGGCCTCCCTGTCCTCTGTCCCAAGAGCAGAACCTGGAGCCGGAGGGACGGGCTGGCTGGAGCTCCTGCTCTCAGGCGGCCGGGCCCCAGCTTGTGGACCAGCCTTGGCATCTGTGAGGGAGCCTGTAGCTGCCGCCCACCTGGTGAGGGAGGCTCCCCCAGGCACAGGCTGCAGACACTGGACTCAGGGAAAGCGAGCAGCAGGGAGAGGAGGGGCGTGCAGGCGGAGGACGGGACACAGGAGGAGGGGACAGAGAGGAGCGGCCTTTCTGGCAGCAGAGGGACCGAGGGCTGCTCTGGGAAAGGCGTCGATGGCACCGCGGGGCTGAGCGGCCTCAGACCACCCTCCTTGTCTCCTCAGGGCGGGGGGGCCTCTCAGATATGGCTCTGCCACGGAGGCTCTGCTTCCCGACCTGCAGGTGCGGGGCAGGGGCGGGAGGGGCAAGGCCTCCAGCAACCCTCCAGCGCCCCGACCAGAAGCCCCGCCCACCCCCTCGCCGCTGTCATCTCGGGGCGCCCCACGGTGCCTGCTGCTGCAGGAAGCCCCGCGGGGTCTCGTCTCCTGCGGAGGGGAGAGGCGCCCCTGATCTGACACGGCCCCACGCCATCGCCCAGCAGCAGCTCGGCGCTCAGGAGGCTCCCGCTCGCGGGTCCTGCAGCACTGAGCCTGCCTGGTCACCAGGAAGGACAGGGCGGCGGATGTCCGTTCCAGCTGCGCCCGGTCAGACACGGGCCCTGTGCCCCCAGAGTCCCGCGTCTCCAGCGCCTGCTTCCCCGTCACGCACACTGGATGCTGGGCTCTGGGCGCTGGGCGGCTGGGGGAGGCCCCGAGGCCACAGCATCTTTGCTGGAAACAAAGTGTCTGCCAGGAGGAGGCCGGGGCCTCCGACCTTGGCCCTGGGTGTTCTCGGACGCTGCCCTCCGGCTGCCCCGGCCTCCGGGGCCGGCTGCCGGGCCTCAGCTCCGGGGGCTCGGCCGCAGCCCTCATCCCGGCTCCCGACTCGGCCCCATCGTCCCCGTCCCGGCCCCTCTGCTCATGTCGCGTGTCCTCCTTCCCTTCTAACCCCGACAGCAAAGGGCTGGGGGCGTCCACCGCACAAACCCTCCTGCAACAGCTTCGTGCACCCTCGGGGGTCGGGCCGCTGGGCAGCGCCGGCCTTGCTTGCTGAAGGAGCACCTGGCCCCCGATGCTCGCTCCCGCCAAGACCCCCGATTCTCCCCGCGCCGCTGGAGTGTGGTCAGAGCCTGGCCGCCCGCGCCCCAGCGTCTGCGCTCGGCCGGGAAGCCCAGCTGAGGGCCGCTCCCGCCGCAGCCACGGCTCCGCAGCGGTGACCGCACTGGGGCTTGAGGCCGCACCTGCTTGCTCGTGCTGCGTCCTGTACAATTCCTCTTGACCACTGCTGCTTCCCCGTCCACTGGTCCCGTGAACATTTTGCGGCCATGATGTGACCCCAGCTCAGAGTCCTCTTTGTCGACTGGCCTGCAGTCGGGGGGCGCAGGGACCGAGCAGCTGCCCCAGGCCGGACGGGAGCGGGCTGCCCGCTTCTGCACCGGGACCGAGCCGGCCGGCCCCACGGCCATCCTCCTCCCGGGAGGGCAACTGGTTTCTCGGGGGTGCCGTGTGCTGCTCGTTCAGGGTGGACTGCAGCCCCTGCTTCCTGGAGAGCCTTCTCAGCTGCTAGTCTTACAAGCTGGCACACACTGGGACCTTCCATCTCAGACCACAAGTGACCCGGAGGCCAAGAGGATAGTGGCAGGAGGTCAGGATTCCCCTCTGACCTGGAGGTGGTCCTGTCGACCCTCCCAGCTGGTGACACCTCCGAGTCCCTCCCCGCCCTCACCCCCAGGCCTGCAGGCAGAGGAGGGTCCCCGGGACAGGGCCCAGGTGGAGGGCAAGGACTGAGTGCGTGCCGCCTGGCCCAACGTCCTGCTTCAGAGACGAGGCTTGACCTGGCCACGGACAGCAGCTGTGTCCACGGCCCGGGCGTCCACCACATACCCACCAATCCCCAGACTCTCTTCCTCTTTCCCTCAGGCCCTGAGCCACCTTGGTCCTGCCTTGCGCTGCCTCTACGGAAACCTCTGGACTCAGCCCCTCCTGCCTCAGGGCACCTGTCTGAGGGGGGCCCGCTGGGGTCCCCTTACACACTGGGGCTTCCAGAGGCGGCACCTCCTCCTGTCTCTGCGGCTGTCTGCACCGTCAGCACGGTCTGAAGGTGGCACAAAATCAGTGCCCCGAAGGCTTGCCTTAGAGCAGGCTGTGATGAGCAGTGGTCTCCCCTCTGGGCGCCTGGCAGTGAAGTCGCAGAGCCTCAGGCAGGCAGGGGCAGGGGGCTGCAGGGCTACTGCCCACCTCGAAGGGCAAAGGGGTTCTGGAGCCTTTCTGACGGGAAGGCAGGACCCACGCCTGCAAGACCCCTGCCGCTTCCTCCTCCCCGAGGACCAGGGCTGTTCCCACACTGCGATATTCGACACTTGGTCCCAGTCAAGCCTGCTTTTCCGTCCTCAGACTCACTGATGTTCCTCCACCATCTGTCACTTGCGGGAGAATAAGGTCGTGGGCCCCTCAGCTCCATTGGCCCCGGAGGCCTTCAGCCCGAAGGGGACAGAGCCCTGTGAATGTGGGGTTAAACCAGAACGATATTCGCACATGGTGAGTTCAAGGGAGAGGATGAACGTGTCTTCTTGCTCACAGCAGACATCAAAGCATTTCCTCGGCAGAAGGAGCGGGCTTCCTGACCACAGCCTGTATTTAATACGTATCTTGTACAAAACCAACACTTGGTTAATTTCTACAAGGTGGTCGTTTGGAATAAGCTTTCACCATAAGGGCTGAAAAACAAAATTCATTCAACAAATATTCATCGAATCCATGATGCTGCACCATAGATTCACAAGAGTACAAACAAACACATGTTACAGGGAAACAATAGGAAAACCCAAACAGCCAGATTATGTTTTTCCTGCAATGCTTTTGTCAAGAAATAGAAAAGTAACATGGATATTTCAGCACAATCCGTGAAAGTGAGGTCAAGGAGCTCTCCGAGGATCCTGCAGAATCAGTCCAAGCACTGGAGCCCAGTGTCCAGTGGGGTCTTCCCCAGCTGCCGGTCAGGACCTGGTCACCCCTTGGGAAACCAAGGGCCAAGGCCCCGTGTCTGTTGCCCGTGGGCTCCGAGCCGTGGGTGGAGGCGTTGGGAGGACAGCGCCGGCCTCCACGGGGCAGCCTCCCTCTCTTCCAGCGGCTCACCTGAGCAGGGCAGCCCACGGAGCAGTGATGACTGTGACGCCTGGTGAAGCACTTCATTCCACTCATTTAAGTGATGTTTGGACGGTGCACGGAGCAATGATCTGCGTCCGGTGAGGGACTCGGCCCTTCCTGTCTGGTCACCGGCTGTCGGTGAGCGCTGGACATGCCCAGCCCTGCCTCTGGGAGAGCCAGAGAGGCTGCATTTCTGAGAAACTTGCAGGGGCCCCCAGGTGAGCCTGACACATGACGCCTCCCCACTTTACGCCCTGGAGACAGAGGCTCCCAGGTGCCAGGACTTGGGGGCTTTTTGGCTCTGGTTTCTCCCAGCTCTCAGCCCCACACCACCCGGCCCAACCGGTGCTGGTTCCCCAGCCCCGTCCCTCCCCGCACACCATGGATTAATTACAGAGTATTATGGATGCCACTAGCTGAGCCTCAGACAAAGAAGAACCGGGCCCATTTATTTGTACATTGCACCTGCAGAAAGACCTGCCCAGTGCTTCCTCCGGACCCTGTCTGTGCAAGAAGAAAACAGCGGCCTCCCAGGAAGCTCTGAGATGTGACAGGAGGGAGGCCAAGGAGTGTGACTTACAGCCACCTTGGCGCTGAAATAAGGAGTCCGAACGGTAAAATTAATTTGAATGGAGATATAACGGGGCTAAAAAAGGAGGCAGGTTGATTATCACAGTTTGTGAGAACTTATGTTTTTCTTCCACTTTTATTGAGACGTAATTGACCTGCGGCTCAGGATGAGTCTCAGGTGCACAGCACAATGATTAGACTTACATACATCATGAAATGAGGACCACAGTAAGTTGAGCGAACACGTATCGTCTCATAGAGACACAACCGTAAAGGAATAGAAGAGACTTCTCTCCGTGTGATGAGAACGCTTAAGATGGACTCTCCTACCAGCTTTCATAGATAACGTAGAACTGTGGTAAGTAGATTCGTCACATACGTGACGTCTCTCATACTCATCTTACAGCTGGAAGTTGGCACCTTTCAACCGCCTTCATCTAGTGCCCCCGCCCTCTATAACCTCCTTTGGTAACCAAAAATCTGCTCTCTTGTTCTACGAGTTTTTTTGTCTGTTTGTTTGTTTCTGAACTATAATCAACCTACAGCACCACGCTAGTTTCTGCACAATGTACTGATTCAAAATTTCTATACACTTCAAAATGATGACCATAAGTTTAGTTATGATCTGCCACTACACAAGATACTTTATAACGGTTGACTATATTCCCCACACTGTACATTTCATACCCATGACTCATTTATTTTGGAACTGAAAATTTGTACTTATTAATCTCCCTCACTTATTTCTTTCATCCCCCAAACCCCCTCCCCTCTGGCAAGCACCTGTTTGTCCTCTGAATCTATGACTGCTTCTGTTTAGTTTTGCTTGTTCATTTGTTTGCTTGTTTTAGAGTCCACATATAAGTGAGATCATACAGTATTTGTCTTTCTCTGTCTGACTTACTGCACTTAGCACAATACCCTGTAGGTCTATTCATGTTGTCACAAACGTCAAGAATTCATTCTTTTTTTTTTTTTTTTTTTTTTTTTTTTCTTTTTGCGGTATGCGGGCCTCTCACTGTCGCGGCCCCTCCCGTTGCGGAGCACAGGCTCCGGACGCGCAGGCCCAGCGGCCATGGCTCACGGGCCCAGCCGCTCCGCGGCATATGGGATCCTCCCAGACCGGGGCACGAACCCGTATCCCCTGCATCGGCAGGCGGACTCTCAACCACTGCGCCACCAGGGAGGCCCAAGAATTCATTCTTTTTTAAGGCTGAGTAATATTCCATTGTATATATGTACCGCATCTTCTTTTATTCATTCATCTGTTGATTGGCAGGTAGGTGTCTCCCATATCTGGGCAGCTGTAAATAATGCTGCAATGAACATAGGGGTGCATACATCTTTTTGAATTAGTGTTTTTGTTTCCTTCAGATAAATATCCAGAGGTGGAATTGCTGGATCATACGGTAGTTCTACTTTTAATTTTGCGAGGAATCTCCAGACTGTTTTCCACAGTGACTGCACCAATTTACAATCTCACTAACAGTGCACAGAGGTTCCCTTTTCTCCTCATCCTTACTAACACTTGTTATTTTTAGACTTTTTGATGAAGGCCACTCTGACAGGTGTGAGGTGACATCTCATTGTGGTTTTGATTTGCATTTTCCCCACAATTAGTGATGCTGATCATCTTTTTATGTCCCTGTTGGCCATTGTATGTCTTCTTTGGAAAAATGTCTACTCAGGTCTGCTGCCCAATTTTTAATTGGGGTGTTTGGTTTTTCGATGTCTAAGTGAGAACATCTTTTTCTAACTCATTGTAAGCTTTAAAGAAAATTATCCTTTTAAAAGCTGTGATGCGAGCCCGCTTCTTTCCTGCGGAGCTGCCTCTGGCGTGGGAGCCTCGGGGCTAGAGACTCGACCCACCCAAGGTGCGACTGCATCCCTCGAGGTCCTGCTCCTGACTGAAGCCCTCAGCCCCCACAGAGTGGGAGCGGGCCTCATCAGGCCCTGTGCCCCAATGGTGCTGGCAAAGCCCCAGCAACCACAGGTGGACACAGATCGCAAGGTGTGTGTCCAGCCTTGCCCCGGCCTCGCACGGCCTCTCCTACCCCAATGCTGTCCCTGGGTCTGGACGTTTGCAGATGCTGCCTCTGTGATGAGGAATGGCTTCCTCTGGCCGACAGGCTCCCTCTTCTCTCCAAGAGCCTGCTCGCCGCCCCCTCCAGGAAGCCCTCCTCCAGCCCTCCCAAGAGGGCTGCCTCTGCCTCCACAGCCAGTGGGCACCCTGCGGGCTCCGGCGCCATCTGGGAGCATCACGGTCAGGGCTTCAGCAGAGAGGCTTCTCCTCACAGCTCTGGATGCCGCTGCCCGGGACCAGGGTGCCGGCTGACCCCGTCCTGGGAAGTCCCTTCCTGGCCGCCTTCTCCCTGTGTCCTCACATGGCCGAGAGAGTTCCCTGGTGTCCCCTCTTCTTACAGGGGCACCGATCTCTCCATGAGGACCCTGCCCTCATCGTGGCCTCGTCTAAACTGAGGTGCCTCCCCTCCAAAGGCTCCACCTCCAAATGCCGTCACATTGGGTTAGGGCTTTCACGGGAACCCGCCAGGGCAGGGCATGTGTCACATGAGGAGTGTAAGTGCTCTGAAAGGCTGTGCCCTGGCTGGGGGACAGGGAAGGGGCAGCACAAGCAGCACTGCCCTCACGCTGAGCCTCCGGGACCTGACTGAGCTTTGGGAACCTGCTGTATCTCCGTCTGTTGCCTGGAGGCGCAGGGTTCTCAGCCGCTTTGGTGGGGTTGCAGCATCCTTTGTGTCTGCTCCGTCCCTCCCCTCACCCTGCTCACCAGGGAATGGGATGGTGGTCTGTGCACAAGTGACCGTCCTGCTGGGCTGTGGAGCCTCATGTGTCCAGGTGGGATGCGATTCCTATCGAGAGACGGTGCACTGGAGGGGCCAGGAGGAGGGAGGACCCAGAACACACATCCCCGTGGGTGTGGTGGGACAAAGGGGCTCTGCACACAGAGGGACTCTGCACACAGAGGGCTCTGCACACAGAGGGGCTCTGCACACAGGGGGCTCTGCACACAGAGGGCTCTGAACACAGCGGGCTCTCGTCTTCCCCTGCCAGAAACTCGGCCCTGGTGCTCAGGATGGAGCTTCCTGGACGTCAGATGCCGTGACCTTGGGCAGTCACTTCTCTGAGTCCAGTGTCCCCAGCTCTGAGGCGCAGGTAGTAAAGCACGATGCCCTGCGTGCCTGCTGTCAGCCCAGAGTCTCAGGAAGGTGGAGAGAGATTGTGGGGGGAAACTGCGTGGGCCCTTGAGGCTGGCTGGTCCCTTTGCCTCCTAAATAGTAGGAATAATAGTGACTATTTTTAGGGCCAGCCTTGTCTCAGGCATTATGCTATTGAATCATATTCATTATTTGGTTTAGTCCTTATGCCAACCCCGCAGGCCAGGTACCCACGTGACCCCAGGTTACATGTGGGCACCGGGGTTGGTGCTTTCCTTTAAGCCCAAGGTCACACCAGCAGGAAGTGGGGAGGAGAGCTCGGGATGGTGCTCGTCACTTTCCTGTCACTAAGCGGGCTTTGGAGAAGGGACAGGTATTCACAGCCGCACCCGGCGTTTGCTGGTGGCAGCAGTGGGGTTGCCTGGCTGGAGGGATACAGCTGCCCCGGTGGGCTCTGCCCGAGACTCACGCCAACCGACCTCGGGCACCTGGCCCCGCCCAGGCCCTGCAGCCCAGGCCAGCGCTCCGAAGATTCCACTCCGCATCCCTCCTCCCTGCCCTGTCTCCCTGGAAACGTCTCTCTGTCTCTCTTTGGGGTCTCGGCCCCTGGCCGGGTGGCATGGCCTTTGGGGAGATGCCCCCTGCCCGGGCACCTCCCCAGCAAAACTGATCAAAGACAAGCTCTCCCGGGAGGGCACTACGTGGGGCCCCTTCAGCGCCCAAACCTCGGAACCGCCCCTGGCAGGAGGGGGCTCCAACTGCCTAGTGGGAGGGGGGCAGGGGGATGGGGGGGAGGGCTGGGCAGGGGGAGGGGGGGAGCCGGGCCCTGGGGGCGTGGCTTGAGCAGCAGGCAGGGCTCTGGGTCATGCACCAGCCGAGCACGCAGGCCTGAGGGACCCTGGCTGCAGTCCGTGGGCCTAAGGGGCCGCAGGGCCTTGGCCCCGAGAGACCCTGCCCCGAGAAGTCCTCCTGGGTCTCACCCCGTGCTGGGCCCAGGTCTGCAGAGGCCAGCCAGAGCTTGGGCAGGCGTGACAGCCTGGCTACAGGGGAGGTCTGCCGCACCTCATGTGCTCAGGCCCCGCTTCCCCGAATGACAGAGTCCGTGGCAGAGCTCTGACCTTTAACGTCCACAGACCACGTGTCAGACAGCTCGGAAGTGACCAGCCTTGCCTCTGCCTGAGGCTGTCCCGCGTCTCCGCAGCCGGGCAGTGGGAAGGGGGAACCCAGATCCCGGCCCCGACCTGGTGCAAAACCCAGCACGGCTGAGCTAGAGACTAGGACTGGGCCCTCGTTCAGTGATCTGTGTAATCTGCAGCGAAGCGGGGGAATAAACACAAACCCTAGCACGTCCTGGAGGAAGGGGCTTCATCAGCCTAGGCCTCGAGGAGCAGGCCTTCTGATCACCGTGACAGCAAACCCTGCGCACTTACCGAGGGACCGCTGTTTACCTGGGAACATGCTAGATGCTGAGGGTGACGGTGGGAGGTCCCTGTGTGGGATTCGGCAGTGCCACCGTTGCCCCTGGCCTCGGGCAGCACGGTCCCTGAGGCCCAGTTTCCCAGGGGTGGAAGAGATGGGCCCCCCCTCAGAGCGGCTGCCGTTCACAGGGAGAGAGAAGGGTGGTGTGTAAAGGCGTCCTCGTGTGTGCAAGGCAGCGGAATAAAAATGAGCATCACAGGATGTTTCCTGCACGCGGCGTCCTGTGCCGAGAGCTTCACACGCGTGTCCTCTTGAATCCCCCCAGGCAGCATATGTACAGTGATCACCATTCATGTTTTGTAGACATAGAAACGCAGGAGCTGGTTGTTCCTTTGCCTTTAAATGCGTTGCTTTCTGTTTAAGGGGTCAAATTGATGCAGTGAAAATGAGGCCAGACGAGGAAGCATGTGGCATCTCCCGGCCCAAAGGTGGAGGCCGGCAGCTCTGGGCAGACGGTGCGGGGTCTACACTGGCTCCCCTTTATCCGTCGGTGTTGGTCTCTCATGGCTGCTGCAACCCATTTTGACAAATGGGGCACCTTCGGATAAATTTGTTCTGCTGTTTTGGAGGCTGCAAGTCCAAAATCAAGGTGTCAGCAGGGCCCCACTCCCTCTGAAGGCTCCAGGAGAGGACCTTTCCTGCCTCCCCTGGGTTCTGGGGGCTCCTGGCCAACCTTGACCTTGCTTAGCTTGTGGCTGCATCACCTCGTCCCTGCCTCCACCCCCCACCTGGCCATCTCCCTGTTGTCACAGGGCAGTCTCCCTTTGTGTCTGCATCCAGACTTCCCTGGTCGGTAAGGACACCCTTCATGGCTCAGGCCCACCTGACTCCAGGGAGATCTCATGTTAACTTGTTACATCTGCAAAGACCCTGTTTCCAGATAAGGTCTCATTCACAGGTTCAGAGATTAGGATGTGACCATGTATTTGAGGGGACGCAATTCAGCCCAGGGCACCGATGACATCAAGATAGTAACAGCTAACTCATGCGGCTGTTACGGTGCTTGAGGAGATCACGGCCGCAAGTCAGCTTTCTGATCTGGAGTTCTCTTTCGTTTGCCCAGCTCTGTTTCAGAGTCTACTGCATGGTAGGCCCTGCAGCGGGACTCAGGATCTCCTAGACACTGGCCTAGGAGCTGCCTGGGAGAGGGGACCCTCCCCACGCTAACGCCTGGCTGCCTTCACCGCAGGGCTCCCTGACCTCCTGGGGTCACACGGGGCCCAGGCTCCTCTGGGGTGACCCCCGGATACACTTGGTTAGTTGTGGAAGTGGACCTTTCTTCGGGCAGTGCATTAAGCAGGCTGGTGGCAGTTTAGGAGACTGCGTGGAACTGAGACCAGCATTCAAACCCTGACCGTGATGGGCACAGCCTCCCAGGAGGGCTGGCGCCCATCTGTCATGGGGCAGGTTCCCACTTACCATCGACGGGCTTGGCCATGGACCCATGACTTAGGTGGACACCTGCCTTCCACCACAGGCCTCCTGGGGGTTCAGCCCTTCAGAGGGTCCGAGTTCAGGAAGGTCATCTGCAGAAGCGGAGCATTTGGAGAGCGAGGAGGAACGGGGAGGGGAAGACGGACAGACAGACGTGTTACCTGGCAGAAATATGACAGCACTGGAGAGCGTATGCGAGACCAACTGCAAAAAGTCTGACCAGCTTGTGTGCTCTTTGGTCTCCCATTTTGCTATAAGTTCAGGGGTGATAAACGCCTGCCATCCTGGGTCCCTCCAGTGTTTGATTCATGATACACTCATGGCCCTGCTCTCAGCAAAAGCCCAACCAACTGCCTTGGCGAGACTGGGCAGTGCAGGGGCCACTTTGACCCATTTCTGTGGTTGAAGGCCACACTTTTCCTGACAGTCATTGAGTGTCTGTTTTGTGCCGGCCAGTGTGGGAGGGGCCCAGATGGGGCAGTGAGCCTCCCCTCTCGCCCCTCCACGGCACCTTGTGTTTGTAGGTAACACATTGGTGAGATCCGCTCCCCACCGGGGTGCACGGCGGGGCAGCAGGTGAAGGGGGGCGAGGAGAGCATCCCTGTCTCCGCCCTCAGATGCCTGGAGTCTTGTTAGTGTGATGAGCTGAGCTGTGGGCTTCAGGAGACTACAAAGCCAGAGTGGAGTCAGGGCGGACCAGCCTCCTCTCTCAGCGCACAGTAGGCAGACCTGGGAGCCCGAGAGATGGAAAGGACGTCCACGGGCTCACCAGCCAGACACGCAGGTTTAGAGCAGCAACAAGATTCCCCTGCATCAGATGGAGTGGATTTATTATGCCTGGGCGTTGGTGGAGAAAAGGTGTGATTCCTGGAATCAGAGCTGGAGCGGGGCTGGGGGTGCGTGCCTGGAGAGGAGGACACTGCACCTGGCCCCCCACCTTGCAGAGGAGAAGGCATTTGAGAAATGTCCCCAACGATGATGGTGTGGGAGGGACCCCAGGAAAGGTGCGTCTGTGTCCGAGCCCCCAGAACCTGAGTGTGGGCTTACCTGGGAAAAGGGTCTTGGCAGACACAATTAACTTAAGGATCACAAGACGAGATCATGCTGGATGATCTAGGCGAGCCTTAAATCCAGTGACAAGTGACTTTACAAGAGACAGAAAGGAGAAGCCATGTAATGATAGAGGCAGAAATCAGAGTGATGTGGCCAGAAGCCAGGGACACCTGGTTCACCAGAGACCTGAAAAGTTAAGGAAGGCATATGAGCATGTTTGGGGCACAGACTGAGGGCTTTAAAGAGCTAAATTCATTTCTCACAGCCCTGGAGGCTGGAAGTCCAAGATCAAGGTGTGGGCAGTGTTTGTTTCTCCTGAGGCCTCTCTCCTTGGTGTGTAGACGGCCGTCTTCTCCCTGTGTCCTCACGTGGTCATCCCTGTGCGTGTGTCTGTGTCCCAGTTTCATCTTCTCATAAGGACACCAATCATATTGGATTAGGACCCTCCCTTATGACCTCATTTAACCTTAATTACCTCCTTGAAGACCTGTCTCCAAATATTGTCACATTAGGAGTTAGGGCTTCAATATATGAATTTTGGAGGGACACATTCAGTCCATAAGAGAAGGATTCTCCCCTAGAGCTTTAGAGAAAGCATGGTCCTGCTGACTCTTTGATATTGGATTTCTGGCCTCCAGAATTGTGAATGAATCAATTTTGTGGTTTAACTCAATCAGTTTCTTTAAATACATACATATTAATATATATATAATACATACATATATAATATATTTAAAATGCATACATATATACAAGTATACATATATACATTATATATATAATACATATGTATAATATAATACAATACATTTGTATCTACATATACACATTTGAATTTGTGTGTATATATATACATGTACAATACATATGTATGTTATAGATACATAGTAAACGTGATGCATACAATTTATGTATAGATTATAAACTCAGGTATATGTAGTCATACACTTACATGTCAATGCATTACCTTGCATTTACATGTGACACATAAGGCGCGAGTCTGTGTTCATCCACAGTAGCTGCTTCCCGGAGTCATAGCCTCTTGTTTGCTCTCAGCAGAATTTGTGGAGCACCTACTACATGACAGACTCTTGGAACAAACAAGCTCTTCCTTCCTTCAATGTATGGTCTAGTAGGAAGAATAGACACAAAAGCAAATGTCTGCAGGACAGCGTGAAGACCGTCCTGTAGACGTGTGGACACGTGGGCCAGGGGAGATGCAGGAGGGCTCCCGCTGGCCGGGGGTTGGCGTGAGAGCCATGACACAGCGCAGGGCACAGGGACCACGACCGCACTTCCTGTTCGTTCAATCAGCCCAAACACTTAATCTGCGTTTATTCAAGTTGATGATTCCCTGGTTTGGGGGTTGAAGGAGCAGGTGGCTTAGGGCTGCGGCTCTAGATGCGGGTGGATGACAGCGAATATTAGCATCGTCTAACTCAGGTGTCAGAAGCCATCTCCATGAGGGCCACCGGCCAGAAAGCAGGGCAGGAGCCTGCAGACCAGAAGAGTTTATTCAGGGTCTTAAGGCCTGCAATTCTGGAGACACAGTTTCAGCTAAAACTGAAAGAGTGTTTCGGGGAAGAAGAGTCAGAGGTTTATAAACACAAAAGCTGCGAGGTTGTTCAAGTTGCCCTGTGAGAAGCGTGATCAGCTCAGACATGAGTCAAGAAGAATCAGGAGTTGTTTTAGGGGAGGCGTCTCATCAGTATGTTGAGTCTCTGGTGGATGTTCCAGGTGCCCTCATGAGGAGCATAAGTGATTCCATCCAGACAGAGACGCTCAGGCCACGCTTCTTCCTCCACCGCCCGGCTCCATGTTAGAGGCTCTTAGGGACACCGACGCTGTTCTGAATCTCCTTTCTCCAGGCCAGACAGTCGCCATCTCAGGCTTCGGGGCTCCTGCATCTCTGCTGTACCTTTTTCTTTATTTTCCTTCACTGGCCTTCACAAACGTAGAAGCTGTTCTCAGCTCATTGTGGCCAAACGGCAGAGGCCTGGACTGGGTCCTTGGGTGGTTTGAGGAGTTCTGGCCTAGAAAATAGGTAGAGATGCAGGGTCACAGGGTTTATCCTTCACCTACTGAGTCAGAATTTACATTATACCAAGATCACCAGCACACCTCTGTGCATTTTAAAGTTTGAGAAGCAGGCAGCAAACTAACCCATGTCAGCCAGGGCAGAGGCTGTGCGATTTTCATATTTGTCATTCAGAAGTTGATTTTATTGAGATCTTCTTCACTGCCCTTGCTGCAACCCGTGCCCTGAATTACATTAGAAAATGCTCTAAAAACACAAACGCACAAATCCCGGTATTTCATCCTCAGAGCGATTCCCAGGGACCAGAATGTACCAGCTGAGAAATGTCTTCTCGTGCTGAGAGCAACAGAGAACTGATGACCCGCTGTGCTCGGCTGACCCGGAAATGTCTTTGCACTTCATTTTAATTTGCTATGGGTGACAATGGTGTTCTTTTTTGGGGGAGAAAACAGTGAACCTCTCTTTGGTGGGGGGCTACGGCTGCAGCTGGTGGCAGAGAGGCAACGAGGAGAGAGACAGGGCCCGGATGGGGCCAGCGCCGCCTTCCTGCACAAAGGGAGCCTGCAAGGTAACTCATCGGGGCCTGGATGGGGCTGGGCGCCACCTGGGCTGGGCCTCCAGGGCTCGGAGCCGTCTGGGAGACTGTTGGAGAGGCCTAGACATGGGATACCTGTCATACCCCAGATGACTGTTCTCTCTGTCTCTAGGACCAGCCCAGCCCAAGGCAAAGTGGAGAAATTTTCAAAGGAGAGCTCCAGGCTCTGATGGGCCCCAACCTGAACCCCCAGCCTCCTTCCCTCCCATCCTTGGCCCCAGGCAGAAGCATCATTTGTCATCCCTCCCCCCAACCCCAGCTTCCAAACCTGCTCTCATCACAGGCTCCTGGGAACCCCTGTTCTCCAGCATCCAGCCCCACATCCAGCACCCAAAGCCTCTTCACAGGGTCCTGGAGGCTGGGTGCATCACCTGGCCATGCAGACTGATCCACGTGCACCAGAATCCAGGCTGGATTTGCCTGGATTTGCCTAGACGTGGAGTTGCCGTGTCTAATTTGTGCAGTGCATGGCCCGTACAGCCATATGCAGGAACCCAGACCCAGTCTCAAGGGTGTTTAGAACAGTACCTGCCAAAAGGCAGATGCTGCATCTCTTCCTTGGGCCTTCATGGGCACCACCTGTCGCGGGGCTGAGCCAGCCCATCCCATGGGCCCAGTGCGGTTCTGAGCCACCAAGGGGCACTCGCTCATTTAATCCTAGACAGGGACTATACTCCCCCATTTGGACAGATGGGTGTGTGGGGCACCAGGAGATCACATACACCCTCCAAGGTGGCAGGAAATCCATCCCGAACCCCTGCATCTGGCCTCCTTTCAGCTGTCACCCCGGCCCACTTGCTACTCCATAGAGGCCGTCACTTGCTTGTTAACTTCACATTCGAGACAGCGTCTGCCATGAACCCTGGTCTTGTGCAGGGCCTCGTGCTGGGCCTCGTGTTTCTGGGCTTGTGTCATGGGTGCCTCTCCTTTGCTGGTTGCCCTGGAGGATGGGAGGGTCCCTGGCCATCTCCGCAGAAGAGGCTGAGCAGGCTGGTGAAATCTTTCCCGTGGCAGCTTCCTCCCCAGGAGTGAGGTGTCCAGTTGTCTTGGAGACACAGGACTCTCTCTGCTGATGAGAGGTGTTACCTGTGTCTTGTATTCAAACTACAGGAAGCAGACGCTTCCATGTCTCTGTGACCCAGAGATAAACCTTACACAGATGTGGTATCCGGGACCCATCAGGCGTGTTAGTGGTGCTTTCTGCCAGCTTGGGGAAGCTCCATGCTTTGTGCTCCAAGCATTACAAGAGGGCCTGGAAAACTAGAGGGAGTGAGGGGAGGACACCCATGCCCCTTGCCCTGAGCAGGCTCACAGCGGGGCCAAGTCTCCAAGGCTGTTCGTGTCCAGGAGGGCACTGAGGCTGGTGGGTGCAGGACAGGGGCCCAAGGCAGCCATCTGGCCGTGACTGGAGCAGCCTAGGTGGGACAGGAGGCCCCTCTGGACCCGGTGCTTTTAGGGAGTGACCCCTACAGAGGAACAGCCTCCTGGAGTTGCACCTGCACTTGAGGTTCGGCCCAGCATACCCAGGGACACCCTGGATTCGCCAAAGTTCCGGGTCATCTTCTGGGAATTTGGGGTGGGTAGTAGTTGACTCCACTGCCATCTTTGTCCTGCAGGGATGGAGCTGCCCCGCCCCCTGAGACAGAGGCTCATTGGGAGAGGCTACTGAACTGCTCAGCTGAGACCCCTGCTCTTCCCCCTGGTCCCCAGCTTCCCCACCTCCCCACCTTCCTGTGGTGCAGGGGTGCTGGGGACCAACAGGCGCAGGGTGGAGCAGGGATGCGCTGCAGGGCCGGGTGGCAGGGTCGTCGCTTGGGCTGCGCATGTGGCGGCCCCATCTTCCCTCAGGAAAAGCAGCGTCTGAGGGTAGGGTTCCCAGCAAGCCTTCAGTGGAAGGCCCGTGTGGGATCATGGTAGCCACGTCCATGAGATCTGGAGGCTGGGTGGGAGGGCTGACAGCTGGAGGAATTTGGTGAGTTTTCAATCTGCTTCTTGGGAAGGAGAAAAGCCGGGGGATAAAAAGAACCAAAGTAGAAACACGGTCATGAGAATCACAGCGTGGTGACCTGCCAGTCAAAAGGCCCTTGGCGATCAATGATTTCGCTTATCGAACTTTCATTTATGAGCAGAGTCCCAAGCAAGTGCCCTGGAATTTGTGTTTGAAAAAAAATACACAAAGGGGCCCAGCCCCATCTCTGGCCCAGAGAGTTCAGGGTCTAATGGCGAGAGAGCCTTGGCTCCAGGGCCACCTGGGGCATGTGCCCAAGTGTGAGGGACCTGATTTCCTCACCGTCTGTGCAGCCAGGTGTGTCCAAGGGATTAGGTTTGGGCCTAGAAATGTAAGCAGAGGGCTGTGTCTGGTGCCTGGAAGTGTCCTCAAAGAGAGGGAGACCTCCCCTCTCCTCCCCCCTTCCCTGCCTTCTAGAATGTGAGTAGAATGGGCGAAGGACATTTCGGGCTGCCCCCTGGGCCCTGAAGCATGTGTCACGGCAGAGCAGGGGTGGGAGGGCCATGTACATGCCCCTCACACCTGCCCATCCCCAGCCCTGGACCCCTGGCTCCTTTTATAGGGAGAAACCTGTGCGTTGTTTAGTCCTTAGAATGCCAACTTTTCTGTCAAACACGATGGAAAGAGTCAACGTATCCCCTTACGACAGTGGAATAAAGGATCGTATCTCAGATGGATGGGTTGGGTCCTCCTCTGGACCCTGAGCAGCGAGCCTCATAGACCCTGAAAGAGAACCCAGAGGTCACCTAGTCGTCCAACCCCAAAGCAGACCTCCTTTCCGACGGGGCTCCCGGGGGTGAGGTTGTGGTGACCGTTTGGAAGGCCTGCTAACTGTGCTCTGCTGCCGCTTTCTCCTCCTCCTTGGTCTCGGCAACCACTCACTGATCTAAAGACGACACCGTTCGCTCTCTGCGCATCTCTCCCAGTCCGGTGACCCTCACCTTTCCTCCCCACCTTAACCCAAAGCCCTTTCATTTTCCCTACAGTGGCACCAGCCTGCCCCTGAACCCCAAGTGGTCTTGAAAATTCCCCGTCCTTGGCGTCTCTTCCGACGTCCACATGGGTGTGCGCTACATCTCAGCACGTAGCTCTTTTGGACAAGATCTCAGAATACGTCAGGCTGAATCAGTGTGTGTTAACAGTAGCGGCAGGTGAAGGATGTTTGCAGTAGACGCTCCCTCAACACCAAGGCATCGATGTATATTACTAGGATGTCAGGCAGGAGGGCTGGCTGCGGAGAGGAAGACGTTTGGTGTTGGCGTTCCTGGCACCATGAAATACAATTGCCTGATCCTGTTTTCTGTCCACAGTTAGAGCTAAATCTAAGACATTAAATCGGGCTTCCAAAAGAGCTGGAGTTGCCCAAAGAAGGTCACTCCGATTGCCAAGGTGGTCCTCTACCTGGTAGAGGTGAGCATCGACAGAGGCGTCCTCCCAGTCAGGTGGAAGGCAGACAGGGTGAGCCCAGGAGCTGGTCCCCGGAGCTGGTCTCAGGAAGCCAGGGCTTCCAGCACTGCCAGCCTCGGGTTTCCTCTGACACATCCCCACCAGGTCACGCCATCTACAAGGTGCTCACGCGGCTGGCTGCAACCCTGAGAGCCAAGCTTTGTGAGCCAACCTCTGCCACCCTCCTCCTTCCCAGGCCCTCTCCCCAAGGCGGCAGAGGGAAGGAGAACCGGGAAGGCTCTGGAGCTAAGCAGACGAGCTCCCCACTCAATACTCATGATCCTGGGCAAATTAATTATTTAAATTTCACAGACTTGAGTCTCCTCAACTGTAGATCGCAGATAATCATACCTGCTTGACAGGCCCCTCTAGAAATGGAATGAGGTGATGGTCGCGGGTGCTGAGCACAGCTCCTGTCTGCCCGGGGTGAGTATCAGCAGCCATGTCTCCCCCAACTCGCCGGGGGCTCTGGGACCCCTCCACTCCCCTTTGCCTTCTCTGCTCTGAACCTTCCTCACTCCTCCAACCAGAGCTGGGCATTCCTCACCAAGGGATTCATTAGACATTCACAGGGAGTTCTAGTAGGTAAATGGAGTGACATTGTGGATACTATAAAAGATCTTAGAAATGTAGCCAGAGCTCATGAGAGAGAAAGAGGGAAGAGAGAGAGGGGAGAACTAATGTGATAGGGCTTGATGCTCGGGAACCCGCCCGCTACAGTTCTCCCAGGGGCATCCTCACCGCACAGCTGTGGATGCTCCAGCCACTCTCCTCCATGGTGGACGGCTTCCTAGTGATGACCCGCAGACACTGTCCATCTGCAACTCAGTGACCTTGCTGGAGCCGCAATCGCATCCTCTACAGATGCAGGAGGGAGGGCTTGCTCAGGACGGGGCTGTGCCTGTGACCTGCTGTAGCCAGTGGGTCTGAGGAATCGCAGATTCCACACATATTCAACACCCACGTTAGATGCACAGCTCCTGCGCCCCGACAGACCTGGTGCCAGGCCTCCCGAATGAGGTGGAACCTGGCAGTGTTTCCAGGAGGGCTGACAGGGCACGGCCAGTCTGCCCCAAACCCAGAGTGTGCTAATTTCATGTCAGACCCACTGGCCCCAACCCTGTTCTCCACATGGCCTAGATGACTCCTACCATGAATGTTCTCTGGAAAGAAAAAGGATATAAATCATTGCGCCGTCGTGCTAGTACAGGGTCATCTGGGCACCAAGGGAACTCTAGGTTCTTCAAGTGCAGGTTTGCAGACACCACGACGTGCTCACTGTCTGCCTTCTTTCCTTTGTCTCTGCTCTGGACCTAGCAGAAGGGAGATGGAGTGTGGAAGCTCCGCTCAGAGACAGTTGTGTGTAGAGCAATGTATTCATTCCAGAGGTCACCACGATGTGCAAAATCTTGTAGTAAAATCCCCCGAGTTTATGAGATTGGACACATGATGCTCAAAATCCTTATCAGTGACACATTAAAAAAAATAACAAGGAACCTAATGAAAATAGGGGCATAGCTTCACACTTGGTGGAGGGCTAGGAAACAGAATCCTGCAATAGATACACTTCCCTGAAAGAGACCTGCAGTGCCCCGTGGAGAGGCTGGCAGAGGTTTGACAACTGGGGGTTACAGAGGGAGGAGGGCTCCTGGAATGAGATGGGACATCTGTGACACCTGGCGGGGTGGGGACAGCCAGGCACTGGGGTGCACATGGCTGTGTATCCCCACCTGGCTCAGTTCAGGAGCACAGCTTGGGTTCGCCTTGCATTTCCTGTGGATGAAATCATGCACAAGCGAACATGAAATCCACATCACAGCTCAGATTGTTCCCTGATTTATCAGTCGTGTGGGAACAAATCTTCATTTTTGAAACAAAAGTTATAGCAGAACAGACAGTGTATCCTAGTTTGCTGAGACAGCCCTAAGTAATGCCTGGGGTCCCCTGCAATGATTACTAATTTCCCAACATACCCTCAAAGTACCTTATCCCAACACAAGGATTCTCTGGTCACCGTGTTTATGGGGCTTGAGGACCAGCTGTGCCACCTGGAAAGCACACTTTTTGAAAGAAAGCACCGCCTCTGGGCCTGGGCTGTGAAGGCAGGACCAGGGTGTGATTCCTGCCAGGGTGGATGGTGAGGGAGGTACCCAGCCACACCGCCCAGGCCACCGCTTCAGCAAACGCTCGCTCGTCTGGGAGAAGTTAGTTCCGCACCGTGCAACCCTCAGTGCCACCCCTGCAAATGAGCCGGGCCTGGGGGACCTCAGCTTCTGAGGCCATCAATTCCGTAACTGGAAAATCTCACCACCTCTTCCTGATAATCTCTACATTAGAAGTTTTAAACTTCTAGTATAGATAAAGGTTGTCTGGTGTTTTCATAAAAAATGCAGATTTCTGGACCCATCAACAAAGATGTTGATTCAAGGTCTGAGCAATTTAGGGGAATCTGCATCTAAATAAACACAGGGGGCATTTTGTGGGGTTGGGACAGTTCACACTTTGGGAAACACTGCCACACACCCTCAACCCCAAAGCCCCTGTGACTGCAGCATGCCTGACTAACAGTAGGTGCTGGATTCAGTTCTACAGTGAGCCTCTCATCCCTTTTGCAGACATTGGGGAGTTCAATCAAGGCCATGGGCTTCAGGGAAGGAGTTTCGGCTGCACTGGAGCCTTGGGGCGACCGTCACCGGCTGAATGACCTTTTAAAAAATAACTTGAAATCTTCAAGCCTCAGTTATCTCAGCTGTCGAACGGTCTGCACAACTCATGCCTCTTCGGGTTATTGGGTTGTTCAAGACCCAAATTAAACTGCATAATCCTCTATCCCCAGAGCGCATTTTTAGTGCCTGCCTCACCCTCAGTGGGGGTGATGTCCTTGTTGTCCTAAAGGCAAATAACCCTCAGAGGATTCCAGCTCCCAGTTGGCTGACACAGCAGAGGCTGATGGGAAAGGGGCCAGGCTGGTGCTGGTGGGAAGAGAGGGATGTGGGGCAGGTGACAGGATGACAGGACAGCAGGGAGCCCAGCTTGCCTCCACCGATTCTGCGGCAAGTGCCCCTCCCCCAACCCTGGCTCAAACACTTCCCCAGACCTTGGCCAACAGCAGCGCATGTTCAAAGACAATGGGACAGCAGGGACCTGCAGGGACTCCTGCGAACACACCAGAGGAAAACGTGCTTCAGCTGGACAGAGAAAGCGAGCGCGAAGTCACAGAACACCAAAGTAGGCTCGGAGAGTTCGTAGGTTTAAGGATTCTGTACGGTTAGGAGTCACCTGGGGACAAAGCAGTGAGATACATTCTCTGTTCAGAGGGAAGGAGGAGAGGGGAGAGTCAGGAAGGGTGTACAGCAGCACTCACTTGGCGGGGGGAAGCTGCCACCGACAGGGCGATAATTCTGAGTTCCTGGAGGCCTCTAGTCTGGAACTCAAAATGTCTGGACTGGACAGTGTTCTCTCCAAACATGCTTTCAGTCCAGGGCAAATCCCCTGAAATATGACATTCAGTGTTAAGGAGATCATCTTTGCAGATTTTAATAAAGTTTAAATAGAAATGTTGCACATTTTAATAACGTTTAAATATAAATGTTGAAATACTTATTTCTTATCAATTTTATTGAGACAGAATTCTACCCAAGGAACAGTGGGAGACATGGCATGCATTGAAAGCATTATCTAAAGTAAAATGAACAAAGAAAATTATGGAAAACACACCTCCCACTAACTTTATAATTCTTTCCAACAGGATTTCCAAATTCTGTGATAGAGGGGAATACGGTAGATATTTGGAAGATTTCACTAATGTTTGATATACTGTATTTTCAGAAAGAATCCACACTCACATAACTATGAATGTCCATTAAAAATGAGGTTCCCATAAAATAAACCGCAATGAGATACCACTATATACCTATTAGAATGTGTAAAATTAAAAGAAAAACTGACCACGCCGAGGGCCGGTGAGTGTGTGGAGGCCCGGGGCTCTCGGCACTGCTGGGGGATGGGAAATGTTGCCGCCACTTTAGGAAAGAGCTTGTCAGTTTCTTAAAAAGTCAAGCACCCACCCACCACGTATATGACCCAGACCTTCTATTCCTCGGTATTTTCCCAAGAGATAAGGGAATATGTATCATGCCATATATATTTGCATCTGAATGTTCATAGCAACTCTACCTGTGATGGCCTAACCCTGGAAACAATCCAAACATCAACCAATCAACAGATGGACAGAAATGTGTACACCCCTGGAACAGAGGACCACTCATCTATGAAAAGGTGTGAACCCCTGACACACACACCACATGGTTTTATCTCCAAGTAATTATGCTGAATGGAAGAAGCCAGACAGAAGATTCCATTTATATGAAACTCAAAAGATGCAAGTTTACCTAAACTAACAGAAGACAGATGAATGGGTGACGGGGATGGAGGGAGTGGGGAGGAACCAAGGGGGGCACAGCAGCAGGGGAGGAGGCCGTGGGGTACCCCAATTGTGGTCATGGCTTCACAAGTATACTCACGTGCTGAACTTGACTCGATTGTGTGGCTCATTCTATGCCAATTGTTCCATAATAAGGTCGTTTAAACTTTTCCGAAGAGGGAGAGACCTGGTGTCAGGAAGTGGCAGCCCTGTCGTGTGCCTCGAGCGCAGTTCGGGGTTTGCTTTTGAGTTGCGGTGGTCACATGTCAAGGAGGGACAGAGAGAACAGGGCCAAATCAGAAAGACCGTCAGAGCCCACGAGTGCTCGGGATGGAAGGGAAGCTGCTGAGCTGTTACGACTGCGGAGTCCCACCTGCTGCCCACGCATCCTTCCAGCGCCGTAAGCCAATGTATTTCTCCCTGCTTGAGCCAGTGGAACTTGGATTTCTATCCATTGCCTGATATCAACTGTCCTTTTATCATTTTAAAAAAGCTGGTCGTTGTTTTCTTATTGAGAAAGTTATGAAGAAATTATCCCCTAGTTAAAAAAAAAATAAACCGAGGGCTAGAAAAGTTAGGCTGCTCTGGGTGTCACTGACAACTATTGTAACTTTTACTGAGTGTCTACCTTACTATATGACAAACTAAATTAGTATAAAGAGAAAGCAGTCAAAATAAAGAGTCAGTCTCAAGATCTAGCTAGCTGGTGGTACCAGGAACCAGTGTACACAGATTTCAACAAATTTATCTGGTTTTGAAATCGAATTGACTGTCAAATTAGTCCAAGCTGTAAAAACCACTTCTGTGTGCAAGCAACCTCCTCTTCTAGCCAGGTCAAACCTGGGACCGGTCAGTTGCTGTGCCAGCCAAAAAGAGCATATAAAAAATGAATTAGGCAGTTAGTCAGCTCCTAAGACTCCGAGGTCCCTCCCAGGCTGGACTGACAGCCAGAGGAGATGGCCAAGCATTCCTGAGACGGGAGTGGGCAGCCAGCTCCCACCAGCAGGCCCGCAGCTCCATCCTCCACCAGCTGTGGCGGCCATGTGGCCGTCTGTGTCCTCGCCAGGCTGGAGGAGGCTGCAAAGTGGGCCCTGGCTAAATGTGGTTGGAAGGACACATCCTCACAGAGTGACTTTGACGCTCCTTCCACAGCAAGCTTCTGTACGACACCAGCAGGTGAGTGCATGTGTGCACATGCACACAGACAGGCATTAACCTGTCCACACATGCACACGTCCCGTATTCCAGGCTTACAGGGGCTCTGATGTACAGCCCCTGCGCCCCCGAGGGAGAGGAGAGCTCTGTGGCCAGGTGTCAGGGAAGGAGACCTTACTCTGTGGCAGGGACTGAGGTGCCTTTTCCGTAACCTCCACCCACCTTGTGCTCTGGGTGGACAACGGGGCACAATGCTGATCGGGGTGGCCCACTCCTTCAGCCTGGCCTGAGTGGGCTGGGACAGGAGCCAGCTTGAACTCATCCGAAAGCAGCCAGGCAATGGGTAGGCATTTCTCCTTTTGGAGAAGATTTCAGGAAGCTCTGCAGCTGGTATCATTAGCATCCCAGGGCAGAGGCGAGCACAGAGCGCACCATTTCTGCCACGGTCCATCTTCAGTGACAGCGTGGTGAGGGAAATGCACTTTCCAAGATGCTCAGTGGAAAAGAATTCAAAGATCCCTTTGCAAGAATAACTGTGTGAAGTTTGGGTTGGTGGATGGGGCAAAATGAACCTGGGCCTTATTCTCTTATCCTGAAGGAGTTTCAACCAAACTGTCAACTGGGAAGGTCTCTCTCTCCATGGTCCTACCTCTTCTGCTGTGTATTCTCCCCCATGAGGGACCCTCTCTTTATCCCTGCTGGCCACCCAGGCACTCATGGTCATTTACATCTTATCCATCCTTGGCTATGTCATAGGCCAGACATTGCTAAACTTTAATATTAAAGGAACTAATAAAATTACATAAAAATACACTGGGAGGAAGGCTGACATTGAGTTGGTAGCTTTAAAAACATTATCACGTCTGATCATTATTATTTCATAAAAGGAAGGTCCTAGACACAGCAGAACACAGGATGGAATCACATCAAAATGACGACACTTGTTCAAGTAAAATGTGTTTTGCTTCATGAAGTCTTTGCTATGTGGTCCACGTTTTTCTCCATTGACTTTGGGCCATGGTGGCCAGTCCTATGCCCCTCGTCAGCCCAGCCCACCTCTGCTCACTGTCATGGGAGAGGACTGTGCTTCCTAATCAGGATGGCTAGTAGCTGATAGTCCTCCAGGGGGATCATATTTATCAGCAAGGGATTGGGCCTTGTCCTAAACAAGGAAGTATTGGGGTGGAATTTCAGACAACGCAGTGGGCCAGGAGGAGCCAACATTTGAGGAGTCCTTATGGGATACTCTGTACATGAGCCCCCCCCACTCCAGGGCAGCAGGCATCCCTGAGCTCTTAGCTGCTGGTCCCAGGCCTCAGCCCAGGTTACTCCTTTCCCTCTGGTGGAACGGAGCCCACCAAGATGCACCATGCTTCTCTCGTGGATGGTTCCCCTGAGAGCTAGCTCTAAATCCTTCACGCTTATCACCTCTTTATGCTTAAAAGACTTTGAATTCTGGTTAAGAAAGGGCAAATCTAAAGGAGAGTAGCTATCCAAATAGAGTAAATTGAAATATACATTCTCACCTTAGGACTGTAGAGACATAGCATTTTAACACAAGGGGCCCTGGCACCCATCCCGAGTTCACTTCTTCCCAGCCATGGTGAACACACAGAGGAGGCTGCCCACTCACACTGGCCCTCTGGACACAGATGAGAGAATGACTCTCCTGGGAATTCAAAACAGGACAGACCCACCCAGAGATGGAAGGAGATGTGAAACCTTCTCGTGAGAGGGTCCTGCATGGCAGACTCCTGGGACTGGAAATACCGCCCTTCAGTTCTGTGAATTAGGCCAGAATTCTCCCCAAAGCCTTCATTTATTCATTCACTGTTTTTTCATTCATTCATTCTTTTTTTTCTCAGTTAAGCAAAGTCAGTTTCTGTGACTTGCAACTTCAGGCTCTTCACTGACATATTCGCTGTGAACTTGGAAGAGTGTTTACCTGACCCTGACCAAGTACCAAACTCTCTAATAGCCCTCCATCTCCTACACAGTATCAGATCAATATCTTCTCACAGAGTTGTGGGGAAGATTACATGATTTAATATGGAAAACCACTTAGAATAATACTCAATGTAATATAATTCCTTGCATTCATCGGGGAGAAGCAGCCACTTTTTTATTTTTTTTTCTTTTTTTAAACTCATTTATAATATTGTTCTTGAAGTTTCAAATAGGCATCAAATGAAAGCAGGCAAGTCCTGGATCGTAGATGTTGAGGAGCCCAACGTTCTGTTATCTCCAACTCACTGGTGAGAATAATGACAGTAATCGTTAACAATAAGGCCACCACTTGTTTGGAATCTGCATTACGTGAAATGCATCTATCATCTCTGATTTCCCTACAGAGTTAAAGAAACTGAGGTCCCATAAGTTAAGTGAGGTGCCTGGGATCCCCGAGACAGTGAAAAACTCTCAACCCCCTCCATGCATTTTCCTTTTACATTGACTCCCAGTCAAAAAAAGAGAAAGAAAGTAAAATGACAAAGCAAGAAAACGACAGCAAACAGGAAAGGTACAGAGGGTTGAAATAAATAACTCTTGCATCTTCATCTGGTTTCACAGCAGGGGCATCAAGTTCAGCATAGAACTATGCAAGTCAGAAGCTCAGCCACTCTTTGAAGATAAATTCGGAGAGGTTGTGAACATCAGTGAACAAAAGTTCAGAAGAATTTCTATTTCAGTAAAAGGAATCAGGAGACAAGGACCCCAGCCAAGTAGCCAAGAGACGTGCCATCGTGATGCACGGTAAAGTGTGATGCAGTCTGAGAAAGTGGGTGTTCCGTCTCAAGACCCTCTCATTAGGCAATGAGTGTCTCGGGTGATGTGGCAGGAAATACTCCTTCCCTCACTAGTCTTGCTGATGTGACGTACTACACACCTGAGTCACCATGAGGCAGCGGACCACGTACCACAATCCATCACTTTGGGTCTTTCTTGAGACACAACATATTTAGAATCTGAGCTGGGGAAGAGGGCTCGTTTGACCAGAGGGAATCTTTGATTGAGCTCTTCCACTGATATTGCTGAGAGGACTGGATGAGACACCAAGCTGGGAGGAGAACTAGCACTAATTAAATCCATGTCCTTGTCCCTGGGTGTAGCTGTTCTCATTTGTAAAACTGAAACAATATCAGTCATCTCCTTCTTGAAGCGTTTTCATAAAAACCAAAGAGGGGGATATGTATGAGAGCATCTTGTATACTGTAAGTGGAATTTTGATGGATGCAATATGGATATAATTAAATGCAATGATTATTTATTTTTGAATTATGTGTGCTCAACCCATATTTAGATTGAGGGACGGGGATCTAGGAAGAGGGCTCACTGTGAGGAGAGACTGTGTTTAGCTGAGGTCATGCTCCATGTCAGGTGGTAAGATGGGGCAGGGAGGAATGCAAAGTCAGATGAAAGTCAGATGAGACTTCAGAGTCTTTCTCTCGTTCTGCAGAGGCATGAGAAAAAGGAACACTCAAGAGGACTGTGTTTATGGAGACCCACTTGGAGCCCAGGGCCGCCCCTCAGCCAGTGCCTGTGCTTAGCAAACAGGAGACAAAAAGAGAACACCTACCATTGAAGAAACCACTGCTGAAAACGCCAGGGGACAATTAGCATCATAGAATACCTTGGAAGCCAAAGAAAGTGTTTTTTTTTTTTTTTTTTTTTCTGGAAGGGATGTGGGGAATGAGGTCCCAACGCAAGACCCTTTGATTTAGCAAGAAGAAGGAGGCAGTGTCTTTCCAGAGGGCAGCTGGGTGTGGTTTTGGAAGCCACAGGAGAGAGAGCTGTGAGAGATACACGCCTTTCTGTATCCCAAGATTTGCCCATAAGACATGTTCACAAAAGGTTCATCTATTCATCAAATATTAGGTGAATGTCTTTTTCTTTTTTCAGTTGTCACTTCATTCTTTACTTCACCTGTCTGTATTGCTGGTCTGAAAAATTTTTTTAAAAAGTAGTGCTAACAAGCTCCTGTGAGGAAATTTAGAATATGAAACCATACAGTCAGGTTTTTCAGATGCTTGAAACTTCATGCAGTCTGATTTTTATCCTTCATTTTGTTAATGTGATGTGTCATATGGATTGATTTGCAGTGTTGAACCATCCTTGCACTCTTGGAATAAATTCCACTGGTGATGGCGTATGATCCTTTTAATATATTGTTGAATTCAGTTTGCTAATATTCTGTTGAGGGTTTTTGCATCATTGTTCATGAGAGATATTGGCCAGGTTTTGGTGTCAGGGTAATGTTAGTAACATGAGTTGGGAAGTGTTTCCTCCTCTTGTATTTTTGGAAGAGTTTGAGAGGATTGGTATTAATTTTTCTTTAAATCTTTGATAGAACTTGCCAGTAAAGCTATTTGAAAAGGCTATTGTGATGGTTTAGAAAATAGTGGTTTGTGATCCACCTGCAGTGTTTTGTTACCAGACAGGATTTAATAGTCACTCAGTAGACAAAGCCCCATGGTGAGGCTGTGCACCTCAAGTTGCCTTCTAAAAATATCTAATAGATGCTGTCCTGGAGGGACAAGCAGGTTGACATGCAAAAGTCATTAAATGCAAGAACCGTCTTTCCTTGTCACCTGAAGCTAGGAAGCAAGAGCACAATGTCCAGAACAGTGTGTGTAGCATTTGGGTTATGACACAAGAAATCACTTTGACCTCAGATGATGGCCAGGTGGGCATCGCCCTGTATTTCTGGATGTCCTCTGCAGACATGGTCTCCCTGCCTGATGGAAACCTTCTCCCAGGACGCGCACCTTCCCAGGGGTCTCTGCACTTGAAAACCTTAACCCTAAAGGATGAATGATACATGACCGCAATCAGTGGAGCTGGTGGGAGAGACTTTGGTGGAGGAATGGAGCTCTGTCTGGGTTCACGGAATCGGTCCAAGTGGTGGCCTTCTGCTGCACCCAGAACTTGGCCCTGACCTACATACCCAGACCAGGAAAGGGAATATCCTCTGTTACAAGGGCTGTTACAAGGGCTGTTACAAGGGCTGTTCGACTTGTTTGCATCAGGGTGTCAAGCTGAAATATGCCTCCATCCTTATGCAGGAGAGAAACCCACCCCCAAGGGTGAATGTAGGACCATGAGTTGTAGGTTCTGGGCTGATGGCTCCATCACACAGTGGCTGCAGTGGGGTGGGAAACCGTCCATCTTCTCTGGGCCCTTTTCTCATCTGCAAAACGGGGCAAAATGTATGTTTGGAAACCTGTTCTGCAGAGTGGCAGCGAGGCTCGGGGGGCCAGCGCCTGTGAACGTGCTGTGGGACTGCTTGGGGCGTGTTTAACAGCACGGCTGTGCTGATATCGGTCCCCATGCAGAAGCCCATCCTTCACAAGCTCAGCGCTTCTGAAGACCTGCTCACTGTGCCTCCTCACCCCTTCACTCAGAGGACTTAGAGGGGAGGGGAAATAAGACTCAGCAGAAGTGTGATTGCCAAGGTCCTGGTGGCCTGCGGGGAGCACTGTTTGCAGAGATGGGGCATCCATCGCCGTCGGACCTCTTCCCTGGCTGCTGTCACGTGGCCTGGGGGCTGCACAGCACAGGGCATGCAGGCGGGAAGGGATCTGGAGTTCAGGGCGGTGCTGGGTTCCCTGCTGCTCCGTCGTCAGGCACTTTCCTCTCCTGTGTGTATCTGGCTTCCCTTAGAGAAGAGAAGCCTTATAAGCACATTCTGATCTTGCCCACCTGTGCAGCATCCAGCACAGGTACAGGTACTTTTCTTTTGTTAAAACCTGGGAATGCCGTGCACCAGGCACGGTGCTCGGTCAGAGGTCAGAGTGTGCCAGCGTCCTGCGTTTGCAGACTGTTCTCGGGCTGAGACAGAGAGCTCTGAGATCTGTTCCCTCCCACGCTCTTTAATTTAAGAACCCCAGGCGCTCAGCATGGGGGTGACAAATGGCAGTGGCTTTACTGCTGTTGGTATTCTGGGGTCAGAATATGGTTGGAGCCAGAAGCCCAGGGATGAAGCATAGCATTAAAAACAATAAAGATTAAAAACATGTAGCCTCCCAAGTCAGCGGAGCGGAGCTAAAAACCCCATACAAAGGAGCTTCGTGTGGGACGAGCCCGTGTCTGAGAGGCAGGAGCAGAACTGCAGCCCCTATAAATCTTCCTCCTGCACCCACTGCGGAACCGAGCCGGGAGGGATGCAAACAGCAGAGAGATGGGGGTGCTGAGCTGGGGATAGGGAGTGTGCCTCTGTGTGTGTGTGTGTGTGTGTGTGTGTGTATGAGAGAGAGGGAGAAAGAGAGACAGAGACAGAGAGAGGGGCACTCCTGCAGGCCAAGTGAGGTGGGTACAGACTGATCTGATGGGGAATGAAAGTGCTCAGTTCTCTCTGATGTAGCCTGAAATGGCAGCTCTACTTCCTGATGTCAGCTCTACATTTATCTTTAAAAATTGCTATACCTGAGTTCCTATTGTATTTTAAACTGTGTGAGCTTAAAAGCAAAGAAACTCATTCATAAAAACAAAATTTTATAAATCAAGATTCCACAACATGGTGTGTTGTTTTTTCTTCATGACTGCGACCTTGAGCAAATCTCTTTCTCCATCTCTCTCTCCCTCTCCCCTTCCTTCCTTCTCTCTTTCCTCTGTTCCTCCCTCCCTCCCTCTCCTCTTCCTCTCTCTCTCTCTCCATCTCCCCCCACCCCAGCCTGTCTCTCCCTCTTCTCCATCTCCCTATCCCCTTTCGCACTCTTTTTAGCTCATGGATCACGTCCAGCAGCCTCCCTTCTCTTTGACTCCTGCTGTTAATAATTTTTCATGTGACAGTTTGCTTCTTTAGGAGTCAAAATCTATCTTCCATGCTACAGACATGCATTTCAGAGCTGTTATGTGTTCGTCTGTGGGTTGGGTGCCGTGTGTACGTGTGTTCAGGGTTGGGGGGCGCTAAGAAACAGTAGTGGGTTTGCAAGCCTGGTGCTCAAGTGTCTCTCCATCTCACGGGTGAGAGAGGAGCTGGGGCTGGGGGTAGGACAGGATGTGTGCCCAAGTGACTGTAATGTACTTGGAATAGAATAATCATATCAAAAGTTTACATTAGAGGTACAGGAGGAAGGGAGTTTATGTGGCGCTTGGAGGATCATGTAGCTTTATCTTCCTGGGGGGTGGGGCATGGAAATAGAACACGTCTCTGGGTTCACAGGGCCTGTGATCCTCAGGGGACACCCATCTGTTCGTGTTTCTGATGAACGCTTATTAAATTCATTCATTCACTCATTGGAGATTCAAGTGAATTAACAAAAGAACAGCACTTCAGCTTTCAATTTCTCAGTGCAGCAAGGATTAGGGTGTTACCTTCATTGTAATTGATTCACGGAAACAAAGCACTCTGCCTGCAAAGGGATGTCCCCATGGCTGAGCTCCCACAGCATCTGGTTTAGACTGGCCTTTCTGCAGATGTCCCTCTGCCCAAGGCAGGGCTCCTGGGGAGCTGTCCAGCGTCTGGTGCTGAATCCTGGCTGACACTTTCTGGCTGCGTAAATCTCCTGGGTGCATTTCTCAGTTTCCTCATCTTAAATCGTGGCTGTAAAAGTACCTTTCAGACAGCGTGGTTGCAAGTAAGAAACAAGATGGTAAACGAGACAGGTTAGAGCAGGGCCACACTACCAGGGGTCCATTACTGCTGCCAGAGTGTAACAGTAGGACTCCGGCTAGTGTGAAACCTTACAATTCTATCATTCGTGTGTTACCTTAAAGTTACCTGCCTGTGGGGACTAACCATTTGTCTCCAATTTTAAGCTCCCTGCAGGCAGAAAGGAGGCATGTAGCATTCTCGAGCACAGCTCCCTGTGTTAGGGGTCCTTTTGATGAGGATGCTCTTCTGATGCTTCTTGATGAGGATAATGCAAGTGTTATAGAGCTTTCAAGCTGGAAGGGGCATTAGAGCTCACTAATCAAGGCTTTTCTTTTTACATGGGAAGAAGCACCCTCTTACACGTCAGAAGGGTTCCATGATTTGTCCTGTTCACTTTGAGATCTCCCTAATGGCTGGTGCAAGGCTGGGTTCTTGGATGGTTCTCAGAACAAGACTGCCAGAGAATGAGCGAATGAGTGGGCAGATGGGTATACAGGTGCTTGAACTTTAATTTATTTGGTGAAAAAATAATGGAGAATGTTATTCTGGGCTGCAATTTGGTAAAAGGTTTCTAAAGAGGAAATCCAGACAAGATTTATAGGCAATTTTTGTAAGGAAGGTTAATATGACGCCCAAAGAGTTATCTGCAAAAGAGCAGGAATTCAACAGGGACCAGGACAAGGGAGAGCCTGGAGAGTTGGATGTCATGGGCTGCATTGTGCATCCCCCAAAATTCATGTGTTGAGGCCCTAACTCCCAGTACCTGAGGATGTGACTGTATGTGGAGATAGAACTTTGACAGCAGCGATTAGTTATAATAAGGTCATTAAGGTGGGCACTGATCCAATATGACTGGAGTCCTTATAAGAAAAGGAAATTTGGACACACAGAGAGATACCAGGGATGCACATGCAGAGAAAAGGCCAGGTGAGGACACAGCAAGAAGGCAGCCGTCTGCAAGCCAAGGAGAAAGGCCTCCAAGAAACCAACCCTGCAGACACCCAGTTCCCAGAACCTGAGACCGCAGTTGGCTCTTGTTTAAGCTGTCTGTCTCTGATATTTGTTTTGCACCGAGCTGACT
The DNA here is from genome assembly GCF_964165515.1 of Mesoplodon bidens. Classification (NCBI taxonomy): domain Eukaryota; kingdom Metazoa; phylum Chordata; class Mammalia; order Artiodactyla; family Ziphiidae; genus Mesoplodon; species Mesoplodon bidens. The sequence goes on from NC_138170.1 coordinate 87,498,649, forward strand.
AATATGCTGGACAAGGGATGAGAAGGGAGGCGGTGAACACAAGGCTCTCTCAGACACATACGTGAAAGGCCTCTGCTGTAGATCCTGGCGCCGTCTCAGTGAGCCCTCCGCACTGCCTTACAGGTGATAGCTTACGGGATTTTTTTGACAAATGAAATAGGAGAGGGAAGAAGATAGCTCAGAGAAGTTGAACTACTCCTATGAGCACACACAACAGGTCAGTTTCCAAACTGGGATTCACACCCGGGATGGGGAGTCTCCAAGGTGACATGCTGGCTCTGTCAAGGGCTCGGCCCTCAGAAGCCAGTCTTGGGAGGAAGACGGGGTTGGCTTTTTGGGGAAAGAGCAGGTTGTACTGGGGAGGTAGGGATGCCCTCAGGGTTGCAAGCTTTGAGATGGTGTCTGTCCCTGCGTGTGGGGTTTGGAAGAGAGAAGCCTCTGAAGTTGGCTCAATACCAGCCTCTCGCCTTCTTCTAAGAAGAAAGGTTATGGCCACCTGCCCGGGCGCAGCCCTCTTTCTGCACAAGGCTGCTGTTCTCGATCCTCTGAGTGCCCAGCTCCTGGTCCAGGGATCAGGCAAGAGCAGTCTGCTGCCAGGGGGTAGCAGCCCAGACCCACCCTTCTCCTCGGGATGAGGAGCAGCCGCCCCTCCCATCTGGAAGCCCCCCAGCTCTCGGCCTGAGCGTCTGCAGAATGAAATGCCAGTCCAGCACCAGGTGCTGTAGCCCAGTCCCTGCAATTTTCACAGGGGTGGTCGAGGTATTTCAGACCTCCGAGGTGCATGTAATATCTGAGCAGAAGGGGAAATAGAGATACATCCCCACCTCCTCCCACACACCCTCAGAATCCAGGGCAGTGCGGGGTGAACTTTCCATTGAGGTGACACTGGTTTAAAATAGGAAAATGGCACTCATTTGCTTAAAACCTGGACAGAGAACTAGGGAAACCAAAAGGCAAATCAAATCCCTAATTCACCCAGGCCTTTGCAGAGAAAGGGCAAGCAGCACGTCCAGGCCAGCACATCCCAGGCTTTGATGTGATCTCCTGTGATGTGGTCTGAAGACAGATTCTCATGTGGTACTTCTGCGGTGGGGTCTGGGACTCGACATTTCTAACAAACGTCCAATGATGGGGAGGTTAACTTCTCTCCGGGCTCTTCCTCTCTGCACAGCTGCGAGCAGCCATTCTGCAGGCTCCAGCATCTGGGGAGGCCGGTAAGGACAATGCCCTGTGGTCGAGGGGAGCCTCTGTGTCCCCAAGTGACCACCCTGCTGGTCAGTTGCCAGCTAGGCACTGGTTACTGACAGACTGGACTCACATGTTTCTTCCAGGAAAGAGGCCCTTCCATGGGCAGGCTCTGGACCTTGTGGGGCCCCCTGGCCTCAAGGGAAAGTCTCATGTCGGCCTGACCACTGAGCTGCCCTCAACCTCCCCGGAAGAGGATCCTCCTCACGGCCACAGCATGGGCCACTTCTGCTCCAAATACCGCAGGGACTGTCACAGGGAGCTTGACCTCTGGAGAAGGCAGGCCTTGGACACAGCTGGTTTCCTAAGCAAACCATCCAGAATTAGCAGTTCCGTCTCACACGAAAGAATCCAAATCTCCATGGAGCTTAATGACAGCCCTTGGATTGTGCTGGTGGGGGGACTCCTGAGTCATCCCCGTCCACAGCCCCAAAGCCATGCTGCTCTGTGACGTCCTAGGCATGAGGACACTGCTGGACCCTGGACTTCCAACCCAGACACAGAATTTCTAAGTATTTTTCAAATAATTTTCAGGGAGATTCTATACCAAGTCAGCTTGATAAAAGGTGCCATAATGAGTGACTGGGTGTGAGCCCCAGAAAGTCCAACGGACACTACGTTTCATCACCAAAGGAAATGTTCTGCTGCATTTTATTTCCTCTTTGAAATATTTCTGTTCCAACATCCTGAAGGAAGATGATAGAAAGGAAATAGCTCCCAGCCAAATGCCACGTCTTCAGAAACATGAAAATCGGAAGGTCTGGAGTCTCCTGACCTGTGTGCTGTCCCTCCTCTGAGCTGCAGGTTGGAGAGGCAGGTTCAAGGCGCACATCTGTGCACAAGATTAGGAAGGGTCCACAGCCCAATAAGCATGACCAGTGGTCAGCAGTGTTCCCTCAGCCTGCAGTTGCCTGGGGACGCAGTGCTGGCCAAGGGCTATTACACGTGTCATCATCTTAAACTTTCGCAACAGCTTTACAGCAAGAGAGGGGCTATTATTGCTATTTTCCATATGATCTTTATGAAGCCAGACAGTTCCAGTGATTTCCCCAAGAGCCAATTACAGGGCAGCAGCTAAGCTGGGACTCACACCAGAGGCTCTGTGCGGTAATTCTCTCTCTGGGACAGGACACGTCCAGTCTCACCTGGAGACGTGCAGGATATTCTCACAGGTTCCCACACTCTCTTACAGACCAGCAAGGAGAAAACGTGGTCTTGATTTCTGGTTTCTTGATTGATTTCAAATCGTGGGCTTTCTCTGGAGGTGTCTTGGATAAGGACAAAGCTTCTGTTGGCACTGATTACCCCATGAGTTCATTCTTGCGGTTTAAACATCCTTGATTCAAGTATCCATTTAAAATGTGAATCATCCTCAGAGAGGTAGATGGGGACGCCACGCACCTGCAGTGTGAATTCTTTCCTTGGATCCTGTTCTAGAAATGGCTCACATTGGGTGGGGGGCCCCGATGAGATTGCAGAAGCAAAGCCATGCTCAGAGTTGAGCAACTTGCTCTGACTGACCTTGTCTGTGGCCTTGGCTCTGGAGGGTCTCCTCCAGGGAGCCTCTGGTGTCCAGCCTCACACCCACTGGGCATTCAACAAAGGCCTGCAGCTGAAAATGGTGTTAACTCAACTCAGAAAATTAGTAACCGCTGAGTTTGTGCCAGCCCTGCATTGAGTGTGGGCCTTTGAAAGTCACAATGCTTGCACGTGGCTCCCTTTTAACGTCTACAGGCTGAGGTGAGGCTTACATTGTGCTTCTTTCCACATAGAAAAATTAAGGTGCACGATTCGTGGACAAGTGATTAGCACACAATTTACCTGCTAGGTCGTCACAGAACGAGTCAGGCAGTCTTTGCCTCTTCGTGAGATCTGCCCCGCCTCCCCGTTAAAGGAGTCTCTGTTATTAGGAGGGGGCTCCATGTGAGCAGCTGGAAACAGACACCCCGGCCTCTCTTCCAGGAGAGGCTGCCGATGAGAAGCAGGGACTGGTCCTGAATCTCACCCAGGTCAGCCTTCTCCACCCTGCCCTCGGCTCCTTCTTGGCCGGAGCCCCACGGCCATCTCCGTGCCACAGAGGAAGGACAGTGGATCATCTAAGAGCCTTGGGACCACGCTGCCACCACCAAGCTGTGGGTTTCTCATCACGCAAAGTAAACACACAAACATAAATGATCAAAGAGACACGCACACCTCTGTGGTCAAGGCTTTGCTGCCGGCAGCCGCCCTGCTCCTAAGTGTTGCTTGGCTCTGTGTCCTGCGCTGCTCAGAAGGGGCTCCGGACAGCAGTCACAACGGGAAGCAAAGTCCCTGCCCACAAGGAGGCAGAAGACTACACGGGGCACTCTTTGGGGGCTGGCATCAGTACTGAGGGGTGGAACTGTGAGCCTCTCTCTGCTCTCTCCAGGTGTCCATCACGGGGGAATGCCAACGCTTGGAAGGCTTGGTGAAGGACCGTCACTTGAGGAGCCTCTGGAGCAATGAGCAAGGCAAAGTGAAAGATTTTAATTAAAGTCTCAGAACAATCAAATGCCTTTGATTTGACAATCAGCTGCTTCTCCCCTCGGGATGCTGACAGCTCCCAGACACATGAGGCTGCAGATGGCTGTGGGGACAGGGAGAGGAGCGACTGCCCCGAGTCAGCCAGGACAGGAGTGGCCTCAGACCAGGCTGCCCCGCTGACCCTCCTGGGCCACTCACTCCCCTTTCCCACACAGACCTGACCCACATCTGCTCTCTGGGCCTTGGGCCTCTGCCATCTCAGAACTGGGGCTTTCACTCAGCACTCTCCTCCTGGACCCCCTTGTCCCCTCCAAGTTCAGGGAGAGGATGAATATGCCTCTAAGTGTGTAAATGTCCTTTGGAAAATGGTTGTCAGAGTGAGCTGCGGCCAGTGGGCCTGGGTTATGATCCGGCTCCAATGGAAACCTGGGGAAAACCACCCAATTTCCCTGTGCCTCAGTTTCCTCATCCAGAGAATAGGGATAATAACTATTAAGATCAAGTGACACGAGAATGAAAGAATCATGGATCAACATAAAGTGTTATTCTTGACTTGATGTGTTTGTCTTCCATCAGCACTGCAAGAAGACTAGAACCAGGATTTCTGGGTCTGGGAAGACAGCTCAGCAAAGATGCTCTTCAGGAGGCTGACAGTGACGTCGGGGTTAAGGGTCACTAAAAATAATTCAGTGCAACACCTTCATTTCGCAGATGAGGAAACAGAGACCAGAGGCAGGAGAGGCTGGTCCGGGGCCCCCGCACAGGAGCGGAGGCTGGTCCTGCTCTGGACCTGCCTTGCTCTGCAGGATCTTCCCTGAGCGGAGCCCCACCCATGACACTGCACCCTCCAGGGCCATGCTGCCTTCCTGGCCACCACCCCCCTCCACCCACCCCGGGCAGCCTTTTTTGCAGAGAAAAAGATCCTGTCATTAATAGCAATGACTATTTTTAAACAAACACATGGCTGTAGGCGCTCTATTCGGGACAGAAATGAAGGGAAGATAGTGAGGGCCCAGAAGGGACTGCTTATGGAGAATAAGCTGCTTTAAAACAGATGTGGGAAACAAATCGTGCATGGTCAGAGGCCAGAAGCAAAGTTTTACCTTTTCATGCTACAAAACCACATCGTCTTGTGGGATGGAGATAAATAATCACTTTCAGTTGTGTGGATGTTGTATTTGTGTCCCCATTTGGCTCAGATAAAAGTTATTCCATTTTATTTTCATTTTTTTCGCCGTGAAGCATGTGGGATCTTAGTTCCCCGACCAAGGATCAAACCCGTGTCCCCTGCATTGGAAGTGCCGAGTCTTAACCACTAGACCACCAGGGAAGTCCCCTGGCTGAAAGTTATTTTAAATGTGATCGGTTATGTGTCTGGATAATGCTGATCTGTAAGGACCAAGGGCTGTTGGGGAGAAGCAGAATGATGAAGACAAAGTCTAGAGGTGAGAGTCACAGCGCTCCAGGCAAGGAGCACAGACCAGCACAGGCCTCGACCTGCTGACGGTGGTGAGGGAAGACGCTTCACAGAAGGGGGGCCAGGCAATCAGGCCGCGGGGTGAGCGCAGTCCCTGATTAAATGAGCTTGAGCCTCAGAGCTGAGGAGAGAGGCTGATGTGGGGAGGACCTCAACTGGGGAAGACCCAGGAAAAAGATCTAATCAAGGGATTTGGGCTGCAGACCCAGTGCGAGCCTCCAACATGGGCTGGGGCTGAGAAGCAGCAGCTCCTGAGAGACAGACGTGCCTGTGCTCACCCAAGAGTGAGGCTGTTCAGGCCACGACGGTTGAGTTTGGGTTGATTGGAACAAGACATTATTAGACTGTTAGGCTGTGCAGCTCTGGGACAAACTGCATTTATTCATATCTACCCAATCCTCTACCTGGAGTAAGTATGTTTTGTGCTCTCAATGACCCACTGAAGACATTATAGTGTAGACAGTGCTGCAAAGCACAGACAACAGCTACACACCTTTTAAAAAAATTTCTAGAATTCATAAAACAACTTCGTCCATATGATTCCATGTCATGGTCACAAGAAACTCTGCAATGGACACCACCATCTTCCTGTAGTGTGAGGTTATGCCTTTTCACAAACTGCTAGCAGCGGCCTGAAGCCCACGAACACCTACTCTTGATCACAGACCCTGTGTCCTCTCCAGCCCTGTGACACGTGAGAGGCCAGGGTCCTCAAGGAAGTCCTAAATCCTGTGGGTGATGGCAGCAGTGGAAGGGAAATTCTGTCTGGTAGACGCAGCTGCTCTTTGTGTCATGGAGGCCGTTCTAATCAGGATCTGGGAAACCAAGGACTATTGTACCGTTGGACAAAGGCAAGTGTGTCCCAAAGAGTGAACGAAACTTGGGAGAAATGGGGCAGACCTCTGGGAAGAACCTGTGTTAGACTCGAACTTGGAGAGATTGGGTGTTAAGAAAGGGTAGAACTTCACTTCTGGCCTCTGACCATGCCCAGGTTCATTTCCACATCTATGTAGGGCAGTTTACCTTCCATTCACAGGTGTTTTACCTTCCCTAGGTTTTGTCCTGAATATAATGCCTATTGCATTTCTTTATCTAGAAATTGTTTTGCTATTAATGACAGGACTGTTGAACAGAATGCTGTTGAGCAAAATTACTATAGTAGCTACTATATATCACTTACAACCCCATGCTCTGGAAGTTGGATTTAAGAACGTCCTCAAGTAATGACTTTCAGGAAATGGTCAATTCACAGAAATGTCCTCATATTGACTGAATGTCCAGACCTTGTTTCCTCCTCCTCCACCCTGTAAACTTCTTGGAGTCAGGGACAATATCTAGTTTTTTCTATAGCCCCTACAGTTTCTATCATTGTATTTAGGCTAATAATCCCTCACCAACTTTCCAACAAGTTTATGTCTGATTCACCTGGACAATGGTAAATAAAATAAAACCTATAAATCCCCAGACCTGGCATCAGACTGATGTGGATTCAAATTCTCCATCTGTATATCTGAGTCTTTCAATGAATCTTTAATCCATTAAAGTCTCAGCGTTCACAACAAATATATGGTGATGATATCCTCCCATAGTTATGAGGATGTGTCCATCTATTAATGCATCTACCAAAATGTTTAGCACAAAATAAGCTCTGTGTAAAGGGCAGATAAAAATAAGAGTATTAGTAATAATAAGCATTACAATATTAGATGTGGAGGAAAACTAATGCCAACAGACCACACTATCATTATCTGAAGGTGAGTAACACTACCCTAAAATAAAAACAAAGAGAAATTAAAGGTGTGACAAAAGGAAGCAATCAAATTGTAGAACAAATCCATAAAATAATCTCTTAGCAGTGGTCAAAGTTTTATGTGCACAGAGATCAAACCTTATTTATTCTAATATCAAACTCATTGTAAGCATATAAAAATGTTTTGTTGAATGAATGAGTGGAGAAATAAATTAAAAGTTCTGGCAACTGGGTTCGTTTTGGATGGGGGACTACTCTAGGTGAGACTCTGCCTTAGTTAAGATATTTGCATATAACAGTGATCATATATTGCCTATCTTCATAGAAGTTTGTTGTCAACAAAAATCCCTAGAATGGTCATAATTAATTTGACTGTGTGTGCCTGATATTGACAACTTATCTCACTAGTCACCCTTCAAAACTTAAGGGTTACATATGTGGACACATATTCTTCTGTCCATCTACCTATATATCCTTCCACCCTTCCGCCCCTCCACCCATATACCCATCCATACATTCACCATCCATCCATCCATCCATCCATCCATCCACCCGCCCACCTAGCCACACATCCATCCATCCATCCATCCATTCACCATCCTTCCATCCATCCATCCACCCACCATCCATCCATCCAATGTTGTTTGGGAACCTACTGTACAGTAGGTATTGGAGGATACAACATGAAAAAGGTAGGAATGATTCTGCACTTCCAAAATTCACTTTGTAATTGATAGACAGACAATGTCAAAAGACAATAATAATACACATAGACTCTGTTCATCAAGGAAGTACCCTTCCTGGAAATAGCAGTTGTACTAATCCACCCTAACATTTGCATTAACTTTTCCTTTCCTTCAGATTTCCACTAATATAAAAATTTCTGAGCCTATAGCTTTATTCAGCTAGCATTAATTCTATAATTGTTGGTCAATACTACCAGGCTGAGCGATGTTTATGATGGTCTTCACATTATTAAAGCAATTGTACCAATTCCTAATTGCATACTGATCGCTCTTTCACTCTTAGATCATTTATGTGAAGGCATCTCAAGATGTAGAGCTTGAATTTTATCATGCAGGTTAATAATCTTTTCTTCATTTCATGTTGGCACATTCAAAAAAATTATTTGCATAGCCTTTTTTTTCAGCTGTCATGGATTAAAACTGTTTGTCCTGATACAAAATAAATGGCAGAATGGGGAGAGAGTGTGGCTGCAGGACACACTCAATTTATGATGTCATTGAGAATGTGGGGAAAATGCGTGTATGCTCTGGAATGGCACACATTTCAGTAACACTCTGTGTTTTAATGAGTCAGTGCAGTGCAGTGGCTGTAAATGGAACTTTGCGTATGTACTGAGGGGTGATTGCTATGACGGGGGACACACAGGGGCTGAGGGACTGCGCTGCGGGGACACCAAACACAGTCCTCCTCTGTGTTGGCTTCCATGAGGCTGTGCTGGGACTCCAAGGAGACAGATGAGCAGAGTGTACCTGACGGAGGAGGTGGCCCCACGGAGCATCACAAGTGGGTTTCCTGGGAAAGGGACTTTGTCGGAGCGATCTCGGAATCCACACCTGTGGGAAAAGTCGGGCTGCCATGCAGCTGCGACGGAGCACCCCCAGCCCACTCCTTGGGAAGCTCCGGGGCTGGGATGGCCCTTCCGAGTTTCCCTCATTGAGGGATGGGAACTAGGTCTTCATAGCCCTATTGATGACCGTATTGATGAGGATGCTCCCATAAAAGGGGCAGAGTTTGGACAAGACAACGCTCCTCATCAAAAGCAGAGCCTAAGAGGGACTCGGGTATGAGCTGTCAGCCACCAACAACCCCAGCAGGAGAAGAAACAGGGAGCTAACTCTTTGTTTTTTTTGTTTTTTTGCGGTACACGGGCCTCTCACTGCCGTGGCCTCTCCCGTTGCGGAGCACAAGCTCCGGATGTGCAGGCTCAGCAGCCATGGCTCACGGGCCCAGCTGCTCCGCAGCATGTGGGATCTTCCTGGACTGGGGCACGAACCCATGTCCCATGCATCAGCAGGCGGACTCTCAACCACTGCACCACCAGGGAAGCCCGAGCTAACTCTTTAGTGGGGAGTGGGGAGGAGCTGGGCAGCTCTCTCACCTCTTCCATCCAATAACACCTCCTTAAAAGCAGGTAAATAAAAAGGCCCAGCCATCCTCCCCTGACCCCACATCCACCTCCAGCTCCCTCTCTGCCCCTGCCCTCCTTCCAAGGCACGTTTCTTGAAAGAGTTACCTGCTGCATCCGCTTCTTCTGAAGGGTGTTCCAGTCTGGCTTCTGCTTCCATCACGACTGAGTCGCTGCTGTGCCAAGATAGGTGATGGCCCCCAGGGAGCGTTCCATCCTCAGCAAAGTTGATCACCTTGGCTGGTCTTCCAGGACCAGACCTGCTCCACACACGTGACAAGGCTGTACCTTCACGATCCGCTTGGGTGCCTAGCCTCCCCGAGGAACCTGTAGATGTCCAAGGTTCTGGGACTCAGATCTGCATCCTTGTCCAGCCTCACCCTATGCTCTCTTCCTGGACCATTTCTGCACCACTACTAAAATCACTCCTGCGCTGCTTTTCCTCATTAACTGCCCTCTCTAACCCAGCTGGTCCCTAAGCCCAAATTTCATCTCCCTCGACATCTCTAGTCTTCCCCAGGGCATGGCCAACTCTTGCCCAGGACCTCTTTGCTCACCGCAGGGATCACTCTCCAACCAATGGTGTGAGCCAGAAACCAGAGAACCACTTTGACACCTTTCTTTTTCTTACTTCTCAGACTCCATCTATCACCAAGTTGTGTAGTTTTACTTCCCTTTATATCTCCCAAACTTATTCCCGTCTCTGCATTTTCCTCACCACTACTGCTCACAGCCTCCATTGGGTCGGGGCATAGCTCACATTCTCATTCTAGTGTAAGCCCTGTGAGTGTAAAGACAGCTCAAACATAGTGCTCAATAAATATTTTTGGAAGGATAGGTGGGTAGTAGGTTAATACTTAAATGAATTCACTGAGATGTGGAATTCAGAACAAAGAACAGACACAAACTTCAGAGGGAAGATGTTCCATGAGTGTGGATGGTGTTGAGCTGAAGAGGCCTGTGTGGCATCCACACCCTGCGTCCAGTGTGTGCTTGGATGTCCAGCCATAGCAGCCAGGAGGGGATGGGGCCACCCAGGGCTCCAGTCCTGTGGGAGACCCTGGGAGTCAGCAGGAAAGGGGCAGCAGCTCATAAGGAATACTCAATGTTATGGACTGAATTGTGTCCCCAAATTCCTATGTCGAAGTCTTAAGCCCCAGAACTTCAGAATATGACTGTATTTAGAGACAGGGCCTTTCAAGAAGTGATTAGTTAAAATGCAGCTGTCAGGGGTGCCCTAAATGAATAATATTGGGTATTCTGTAAGAAAAGGAAATTTGGACACATGGAAAAAACACCAGGGATGCACACACACCACAATGACCACATGAGGACACAGGACATATAAGCTGGGGGGAGAGGCTCAGGAGAAACTCACCCTGTGTTCACCTTGATCTCGGACTTCCAGCTGTCAGGACTGCAAGAGAATACATTTTTGTTCTTGAAGCTGCCGGATCTGTGGCATTTTGTTACGGCAGCCAGTGCAGACTAATAAATACACTGGCCAAGGTGAAAACCCGGTGTTGGGGTCAAGGAAACTGGGGCACAGATTTTTTTAATAAACAAGAGAGTAATCAATATTCTCACACTTCTAAAAGATCCAGCAAAATAAGAACTGAAAATCTTCCACTCAGTTTAGCTATAAGGGGGCCATCGCTCTCGTGAGAGAATTTCCAGAGGACTAGCTATGAAGAGTTAACGGGATGGGGGACACGCAGAAACCGTGGGAGGTCACATTTCTTGAGGAGGTGTGGTGAGGAGAAGAATAAGGCAGGACGGCCAACAGGAGTGAATGTGGGGTGGGGAGGATTTTGTGCCTGTTGAGACAACTGGAGCTGGTGGATGGAGAGGGGCCGGAGGAGGCTGGTGCAGGCAGGGACAGAGGGGCCTCCTGGGAGGCCAGGACCCGGCTCCAGCACAGGGGGAAAGGCACATGGGGCTAAAGATAGAGAGAGAAGAAGCAAGGAGGTCAGGTGGGTCTTTAGTCTGGTGGTCAGAGGGAGAAGTAGGTCTTAGCTGAAGGCTGCTGTTGTCTCTGTGAAGTTGAAGGATCCCATTGTTTCATTCCTGGTGGCTCCCAAGGACACAGCTAAGACTGGGGAACACTCAGCCGTGCAGATCTCAATTCAACAATAAGAGCAGCTCAATAATACCAACTGCTTCTGCTAATAATAATAGCATCTAACTTTTATTGAGATTTCATCATGCACCCAGTAATATAAGAACTTTAAGTTACTCGGTTCTCTCAGTAACCCAGTGAGGTCAGTATTGTTATTATTATTTTTTTTTTTCTTTTTTTTTTTTTTTTTGCGGTATGCGGGCCTCTCACTGTTGTGGCCTCTCCCGTTGCGGAGCACAGGCTCCGGATGCGCAGGCCCAGCGGCCATGGCTCACGGGCCCAGCCGCTCCGCGGCATATGGGATCCTCCCAGACCGGGTCACGAACCCGTATCCCCTGCATCGGCAGGCGGACTCTCAACCACTGCGCCACCAGGGAGGCCCTGTTATTATTTTTATTGTGCAGATAAGTAATTAAGATTCAGAAAGGGGAAGTAAGTTCCTCAAGGTCACACAATTAGAACCTGATCTAAATACAGAGAGGAATAGGTTGACGGGCAGTGAGTCCCCACTTCTGATGGTGATTTTGCCTAAAATCTGTGATGATCGCATAGATCAAAAGCAGATGTTTCTTTTAAAAATAGGAGATAAATGGAAGGCTGGTCATTTGACCTTCCACATACTTAAAATGCCACATGTTAGGAAAGCACTAAAGAATAATTCTAGCAGTTGGGGTGGGATTATGATAACGTGATAGTTTGAGAACTGTGCATGGAACCTGGGGGCCCATCAAGAGACCACCGGGTCCTGCAGGAGGCTCTGGGACCCCCTCCCGTGCACCTCGTCCTATGCAATTAGAACACCTGTACTTCCATCTGCTCCAACGCACATTGGGGTCACATATAAAATTCCATATAAAAAATCCTGTGGCTAAGAAATAGGCGAAAGTCATTGGAATAAAAAGCGATTCACTTCAGGGCTTCCCTGGTGGCGCAGTGGTTAAGAATCCGCCTGCCAATGCGGGAGACAGGGGTTCTAGCCCTGGTCCGGGAAGATCCCACATGCCGCAGGGCAACTAAGCCCGTGCACCACAACTACTGAGCCTGTGCTCTAGAGCCCGCGAGCCACAACTACTGAGCCCACACGCCTAGAGCCCATGCTCTGCAACAAGAGAAGGCATCCAATGAGAATCCCGTGAACCACAAAGAAGAGTAGCCCCCGCTCACCGCAACTAAAGAAAGCCCCATGCAGCAAAGAAGACCCAACGCAGCCAAATAAATAAATAAAATAAATAAAATAAATAAGTTTATATTAGAAAGAAAAGCCATTCACTTCAGTTCTAGCCATATGCTTCCGTGGGAAGAATTTTCTGGTAGAAACAGTGTCCTAGTGCCCAGACAGAGGCTTTTTCCACCAGCTTTGCCACCTGGGCCGCTGCCTGCCATTCAGCCCCCTCGCCTGGCCCCAGCAGGAGAGCCTCCTCTTCTGGGAAGGTCATTCAGTGATTCTCTGACTGGGGAGCCCATCACAACCCCCTGCGGCATGTTTAACCCAGAGAGCTCTGCCCACTCCAGGACTTTCTGACTCAGAGGTCTGCATTTCTAACAGCTGATGCGCATGAAGGTCTGTGTCAGGGAAGCAATATCCAGCGTCGGGTCCAAGGGGCGATGCTGGTGCTGCAGGTCCACACCCACTTTGAACAGCCCTGATCCGACCACCCCGGGCAGGGGAAGGGACCTCAGCTCCACCATCTGCCCTCTCCCTCCCCAGCATCTGATGACTTGGCTGTGAAAACAGAGCCCACAGACGTGCTCTGTGCTCACACAGTAGGCTCCCGAGTCAGCTGTTCCTGCTGATTCCACGGGGGTCCCTGGGGAAGAGGGGGGCACAGTGGGCGGGCCGTGCTACAGATGAGCTCTTTACCACCGTTCTTCTGGTGGGTCTCTGTGGAGGATGAGCCTGGGACACCTGGACTGCACCCTCAGAGCTGGAATTCCAGGGGTGGCACTGGGCAGGTCAGCGGAAGATCACTCTGCCCTTGGTTCCCATGGTGACTTGCAGGAGCCTCACAGCCCTGGGCTCTCTCCTCCCCACGTTCTGTGCAACCTCCATCCAGTAGAACAAAAGATGAATGTGCAAGAGCCATTTAACAAAGTCACTGGGCGTGGGCTTCAGCTCTCCCTGGAAGCTGGTCCAGAGCCCAGAGACAGCTGCCTCCAACCTCGCCTCCCCTCCCCTCTAGCTCCCCCTCCCCCTCCCCTCTAGCTCCCCCTCCCCTCTAGTTCCCCCTCCCCTCTAGCTCCCCCTCCCTCTCCCCTCTAGCTCCCCTCCCCCTCCCCCTAGCTTCTCCCCCCCTCCCCTCTAGCTCCCTCTCCCCCTCCCCTCTAGCTCTCCCTCCCTCCCTTTCCCACTTCCCCCCACTTCACCCCCTACCCTGTCCCAGGCACAGGTGTGCAGCTGGGCTTCGATGGCCCGTCTCACCTTCTCACCTTTATCATCAGACATCCTTGTAGGAGCGCCTGTTCAGAGGGTCTGCTGGTTTGGGGAAAGACTCCTTTTCTTCACCTCTGTGTGAGACTCACTTTCTCTCTCCACCTCAGAAAAGAGAGAGAGCGGAACATCAAAGCAAGGAAGGGCCGAACACAGACTCTCCCAATGGGGCGGGGGTGACGAGGGGGTGTCTGAGCCCCGGTTCCGCTCCACTTGGTGGTGGGCTAGCAGCACAGAGTCTCCTGTCCTCACCTGTGAGCCGGGCGCTCAGGGACCACCGAGCTGGCGGGAGGGGTTACAAGGATCAAAAGCAGCCATCCGGAGGAGGCTCTCCTTGGAAAGGGGGATGTGGGAGGCAGCCTCCCTCTTCCCTGTCTCATAAGCCTCCTGGCTTTGGCTCTGGAACCTTCTTTCTCCTCCCCAGCAGCATCTGACTGGGTGGGTCTGGGACTTGGTCTGCAGCCGCGCTGCTACTGCTCCCTGGTCTCTGCCTTTATGGCCTTCACCAGCCCCACCTGAACAACAGGGGCACCACAATGCCTGGACAGCTGACCAAGCCACTAAGCATCACCAGTGCGTCTAGTGGCAAGTGTCCCCTGGGATGATCTTCAGAGCCTCTTTTCCTGGAAGGATCAGGAGGCTCCTGAGGGGTGTTCTTAGACTGCATGGTAGCAATAAAAATTAAGTGAGCCCTCACTGCAAAGGCAAAATGGGAGGGGCCGAGCAGGGCCCATTATGAAAGGGCAAAGCCACACCCCAGGGCCAGCAGCTGATTGGCTCAAGCCTGACGGAAGCTGACCCTGAGGGAAGGGCCCTTGGTGCCCGAATCCCAGCTTCAGATCTCGCCTCTCGGTGAGCTCACTGCCTGAATTTGCATCTCCTTTGACCTCATGTGTGGGGCAGATTGGGATGAGGGTTATGTGTGCCAAGGTCGGCACATCACAGGCCTTCAGTGAGTTATTAGGGCTGTTCTTTGTTTCCTGATCTCTCCATCTTTCGCCTTTATTTGGCTACGGGCTGAGACAGTTCTCAGGGTCTCCTGAGACCACCCCCAGGCCTCTCTGTAACCTTAGCTCTGCAAAGCTGTGGGCTTTCTCTTATGGCCTTTCCTGGTTTCCTCTCTGGGGGCAGCGCTGGGTGGGTCCTGAGCATCAGGCGAGTTCCCAGGACAACGCAGGTGGACACTCTCCAAGTGTAACAGATTCCTAGTTGCATCGGGCTCGGGTGGAGGCTACTCTGGAGGGAAAGGAGGGGCTGAGGGGGGAGCACAGTGCGGGCAGCCGTGATGCACGAGGCCATCTGGGCTCTGGTCCCTAGAGTGGCCGTCCACTGACACGCTGGACCCCACGGGTGTCAGCCTGGGCCTGGAGATGAGATGTGGGGAAGGGTCGGGAGGTCTGTCTCAGGACCCCCAACCCTCGGGTGCCTTGACTCTGTGCCCAGAGAAGATCCTCCTCTGCAGCTGCAATTGCAGCTGATTTGTGTGTAGTTCAAACTCAACCCCCTATTACTTTTTTAACTGCAGGGCAACTTCACACTTTATTTCATGGAACGTGGCCATTTGTTGGGTTGAAATCACTGAGAGTAGGAGAACGGCAGCTCCGGCCCAGACTCAGGTGGACAACCAGCCTCCCCGCTGCACACACAGCTCAGGTGCGCTCAGCGCGTCTTCCTCTGCTTTGTCCTCAGACCCGAGGTTCTCAGCAACACTGATGACCTTCGAGTCCCTTGTCGGTGGACTTGGAGGTTGGAAAGGAGACACTTCCACAGTTAAGAGTATTTATTGGCTTAAGATCACATATTCACCAAAGGAGGGGGAGAAAGATAAATTAAAATGCAACTTCTGCATTTTTCTTGCACTTTGAATTAAACCCAGACTTCTTTTCCTACAGAAGGTGCACCAGACACTGCTCCTCATCCCCCCTGGGTTCCTAGTTACTAGACGTTGGATTCCTCTGAAGGAGCTCATTTCTATGTTAGCAGCACTTCGAACATTCAATCTAAATTTAACAAAAGCCAGTTTTATCCCAGTTTATTTCCGGTTCAGTTGCAGAACTAAGAATGCATCCTTAGTGGTCCCACCTGACAGGAAGGACAGTGCTGCCGGTGCCCAGCCCACGACCCACAGGCCCTGAGACCCCTCCGAGCTGGGGACACGAGCTGGGTGTCCTTTGTCATCAGGCTCCATGTAGAAGGCCAGAGGCCACCCCAGGAAAGGCCTCGGCTCTGCTAAGTGTCCGCCCTTCTCCCAGACGTGCGAACTGTCCCTGGACCCAGACTGACTGTAGAGACTGCAGAAGGGGCGGCGGGGCCTGAGCACAGAACGTCAGGACTCAGAGCTGTCACCGCGCCTGCAGGCAGGGCTGTATGCAGGATATGCCTCTGCTCCCACCCTGCCTGGGCCACAGCTCCCTGCATTCTCCAGTGACCTCTGACCTCTGCGGAAAGCACCCTGGGGGATCTGAGGTCTAAATGGCCGAGGCAACCCGTTTTACACCACATACCCAGCCATCTGCCCTTAAACTGGCAATGCTGGTGGCTGGAGTTTGAGGCAGCAGGTAGGGATGGGGTGCATTCCAGGAAGCCAAGTCTCTTCAGTATTTATGGAATCTCATCGTGTAGGGGATGCCCTAATCCTAATTCTGGACCCATATTCTCTGCCTGAATTACGGACCTTTTGAAAGACCTGATAGTCACTGTGGAATCTGTATGTTATAATCACTCAATAGAATGTACATTAAGCCTGAAACTGAGCTGCACATGAATTGCTCTCTCCTTTGAGAAGGATCTTCATAGTGGAACAAAGCAGGGCAGCCTGACGCAGGAGTTGCTGTTGAATTTCTTCACTGCTGCCCCTCAGCCGAGGGATGCTAGCCAGTTACACAGTCCTCTGAGCCTCAGTTGCTCAGCTGTGAAGTGCGGGTGACAGTGCCCTCCTCACAGGATTGTTTTGAGCAGATATGAATGAGGTGCTTGGGAGAGCTGACCTGTGGAGCTCTTATGGTCCCGATGGTGTGGGAGGCTTTCGCTCCTCATCCCAGACCCAGGGATGAGCTTGAAGACACATTCATTCTCCACCTGTAGGTCTGCGTTCTCAGTAGACAGGAGGCGGGTGAGTGCAGGTGAGGGTGGGGGAAGAGAACGGTGGATGCGAGTGCAGGGTGTGGGTTCACAGATCCGCTCTGCTCCTGGCTGGTGGGGCTGCTGAGGGATCTCCATTCCCTCACTGGAAAGAGGGGAGAGCTTCCCAGCACAGAGGGTTGTCAGGAGGATTTATTGAGGTGGCCCCTGTGAAAGCATTTAGCAGAGACCTCATACCCTGTGCAGGGGTCTGAGAGCAGATGCCCCTCAGTCTCGGGAGCCAGGCTCCAGGCGAAAGTGCAGGACTACGATGGGCACAGGGTGAATGAATACGGCCCTGCTGACCCGAGAGTCACAGCCTGCTGGGTGTGGTGGAGGGATCCTCGTGAAGTTTTCCTGCTTCCACTGGAACTCTTGTGCAATGTACAAGGAAGAATATAAACAGGATGACACTGACCTCTGGATATGACTCCACATGTCAGTATCCAGAGGAGCAAACAGGTTTGAGTTTGGACAGGTAGCACGAAATAGTGGCCAAAGTAGGAGCTTTGGCATCGGGCAAACCAGTGGAACTTGGGCAAATAAGTGTCTCTGTGCTTCGATTTCCACCTCCATAAAATTGAATTTAAAAAATCAGCCTCACAAGCCTATTCTGCAAATTAGAGATAATGTCTGTACAGGAGTTGACTCACGAGAAGCACTGGTTAAAAAAATCACCTGTGATGATGGTAGCAGAATAGACCCAAGTCTCTGCTCCGGCCTCAGGACTTGCCCCAGCCCAGCAAGTCAGCATCCGAGCGTGCAGAGGACGCCCGGGAGGAACAGAGCCTCTGCGCCTGCTGTCTGGAGGGAGTGACGGGAGGGGGGTCAGAGCGCATGGCTCGCGGGCAGGGTCCCCGGCCTCCCTCCGCCCTTTCTCTCTCCTCACAGCTTCTGCAGCTCAGAAAACACTCCCGCTCCGCGTCCCACGGCCCCCTCTCATCTCATCCTCAGAAAGATGCCTGGTTTGTCCTTCTCCGTCATTCTCCTCCCCAGCCTCACCGCCTGGCACAACGAAGTTCTGACACTGACCACGCAAGTGATGCTCTCAAGTCCTTGAGAACTGGGAGGTGAACGGTCACTACCAGGGACTGCGTGTGTGTGCAAGAGTGTGTATGCATGCATATGTACGAGTGCATGCATGTACATGTGTGCACGCATGTGTATATGTACATGCATGCATGCATGCATATATGCATGTGTGTATACACGTGTGTGTATGCACATGTATGTGTACTTGTGTGCGTCTGCATATACGTATGTGTCTCCTTGTTATATTAGCGTCCCTTGTATTTTTCACCTGCTTGCCTGATCTCTACATCTGTCATTAAAATTTCCTATCTCCATCCCTCACTCAAATATCACCCCCTTTGCTGCCGTTGGACAGGGTTCTGCCTGGTAACGATTTCCTTCTCTTGGCCCCTCTGGTGCCCTAACGGTCCCTCAGACACAGCACTTGCAACAGCTTGTGCAATTTTCTGTGTTTCTGACTCCATGACTACAGAGTGAGTTTCAAAGGTAGGATAAGGTCTGAATCATTTTTGCATCTGCAGCAATTACTGCAATAACTGGGGCATAGTAGACTCTCAGAGAATGAATAACGTAATGAATAAATGAAGTTAATAAAATCACTACATAAATAATAGATGGGAAAAAGAACATTACTAGTAGACCATTAACTCGAGTATATGTACATAATTAACTCAAAGAAATAATGACTATATGTTAGCATGAGACATCATGTAAGTCAGAGAGTGATGTGGCTCAGTGTCAGATCAGGATACATATGAATTCCTATCGTATACATGCCACAGAAAACATGTGCTACACTTGGTCCAGAACCATTTTGAAACATCTCTGAGATGTCATTGACATACAGTAAAATAGCAAATCTTAAGTGTGCAGGTTCATGGATCTTTACCCATGTGTACACCTTTGTAACCACCAGCAGATGAGATGCAGAACCTTCCCACCCCCCATACACACAAAAGAAGACCTTGCCGTGCACTTCTTCCTAAGACATACCACACTAGGGTAACATTTCTAGAATCTTGGTCTATGGTTGTGAAGGAAAGCTCTAGCAAGTGTGGGGCTAGAGTGTGGTAAGACCTATTAGTACCCCACACTCACCATGGTGCTCTGAGGACCAGGCTAGCCTCCACTATGGAGTGAATTGTGTCCCCCTAAAAGTTATGTTGAAGTCCTAATCCCCTATACCTGTGAATGTGACCTTATTTGGAAATAGGGTCATTGCATGTGTAATGAAGCCAAGATGAGGTCATTAGGATGGCCCTAATTTCAATGACTAGTGTCCTTGTAAGAGACCCAGACACACACATGCAGGGAGAAAGCCATATGAGGCAGAGGTTGTGGTGATGCAGCTGTAAGCCAAGGATTGCTGCCCGTCACCAGAAGCTTGGTGAGAGACATGGGACAGATCCTCCCTCAGAGCCCTTAGAAAGAATCAAACCTGCAGAGACCTTGATTTAAGACTTCTGGCCTCCAGAACTGTCGTAGAATACATTTCTGTTGTGTTAAGCCACCGAGTCTGTAGTGCTTTGTTATGACAGAACTAGGAACCCAATACAGATCCATAATCCATGCCTATGACAGCTAACACCTCTCTTTTACTTCTTGAGAATTGTTTGCTCAAACTCATGAATAATGGATAATTATGGATGCAATGAAACCTTTAGTACTCATGGGGCTAAGAACCTAAGGTCGTCCTGGTAGTGCCTCTCCAATGCCCAGTGCTCCTAAACAGCCTACTAGTTAGGACTCTGGCATGCTACCCATTTAATGATGCTCCATCATACAAGGATTTACTCATAACAAAGGTAATGAAGTTCTACACGTTTTCTATTCACCAGGTATCTGAAAGAGAGGAGAGTGTTGTGAAATTCATGCCTACAGGGTCACCGTCTTAGGTCCCAGTGGGCACACTTTTGCTCCAGCATTGTTTTCTAGTTTTTTATATGTAACTGGGTTGCTTCCAGTGATTTTTCTCTTCCTCATTTAGGAGATTTGCTTCTCATTTTGAAGGATGGTGGTCACACTCCACTCACTTTGCATGGTCTAAGTACATCATTAATTCTCTCTATAGGACACATTCTCTAGATCTCGTCGGCCATGAGCATAGATAAAAGTCATTCCTTAAGCTATTTGGCAAGTATTTATTGAGCAGCTATCAAAATCCCAAAAACACTATTTAGCAATGGAGAGAACATTAAGAAGTCTTCATGGCCCTTAGAAAGCACGTATTGTAGTTGGAATGGGACCAACTATAAAGCACATATGTACAGAACTTTTGAACAATTCTAGAATTTTCTGTGGATTTCAGAAGCTCATCTTTGAAATCTCTTTAGATTCTATTGGTTCTATTCAATGTACAACACATTTTCTTCCTTGAAAAGAAATTTCTATTGCCTACTGGAAAGGATATTTCATAGAGTTGGAATCACCATCAGTTGAAGGTCACAATTCAGAGTGTTGCACTGGGGACTTCTTTGTCATCATCATGGTATTATAAACAGCAGCCAGACTGTCATATTTATAAGTCTTTATGTGGTTTTGTGACATTGCTTAGCCTGAAAATATTGAATCATAGTTAGACACAGAGATCTTAGCAGTCAAGGACAAACATTTATAAAATAGAGTTGGCACAAATGGCGAAGAAGCTCTTGTTCTTACGATAAAAGTCAAGAAGTTTCATAACTACGTCTGTGCTTCTCAGTCATGCTTTACTCTCTGTACTGGTCACGGCTCTCGTTGGCGACATTTTTCTAAAGTTAATCCTCTCCTTTCTTTCTGTCATCAACAGTGCAGTGAGCGCAACCTCCAATAGAAGAGACACTTTTTGATTAGCAGAAGTTTCCAAACCTCCTTTCCACATGGGTCAAATTCTCACTTAAACATGCAGAATCCAGAGCTGAGAATTAAATTAAAATATGTCAGGTGGGCTATACTACACCATGACTGCCTGAAGAATTCAAATTTCCCATAAGTTACCTGACTTTAAATGATCTTATGGGGAACATATGTTATTTCAGAAGATAAACATGTTAGGTTGCTCATAGTACACGAAAGTATGCTAAGAATTATTGGCCCGAAAACACCTAATGGAACATATATTCTACTTGTCTGAAACATATTCTCATATTTATAAGGTTCTACCAATCAAGTTATTCAATTTCATTCAACAAAGATAAATTCTTTTCTATGGACCTTCTGATATTGCAGTGAATTTCAAAGAAAAGCACGTTATATGTTTAAGCTTTTGCTCCACTGCCCGCTTTGCTTGGAATGATGTGTCTCTTCCACGTGTTCCCACAAACGCCTGAATGTGATTTCCACTGCCCCTCTTGCCTCTCATGACCCTGAATCTTTTACACCCTCATTCCGTCCTATATTTTCTTCTGTCCCAGGACTTGATTGAGCACATCTGCTGATATATTCACATTTTCCTTCAGTTCCCTAAATGCCTTTGCAGCAGGAACCAAGTCTTAATGACACAAGTGGCTCCAGCATCTGTGACGATGTCTGACACATAATAGGAGCACGTGTCTATTTTCTCAATGAATTAATGAATTCTTGAATGAGCTGTATAGAGTCCCCAAATTGTCTTGCAATGACAGTAGCAACAGTTATCATTGTATGAATTTTAAAAAATTATAGATTAGTCCATCTTGATCATCTACTATGTGCCAGGCATGTGATCGACACTCCAATAAACATGTCTAGCAATTTTCCATGTCTGAGTTTAAGAACTATCTGGGAAGAAATGGCATTTCCCCTTTCACCATTTTGTTCCACCATTTCCACATGAATGGCCAGGGGTCCGACTTCTAATTATGCTCTGACGTTGGTGGAGGCAATGCCAAGGCTTTGATACTTTACTATACGCCCATGTGTTCAACCACAGAAATTAACCTCCAGTTTTAATTAATGTTTGGTGTGTTCTACATTTTCTAAATCATCTCTGCCTAGAGTTAGATGGGGACTTACAAGACAGATCAGAGTATTTGCTCTATGTTTCTGTTTCCACTTACTCTTCAACTATCTTTCCCCCAAGATGAGACACCGTGGAGCTGGATCTTGGGAGTTCCTACCTGTACAGTTATGCTTCTCTGACATCCAGGTCCAGACAGCAGTGTTACTGTCCTGGGGCTGCCATGCTGGTGAGCTTCAGAGGTATTCTTTTGGGTGGCTTGACAATACCTGTGCACTAGAAGCACATCTTCTGAAGTTTTTATAGTTATCTGGCATTGGAATTTCTGCAGGATTGCCTATCACCAATCAGAAGAGTAGAATGAAATTTAAAAAATATTTCTTTTTTGGTTCTGAGGAACTGATGAAGAGGAATAGTTTTGTATTTCTTCACTTAGCAGCAAATCTAGAGAAAGCTTCTCCCCCAAATAATCCTCTTCTGTAGTTAAAAATGACCTTTGCCAAGTGGGAAGGATGCTGTGTGTAAGGTGGGTCCTAGCGTTCCAGGAGGTTTTATGTTCAGGTGACTAATGGCTGAAGTTGGCCCAAGGTAGCTATTCAGCAATAAAATATTATCAAATGTCTCCCCTTGGTCTTTTTCTGATTTCACTGCATGTGAAAAGTCACCACAACATGACTGGCAAATCATCTTGTCTAGAAATTTCAAATCAGTACACCTTTAAAGCCTCTGAGCCAGACCAGACCAGAATTGATATTTCATTCACTTTCTGTCCTGCGGGGTAATAACAATAACTGGAACATTGAGGAAAATACTAGTTTTGAAAGTTTCAGGAAGTTATGAAGGAAATTGTACAGATAAAACATCAGGATCATAACACCTGACATAAACTCATCAATCATTTTTCCTGTGCATATTGTCTCACATTCAAAACCAAAAAAAAAAAAACAAAACTTTATTTCGTGTATTCAGTTAGAGCAAGAAGTTACTTCACAACCTGCTAATCATCTCCGAGAGAACTACAAAGCTTAGTGTTTTTTAAAGAATGGGAATTAGGACATTTCTAAGTCTGGTAAGAATTTAGAAACGATTGGATTTGTTGCTGATATTAATTAATTCTATCGACTCATCAAAATCATTGTAGGACAATTTCCTAGAGTGTCAAAATCAATCCATCCACACATTTTAATCCCCGACATGTGCCTTGTACTGAGTCGGTGTTGCAGGTACTGAAAGAATGGAGTTTCTCTTCCCAGCAGGGTTCATAGTTAGAGCCAAGACATAACCTTAAATGATAATTAAGTTTCAAAATTGTGTAGGATAGATCATTTTAGATTATGACACTCTATTTTCTGTTGTAAATTGTGCACATACCATGAAAGTCAAACCATACAAAAATAAATGGGACAAGGGCCTCTCCCCCAAGGAGCTACCTTTTACTGATTCATACAACAAATGCTGGCTGAATTCCTGCTAGTTTCTGAGCACCATGCTAGGTGGACGGTCATAAGACTACTAGTCATGTAAAAATAATCAGTTTGAAAGGGCTTCAGTAAAAGTGAGTTCAAGTACGGAGAAGTGGGGTAGAAATGGGGATCTGAGAAGGCCTCGCAAAGCAGGGGGCAGCCTGAGGCAGATCTGGAGCTAATCAGACCCACGGGGGGAGCCCAACGGTGAGGCCTGTCCAGGAGCACACCTGCAGCGTGGCACACCTGGAGAGGAGGTGCAGAGGGAGCCTCCAGTTGATGAGTGCGGGAGGCCGGCTTAGGGCTTCACATCCCAGGGCAGGCTCGACCTGTTGGCCCTCTCGGGACAGGAAGCTGTTTTAGCGACAGAAGGTCACCAGGTTTGCATGTGTGTAGACTGGCTCTGGCCGCTCTCTGGGAGAGGGACTGGAGGAAATGGGCCAGGGGAGCAAGTGACAGGAAAGATCAGGATAGTGCTTTAGTCTGATGTCACATCTAGATCACTAGTACCTCCTGGGATAAGTGACTTCCAGCTTAAAAACATTAAGATTTGTTGAGAGGGAGGGGGAAAGAAGGGGTAGTGGGCAGAACTGAAAAACACCAAATTTCCTGGAATTCAAAGAGTACAGGTTATAAAATGATAGAAATATCCTGTGTGACAAACATATGTAGTATATTTATATACAATATGTATAAAATTATTTCTATAAATATATGCATTGTTTATATATACATAAATATATATAGTATATTTACATATGCACATGAATATATCAATATATATATGCATATGCATTGTGATTCCTCCAATCCTTAATATCTTAGATTAGATAGAATAGACCATGTCCGTGCTAAAATAAGGTTGTTTCTGATGATTATTATTTTCTTTCTGAATATCCATCCTACAAGAAATAAAACTCTGGTCTTGACAACTCCTGTTCACTAAGTGCTCAGTATGTGCTAGATACTATGATAAGGACTGCATTTATTTTCTTAGTTAACCCACACATTGAATGCTAGAAGTAAGTTATTCTTTTCTAATAGCTAAGGACAGCGAGGTTCACCTGAGATTAAATAGTTTTCCAAGGTAGCATTAAAGTGCAGGTAGGGCCATGTCCACCTGCCCTTTAGGGAGCCCTCGTGCTCAGGCTCACAGGCCTTCAGGATGTAGAGCCTGATTTCTGATTTGGGACGAACCTCACAGATCCTTTACTCAAGGTTCCTTACTTCCCAGGTGAGGGAAGTGAGACCTGGAAGGGGAAGCTACCTGGTCCAGTTACAAGTGTTGTTAGGTTGGACCTAGGACCAGAAAGCTCACGTCCTGCTTCCCTGACCTGCTCTTCTCATTATCCTGCAATCAGCTTCAACATGGCAAAGAATTAAGGAGTGAATACGTGGTTGCTTAGACACAGTATAAAAACAAACATTTGACTAAAGTGAAGAAGAAGGGAATTCAAATGTCATTTTATACAAAATAGAGGACTCACAGAAGTGTAATTCACTCCTCTGTAGATGGAATTGTTGATGCCTTTCACTTGGGGATTGGTCAGTTGGCCAGCACCCACAGTTCTTGATTTTAAGTTTCTTTGCTTCTTCCTTCTTGTCAAGGAACTCATGATTTATTACTGAAATATCAAAACCCCTAAAGCAAAGCTGGGAGTTTTGACTTCAGAGTTCTGTGGATATACCGCAATTGCACGAAAAGGAGCCTGTGTGCATATGTGTGTGTCTGTGTATGTGAACTTAGGTTGCATGCTTATAAGTGAATTTTTTCTTGGGAGCTAATTCATAAGTTTTATCAAATTTTAAAGAAATGTACCCCATATGACAGGCAACTCTAGAGCATGGAAGCTTTCAGGTCAATAAAGAGTCACTGATGTAATAATGTAATTTTCTATAGTGATGGTTTTGACAAAAAAGCCAAGCTTTAAATTTAGACTGAAAGAAAATTGAGAGGTAAATGTGAAAATGGTCTTCTAAGCCATTTTATGCGTTTATAAGTAACTCTACAAGAGTTTCTGGGCTTAGGAGACTAAAAGCTCATCTCACCCTCCCATGGTTCACCAGGAGTCATGGGTGAACATAGATGTAGTAGACCTTCACACTTATCATTCAGTTGTCTATTTGGTACTTGCACTCTCATTACTACTTCATGTGCATCTGCGTACATTTCCTTTCAAGCTACTCCTTCCAATGTTGGAAGGCTTTGATTACTAGATCATCCCTTTCTGGAAGTGCACACTGCTACACTATATGGTAAATTTTATGTGTCAACTTGACTAGACTAAGGGGTGCTCAGAGAGCTGGAAAAAACATGATTTCTGGGTGTGTTTGTGAAGGTGTTTCCAGAGAGGTTAGCATTTGATTAGGTGACTGAGTAAAGGAGACTCTCACCCACGTGGGTGGGCATCATTCAGCCCTTGAGGGCCTGAGCAGAACAAAAAGGTGCAGAAAGAGTGAAACTTCTCCCTTGCTTGAGCTGGGACATCCATCTTTTCCTGCTCTGGGACATCAGTGCCCTAGTTATCAAGCCTCCAAACTTGGACCTGGACTTTTACTAGTGGCTTCCCTGGTTCTCAGGCCATTGGGTTTGGACATGAGCTACATCACAGGCTTCCCTGGATCTCCAGCTTGCAGATGGCCATTCATACATCTCAGCCTCCATAATCAGGCCAATTCCTAAAATAAATTTATCTATCTATCTATCTCTTATCTATCTATTTATCTATCTATCTATCCATCTATCATCTATCTATCCATCCATCCACCCTACTGGTTCTGTTTCTCCGGAGAATCCTGACTAATACATGCCCTGTAACTATTTGTCTTGATTTTCCCATCCAGGGTTAGATAGATACATCTAATGATGCATCATCCTCACGACAACCACCACTGCTTCCTCTGTCTACCCTCCTCCCAGCTCTTGTCCTCAGCTTCTTCCCCTGATCCTCAAATGCCATGCTTTCTGGTCTCCCACTGATATGTAACCAGATGAAGTCTCTTCCCAGAGATGAGCCCTGACTAACCCAAAGTAGTCAGGCAGGTATCACTTTCCCTTTTCCTATTACTACACTTTCCTTTAAAAAATCTTAAGAAACAATAACTGACTTGGCACTTATATTACACTGAAGGCTTATAGCCAACCAAAAAAAACACATTTTTTCACATGCTACCTTTAAACTATGGCTCTTCCCCTATGCCTCAAATGTCCAGTTATCTTTATGGACAAAATATAACATTTTTCTATTTTCCCATAATAGAGTTTATTATTTAAGATTCACAGCCTTCTATGACAAGCCTCCAGAGACACCTGATGGAAAATTTATAGACAATAATCGCTAAGCCAGGTGGTGGTAGTCTGGTGGTGCCTGACTGCTGCACCAACTTTGACTACTTTTTATTTCTTATATCTATATTTGATCAGATTACTGTTTTCTTTGTTTTTTTACTGGGATTCATATTCTACCATTTGCTATCTTATAAATGACTGTGTTATTGGATGTATTTGAGCCTGAGATATGGGAAACTGCAAAAGAAAGAAAAAAATGTTCCTCATTCTTTTGAGGTCACTATAGTTCCACTCACCTACTTCTAAGAAGGTTTATTCCCTAACTTTCTCTTATGATTCCTGTCTTCTGCCTCTTACCTCCTTTTTCTTTTCTTTCTTTACTTCTAACTTTGAACTGCCATTTCCCTTGAAAAAGCTTTTCAGCACCATGGACAGAAGTGCAGGAGATGGGTTCATTCCCAGTCATTTTGCCCCACCCAGAGCTCATAGTCCTGACCAAGGAGTAAAAAGGTATCTGGTTCACTCTAATAATGTTCTTGGTAAATAATTTTCTGAAGGACACTAGATAACATAGTAATTTTAATATGTATTATCAGCCAGAGTAATATACAGATGTCACCCGATTTAAGTGTTCTCATTTTGTATCAGAAACGAAGTTTTATAATAAGTTAGAAATGGTGTCTTTTTGTTTTGTTTTGTTTTCATGTTTCCTAGTCCAGGGAATCTGGTCCAACAAATACACCTGGCTCCATGTAAAGACAAACTCCAGCTTCATGAAAGCTCAACCTTCTGGAACCGCTAGAAGCCTCTCATTTTATCCTAGTGCAAGTTAGTACAAGAACAGCACACCTGGTTCACAGCTGAGCTGTTGGCAATACCGATGAACATCTATAAGCCCTTTCTCCCTAGGTCTTTGGCTCCACCCACTTTATTTAAAATATTTATTATTATTATTGAGGTAAAATTGACATACAACATTGTCATATAATACACTAAGAGCCAGGTGTAAAACACAATAATGCAGGACTCATTACGTTGCAAAAGGATCACCAAAATATCTAGCTACCGCCTGTCACCACTACATAGTTACATTTTTACTTATTCTAGTTATCATGCTGCACCTTACATTCTCAGGGTTTATTTTATAGCTGGCAGTTTCTACCCTTTGACCTTCTTCACCAGTTTTGCCAACCCTTCCATCCCTGTCTCTGGCAACCACCAATCTGTTCTTGGTATCTATGAGCTTGTTTTTTGTTTGTTACAATGCCACATACAATTGAGATCATGTGATATTTGTCTTTCTCTGCCTTCTTTCCTTTAGCCTACTGTCCTCAATGTCCATCCATGTTGTCGCAAATGGCAAGATTTCACTCTTTTTATTGCTAAATACTATTCCATTGTTTATATACACCATATTTCCTTTATCCATTCATCGAGTGATGACACTTAGGTTTCTTCCATATCTTGGCATTATTACTGTAAATAATGCTGCAGTGAACATGGGGGTGCATTTATCTTTTAGAATTAGTGTTTTCATAATCTTCAGATAAATACTCAGAAGTGGAATCAATGGATCATATGATAATTCTATTTTTTATATTTTGAGAAACCTCCATATGGTTTATCAGATAAATGATTACCCTGTATTTCCTCCCATTCAGTAGGTTGCCTTTTCATTTTGTTGATGATTTCCTTTGCTGTGTAGAAGCTTTTTAGTTTGAAGTAGTCTAACTTGTGTATTTTGCTTTGTTTGCGTTTTCTTTTGGAATCAGATGCAAAAAATCATCACCATCACTGATGTAAAAGACCTTACCACCTCTGTTTTATTCTAGGAGTTTTATGGTTTCAGGTCTTATGTTCAAGTCTTTAATGCATTTTGAGTTAAATGCATACACTTTTGTGTATAGTGTAAGACAGTAGTCTAGTTTCATAGTAGTTCTAGTTCTACTAGAACTATCAAAAGTAATTTACAAATGCACAAATTGTTAACATGCAGTTCTCAGTCTCACCACATATCATTTATTTCACCTATAAAATTTTACTGTATTTCTAATTAAACTTGCTCATAAAAGGGTATCAACAGAAAAGCCAGTGTCTCACTTTCACATAGTAAATACTCATCTTCTTGCCTACTTCCTGCTATTCTCTTTAACCCTGTGCACACATATGGTTTTGATGCCCTTTCTGTGTCTCTGTGTTTCAGTGTGTTCTCTGTATTTTCAGAATGGAGAAGAGATTCTAAAAGGAAATTTAGATAGGAGAAAAAGAGTGAGCTCTGCATCCTATGGTTGAACAGACTTCACCAAGAATCAGGTTGATTTGTTTAGTGGGTTAAAACTGCACTACTTTATAAATACCATGATTACATATTTAGAAATTCCAAATATTTCTGCAGAAAATATATTAGAATTTAAAAGTCAGGTTAGCAAAGTTACTAGCTACAAAATCATATATTCACAAATTGATCAGATTCCTACATAGCAACAATAAAGAGTAGAAAATAAAATGAATAATAGCATCAAAATACATCAAACATATAAAAATAAACAAAAATAAACAAGATCTCTACAGTGAAAAGTATGCAACATAATTGAGAGAAATGAAAACAATAAATACATGGAGAAATATACCCTCCTCATGGCTTGGAAAAATCAGTATTACATTAATTTCAATTTTTCTCACACTGATCTATAGATAGAATGAAATTACAATTGAAATTCTAGCAGATTTTTTTAGAATACTAAAAAGCTGTTCCTAAAACTCATATGGAAAAGCAAATGGCTAGGGTAATCATGAAAGAAAAAGAATATAGCTGGAGGCCTTAATCTACCAGAAATCACTATCTATTATAAACTATGGAAATTAAGACAGAATAGTAAGGTAGACAAATAAACCAAAAGGACAAATAGAGCACAGAAGTCAGTCCCACACATAAAACTCACCTGATTTATGAAAATTGTGATCCTGTGGTGTAGTGGGCAAATAGGAGTCTTTTGATTATTTGTGTTAGGTCAATTGGATATGTATATGGAAAAATTAATCTTAATCCTCACTTTAACAATTCACAAAAATAAATTCTTACACACTGCAGATCTAAAACTGAAATATTTAAAAATAAATCCTTTAGAGGAAAATTATAAATCATGTCGATGACTTGGGTTAGGTAATGGTTTCTTAAATAGGGCAAAAGCCTGAAAATGAAATATTGATAGACTTGACTATAATAAGGTTAAGTACCACTGTTTATGAAACTATACCATTAAAAACATGGAAGACAAACTGTATAGAAAAGGAGAAGTTATTACTGATACATCCATCCAACAAAAGACTCACGCGCAGAATTTGTAGAGATTGATTGAACAAATCAATAAAAAAACAACAAAAAATCCAGTAGAAAAATGGGCAAGCAACTTAGACACTTCACAAAAACATATCAAAATAGCCAATGAATACATAAAAGGTGCTCAACTTCCTTTGTCCTTAGAAACATGCAAATTAATTTTGCAATTGATAACCATCAGATGAGCTAAAATGGAAAGAGACTTTCCATGCCAAGTTATATCAAAGATGGGGAACAACCAGAACTCTCAGACGTTTCTGGTGGAAGTATAAATTGGAACCACTTTGAAAAACAACGGGGCAGTGGTACAATATCATCAGCAGCACTACTCATAATAGCTAACCACTATAAAATAACCAAGTGTCCAGCACCAGCTCCATGAATCCATACATTGTGATAACTACACACGGGATTCTGGGATGATGAGAACGACCACACCAAAGCTGAACACAACAACGTGGGTGAATCTTACAAACTCAGTGTGGAGCTAAGGAAGCCAGATGTGAGAGACCACATGTTGTACAATTGCATTATGTTAATGTCAGAGGGCGGCCAAATTAATCTATGGTGTATGGGCCAGGACAGCAGTTACCCTTGGAGGCAGAGGGGTTACAAAGAAGGGACACAGGGGTGGTTTCTGAGATGCTGGTTATACTTGGTTTCTTAATTAAGGATCTTGTAAATACAGGTGTGTGTTCTGTTTGTGAAAATTCATTGCATCATGTGCTATATAGCTATGATTTTATATATTCATTAACGGATGTTATTCTTCAGTTAAAACATCCCCCAACTTATGCCTCTTCACATAAAATGATGTAACTTGATGAAATTAATGATTCTTCCAAAACTTTAATTTCCAAAACTGATTTTTTGTGGTTGACTGAAGTTCAGAATTCTTGACTTTGCATGGTGCTTTTGCTCACATTAGCCAGTCCAGCTCAACAATATTAATTCAGATCCCTAGAGAGTCTTCAATGCAAAATTCACAAAACTCAACTCCTTTTTTATATGCTACTTTCAAAGTTTCAATACATTTTGGCGTGCCTTATTCTGTGAAGAGAGGTGTTTTCCTATGAAATCTTTGATCAAGATCATCTCCCAGTTGTGACCACCTATAGGGGTGGGATAGGGAGGGTGCGAGGGAGGGATATGCAAGAGGGAAGAGATATGGGAACATATGTATATGTATAACTGATTCACTTTGTTATAAAGCAGAAACTAACATACCATTGTAAAGCAATTATACTCCAATAAAGATGTTAAAAAAAAAGATCATCCCCCAGATTGGAAAGCATATCATGGACTATATTTATGCAAGTTTGGTTATACTTGGGTCTTTTAAGACCATATCTATGAATATCAATTAAAGAGAAAGTTTATCAATGCCACTTTGGAAAAGTAGAACTTATGAAAATGTGTGGAAATCTGAATATTTTGTAAATAAGAAGATATCCTTACTGGTTGAGGCAAATTTATTTTTGAATTTGTGGCAGAATTCCTGCTGTTTCCCCCTGTTTTGTCCTTCACTGTCACAGGAAGGTGTGGCTGGGGAGGCCCCACTCCCTTCCTTGACTCCTTGGTTGTGTCAGGTGTGCCCTGGGCAAGGACAATGGCCAGGGGGCAAAGGGCGCTGCGGTCTAGCCTGCCCTCTGCTTGCAGAACCCTGTGCCCTGGTGTAGGGCTGCCTTTGCTTTAAGCAAGAAGTGGGTTTTCTTATTGGTAAAAGGGTGAGAGCTAGCCAGATCTCATTTCCTTTAAACCAGAGTTCTCCAAACTTTCTCTTCCTCAGTCTCTCTGTCTCTGTCTCTGTCCCTGTACTGTTGTGTCCCTCTTTAACCTAATGATTACAAGACTTTTGGGTTAATATCAATCCCTCAACCCAATAGTTTTTAAAGGATCACATTCTCCTGGTCTAGAATGACCTTGTCATCTATGAGCATCTTATTCTGATCGTGCATCCAAAGAATGACAGCAGATATGTAGATGCACGCTTGTTCCCCATTCCGTGACATGAGTTTGGCGGCTGAAACAGAAAATAGCTATGTCCTTTTTCCCTCAATGCTGTGGATCTTTTTACCTGCTCTCCCAATCCTCCTCACCTTAACCCACGCACTCAAATGTGTGCAAAGTCACGCATGCACATATACACTCACACTCTGAATAATTTTATAAACATTTCTCTCCTTGAATTTTTTCCTGATACTTAACACTTGGCATTTCACACAGTCTGGTTTGCGGTTCTACCTTCTGTGCATGAACTGCTGAATTGTCTTTACCCTCGACTGAGCCATTGCACAATCACCCTGGAGGGAGGTAAATATAACAGGCCATGAGCATTGAGGCAACTTTGCTGATAGCCCTGCGTGTTTGGAACTCACATTGTTTTAATGCCGTGTAATTATGTGAACTTGAAGCTGTACTTGGCTTTGAGAATTGTCCTTGAGTGTTCTGCAATAAATTATTTAAGTGAAATGTGGAGGAACTAATAAGTTAATAACCATAATTGGGATTAAAGAGTAATTTTGATTTTAAAAAGATACTGAAAAGGATAAATACTCCATTGTCTCATTTTGCCATTAAAAAGAAGTAAGCCTCCTTAAATGACTTCATGTAATGGAAGGCATAGGTGGGTTAAATACTACCCTCATGTTGAGGTGATAAGCCATCGTCAGACCCCACTGATGGTGGGATTCTGGGAGAGAGGCTTGCTTGTGCACTGCCCTGAGGATATTGACTGTTATCATTTACCTTGTATGTACCTTGGGCAGAACAATAGATTAAATCATGCTGAACAGAGAATATGATTCCATCTCCAGGAGGGGACTTAAATTTTAGATGCTGAGTGACACAGCTCAGGATCTGCCCAGAGTGGGTGTGGGGTGCCCTAAGTCAGTGAATTAGGGAGTGGCCCAAGCTTCATTAGGAAGAGAAGAAAGGCCAGCAGTCTGGTAGGAGTCTGGCAGTACATGAAAAAGAAAGTACAATTCTGTTTCAAGAGAAGAAAACAAGTCCACAGAGGGAGGAAACTTCAGACAATGGAAGATGTGTGATGCCTCTGACTTAGGTCTGCAGTTGTATCAAACCAAGCCCGTCCCACCCGTTGCTTTGGGGGGGATCTTGACCCTTCCTGTGGGCGTCCCCTAAGTAGGGCCTCGGTCATTTTCCCTGTCAGTGATTTATCAGATGTTATAACAATTTGATTACCCTGTGGCTTTGCTCTTACATGGGTCTGGGCGTTCCTGGAATCATAGTGTTTTCCTTGTATACTCCATAGCACAGTTCTTTACACACAGCGAGTGCTCAATAAGTATAATATATAAGGATTTTAATTCAGGAAGACCCTTCAAAATTATACCCATCAGTTCAGGACACATGTCAGGTCTGACTCTGGAAATTCTGGAATCATCCATCCTGTTCCTCTGTAATGATAGTCAGGCCCTCTCTATGCCCAAAAGCTCACGTTTCCTTCCTTAATCGTTTTTATTACAGAAGTTTTACTTCCTAACAAGCCACTTATTTTGAGAAATTTCTAATCTGAAAGGAAACCCGGTTTGGCACAGAGACAACACCTTTCTGGGCACAAGTGACCATTTGGGAAGTAGTTCTCGGAGTATGTCTACAGGGATGGGACGATGGGAATCGAGACGCCGCACGTGCTTATCGGAAAATCACACATCTGCCTCCCCCTCATCCTAAATCTCAGCCTCCGCCTCTCAGCTGCATCCCCTCTGCTTACAGCAAGGGCAAATATCATCTATCCAAGACACATCTTTTCCTGTGGCCTCTAAGAGAAAACCTGAATTCCTTAGCTTGGCAGACACAGGCCCTTAGCTAGTGTTCCAACTCACCACGTGTCTTCAAACTCGTAGGTGCTGAGAATTTCTCTCTTCCTCAGACGTTCAGCACCCCTTGCCTCTGCAAATACTCCTTTCCTCCTGAGAAGGTAATTCCTCAACTTCTTCCTTCTGCAACTGCTGACTGAATGTTACATTTAGAAAATTCTACTGGAGTTCAGAGAAGTAGTGATGTTTAATAAGCCTCATATAAAAAGATTTGAACTGAATGTACTTCAAAAAATCAATATTGTCTAATTTGATTATTAGTAGGTTTCCTTAAATTTCTTTTTTAAAGTATTTTTACAATATCAAAGCATTAATGTAGACTGTTGTTAATGATGTATAATTTCATCATCTTAACATAGTTGATTTTATTTCTTCCTGTTTCTTTCTAGTCTTTAATTTTGTCAGTACAGTTTTTTTACATAGATTTAATAATGGTATATATAAAATTTTATTGTGTTTTATTATCTTGACGTTGTATTTATTTTCCCTCACATAAGTATAATATTAGTGTTTATATTGTATCATAGAGTTTCTTCACCATAGTCTTGTAGTCATTCTTTTATTGCTGGACACTTAAGTTGTTTCTAAACTTTATATACAAATAATAGCATAAAAACATCTTCAAGCACCATAATATTTTGATTTGTTTTAATTATTTCCTTAAAATAAATGTATAAGTAATTAGTCAAAGAAAAAAACAATGTCCCAAAATGTAATTAATAAATAGGTACCTTGATATTTAAAAACTTCATTAACAAATTTCAGTATCCATAACAGCTGACCTGGAAACTTGTTTAAAAATACAAGTTCCCTGAGTTTTACTCAGAGATATTTGGATACAGGATAACAGAGATGGACTAGGAATTCAAATTTTAACTGTCACTTCAGGCGATTCTGATGTAGATATCTAAATTACCAAGTATACAGTCAGAAACAAATAGAAACTAGCAGGTATGAAAGCCTATAAGAAATCACAACTTTATCATTCCTCAGTTGTGCACTTAAATACTGTCCTAAATGTATTGCAGAAATCCAAGTTAACACAACATCAAGAAAAATTATGTTTTTAGTATTTTTAAAGTGTTTCTAGATGTTCTTACTGAGTGCATTTTCATCTTATTACTTTATTTAAAATGTTAATTTATTTAAAAAGAGGCTGAAAACACTTGAAAGAAAATAGTATTATTTAACTATTCACATATTATTCCATACATGAATAGAAAAAGGATAAAAGCAGTCGTAACAATGGAATGTGAATGTTTGCATATACATGCACTTTGTAAAGCTTGTGCCACATGAACTTTAGTGCTATATAGAGTTTTTTCAAAAGCATGAGAGGATCACACACCCTTTATATGTTTCTTGTTATGTTTATTCAAAAACTTGCAAATCTTTATTAGTGCTGTGGATTAGAATGACAAGTTTGTGACTTTCTATCCTTAAGGCATTTTCATCCCCCCAGCTTTTTCAGGAAAAGAAAAGACAGTTTAACCAGCTAGGGGTGGTGTGCTTGGTTTAAGTGGAAGAGAAGCTGGAAACTTAAAAGGGAGATTTGAGAAAAGAGAGAGCTAGAAAAAGGTGGAGATAATGAAGTCCCCACAGTCCTTTGATGCTGGATAAGTGGCATATCTGTGTGGAAGCTCCAGAGCCCACTGGAAAACCTGGGAAGTCTGCAGGCTTGTCAATGTTTTAAATGCATCCCTCAGTCCACACACAGCATGAGCAGATAGTAGAAGACTTATTGGCATGAGATATCTGATCACTGGCTGAGAATTAAAAAGGAACAAGGGAGACCACCTAGATAGGTAAGCCTAAAAAAAAAAACAGAAACATCTGTGGCTGCTTGCTGAACTGAGGAAGACATATTTTATAGTTTATGTGAAGGCACATGAATTGCCTGGTAAAATAGAACAAAAAATGAACAATAAAACAACACTCTTGGGGGGGGGAAGAGGAGGACTAGAATCTAGAGTAGCTACAATGTTTTAGCTACAATGTCCAGTTTCAACCAAAAATTATTAGACATGAGAATAAAGAGGAGAGTTTAGACCATATTAAGGGAAAAAACCCAAAATGGACTTTGATGTTGGATTACTAGTCAATAACCCAAAAGTAACATTTATAAATATGTTCAAGTGATTAAATGAAAATATGATGAGATGAACCATCAAAATATACTATTAATGAGTGAACAGGTAGGAAATATCAATGGAAAATTGAAAACTATGCAAAAGAACTAGATGGAAATTCTAGAGCTGAAAAGTGCAATATCTGAACTAACAATTTACTAAATGTGTCATCAGCAGCACATCAGGTAGAAGAATCAACTTAAAGAAGATAGATCAATTAAAATTATTCAATTAAAGAGCACAGAGAGAAAAGACTGATTAAAAATGAAGACAGACTCAAGAGATTTACCAAGCATTCCAACAGATGTGTAATTGGAGTTACAAAAGGAGAGAAAGAATATAAGTCATAAAAAATATTTTAGAGTAGTAATGTCCGAAACATTCCCAAATTTGATAAAAACACTGATTTACAAATCCATGAAGCTCAAAAAGCCCCAAATAAAAAAGAAAAAAATTTTTTCTATATCTAATATAGATAGTTGTATCAGATGTGAGTGGACTAAACCAGAGGTCATCAAACTATGGCCTGCTGGGCGAATGTGGCTGGCCTGTACTCTGTTCAGATGAGACTTTTGCCTTTAGGTTTTTTAGTTGAGTTAAGACATTTTGGCGTATTGGATTGAAATGAATATATCTTATATGTGAGAAGGACACAAATTTTAGACGCCAGGGTTGGAATGTAATGGGGTGAATCTTTATGCCCCTACCCCAGTGTGTCTGGGAAGTGAGACCTCCACCCCAGTATGTCTGGAAGAAGGTGGGACCTCCACCCCAGTGTGTATGGAAGGTTATCTGGAAGGTGGACAAAAAGCCCTGTGGATTTGGAAGGCAGACATCAAGCCAAAGAAGATTATTCTCAAGCCTTAAGGTTTTGGACTTGCATGGGACCTGTCACATCTTCCTTTTACCTTATTTCTCTTATTTTTCTTATTTCTTTTATTTTGGAATGGGAACGTCTGTGCCTGTTCTACCACTGTATTTTGGAAGCATATAACTTGTTTTATTTCACAGGCTTACAGCTGGAGGAGACTTTGCCTCAGGATAAGTTGAATCTCAATGAATATTTGGCTTACCTACCCAAATGTGTGGACTGTGAATCCACTAAGGCTTATTTTCAGCAACAGGAGGAGGGATGGGCAGAGGACTTACAGAAACAGGATATACTGTCCTGAATCAGAATCTCTTGCATGTGTTCCGGTTGATTACATTTTAACAAACACTCTAAATCCTTCTTCTCTGGTGTCCTATAAACCAGAGTTTACATAAGTATACTAAGGGTGCATGTTTTATACATGTGTTAATCATACATTGTTAAATTGTTCTCATTTGTGACATAAATTCTGGGCTAGTCAAGTTTCATCTGGACACTCACAAGTCTTATCACTAGCCCGTTAACTGGTCAGAACATCTAACACATCCCATAATTGTCAGAGGCATGATCACTTTTATGAGAAGTTTATCATCAAGCAGCCAAATGATGGTGACTGATGAGCAGGAGGAAAAACACGGAACATGTGTGTGCTTTGAGGAGAATGCGTGAGAGAAGACAAACACTTCCACATGTTTGAATTGTGCACAGTTTGTGGATGTTTGTGGTGTGCTTGGAAGGGATCCTTTGAAGGTCTCCTACTTAACTAGCCTCAGTTCCATCAGTGTTGCTCCCAAGCTCTTGAGCGAGTCCTCTCCTAGGATACAGTGCCAGCTCCAAAGCCTTTGAGACATTAAAAATCTACTCCAGAGGATCCTGTTGATTTAGACAAATGCCCAAGTTCCAATTCTTGTCTTGTGAGTTTTCCCATCTGGGGAAAGCAACTGATCTGGAAAAGGATGGAGGTGGCAGGGAAGTTCCAGGGTCATGGTGACGTGGAGTGATCATTCCTTAACAGGATAGAAATTCCAAGAAATCCTCAAGGGAGAACAGGAGCTGTGGAAGAAATGTCCAGAACCATATCTCCTAAGGGTTCTTTTGATCACTGAAACAATTTTTTTCCAGGAGTGGGAAAAAGTTCACTGAGTTGCCACACCATGCTTCCACTGCTTGACACAAGTGCAGAGGATCCTATGTGGTCTACATAGGAAGTGTAGCCAGGACCAGTAAGTGTTCCACTAGCTGCTAAAATAATGGTGACCAGGCATGCACCCATGTGTTTGTTCATTCAACAAATTTGCTGAAGACTTTCACCATATAAACCGAACACTTTATAAATGGTGTCCTTTTTTTGGCTCTGTGCTCTGAGCACAGAGGAGGGAGAGGTAGCCTCATTTGGACTAAAATGATCAGGAAACTTTTCTTGAGAAAGTGGAACCTGAGCTGATAGAACCTGGGACAGATAGAATTTACACAGGGAGGAGAGGGACAGCTTTCCAGTTTGAGGTGATGCCCTGAGTCACAGTTCAGAGGTAGAGATGCACCAGGAATAGTAAGGAGCCTGATTGAACTTGAGGATGGAGGTGGGAATGTTCTAGGAAAGTAGACAGAAAGCAGGAGGACGTCAGCCAGAGTGCAGAACTGAGATGTCAGACATGGAAAACAATGGTTAAAGAATATGATTCTGGAAATACTGTGGGTAGAGGACTAGAGAGAGATACAGGAGTGGAGGAATGACTAAGCTGGATTGTTACAGAAGCAAAAGTAGTAGAAATAGGGAAATAAGAGAGCAAAAATCCTTGTTTCTTTGTAAATAATTAGGTCTCAGAATTGGAGGAGGAAATAGAGAGTATAAAAAGAATGGGAGGCACTCTGCTTGGTCTTGTATCCAGATGACTGGGTGATAGAACCACGAATAAGGCCAATAAGATGCAAATAAGAGGGCTTCCCTGGTGGTGCAGTGGTTGAGAGTCCGCCTGTCGATGCAGGGGATGTGGGTTCGTGCCCCGGTCCGGGAAGATCCCACATGCCGCGGAGCGGCTGGGCCCGTGAGCCATGGCCGCTGAGGCTGCGTGTCCGGAGCCTGTGCTCCACAATGGGAAAGGCCACAACAGTGAGAGGCCCGCGTACTGAAAAAAAAAAAAAAAAAAAGATGCGAATAAGAAAACAAACAGGAGGGACTGAGAAGATGATTGTGGAGGGTGAAAGAGCTGGGTGTTGGCGCTTCTGAGGCTGAGTTTCACAGTGAGATATACAACTGGAAACTGTAGTATGAGCACTCATACATGGAGTCTGAGAGCTTCAGACTTCTAGGAAAAGACAGCAAATTATCTTTTGGGGTGATCAGTACAAAAATTATACAGAAAGCACAAGAATGACTGAGGTCTCTGAGAAGAACCTCATTGAAAGAAGATGCCTCATCAAGCACCTCTACAACTGCAAGTCAGTTGAGTAAATTAAACTTGTGTTTTACCCCCATTCTTTCAATCCATCCTCTTGTTCAGAGTTTAGATATTGCATTGATGTTGCAGTATGAACATCGATAGCAGTAGTGGATGTCAAATCAAAAGGACTCTCGTTCATTTATGGCTTTTCCTCTGCATTTGAAAATTTTGTGCGACCTGT
The DNA here is from genome assembly GCF_964165515.1 of Mesoplodon bidens. Classification (NCBI taxonomy): domain Eukaryota; kingdom Metazoa; phylum Chordata; class Mammalia; order Artiodactyla; family Ziphiidae; genus Mesoplodon; species Mesoplodon bidens. The sequence goes on from NC_138170.1 coordinate 87,537,946, forward strand.
CCTAGATGTAAGTTTCCATTCTTTCCAGCTCATTGCTACTATTTCATCCTTTAAGCATCTTTGACCTCCTTGGAATGCAGAGGCTATCAAATCAACAATTATTTACTGATTTCTCACTATGTACCAAACACTCTACTAGGCACTGAGAACACTAAATAAATAAGTTATAGTCCATGCTCATAATTTATTAGTGGGAAGGCCACCTAGGCAGTTACCTAGTAAAAAAAAATTTGTAATGTGGACACTAATAGAGATATAATCTATAATAGAGATACAATAGAGACATAAATCAATAAATTACTATGAAAGTGTAGAAGATGGGGAGGAAAAGTTTCCCATAGGATGTGACATTTGATCTGGGTCTTAAAGGATGAATGAGAGGAATGGCAAAGCATCCCATGAGGTGGAAATGCAGGAAAAGGGAACGGAAGCAGGAAATTACATGTAATGTTTGCCTTTGTCATTCATGTTAAAAATTTATATGGTTGATTCTTGCAGAGGCCACACTTTCCTTCAATATATGAATGTACATAATGTGTGTGGGGATCTGGGGTCAAGGACAGCAAAAGTGTCATATGACCTCTTCAACTTGCTGAAGGGATCAATCCAGCATTTCTCAAGTGATCTGCATGTTTGCTTGCGTTCAAACCACATCACTCCTAAAAGCGTTTCCTTTGAAGTTTCCTTGTGTGGATGAACATAAAGGTGGTTTGATGGGAAGAGTGTGGAAGCCTGGATCCACAGGGAGGACTCTCATCCTTCCCATTCTCTGGACACTTGAGAACATTTGTTGCCCCCAAATGGAGGAATCTTAAAGCCAAGCCTTGTGTGATTCAACTGAATACTGATGAAAATAAGTGTATTCATTATGATCTCTTAATAGCAGAGTAAATGTTGAACCAGCTTTTGTGTCTCTTAATTTTTTGACTTGCCAAAATTTTCCAGTTCATTTCATGCAAGTAATTGAGGCTATTGAGCCCCAGTTACTGGTGTTTTCCTTCAGCACTATGACTCTTTGAACACGAGATCAATCTGTCTTTCTTGACTTCATTGTGGTTACCCTTGCACAAGAGATGAAGGCAATTTGGGAGCTGCAGCTGTCAACCTATTGTTTGAACTCATGGCACGTGGCCCTTTTAGGAATGTAGAGAAGACAGGCTTCTGTTGCAGCGAGCAGCAGCTCCCACCTTGACGTCTGGATGAATTCCTGCTCAATTTAAAGCAGCTGCAGTTATTCCCCTGTTCTAACAACTTTCCTTATTACCTGGCAATCTATCTGAACTATTGACTCATTTCCAACTTGCCAGTTCTCTCAAAAGTATGGAAAAGGTCTTCAAACTGTAGCTTCAGCATCTTCTCCCCCACATGTTGTCTGTGCATCAACAGATCCTATCATGGACAGAGGAGAGAGGCCAATTGAATATGCTGTGGACTCCCAGGTCTGTGACTGGAGGAGGGATGCTGCTCTCATTGGCTGATGGGAAAGTATCCTGGCCACAGTGCACTGAGGTTAAGAGCATTTGTCATTGGCTAACACTAGTCCTCTTTGGCACTGGATTGGAAAGTGTAGGGAGAATCGGCCTCAGTATTTTTTATGTGCTATATAGTGTTCTATCCTCCTTTCTACTCTTGTTTTCCGGGAACCACTAACTTCATATTTTTGAAGGAGGTTGCCAGTGCTTTCAAATTTTTTACTATCTCTTTCCTTCATTCAGAGAAATGAGAAACGTACCTTTAGAGAATGTGGGGATCAGGATTTAAAGGCAGCTCAATCAAGGCAAGGACATGTTTTACATGAACTTATTAAACTTCACATAGCCTGAGCTGCTACAGGCAGGATGGGTGGGGTGGGAAAGAGGGAGGACCACCAGAGACAAAGGCAGAGGACCAAGTGTTTGGACAGGGGAATTCACTACCCTCCCTGTAAGAAAGCCTAAGAATACCTTTCAACTTCCCACACCTGTTTTCTGGGTTAAAGAAGACAATGTAAGTGAAAGTGTTTTGAAAATTACAAAATGAATACACTAACTATATGTTGTTATAACTATTGGTAATGTACGATTAGTCTTGGTCTTCATCCTCAGGGAGCCAACCTAGTTAAGAGAAAGCACAAGCATAACACAAGTCATTCAAATACAATTAATTTCTCCCTGCCAAGATCCACTTATGTGTACATGAGGTATTCAGAAAAGGAAGACATAGAAATTCAGTGTCATATTTAGCTTCTTTTTGAGGCCTGGTTGTAAATTTTTGTCCTTAGATTGCTATTTAATGCAAGAAAAGGGGAGGTGGTTATAAGGAAGATCAGAATAACAATCTCACATCATGTGGGAGATGTTGTTTCTAGATTTAAATTTATTCATCAGAAAGCCTTGACTCCTCAATATGTTGGCTTCATTAAGATGTTATAGGTCACGACAAAGCAACTTACGAAAGTCGTGTAAGAAATCAGGATCCATCAACCCCAACTCTGCCTGCCGTGCTCTCAACTTCTCCCTCTGGATGACCATGGCAATTTTTTCATTTATCTTTCTTAATATTTATCATATTGGATTGCAGTTGTTTAGTTATTTTTTTACAGGACTACCAGATGAATCTGCATGACTTGGGAACAAGGAAAAAAAATGTTTTCATTCTTGTACATAATGCCTAAAATGGTGTTTTGCACATAATGATATTTAATAGATGCTGTGCAAAGAAGGGAGGGAGGAAGAAAAGGAACATAGGAGCAAAGAGTGCAACACAAACAAGAGGCTGTTAGAACCATGGGTCAAGAAGTAAAATAAAGGGTAAAGAAGCAAAATTCAGGGTCAAAGACTTTGACAACTAGTAGGGATATTTATGGGGAAAACCATAACCAACTTCAAATTGTCTATCCAAACTTAAGAAAATTAATGTTTAACTTTTCATTCTGAAGTAATCTCAGACTTAAATTAATGTTACAAATTATTACATACTGAAAATTACACTTATCCTCTCTTGATTTTAGCAATGATAAGCTTGAGTTTTTCAAAATGTGAGCTCAATTCATCACATTTTAGTTTGCTTTTATTTCTTTCTGAAATTCAATACAAAACTGTGGTCAAATTATTCCTACTTTCCATAATGAGTATTTTTCAGTCAATAAGCAATCAAAACTTTATACAAAGTATTTGTTTTATATTAAACAAATTGGTGTAGAATTTTAGGTTAATTTTATGATCAGAAAGATAAATAAATACATGAAATATAAGTTGCCCTAAGATGATAATGTCCACTTCAATCTTGCTCTACATTAATGGTTGTTCTCTTTCAATTACCACCATTTTTCCCTTTCAAGGTACAGAGCAAATGCCTCCTTCTCTCCTTGTACTCCTCAAATTACCAAGTTAATTTTAATTCACAGGTTTTACTAAAATCAGATATTGAATTTTCTCTGAAGAGAAGCCTTTTAAGTATTCCACAGATATTTTAACCTCATGGTATGCAAAATCAAACACGCCACTCTTCCTTTTCTACTTCCTTCTTGTGTTCCCTACACAAATTCTTTCAATCACGTTTTCATTCATTCCATAAACACTTAAGTACATAGTAGGCACTGGAGCCACAGCAGTGGTAGAGATGGACACATGCCCTGCTCTCACAGAGCTTACCTTCCAATGGAGGGATGCAAAATTAAGTAATGAACTATAATTTTAATTAATAATTTAAATAACAATTATTTAACTCCCTTCTTGGATATCCTTCCAAGAAGGATTGCAAGGTGCTAGGAACGTGTCCTAACAGTGAACGCCACCTGCTCTATTGGAAATGGGAAGGCTTCATAAGCTATGTTTGAGTTGAGCTTGAAAAGATAACTAGACATTAACAGAGAAGGATGAAGGGTGGGGAGAGGTTGCTGGGCAGGAAGCTGCTGAGTGCGAAGCCCCAAAGCAAGCCATGACATAGTCAAGGCACGCATTGTTGTGCCACTGCCAATCTGTCTTCCAAATTGGTGAGCATTTCATATCCGTACCAGCAACATAAAAGAGTTGCAGCTGCTCCACATATTTGCCTTTGCTTTGTATTAGCAGATTTTCTGATTTTCCTCATTGAAGGTGTATAGGAGTATTTCCTTGTGACTTTCACTTGCATTTGTCCACTGGCCAATGTTGTTAAGGATCTTTGACAAACTTAGTTGTTATTTGTATATATTTTTTGTGTGTAGAGTATCAGTAACTCTGTCCTAGTTGGAAGTAGACATCTAGTCAACATGTGAGACTGCTCCCTTGTCTCATGACACCATTTCTGCAGCAGCAGTTCACCAAGTCCTGCCCATCTTACCCTCTAATGCCTTTCATTACTGCTTTGGATTCTCTCGTCCCTGTCTCCACCCTAGATCGAGAGATGGTCCTCTCCAGTATGGACAGGTCAGTAGCTTCCTGACTAGCGTTTGCTTCCTCTCTCCTACTTGTCAGTGTGTCCTCTAATATGCAGTATCATCTACTGCAGCTAAGCACCTGCTCATACCAAGCCTCCAGTTTAGAGTCACCTGAGGTGAAGGCCAATGGCATTTGTAAGTCCCATGTGGCTGTGCAGGGCTGACACTCCCTTTGCTCCAGCCTGTATGGGTACCACGCAATGCGCCCTTTTTGTGCCGCAGCCATGCTGGTCTTCCTCCTCCTCAGCTGCGTCCCCCCACCGCCCCCCGCAGTACCCAGGCATCCAGGCTCTTCCTTCGGTCTCATTGTCTCATCTCCCCCGCCCTTCTCGTGGTCCTTCAACAGCCTCGGTTCTGAGTCTGTCTCATCATTATATTCTCCGGAAATCCTTCCCTGAACAAGTTTTACGTTTTCATTAACCTTTGTACCTTTCACTTGAAGAACTTGTTGAAAACAGAGCTTCACAATTATTTTGTGATACTGTGATTCATATATACTACATTCACCATCTCATGATCTATTCTGTCTGCCCCGTGGGTGCAGAGAGCTTCCCTGCCCTGGCTCACCTGTAAGTCTGCAGTGCCAGGTTGAGTGTCTGGCAGAGTAGGCACTCAGTAAGCACTGGTTTATTGAATGAACAAGTGGATAAATAAGTGATGTATTCAAAGAGAAATATGGACATCAGTTTTTGTAGGGACTAGAGAAACCAGAACTGCTTTCTTAACAAGTGGGTATTTTTTGCAGTTGCTAAGAGCAGGGGAAGATGGGAACAGTGAAGAGGGAGGTATGAACCTTTTGGGAGCTAGACCAGGTGTTGACTGAAAGGGTCAATGAACTTTTAAAATCTGGAGTGTCAATCTATTTGCATTTTTAATGTAAGTTCACTTTATCTGTCTAAACCTTTATTGGAATGTGCTGCCAGGGGAAGTCGTGCATGTGAGTGTGAGCATGTGTGTGGCCAGAGCTGAAAGGTGATGTCTTCGATGTGCTTGCCAGGCCATGGGCAGGAGTGCAGCAGAGGCAGGAAACTGCAACCAGCAGTGCATGTGTAGATACAAATTCCTCCTCCTCCTCCCCATCATGGAATTTGCAGAAACACAAAAGGAGACATGATATTTTCCTTTAAAAAGTGAAATTGAGATTGGAGACAATTTTATGGAAAACTGAAGTGTCCATGTGTCCTGGGTGACAAGTCTCTCCCTGCTGGGCTGCAAAGTCCTGTGAGCAGAGACCAACCTTCACTCGTGTTTATCTCCCTCCCCTAACCCGCATAAGACTTTGCACCTATATGTGTCCAATCGAATTGAAATTCTCGATTTCCTTGTTATAGTTTGCATCAAGGATTTCTGGGTTTGCCTTTTCAGAGTGGAAATAGAGGAGACACGGGTATTACTTTTTGATTCATTTCCTGTGGGAAAATACCAAGTTTTATTATGAAATTGCCATAAGCAAGCTTTCTAAGACATGAACATATTTTCCCTACAGCGAGGAAGAAGTACAGCTGATCAGCTCAGCCAATAGTACTCAAGGGCATTGGGTTCCAAAAAAATGAAAACAGTTCTCTCCATTTCCATCCCAGCATCCTTCTTAGCTGGGGTGACCCCATGACACAGTTGGGGCCAAGAGACCTAAGGGTCTCTCTGGGTATTATGTGTGTGTGTGTATTTGGAGGGCTGGAGACTCACTGGCATCCTTTGTCACTTCTTTCTGCCTGGACTGTGAAGGTACTACTTGAGGAGCAGCAGACGTCTTGTGTCTGAGGATGAGAGCAACACTCTGGGAATGGAGGAACAGACGCTGACAGAGCTGGGTTGCTTAGAGACACTGTAAATCCTTCACCAGACTGGACTCCTATCTGGGAAATATGTATATTACATCTTCTACATATATATATATATATATATATATATATATATATATATATATATATATGTATATATATATATATAAACAGTAAGTACCTTATTTAGTTACACTCCCGTGGTTAAGTTCTTTTGATGTACAGCTGAAAAAAACTAACTGAAAAGTAAAAATTCCTGGATTTTTCCCCAAGGATCCTGGCCCTTCCCCAAGGTGCCCTGTGCTTTGGGATGACCCCCCAGCAATGCATCCTCACTCTCCAATGCCAGGCTCACTTCTGTTGTCATGGGCAGGAGTGGGATGTTATTTACACAACCCAACCAAGGTGATCTCAGGACACTTGATTGAACAGAAGTTGGAAGAGCGGTTTGCTCTCTCTCCACTGAGCATGGACAAGGATGATTGGGTGCCTGACCACTGACCCAAGCCTGTCTGTCATGAGGTTTGCCACCTGCCTTCTGAGGAGGTGGACATGGGGGAAGACAGAGCAGAGGGTTCTGTATTCTTAGTGACATGGTGCAGGTCAACCAAACAATCCCAAAGCGCTCTCTACTTTTTAATTTCCAATTCTGTGGGACAATAAATCAACTTCAGGTTGAATTTTCTGTTATGTGCAATCTGTATATGCTCTGTGGGTGAAGAAGGACAGATACTAGCTTCAGTGTTCTAATATTAAATCCTGCTCTTTTACATATTATTTCAAACGTCTAGCAATAGAAACTGTCAGGAGTGCATAGTTGGAGGGATGGTCAGAAGTCCCTAGACTTGGTTCTGAAACAAATAAAAAGGATAATAAATGAAAAAGACATGGTTCTAATGCTTGAGAATTTGGTGACATAATCAGTTAATTCAATTCCATACAAAACACAGGAGACAATAAGGTAAGGGTTTTTTATTTTATTTTAGTTAATGGGAGAGCTAATGGATTAAATGATATTACTTTTCACACATCTAAAGGAACATTGTGATATCAGTGTGAGAAGCTGATTGGAGAAGGGAGGGAGGAAGACCAGATAATTGTAATTTTCTGTCATCTAGATGGGAGGCCAGGGCTTGGACTCCATGAACAGATGTGGTAGAGGGATGTGGGGAGTGAACAGGATTTGATGACATTTCTCCTGCTCCCACAGACAGACAGGGAAGGAGGACTCTTAGGCCACAGGTTAACCTGCCTGATGAGAGGAATTGGGACCAAGAGAGGAAGACCAAAATTAGGAGGACATGTGGACCTCTAAGCTGAATAAATGCAGTTTGGTTAGCCATTGGGCAGGTCCACGTGGGTTTCATAACTAAATATGCCAGGGACACAGAGTGAGAGAGAAGCCTTAGAGCAGGGATGGAGGAGCAAGTTTTCAGGCTTGGAGTGAGTGGTCTACTCGCCCTCCAGTAGGGCTGTGGGGCAGCTGTCCATGCTGCTCTGTTCTTCAGTGGGTGAGCCACAGCCGGCTTGAAAATAATGCTAAGGATTCTAGTTTTAGTTACTGGTAGGTGATAATGCTATTAAATGAATACTGAAATTTGGGAATGGGGAGTAGACCAGTTTGATATGAGTAACAGTGAGTTGAAGGTGATTCCAGACAGTTAGGTATAGCTGCCAATTAAATAATCTCTTCAGGAGAGAGGTCAGACTATGGACTTGCCTACAGGACTCAGTTCCAGGTAGATCTGGTTGAAGTCATGACAGTAAATGAGGCCATTCATTAGGTATTTACTGAGCCGGTGCTGTATGTTAGGCACTGAGCTGTATGCTGTAGCCAGCAGTGTAAGGTCATCAGATTCAAAGACGAATAGGCATCATCAACGCCCTCGAGAAGCTCATTATTTAGTGCAGTTGCAGGATAAAGTCTTGGGGACCATCCTAGCAATCAGGCAGGTTAAAGAAGAGATCAGTAAACAGAAAGAGTGTGTGGGTAGGTAAAAAACAGTTGATAATGGGTTCATCAGTCACAGATCAGTTGAGAAAACAGAAACCAAACGTTTTGGAAAGGATTAGAGGAACAAAAGCAGGGATATCTTGTTGGAGGAGAAACAGAGACGCATTGTCGTCCAGATCAGGGGGGCTGCGACCAGCTGAGCTCACAGCAATCTTGAAATCACTTTGGCCTCTCAGGGCAGGAACTTGGGTGCCTCCTGCTTCTGCCTGGGCTGCTGCCACATGCTCTGTGCTCTTCCTACAATGGGGTACTGGTTCCTAACTGCCAGCATCTCCATCTTTGGGTGCAGTGAATTCCAGTTAAAAAAGAAACAGAGAAAGAAATGATAATAAACAAAGAGGGTGGGACAAGACTTGTGGAGGTGATGGAAAAGTTCACAGTATAGACGGTGGTGATGGTTTCATGGATGTATACTTATCTCCAAATCCATCAAGTTATATACATTAAATATGTACAGTTTTTTGTATGTCAATCATACCTCAATAAAGTGGTCTCATGAAAAAGCCCAAACAAACAAAAATTCCACCTGCATATTTTCTATTCTAAAGTCTATGTTGGAGGGGTGCCCTCAAGATGGCAGAGGAGTAAGACATGGAGATCACCTTCCTCCCCACAAATACATCAAAACTACATCTACATGTGGAACAACTCCTACAGAACACCTACTGAATGCTGGCAGAAGACCTCAGACTTTCCAAAAGGCAAGAAACTCCCCACGTACCTGGGTAGGGCAAAAGAAAAAAGGGAAAACAGAGACAAAAGGTAAGGGACAGGACCTGCACCTCTGGGATGGAGCCATGAAGCAGGAAAAATTTCCACACCATAGGAAGCCCCTTAACTGGTGGAGACGGGGGGTGGGTGGGGGGAAACTTTGGAGCCTTGGAGGAGAGCACAACAACAGGGGTTCGGAGGGCAAAGTGGAGAGATTCCTGCACAGAGGATTGGTGCCAACCAGAACTCACCAGGCCGAGAGGCTTGTCTGCTCACCCCCTGGGGTGGGTGGGGCCTGGGAGCTGAGGCTCAGGCTTCGGAGGTCAGATCCCAGGGAGAGGAGTGGGGTTGGCTGTGTGAACACAGCCTGAAGTGGGTTAGTGCACCACAGCAACCCGGGAGGGAGTCTGGGAAAATCTCTGGAGCTGCCTAAGAGGCAAGAGACAATTGTTTTGGGGTGCACACGGAGAGGGGATTCAGAGCACCGCCTAAACCAGCTCCAGAGATGGGCGTGAGCTGCGGCTATCAGCGCGGACTCCAGAGATCACATGAGATGCTAAGGCTGCTGCTGCAGCCACCAAGAAGCCTGTGTGGAAGCACAGGTCACTATGTGCACTTCCCCTCCCAGGAGCCTGTGCAGCCCGCCACTGCCAGGGTCCCATGATCCAGGGACAACTTCCCCAGAAGAACACATGTGGTGCCTCAGGCTGGTGCAACATCACGCCAGCCTCTGCCACCACAGGCTCGCCCCGCATTCTGTACCCCTCCCTCCCCTCAGCCTGAGTGAGCCAGAGCCCCCTAATCAGCTGCTCCTTCAATCCCATCCTGTCTGAGTGAAGAACAGATGCCCTCAGGTGACCTACATGCAGAGGCGGGACCAAAGCCAAAGCTGAACCCCAGGAGCTGTGCGAACAAAGAAGAGACAGGGAAATTTCTCCCAGCAGCCTCAGAAGCAGTGGATTAGATCTCCACAGTCAACTTGATGTACCCTGCATCTGTGGAATACCTGAATAGACAATTAATCATCCCAAAATTGAGGCAGTGGACTTTGGGAGCAACGGTAGACTTGAGGTCTGCTTTCTGCATCTAATTTGTTTCTGATTTTATGTTTATCTTAGTTTAGTATTTAGAGCTCATTATCATTGTTAGATTTGTTTATTGATTTGGTTGATCTCTCCCTTTTTTATTATATATATATATATGTATTTTTTTTCCTTTTTCTCTTTTTGTGAGTGTGTATGTGTATGTTTCTTTGTGTGATTTTGTCTGTATAGCTTTGCTTTTGCCATTTGTTCTAGGGTTCTGACTGTCCATTTATTTTTTTTTTTGTAGAGATTTTAGCGCTTGTTATCATTGGTGGATTTGTTTTATGGTTTGGTTGCCCTATTCTTTCTTTCTTTTTTTATTACTTTATAATTTTTAATATTTTTTTCTATTTTAATAACTTTTATTTTATTATTATTTTTTCTTTCTTTCTTTCTTTTTTCTCCCTTTTCTTCTGAGCCATGTGGCTGACAGCATCTTTGTACTCTGGCCGGGTGTCATGCCTGAGCCTCTGAGGTGGGAGAGATGAGTTCAGAACATTGGTCCACCAGAGATCTCCCAGCCCCACATAATACCAAAAGGCAAAAGCTCTCCTAGAGATCTGCATCTCAACACTAATACCCAGCTCTACTCAACGCCAGCAAGCTACAGTGCTGGACACCCTATGCCAAACAACTAGCAAGAAAGGAACACAACCCCACCCATTAGCAGAGAGGCTGTCTAATATCATAATAAGGTCACAGACACCCCAAAACATACCACCAGACACGGTCCTGCCCACCAGAAAAACAAGATCCAGCCTCATCCACCAGAACACAGGCACCAGTCCCTTCCACCAGGAAGCCTACACAACCCACTGAACCAATCTTACCCAGTGGGAGCAGACACTAAAAACAACGGGAACTATGAACTTGCAGCCTGTGGAACGGAGACCCCAAACACAGTAAGTTAAGCAAAATAAGAAGACAGAGAAATACATAGAAGGTGAAGGAGCATGGTAAAAACCCAACAGACCAAAAAAATGAAGAGGGAATAAGCACTCTACCTGAAAAAGAATTCAGAGTAATGATAGTAAAGATGATCCAAAATCTTGGAAACAGAATGGAGAAAATAAAAGAAATGTTTAACAAGGACCTAGAAGAACTAAGAGCAAACAAACAATGATGAACAACACAATAAATGAAATTAAAAATTCTCTAGAAGGAATCAATAGCAGAATAACTGAGGCAGAAGAATGGATAAGTGACCTGGAAGATAAAATAGTGTAAATAACTACCACAGAGCAAAATAAAGAAAAAAGAATGAAAAGAATTGAGGACAATCTCAGAGACCTCTGGGACAACATTAAATGCACCAACATTCAAATTATAGGGGTCTCAGAAGAAAGAGAGAGAAAAAAAGGGACCAAGAAAATATTTGAAGAGATTATACTTGAAAACTTCCCTAATATTGGGAAGGAAATAGTCAATCAAGTCCAGGAAGCACAGAGTCCCATACAGGAAAAATCCAAGGAGAAACATGCCAAGACACATTAATCAAACTATCAAAAATTAAATACAGAGAAAAAATCTTAAAAGCAACAAGGGAAAAGCAACAATTAGCATACAAGGGAATCCCCATAAGGTTAACAGCTGATCTTTCAGCAGAAGATCTGCAAGCCAGAAGGGAGTGTCAGGACACATTTAAAGTGATGAAAGGGAAAAAAACCTACAACCAAGATTACTCTACCCAGCAAGGATCTCATTCAGATTTGACAGAGAAATGAAAACCTTTACAGAGAAGCAAAAACTAAGAGAATTCACCACCACCAAACCAGCTCTACAACAAATGTTAAAGGAACTTCTTTAGGCAGGAAACACAAGAGAAGGAAAAGACTTACAATAACAAACCCAAAACAATTAAGAAAATGGTAATAGGAACATACATATCGATAACTACCTTAAATATAAATGGATTAAATGCTCCAACCAAAAGACATAGACTGGCTGAATGGATACAAAAACAAGACCCATGCATATGCTGTCTACAAGAGACCCAATTCAGACCTAGGAACACATACAGACTGAAAGTGAGGGAATGGAAAAAGATATTCCATACAAATGTAAATCAAAAGAAAACTGGAGTAGCAATTGTCATATCAGACAAAATAGACTTTAAAATAAAGACTATTACAAGAGACAAAGAAGGACACTACATAATGATGAAGGGATCAATCAAAAAAGAAGATATAACAGTTATAAATATTTATGTACCTAACACAGGAGCACCTCAATACATAAGGCAAATGTTAACAGCCATAAAAGGGGAAATTGACAGTAACACAATCATAGTAGGGGACTTTAACACCCCACTTTCACCAATGGACAGATCATCCAAAATGAAAATAAATAAGGAAACACAAGCTTTAAGTGACACATTAAAGAAGATGGACTTAATTGATATTTATAGGACATTCCATGCAAAAACAACAGAATACACTTTCTTCTGAAGTGCTCATGGAACATTCTTCAGGATAGATCATATCTTGGGTCACAAATCAAGCCTTGATAAATTTAAGAAAATTGAAATTGTATCAAGTATCTTTTCTGACCACAATGCTATGAGACTAGATATCAATTACAGGAAAAAAAAAACCTGTAAAATATACCAACACATGGAGGCTAAACGATACACTACTAAATAACCAAGAGATCACTGAAGAAATAAAAGAGGAAATCAAAAAATACCTAGAAGCAAATGACAATGAAAAGGAATCCAAATTGGAAAAGAGGAAGTAAAGCTGTCACTGTTTGCAGATGACATGATACTATACATAGAGTATCCTAAAGATGCTACCAGAAAACTACCAGAGCTAATCAATGAATTTGGTAAAGTTGCAGGATACAAAATTAATGCACAGAAATATCTTGCATTCCTATACAATAATGATGAAAAATCTGAAAGAGAAATTAAAGAAACACTCCCATTTATCACTGCAACAAAAGAATAAAATACCTAAGAATAAACCTACCTAAGGAGACAAAAGACCTGTATGCAGAAAACTATAAGACACTGATGAAAGAAATTAAAGATGACACAAACAGATGGAGAGATATACAATGTTCTTGGATTGAAAGAATCAACATTGTGAAAATGACTATACTACCCAAAGCAATCTACAGATTCAATGCAATCCCTATCAAACTACCAATGGCATTTTTCACAGAACTAGAACAAAAACTTTCACAATTTGTATGGAAACACAAACGACCCTGAATAGCCAAAGAAATCTTGAGAAAGAAAAACGGAGCTGGAGGAATCAGGCTCCCAGACTTCAGACTGTACTACAAAGCTACAGTAATCAAGACAGTATGGTATTGGCACAAAAACAAAAATATATAGATCAATGGAACAGGATAGAAAGCCCAGAGATAAACCCACACACATTCTTTCCTCCTTATTTTTGATAAAGGAGGCAAGAATATACAATGGAGAAAAGACAGCCTCTTCAATAAGTGGTGCTGGGAAAACTGGACAGCTACATGTAAAAGAATGAAATTAGAACACTCCCTAACACCGTACACAAAAATAAACTCAAAATGGAGTAAAGACCTAAATGTAAGGCCAGACGCTATAAAACTCTTAGAGGAAAACATAGGCAGAACACTCCATGACATAAATCACAGCAAGATCCTTTTTGACCCACCTCCTAGAGATATGGTAATAAAAACAAAAATAAACAAATAGGACCTAATGAAACTTAAAAGCTTTCACACAGCAAAGGAAACTATAAACAAGATGAAAAGACAGCCCTCAGAATGGGAGAAAATATTTGAAAATGAAGCAACAGACAAAGGATTAATCTCCAAAATATACAAGTAGTTCATGCAGCTCAATATCAAAAACAAACAATCCAATCCAAAAATGGGCAGAAGACCTAAACAGGCATTTCTCCAAAGAAGATATACAGATTGCCAACAAACACATGAGAGGATGCTCAACATCACTAATCATTAGAGAAATGCAAATCAAAACTACAATGAGGTATCCCCTTACACCGGTCAGAATGGCCATCATCAAAAAATCTACAAACAAGAAATGCTGGAGAGGGTGTGGAGAAAAGGGAACCATCTTGCACTGCTGGTGGGAATATAAATTGATAGAGCCATTATGGAGAACAGTATGGAGGTTCCTCAAAAAACTAAAAGTAGAACTACCATACAACCCAGCAATCCCACTACTGGGCATATACTCTGAGAAAACCATAATTCAAAAAGAGTCATGTACCACAATGTTCATTGCAGCTCTATTTACAATAGCCAGGACATGGAAGCAGCCTAAGTGTCCATCGACAGATGAATGGGTAAAGAAGAAGTAGCACATACATACAATGAAATATTAGCCATAAAAAAAACCGAAATTGAGTTATTTGTAGTGAGGTGGTTGGACCTAGAGACTGTCATACAGAGTGAAGTAAGTCAGAAAGAGAATAACAAATACCGTATACTAACACACGTATATGGAATCTAAAAAAAAAAAAGGTTCTGAAGAACTTAGGGGCAGGACAGGAATAAAGACGCAGATGTAGAGAATGGACTTGAGGACATGGGGAGGGGGATGGATAAGCTGGGACGAAGTGAGAGAGTGGCATGGACATATATACACTACCAAACGTAAAACAGATAGCTAGTGGGAAGCAGCCGCATAGCACAGGGAGATCAGCTCGGTGCTCTGTGACCACCTAGAGGGGTGGGATAGGGAGGGTGAGAGGAAGACTCAAGAAGGAGGAGATATGGGGATGTATGTACATGTATAACTGATTCACTTTGTTATACAGCAGAAACTAGCTCACCATTGTAAAGCAATTATACTCCAATAAAGATGTTAAAAAAATAAAAAGTGGAACAAGACAAGGAAAAAAAATGTCTATGTTGTAAAGTTATCCAAATCCAACCTTCTTAAATAAAATAGTAGGGAAATAATAAAGGGAAAATGAAAAGGAAGTGGTTTGTTAATATATTATACATATGTTATATACATATTATGTATATCTATATATGACACACCTCCTTGCAAGAGTCATAATAATGAATATATACTTCAGACAAAGAAGAAAATGTTCATAAAGCCTGCAGCCCTGTTATCCTTAAGCAGTCTTGTGACTGGAGGTTGCACTTATGATATTCACAGCTTCCTCCATGACTCGCTGCATTATCATGCTGTCAGGGGCGGAGGTGGCCCAGACATTGTGGTCTGGGTCCTTAGTGCTCTTTCTTTGGTTGAATTGCTATACTCATCTCTTCACTTTTACTGGGACATGGTTGGGACACTCCAAAGAATTTCTTGCAGTCTAGATACATCCCCCCCCGTCCCCACTGTGGGGGAAAACTCTACTTTCCCTCGGTAATTGGGATAACTCACCCCAGACAATGAAGTAACTCCTTTCTTTGACCGATGATTCAGAGCCACAAGAAGCCCCAAATGACAAAGTGGCCTTGGCAGCTTCCAGTTCAATGGAGCCCTTGTTGCTCGTGCTAGTAGAAGCATTTTCACTTTAGGGGATTAGTAATTCTAACCCAGGGGGACTTGAGGATCCAGAGATACACAGGAGAAACGTTTTTAGTGGGTTATTAGCAGTCATCATAAGAGGAGTCACTCTCACTGCTAGTCCTTGACTCAGAGATCCGTGTTTTCAGGGCTCTATCTGTTCTCATTCCCAGGCATGCATCCCATTCTGTAGGATAGTACCCTAGTCTCACAGGGAGCTTTCTCCTGGTTGAGTGTCACTGAGTCCTCAGTAGGGCATTTCCTGATTTCTGTATGATTTCCTGGATGACAGGGTGTGTGGTGTGATTGGGAAGGGTCATGTGACCACTAATGCTCTACTGTGCAGATCATTGCTTCCTTGGTGGGACCCCCTCCCCACTCAGAAATATGCTATCTCCAGGGCTCAGCCTTGACCTCTTTCATTCAGAGACTGGGAGCTCGGCAGCCACAGTGTTGTGGGTAGAATCATGTCCCCCCAAAAGATATGCTCAAGTCTTAACTCCTGGTACCTGTGCAGGTAACCTTATTTGGAAATAAGGTCTTTGCAGATGTGATCAAGTTAAAAGGTGGCTCCTACTTCAGTGACTGGTGTCCTTATGAGATGAGGGAAATTTGAGCCCAGAGGAAGGGACACCATGTGACCATGGAGGCAGAGACTGCTGTGATGAAGCTACAAGATGAGCAAAACCAGGAATGCCAGCAACAGCTAAAGCTGGAAGAGGCAAGGAAGGACCCCCCTCCAGAGGGAGGGAGCGTGGCCCTGCAGACACCTTGAATTCTCACTCTGAGCCTCCAGAACTGTGAGAGAATAAATTTCTGTTGTTTTCAGCCACCCAATTTTTGCTCTGGCAGCCCCGGGAATCTCACAGAGGCAGCTACCTGATTAACCTTGGTGAGAAGAGAGTCCTCTCGCTTAGTTGAGCCCATTTACAGTCTCATTCCCACTGCTGTGGTCACTCTGCAAGCTCACTCACAGAACAGGGACTTGGGAAGGAAATGAACTGGATTCCAGGGAGCAGGCCACTCCCACCTCCCAGTTATGGTGAGACCCCTCTGCAATGGTATTGCTGATGAGCGCTCACAGGCACACGAAAATCCTCACACGCCCTGTCCACTCTGATGGGTCATCTACACACTTTTCCCACAGACCTTGTCACCAGTCCTCCAACCCTGTTCTCTCCATGTTCTGATCATCAGGCTAAACAGTGAGCCCCTGCCCATGAATCCATGTCTATCCATACTTCTGGTCACGACTCCCTCCTGATAAATAAGACAGCTTGTTGAAAGGTTTCAGTTTCTGCCCTTGGTAGGGTTTTCTTTCAGGAACTCTATGGTGAGGATCAGCAAGTGGCAGAAGCTCACCCCTGCCTGGCGAGAGCACATGATATGGACCCACGTGTGAGCTATGCCTACATTCTCTCTTACCAAATCAACTTGTTACAGGGACCTCGAGTGTAGACATGGGTGTGGGGTCAGGGGGGGCGGTTAGCCACACAACATGAGTGATTCTGTTGGGATTGGGGCTGCTGTTGCTGAAGCTGGCTGGAGCTTCCCACCCACATATACACATGATACATAATAATTGTTTTCAGTCACATGCCACTTGTGGTTCCATGCTGGCTGTTCTGTACTCATCACTGCCCAGAAAAAGCCAGGAGCTCTCACAAGACCATGATTATTTGCAGGAGACAGCATGCTTTTTCTCACATTCCAGGGACCTGTGATGTGACTTCTTGCTGGACATGGTCAAAGGCTCTACACAGTGTCCTTGTTTGTCACAGCTAATTGGAGCTCCACTGGATGGACCAGGACATATAGGACCCAAGCAACTGGGCAACTTCCTTATGGTTTGGATTTGCTACATCGTGATCTGAGTCCAACTCACGATGGGCAGCTTTATGGGTTACTTGGTAGGTGGATCAGACACACAATGAAATGTGACATATTTTTTCTCCAGAATCCAACGGGGTCCTAAAAACTTTGTCTTTTTTGGTGGTGAGTGGTACAATGATTGTCTTCATCATTCAGGGGATATGCTGACAAGTCTTGGACCACTAGAACCTAAGAACGTCTGGAAGGTCCATACCCCTGTAGCCATGGGCTGTATCTCCCATCCTCTGACTTGCTCTCTTTGGGTAACTTATAAGTAATTCAGTATGTCTGAAGGATATAATCTGCATGAGATATATATAAAATAAACTATATCTATCTCTACCTATATATAGCCACACAGATAAGAAGACTATAAACCAAGGCAAGTATTATATACTGTGCTAAAGAGTTTAGAATGTGTTTTGAGGGCAGTGGGGAGCTGTTAAAATTTTTAAATAGGAATTTACATTATCTGGCTTGTGCTTAGTAGGACTTTGCCAGCATAGTGTGAAGGAGGGGTGGGGTGTCAAGGCTAGGAAACCAGTTAGTCTGGCTGGTTTGGTCATCTCTACAAGAGCTGAGGGGGCATTAATCAAGATAGTTCAGTGGGATAAAGGGAAATTAATGCATTCAAGAGATATTAATCCTCATTAATAACCTAGCATTATTCTAAGTATTTGTGGTAGTATGATGAAGAGGGAAGAAAAACCCCTTTATAAAGCTTATGGTAGTGGAAGAGAATGAATAAAATAATTACACAAATTATTGTAAATCATAAATATAAAAAGAGCTACATAAGAGAGGAGGAGCATCATACTTCAGAAGCATACATGAAGGAACTGGCCACTCTTAGGGAAATCACGGAAGGGGTCCCAGCTGGGGCTGGGTGTGTGAGCACATACGAGGAACTGAAAGATCCCAGTGGGAAGGATGCCAGGAGAGGGGGCAGAGAGTCAAGAAATGAGGCTAGTACAGGAAGGAGGCCAGTTCACAAGGACCACTGAGGGCCTGTTATAAATTTGTTCCTTGTTTTAAAGCCAACTGGAAGTCACCAGAGAGCTTTAAGTAGGGGTATGTGTTGGTTTGCGTTGAAAAAGGTTATTTTCACTCTTATTGCAAATGGAAGATGGAGGAGCCCAAGGGCAGATGCCTGGGAGACCAGTTAGCTGGTCATGGCCCCTAGGCGAGAGGTGATGTCCCTGGAACATGGAAAGGAGAGTCAGATTCCAGTGACAGGAAGGAAGAGAGCTTATTCTCAAGTAAGAGTTTCAGGAGGTGGGGAGTTTCCTTGCCCAGAACGGAAAAATAATTGTGACAAATAGGAGAAAGAAGAGCTGTGTGGGGTTAGGGACAGGGTACAAGGAACAGGAAGCAACCTAGGAATAAAATCCAAGATGAGATAAGGCAGGAGAATCCCTCAAGGGGGTGGTTCTGCATGACAGGAAGCCCCAACGGTGGGCTCACTCTGTCATGAGGGTCCTGAGAAACAGTGCCTAAGATGTCTTCTTTGGATGGAGTTAGAGACATCCTTTTAGGCTCCACGTCTCAGTGTGTTTTATTTAGTAACTGTAGTTTGTCAACTCTCAACAATATTAACAACAACAACAAAAATCTCCATGTGAAGAAACTAAAATGTGTAAAAGTGAGTGAATGAAAGTTATACATGTGGTAGGGCTGTGATAAAGTCAGAGAGTAAGCTGATGAGAATAAATATGCTCTATATACTGATTTCTTTCTTTTTGTGTTGTGGGAAAGAATATCACAAGATTAAGGAGCTGTGATATTTTGAAGCATAAGCTCCAATTCTAACATGCTGGCATTTACAAACAAATTTATAGTCTTTGGCATCATAATTCTATTGCTTATTTATTTCTTCTTTACTTTTCAGAGCAGTTTTAAGTTTAGAGAAGAGTGAGCAGAAAGTACAGAGAATTTCCAAGACACCCTCTCCACAAACTCCCCCTAGAGCTTCCGCTATTATTAACATCTTGAATTTAAATTAGTATGATATGTTGTTAAAACTGAGGAACTAATATTGAAGCCTTGTTATTAACTGAAGTCCATAATTTACTTTAGGGTTCATTCTGTGTTGTACCTTCTGTGGGTTTTGAAGAATATGTCATGTATCCATCATTATGGTATCACAGAATAGTTGCACTGTCCTAAAATTCCCTGTTCTCCACGTATTCCTCCCTCCTTCCTGTCCTCCACAATTGCCTGGCAGTAGTTGATCTTTTTCCTGTCTCCATAGTTTTGCCTTTTCTGGAATATCATATACTTGGAATCGTACGGTACGTAGATTTTTCAGGTTGGCTTCTTTCACTTAGTAACATGAACTTAAAGTTCCTCCGTGTCTTTTCATGGGCAGATAACTCATTTCTTGTAAGCACTAAGTAATATCCCACTGTCTGGATGTACCACAGTGTTTTTATCCATTCACCTAGTGAAGGGCATGTTGGTTGCTTCCAGTTTTGGGCGATGATGAATAAAGCTGCTATAAACATTCAGGTGCAGAATGTTATATGGACATAAGTTTTCAACTCCTTCGGGAAAATGCCAAGGGGTGTGAATCCTGGATCATACGGGAAGAATATGTTTAGTTTTATAAGAAACTGTTTTCCGAAGTGGCTGCACCATGCGGTATCCCCACCAGCCATGACCGAGAGTTCCTGTTCCTCCACATCCCCGCCAGCATTTGGTGCTGTCGGTGTTGGATTTTGGTCATTCTAATAGGTGTGGAGTGGTCTCTCAGTGTTGTTTTAATTTGCATTTTCTTAATGACAGAAACTGTCATGTAAAGTGTCTCATATACTCCATCACTCCAATTCCTTGTGTTTTTTCTCTCTTCATGCCACTTATGATACTCAGAATCATGTTATTTTTCTGCCTGCATCTTCTCACATGCTTATTTCCATGTGTATGTCTTCTTCAGTGAAGCGTCTGCTCAGATCTTTTGTCCACTTTTTAATTGGGTAGTTTGGTTTCTCACTGCTGAGTTTTAAAGTTCTCTGTTTATTTGGGATACCAGTACTCTATCAAGTATATGTTTCATGAAGATTTTCTCCCAGTCTGTAGCGTGCCTTTTCATCCTCTTAACAGTGTCTTGCAGGGCAGAAGTTTTTAATTTTAACAAAGGCCAACTTCTCATTTTTTTCTCTTGTGGACCATGCATTTGGTGTTATAATTGTATTTTTAAACATGGTTTAATTTTTAGTGTTGTTATCTTAATTTATATTAATTTTGACAGGATTGGCAGTTGTGAGTTTGATTTTTTAAAGTGACAAAATCAGCATTAGAGAGTGTCATGGACATATATACACTACCAGACGTAAAATAGATAGCTAGTGGGAAGCAGCCGCATAGCACAGGGAGATCAACTTGGCGCTTTGTGACCACCTAGAGGGGTGGGATAGGGAGGGTGGGAGGGAGGGAGACGCAAGAAGAAAGAGATATGGGAATGTATGTATACGTATAACTGATTCACTTTGTTATAAAGCAGAAATTAACACACCATTGTAAAGCAATTATACTCCAATAAAGATGTTTAAAAAATCAGCATTAGTCGTGAACATATCCCTTTTGTTGTTTTAGTAAATTCATAGTATTTGTTTTTGTTTTTGTTCCTGTTGGTATTGGATGGATCTTTTGCCAAAGATATGTCACAATCTCCTTTCTACCTTTGCTGTCTGATGCCTTAAATCCTTGTGAGCTGAAGGGAAAAAATTTCTGTGTAGAAATTACTGATTTGCATCAGTTTTCTGCATCAGCACAGCCCATTGGTAGTTACAATATATCATCAATAAAGCCATTGTGAAAACTGATATTTTCACTTTCTCAGTTTAAACCTGAGTTATATTGCTCTCCTTTGTCTTTGCCTAGAACCACTACATATTAGGAATTACTAGTTTTTCTTGTTTACAATCCTGTCCTGCTTCGAGGCCATTACAATTGCCCGTCTTTCCATGTGGAGGTCTGCAGGCCCTTCACCTAGACAGCTATGGGGCGCACGACCCCCCATCATTCAGACGTCTAATAGTATCTAAAAGGTACTATGTCCTCAAAGTTTCCCAAATAATCATGTAAAATGCCTCATACACTCTGACACTTCAATGCCTTTCCTTCTTGTCTTTTTTTTCTTCATGCCACTTACGATATTAAGAATCATGTTATTTTTCTGCCTGCATCTTCCAATAAAATATCATCTCCAAGAGTGCAGGGCTTTCTCTGCTCAGGTAGTGCTTGACAAATGTTTTTCAAATTAACCTGAATAAGCACTGGATGAAACACTTCATCAAATCCCTTCTATTGATTTATCAAACATATTTGCTGTGCCAGCTATTTCAGTCTATTTGGGATAAGGATGTAGTAAAAATAACACTTAAACTTTGATTTTGTTATCAACCGTGTGCATAGGCAAGCAGAGGTTTTTGTCTGATTTACAGAAAAAGAAAGTGTAATACAGAAGGTTTTTTTTGTTTTGGAGTAGTTTCCTAATTCTATGCTGCCTCTTTTTTTTAAAGGTAGCATGAATGTGAATATGCAAAACAGAATTAAGGAAAATTCATTCCATTGTTGTCCAAAATGTATGAAATGGCCAGCGCAGAAAGCACTACTTTCTATCACCGAGAATCTTGAACAGGCTGATATCATATGCCTCACAAGTCAATTACAAAGCGAATGGTATAGCAAAGGCTCTGAAACGTTCAACAGAGGAAAGAAAAAAAAAACCAAAAAACAGTTCAACTTTGCTTAAGCCAGGCTTTCACCAATTAATTTGATCTCTGTTTTACTTAAAATTTATTCCTTGGAACTAACATTCAAAAGAACACGCTTTGGAAAATGCAGGGTTTTTTTAAAAAATAATTTTTAAAAATTTGTTTGGAGCAGAAATGAAAGTCAATATTTTAGATAATTTTCCAGGGCAATAGCAATTAAAGTTATAGGTAATACTCTTTTGTTATTTGATGTTGTTAGCAAGAATTCACTGTCGAATGTCTGATTATAACTCATGGCAAAGAAAGCCTCTTTATTAGCACATTGAACAAAGGCAAAAAAGTACAGAGCATAATGTAAATTATTAATTATCCTTGTGATTTCCCCCATCAAAGTGTGAATTGGAGTGAATCTCAATTAGATGCAGCCTTAACTGAAGATCCCTTCTGGAAAACATGCAGATGAATGGGTAACTGTCTCTCATGTAGAAATATGACCTCTTCAAAGAGGCTTTCTCTAACCTCTCAGTCTTAAATAAACCCCTCCCAAGGCACTGTTTCAACACTTACCTTATTATTAATATTTTTCTGGAACTCTTAGCATCTGACAGCATCTCCTATAGTTTTGTCTGTTTGTTTACTTGCTCATTGTCTTCCTCTGAGCCCACAACTTCCACAAAAGCTTCCTGAGGGTGATCTTGTTCACCGCATCCTACTCGGAACCTGGAAAATGCCTTGGAATGTATAGCAGAAGCCCAATAGGTATCTGTGTGCAAACATGAACAGTAATTTATTACTCACAAGGCAATTAGATCACAACTATCATATGACAGATTAAAATATTCAATCATTCATTTTAATTGGGCAGAGCATAGAAAGAATGCACAGAACAGATGATCAGGTTTGTTAAATGATTGAATCCTATGTTCACTGATGTTAGTCTACTACTCCAGGACTGAGAAGCACTTACTGGCAACACAAAGTGTTGTGTTAATCATCTCACACTTTTTAACAGTAGAGGTGCATTTCATATTTTAAGGATTTTTGGTCTTTGAGTTTATCATCCACCACCCCAACAGCTGTCACCTTGGTTAGACTTACATTGAGGTGATCAGTTTTGAATAGGTTCGTTTAGAAAAATTTATTTTAGGGAACGGTAGAGATAGTTGCCTGTTTTGAGCAGACTCAGTTAAGTGGCTTTTAAAATATCAAATAAATATATCTATGAGTCTGCTTCTTTTTTGGCTATAGTCACTAGTTTGGTGTATTTTTTAGATTCCACATATAAGTGATATAATACAGTATTTGTCTTTCTCTGTCTGACTTATTTCACTTAGCACAATGCCCTCCAAAGTGGGGAGAGGGAAGGGAGGAAGGGGAAATACAGGAAGAGAGGAGTAAGAGGTACAAACTTATAGGTATAAAATGAGCTACAAGAATGTATTGTACAACACGGGGAATATAGCCAATATTTCATAATAACTATAAATGGAGTGTAACCTTTAAAATTGTGAATCCCTATATTGTACTCCTGGAACTTATATAATAAGGTACAGCAACTATCCTTCAATAAAAACATAAAATAAATAGTTCCTAATCTAGGCTGTGTATTCAATGAAAGGAATTACAACAAAAATGAACTTCCCCAAAACTACTTTGAATCAGTTAATTCTAAACACATTTATTAGATAGTTCAAATTTTATCTATTTTAAATTAATCAAAGATGTCAAAATCTAGAGACAAATTCTCCCTCTCTTGATTTCAAGTATGAGCAAGCTTCACTCAATAGGAAGAACTCACTTGTGAACTTGTAGCTCTTTGGGGTCGGGACTCTGGTGTGTAAGCATGTCTGTAAGTATGGGGTGTGTCTGTAGGGGGCATTCTTTTTTATAAACAGCATCACTGAGATAGATTTTACATACCATAGAATTTACCCATTTAAGGTGTTCAGTCTAATGTTTTTCAGTCTATTCACAGAGACGTGCAACCAGCACCACAGTCAAATTTTAGAATATTTTCATCACCTCAGAAAGAAGCCCCATGCCCTTTAGTTGTCACTCCCCTACCCTCCTAACTTTACCCCACCATTATCACTAAGTAACCTCACATCTATTGAATCTACTTTCTATCTCTATAGATTTTCTGCTCTGGATATTTCTGCCTTGTAGGAATATAATATGTGATCTTCTGTGACTGGCTTCTTTCACTTAACATGTATTTTCAAGATCCATCCATGTTGCAATATGTATCAGTACTTCATCCTTTTTCTATGGCCAAATAATATTCCATTATATGGATATACTACTTCGTCTTTACTCATTTGACAATTGATGAACTATTGGGTTGTTTTTGCCTTTTGACCATTATGAATAATGTTGCTATAAACATTTGTGTACAAATTTAGGTGTGGATGTAAGTTTTTCTTTCTCTTGGGTATATACCTAGGAGTAGAAATGCTGAGTCATATGGAAACTAAATTTATCATTTGAAGAACTGCCAGACTGTTTTCCAAAGCAGCTGCACATTTTACATTCCCACCAGCAGTGTATGAGGGTTCTGATTTTCCATATACTTGTCAAAACACTTGCTATTATCCGACTTTTTAATTCTAGCCATCCTATTAGGTGGAAGTTGTATCTCATTGTGATTTTGATTTGATTTGATTTAATCTGATGCCTGAAAATGTGGAGCATCTTTACACATGCATATTGGACATTTGTATGTCTTCGTTGGAGAAACATCTATTCAGATCCTTTGCCAATTTTTTAATTGGGTTGTTTGTCTTTTTATCATTGAGTTGCAAGTGTTCTTTACATATTCTTCATACAAGTCCCTTATCTGATATGTGATTTGCAAATGTTTTCTCTCATTCTGTGGATTGTCTTTTCATTTTCTTGATTGTGTTCTTTGGAGTACAGATTCTAATTTTGATGAAATCCAGTGTACCTATGTCTTCTTTTATTTGCACTTTCAGTGTCATATCTAAGAATCCTTTGCTAAATCCAAGACCACGCAGATTCACCCCATGTTTTCTTCTAAGAGTTTTATAATGACTACATTTAATTCTTTCATCCATTTTGAGTTAATTTTTGTGTATGGTGTGAGGTGAGTGTCCAGTTTCATCATTTTGCACTTGGCCATACTATTGTCCTAGCACCGTTTGTTGAAAAGACTATTCTTTCCCAGTTGGAAGGTCTTAGTGCTATTGTTGACAATGTATGGGTTTATTTCTGGATTCTCAATTCTATTCCATTGAACTACATGACAATTCTTGTATAGTATCTCACTGTTTTGGTTACTATTGCTCTGTAGTAAGTTTTCAAACCATGACGTGTGAGTCTTCCTACTTTGTTTTTCTTTTTCAAAATTGTTTTGGCTATCCTGGCCCCTTGGAATTCCATATAAATTTGAGGATCAGTTTGGCAATTTCTACAAAGGAGTCGACTGTGATTGGGAAAGAAATTGTGTTTCTGCTGAATACCCTCTAGCTCAGAGACTCCTTCCTTGGTTGCATCCAGTCTGCTAACAAGTCCATCAAAGTCTTGTGCCTCATTTCTCTGACAGGCTCTTTGATCTCTAGCATTTGTTTTTTATTTTTTCTCAGAACTTCCATCTCACTGCTTACATTACTCATCTGTTTTTACATGTTGTCCACCTTTTCTATTAAAGCACTTAGCATTTTAATCACAATAATTTTAAAACCCTGGTCTGATAATGCCAATATCCTTGCTATATATGACTTTGTTCTGAAGTCTATTCTACCTTTTCAAACTGCCTTTTTTTCCTTTTCGAATGTGTTACTTTGGTGAAGGCTGGCCATGATGTCCCGGGTAACAGGAACTGCAGTCAATAAGCCATTAGTGATGTGGTGATGAAGTGTGAGGAGAAGAGAAATATTCTACAGGATTAGGTCTCTCTTTTCTAGTGAGTCTGTGCCTCTGAACAGTGGACTTCACAAGAGTTCTCGGTTTTGCCTCCTTCTGACGTGGGCCAGGATGGCTAGAGGGGGCTGGGGTTGAGTGTCTCCTCTCCCCCAGGTCAGGGACGTTTTGGTAAAGTCCAAATAGTTTAGAGTTTGGTAAAATAGTTTCTTCTGAGAGCAGAAATTGTTAGGAACAGAGTGTTCTGGTGTTCTCTCTCCTGGAGAAGCACAAGGGGAGTTTTCTCCTATTTTCACTGTGAGAACCTGGTGGAGCTCCTGGAGTGGGAGCCCCGGGTTACTGGGTCCCCACTGGAGTTCTTACCTCTCAGAGTTGGCCTCCATCTGTTTGTCAATTACAGTTTAGGATTTCCAACCTAGTACTGGTTCTTTGGAGGTTTCTGCTTCAGTAAGTTGTAGTTTTCTGTGTTTTCCTGTCTTTCTCTCCAAAGTTTGGGGCAGTGACCTCAGCACTCAGCATTAAAAAAAAAAAAACAAAAAAAAAACCAACTTTTTGAAAAATTACTGATGAAAATAGTAGGTGAAAAAGGAACTGGTAAAGCATTTGGGCCAAAGAGCATTACAGAAATGGATCTAAATATCTAACTAGCTACACACTATCATGTATCTCAGCCTCCTTCAGAATAGATAAGCCTGTATCAAACTCTATGGGATTTTCAGAATGCAGGAAGACATAGTGCGTTTACTCCCTCTCTCTCTCAATGGATTCATCCACATATTTATGAAGAACAAGGCTAGATGCTTTTGGACTCTTGGAATGACTCTGGTAAGCCACCTTCCTCCTCCTCATGAACTGACACTAATAAATATGAGAAAATTTTAATTATAATAATAAACTTAACCGAATGTCTGGAAAGCCACACCTACAAGGAAATGACAATGTCTTAATCAGGATCTGTTGGCACAGAGGGTGAACCATGACTTCTATGTGTGAAGCTAACCTCAATAGCCCTGGGTTAGTTTTCTCTTGTTTGAAAGTGATGTAAGAAGAAATAGAAATAGACTACAGTTTGAGAAAATCAAAGAAAAAAGTAAGGAGAAATGCTATTTTACTAAGAGGATGTGGATAGTCTTAAGAAATCTGAAGCCAGAAAATTTGTAAATGGTCTGTGCTGAAGCTATTCACTGATAAAGGATTTAACTGGATATGTGAAAGATGAAAACTCAGATTGTATGGAAAGGTACATACTGACCCCAATTTGGAAGGCCAGGGTTGGAAAGCGTTTTTCTGAGAATAATGAGACTGCTGTACCAATAAGCTTGTGTTGCCTTGAAACCTCAGAAAATAAAATGGTGAAGGAAGTTTGCAAAGTTCTGAATCTGTTTAGCACTACTTTTTTAAGAAGATAAATATCTAGTACAACCATAATTAGTGAAAATCCCTCGGTGTTTATGGTTATCAGATTTTCTGGTTAAATTAAAATTATTGAGAAACTTGTTTTTAGCAATTCTACATGTTTTGTTTTTAATCATAAAAGCTTCAGCATAGGTAATATGATTTATTTTTTCTTTAAGATTGAGGATATTTCAATTTTTAGACATTATACCTACTTTGGGAAAAAGAAAATTGGAGCAACTGAAACACTCATACAGTGCCAGTAGGAGTGTAACCTCTTTGAATTTATCTAGCATTCTTCACTGTTACTGTCCACATGTGTATGTCATAACCCACAATTTTACTCCTGGGTGTATACTCAACAGAAATGCACTAAAAACACACAAAGCAATGTTCGTAACTCCATTATTATAACCCCATACCCCAATCCAAGTGTCTATTCACTCTAGAATGGGTGAGTACTTTGTTATATATTAGTAAATATGCCATGATGTGATGTGACATGACATAGAATGACACACCATGATAAGGCATGATGTGGTATGCACTGACACAGCATAGCGTGGTATTATAAGGTATGATATGACAGTGAAGCTAGAATGGGCACACTACAGTGCCCCTGAGCATGAATGAATCTCACAAACATAATGTTGAGCAAGAGGAACCAGACACAAAAGAATACATGTGTTGTTCTATGTATACGAAGTTCAGAACTAGGCTACAGGAACTCTGCAGGGAGAAGCCCGTAGCATGATCTCCCCTGGCATTGTTTGGACTCTAAGGGGACCTCTTAGGTGTTGGAGATTCAATTCATGACTTGGATGGCTTTTATTTTGTGATTATTTGTGATTATTCATGTAATTAATTCATTGCTATAAAGTATATGATATGTTCACTTTAGGTTATGCTGTGGGTTTAAAACAACTATTTTTAAATGATTGGAAGGACTCCACAAGTATGGAAAAGACTTTCAGGAGGTGAGGTCACAGGGACCCAGAAGGATCCAGATATGACGGACCCTTTGGAGGACTTTGGTTTCCCTCTGAGGAATGAGGGGACCATTGGAGAGCTTTGAGCAGAGGAATGGTCTGCTCTGATTTATATTTTGAGATGATCATTCTGGCTACTGTGATAAAAATATACCGTGAGATGGGATAAGAAGACAGCAATAATGTGAAGAGTGTACGCATTTCAAATTTTGATGCATTTTAGTAAATTGCTCTCCATAGAATCTGCACAGATTAAAAATCTCGCAGGCACTTTTCCACTTCATTCCCTGCACAGTGGGCTTTGAAACATTTGATTTTCTCAATTTGATGGGAAAAAGTGATACCTTATAGGAGTTTTATTTACATTTCTGATATGATGGATGGGGTTGATCTTATTTTCACATTTTTGAGAGCCACTTGCAAAGCCTTTATCAAAGGTCTTTGCATACCTGTGTCCGTGTTTCTGCTGGTTCACTGATGTGTTTATTGCACATTTGTGCATGTCTATTACATACCAAGGAATTTAAACTTTCTCTGTGATGTGAGCTCGAGCTACTTTTCTTCCTATGTCATAAGTTTTTAAGTTAAAAGCTCTTCTGCACTAAAATATCATTATTAAAAATCATCATAATAAAGAAAACCTCACAGGTTTTCTTCCAGTGCTTTTGTGCTTTCTTTTTTCTTTCCTTTTAAAGCTTAGATCATTGTTCCATTTAGAATTTATTTTGATATCAAGTACAAGAAAATAATCCAATTGTTCCAAGACCAGCAAAGTGTTAAGGGCATACAGTGCAGACATAGGCTGCCTGGTTTGAGTTCTGTCTCTGGCAATTTACTGCTCTATGACTTTGGGCAGCCCCTCTATCACTACACCACTTATCTGTCCACTCAGAGTGGATAACAAGACATACCACCTGAGGATGAGGGGCATTCAGGGTGAGCCACCAGGCTCATCACCATCTTTCTAGGCTACTCGTGCGGGATGCTGTGGTGTAGGTGCCATCATTTCCAACTTGTATGTACCTACCAAGCCAACTCATCTGTAAACCAAGCTTGGGCTTTTTTTCCCATGGCAGCTGATCACATGACAATGGGTATGAGTTGCAGGATAGCTGTTGCCATGGCCCTGATGGGTGATAGGAAGCTCAAGACACCTGAGCACACAGCCTGCATGTGCCCCTTAGTCCCACTAGGCTCATTCTGGAAAAACAACTAACTTCACACAATGGCTTGTCTCTGGCTCAATCTCATCATATAACTTAGTGACTGATGCAAGGCAGGTCAAGATGGACAATTCCAGATGCATGTAATCCAGTGTCAGGTGTTCTCTCTCTACCAATAGTATACTAGGTATTAGCTCTCAAAAGGTGGCAATTCGTCACTGCAGATGACATGGCTTTGCTTCAGAGCTCCAGAGCTCCAGAGGCTTACATTATGATTTGACCATGGTGTTGGCTACAAAATCCACATGGCATCCGTTTCCCACTACTAACATCTCTGACACCATATGATCTGCTGGGTCATATGGCCTGAGTATTGATTGCACTATAACCTGGACCTGCTACAGTACCATTTCCTGTCTGGGCCCCATTTGAATCTGGGACTCTTTTGCATTGCCTGGTATATGGACAGAAGCAGCATTCTCAAGTATGGGATATGCTGGTCCAAAACCCAAAGACGCTTACCAAGTGGAGTACTTTCTTGTGGTGGGGAACAAGATGCCATAACTTGTCCTTTATTTTGCATAAGATACCCTGACCACTGGACCCCTAAAATGTTTCACTGATGTCATATAAAGTTTATCTACCTCACTCTGGGGTGTGTGTGGATTACCAACAGTCTAGTCACCTCTTACTAGCCAGATGAGCATGATGTCATAGGGAGCTGATGTCATAGTGAGTTGAGTCCAGATGGTCCCGATCTTTTGGACCATATCATGAGAGTGGGTGGAAGAGATAACATAGTCCAGGGAGAAAAATGTAAATATATGCTATTGTCAGTTTCACGTGAGTGCAGACTTTATGATCTGCTGTTCTAATCCAGATGAGAAAGAGCACATTCATTAACTCAACAGCCTCAAGCCAAGTGCCTGCAGTCATGTTAACTTGCTCTGGCACAGGTACAGGTAGCTTGTGAGGGACTACTGCCCCCTTCCCAGATAGACCTGAATTCCCCAGAGAGTCAGACTGGTGAATTAAATGGAGACACAGTGGGACCATTGCCATGGCATAGTTTAGCTCCTGAGTGTGGCACTAATCCTTGCCATCACCCGTGAGATGATATTTTGATAGGTATTTTCTATCTTGGCTGGAATGGGGGCAGGGTTCAGTTTCAGAGGCTTCTCTTTGGCTTTCTTCCTCTGATATCTCTGACCCCACAGGCCAAAGACCCTATGTGGAGTTTGTACCATCTACCCAATGTATCTTCCCCCAAAATGTATTAGAGGACTAGAAAATGACAACCTCGTGAGTCTACAGACGCAATGGATCCATTGCAAGCTGGACATTAGCCGTGATTCCATCTGTAACCTGATCCCAGATGCCCCAACTCTAACTGAAAGGTAATAATGACCCACAGGTCTCCAGGTATAATTGTCAACTCTGAACCTGTGCCCAACAATGCTGGAAGTGATTGGGTATTCCCCTTTACCTGATGTACAGTTACCAAAGGAAATGGCATACATCCTTTAGTGGAGGGTCTGGGGGGTTGACTGCTATATATACTTGCCATGGTTCTTCAGGATCCTTCCTCCAGGGAGCATGGCCTTCTCTTCAGTTAATGGGTCTTGGATCTAAAAACTGACAGGTTCAGGGACTGCACAAGGGGTACTGCTCTGACTTTCCAGCTCATCCATCCTTGATTGCTTCTGATGATGTGAGCAGTACCCTGATTGGCTACCCATCTATTTCCCCCATAAGAGTGCTGTGTTCTGTAAACCATCTTCATAATTCTGAAGGTCAGGCCTCATTGGCTGCCCATCCAACTTCACCAGTCATGAGGATAATTGCATCCACCTAGCTTCTGATATGGACACACTGCCAACTGGCCTCTGCTTGGCAGAGTCCTGCCATCCCTGTACTTAGAATCCCTGATTCTGTGATGACGACACCCACCGTCAATCCAAAAATCACTGAACATTTTGTGGTGTGGTGCCTCTCCTCCTGCACATTCCTCCTTGTTTTGGTAAAGGGCGAATCTTCCGGAACTTCCCAGTGACCAGCCCATTCGGTGGGTGCTCTGTCCTCACAGAGCATGTCCATGTCTGCATGTCTACCTCCGTGAGCCTTTCAGGCCCTCCTTCCACTGTCCACCATGCAATTCCAACGTTTCATTTCACTTAGCATGGGCCATTGATTTTTCCATGCTTCTAGGAAACACCCAAGTGGTGATGTCACACCATCTCCTAAGACTTTGCCAGGATGCTGAACCCTGTATCTCAAGACTGATTCCCAGTCAACACACTTTCCCTGACGCAAGTTTTTTCCAGGGTCTCCCGATCAAGCCTTCCTCAGAATCTAGTCCCACACCTTCTCCTCTGACTCCTGCCAGTCCCTATTGGCTGAATCTTAGAACTCCTTATCTGACCCACGTCCTCTCAGCCGTGACGTATCCCTAATTATGATCTAATGGTCAGAAGGAGTGGAGGTAGCTTTACCAGGAAATAGCCCCTGAATTTTCTTTAAGTAAGAATGGAGTTCTTGTCCTTAACATGGAGAAGTGGGACAACTCTGCAGGACAAACATCTCAGAGGAACACGGGAGTTCAAGATTTTCCCACACCAACCTAGATGTGCCCAACCCATGTGCCAGGTCCCATACTTTCTTAATCAGAATCCTAACCTGCATTGGTTGGGAGCTTGACTTTCTTTTGGGCTCGGCTACGCTGAAGATTGAGTGCAGTGCCAGTGTCCTCACACATCCCTTGCAAAGATGCCCATGTCCTACCTTCAGAACCTGTGAACCCATAAGTCTCCACCACAAAGGGAACTAGGGCTGCAGGTGGAATAAGGTTGCTAATCAGCTGACAACACTTTCAGGGGGTCCACCTAGCACATCTCGTGTCCATCACACTGTAACTACGACTGAACCGTTTTATTATTTTAAGGGGTTTTCCATCTATTCTTTTTTTTTAAAGATTTTTTTGATGTGGACCATTTTTAATGTCTTTATTGAAGTTGCTACAATATTTCTTCTGTTTTATGTTTTTGGTTTTTTGACCATGAAGCATGTGGGATCTCAGCTCCCCAACCAGGGATCAAACCCACACCCCCTGCATTGGAAGGTGAAGTCTTAACTTCTAGACCCAAGGGAAGTTCCTCCATCTATTCTTATTTAATATTTTTCACTTATGGACATTGAGATATGCAAATATCTTTCAGCGAGGTTATTCAAAAGCCTTTTTATTGACCTCATCTGCAAACAGTATATTCCTGATACAGTGGAAGAATATTTTTAAAATACCGAGGGAGAAAAAAATCTACTTAAAAATTTGCCTTTCAGAAGTGCAGATACACTAAAGACTTTTTCACATAAATAGGAGCAGAAAGAATTTCTTAAGGATACATTTTTCTAAGAAAGAAATTGTGAACCCATGAGGAAGGATGGGGCACACGGAGTAATGATGAACAAATAAATCACTATAATGAATGATTCTAACAGAAAAGACAAATGCTGGAAGATCTAAAAAACACTCTCTGAGAGCACTAATAACTGATAACCTGGGTGACACATGTAGACAGCATTAGATTTAAATGGTTCAAAAATACTTCTGCTCCTTGATAAAAAGATAGAAGTGTTTATTAAAGTTGGACACTGTTAAGTATGTAATTAATATTTAATGGGAAAAACTAAGAAGCATAGAAAGAGAATGTATAACAAACCAGTGGAGTAAAAATAAGTTGGTAAAAATAAATCAAAATATATCAATAACCATAATAAATGTAAATATTTAAAAGTTTTCTATTAAATAGGGAGCCCCAGAATACTTTTTAAAAATAATGTTTCCTTTATGAATTTTATGAGACACACCTAAAATATGAAAGAAATGTTAAAACAGATAGATAAAGATATGCCAAGCAGATATAAACAAGGAAAACTAGAACAGTAATGTTAATACCAGAAAAAATACAGTCAAAGAGATGAAGCTGAAGACCTCTCTTAGGTCTTACTATAGTCATAAAAATTCATAAAAAGCTTAATTTTGTATGTTCCTAACAATATTATCTCAAAAACATAAATGAAAAATTGGCAAAATGGTATCAATAAGTGGAAAAAATCTATAAGCCTTAGTTAGATATATTTCTCAGACTATTCTCAGAAACAGATAAATCTAGAAAAGTGGAAAAAAAATGTATGCAAACTTATGAGTTTGATCTGATATTGATCTAATGGATATACACCCAACAATGAAAGAGCACACATTCTTTTTAAGCATACATAGAACTTCCATTTTAAAGAAAGTATATTTAATCACAAAGGAAGTTTCAAAAGATACCAAGAAAATTAATGTCAGACTGACTATATACTTGGACCACAATTTAATAAAATTAGAAACTACAAAGTATAGTATAAGAAAGTCTCCCATTAATTTATAAACTTTAAAGCACCTGTCAAAAGCATTCACACATCCAAGAAAAAATTACAATGGAAATAAGAAAATACTTACGTATTAATCAGGATTCTGCAGAGAGACTATATTTATAGAAGGAGAGCCAGTGGGGTAGTTTGAAGGCCTGAGAGCCAGGGAGCTATGGTGCAGGTTCCAGTCTGGATCTGGAGCTTGAGGACCAGGAGTGCTGAGAACAGAGTACTGATGTTCCAGCTGAAACTGTCAGGCAGACAGAGGACGCATTCAGCCTTCCCCTGTGTCTTTGCTCTGTTCAGGCCCTCAACGGATTGAATGATGTCCACTTACATTGGACTGGGTCCTCTGAGCTGTATGCTAATCTACTCACTGATTTGATTCATGTGCATATATTCCTACTATCTCAGTGGAAACATTTATGAACCAAGATATCAGGACACATCTCAATCTTACCACTGGCTAAGTTCTTGAGCTGTATGTTCAACCAAATATCTCACTTTTCTGTGTTTGACTTTTTGAAAAAATGAAGACTTACAGAGAAATATTTTGAATTACCTTTGGGAAAATCATAGTATAAGGTTATTTCTGTTCGCTTACTAATTCATGCATAAACATTTGTTTAGTGCCCATTATATTCCAGACCTTAGGTCATTGACAGATAATCTCATTATAATAACAATGCTCTTTGTTACTGAGATATTCATCATCCCTTCATAGCAAGGCTTTCACAGGAAATGTCCAGATGGGGTTTTTCTCCTGCCTCCCCTCCTTGTTCCTTCAACACACTCTTATCTGTCTTCTATGCCCACCACTCCTTTGGTACTTTCTTGACAAAGCCTCTGGTGATCCTCATTTCCCCAAATCCAATGGTTAGTAGTGAGTTCTATGTTTTCAACCTGCTTGACTTATCGGACAGAGTTGAAATGTCTTGAAACACTTTTTTTTTTTTTTGATACCATGTTCTCTTGGATGTCTTCTAACCTAATTGGCTCGTTTCTATCTTCTTCGATGGCTTTTCCTCTCCACCCAAACCTTCATCTTAAAATCACTCAGGGTTCAAACCTGAGCTCGATTTCCACCTCTCCATACAATCTTCTCTTGGGTATTTCAGCTATTCCAAGAACTTTTTGACATCATTTTATGCTGATGACTTCCAAATTAGTATTGCCCACCCAGATGTCTCCTCTGAGAAGCAGTTTATACATATTCAACTCTTGGTACTTACCTGATATTTCTACATTAACTCCCCACACGAATCTCAGTTTAAACATGCTCAAAATGGTTTTCTTGATGTGCTCTGAAAATCTGCTCCATTCCTGGCTTCTTCTCCACAGCACCACCCATCAAATTGCTCAAACCAGAAGTCTATGTGCTTCACTTGCATATGCTGACCATCAGCACTTCTTGTACATTCTCCCTTAAAGAATATCTTGAAACGTTCACTGCCGTCCATTGATTCAATCTACTGTTACCTCTGATCCAAAGTTCCACAGCAGCTTCTATTTGTTCTTCATGTTTCCACTCTTTACTGGTAACATACGCAAGTTTTGAAGCATAATAATAAACCCATTTACCCCACACCAACCCTCATAACCTACCAATATTAGGGAATGCCCCCTCCTCACAGAGTCAGCATCATCTTAAGTTGTATCATCTTATTTTTAAACAGTAGTTTTATGACACAGGTGACATGTCTAAGCTATATATTGTTTGATCTTGATTGATTTTGTGGACAAATTATTAAATTGCACATCATAAAAGGATGTTATAGTCTTTAAGTGTACAGCACAAATCCTAAGTGTACAGTTCAATAAAGTATCACAAATTAGCACAACTGTGTAATTAGAACCCAGATCAAAATAAGAAACGGCTTTTACATGCCTGCCAATCCCCTTCTCATCACCCCCCCCAAAGTGAGCCATATCCGACTACTAACACCACAGATGCACCTCATTTGCTTTTCAGTTTCATATAAGTGAAATCATGTGGTGCATATGCTTTGTGCCTTAGTTACGCTGATCAACATTATGTTTGTGAGATTTGTCCATGTAGTTATATGCAGTTGTAGCCCACATATTCTCATTGTTGTATGGGATTGCACTGTGGGAATGTGCCGCCCTCCAGTTATGCATTCTACTGTTGGTGGTCATTTGAATGGGCTTCAGTTTGGGTGTTAGGAATAGCCCCTCTGTGA
Source organism: Mesoplodon bidens (assembly GCF_964165515.1). Lineage (NCBI taxonomy): Eukaryota > Metazoa > Chordata > Mammalia > Artiodactyla > Ziphiidae > Mesoplodon > Mesoplodon bidens. The sequence goes on from NC_138170.1 coordinate 87,574,048, forward strand.
ACACATTCATGCATGTGTCTTGGTGTATATGCACACATTTCCCTTGGGACTGTACCTTGGGGAGGAATTCTGGATTGTAAATTTCTGGAAGATAAATGTTTACCTTTGGTGAATACTACCGATGTGTCTGCATAAATAATTCCCACCAGAAGGGTGGACGAGGTTGGTTCCTCCACATCAGCACCCATGCTTCTCTAATTCATTCTGGGAAGGAATGCAAGTGGTATCACCCTGTGGTTTAATTTGCATTTCCCTAATGAAAAATTACATTGAAAATGTTTTGAAATGTACCTAGTCAAGTCTTTTGCCTATTTTTCTAATTGAATTCTTTGCTTTTTCTCGTGTTTATTTATTGATTGTTTTGGAATGTTTTATATGTTATATAAGATTTTTCTATCAGGACACAAATCATAAATCATATGTATGTATATGTATGTCCATATATATGACTTGATGATAAGAAATTCTTCACATCTTCCAAACAGTTCATTTTCCCTTTTTGCTTAGCACTTGTGAATTTGTCTATTTCCCTTTCTTTGGTTTCTGTTAGAATTTATTTCTCTATTTGTAGCTATATATCTCATATGTAATTACTGAGGTATACTTTACATACCATGCAGTTTTCTCACTTGCAGTATACAGCTCAGTAGTTTTTAGCACATACTCAGAGTTCTGCAACCATCATCAGTTAATTTTAGAGGATTTCCTCAACCAAAGCCATGGGTCTTACCCATTCGTGGTCACTTCTCATAGCTCCTCAACCCTCCTAGCCCTAGTCAACTACCAATATATGGTATTTTCTGGCTGTTTTTTTTTTTTAATTTTGCAAAACAACTTCAAGGTACACCCATGTTGTAGACTGTATCATATAATAATTTTATTATTTGGCAAACTTTTTATTGTCAAACAATATTCCATTTGAAATGGAATGGATATGTCATATTTTATCTATCCATTCAATAATCGATGGGCATTTCAGTTCTTTCCACTTATTGGCTGTTACGAATAAAGCTTCTGGGGGCCTTCAAGGACAGGTTATTGTGTGGACATTTGCTCTCATTTCTCTTGGGATACATGGAGGGTTCTATGGTAACTGTGTTTAACCTTTTGAGGAACTGCCAGATTGTTTTACAAAGTGACTGTACTGTTTTATAGTCCTACCAAAGGTGTATGAATGTATGAGTGTTCTGATGTCTCCAAGTTTTGTTAACATTTGTTGTTATCTGCCTTTTTTTTGTTGTTGTTGTTTTTGTGGTAAGCGGGCCTCTCACTGTTGTGGCCTCTCCCGTTGCGGAGCACAGGCTCCAGACGCGCAGGCCCAGCGGCCATGGCTCACGGGCCCAGCTGCTCCGTGGCATGGGGGATCTTCCTGGACTGGGGCACGAACCCGTGTCCCCTGCATCGGCAGGTGGACTCCCAACCACTGCGCCACCAGGGAAGACCCTATCTGTCTTTTTGATTCTGACCACACTAGTGGACATGAAGTTGTATCTCATTGTGGTTTTGATATGCGTTTCCCAGATGACTAATGATATTGAACATATTTTCAGGTAGAAAAATGTCTATTCAGATCCTTTTCCCACTTTTAATTGGTTTATTTCTCTCTTTATTATTGAGTTGTAAGAATTCCTTATATATTAGTTTCATATAAGATATATATTGCTTATATTTTCTTTCATTCTGTGGATTGTTTTTAAATTTCTTAATGTTATACTTTGAAGCACCAAAGTTTTCAGTTTTGAGGAAGTTCATTTGATCTATTTTTAGTTTTGTCACCTGTGCTTTTAATATTGTATTTAAGAAATCATTGCTAATTTAGTATCACAAAGATATACACTTGTTTTTTTTTCTAAGAGCTTTATAGTTTTAGCCCTTACAGTTAAATCTTCATACATTTTTAGTTAATTTTTTGTATAAAGTTTGAGGTGGATACCCAAGATATGATGACGAATAGTATATTCAACAAATGATGTTCCAACCTTTGTTGAATATACTGTATTTTCCCCAATTTAATTGTTTTGGCATCCTTGTCAAAACTGATTGATCAAAAATGTGAGTATTTATTTCTGAACTCTCAATTTTATTGCATTGATTTACATGTCTATCATTATGCTGGTACTTAATGCCAGTACACACTGTATTAATTACTGTAGCTGTGTAGTAAAATTTGAAATCAGGAAGCACGAGTCTTCTAGCTTTATTCTTCTTTTTAAAGATTGCTTTGGTTATCCTGGGTCCCTTGAATTTCCATATGAATTTGGGATCAGCTTGTCAATTTCTGAAAAAAATGGTAGCTGAGATTATAATAAGTGTTGTGTTGAGTGTGTAGATGAATTTGGGGAATATTGACATCTTAACAATATTAAGTCTGCTGATTCATGGTCATGAGATGTCTTTTATTTATTTAGATCTTTTTCAATTTCTTTTAACATGTTTTACAGTTTTTAGAGTATAGGTTTTGCATTTTTTGGTTAAATTTCTTTCTAATTATTTTTAAATTTTTGATGTTATTGTTTTCTTGGTTTCATTTTTGGATTTTTAATTACTTAATGTATAGAAATACCATCAATTTTGTGCATTTATGTTGTTGAACTTATTTATTAGTTCTAACACTTTGTAATGCATTTCTTAGGAGTTTATATGTGCACAAGATCATGTCCTCTATAAATAGGGGTGATTTTACTTATTCCTTTCCAGTCAGGATGCCTTTTATTTCAATTTGCCCTGACCAATAATTTCAGTGTAATGTTGAGTAGCATTGGTGAAATGAGACATCCTAGTATAGTTCCAGATATTATTAGGGAAGTATACAGTCTTTCACAGTTAAGTATGATGGTAGCTAGATTTTTCACTGATTTCCTTCATCAAGTTCAATGAGCTCCCTTCTAGTCCTGGCTTGTAAAGTCTCTTTGTTACGAAGAGGTGGTGGATTTTGTCATTGTTTTTTCATTTATTAAAATAACCAGATTTTCTGTATTTTATAATCATATAATTATCGCACTATTACATTTTCGCATGTTAAAACAAAACTTGCAATAAAGATATTTAAAAAACCCAAAAAAACCAACCTTGCATTCCTGGGATAAATCTCACTTTGTCATTGTGTATAATCTTTATTATAAATATATATATATATTTTTTGTCACAAGGTTTGGTTTCATATTATTTTGTTGAGGATTTTCACATCTAGAGTAGATAATGTTGTTTTAATTTTATAAATGAGAAAAGTAAGACCTATAGAAGTCCAGCACATATTCCAAATTCACACAGCTAGCAAATGAAAGAGATAAGATTGAAGTCTGGGATTCTGCCACATTGCAAATTCTATGTTTTTGATCATCATACTTTTAATAAAGACTTTGAGATTCAGTGACATTCTTAACTTCTAAAACTGCAAATTCTGAATCAGAATTAGTATATTCTATATCTTCATGTTTTTATGAGGATTTATCTTACCTCTAAGAAAGACCATTTTCTCTATTGCTTTCTTTAAAAAAAAAGTCATGTTTTTAAAAAAAGGCTAATATGCTAAAAAATCAGTCAAACCTTCTGCCTAACTCTCCATGGATAAAAATTCAAAGACATGTAGGAAGAATATCAAATAATTTCTATACTTTAATGAAGAGAACTATACTATGTTGCATTGTAGAGAATTCCTTTGAAATTTTTCAGATTTAATTTCAGGTTCAAATGGAAAATTAATATTTTGAAATGAGTAAGTTCCATAGAAATGACACACTTTAAGTAAGATAGGTGTGTCTACATAGAAAAACAGCTTCTTTAATTTACAGACTTCATGTATCTATCTTTTTGGGGCTTAGAATTGTGCCATGGAGTCACTAATCAAAACAATTTTTTCTTTTGTCATATTAGTGTCACGCATTACATTCCTGGTGGCTGCAATCAGGTTACTGAAGCAATTTCTTTTAGGATTCCTGTAATTTACTGTAAAATTCTAGATCTAATACCTCTTTTCAAATTCACCAATATTTGGCTTTAAGTAAAACTTTTCAATAAAGATTTTGTTTGGCATTATTTCAGTTAGCCAAGCCAGTTTTATATTTTTCTTGAATTTCCTCAGCATCTGGCACAGTTCTGGGTATATGTTAATCCGATTAAACTAAAAAACAGATACAAAATTACTTTATAATTTCCAAAACACTATACATGTATGTGATGTTAATAGTGGTGAAAATAGTAGTAGGCACTCAATAAATATGTTAAATTTACATGACTTTGATAATAATTCTCTTTTAGTTTGCCAACTCTTACAATCTAGGAGTCATGTTTGTATACATAACAGATTATATAATTATTTCTTAATCATTTATTGAAGATCATGATGAATTTTAAAAGAGATTTCTAGATGCCTGTTGACCTGGGAATACCAGGTTACATGCAACAATACATATCAAATTTACATAGAATACCAGGAACAGTGAAAACTAATATTGACAAATCGGATCATTTATGTAGGTGTTCTGAAGATAAAAACTGACATTCTATTGACCCTGTTTAGGATACCTTTGAAATGAACTTTTAAGTGAACACATACTAATATTCATGTTGAATATATAGACTTGATGAATTCAAGATAAAGCTCACTTTACTTAAGGACACATAGAAAGTAAGTATGGAGATAAAACCAAAGCCAGGAGGCCTTCTCCTAAACAAAATGTTCCTTCTGTTCATTCATCTATGAGGAATGATGGCTCACGAATTTTTCTGACTCACTAGCACACAGTAGTTCCTTTAGGAAAGGAAGAGAGCATACTTTCCATGGCAAACATAAAGTTATTCCACTAGTTAGTGGGGGGTATTTTGGAACAGGTAAATGAAAATCCCAATTTGAATCAACTTAAACATTATCCTCGTAAGTAAGAAGCCCAGAAGAGGGATGGCTTAAAGTTGGTTAATTCAACATTACAACCAAGTAATTGAGAGATCAGTTTCTCTCTACACTTGTGCTCAGTCTTAGGCTGATAGTTTACCACTCATCATTACAAGCAGACTGTCATCCTAGGCATTACGTCCGGACAAGACAGCATTCTCTGGAAGAGTAAGAGTGACTCTTCCTTGTGTCTCTCAGTTAGAACAAGGATACGTGTACTTTGAGAAACATCCATCAGACTCTCTCAGATAGGATTGGCCAAAAGTGTGTCACGTGCTCATGCCTAAACCCATTGCTGGCAAGGGGGGTGAATGAGAATGATTGGTTTAAATCAAAGAGGAAGTTTTGTACCTAGCAAAATCAGGGTTCTACTCCCAAGAAAGAAGTGAGAAAAGGGTATCGAGTAGAACCAACAGCAATTGTTACAGTTGTCTACCTACATGCATGCAATCCCATGTAGTAAGTGTCATGTATCTCTTTTCCTCAAATAAATACTGATATAATATTTTAAATGTATTTCTTTCTTACCTGGAAGTTTAACTTTGATTTACGACTTTTCTGACCCTTAAAAATATGGGTAATATGAGCCCTTGGGGAAAATAATGCACGTACTAGAACGAACTGGAGCTTTGTAGTAAGATGAAACTTTGTTTCTGCATCATCTCACTTCTCTGATTAAATTTGTTCTTTGGAATTTGGGGACGGCCTAGGAGGCTAAAGTTTTTCTACAAACAAGAGGCAGGCAGAGGACATGATGGGGAGTTCTGTCCTAGGAACATCCCATAGGGTCCTGCTTGGTTACGACCATGGCACTTACAAAACATAGCTTATGAGAATAGTCCAATTAATAAGCGGTTACTGTTCTGACCCTCCTTAACACCCTCAAAAATAAAAAAAAAGAAAAAAAAACATTTCCTTTAAATATTCCCCTTAAATGTTTCATCAGAACATATTCTACTTAGAAGGTCATGGATGTGGATTTATGCTTACGCTTGTCAGATGGACAGGTGGATGGGAATCAAGGTTAGAAGAAAGCTGAGACTGACACTAGAGGATCAGTGTGTTCAGATACTCAAAACCAGGGGCCAGGGTAAGAACACCAGATGCAAACTGAGAGGTACAGCATCTTAAAGATTCAGAAAAATGGAAGCAAAGAGCAAGATGGAATAAACGAAAAAGATTCAGAGCCAGGCTCTGGAGGAAAAAATGTATTGTGTCCGTGGCTTACTCTTTTTGATGCTAGTGTAAGGAGTAGGTGCCAGTGGTTCCTTTGGAGAAGACCAGGTGGGAAAAGGCAAAAAAAAAAAAAAAGAAGAAGAAAGAAAGAAAAGCTAAAAGCAGAAAAAGCAGAAGGGAGAAAAGGTGCAGACAGGCTGGGCCAGAAATCAAATCAGCGAAAATGCACCAGAGCCTCAATAAGGGTCTTTTTAGGTATTGTGAAAATGTTAAACATTTATACTAATAATCTTTTATACTTTAGGGATGCTTCACACTTAAAAAGTATTATATAGGTATATTATAGGTCATAACTGTTAGAATTAATTTCATTTTAGAAGGAAAAGAAAACTTAGACTCATGGGAGTAGAGCAATTTCTGGCCTCCAGAAGATGGAAAAAGCAAATGAATAGTATAAGAAAAAAATTTAAAAATCAAATAAAATATAGAATATCACAAGGCAATGAATGTTTTAGAGCAATTGCAGAAAAGAAGGATGGCATCATTTTGAAGAGGGAAATAAGTGTTCCCCAACACCTGGCTTGGAGTATAGGTTTCCTGGAGAAGAAGTAAGCCATGGGTTGGCAGCTCAGTTAATACTCACAGAACCCCGTGAGATGTTATCCTCCTCACCTCACAGTTGAGGAAATTGATGGGATTAAACATGTGACTGACATGATGCAAATGTAAAGTGACCGAGCCAGGGCTCAAATCTTTGTCCTCCTCTCTGTCCTTAACCAGGACTACTCATCTCAAGAGGGTTTCTTGTTTACAAATGTCCTGTATTTCTACATTGCATAAACTCGACTCCTTCAAGTAGCAGGGAAGATATATTTATTAATCCTATTATTTTAAAAATTCAGTTGAACATGTATAAAAAGTACACGAATCCCAGGCGCACAGTTCAGTGCATAATACCCAAGTGATCACACTCCTGCCCACATTACCAAGGTAAAGAAACAGAACATAATCAGCACCCCAAACCCACCGCACACCACCTTTCCCTACAACTTCCCTTCCCCTGGGAGGTAGCCACCATCCTGACAGCTAAAATCATAGAAGAGACAAAACAAATGACTTCTACAAAACAAATCATTAAGTGTCTATTCCTTTCACCTGGCTTCACTTTCTCAACATTCTGTGTGAGGTTCATCTATGCTGCTGTTTACAACACTACACTACATAAAGCATATTCTGCTTCATGAATATACCTCAAGTTATGTATCTACTCTATTTTGGAAGGACACGAAGTCAGTTTGGGGCTAAGGCATAGAGTTCTTCTATGACCATTATTATCCTTTTTTTTGGATGAACACTTGTTCCCATTTGATTGGGAAGTGGAACTGCGGAGTGTGTATGTGTGCAGTTTCAGGTAGATTCTGCTAGTTTGCCAAAGTGTTTCCAAAGTACATCAGCTGTATTTCATTTATCTTATTTGCTGTTTAGTTTTTCATAATATGATATGCGACAGTATACTGATTTATTCTACTCCTCATGTGTTTTGGTGCCAAGGTACCACCCTTTCTATCACATGTGTATGTATGGAGCTGATCGGCCAGACCTTTTCTAAAACAGCTGCACAACCATTGGCATACACGAGTTTCCAGTTGACCTGCATCCTTACCCACCATCTTGGAGGCGATTTATTTCCCTTTATTGCTATACATCCTCACTGATTGTCTGAAGCAATCTACTACAGTGGTTACCAGCATAGACTCTGACACTAGAGTGCTTGGGTTGAATCCAAGTTTTGCCACTTACTTAGTTTTTTAATCACTATCAGTTTCTCATATAAAAATGGAAATGATGAGAGTAAAAATAAGTCACATAGTTACTGGGGTGGCAAGTTAATAGGTTAGAACACTTCCTGACACACAGTAAATTATAAGATAGGTATGAAATTAAATTTGCTTGTATTCTTCTGATATTATCTCCATATAAATCTATCTCCATATAAATAAACTACAAAGTAGACACTCAGTAATGCGTGTTTAATGTGATTCCACTGCTATGTCTTAATTTATCAAATTATTCTGTAATTCATAATGATGTAGCAGTCTTACACCACTATCTCTGTCTCTCTGCCAACATGGTTCTAGAATAATTTTATTAAATTAGCAAATATTGATTATATCATATAGTAACATCATCGATTATGTTATGTGTTGATTATATTATGTGTTCTCATCTCCTAGAGCTGCTATACAAAATTACCACAAACTGCGTGGCTTAAAACAACAGAAATATATTGTCTTATAGTCCTGGAGGCCATAAGTCCTAAATCAAAGTGCCAAAGGCTAACTATCCTTCTGAAACCCATAGAGTCCTTTGCCTCTTCCTGGGTTCTGGTAGTTTGCTGGCAATCTTTGGAGTTTCTCAGTTTGCAGCTGCCTTAACTCCAGTCTCACAGGTGTTCTCTCTGTCTGTCTTCTCTTCTTGTAAAGATAACAGTCATATTGGATTCAGGTCCATCCTAGTGACTTCATCTTAACTTGACTACATCTCCAATGAGTCTATTTCAAAATAAGATCACATTCACATGTACCAGGGCTAGAACTTTAGCATGTCTTTGTGGGGGACACGATTCAACCCACAACACACAATTATGTAAATATTTCATGGCAATACCATTAGAAATTTATGCCTATGCTAATTCTTCCATATATTTTTCTCGATTTTTCTTTCAATGATCCACCAGTTGTATCATACTTATAATACTTTCTACGAAATGATCTGTTATAGCCAATACAGTCATCCCTCCATCCTAATGGGGGATTGGTTCCAGGACCCTCCCATCACACTAGAATCTATGGATGCTCAAGTTCCTTATATAAAATGGCATAGTAAAGTCCACATCTACAGGTTGTGGGTCTGTGAATAGGGAAGGCCAACTGTAATCAGTCCCTCTATTTCCTGAATACTTCCTTTCCAGAGCTTTCTTATCTCCTTTTCCCATTTGTCCTGGTTTTTGTCTAAATCTACTCCATCACTGTCATGCAGAGACTTGGTTCACAATGCTCCTGTGTTAGTGCCTCCTGCATTCCATACCTGACTTTTCCTTGATTTACTTTCACCTTTATTGAAATAAATTCTCTGCTATCTTCCAAAGGGAGAACACATGATGGTCAAATTTTCTAAATCCTTGAATTTTTGAAAATTAATTTATTCTATGTATTTCACTGTTTCTTGATAGCTTGGCTAGGTATAAAATTCTTTATGGTAATATTTTTTTCCTTCAAAATGTGAAGGTGAGTCTTTGCTATTATCTAACATAGAGGACTTCCTTAACAAGGTACTTCCTTAACAAGGTTAATGTCCTTCTAATTTGTGAACTCTTCCATGGAATTAAATTTTTCTATCTCTCTATCTGTGGAAGTCATTAGTAAATCCTTTCCTATGTTTTCCATTGCTAGATATATATAATTATAATAATTATATATATAATTATTTATTTAATTTTACTTTTATATTTCTAATTTTAATGACTTTTTCTTACACTCTGTTCACTTTTCACAGTATACTGCTCTTAGTTTATAGAAGCAATGTCTTTTCTCATCACTGTAAGATTTAGAATTTCTAAATGTCTCTTTTCCTTCTTGAATTATCTCTATTTCCTCCATATTCTTTTATTTTGTTTCAGTTGCATTTTTTCCTTTCTCACTGAAAACTGTTTGCAAACGTTGAGGTACATGACTTTATATTTGTGAATTATGTGCTCACAAGCTGATGAGAAGTTCAGATGCATGAATAAGACTCATTGGCTGCTTGACATCACTAGAGATATCAGGTTGGGGGTGTGTTGGGGAGCAGCCATTTCATTTTAGGATCCTGAACACACTTTGATGGAATGGGCTGTATTTAGTTTCTCCAGAGAATGATCCTTCAATCTCTTGCCTGGATCTATATGCCTGGGGGATATTTTCTAGGAGCTGAATAGCTAATCATCTTAGAGTGTGTCTTTAATGTAATATTTATAAGACCACCGTGTTCTCAGGTCCTCAATCTACTTTCCTGTACTATAAAATAAACTTACATCCTGTTCTCTAGAGATGCGGATGGGATCAGGAGGAGGCTGGTTAGCATTATCCTGAAAACAGCAGGTGGGGAAGTGTAGCTGAGGATGTGGCTGCCCCCCCCACTCCGCCACACACACACAGATGTTCAGCCAGTGCACCTTTTTGCACCTTTTCTCCCTACCTCCTCACTTCCATGCTACTGATAACTAACAATTCCTGAGATCTCAGAGGTTTTGCTTGGAAAATTAGCTTCCTTCCTTTTGATATCATCCTATACCAGTATTTTATTTGCAGCTTCTTCCTCCCTGCTAAAAAAATGATGATTCTCTGTCCACAGTTTTCCATTTTTCATTGGTCTTTTCGGTTGCTATGGATATCAAGTTTTTTTTCTAATTTCCCACTATTTTAGGAAGAAGGATATGTAAATACATGTGGCCAATCTGCCATCATTAACCAGAAGACTCAACTAAAGTTTATTTTTTTAATATATATTTTTGATATGACTGGAATGTATTTTAGTTCATGATGTGAGGGAAGGACCTGCATTTTGTTAGTTTGTTTGCTTTATTTCAAATAACTATCCATTTCTACCAGAAGCAATATTGTTGAATAATGCTTTGCTTTCCCAATGATATATGAGGTTTCTCTTAAAATTTTATGTGCTTTTTATTATATGTTAGATTCTGCTTCAGAACTTTCTCTGTGTCTTTTTAATAGCATTGCTTTTTTTTCTTGATCCTAAAATTATACTATTTTAAAATTTGAAAAATATAGAAAATTACAACAAAGAATATAAAAACTACCCTCTTCCCACTCCTCTGCATTTATTTTTCCACATATTATAATGCACATATGCACAATTTAAACACAAATTGTAATTTGTTACATATATTATTGAGCAATCTTCCTTAGTCACTTAACACTATATAGTAGACACTTTCTTATTGCATTATATTTTACAACAAGATTTCTAATTGCTTAAGAGTATTTTATCTTATAAATACATCATAATTTGTTTCTTTAAATAGTTTGCCAACACTGGCTATTATGTACATTTTAAGTCATCTGTTTCCAGTTCAAAACTGATTCTTCTTTTAATCTGCATTTTTGAATGGCTTGTGAATTAACTTTTCCATCTCTGTTTACTGAACTTATTGTTCTTGCTTTTCTTCTGAGCTCTGGAATCTTCTCAATGATGGACCAGTGCACGCTATGTCAGAGACACACTGATTCAGTTTTAGAGCTTTCTTGAATGTATTTCACTGTCTTTTAAACAGCCATCCACACTGGCATCCTTGTTTTATGGCCAGGAATCTTCAGCCTTCGGCCTTTGCAAGGTTGTTTTCTCTCTTGTCATCACTGGGTTCTTCAGTCTCTGCTCAGACAGCACTTTCTAAATAAGGCTCACCCTGACTACTGGTTAAATTTGCAAACTGTCTCTCTCTCTCTCATGACTCTGAATCCTCTTATCCTACTGTACTTTTTGTCTTTTATTCCTATAGCAGTTATCACTTTCAAACATATTATATGATTTATTTATTTATTCTGCCTTATTTTTTTAATCATCCACTCTGCACACCAGAATGTAACCTCCATGAGGGCATCTTTGTTTAAATCACTGATACATCTGAGTACCTAGAACAGTGTCTGATACATAATAGATGTTTAATAAATCTTTTCTGAATAAATTCATTTTATTCTTTTTTTGCAGTATGCAGGCCTTTCACAGTTGTGGCCTCTCCCGTTATGGAGCACAGGCTCCGGACACAGAAGATCAGCGGTCATAGTTCACAGGCCTAGCCGCTCCGCGGCATGTGGGATCTTCCCAGACCGGGGCACGAACCCGTGTCCCCTGCATCGGCAGGCGGACTCTCAACCACTGCGCCACCAGGGAAGCCCCTCATTTTATTCTTTATTTTTATTCTTTTATCCAGTTAAGTATTTACTGAGCACCTAGAGTGAGGCCTGTCCTGGGAATAAATTGAAGTCTGCTACCAATGCTGACTCATAAGGACCTTCCAATTGGGTGGGAGAGAGAGAAAGGATGAAACCAGCATCGCAGTGGGGTGCACTAGGCCTCCTCATACAAGTACACAGGGTGTTACAGGAGCTGGAGGGCAGGGCTCAAGGGGAGAAAATGCTTGTGTGCAGAAGGTGTGCAGTAGGGAGGGTGTGAATGATGTCGCTTGTCCTGAGTCTTGCTGGAGTGAGGATGTTCCTACTATGGAAGCAGGTGGGGCAGGGCAGGATGCTCACGGCAGACCATGAAGCACTTTCCTAAGGAGTTTGTACTTCCTCTGAAGGTAGCTGAGAAAGGTTGAGGGATTTGAAGTTACACGATCAAATATGAATTTTAAAAGGTCACTTTGAAGCTGTGTGAAGGATGAATTGGAAAGCAGACATACTAGAGACAGGAGATCATTTTGCAAGGTATTGCTGTAGTCGAGGCAAGAAATGATAAGGTCCAAGCCAAAGTCATAGCAGAGCACATTGAAAGAAAGGAAAATATTTCATACCAGTTAAAGAATACAGCTGACAGGGCTTCCCAATCAAGTGATTAGAAAATAGACTAGAGAAAGTAGAGGGGGACAATTCTAGGACATACTCCTGGTTTTTTTATTTTAATAGCAAGTTAGATAGTGATGTTTCTATATAAACATAGGAGATGGGGCAAGAAAATAATAATCCACATTTTAATATTCTTGTCTTAATGCATATAGTACATGTCCAGGTGAAAGTATCTTATGAGCAGCTAAGAAGGTGTGTCTAAAATTTTAATACAGCAACATTGAATGTAAGTCAGTATTTGGGAACTGTAGCCTGTAGGTGCTGATTGGAGCTATGTCTCAATACAATTACCCAAGATATATAAAAAGCGCAAATAAATATAAAAACTCAGAATAAATCTTGAGAATATCAGCAACTAATTGTCAATGAGGGGTGGAGAGCAGAGAAAAAAAGAAGCAACCTAAGAGAATGAGGATCTAGAAAGAAAAGAGAAAAATGAAGAAAGAAGGAAATAAAGCATCAGAGGTAAGGAAAGCTGTCAACTCCCAAGAGGGCCTCCATCCTTTAGGTCGCCCATGACTTTGGGGAGGGTGAATTCCATGAAATGTGGAGAAGACACTAAGGTGCCATCAGTGCTCTTATTTTGTTTTAATTTTAAGTGATGAACATTTTTTAATAAAGAGGGAGAAGAAGTAGAACAGCAGAATCAGAAAGGAGTCATGGCCCATCTCGTCCCCATTTTAAAGAAAACATAAACTCTCAGAGGTGTGAGATGCCTCGTCTAAGACCATACAGTCAGACAGCTCAGCTCCCCATCATGTACCTGGCCACCAGCAACTGTATTTGCTCATCTGGTTGGGATTCTGAAAATAAAATACAGCTTCTTGAAATGTCCTTCTTATTCACTTATTTAAATTGTATTTTAGAAACAAATCATATCAAGGTTAGAGTAATCGTGCATTATTGGAGAGGATGGTCTTGGTACTAGACATTTGTCATAGGATCCTAAAATTATTCCTGGATCAGCTGTGTGGTTGTGACAGTGAGACATGAAGCAGGTGGCAGAGACACAGATGATCTCCGGCCAATCTGTTGTCTGGAGATCATCGGTTTTGTAGTTGATGCCAAGCATGACCTAAATCCAGTGTGAGATAAGTTTAAATCAAAGCTACTTTTCTAAAGTTTTTGACAAGCCTCTGAGATATTCACCAGCTCTTTCCTCATGGGTCAATGTCACCATAAGGATCCCTTTGATAGCACTGATATGAGTCTGAAGACGTGGCACCAATGCTTTTTTCTGTCTTCATGAAGTCTTAAGCCGCCTGGCCGCTTCCCTTCCACACACACTGTCGACTTATATCTGAGTAGCTCTCTGCCCCTTTCTCACCCCTGTTTCCTGCTATTCCATGTGCAGCCATTGTCAAGCTGGGTATCTGATTGGCTAAAATTTGAACTTGCACTACAGGTGGTGCTGCAGGTAGCTGAGAATAAAGGTGTTACATTGTACCTCTGTGATTGGGGTGCAACCCAGGCCTCCGTGAGAGGTGAAAGAACACAGTGTCTGCCAAACACTTGACAATGCTGGGTTCCCTTCTACGTGATTGACAAATATCAACTCATCTAACCCTTAAGCAACCAGATACGGTGTTCACAGGGAAGAACAGGGCAGGAGTGATACGGCGTCAGATCAGTGCTGGGAGTTCATCTCCACGCCAGCCTGTGCTTAGTATCAGAAGGAGTTCTGTGCACCTGGTTACTTACTACTTAAATGACCGCTGTACACCTGTTCCAGGTCACTTCCTCTCAGGACACCCTTCATTTTTACCCTCCTGATAAAAATAAAAACACTTTTTTACACTGCTACTGATCAAAATCATCTCTCTTTTGCTCACCCAACAGATTTTAGCAAATTATCTCTCTTTAAGTATTTCCACATGGTGAGTGGCATTAATAGTATTTAGTGATGGATCTAGACCATGATTAATAAAAGCTTCCAAGAATGCAGCTCTCATGTGAACAATGCAGAAGGTGCGAGGAATTTCAAATTCAAAGTGACAAACCATCCTGCATGCTTAGGTGCTCCTATATTTTTACTACATGACTGGAGTGTCAAAATTCCAGCTTCTTGTCTGAATATTAATTAGTATTTGAGACTCATTAAGCTGGTTTTAGTGATTTATTTCATTCTGTAATTAGATATTATAACTAGATTATCTCTATCAGATTTTCAACTTTCCTTTAATAAAAAAATGTTCAATAAATACAGATCAAATTATAACACACCATTTGAACTAAGTTATAAATCTTGTTTTGAAATAATTGAACAATAGCCTAATGATGGGGTGGTATTTTTGTGTTTATATGAATACATATTTCCTAGGTGGTCAATGTGTCCCAGTGGTATTTTGGGACCTTTGTTAAGTGACATAACTGCCTCATGGTATTAAATTTTGACCTTCAGAATTCAGAGGAAAATTTATGGAATGATACCACATACTGCTACGCTATGTCATTTCTAGCCATTCTAAAGAATGGTGCCTTCCCGTACGGAAGTAACTCCTTATGGAAGACAGCATAAAATGAGATATATATAATAAACTGGAAGGAGAACCAGTTAATTATTCTCTGTCCTTTGTTTTTGTTACCATACAGTTATGTGGACATGTGTGTATAAGCCAACCCAAAAGCAGGAGTAGGTAGGGGGATCGTGGCCATTTATGGGAGATACTCAGATAATTCTGCTTAAGAAGAGATCGGATCTCTCTACTTTGCTGTAAATTGAGCAGAATGTCAAGGTTAAGTCCATGGATAAGGTAAAATAAAAATCATGAAACAGAGAGAGAGAGAATTATTTTGCTCTGGATCC
This sequence comes from Mesoplodon bidens, assembly GCF_964165515.1. NCBI lineage: Eukaryota > Metazoa > Chordata > Mammalia > Artiodactyla > Ziphiidae > Mesoplodon > Mesoplodon bidens. Next base: position 87,589,544 of record NC_138170.1, read on the forward strand.
TGGGACAGCTGTGCACTGGTGTTGCTTTGACCGGCACTGGTGCCGCGCGCAGGTCCTGCGTGCATCCTCTGCCTGGCCCTGCCTCTGGTTCTCGTAGACTCTGCTCTCAGAGCCGCCCCAAGGGAACCCTGAACATTTTCACTTGCTCTTTAGCATGGGGAGAGAGGCAGGGTTTGGAGCCAGCAGTGGTTTCCCGTGATTTGGGTCGACTTTCTTGCTAAAGAAATGAATACCGTATTTTCTTAAACATAAATGTGGACATATGGTCTGACACATGCTCTGAAAATGGGACAGAATATTTGAAGTCAGGTCTGTTCCAGTCAATCAGGACATATGGGCACCGTTCGGAGTGATTCTGAATCTGAATTTCTGATTCGTTCTGAAGCCCAGTAGCCCCAGAATCTTTGGCTGCACGACCGACACTGGGGACCCACCACTGCCTACTTGCTAAGTGCTGCTCTTGGGTCCGGGGTGCCATTGCAGACAGAGTAAACAAACCCTGCCCTGTGTATTCTTGCCCAGAACCTTCTGCTGATGAAAATATACTGAATTTGATAGAAATTATTATTTTTCCATGTTTTTAGAGGAATCTTATGGGGCTTTCATGTGGGTTAATATTCTCAGCCTTGGGGATTTGGGCAAGAAGTTACCCGTGAAAGTGTGCCCTGCTGTTCATTTGGCACCAAGGAGGGCCAGAGGGAGAAGCAGAGCCTCCCCACGAGATGGGGGCTCAGGAGTGACAGGTTTGGGGAAGTGGGCGAGGAAATTCAGCAGAAAGCATGTGGAATTATGGGCCTGCTTGTGATACAAGAAAGAGGGTGAGTGACCCTAAGAAAAGAGGAAAGTCCAGCGTTCTGGAACCAAGGAAACAACCAAAGGCTGATGTGTTGCTGATCTCGAGGGTCTGGTCTGCACACTGCACCTGGAACAGGATTTGTCCTTGTACCTGAGGGAAGAAGGAAAGGACAGGTGAGGACAGAAGGACCCCTGTCCACTGTCTGCAGATTGAAAGGGGCCGTGGGCCAGACTGATGGTTACAGCGTCACTAAGAAGGTGTGGGTCCTTCCCGACACCAGTTGGGGTTTGAAGCTGAGTGATGTTGGTTTGGCTGGCACATCATAGGAAATCACTGCTGCCAGGCTGGAGTGTCCGGGGCTCATGTGCACAGTTGTAAGAGTCAGGACACCCCCTGGACACCACTGCTGTCTGGACTGAATCCCAGAGAGCGATTTCAATGACTGCAGAGTCTGAACCCTAAAGTTGATATTGTTGAGGCTGTATGTTGCCCTTTTAATTTAATAAAGTATGATAGGTTTTCTTTTTCACCCAGTTTAACCTTTACTTTTTTCTCACAGCAAGCTCTGCAAGGCAGCTGTCCAGCTTCACTGTGCAGCTCTCCTGGGGAACCTCGTCCACCACAGTTTCTGCTGCTCTCCACGCACAAGGCTGTATCCCTTGATTTATATGTCCCTGCTCCTCTGAGCTTCACCCCCATAACTCCCTATTTTACTCATCTCACTTGGATCTCTAAAAGATGTATTATTTTTATTCAAAATATTTACACAACCCTCTCAACGCACCAGTACTAAGTATGAAATCTCTGCTCACTTACACTTTTGTGGGGGAGAAAGCATTGAATGTGATTAAAAACATGAATTTATAATAACACGATTAGATGAGCCCATGCCTCCGTGGAACTGCCTAAGTCATGACTGGGAGAACCCACTTTATTTCGGGCGGACAGGACGCACTCGGTGAGCAGTGGCATTTACGCTGAAGTGGAAGAAAGAGAAAGAGAAACCACTCAGTTGGTGAGTAGGCATTCCAGGCCAGGAAGGAGCCTGTGCAAACATCTTTAGGGCTGGGAAAGAGCTGCCAGGTCAGTAATCGCTTGGAAAGGAGAGAGCTGCCCGGAGCGAGCTGAGGTTGGAAAGGTGAGCAGGAGCGTGTCACTCAGAGACGCGGTAATGTGTGGGCTCTTGGGTAAGATTTCCTGGACTCAAGATCCCAGCACTGCAATTTAGGATGAAAAGACTTGGGAAAATGTCCACATTCTCTTGGCCTGTGCTGTCCAGTAGGGCAGCCTCTTCCATGTCGGACTGCTCAGCATTTTAAATCGGCCAGTGCTGCCCAGAAACTGGATCATCAGCTGTATTTAATTCTAATTAATTTAACTTTAAAACCTGAGGCTCAGTTCAGTTGTTGGAAAAGTATTAAATGTGTTCAGAACAACTTGGGAATGTGAATCAACTTTTTCAACTGTCAATTTTATGAAATCTAAATACAGACCAAATGTTTCTAAGAAACTGGCCTCCAAATTGCGATGTGCCCTACATGTAAAATACACCCTTCAGGGCTGCCCTGGTGGCGCAGTGGTTGAGAGTCCTCCTGCCGATGCAGGGGACACAGGTTCGTGCCTCGGACTGGGAAGATCCCACATGCCGCGGAGCGGCTGGGCCCGTGAGCCATGGCCGCTGAGCCTGCGCGTCCGGAGCCTGTGCTCCGCAACGGGAAAGGCCACAACAGTGAGAGGCCCGCGTACCGCAAAAACAACAACAACAGAAAACAAACAAACAAAAAATACACCCTTCATTTGGAAGACTTCCTGTGGAAAACGAATGTAAATATCTCATTAATAATTTTTATATAGATTAAGTGTTGAAATGGTATTTATGCATTGGATAAAATAAATAGAATATATTTCAAAAATAAATATCACCCATTGCATTTTACTTCTGTTAATGTGGCTAGTAGAAAATTTTAAACTATGAATGTGGCTCACATTATACTTCTAACGGGCAGTGGTGATGGAGCCCTCAGTTTCCTCATCTCTAAAATGGGGGTGACAGTAGAGCCTACCTTGCAGGTTTATGTTCGAGATGAAGTAGTAACGCGTGTAAGTGAAGCATCTGGCACAGTGCCTGGCACTTAGCAGACGTCTGGGAAATATTAGGCATCATCGTTATTATACTGAAAGTTCTTACTGCTGATGCTCTAAGTGTTCTTCTCATATTCCTCCCTTGCGCTCTCCACATCCACTTCCTCTCCAGGACTTGTCAATTTTTCCTTGTAAGCGTTTCTCTCCACCTCGGAGCATCGCTACCTCCTCTGCTCCAGCGGAAGTCACTCTCATCTCCCACTCGGAAGACTTCAGTTGCTTCCTAAACTGGTCTTCTTGTGCTTTGCTCCCATAATTCTGTATGTTACATCCGGAGACTCTGCTAAAATGAAAATGTAAAACCATTCAGGGCCCCTTTGCTCTGGGGTGACATGCCCGTGTGTTCCTCACTGCCCTTCTGGCTCCACTGGCCACTGTGATCTCCGTCTGCTCAGCCAGCCTGGATCCCACTTGTTGCTAGAAGCTGAGCCCACTTTTCTTCTCCTGATTAACACCCGCCTGCCCTTCAGATCTCCCCTCGAGAGGACTTTCCCACGAGTTCCTTCCCTGCATCTTGGAGCAGAGGTCTCTCTGCTGGAAGGCTTCCCAGCTCTGGGCTTTTCCTTCCCTGCACTGTCCAGAGGGGGTGATGGCACCTGAAACCACAGAGCCCCTCCATCAGAGTTTGAGGGGGGGAGATGCCACTTATCCCCAGAAGTGAGTCACCTGGCTGTAGCCTGAGAGCCCCTGTCTGAACATAAATTTTTCATTGCCGAGTGATCAGTTTGCCAAAAGCCAAACAACTGAAAATCAATTCAACAGATGACCAGTTCACCGAATGGGTTGTTAACCAAGAGATAATTTGCCAGTATACTGGGGAATTTATGCACGTGTCTGTTTTGTTCCCATAATTTCCTCTGTTTTAACCCCAGCCCAGTCTCTAAAACCCTCAAATGTCCCAACCCTCAATCTGGTTATGCCAGTTTGTGGCAGCCACTTTGCTGCTGGCACGGGGACAAGGGCAAGGTGGTGACAGAGAAGTGACAGGATGGGGTGAGGCTGCAGTTAGGGTGAGAACAAGGAAAATCCCCTCCGAGAGTGGGCGGCACACAGGGGTGGGACAGCGGCCATTGGATCTAAGACAACAGTGACCTGGGAAGTGAAAGGGATTGAAGACGGGTCGGGGGATGGGATGAGTGAATTGATAGATAACTAGTTAACTAATTCACGTAAGACATGTAGAACAGTTCCTGGGTCATAAAGTATTAGCATTAATATGTAAGACTTTAAAATATTACACCTTTATGTTTTTCTAAAGAGCTGCTAATAACTTTGCTATATCAGTTAGAAATGTCTACCTGATTTTTGTTGTTTTGTGCTTGATCTCTTCTTTCTCTGGGAGCTTTTCAGAATTATCTTATTTGTAAATATACACTTGCAAGTTGTATCTAGGGATGTGTGTGTGTTTCCCTCATTACACATCTCAGGATCTTTCAGTCTGAGATCTTCATCTTCTGTTTTGTTTTTATTTTAGAAAATCTACTGTCATGAGTTCCTCAACTATTTCTCCCTCTAGTGTTTTCTTTCTGAGACATTTCTTTTCTATTTTTAAAGATGTTTTCCCCTTTTCATTATTTATTTATTCATATTTTTTGGCTGTGTTGGGTCTTCGTTGCTGTGCATGGGCTTTCTCTAGTTGCAGCGAGCGGGGGCTACTCTTTGCTGCGGTGTGCAGGCTTCTCCTCTCAGTGGCTTCACTTGTTGCTGAGCACAGGCTCTAGGCATGCGGGCTTCAGTAGCTGTGGCACATGGGCTCAGTAGTTGTGGCACGTGGGTTCAGTAGTTGAGACGTGCAGGCTCTAGAATGTGGGCTCAGTAGTTGTGGCGCATGGGCTTAGTTGCTCCACGGCATGTGGGATCTTCCTGGACCAGGGATTGAACCTGTGTCCCCTGCATTGGCAGGCAGATTTCTAACCATTGAGGCACGAGGGAAGTTTCTGAGACATTTCTTATCCAGATGTGCATGCTTCTCTTCCCAAACTTTAAATTTCTTAGCATTATGCTTCTATTCACTTCAGACTTTGCAGCCACCTTTGAGAAGAGTTCTTAAATATCATTTTCCACCTCAGTATATTTTCCGTTAGATGCATTATTCCTCCCATGTATTCGATCTATTTTTAAACAAGCATGTTAAGTATAATATACATATAGAAAAGGGAGTGAAACACAAATGAACATTTTGTTTGTAAAACAAACACCCGAAGCACCATGCAGCCTCCTCTGCAGTAATCTCTCTCCCCGTTACTGGTAGATACCATTTTAACTTCTGTTGTAACAGTTTATTCAATTTTCTTTATATGTTTTTTCTCTTGTTTCTGTATCGCTAAGTAAAATCATCATCATCACTAGTTAAACATCACCCAGCACTGTTATAAGCTCTTTACCTATGTTAACCAAATAACCCTCACAACAAACCTACAAGCTAGCTTCAATTATTCACCTCATTTTACAGATAAAGACAAAGAGTCTTAAGTATCTTGCACAAAGATGCCTAGAAAGTAGCAGAGTTGTGAGGCTACTCAAGGGGTTCTTGTTCTGAGCCCCATGAACTCAACTACTATGCATTCTGCATTCTCATCAGGACATTAAAATTAGGTGGTCAGTATAGTGGGTGTTGTTGTTTTTTGTTTTCGTTTTATTTTATTTATTTTAACTTCTTTTTGCTCAATATTATGTTTGTAAGAATCATCCATGCTTTTATATATAGGTATAATTTATGTTTCATTTTCCTCTTAATGGACACCCAGATTGTTTCCAGCATTTAACTGGTTTGGAAAATGCTGCTGTGAATATTCTGTAAATGTGTCTGATGTACCAATAATGGGATTCACTAAGGTTTGTACCCAGGACTGAGATTGCTACATCATAGGAGATATCTATCTATCTATTTCTCTCTCACTCTCTCTATCTCTCTATCAAGAAAGCATAGATAGAAAGAGACAGACAGACTGAGAGAAAAAGAGCGAATGACAGACTGTATCCCACTGTGCTTTTATCCACCCACACTGACACTAGCAGCATATACAAGGGCTCAGTTCTCCATCTCCTTACCAACGTTTGTAATTATTAGATTCCTAAGATTATAGGGTTTGTAAAGATATTTCATGTTGGTTCTAACTTGAATGTCCATGATAACTCATTAGGAGAAGCTCTGTTATATGCTCTTACTAATCAATGAATATTTTTCTTTTGTGAATAAATATTTTGCCCAGTTTATTTTTTACCTTTCTGATTTGCAGGATTTCTTTATGTTTTCTAGGTGATATTTCGTTAGTTATATGTATTGGAAATATCTTCTCTAATTATGTTGTTTATCTTTTCATACTGTGAATGGTGTCTTTTGATAAGTAGTAGTTTCTTATTTTACTGCAGATAAACTTATCATTGTTTTCCCTTAGGGCTTGTGTTTTGACTGGCTTATTTAAGATATCCTTACTTCTCTAGAAGCAATGAATATATTCTCCCATATAGCATTTTAGTTTTCCTTTCACCCATATTAGGACTTTCATTTATCTTGAAATGATGTGTCTCTGTGTTTTAGGTTAATTTTTATATATTTAAAAATTTTTCTGTAAATATTTTCAGAAATACTATTCTTTCTACATTGAATTAAAGTGTAATCTCTGTCATAAATCAACTGGCCACATTTGCATACATTTGTTTCGGAACTCTCTACTCTGTTTTATTGCTATATTTGTCTATGCCTACACCAGTTTTACATTTCTGTGATTATTATGCCTTTAATATCAGTCCTGATGCTTGTAGGAGAAACACTCTCATTGTCCTTCGTCAAGAGCACTTCGCCTCTTTTTGACTTTTGGAAATTCCATGTAAGTGTTGCATTAAGCTTCTGAACACGCATACAAAACACACACATGCACCACAACTGTTGGTATTTTAATTGAGAAAATGTTAAATATCAAATAAGTTTGGAGAGTATTAATATCTTTGTTACATGGAAGTTTTCAATTCATGAACATGACATATCTTCACATAATTGGGTCTTTTTAAATGTTGTCAATAAATTTTAGAATGTTACCTGCTGAAATCCTGCAATTCTCTAGTTCTAGTTAGATTTAGAAGGAAATCCAAAAAAAGAGAGGATATATGTGTATGTATAGCTGATTCACTTTGCTGTACAGTATAAACTAAAACAATATCGTAAAGCAACTATACTCCAATAAAAATAAATAAATAAATAAATGTGGTTAATATTTTTGTTGATATTTTAGAAAATATATTTTTCAATTTAATCTTTTTTTCTTAATAAAATTTAATTGATTTTATATGGAATTTTATTTCAGCAACTTACTTGCCTAACAGTTGTTGTAAATTAAGAGAAGAATCTTTAGGATTTTCTATGCACACAATCATAGAAAATGTAAATAATAAACTTTATGGTTTTTTCCAATACAGATACCTTCTATTTGTTTTTCTTGACACACTACCTTGGCTAGAATTTCTAGTAAGATGTTGAACAGAAGTGGTGGTAAGCAGAAAATTTATTTCATTTCTGATCTCAAATGTACATGCATAGTGATTTCACCATTTAGTGTTAAAACAGAAAATCCCCAGGGCAGTGCAACTTCTAGATACATAGACTCAAACTCCATAATAAAATTAGAAGGAAAGACGTGCACATTTCCAGGCTAAAAAGACAAAAACAAAAACAAAAGAACTACTTACCTCAGGCTCTGCGGTTCTACACAAGATATCTGGCTTTCAACAAAATATATAAAGCATGAAAAATCTAAGAAAAAATCCACAAACTGCAAAGAGACAGAATAAGCAACAGAACCATACACAAATCTGATTCAGGTGGTGGAACTATCAGAAAAGAAACATAAAAATAACTACATTTAATATGTCTCTTGTGTAAAAGATGGACAGTGTGCAAGGTCAGGTGGCTGAATTTTAGCAGAGAGATGAAAAGTATAAGAAAAAAAATCAAATGACATAAAAACTCACTAACAGAGATGAATAATGCCTTCAACTGACTCATCAGTAGAAGTGACACAGCTGAGGAAAGAATCAGTGAACTTGAGGACAGTTCAATAGGAATTACATAGCTAAGGCACACAGAGAAATAGGAGTGACAAAAACAAACCAGAATGTCCAAGAGCTGTAAGATACTAACAAAAGGTCTAAATATGTGTAATTGAAATTCTAGAGAGTGAAGAGAAGGATAATGGTACAAAAGAAATGTTTTAAGAAAAAAATGGTTGAGAATTTTTAAAAATTAATGAAGACACCAAACCACAGATCTAAGGAGCTAAGAAAACACCAAGATAATAACCAAAAATAAACCCTCCAGAAGGAAAAAAAAACTGAAAAGGGAAACAAATTCATAATCATAGTGTAATAGTTAAGCATAATTTTCTCTTTCACTTCTAATTAAACAAGCAGATTATTTAAGTAGGAACATAGAAAATTACTACACACAACAATCATAGAATACATGTTTTCTTTAAAGTGTTTATGAAACTTTTATGAAAACATACCAGTTATTGGACAATTAAGCAAGCCTTATCATATTTTATGTAATTAATACCATACAGAATGCATATAGTAGCCATAGTTTGTTTTTCTATTTATTCATTGCTCTGTAATTTCCTTATGCACCAGAGATGCACATGGGATCTGAAATGAAAAAGTTCCATTAGCTTAGAGTTTCCAAGTATGGTCACCTTAATAGTTAATCTCTGAGAGACAGTCCTTCCAGAGCACTACTCACTCCCCCACTCCAAGAAAAATTCTCACATTCTGTTCCTTTATTTGGTGCTCTTTCCCTTTTGAAACAGCCCAATCATCATTTCAGGAGTAAGATCTCCTCACTTCCTTTTGTGGCGTCTTTGTGACATTCCTTCTGGCTCCCTGGAGCCACTGAAGTTAATGTTAATTTAGATCCCTGACCCTGTGCCTTGGGCTTGTATCTAATTGCTTACATCTATGGAGCTTGGCCACTGTCAGCCAGTATTCTAGTTGGCTAACATCTGAGAGAATTTAGAGATGATCTCACATAGTCTGTTCCACCCCTAGGGTCTCGAACACCACCTCAGGAGTATAAGCAGATCCTCAGATTCACACAGCCTGTAACAGGAATTTAGGCTCTTCACAATGAACCCCACGTTGGGGTCATAGTGTATACTTTGCACTGACTTCATTCCCATAGTTTTTCCAAGGGAATAAGAATCAAAAGATACTCACAAAATGATTAAAATCTATTAGTGACTTAGAACATACTTCCTGGCACTGCTTACCAAGAACCTCCCTTTATTTCCACAAATAGTTTTTGCCTGACTGCCATCAGACTAGGAGAAAATGACCGAAACTTTGGTGCATGGGTTGCTGTAGAAGATGCAGGCAGCGACTTGGATGCCTGAGCCCTGGTGGGGCCACCTCCATATCGCTCATCCCTTCACACACTTCCTCGTCTTTTGCAACATTAGGGAGTTATCCCAGTTGGATGTCTCCTGGCAGTACAGCATTCCCACAGTGATAATAAACGTGGGGTCGATTGCAGGACAGGGTTTATCAGCTCAGCCTGGAGCTATCTCCATGTACCCCCTTCCTCCACCAGCGGCACCTCTGGGTGACCCAGCTCCCTCTGCTTTTGGTGTGGCCCCCCACAGTGTTCTTGTGATTAACTGCATCCAAGAATATGTGTGCTTTCCTCCCGAATAGTCACTCCATTCTGTTTTTGTTAGTGGGTGTGCTCAATTGCTTGTAGTTAGTGCTTTCACCGTCTTTATCCAAATTGGTTAAATAGCATCCCAGCAGCCTTCAGACTCTGGGCAGCCTGAGACGAGCAAGCAGAGCCCACCGTAAACTTAACTCCCCCCAGAGGATGTTTGAGCCCCCGTCCCCCCCACTTTCTGATCTACCTGCCCTCTATGTGAACCTACTTTTCTCATAATTTCATCTCTAAATTCAAAGTCATTTTATAGTCTCTTAGTCAACCACTGCTTGGTGTTTTGAAATGTAGCATTACTTCCTCTGTAGATTTACTCTAAAGCCTGCAGCCCATCCAGAACAGGGGCAAAACCACCATCGGCATTCATTCTCTGCCCCACACCTAAGATGAGACCCCCTGGACTTCCTGCAGCCGGTCTCTGATGCTCCTTCCCCAAGACCATTTAATCTGGGTTTGACATCTACCTCCCCATAGTTCCCCCAACTTCCACCAAGCTCCTAATCTTCAGCATGAGAAAGTGACCATTGCAGAGTGCTTTTCTCATTCTATTGTTATCATGATGCAAGCAGTGCTATTTCCAACAACGGTTTGAGTCCTTCCATCAAAGCTGTCCCATCACTCACAGATCACCTTACCCTCACAGACATGACCTTATTTTTAGTCAGTTATATGTCATGAAATTTAGATGTATTTGCTAACCACCAAAATTTCACTTTTCATTCTTATAAATGATCTTTATTAATTCTCTGTTCTCTCCCCCCGATGTTTCAATGGAAGAGCTTATGTAGAACACAGAGGGAAGGCTCCTTTCCTAGTTCTGGATTCCTAGAGGCTTCCACCCAGGGGTACAGTCCTGGACAGAACAGTTGAGACAACTTGGTTATGTAGTTGCCTGTGTTACCTGGTCTTCTTCAGGTAACACATTTCTGGTGCTTTATTATAAAAAAGTCTCTGACTATTGTATTCTCCTTATTAACCTCTTCTCCTTCTTGTATCCTATTTAATATGGGCTTGGAGTCCAGAAGGAAATAAGGGGATGAGGAAAGAAGATAGGCACAGCCTCCTGAGAAAGGGTTGGGAGAAGAAGACCCACCCTGCTAAATATTATCTTACTGTAGCCGAATGTCTCCTCCATCACTACTCTAAATTCCACGAGGATTTAGCTTGCCATTAGTTCTTCAGACTCTAACCAGTATTACTCGTGGGAGAAGTCAAAAATATTTGTCACATGAATAAACTGGTACGTCCAGAATTCTTGAGAATTATCATTTGTTAAAGATAAATGTTTTTGTCTCCAAGGTAACTATTCCTCTTCTCTCCCTCTGCTTCCTTCTACAAAACTTATTTAAGATGTATTACTGGAGTTAGGCTGCACTCTCCATAATTTTCCAGTTGCAGAATCCCTACAGGATGATATAAAGCCTCCTCTAGATGTAAGAAGTCTACATGGGGACCCCATAACAGTTTTCTTTCCCTGAAACATATTCTGAGAAAAGTATTGCACAAACATTGAATAATGGTTCCTGGACACCTAGAATGTAATTGTTTGGTCCTGACAACTTACACCATTAACCTTAACAAATAAGGAAATATTTCCAACTTTCTAGAAAATTCAGCTAGTTTGATTTTCTTCTATGAAGACATGTTAGTAGAAAAACTAAGAAAGATCAATATTACTACAAACCTGGATTAGATTGTCATGTGGGCGTGCACAGAGAGTCCTTGGCATTGGGTAAACATTTGATAAATGCCAGGCACTTCCTGCTTCTCACCCTGTTTCACTGGACCCACTAGCTGTCTAGAAGTACTTCTGGGTCCAGAGAGCTAGAGACCCTGGAAAAAATCATGTAGATAGTGGACCCATTTGGAGGAAATAAAACAGTTAGTCACAGAGAGACCAGACCCACTGTATGCCTCTTTACCTGGGATTTCAGTCTCTTAGGAAATCAACTGATAAAATGTGTATTGTGCCATTCAAGGCAAGTTCCCTGGCTAATAAAGGTCCCTGATCAGCCGTGATTGAATTGTATAAGGGACCTCGGGCTAAGCTTATCCCTCTGGGACCTCTCTGAGTGGCAGGCAAATGAGGGTCGGTCTGCAGACAGTTCCCCCTGGTACCCTGTGGACTTTGGCTTTTTTAAAATAACCCAGTAAGTTTCACGAAAGCCGAGAGTTACTGAGATAAGTTCTAATTCTGTTCATGTTTGATTCCTTTTTGAAAACAAAAATATTCTTTATGCTGGAAATACTGTTAACATCCACACAGCCCAATCTTGCCTTTTTATAGATATAGAAACTAAGCTACAGAGGTCGACATACCAGCTCTAGTTTATGGCTAACCAGAAGCAAAGGAGAGTTGGAACAACAAGACACCTGGCTTGTCCTCACTGCTGGATCCACCCCATATGCAGCCTCAGGGCCATGGTGAGGGAACCCCCCAATACAAAGACACTGTGTCCCATAAGTTTGTTTAGAAGCTGATGGCTTGGTATTTAGGAAAAGTGTATCCCATGAGCACAATGTTACAAATGGTAAACACCTCCCACTGTCTGTCACCAAAAGCTCATTTCACCTGAAATGTGGCCAAAGTAGAATCAGGATGCAGAAGTACAGTAAGACTGGCAAGGATCTTGTGCAGTACATTGTTCTTCAAATTGGGTTTTCCAAAGAGCCCAAGATTTATTACTTTAATTCTAAAATATATTTTCAAATTTCTTTCATTCAACAGAGATGTTTTGAGTTCCTACTGTGTGCTCACCACTCCTGTCCTGTGACGCAGTGGTGAACCTCACAGATGTCACCTTCCAATGTGGAGGGCAGAAAGTAAACTGGGTTATACAATATGTTAGAAACTGAAAAGTGCTGTGAGAAAAAATAAAACCGGAAGAGGGTGTGGGGCTGACAAAGAAGAAGATGCGATTTTCAGTGAGCTGACTGTCACAGGGCATCCGTCACTGTGAAAATACCCGAGTATATGAGGAAGTGGACGAAGGTGAGAGGCTGCCCTATATTCCTGTGTGTGGAGGAACTGCCAGAGGAGCAGCCAGGAAGCCAGGATCTGAGGGAGCAGAGAGTGTCTGGTGTGAAACCAGAGAAGGAAAGAGAAGCCCCATCATGCAGGGCTTTGTAGACCAAGTGTGAGAATTTTGCCTTTTATTTTGAATAAAATGAGGGTCATTTCATGATTTTGGATGAAGATGTAACATGGTCTGTTGTTAGTTCTTAAGAGGATCATTCTGTTTTTTGTTTTGTTGCAAGTAGACTTTGTCTGAGAAAAACAGGTAGGAAGACTCTTTACAAAGCTTTTGGGATAATCAAGTGAGACATGATGGTGGGTTTTCTAGGCTGGAAGTGCTTGATGTGGGAAGAAGTGGTCAGACTCCGCATGTGTTTTGAAAGTACATTTATTGATATGGACTACAGGAGAAATAGGCTTTTTGGTGTCTGCAATAAGAAAAAGCAGAAGTGCCCCTCGGGGAGTTGTGGAAGCAGGTCTGTGGGAGGAGGTGAAGAGCACACTTGCTTCGGGACGTGGTGATTTTGTGATGCCTGTCAGGTGTCCAGGTGGAAGCAGCAAGTTGGTCTTTAGAAAATATGGGTGGTGAATGTGACCAGGTAGTAGTGCACGCATTTCAGTCTTTGTAAGCAGTGTTCCTGAGATGCTCTCACTTCTTCCTGATGACTCAGGGTGATCATCACCCACATCTCTGTGACACAGGAGATCCTCACTCTCTTATTATGTGGAGAGTTCTTCATTCGAGCTGTGAGGCACGGCTATGGTTATTGAAGAAGTGACTCAACGGGCATCTCAACATGTCTTTGCCACTTATTGTCACATCCTGGTGGTATCAGAGCATCTCCCACTGGGAATCCAGAGCAATATGTCAGCGTGAGAACAAATTAAGGACTAGGCCCTACAGCGATATGTGGTGTCTGGAAAGAGAGCAGTTTCCCCACAAGAGACGGAAAAGAACTGTCAGAGAATTTGCAGGAGATTAAGTAGACTGTGTCATCATAGAATTCAGGAAAGAAAGAGTTTCACAAAGAGGGAAGGGCTTGAGGGTTAAGTGCTATGAAGAGTTAAGTAAGGTAAGAAATGAATGGCCTTTGTCTGACTCCGAGATGACGAGTCGTTGGTGATAATTGCCAGGAACAATTCAGTGGCTTCTCTGGGTATTAATTTCCTAACTGTGAGAACTGGGCACACAAGTATTCCACACTGGAGGGAAAAGAGACCTTACTAGGGCCAGGACTCTATACCCAAAATCTTTCCTTATAAGCACTACCCCAAAATTCTGAGGTATGTAAGCTGGAGTCTCCCTCTACAAAGAGGAGGGCCACTTACAGGAAGAGAATACCTGATGTTTAAAATTTTTACGATAAGCACCATCAGTGGTCATTCTTCTCCTCACCACCCTAGATACCAGCAACAATGTCTAAAATGACTCTTATTTTTGCCCTTTTCCTGGATGTTTCAGATACTCCTGGTGTGGGCCTTTGGGTATTACACTAACAATAATGGAATGTGAAGTCATCACTTGTGCTATTTCAATGCTCCAGATGGTAAATTAATGCTCATCACATCTCCTTGAGGTAGGTCAGCAGTATTAGCTCCATTTAACAAATCAGAACATTAGGAGAGATTCAGTGATTTACTAGAAACCATATATGCCCACTTGTTTATTTAAGGGCTGACTCTCCGGGTTTTGGCTCCTTTGGGCCACCTGTTTCTCCTCTTCATTATTTTCTCATTTTCTATGTGATATCTCCACTAAGTGAAGACCAGGCAAGTCACCCCTTCATCAACAGCTCTTGTCCACTCAGCTTCCTTTGCCAGGTATTTGCGTGTGGGCACCTTCCAAATCTGTTCTCACTTTCTGACCAAATTCCTCTCCAACCTCCTCACTTAGGTGTCTTAGGGTCATTTCAAACCCATGTCCATCTACCCTCTTGGCCACATTCCTGTCTCTGTGAGTGGTGCTACGTTCCCACAGCTCTGTGGTCTCCCGTGGCCACTTTCACCCCTCAGCCCGTATCTGCTCAGTCTTCTCATCCTGTTACTTTCCCTTCTTTAATGTGTCTCCTCTCATCCACTTCCTTCCGTTTAGGGTGGAGAAACCATCGTCTACCACTGGACCTCAGAAATAGCCTCCTCTGAGCCTCTCCAATCCACTCTCTGAGCTAAGCCAGAGTGCTCCTAACAAGATGAAAACCTGATTGCTACTTAAAAATAATCAGGGCCTCTCCTTGCTCTTACATAAAGACCACGATCCTTAATAAGACTTTAATGGATTATTATAGTCTGACTGCTTCCACCTCTGTTTCTAACTCTCTTCTGTGATGAGGACCCAAGCCTCAGATGAAAATGCCGGGAGGCTAACACCTTGATTTTAGCTTGGAGAGGCCTGAACAGAAGACCAAGCCCAGGCCCTGACCCACAGAAACTAGAGATAATAAATTTGAGGTAATAAATTTGTGTTGTGTAAGCTGTTAAATTTGTGGAGATTTGTTACACAGCAGTAGAGACCTCACACATGAGGATACCTCTGCTTGGCTCTCTCCAGAATATTGATTTCCAGTCTTTGCCAGAGTCGAAGGGGAGCAGGGTTGGGAGGAGTTCTGGGGGTGGGGAGAAGGGGCGTCTCTTCTGGTTCCTTACTCAGGTTTCACTTATTCAAGATACATATGCAAAAATATTAATGGAGCCAATAGTAAGCATCAGGCATTACTCTAGGATCATGAGACACAGCAGTGAGCGAAACAGAGGCTCTGGCCCTCCCAGAACTTACACAGTAGTCAAGGGAGACAGGTGAAGGATTATAAACATATTTAAAAAATTAAGTGTAGGCAGAGGTTCTAAGTGCCAGGGACAACAAAGGACACCAGGGTGAGGGCAGCAAGAGTGTGCATGTTGGATGATGGAATGCGGGAGGTGAAGGAGTCAGGTTACCTGTGGCCCTGGGGAGAAAGAACATCCCAAGCAGAGGGACCCTGTGTGTGTCTGGTGTGTCAGTAAGGAGGCCAGTGTGGCTGGGGAGAAGTAAAAGGCTGAGGGGAGGTGTGTGTGTGTGTGTGTGGGGTTTATGTAGGGAGCAGATCGTGTGGAGTTTTAGAGCCTGTCTTAAGGCTTTAGGCTCTCATTGTGAGTAAAATAAGGAAACATTTCAAGATTTTAAGATGAGGACTGAAATGATCCGACTTACGTTTTATGAAGATCACTCTCATTTCTCTGTAGAGAACCAACTCTGGAGGGAAGGGAGAAGACTGGTTTGGAAGCCCATATGGTGATGTAGGGGCGAGCTGATGGTGGCTACACTGGCTTGGTACAAGAGAGAAGTGGCTGGCTTCTCGAATCCCAGTAACCCCGCCTGCTTCCAAAGATATCTCGTGTCTCCACTTCCTGAGACTCCTTGAGAATCAGCAGTGGAAATTGGGTTAGATTTTCCTCTTTCCTCATTTCTGCCCGGAACTTAGTTTTCTCAGATAATCTTCTTTATCTGCTTATTTAAATCTGCTTTCCATCTCACAAAATTTTGCTTGGCCTAGTAATGCTTCCATAACTTGTCAGCCAAACCAAGGCCCCACTGATGGGAAGCTGTTACCAATTGTGCTGGAGCTGCAGGCATAAGCCTGTACAGTCATTCCTGCTGTATGTTTAGATTCCACATAGAAGTGAGATCATATAGTATTCTTCTTTCTCTGTCTGACTCACTTCTTTTAGCACAATGTCCTCTAACCTCCATCCACGTTGTTGCAAACGGCAAGGTTTCATTTTTTTTTTCTGAGTACTATTCCATTGCATATATATATTCCAGGTGATTATATATATGTATATATATATATATATATATATATATATATATATATATATATATATATACACATATATATCACCTCTTCTTTATCCATTCATCTACTGATAAACATTTAGGTTGCTTCCATCTCTTGACTATTGTAAATAATAATGCTATGAACATTGGGGTGCGTATATATTTTTGAATTAGTGTTTTTTATTTTTTCAGATAAATATTCAGAAGTAGAATTGCTGGATTATATAGTAGTTCTGTTTTTACTTTTTGAGGGATCTCCATACTGTTTTCTATAGTGGCTGCAACAATTTACATTCTCACCAACAGTGTACAAAGTTTCCCTTTTCCCCACATCCTTGCCAACGCTTGATATTTGTTGTCTTTTTGATGATAGTCATTCTGACAGGTGTGAGGTCATATCTCATTGTGGGTTTCATTTGCATTTCCCTGATGCTTAGTGATGATGAGCATCTTTTCATGTGCCTGTTGAACATCTGAATGTCTCCTATGGAAAAATGTGTATGTAGGCCCTCTTCTCATTTTTTAATTGAGTTATTTTTTGATGTTGACCTGTATGAGTTCTTTTTATATTTTGGTTATAAACCACTTATTGGATATATTGTCTGCAAATATCTTCTTCCATTCAGTTGGCTGCCTTTTCATTTTGTTGATAGTTTCCTTCACTATGCAAAAGTGTTTTAGTTTGATGTAGTCCCATTTGTTTATTTTTGCTTTTGTTCCCCTTGCCTGAGGAGACAGATCCAACAAAACTATTGCTAAGCTTGATGTTACAGAGGGTACTCCTTCGTTTTCTTCTAGAAGTTTTATAGTTGCAGATCTTACATTTAAATTGTTAATCCATTTTCAATTTACTTTTTTATATGGTGTGAGAAAGTGGTCCAGTTTGATTTTTTGCATGTGACTGTTCAGTTTTTCTAACACCATTTACTGAAGAGTCTGCTTTTTCCCCATTGTATATTCTTGCCTCATTTGTCATAAATAAATTGACGATGCAAATGTGGGTTCATTCTGGGCTCTCTCTTCTGTTCCCTCTTGTTGATCTATGTGTCTGTTTTTGTGCCAGTACCATACTGTTTTGATTAATTTAGCTTTCCAGTATAGTCTGAAATCAAGGATCATGATACCTCCAGTTCTGTTCTTCTTTCTCAAGATTGTTCTGGCTATTTGAGCCTTTTATGTTTTCATACAAATTTTAGGTATATTTGTTCTAGTTCTGTGAAAAATACCATTGGTATTTTGATAAAGGTTGCACTGAATCTGTAGATTGCTTTGGGCGCTATGGTTATCTTAACAATATTAATTCTTCCAATCCATGAACACAGTATATCTTTCCCTTCACTTGTGTCCTCTTCAATTTCTTTCATCAGTGTCTTATAGTTTTCAGAGTACAAGTCTTTTCCCTCTTTGGTTAGATTTATTCCTAGGTATTTTATTCCTTTTGATGCAAATAGATAAGAATATGAACAACTCCATGCCAATAAATTTGAAAACTTCAATGAAATGGCTGGATTCCTAGAAAAAACATATCAATAATTTCCAAAACTGACTCAAGGAGAAACAGAACACTATAATAGTTCTACAACCATTACAGAATTGAATCACTAAATATTCCACCTTTCATCCTAAGTAGAGAATATTATTATACACCTGCTAACGTCTATTATACACCTTTAGGTTACTTTCATCTTCTATCAATAGATTAGATGCCCCAAAAGGGCAATTTACTCAGGTCTATCCCCAGAAAGAGCTTTTTCAGGCTTTGACAATTTTAGTGGCTTAGTCAACAAATATTAATTTAACTGGCTGAAACATCAAGCTCTTTAATACAATTAACTAATGTTCTCATTTCTTATTTATACCTCTTCTCTAGAGCTTTAAAGAACAAAGTGTTCTCTTTCCAGTCTTCAACACATGTTGGAAACATCTTTGTTTGAAGAACAATAGAGGGGAACCAGCTTCCTATTGTCGACCCCACCCACATTCAATGGCTCTGAAATTTAACTTTGATAGCTATCATTTTATCTTCATATTTATAATTTCAATATAAAATATATATACACACATGCATGTATATTTATGTAAAATAACATAAAATGTGACTTTGGTTTTATAGACTATTAGCACTGATTTTTATCTTTAAGATTTGATATTTTTGTCTGGGTCTATGTTACATGTGATATACTGATTATAATGCTGGAATCTGTCTTCTAAGCTTGCAAACAATTCCTTCACTTGACTCCAGGTCTAATACAGTAAAGTGAGTACAAGAAATCAGAAAGGCTTGGAGAAGTCTAGGTTACCCATCTGGGTCTTCGCCACAGCTTTCACTTCTGGAAGCAGTGATGTTGTGTACGCAGGAATCAGAGGACTATTCTGGATTGAGACACAGTCTTACTCAACTTTCAGGGGAAGGTACACAGCCTTTCCCTAAACAAAAAGAAAAGAGAAAACAAGAGAGAACAGGATGTCCTTTTGGAAGATTGACACTTGTGCAGGAGGATGATCACAGATACACCAAGTGACGCTGAGCTGTCGAGTGTGTCGAATAACACGGTTTTGCTTTTCCTTTATATGAGTGACAGCACCTTAGAATTACAGATGAAAATTATTCAAATAATCTGCAAACCAATCTGGACCATGTACATCCTGGAAACATGAAGATTTACCCCTGGCAGGAATGAGAGTGTCTTTGCCAGTGAGCGTCCCAGGGAAAGTCGATGACACACAGCGCCGTGTGTGCTCTTTGCATTGACTGACTCTCCTTTGCATCTGTGATTAGCACAGTGTCTTTCCTCGTGAGAAATGCAGTAATCTGCACTGTTTACCCTCCACGCTTCCCTGGCCACCTGTTCTGCCTTGGTAGCCCTCGGGTCTACTGCACACTCCCCGTTCTTTGTAGTTCCGCCTTTTCATTTTGCCCTTTGGGTTTTCCAGATGGTGTGTCTAGCACTCCTTTTAGTGTTTTCAGCGGACCCTTGCTTCCAGCATTGCTTCTCAGTGCACTGCATTTTATAACAGAGTTAAAAATAGTTTAAAAGCTGAGTGGAAGTCACGGTATTGGGCCAAAGCCAAGTTTACTCCAAACTCACGGGAGCTCAGTGGTTGCTTTAAATTTTCATGGTTGTGTTTGTACAGGACTCGGGTCTCTGTGAAATAAATCTTAAAACCGAGCACTCCGGGTCATGAACACAGAGATAACTTGGTGTTTGAATATGGTAAGCTCTGTCCACTCTTGAGCCAGAATTTGAAAGGTCAGTTGCAGCCTAGATATCCTGACCATAACTTATTGTTGGCAATTATTTAAAATGTTTTCTTTTGCTTTCCTCTTTTCTGTGGTTTTCTTCTATGATCAAATCAGCTGATACTTAACAAATATTTTGATGTAGAAAATTCCAATTTTAGTCACAACATTAGTTAGTTTTACTGGCCTTCCCCCCTCCTTCTCAATAATTAATTCACATTTGAAACAGTAAATAACTATCTGGTCCAAACAAAACTATCTGGGTTTTTTTGTTGGTTCTGTTTTCATGTTTACTGGTTTGAACTAGTAGCAATAGGTTCTAGAACAGGCCAGGGTAACCCTAACATCTAATAATTTACACAGTTATACTCTATTTAAAGTCCCTATTAACCAACTGATCATTAGACTATTTTTCTTTTGTTATAGTTTCATTCATTTTGGTGGATAATCATGCATACTCTTAAATATCCTTTATTCTTCTGAAGCAGTGGTCACTAAGTTACCCTAGATTTACTTGTATAAATTGGTACAGCTAAAATAGAGTTAATTTAGTTGAATTTACATGTTATTAGTCTCTGAAGTCAATGACTTAGTCTCTGAAGTCAATGACATCACTTGACTTTTTTTAGGATTGCTTTAATCATTGCCTTTTGAATAATAGTGTTTGTAGGACCAATACTCAAAAAAATTTTCATGATTTCATTGACTTTGCCTCCTTCCCTTCTTTAGAAGTGTTTTGGAAAGTAAGATGGATACCTCACATATTAGTTCAGTTCTTTTTTTTTAAGTGTCTTTCACATACATAGTGGCAATAAAAATATGGGTCTACAATCTGTCGTCTGTGATTCAGAAGTCCAAAACACACTGGAAAACTATTTTTTGTGTGTTTGTTTAGCTGCCATTTGGAGGCAAACCTGCCATGCTCCAAAGGTGACAGCCAGCCACACCTGCCCTGGGCAGGTGGAAACCTCCATCATCTTCATCCTGTCTTCTCAGTGTGTCTACCCTCATGTCTGCAAGGGTGGCTTTTGATTACCTGGGGCTCCCCAGACCTTCAAGGATGTCATGTGACTCACCGTGTACATGCCTTGTACATTTTCTAAAATCTGAAGGAGGTCCGAATTTGACACATATGTAATTCAAAGGGTTTGGGGTAAGGGTTTACAGGCCTATATTTTGAAGTAAAATAGAATTTGAGTTTTTCTAGACAATGATCATGTTGGGTTAGTTAGTTTCAGTATAAAAGAGGAATTGTAAACATTTGGTCAAGATCAAAATTATTTCTTGAGCTCTAATAAGATGCTGACTTTGCTTTTTCACTATTTCAGAAAGGGTTAAATAATTTTAGGAATTCAGAAATTCTAAAATAATATTTACTAGACAATATTTCCCTCCAGAATTAGGGCTTTGTCTTTAACTGACAATCTTACCTCCTTTCAAGTCAGATGATGGCAGGTACCAGAGGGACCTCCATTTCATTTGAGTCCCCAGGTGAAGTCATCATTCCAGAAACAACTGAATGTTCAGAGTGGGGAAAGAAAAAGGAAACTTGGTAGTTGTTTCGGACCACAGATGTAGGGCTAGCCTTGTGCAAAATTATGAAAGGGAAACTGACTTTGATCCCCTCCCAGTGTTTCTCTCAGCAAACCCCAAAGCTCCAACTTGCTTCTGGAGTAATTTAATATTTCTTAGCTGGTGATTAATTCCTCCTAAAGTTTATTTTCCAATAATGATGTTAGCTTAGAGGAGATTCCATCTAGGGACAATTTACAGGGTAAAAGATGGTGCTTGGAGATTTAAAAATGAAGTCCTCAAGGAATGAACCCATGACGGTGGAATGACCAGAATCAGGTGGATGACATGGAGAGGGACTCATACCTGTAATCTCCTAATTATTCCATCAGGCAGCACAGTCTCCTCTGGTTTATCACGCCTGCTCTGTGTTCTGGAAACAGACTTGATTCACTTGTGCTGTTTTGGTTTTTTCCTCTCCGCATGCCTAATATATATATATATATATTTAAATATATATTTTATGTATTTATTTATATAAAATATATTTATATTTATTTATATATTTAAATATATATATATATAAATATATAATATATAGATAGATAGATGTCTCTTTAGCTTTGCTTTAATGGACTACTTAAAAAGATTAAATGAGCAGCAAGAGGTGGTTTCCAGCAGGTAACTTGGCCCTGGAATCCAGATCAGATAGGAGCTCTTTCCCAAGGTTAATATATTATTCTGAAAATCCAGCTTGCAGACTATCTTTGTGCTTCATCTAAGTTATATAATTAGAGGAAGAGAAGGTGTATAATAGTAGCCCAGGTGAATATTTGATTTCTGTCACTTTTTATATTCAGTTTCATTTGTCTTTCACATGCTAACAGTTTGCCATCTGTATAGTCATAGCTGTTGTCCAAGCCAGTGCCAGGGTTCACTGACAAACTGTAGCACCATCATAAATTCAGGGCATGACAATGGTTTTAGGCAACAAAAGGGCACAGGGACATGCATGCAATACAGAGCTTTGGATTAACAGGTTTATAAATGATATTCTTAAACTAGTTTGAGAATTTAAAGGAGTTCCTTTCTATTTGTATAATTATTTACAAGTGGAATATCCAATAATTGGGAAAGGAAAAACAATATTTAATACCACTCTGCTTCAGTGATGACCTGTAAGCAGCTATGAAAGAGCCCAAAACTTCTAAACTGCTCTTATCTAGGTTATGGATTCATATCATATGCATGTTTAACTTGCAGGCAGTCATACAATATCCATGATTTAATAGAAGAGAGAACGACAGAAAATAATTTAAATAATGTAAACAAACAAGTCAGAGATTTGTGTTCTTGCCTGCAAAACCGAAATGAAGCCTTGGGAGGGGAGTCACGTCAAAAGCAGGAGAATAAATATGGGCAGCTTCTAAGAGTGATGTCTGACCGCAGCTGACCATCAGGGAAGAAACAGGGACCTCGGTCCTAGCATGACAAGGGCGTGAATTCAGCCACCAACCTGGAGGAGCCTGGGAATGAACTCATCCCCAGAGCCTCCAGAAATGAATGCAGCCCTGCACACACCTTGACTTTGTTCTTATGAGACACACAGAATTAATAGGACATGTTTAAAAAGGAGACCTTTGGGGGGAAAGAGAGGTCCCTTTGCAGTATTCTGTATTAGGAATAATACTTAGGGATTTTGGTGGTTGCATGCATCTCAGTTGGACTATTTCCTACAAATGGGCAAACAGTCTTGTGGCCATTTTTCATAAAGGTGCTAATTGTGCATATTTATTACACTTCAAAAATTGTAGTTGTAAAAGTTGCACTTTGAAATCTGATATTATCATCCTGAGTTCTTTTATTTCATTTTTATTGTTTATCACTAGACTAGAAATATGCTAAAATGAAAGAGATGGAAAATTAGAGATTTACCCAGATGAGGAAGGAGGACGCCCATATTTGGGGAGAAAATGAAGGTATTAACATCAACCTGACTTCAGCACCTTCCACATATATTACTTTAATTTGTTTAGTTTTATCAAAATTATACACTCACTTAGATTTAAAAAAAAATAAAGCAGCTCTACAAGGTGAGAAAAAATGGTATTCATTAGTTATTCTATCCTCAGAAGTAGCCACTTACAATTTTCTCTCTTTATTCTTATATTTTGCTATTATTCTATTTGCCTTTATATTTCTGAATTTTTTCCTATATTGCTGTTTTTATTTTTGGTGTTGTTGTTTTGTTTGTTTGCTTGTTTCTAGCTAAGATAGCATCTATTGACGTTCCGTTTTTGAAGATGAGGCTTATTAGATCTCTTATCCAGACTCCAAATACACCAACACTTCCCCACCCAAACTCCAAAACCATCATATCATAATTCTGAGAGAAAGTATCTAGTGTTTACTTCATAATTGTTACAAAAATATATTCATGATTGAGGTTTATAGGTACAATGACTGTGTTCCCCTCTAGGACACTATTTGCATTTTTTTACCATATTAGTGTAATAATCATCTTCTTTGCTTATTTACATAGTTTGTTCCAATCCCTAATTCAGGTCCAAGCTCTCTACAGAGTATTCTCTCCATCAGGTAACCCTTCCTTCCATGCCCCTCCTGCAACACCCCTGCTGAGTCCAGGTCTTCCTGATCTATCATGGGCCAACTTCCCTCTAGGCTTGGGGCCCTGGGCTTACCCAGGGATCTGCATTCATTATTGTGTTGGAAAATCCCTTATCAACTTTCCTGAGTCAAGTCGCTTGCCCTTTTCCTACTTTGGTCACTACTTAAATTTGGTTGGAGCACATCCCGCAGTAGCTTCATAAGAAAAAATGGGTAGAAGGAGGCGAATTATTGACACATATGTATCAGGGTTGCACTTGAGTGCTTGCAACAGAAAACCTAACTCTCCTCTTACAGCCAAAGAGCTTAGTTTTTGTTTTTCACATGGCAAGAAGCATGACGGAAGGACGTTCAGGTCTGCTGTGTGGTCTGCTGTGTCATCAAGGTGTGCCGTCCAGTCTGTGATTCCATCGTGCATTCCTTGGCTCTGCTTCCAACCTCACATCTGTGTTCTGGAAAGAAGGGACCAAACCTTCTCCTCACCTCTCTTTGTTCTTTTATTTGAAAGGGGAAGGAAAAACCTCTTTGCAGCAGACTTCTGCATACATCTCGTTGGCACATTTATGTGACATAAACATTCTTAGGTGCCGTGGTTGTTTTCTGGGCACTTAACTGTTAATAGGAAGATGGGCATGGACAGTGTTATGTGAATAATGAGGTGTATCACACTTGGCATGTTTATAATTTTTTTCCATTCTTACTCTCATTAGTTTAACTGGATAGAATTCTAGGTTGGAAGGCACCTTTCCTCCGAATTTTGGAAGTCTTTTCTCTTGTGCTGCCACAGAAAAGCTTGTTGGACTACTGGTTCCTGGGGATTCTGGAATGCCCCACCACCTTTCCAATGTGTTTTGAAGTTCAGGGCTGTGTGTCTTGATGTGGCTCCTTTTGGCCATCAGTTGGGGTCCTCAGCGAGCCTTCTTAATCTGTGATCCTCAGTCTTTCAAGTGTGGGTATGTATTAAATTTTGGTCTTAGATAATCTCCCACTTCTCTTTTATTTATTCTCTTTTCCTGGATCTCCTATTGGCCAGGCACTGGACTTCATGTATGGATCTTGTAATAGTCTTATCCTTTTTTTCTTTTGTTTTCCATCTTTTTTGTTGTTGTTGTTCTACTTTCTAGCAAGTTTTACAAGATTTTCTTCCAATCCTTCTATTGGAATGTTTGCACATGCTGTCAAATTTTAATATGCAAGAGATCTTTCTGGCTCTTTGAATCCCCTTCCTTTTCATATAAATTCTCATTCTTATTTTAGGTATGAATTATCTTCTCTTATTGTCCTAAAAATATCATTTTTTGAACTTTTCTTCTGTAACTTTTGTCCTACAAGTTTCTGAGTTTTTCTTTCCGTTTGTTTGGTTTTGTGTCTTTTTTTTTTATATTGGAGGCTATTCACAGATGTCTGGAAATCCTTCCCCTCAGAAGTTGATTTGAAGCTTTGTGTAAATGCACAGGCTTGTCAACGCCTGGGTTGCACTGTGGGCTTGTCTGGCTGAACTATTTCATTAGGGTAGCCCCAGATGCACCATCAGTACGTCCTTCTCTTGAGATTCTCATTCTTCTTAGGAAAAAACCTACAAAATTCTACCTGTGGAGTTCAAGTCCATCTGTCTTGCTTCTAAGAAGGGAGTTTGGAGATTCACTTTCCGTGTGTGATCCCTTCCATGCTCCCTGTGCTGTCTCAGGTCTGTGCCTGCACCCCGAGACAGGACACAACCTCTTCTAGAAACAAACCCCCGGGGTCCCGACTTGTTGTGAGTAGGTTCATTACCCTTCCTCTTACAGCAAGGGAGGAAATGAATCTACAAGATACATGACTGTTTCTCATCTCAAACAAACTTTCAAAAGACACCTCTGACCCCAGCTCACCTCCACCCCACCTTGCAAGGGTGTGTGGTACCCAGTTCCTCTGCAGTTCCGGGATTCCGTGCCCCACATCTGCCTGCCTCTGGGCTTCCTGAAGAGGGTCATGGACAGTGGGTGAAGGAACAGCTGCCTTTCATCCACATGCTTTCCTGCTTCCAAAACTTTGTCGTCTCTCCTTCTGTTTCATTGGTCTTTTTTCCTTGGGGTTAAGCCTTCATGTGATCCCTTGGCTATCACTTCTGTGGGCTTTGAGAGGAATCAGTAATCCGCCTTGTTTAATAGGGCCCGACGTCGTTACAATGTCAGAGCACACTACCCTCATTCCCGTCCGCCCCTGCCCTTGGCACAAGAAGCAAACATTCAGCATGTTCCAAGGTAAGAACTGCTTCTTCCAACTTCAGCATAAAGCAGCCGTCCCCAAGCTTTTTGGCATCAGGGACCGGTTTCGTGGAAGACTAGTTTTCCACGGACTGGGTGGGGGTGGGGGATGGTTCAGGCGGTAGTGAGAGCAACGGGGAGCGACGGGGAGTGACGGGGAGCTATGGGAAGCGATGGGGGGCAACGGGGAGCGGTGGGGAGCGACGGGGAGTGACGGGGAGCGACGGGGAGAGACGGGGAGAGACGGGGAGTGATGGGGAGAGACGGGGAGAGACGGGGAGTGATGGGGAGAGACGGGGAGAGATGGGGAGAGATGGGGAGAGACGGGGAGAGAGGGGGAGTGACGGGGAGAGACGGGGAGAGACGGGTAGCGATGGGGAGAGATGGGGAGAGATGGGGAGTGATGGGGAGCGACGGGGAGCGACGGAGAGAGACGGGGAGCAATGGGGAGCGGTGGGAAGCGACGGGGAGAGATGGGGAGTGATGGGGAGTGACGGGGAGCGACGGGGAGGGTGGGGAGAGACGGGGAGAGATGGGGAGCGATGGGGAGCAACGGGGAGCGGTGGGGAGCGGCAGATGAAACTTCCATCTCTCGCCTGCTGCTCACCTCCTGCTGTGTGGCCCACTTCCTAAGGGGCTGGGGGCCAGTACCCAGTTGGGACCCGTGACATAATTCCAGGAAGCCTCTGTGTGAGGTTAGAGAACAGCATTCTTATGATGGGTCCCCCAAATCAGGAAGCATTTCCTGCCCACTATACCAAGAAATGGGATAGAACATTTAATGTATGACTGACCTGAAATGTCATCATCTGTGAGAGTCTGACTAATGCCATTTTGTCCTCAATAAATGAGCATCTCCTAAGCTCTTTATTTAAGTCTGTAGACTCTGTTCCACCCTCAGCCCTGGGACCCGCTACTCTCTGTCTCCCAGATCACACTCTGTGCCAACTCCTGTGGTTCTAGATGTTCCTGGTTTCACACATCAGCTCTTACTATGTTTCCAGGAGGTATTTTCCACCTAACAATGATCTGGAAACTCCTCAGAGTTTCAGATGGTTTAGCAGGTTCTACCTGAGTAATGAAGGCCATCTGAAGATTCACACAAAAGACACCTGTAGTCTTAACGTTTGCTGTAACACAAACAGTAGATCAGTCTTAACAGTCTGATCAAACATTCATGTCTATAAGTTCTGAAGAGATGATCTTAAGGAGTACTAAGGAGTGATAAACTCATTTAAATAGAAAATTAAACAGAGCCTCTGATAATAAAGAACTCATTATTATTTACTCCAAAGCTCACATGATGGTGATAGTAGATTATCTAATTGCAGCTAAGCTGTCTACCAAATTCACTTATTTAGAACTTATCTGAGGACAGATGTGCAAACATCAAAGTTCTCTAAATGGCCTCCTGAGATGGTAAAACTTTTTATCTTGAAGCTTTTAATCATAAGAGGGCCTTTCAACTCTTGGAGTTGGAGTCAACTCTCTTTTATTTTGCACACAATTCAAACAAAAATGTTCATCTTATTGTAAAGCTGCACAAATGGGAAGAGAAAAAGTGAGCTGCTATGGGTAAGTATTCTAATAAGAGAAAACTAAATGGCTAAAAAGACAGAAGGCAGAAGATATATTCTAAAATCAAACAGAAGAAGACTAGAGTGGGCCAAGTGGTTCTGAGTTAGACTTGGAGACATCAGTATGAGCTCATGTTTAACTTTTAGAGACAGATGGACAGATAGAGATGTAATTGTAGATATGTATATTTTTTCAGTTAAGATGCATATGTTTATTTCCTACATTGTCAGCTGAGAGGGTCTAGAAGCAGTGACGCCCAGTAGCAATGAGCTCACCCAAGAGGCAGATCTTGGTTTTTAATACTGTTCTCCAAAAAAGGAACCAGGTTCCCTAGGGAAGTGACTGATTTCAGGAGTAGGGCAGGGAATATATAAGATGAGCTTGGAACATTTCATGGTTCCAGAATGAAAGAAGGTGCTCAAAGAACACAATTATGGGGACTCAAAAAAGGGACAAAGGGATCAGCCTGAAAAAGCTCCCAATGGCCAAAGGTAAAAAAATTTAAGCAACAAAATAAATAACATAATACTGGATTAAAACCCTGATATAAAACAGTGATGAGTTACACTTATATAAATAAGGGATTGAAGAAATAAATAAATGGAGGAGAAACAAATCTCTCATGCAAAAGAATTTCAGATAGATTATGTAGATGGTCCAGCCTCAAGAAAGTGGAGCACTGCCCCTGCCTCTTAAGTGTGGGCTGAGCATGGTCATTTCCTTCCAAAGAAGATGGAAGGAAAGGGGGTGGATGTACCTTATAGTGGAGAACTTGATAAACATGACCTCAGCCAGGTGGTCGAGGTCAACACCAACAGTCACAGATCATGTTGATAGCATGGACTCTTGATATGGCTGATGAGGATGGCATTTTACCTCTGCGGTCGTCCTCCCAGAAACACATTAATGCAGTCTGACCATGAGAGAAACATCAGGCTAATTCAAACTGAGGGACATTCTACAAAATATCTGATCAGTACGTCTCAAAACTATCAAGGTCATCACAAACAAGGAAAGTCTGAGAAATTGTCACAGCAAGAGAAGTCTAAGGAGACACAACAACTCTTTTGGCTATTCAGGATCTTCCATGCTTCCATACAAATTTTAAAATTATTTGTTCTAGTTCTGTGAAAAATGCCATTGGTATTTTGACAGGGATTGCTCATCAATGAATTTGGTAATATTGCAGGATACAAAATTAATATACAGAAATCTGTTGCATTTCTACACACTAACAATGAAGTAGCAGAAAAAAAAATTAAGAAAACAATCCCATTTACCATTGCATTAAAGAGAATAAAATACCTAGGAGTAAACCTACCTAAGGAGGCAAAAGACCTGTACTCCCAAAGCTATAAGACACTGATGAAAGAAATTGAATACGACACAAACAAATGAAGAGATATACCATGTTTTTGGATTGGAAGAATCAATATTGTTAAGATGACCATACTACCTGACTATCAAAATACTGGTGCAATACTATTAACTCAGCTGCAGACCTTATTCAAATTTTGCCCATTTTTCTCAGTGTTTAATATCCAACCCACATTATCTACAGCTCCTGTGTCTCCCAGGTCTCCTCTGATCTGAGTCAATTCTTGTTCTTTCCTAGTCCTCCATGATCTTGATGAAAATGAAAGTTGTGGCTAAAGACATGTGATTACTTATCACGCAGTGAAGCAGAACATTTATCTTAGGTCAAAGAAGTGTTCTTATAAATCAGGTTTTCTCCCTTGAATCTGTTTCCTTGCGCAAGCACAAAAACTACAGCAATCACCACTCTTGTGCTTGTTTGAAAGGCTGCAGGTAAACCTCACAAACGTCTGGAGACTAGTTTTGTTTCACTGCCATCAGATGCTTCAAAGAAAGAGATCAATTAAATCATAGAATCCACCAACTCTTGTGTCAGAAGGTGAAAGATCTGACATTATCATGGAGACCCTAGTCAGTTTGGTTAAGAAGTTTAACACTCAAGATAAAATTGTTTATTTTTCAATGAAATTAAGAAGACACATTTTGATGGAGACTTGGCATCATGGAAACACTGTACTAAATTAAGAAACCTATGGGACAGAAATGCATTTGGAGCTGGTTGTGGTAGATACAAATGTAATTTATATTTCTGTCTAAACACACTGCAATATTCCACAGTAGAGACAGAAAAAATTCTCAAATACACACACACACACACGCACACACACACCCCCCCCAAATAAGTGAACTACAAAATTTTTGTGATGATGATGATATTGAATACAAAAAGAAAACGTAACCATACACAAAAAATAGATTTAATTCTTTAAAGAATTACTTTATAAATAAGCATATGTCATTTTCTGGAATGAAAAATTTGATAGAGCTCTGATTTTTAATTGGATGAATGTATACTCAGTGAAACATTCAAAAATATTGTGAATACTGAAATGTTATTCAGTCAATCTTGTCTTAGAGAAATATTTATCAAAGCAATAAAAGCTATGTGGAACTGGTTTTAGATGAAGTGATCAGTCAGTGAACTTATTTACATTTTACAGTTTCTCACTGTTCCTGTCGGTGGTCATGTGACTGACATCACACAACTCAAAGGCTATTTGTGAGGAGGAAGTAAGATAATGAATATATATGTAAAGCCCCCACCCTAATGTGCAGCACTTAACACTCTTCTATAAATCGTTGCTATTATTATTTTTCCAGATCCTATCTAAATATCTGGCCCATTAGAGGGGTTCAATAAATCGATATTGTCAATTAAGTTTGGTAGAAGCACCCGACTGGGAAAGAACTTTACCAAATTGCTTTTATACCCACCTACAGATTTATACAAGTCAGGAAGTACTTTCTTCTTTTCGGCATGGCCTAGATTCCATCTTCTGTCCCTTTTTTATGGTAGCGGTCACATGGTGGCATTCTCATTTGCAGTACTGGAGCTGCTTCCTTTACAAGACTCCGGGTGAAATCAACCAACGAGCCTTGCAGACATGGGAATGGTCATGGGAATACATGGGGTCAGCGGAAACTGTTTTGAATATGTTATCTTCTTTAGCATTACTATTATTATTGAAACTTACAAATACAAGCATTTAATGAGCAACAGCCTGGAAAATAAAACGGGGTAGAAGTTATGAAAGTAGAGAAGTGGTTTCAGAATTGTCTTTCTAAGTTGCTTAGGTGCAGAGAGATGGAACACTTTTGCCTAGGATATCTGACCCCAGATCATCATGGTTGTGACCTGCTGCTGAAAAATGGTTCCCAACAACTGTCTCCCTGACAGTGCACATGCCCAAGTACCCAGCCGCGTGGACAAGCACTTCACTCTACTTGCCAACTGCAGACAGAAACACTGCCTGTGACAGCATCCTGAGACCATGGGGAGAGGCATTCTGTCCTGTCACCAGCGGCCACCTTCCACAGAAGAGACAAGGACAGAGATGGGAATGTGGGCATCCACTGAGTAGCAGAAATCAAATTATATATAAGAAGGAAAGGAAACATACCTGTTGTATTTTCTTTTCTATTATTCTTTACAGAAAGTGTTGGATGCCTAGGGGATAGGCTTTCTGTGAAGGAACTGGCTGGTAGAAAGAACTCCGTGTAGTTGAAACGGAATACATAAAAATCAGATGGGAGGCCCAGTGTAAACCATCTGGTAGGAAGGGACCTAAAGAAGTGTAACAACTGCCAAGAAAAGCTGACAATGAGCCTGAAAGGAGACCCCAGGAGAGGGTAACGAACGTGGCAAGACACTGAAGCAGGAGGGGCAGGAAGGCCTCAAAGCCACAGGAGGAATAACCAGCCTCAGAAGGCACAAAAGGTAATTTATTACCAGTGAGAATATTGTGACGAAAAGAAAAATTCATTTTGCTGTGGTCAGAAAATAGATGAGGAAAAGAGAAAAGAGATCCAGGCACCAGAAGAACACATTGTAGTTAGTTATCGAGAAGAGCTGCACTGCTGCTGATGCCAAGAAGTCTTGAGCTCAAAGTCTGAGAAACAGGGAAGTGACTAACACAGGATTGGAAAATCATTATGTGTGAAATATCCCATGTCAGGCAGGAGGCTACATCAACATGAATGAAGGTCTCCATGATTTTTAAGACTTTGGTGCAGTAACTGTGAGCATAACGCCCAAGAAAAAGTTTTAATATTCATATTTACTAATTCCAAAATTTATTTTAAAAGTTACACAAGATAAAAAAACTCATCAAGACGGTTCAGAAATTTGCTGAACATGGTGGAAATTATTGAGAAAATGAAAAAAACAGAGAGCAAAATTTCTCCTCATTGCTGTACATCACAAGGTTTAAGAGTTAGAGGAAAAGAAGTACTAACTACATCTGGAACAGAGTCAAATTATACTTTAACTACAAAATATAAGGCCTAAATCTCAATAGAAATTACAAAAAGAAGACAAATCTACTCAGAATAAAAAGATATCCTATGGTCATAGGTGAATTCCACCACTGGTCCCATTTTTCTTCAATGAAATTGATCAAATCTACTGAAGACAATAATGTAAAACATGATGTGGTATACGTATGGTGATACAAACAATATGGAAGAAACATGAAACTACAAGAGGGTCTTTGTATTTAAATATGTTTTATTATTTTGGAGTGGAACACAAAATGTGTTCAAAAGTTAAACTTGGGCATGGAATCATAACACTTTATTCCTAAGTCTTTTTTGTTAATCTATTTTTGGCATATTATAAGCAGTTACTTATTCATCTTTTCCCTAGTTGGTCAAATACCCCCCCCAAAGTAATAATCTACTGTAGATCAACACCAGCAAAATAACCATATTATTCAAGACTAATAGTAGGCTGATTAAGATAAGGGATTTCTTCTCTTTATTTTCTTTCTATTATTTTTTTGGTGCTCTAAATTGCCTAGGTTTTATTTTTATAATATGTTTGTGTCTCCTTTTTAAAAAGTGGACCCTCTGGAGTTAATTATTTTAAAGTGTCCCAGTGGACAGTAGAGGACCTATAGTGTCACTTCTGTGTTCAAAGGAGTAATGTATTTTTCCTAAATCTCCTTTCAAATCTCATAATCTTGAGAAAACATTCCTTCTTGTTTCTGAGCTGCTGAGTGTCTAAAGAGTGTCTCTATGTTTCCTCACACAGTTTTAAAGTATCATATATGTTTGTACAGGTCTGAAGCCAGACTATCAAATCTTCTAGTCAGTGCTTACCATACTTCCTCAAATATATTTTATCTTCTAAGGATAATGAGACAATGATTAGAATGAAAATTTTCTCCAATTCAGTACATCTTTGAGCATTTATTTTGTGTAATATATGATTCTTGGGTTTATAAAGGACTCAAACATGAAGCATTCCCACTCTGTGGAGAAAATCAGGCAGCTGTGAAATCATTCTAGTACAGATTTGTCTATGGAAAGGGTTAAAATAGAGAAATGACCCGAAAAGGTGACAAGACGGGGAGAGGGTCAGGAAGACCTTCACGAAATTTGTCCAGGGCATTGAAGGGTGGATAAATCCTCTGTTTATAGAAAGTTCACTTTCCTCTTTGTTTTCTTCGAAGATTGAGAACCCAGAGGTGAAAAAGTGAATCAATTAAGATGAATTGGAATTCAAATTAGGATTCTAAAATATACTCTTTAAAAAAAAAAGTACTTCAGATTCCTTTCCTTTTGAGTGTGAATTTCCATCAGGATATTATGCAACATGAATTGGTCATTTGTAAGCTAAGTACTAGTTATCAATGTCAGGGACTGTTCTTGCTCTGAAAATTATTTTTTCTCCCATCATTTTTTTCTTTCTAAAACTGTTTTAGTTTCCCTATGTACTTAGATTTTGCTTGCCAAATGTACTCATTTGTTCATTTATTCAATCCACAGAAATTCATCATGCACCTAATTATTGCCATGCATGGGCCTAAGCAGTAGAGGTCCATCAGTGGACACCTCATTGGTTCTAGATGCTGAGAACCTTGTCCACTTGAGAGGACAGCAGGAAGATGAATGTCCATAAGGAAAGCCAGCTTTTAGTCAAGGCAAACAGTAGTGGGAAAGTTCAAAGAAAACATGAGGAAATTGGGATATTGGTTTGTCTGGAGGAAAGGACAGTAGGAGTGCATTCATGGACATGGTGTAAAAGTAGAGATGGGTGATGCCTATTAGATTTACTTGGTGGGAACTTGTACATGAAAATGGAGTAATATTTTTAAGGTGCTTGAGGAAATATGAATGAAAAATTTTTATATTCAGCAAAAAAATCCTGGAAAACTTAGGGCATGTGCTCTCTTGAGTCTTTCTTGAGTGTATATGTGAAGATGAGCATCAGTAAACCAAAATGACTAGACACCTCTGAATAGAGAGACTGCGATGGCCAGTGAGCACATAGCTCCTTGTGAGAATAACACTGAACAAAGGGGTAAGAGGGAGAGTCTAGCCTTTGACAGATGCATCCTTTGGCAGTATAATTATAGTTCAACTATGAAAATGGAGCGAGAATGAGACAACTTACTGTAAAAACAATTTTTAAACTTTTCAGTAATTTTATCGGTAGCAGTAATATGTAGTATTGTTATTTTGAGACTAATATGTTTTCTGGAATAAAGCAAAAAGTAAGTAATTATGTGATATGCTAATTCAATCATCTGCTCAGTCCTTGATAGATTTCTGATGTAGAAGAAAGCTAGAGATGTGATATGTAAGAGACAAAATAAAAAGCCTATAGTCCTAGATTCGAGTTGTTATGTATCAGAACAAGCTTATATGTTGGTTGATCCCCTAGCTAGGCCCTGAAAATACCTAAAAACAATACCAGTCTGATAGCAAAGACCATTCCTAGCACCCAGGTGCTGTCATGGAAATATTATCTCCCAGTAAAAGAAACCAGAGTTTCTAAGAGAAATGGAGCAGGAAAGGTACAAAATGAATCTGGAAAACATCTCAACATATCAGACAGAAAGAAAGGTATCAAAGACTATGAGAGTCACATCAAAATGACTCAAGATTCAACTTGAAGAGGCTCCCATTGGCCAAAGATGAACTGTCTGAACTTCAATAAATATAGTGATAATAGTGTCTAGAAACCTACTGAATATGTTTAAATCTGCTTATTAACAAGAAATTTTAGAAAACCTAATTGGTCTCCTTTGGAGGATGATAGGGAACAAATTAATTACTTTGACAACAGTAAATAAAAGAATAACATCAAACCCTATTCTGCCTCTCCAATATGAAGTCTGTTGAGAAACCAAACAGTAGGTGAGTGTGAGCTTCTTCTTATGAATATATTCTAATATAGCAAAAATAGATTATAGAATTAGAATACCGTCATCTTGCAGCTTCACTGAATCCCTGTATCTAGTCATTGAGCATCATCATCTGGTAACATCAGAAAAACATAACCAGGCATGATGTACTTCATGGTGGAAACACACAACCCCACCGGGCCTACCATAGGCAAGTACCTGATCGGCTCAAGCCCTGCCGTCCAGAGGCAGTTTGCAGGATGCAGGGGACGGAGAGGCAGGCTGAACCGCACCGCGCATGAGGTTAGGAAAGCTATGGGGGCTCCACGGGATAGCGGTGGCCACGGGGGAGTACAGAGGTGACGGCATTGGGACAGAGCACACAGAGAGGCTTCTGTGGCTGCAGGACACTAGCAAAGTCCTGCGTTTTGACCTGGCTGGGGGTCCACATGGGGTTTTCCTTGTACTAATTCATTAAGTTCCACATCTGTTTTGTGTCGTGTTCCTGTATGTGTCTTATTTTAAAATTTTAAAAGATTAAAAGACAAAATAATGAAAAAGACCTGTGTATTAATATTGTTACATTCGGAGGGGATGCAGATTGAATGAAAATTGATATTAGGCTATGCTGGAAAAAGTTATCCATATTTTAAATTATGAACAGTTTCAGATGTGTAGAAAAATAAAGGAATACTCTATGACACCAAGTGCACACCAGCCAGGATGGCCTAATGTGATCATGTTGTCATTTGGTTTCAAGTTTTAAAATAAAAAGAATGTTAGATATAAATTAGGTTCTTTTTGCTCCCCTCCAAATTCTCATTCCCTTTCTTCCTTCCATTCCTTCCCAGAGGAATTCACTATCATTATTTACAGTAACAATAACAATGATGATAATATCCTCCAG
Organism: Mesoplodon bidens; assembly: GCF_964165515.1. Classification (NCBI taxonomy): domain Eukaryota; kingdom Metazoa; phylum Chordata; class Mammalia; order Artiodactyla; family Ziphiidae; genus Mesoplodon; species Mesoplodon bidens. Next base: position 87,625,344 of record NC_138170.1, read on the forward strand.
CATTGATGGAACACATACTACATGCCAATAAGTCGTGTCAAAAAGTTTTTACACTTTATCTGAATAAATTCTTTGAATCCTCAGAACAAACTTATGAAGCAGTTGCTACTATTTCCCTCATTTTGCAGGTGAGGCCTGGAGTGATCCAGGGTCTCAGAGCCAAGAAGCAAGGAAGCCAGTACTCAGTCTTGGGCAGCGTGACTGCTGGACACCAGTGTCCACAGAACAGCAAGGGGCCAAGTGGAGAGAGTTCGGGAGTGATGATCTCATCTTCAGAAACCAGGCTTTTCTTTCTTATAGTTCTAATAGTTATAGATTCTCTTCGGTTTTCTACATATACTATTATATATTCTGCGTTAAACAATATATACAATTTATATATAATAAATGTAGTTATACATATTCTTAAAATAAAACTATGTTTATAGATATATAAGTAAATTGCATGTAGTAATATATAAATATATAATTTCTTCTTTTCTCCTTTTGTCCTAGCACATAAATTAGTTAGAACCACTAGCATAAAGTCAAATGCCAAAATATAAAATCCTGGCCAAAAAGGGACACATTTTAAAGATGTCTTGCCTCCTTTGTGATACTTGGATTGCATGTAAATAGCCAAGTTGTCTAATGTTCTGGCTATCCATCCCAATTATTGAAAAGTTCTTAGTTGAGGTAACGCTCAATTTCTTGGGACCTCTGTCTCCTCAACTATAAAGGTAAATGAGGCTATAATATTCTAGGGGTCTTTTAGTTTAAAAGTTCTATGATTCTTCAATCTCCAATTTTCACAAATATTGTTGAGTGAATAAGTGATGATTCTGTTCTCTTAATTTTTGTTAACTAACGACTAAAAGTTAGAGGATAGCATAGGGATCCTCAAAATATAAAGATAGATGTCTTATATATATTTTAAAAAGTAGCTGAATAAAAGTCAGATGAATTAATTTTCATATTTTATGATTAGTTTTGGAGATAACAGAATGCACTGCTTAAAACTCTCTGGGCATGGATAACGTAAAGCTGATTGCATTAAAGCTGCTTGGTAGAATTTTACCTCATGTTTTTTTTACTCTTACTGTTTATCTGTATTTTCTAATTAATGACAATAAACACATAACTTGAAACATAAAATAGTAGATAAATCTATGATGCCTTAAGGACGCGCACCACACTTTATGTATGTGTGTATCTTTTTCTCTGTCCACATCGCCTGGTCTCTGAAACCAGGCCAGCGGTTCTACTTTCCTTCCCCGGAGCCTCCATGGGCTCATGTTCGCTCCATGCTCGGCATCGCACCCTCCCCCTTTCCATGTCTGCTGCCCTTTCTACCCCCTACCCCAGCTGGCTGGCCCTGGCCCGCGCGCAGCCGTTCCTATGATGCAGTACTGCAGAGGACGGGTGGCAGGGGGCTCAGCCCCGCAGAGCACCTACTAAGCACCCCCTTGGAATCCAGGCAGATCTCCTGGCACAAAAGACTGTCCGTGATGGTCCCTGCTGAGGGCAGTGCTGCCAGCTGCCCCCCGATCCTCTCTCGACACTGAGGCCTGCACACTTTCCCGCTCATCTTTATTTTTCTTTCTGTCTGAACACCGGCTTTGCCTGACTCTTTTTGGACGCTACTGCATTTGCTTCAGCTGCTGTGGTTTCCTCCACAACCCAGGGGCCAGGGGAACGCCCCTGCTCAGCAAGCGTCCTGGATGAACCTCTGGGGCTCCCCGTGGTAGGATCTTTGATGGTGTACACATGTCTGAATGGCCTTGCTCAACACGTGTGACCTTGTCTTTGAGATTCGTCTTTCGGAGCCAGTTTAGAGGCACCCATTTGAGACTCCACCTGGCTACCTTCTGACCACATTTGGTCTTTGTCTCAAGAGAGTATTAATAAGTGTAGCATTTATTTTATTTACTAGGTTGCTTTTCCTAGAAATTCATTTTCCAAGAATGAAGAATCGCTGCACTGAAGAAATGATATAAGGTGTGCCAGCACCCCTGAAGGTACCCCAAACGTATCTTGAACGATTAAGACCAGTCGTCAGCAACACACAGCTCTGGGATCAGGGTTCTGAGTAAAGGGAGCAAAGCTTCTGGAACGAGTTAAGTTTGGGTAGTTAAATCACTCACAGTATTTTTTCAATATGTTTTCTGACTTTCAAGTTAAATGAAATAATGCATGGAAAGTATTTCTGAAGTCTCTGGTATATTAATTCCCTCTCTCACCTGGTGTATTGGACCCAGTTAAAGAAACACAGCAAATTGCATGCTATGTTTTTCAAACTTTGCTTGAAATCCTTGATGCAGATGATTTATTCATTTGAGTTCACATCCCAATTTGAGCTCTATAGGCCCACAAGTAAATAAGTGTTTAATTTCCTGCTAACCAAATATCCTTAGATGTCTTTAAAACAGTATGCTGTCTCCAGTGAGTGACTGTGCCATGTTAAAAGCTCAAGTTAGTTTCACATTTTGAAACCCCCCCATCTACCTCCCTCTCCTTCCTTCTCCCCTCCCCCTCCCCCATCATAGATTATGAACCAGTCCCCACCTCTCTAGACTTCAGTTTTCTAAACTATAACACTAATAATATCTAACGTGACCTTTTTACTTCTAATTTTCTATAATTCTAATATCTGTTTATGCTTTTATTTCTATTTAGAAAGTAATTGCATTTGGGAAATGAGTTCTAATCGCATGTGTTAAAAGTCAGCTAATTAAAATAGACAGCTCTCTTAAATAAATTTAGATAGTGGGCATCCAATAATTTCCATTTCTCATGACTGCCATGAAACAGAGTGGTATTCAGCCCCGGTCTTTGAAATTCTTTTTTGGGGAGGGTGAAAGCAGGTTCAAGGAAAAACAACTCTGCTCCTGGATGCTACGTTCAGAGAGAGCTCTGAAGAAGCACGCTGAACCATCCTCCTGTAAAACTCACCGTCAACCCAACTGCAATCAATCAGTGTATGGAGAGGGCTTGGAAATTTACATTGCTAAAAGGTATAGAAGAAAACATAATATACGCTGCCGTCCACACTGGACTTGTGGGAAGGTTAGTGAGTGGATGGCAGAGGGAGTCCAACAAAATTCAAGCCTTGAAATGTGGGGATGGACAGGCCACTGCAGGGACCCAGAGGGGAAAGCAAGGAGGGCCAGAGTCGACATGGGACAGATGGGATGGACTGATTTTCCCAAAGTCTGAAGCTGCTGAGTATCCCATGCCTGTCTTCCTATTACACGCAACTAAAGGCCCCAAATAGAGCAAGAGTTACAGGGCTGTAGGGTAACGACTGCACCCACATTGAACCAGAGAAGAAAGGTGACCAGAGAGGTTTCACGGGGCCTGGACAGTGGGAGGGGGAGCCTGTCCCAGCATTGAGCAAACATTCGTCCATTGTTAGTCAATAACTATTTATTATTATTGATACCTATGTATGAAAATGAGCTGGGTGTTTGGTTATTAGTAGTATCTTATATTCCTCCGTGTAGGCATTCCTCTGGTTTCTCTGGACCAGGGGATTTCCAGCAGACCTATGCCAATCCAAAGCCAGGAGAGAAAATTAATGGATTCTATCTGAGATCCTATCAGCACTCACTGGCCAAATGTGGCAACTGAGCACTTAAAAATGAGCTGGTTCCATGCGTGATGCATGGGGACTGCAGAGCACACAATCATGGTGACAGTTGTTAACTAGACTTACTGTGGTGACCACTTTACAATATATGCAAATATTGAATCATTATATTATACCTGAAATTAATATAAAGTTTTATGTCAATTATATCTCAGTAAAAAATAGAATTACACACAAAAATATGCAAAACATCTTTTAAATATATTTTATGTTGATTACATTTTGCTTTAGATATATTGGATTAAATAAAATATATTAGGAAAGTTAATAAAATATACCATGAAAGTTAATTTTCTGTTTTCTTTTTATCTGTAGCTACTACAAAGTTTTTGACTGTATTTGAAGCTTACATTGTATTTCTATTGGAAAGCACTGATCTAATCCAATGTTTCTCAACATTTGCATACAAATCATCTGGGAATTTTCTTCAAGTGCAGATTCTGATTCGGGAGGTCTGGGTGAGGCTCCCAGGAGATGCGGTGTGGCTGGCCCTGATGCTGCATGCACGTCTTCTGTATCTATTTTAAGAATAGAATGAGATCGAAGACAAAGGCATTTTTACTCTGTAACTGGGAAGCAGAACTCCTGCTGTGGAGTGTATTGAAAGATAAAGCAAGAATTGTCCCTTATTACAAATTATGAAGACCACACATCAAAGATGTGTCCTCAAGATGTTTCTCCTTGCAAAGTCTCTTCCATCTTGATACTGTAATAGGGCTGGTAAATGATAGAGCCAAGAAGAGTTGGATTTTATGAGCCTACTTACTTGCTTCATTCCTGATATGATGTAGATTCTGGACCAATGAATGTCCTGTCCTGAGCCTAAGGGATTTTGCATATGCAGTTGGAGAGAAACAATGTTTAGAGCTTGAATGCCATGGGATATTGAGTGGAGAAGAGCCACCCCATGTGGAAGGCTGAGTGGTGTCTTAATAAGTAAAAAAAAAGAGGGCACTGGCCCAGGATTTGCGGGTGACGGTATTAGTGCAACAGATGGTGCTTAGAGCCCTGTTGTCAGGTAAACCCTGGGGAGACTCTGCTCTGTAACTTGGCTCCCATCTTGTGGGAGGAGTAGCATCTTTGTGTGGGTGCTGGTGTGTCTTTGTGATTTGTGCTTTTGTGCTGTCAGAATGCTTTGGTTTGAGAAAAAGAAACCAATTGGGTCCTTTAAGCAGAAAAGGCAGTTTATTAACAAGATATTGGGAGCTCACAGAGTGCCTGGGAGTGGAGGAAAAGGAGAGAGGGCTGTGCAGCATTTAACAGTGCTCGTGCCACACAGCTGAGCGAGTTCCCTCAGGACATCTTAACTGGTTCCTCGGGCGTCAGACCTGCTGCGGTCACCCAGGCCCCCACCTGCTGCCATCATTGTCCCACCCATGTGACAGAGCTCACAGGGAGGGACATTCCTCAAGGAGGGATGGAAATGGAACAGATGCCCACTATTGCTAGCCTTTGCTGCCCAACGTGGGCACTCATCTCTGAAAAGAATTTGTGTAACCTCTTGGTCCTTCCTAAGAAAGGAACAACCCCAATTTTTTGTGCCACTCCAAGCCCAGGATCTCTAGGTTGTGTCCTTCCTCCTCTGTTCTGCCATAATTCCATGTCAATCCTCTGAATGCCGTAGACCACCAATACCATAAAACCACGGGCGAAAGAGAGGAGAGGAGACAATTAACAAAACCCTGTAAAACGCATGTGACCAAGCAAGGGAGAGAAGCGCAGTGGAATGTTATCCTCCTTTTGCTCGCCAGGTCTCCACAGACATTCACTCTATGTCCCTGCCTGCCCTGTCCTGCACCCTTTGCTTTCAGCCACACCCCTGCCAGGCAGTCGCTCACCTCCCCAGATGCCCCAAATGTCCCTACTGAGAGATCTGAGCCCCAGTGTCAGTCTGCATGGGGGTGGGCTCTTGTCCACTGTAGCTGTTACCTATGAACCTGGTGTTACTGAAAGGTGCTCAGGAACCCCCTCATTCCTTTTAAATTCCCCTCCCCTCCTTCCTGCACAGTAGTCTCCCTAACAATCAGCATCAGGCTCCTCAGCCAGCACCATACACCCTCCTTGGCCTATCCCCCTAGTAACATGAAGACCCAAAATGAGAAAGCAGAGAGCACAGAGCAAAACATCTTGTCCTCTGTTTGTAGACAAACCCTGGACATGTCCAGACAATCAGACCCCAGTAACTTCCTACGGTGCGGTCCCTGTGTTTTTTATTGAATTTGCCTCCTGGCCTCCGGTGAGACTATATTTTACCAAGAAATTTAGAGGGAACCCTAGCCCCTGTGCTTGGGTCCTTTTAGCATGCTGTCATTGCTATAGTGGGCCAGCCTCAAGTCCTATGGGTGGGAAGATGATTCTGTTTTCTGCAAAGATGTAGAATTAATTTAACCTGAGACAGGACAATGGCGATATACTGTTGTTCCCAATACATGAAGGGAAACCACCTGGGCCCATCTCTTGTGGGAATAGAACTGTGTTGATTTCCTTGAATAAAGTACATTTGGAATGATACCCTGGCTTAGGGTTCCAGTAAGTCACAGCCATCCTCCTGGGACCTGCCTTCCGTACCTGCCAAGTCGATGAATAAAAGGAGACAGGAGGAGAATCCCCACGGCTCCATCCTTCCAGACCTGGTTGACGGCTCTACGTGTGTAACTTCTCCAGCAAAGGCCACAGTGCCTTTGACTGACTGTGCTGACAGCTCATGTTTTAGGGAGCTAAGGTGGAGATTCTGATGATCGTTGACTGTCTTTGTCATGTCTTCCCCTAGGAATCTGGGGGGGAAAGTAGGGAGAATTTAAGGTCCCCCTGAACTAATGTGTCATGGGTCCCTCTCCCCACTTTACCCAGTGGACCACGCGATATTCTGTGTTCCCAGGAATTTAGGCAAGCCAGGGTCCAGTGACACCCATGAGGTCTGGGTGTTTCCCTTTTCCTGTATATTATTACCCTGAGAAACAGCTACTGGGCCGTCTGAGAAAGATCTTTTATTTTCATGATGTTACTGCAAGGTCTTTCTTCAAAGATACCCTTCATTTTAGATGCCCTGGGTTTGGGAATCTGCTCATTTCTAGGACTGGATGAGGGCATGGAATCTTTATGGTGGGGCTCATATCAGACATCTCGCCACAGACACCAAAAGTCTTCAGTTCTACAAATCAAATAGAGCCTTCTTTTTCAGTTCAGCAAATCATTACATGTGGCCATGGATGATCATTTAATTGCTTTACCCGCAGGTACCTTGAGAAACAAATTCCTAACTTGCCAGATTTTCTCTCCCAAGTGAAATAAGTAATCTTAATTTCCCCTATTTTGATGTGTCTGCTATATCCTAAGTATCAATACATGTATCACTCTGTATATGTAGCTACAAGTAAATAAGTTGGCTGCCTGAAGTAGAAAAGACAGAACTACTGGGATGTCTGCAATATCAGACTTCCAGGTTAGCTCATTAAGAACAATCCCTAAAAGTATGCAATCGACTTGATCCAGTTAGGACAGTGCTGCTACCACCATAAGCATGAGACATACTGTTCTTTCTCCAGGAAATTAATTGTGTTACAACTGCCACCATCACCATAGAATAATCTTTGAGGGCCATACTCCTTTGTAACCACCTTGCAATTCAAAGTCTAGGAAGGGCATGTCATAATGGTGAATCATAGGTCATGTGCCCACATCTTAGCTGAAAGGGAAGTCGGAAAAATAAATATCTAGTAATTTTAGTATCTATAGTGAGAGACAGTCCCTACTTACTAAGGAGACTCAAATATTGGGGTGGGTCTAGGTATAGGAAGGAGGTTCACATGCTGGAAACTCAAAGAGAATGAAAAAGCTCACTACACTGTGAAGAGCAGACGTGGTGTCCTTCTCCTCTGGTCAATTTCTAGTATCTTCTCTGCATCCATGTTTTTTCTAGATTCTCTTTTTCTGAATGATTTTCAGTACTAAATCTATTCTAGATATGCATGCTACTTAATACTGTTCCCAGTAAAATGAAGACAAATTCAATTCTAAATAAGGTAAAGGTCTAAAATGTGTCTATGCATATATATGTTTTTACTTTAGTGATGAGACCCATAAGTGAACTGGAAAATCAATCGAATACTTTGAATAAGCACCTGATTTGTACCAGCACTGTTACTATGTACTCATAAGCTAAGATGTATAAGTCCCTTCCTTCAAGTAACTCAAATAGTTGTAGAGACATTAAACAGATGACACAAGGATGAGAACACATGATATAAAGACTCCAGATGCAAGATTGTTCAGAGACAAGAGATCCGGAACCTAGAGGTAGTTTGGAAAGACTTGTTGGAAGGCAGATATTTGTGAAGTTATTGGGCTACCAAAAGTTAATTGAATAGTACTTATTTTTGTAAAATTGTAGATCGTGTTTTTAAAATTATGAACTTGGGGGTGAGATAAATATCTTTTATAGATAACCTTAGTTTGCTGGCTGTCATCATCTAAACCTTAAATTCTCAATGACCTTTCAGATCTCAGAATCACATTTGATACAATTTATATCTAGATGTTTTGCCAAAAAAATGACCAGTTGTATAAAATCAGCCCAGCTCTATAAAATCATAGATTCTCTAAAAATCTGAATATGGATGCTTTATTTCTCCAGACTCCCCCAATATCTATTTACATGCAATGGGATAGTCAGTTCAAGATGGATACAGAAGCACAACAATGAGTTCATGGCCTGTCCTTTCTGATCCAGCTCGGCCACTGAGGTTACGCAACCAACTTCCTTCTGCCCATAACTGTACTTGATATGCCAGCTTTTCTTTGTGATATGACCCCCAGATTTTACTCATTCCTCTGTTTTTCAGTTAATCACCTAAATCATATTCCTTTTATCTATTTGCTCCTGAAGCACTCTACAGATGTTTTGATTAGTTGAAGCCAATTCCCCACAGTTAGAATGGGTTTCCCATCTGTATCATTGTTTGATATCTTAATAAAATAGCCCTTATCTCATATATGTCTAACTCAGAAATTTTAGTTTTTGATGGAGTGGGTTATGTTAGTGCCTATTTTTGCATAGCATACATTGGGATACAGAAATATCTGGATTCCAGATTATAACCATTTTAACCATTTTCTACCCACTGTAATGATTTCATTCTATTTGCTGCTGTCCTACATGAGTCTAACACTCCTCTGTATATCACACCACTCTGTCACTGATGCAGATATAATTCTGAACTAAAGCAAAGAAGATATTTTAGGACATCTCATGAGCTTCCTAAACCAAAACCCAGATAGGTCATCCTCCTGCTTCACATGGAGAGCTACCCCCATGCCTTAGCCTTGGTGTGAAAAATGGCATGTGAGGAAATGGAAAGTCCCCTGTAGATACCAGAGACCAGAGTCTGCTCAGAAATCCAGAATTGAAAGGAAGAGACAGTCCTTCTTACACTATGAGAGATCCCTCTATTGTCGGAACAATCAGAACATACATTAGATGGATGGAAATACAGCGTAGGATATGACCTGTCTGTTTTATAATTCAAGACACAAAAGTACCTGGATTTTTTTGTGTGTGTATTAAACTGGAGGACATATCCATTAGAAGGGGCTTCATATTCCAATTTATATTCTCTTACTAATTAATTAAATAATGGAGATAAGCTATGAATTTTCTAATACAGAAAGGCTTTAATCTGTACTGTGAACTTCTAAGGGCAGCATAAAGCATATTAAAAATAATTTAAGAAAGGGTTTGATAGATATTTGGAGGCAAAAAATGTTTCCTTATATGATTTAATTGCAAACTACAAAGAGATTTTTCATTTCAATAGCCTTTGGGGTATTCCCCAACCCTTGTGGTGTGTCCTTAAGGGTTTTATTTACTGTCCCGTACTGCAGAGCAGATTCCATTTTCTGAGAAATCATAACTTATTAAGTGAACCTACAAGGTAACAGCAAGATGCCGACTGAAACACTGCTCTGCTGTGTGCTCTGTGGCTTCATGATTCATTCATTTCTTCCTCTCCTCTTAGGCCATCTGAGTGCTGCAATCTCAAGCTGTAAGGTAATGCAGAGGGTGGCTGGAAAGAATACAAATGCTTGGCTGGAGCCACAGCCAGTCTGGGGCAGTTGTTGTCAGTAAGAAGAGGGTGAGCCCATGTGCTGGCAGTGTGGTGAGGGCAAGGCATGCTTCCTGCTGCAGAGCCCAGAAATTCCTCCCCTTTAAGGTAAAACCCCAGGTGCTGTGCTCCTGTCATTTCAGGGAAATACATCTGCAGCTTCATGTACCATGAGCTCATGAAGTAGGGATATGCCTCTGTGTGTGTTGCGTGTGCTTGTGCACACATCTTTGCATGTGTGCAGGAGCCCAGTGTCTAATAGACAATGTGTTTCCATAGACATGTACATGTGTGTAAGAAACACATTCACATATGTAAATGTGTGGTTTAAAATACCATGGCTTAGTATCCTTTAGAGATTTTTTTCTAACTATAAGATAAGATATTTGGAGATAAATTTAACTTAAAAAACTGAACTTAATGCTAACAAAACTAAGATAAGGCAGAGAAACTCACAGGGAATAACTACATATGTGTGTATGTATGAGTACATATATATTCTTTTCATTTGTCCTTTATTTTTAAATGTGTATTTGGAAGTATTTTTAAATAATGATATATATTCGAACCCTTAAATAGTGTACTGGAGCTCACTATTTGCCCTAAACATTCTTTTTTGTTTTCTGTAAATTTTATTCTGCTTCTTGTTTAGAGGAAGGCTTTGTCCCTTATAAGATGGAAAATTTCCCTTTGTGCTATGGTTACAGTTCTACGACGGGTTTGGAGTCCTCCCTAACTGCATCATGACCACACAACCTGAAGAATTGTCCTTTATCAGTATGGCTGTTTGTCTGGGGAGCTCAGGATCTGTGTCTTAGACACAGGAGAATACATGCTCCCATTTTTTTTTCCACAGACTAGAAATGATTCCTATTCTTTGCTCCATAGAACATCCGATGTGGTGCCCAATCAGCTGAAAAAGCTGCACAGACGTCATTAGTTCTGTGTGTGTGTGTGTGTGTGTGTGAGAGAGAGAGAGAGAGAGAGAGAGAGAGAGGGGGAGAGACTGCAGATGCTTTGCCGAGTGCCGAGTGGAGTCTCCATTAGGGCAGCTCTATTGATTTCTGAATCACACTGCAGCAGCAGCAGGGCTGGAGTGCAGGAGGGAAAAGATCACATCTCAGAGACAGGGATTACTAAAGGCCAAATAAGTGTGTATATAATAAATATATAAAAATAAGTATATCTGTATATATACACACGTATATTTGATTTCACATAAAACTCATGCATCTGTTACCAAAAGAAATCAAAAAGGGGAAATTTAGACAGCAAAACTGGAAGATTGTTACTGATGTAGAGTGACATGTATAGGAAGTGAGATAGAATGGATTCAGAAAAACCCTTGCTTCTAATTTTTAAGGCATTTTTCATGAGAGATGATAATGTTCTAATTTCCAGAATGCCTTAAAAAAAAACCTGAAAAATTTTTCAGAGATATTGAAAAGTATAGTTTATTTGAGGGCAATCTTAAAGCTATACCTGAGAATTTTTTTTAAAGTCAGAGATTCATTTTTATTAAATTTTGTTAGATTATTGTATCAGTTCGTCCCCTTTCATTTTTCTGTTTTTGATGTCTTGTGTTGCATAATATCTAGGATACAGTAACAGGCTGGTTGCAAATGCTTGAAACAGAAATAGGTTTCTTCGGAGGCTGCATTTCAGAGGGTCCAACTGTGAACCTGGGAGGTCGAGTTAGAGTTCTCACAAGGTCTGTTGTCCAGGATTTGGTTAGAAATTATTGTATCTAGGTGTAAAAAATGTTGTCTTGGTCTTTTAGGCAGCTTGAATTTACAACTGGTTCTTTTACCCCAAGGCTTATCAACTGTCCCCCTCCCCAGAAGAAAGACGGAGGTAAGTTCAGTTTCACAGTTCTGGTGTCGGCAGGCAGGCAGTCTGCATGTGAGCAGCAGAAAATTAGAATAATCGAACAATCCATTTTACAAGCACACACACACACACACACACACACACACACACACACACACTGCAACACCAGTCGGTTGAGGGGGAAAAGGGCGATACCTTTTTAAAAACCGAAAGGCAGCAAGCCATTATTAGCAAGAGCTATATTGAGCATGCTTGCCAGACAGGCAGCAAAGCTGAGCTCCAGTTCCGCCCAGACATGTGCCTTGCCATTTTCATTTTAATCAGCCTGCTCAGGATGGCTGCTGATTCATTTTGCAGGATGTCCCCCTGGGAGCCAAGGTGGAAGCCTGAGGCGAGCTGCTATTGCATCAATGCAGCCACACATCAGACAAGGGTGGAGGCAGGGGGAGAGTACGGACTGCAACGCACCACATCCCAAATTTCAATATGGCTATTTAATAAAGTCCTTCGTGAAACCAAGGACTTTACAGTAAATATAATAGAAGAAAAAGAAAAGAAAAAATATGTCACATTGTCATTTCATCATCCAACTACCCCCAGCATGCGCGTGCATGCATACACACACACACACACACACACACACACACACACTTCCACAGAATCGCTTAAAATTCTAGCTTTTTTTATGGTCACTGTGAAATGCAATATATACATATATATTTATTTACCTGGTAACTAGCTGGGGAGGTGTACCTGATTTAGCTGGAGACTTTGATTTGTGGGATTGACAACCTTATTATGCAGTGAGCTTATTATTGATATTATTCTGCTCTCCGTTGCCATGGCCACCTTGTGAGAGACATTCAATTTTCTCTCCTCCATCATCATTATCTATGAGGCCATCTGTTGTGGAAAATGAATTCAGCCTCATTTGCATGACTGATAAGCAATTTTTTTTTTTTATCTATTTAACAGAAGGTCATATGCCGGGGATTTGGAGCTCGTGAAAAAAATGTGGAAAAAAAAAGCATATCGAGAGGATGAGTGGGAGTGTGTGCATTAGGGGATGTGTGTGGAAGTAAAACAGATCCCTCAGGCCTGAGAGCCTATCGCACCGCATTTGTCATTCCTGCCCCGGCGACATTTTTTTCCCCTAAGCTACTGCACACTAAACAAGAAGAGAGCTTTCCTTGCCGTCTTCTTGAAGGCCCCCTGATTTTTGTACTCATTGTTGGTGGGTGTATTTTAATTTTTTTGATTCCCTGGACTGTGGGTTATGATATCAATATTCACTGAAGACAAAAAGCAGCCTTTTCTGCATCTCGGTGGTAGGCATATTCCTCATCATCCTTTCAAACTTGGGGTGGAATAGGGCTTGTTTGCTTTCTGTGTATTTTGAGTCAGTGCAGTTACTAACACTGAGCTTGTCGCACTTGTGAGCGGTTGTGGTCATATTGTGAGGTACGTGATCTTCGTTAGGTTAATTCTGGGGATTTAGTGGACAGGGTCTGTTTTACCGTAGTTCAAGGGCTGGTGCTGTAATGCCTATTGTTTGCTCCTTTTTAAAGTTATTTTCATAGCATGGCTGGTAGCTGAAATGTTCCTGGGCTAGGACTTTGTAATCCACAGAAGTCTCTCTTTAAAGCAAAATGGGTATTATGTTGCATGTTTTAACCGTGATGCTGTTTATAAAAAAGACCTTGCTGCATGGACTGTACTTGAATGATATATGGATATTGAAACAAAAACTTCCCAGAGACTTTACTGGATTACTTGACGTTGCAAATAAAGCAATTCATTTTTTTACAAAGGCTGTTAAAACATTAGGCATTCTCAATGTCATATTATATCGGCCTAATGGTAAAAAGTTGACTTATATTGTTTAAATTGAGAAACTCAAATAAAGATTTTGAACTAAAACTGAAACATTTCAAGTTCATAATAATGAAACAGTGTTTCATTTGTGACAGAAGTATGCCTTTAACACAACTTAAATTAATAAACTAAAAGTTCAAACTGTAAACTTTATCTTCAGGGTAGATCAGAATAAGGCCATAAACATATACACATATAAATATTCATATAATGGCTAGCTATTCAAAATATAGAGCTCTGATTTTCAATTTAGTATTAATTTAGCCATGATAGTTTCTCATACCACTAAAACGATATAATCTATAGAATTTTAAGTTATTTATTTACTTACAGTAAAAATGTTTGTTATAATAGGAGTTTTTTGTTTAAGTGTTTGTATATTTTACTGAACAAAACTAACTTCATAGACAAAAGCACCCTAGTACCACCCTTACATGCATAAGAGAGGCTTTCTTTCTAATTCTTCAACTTCATGAAACTCATGTGGCTTTTTAAATGATAAATAAAGGCATGTATTCCATACAGATAAAAATGGGATTATTTTAAAAATTATAAAAAGGGTTTTTACACAATAATCCTTTTGAAAAACAGCACCACTCATACCTATAAGTTTTCACCTCTCAAGAACTTTGAATCCAGAGTGTTGATTGTATATAATACATGCTAGTGATACATTCTCGAAAAAAGGAAGTAGTTTATTTTTTCTAGTTGACCTAAAGGAAAGTGTATGATTCTATCACCTCAAGTGCAATAGGTCAACTGGTCAAAATTCTCCTTCAAGTTGTACTGTAGTAATAAATTTTCTTAATTAAATACAGTAGACCAGAGCTGATATGTTTGTATAATAGTTCTTTACTTCATGGCACTTTTAAAACTCTCCCTACCATATCATAGACTTCTCAGAAGCAATAGCAGCTATTATATAATCCTTCCTTTTTAAATCAGCCATATTTTTTCATATTTTAGCTTGAGTATTAGAGAAGTAATTTCTTTTTTAAATATTAATTTTACACTTGGAGAGTTAAAAACAGTAAAAGCCTGAGAGTTTATGAAGATTATTTAAAGTGACATCACTTTTCTCAGAGGACTGTAGTTGAAGCATCAGTAATATGATACCTGGATTTATATTATAATAGGAAGGATTATACTGTTGCCTTTTGATCATTACATATAGTCTTCAGATTTGTGAAGCAAAATTGTCAACTTTTGAGAAACCTATGAGGTAGCACAGTTGATTTTTTCCCTCCCCCCAAAAAAAAGTTAATTACCAATCTTGGTTGGAGTCTTCCTCGCCTCCCTGACATTTGACTGCTGCTAATTCACTGATTAATCTCATTAATGTGATTATAGGAGGATTTGGAATTGGCTGCCATTGTTCTGTCGACAGTGCTATTCAGCCTGAGCACTTGCCACCTCATTCAGTTTTGCTGTGATTTTTCAAAGGCTGGTTGAGTGAGCTATTGTGAGCAAGGCTTCTCTCCCTTTCCCTTTCAGCACCGGGAGCTGTCCGCTGCTGATAGCAATTACATTCAGCAGTGACTGACTTCCTACTACTTTACTGGCAATGGGAAAATGGCTCAGTTTCATCACCTTAATGATGGTACTCGTTGAGGTAGAAGGCGGAGCAGACTTTATGGTCACAATGGGATGTTCTGAAGAGTGTGGCAGAAAAGATAGGCAATCTCTAGACCTTTATGTTGCACATAAACATTTTACCCTACTTTCCAAATTACTAGACATGATTTTATTAAAATTACTTGCATACATGTAGTTGTGAGTTGAAAAACCATGAACACTATGTGGACATACCTTTCAGATGGAAAATCGTTATGTGATTATTGTTATTGATTATTATTGAAAAGATGAGCCAGAATTACCAAGATAAACCAATAAGGCAGAAAGTACACAGAAAACATAAATTTCAACTTTTCTTGAGTTAAACTCGCATCCTCCAGCAAAACTTAGGCCAATTTCATAAATTTGTGTTAGGTGCTGAGATCAAGGTTGAAGGCCCAATAATTTGTGACCATGTACTTGTGGTGTACAAAAATTCCTAAAGGAGTATGAGTACATTATTTCCTTTGGATTGTATGAGCATGATTTTAGGAAAATGTGAGTATTTTCAGAGGATGGGCCTCTTCAACGTATAGCTTTCATTGCTCTTATCATATTTTTCACCTAACTTACTTTTCACCTAACTTACTCATTTTTTACACTGTCAAAAATGTTTACATTTCACACCTTATTACTTGATACACCCAATTATTTCACTGTCTGATGTTTTCTGTTTGTTTTATACACCAGCTTTCAATAGATTAAGGAAAAAAATAAGTTATTTTACAGGCTTAAATCTTTTTAAAGTTTTTCTATTTGTTAAAACTATACTTAAAATTCAAAACTTAGAGTTAATAATCTGATTATTTGTTGATTTGCTTTTAGAAATACTTCACATGCCTGATAAAAAAATCCAATCACTTCTCAGAAAAATTCATTTTGTTGCCTAAATAATGTTTTCAAGCTCACATGTATAAACTAGATTTCTGACTCTACCCGTGAGGCAGTCTAATTTAAGGGAGAGTATTGTTTGTAAAAACATACTATATCATCTAAAATAATTTTACTCATTAAACAATTTGGTACCTACATTTTTAACTTCAGACTACTTAAAATTGTATTTCCTCTGAAATATTTTATATTAAGACCCCCATTCGGTGGAGTAAGAGGGATCAGCAGGATGCTTTTCTGTAATGACCCCGCTGCCCTGATGTTGAAGTGTGGCTTGGCTGGATGGCCCGTGGAGTCCAGGGCTATAATTTTCTAATCAATAACCAGTTTTTCAAATGCATCTAGTACTTTGCCATAAAGTCTACCTTGATGCAAGGTCTCACCAGAACTCTGTCTAGGAAGCAAATGAATGGCAGATTCAGAAAGAGAGATCTTCAGTTTTGCTAAATTCTAATAATCAAATTACTTTGTATCATAAGTTGATTGCAATAGTGTTATGCATTTTCTTGTTTTCAAGCTTTTTTAAAAACGCCTTTTCATGAATGTCTTTTTGTTTTCTTTGAAAAGTGTGTAGCATTCCTTAGAAAAGAGTAATAGAGGATAAACTCGAACAAAAACTTGAAAATGATTAGCATATTTTTCACCAAATAAGTTTCTTCATAGTGTATTCTTTACCACAACTCTTACCTGACATTGATTTACACCTTATTCCAAACTAAACTAAGGAGAAAAGATAGCACAAACTTAAAGAAGAAAATATTTATATAATTAAAAAATTTTTATTTTGAAGTTGTAAGGGGTAAATAACATCCATATATTATGTGTGGCTGATATAAAAAATATATATATTTTAAACTGGCATACCCAACAAATTAGAAATATTGCCTATAATGATCATAACTTGCACAAGGAATATACTACTTTACTTTTGTAGTAATTTATTGTATGATTTTTTCTGATGTCAGATTATTTTAAGGTAGCAGACATACATTCTTCTAACATTAGGCTATGTTTCGGTGCAACGTGGTTTCAGTTGGAGTATGCTTTGTGTCCTCCTGTCTCTCTGTCTCTCTCTGTTGCTCCTTTTCCCTCCCTCTCTCCTCCATCTCCCCCTCCTCTCTCTCTCTCTCTCTCTCTCTCTCTCTCTCTCTCTCTCTCTCTCTCTCTCCCTCCCCCGTCCTCCTCTTTAACTCTGTCCCTGGTTGTCTATTTGGCCTCCCTGTCTTCTCTCTGTGTCTCTTTCACACCTGCATTGTTCAAGCATACACAATGATTTTCCTATGCCTGTTTTCACAATGAAACTGTGTTAAGCTTTGACATCATAATGAGTCCTCAGGGTATCTGTATAAATAATCAGAGATGGCAGAGAAAATGTAAGCCAGGTGTTATAAAACTAGAAAGAGTGCATAAATGCTTATTTATTATGTGAGGAAATAATGATAAGCATTGCTGTGTTGGGCTGTTCTGTTAGGAAATTTTTCCTAAAATATTTCTCTTTAAAAAATCCCTACTCCCCACGTGGTGATTATTGGAAAAGTTGGGGGGGGGGATGTTTTAGTTTAAGTGTGACGGGTGCTGTGCTGTGAGAAGACGGAATGGTACAGGATAGTCTCTTAAAGCGTCTCTTGCTCTCAGACTGCAGTGATTTCCAGCAGGGCTGGATGGGAAGGGAATTGTAACCTCTGTAGTAACCAGTATGTCTGGTCTCAAGACATCAGGCAAGACGCTCGGGATTTAGAGGAATCACCTCTGAAAGCTAGAGTAAGGTGTTCTTGGCAACTCCGGAGCTCTGTGTCGTCCTCCCCACATAAACCACAGTCAGCATTGTGTTCCGGGGAGAACGTGCAGTGGTTTCTCACGGTGCTGGTCCTGTCCTCCACTCTCCCTGTACACGGGGAGCTGACAGAGTGGCGGCACGGGAGTGAAGGGGCCGCTGGAGTGGAAATGTCTAGGCCAGTGTGATCAACACGTGCCACGGGCTCTCCGTGGCAGAAATAGCCCTGCGTGTGTGGAGAAATAGGCTGCAGATCGGGGCTGTGCTGGATGGCTACCAACTCTCCTACAAAAAGGTACCTCTTTCTTTCTACTTAACGGTTGCCTAGGATTTATCTGATTGTTGCCACTTGCAGCGCTTCAGAATTATTTCACCTGGCCGTTTAAGTACTTTGACAAATAGTTGTCTCCTTGCTTACCTGGCTATCTTCAGCTCTTGTTTGATGCCAAATTATAACAGTTCTTAAAATTGCCTGGTTTGGTGTACAAACGAGCCAACAAAGGACTCTTCCTCCAACAGAGCTTCTTCTCCACCTTAATATCATTGTGGGAGCCCGGTATGTGTGCAGGCTGCCTGGAGTTGTTATTAAACAGGAGTCTGTGTATTTGAGGCTAGCGTCCAGGGGGAGGGTGGGAGGTGCTAAGCAGCCTTTATGGTTTCATATGGCCTTTCAGAGCAGTGAGTGTGATAGGAGAAGGCTTGCAGGGAGTGCAGTGGTGTGGCTACTACGGCTAGGGGAAAACATTTGTTGTTAGACTCAAGAAGCACATAAAAAATCAGCAATTTCTTTACTGGAAAGATGTTAATGAAAGTCACGTATCTATGTTCCCTTTTGTATTTTTGAAATCTTATTTGCTCTTGCCTTTTCAGATAAAACTTTTTCTGACATTTGTTTTCTTCCAGCCATGCTAAGAGGTTGATAATATTTGAACTTTCTTAGAGGAATAGTTCTATGTCTTTTGTTTGAAAAGAACACGACAGAAGAAGCTCACACTGAAACAGATCATAGTGCCGTTGGCAACCTGAAAGAGATTTTGAGTCAGTTGGCATTAACTCTTGTGTAACTGTTCTCCCATTTGAAGAGGTGGGGGGCCAGGCTTGGAACCCCTTTCTGTGTTGTTTTGGTGCTCAGCAGTAGGACCATGGAAAACATTGTGGGTTCAGCTGACTTTCTGAGGTCTCTTTGGCCACAGCGTGAATTTACCATAGCATCAGTGTGCGGGGCGCGGTGGGGGCGGGGAGCCGGGGGCGGGCGGGGGGGTATTTTTAGACATACAGCCTAGCCGGTGGCTGTTGACAGCCTGACTCTGATATTTACAGTTCTCATCTATTACACGAAATACGGCGCTGCACATGATACACATTCTGCTCTAGAGATTTAGGGGCCTGTGGGTACAATGTAAGAAGCATACAGCATGCATCCCCAATCTTGTCTGACTGTGTTGGAAGCTTAATAAACAGCCAGGTTAGAAATTATCGGTTTAAGCCATAGCTCTAACTTGAAAAATATCTAGCTCAACCATGAAGTTCCCTCCCAGGCTAGGATTTGGGGAAATGGCTATGTTTTTGTAGAGCTTAAAGAATGCAGCCTGAGACAGGGTAAGTCAGCAGTCTGCTACTGATGTTGTTCTGCTGCAGCTCTGTGGTCTCCCAGGGAGCCTGTGCCGGATGCACAGCCGGGCAGGCTCGCAGCCCATCTCGTCTGAGGCTCCTGTCAATGGAGGCTCCACATCCTGCGCCACGCAGGGCGCTGCACGCATGCCCCGGCCCCGTCGTTTAGTGGTGTCAACTTATTAATTTCCATCTCCGACTTCAGGCCTGTTAGTTTCCTGTCTGAAAGCATTATTACTTTTGTCCATGTGGCAAAATAATTAGCATACAGATGAGCAGTGGCCCCGGGTCTGAGCGCCGGTAGAGAAGAGGTGCGGTAGGAAGTTGATTGGATGCACGGAGAACAAATGGTGGGCGTGCAGGAGCAGAAGAGTTTGTAGTCGTGGAGCAGGTTGGAGAATTTTCTGGGTGAGTCCCTAAGATGGAAGCAGGGGTGGCTGCCGTGGGAACGACTGCTCGGAGGCTGGCCTAGCCGGAGGAGCCCCTGGGATGCGGGCTCGGGGCGTTCACTCGGACCACTTTGTTTGCCATTCTTCAGGTTTCTCCTCGCCGGTCCCTCCAGGTAAATATGTCCTGTTCGCCTTGTTGTTTCCAGAGCGTTAGGTCCGCTTCCCAAAGTGGAGCAAAGTTCAACTCCGATGGTGGGTAACAAAAGGGTCGGCCTTGCCGCCGGGCTGGGGCAGCCGCTTCATCCATCTTCCGTGCGTAGGTCTGGAGTGAAAATGAACTGTTTAGAGATTATTGTTTTCAGAAATTTACAGCAGCCATTATTCAGTGTGTTTAATTAATATTTTCTGAAACAGTGTATCCAGACCAGTAAAATTAGCAAACGTTGTTTCAGTGAAAGCCCAGACATAATTAGTTTTGACTGGTATATATTTTTCCTAGCTGGAAGAAAATTTTAGTTAATTTAACCAGCAACTTACTGGAGATTTTGCAAATCGAACTGAAGTTTCTATTGATCTGTAGGATCTACAGATAAGAGATAGAAAAATTAGCACAAGCTCTGATACTTTCTGTTCTTTTCAGAAAAATGGAGACTGTTTTTACAAATCAGTCTTCTGAATTGAGAGATAAGTATAAAGCCTGCTAGAATCCTAATTTTCTATTGTCATCAGTGGCACACATTTCTTATATAATTCTGTGATTGTAGTACTGCAATATGGGTGTTTTAATATTTAGTTAAATCTACTTGCATCTCAAGAAATTCACTGATAAATAGTTCTATCCTGTTTTCATAATCCCTATTCTCCTTAAAAGGTAAGGTTTTCATTTTAACTGACCTAATTATTTCATCTGCTTTTAAGGTAGGACTTAAGTAGAAATTATGATCCTTTAACTGTCTTTTCATAGATTCCTGAATTTTTTAAAATCACTTAAGGATTTTATTTTGCTTTTATTTTGAGGCTTTTTTTTTTTTTACAGAGTTGCTTTACTTCAGCTGTTTGCTTTAGACAATGACAGTGAATATTTGATAAAAAATGCAACTTTTTGGAGGGTCATTTCTTCTGTTGAAAAAAGCTATGTCTTTCCAAAAAAGAAAACAAAAACAAAAACAAAAAAAAAACTACCTTCAATAAACCTAAATCTCAAACACAAGATATTGGAAAACATTTTAACCCTTTATATGCAGCTTCTGACACTTGGTTTTGATAATTTTCCCCCTCATACTTGAAGTTTCTGAATAGTCACATTGAGCTTTGCGTAATAGCTGAATTGTCCATTTTTACATCAAAGAATATATATGTATATATATATATATATATAAAATCAATTTTTTCTATTTTATTTTTAAATTTGCTGGTAAACTAGGATGAGAAAACAATTGAGGTGTGTTTTTTTTTAATTTAACCCAAACAGTATTAAATACCAAATTATTTCAAAATAGATTTGTGAACTCTTACCTAGAGAAAAAGAATATTTCTTTTATTTTTCCATTGATGTATTTTATTTTAGAGTTGAGCCAAGCCTTCTATGATTAAAATCATTCCTTTTACTTTTATGATGGGTTATAACTTTCTTGGGGCAAAATATCAGCATTAATTTTCTGACCTCAACGTGTCCATTTACCCCCAGAAGAGAACACTTGACTGTTACCTACCACGTTGCTTTCTTTGTGCCTGGCTGCCTTTCAGAGGTAGAGTCTAGCTTTTTTTTAAGGGCCAAAATTATGTCATATTAGTTTCCACTTGACAGAGCTACTTTACGCCACTGTCTGTCACACTGGTTCTTGGGCACACTGGTTTTGTGGACTTGGGAAGGGCTTGCCTTCAAAGACAGTGAAAAGTCCCAGAGCTGGAAATATGGTGATGTGTGCCTAACTGGAAATGTGGTTTCTGAGGGCATTTGTCTTTTTCTTTTCCCTTTTTTTTTTTTTTTTTTTTTTTTTTTAGTTTAGCTCTAAGGTTGCAGATAAACTTTAGAAAGAAAAGCAGCCTTTTATAGCAAATTTCTTTAAGCTCAGTGAGTGGCCAAAATATTAGTCTGAAATCAGGCGCCCTTCGATTCCAAAGGGAAGAGAGGTTGGTATACAGGAGGTCTCTGTGCCTAGGGTGCTCCAGGGCCATTCTTCAGTGGGTTCCCAGTGATGGGGAATGACGAGAGTATCAATATTTTTTCTTTCAAAAGGTTATTGACCTTATTTGTTTAAAATTCTGTACTAGGATGTATTTTTGTACTTTCGGGGAACTACAATTAATCTCTTCAAAGGTTCTGTTGAGTGCATGTATATATGTGTTTTTAAAATGCCAGTGTGGAAATGTTGTGTGAAGGCTGGCAGTATTTGAGCCATTGGATTAATATGTGTGCCATGTAGACCTGTTTTAGATATATTTGGGTACTCATTATATAGTTGAAAGGAACTTTATGACTCAGTGTTACATACTGACTGCTTTTTACTAAAGTCTGACTGCTTACATGGTGCAATCCAATGACTTTAAAGACAATTACCCCAAGATTGTTGGACATTTGCTTGAGACGTTTTCAGGTTGGGATGTCGGACTTAGGTCATTAAATCAAACAACTCATGGATTAATAACTTATGTAGTAGGGGTTCTTTGTAGTACATTGATGAGGATTTTTATTAGAGGATTTCTAGCTCAAACACTGTTTTGAGTAGTATCTTCATGCCTGGACTCAGTGTATTTTAATGGCACTCAACAGAATGCTTTCTTAAAAGTCAGAATTACCCCTCAATCACAAGGGCTCCCACATCACTCAACCCTAAACGAGATGGACAGTTCTTAGAGACTGACTTTAAATTTAGCCCGAGCTCCCCTCCCTGGTACATGGATCCACTCTCCTGTTACCATCTGATCAGAAGCTGAAAGCATAGAGCATGGTCGCCATGAAACAATGCTAGCCAGACTGGTTGTGGAAATAATTGAGTCTGCAGGGCACCCCATAGAGAGCCATCAAATCAAGTCTGCTCTGGAGCGGTCGGCTAGATTGTGAACGTTCAGAAATCAATGCTGCATCTGCTAGTGGACCCTCTGGTTCACTGAAACTCCCACCTGCCTAATGCATCTGGGCAAGAGCTTTTCAGAAACCAGTTTCCTTCAGGATAAATTTAATACGTCTTGAGGGCCAGGCGCAAGCAAATTGATTCTATCTATCTCTGCACCAGGAAAACTCATAAACATCTGTAAGAACACAGATTTTCCATAACCCTAGGATTAAGGGCTGCTATTCTGTGAAATATCCCAAGCCTACTCCCTTCATACCTCAAGCCAGCATGGCATTTTTTAATTAGGAAGTTGATTAAAAAAGGCACAGTAGACCACGGATGTATGGCCCTTTGGCATCCATCCAGCTGTTTGTTGTCTGGGTGGTGCTCATCACCAGTTGCAGGAAAGAGGGGGAATTTGTGGTGAGGCTGAGGGGTGGCGAGAATGGAACTGTCCTGGTGTATGTGCTCATGACACTGGTTGTAGCTTCATCCTTACAAGCCCTCTCTGCAGACAGACTTGCTGGCTTCCTTCAGGAAACAGTGATCACTGCACTTTGAACACATGAGCAACGGATGCATTGCATTGAGAAATCCTGTGGTTCTGATTTCTCTGTGGCCAATATGATAGGTCGTAATTATTTGCATTTTCTGGATTCAAAAATCTGACCTCATGTCCTGTAGTTTGGCGAAAATGGTCACAGTTCTGTGTCGTTTATCTTTAAGAGTAACTGGTTTTCTTTCTGTTTTTTTCCTTTTCTCTCTCTCTCTCTTTCTTTCTTTCTTTTTTTCTTCCTTCCTTCCTTCCTTCCTTTCTTTCTTTTCTAAGGGAAGCTTCTTTCTTCACTGGCTCTTTTTAGGGCATGGAGTATATTATCAGAAGAATAAATGTGGTACCCGATTGTAGTGTTCCTGTGGCCAGTGTGGTATGAATAAGTGCCACGTGATGAGTGAAACCCTGTCCCCTCCCACGAGCTCCTTCCCAACCCGAGAGCCCCAGAGAAGCAGGAAGAGACGCCCAAGTGAACTTGGGCAGTGGGGTGGCCCTTGGGCCACTATGTCCAGGACAGATGTTGACTCAGGGTTTAAGATCAGGGGAGTGTGTCTCTCTCTGTGGGAATTCCAGCTGCTGGGGTAGAGATTCTTCCTTTTGTTCTCCTCTCCTCAAACCCAACTTGCAAATTTATGAATCATGTTTAGATTCTGCGTTTTAAAACAGTCTAGTAACAGTCTCGTTAGACTCAGTAACAAGGGTGGGCAGCCCAGGGGCTCCCTCACCATCTTCTCCTGGAAGAAAAAATATCAGTCAGTGCTGAAAATTAAAGGGATAGCTCCTTAAACTCATCTCCTCCCTTCATTTTTAGCACATTAATGAGCAATTCATACACCCTGCAAGTATTGAGCACCTACTGTGTGCAGAACCAAAAGAGGTATCACTATGATAAATTTCTAACCCACAGTGAGTCAAGATGTATAGACATATATACATACATATAATAACTATATATTAATATATAGTATATACCTGTGGCACATATTTATAAATATAATTTATATAAATATATTTATATACTTAAATATTTGTATAAGTATAAACTTATAATATAGCTATTATTTGTATGTATATTATATTATACATGTATAACACATGTTATATTACATATAACATACATATGTTTATATATATTATATATAAATATATGCTTAGTGATCACAATTCTTCTATGTCTATTTTTTCCTGAATACATTTTGAAATAGATTAAACCATTTTTCTCACTTAATAAGAGAGTAAGATAATCGTTGATGTCCCTTTCTTAGATGATTCATACTTCAGGGATCCAGGTGATTATTCTGAAAATTAGCTCTCAATTGCATGGCATTGTATAACCATATTTTTCTACTTGATTAAATATATGATTTAAGTTTATCTCCTTCTTATAAAATCTAAACTCCAAGTTTGTGAGAGTTCTAGGTAGTTGGTCCTCATTCATCATGGTTTATATATGTGTATCTTAGCTATCCCCTTATGATATGCAGTTACAATTGAACAAGTCTTTGCTTACCTGAGAATGCGTGAAACAGTAAACAAATTTCTGTTTTGAGGAAAGAGGGTTGGTAAATGTCAGGTGTCTGTTTTGCAATTTCTGAACATTTTAAAGCTGTTGATCCCAGAGGTCAGCAACAGAACATTTGAGGAAGCCGTGGCTGAGCCCCAGGTCACCACTGAGGGCGACCTGCTCACTCTCCTCTGACTCAGGTCTGTGACGTCACGCTCGGCCTCAGCAGGGAGCTGAGCAGGGTGGAGGCAGGCAGTGACCTGGTCATCCACAGGCTCACCACTGGCTGCAGAGACATCGAGGGGAAGAGAAGAGGATTCAAATTAGAAACTGGTCATGCATTCAGACATTCAGATGACTCCACTGCAGTCCCATGGAGGCAGATCTGTTCAGAATAAGAACCTTCAATTAAGTCTCTTTTCACCCAACTTTTTAAAAAATTAATTGTTATTGGAGTATAGTTTATGTACAATGTTGTGTTAGTTTCTGCTGTACAATAAAGTGAATCAGGTATACATATACATATATCCACTCTTTTTAGATTCTTTTCCCATACAGGTCATTACAGAGTATTGAGAAGAGTTCCCTGTGCTCTACAGCAGGTCCTTATTAGTTATCTATTTTATATAGAGTAGTGTGTATATGTCAATCCCAGTCTCCCAATTTATCCCTCCCCTTGATTAAGTCTTGTAAAGAAAAAGTTAGATTAGAATTAGCGTTTTATATTCTCTCGGAGTCTGGAACTTTAAGTAGCTCAGACATCAAAAAGCTGCATGCCTTTGCTTACAAATGGAAGTCTGAGATTACATAAAAGTGAGAAGTGGTAGATACTTGCATATAACAGGAAAGGAAATCTTAATCATTTGCTCAGATAAATTTCAAACTCATTTGTTAATTGTTCTTTGGTGAACATGGCACATTTGGTAGTGAATTAACACTTGGAATTTTCCACAAACTTTGTGTTTTGGATCTTCCTTATCTTTTGCAATTCTCTTCATAGTCCCAAGAACAAGAATGGAGGTAGTTTCACTGCCCAAATGTTCTTAAGCTAATTTGCTGTTACTGGGATTTTGTTAGCTCAAAAACAATCCTTTTCCCTAAGAGACCCACACCCATAGTGCAAGCCATGACGTGTTGTGTCTGTTCTCCAGGGATGGTTTAACACACCTGTTTACAAATGGACTCAGCCACCTGTTCATCTAGTTAATGATCAAAAGAGTGTCTCATCAAAGGGGTCAGTTGGGTGGGAAGGACGGTGAGATTTGTGAGATTAGATGTGACTTCTCATTTTTAATATGTAACATTTCATGTATGTTCAATTTTGAAGAAGTTAGAAAATACACTCAGCCTGTGATAAATATTCATGGCTGTCAACATGCCAGGGGTTAGAGGCAGAATGTGTACGGGGCACAGTATGGCCAATGATATTTTGTACTTGGTGCTTTACAGCTTCAAAATTCAGCATATGCAGATTGAATCATTTGTTTTAGCTTCAGATGCATTACTGAAATGTGAGGGATGCTGACTCCGCAATCAGCATTAGAAAAGTGGGACTCTGTAGACGAAAACAACCTTCAGCACCTGATCTCCACACGTCTCATCCTCTCTGCACAGCCCTGTTCCTTGCCTGCTCTCCACCCCGCACCCTGGCCCTGACCCCATTCTCCTTGATGGGAACGTGCCCACTGGCTGTAAGTTTGGTGCATCACTATCCCAACTTGCTCCTGCCCAGGGATTTTCAGGTAACCAAGGGCAGCATTAGGAGGACCACTAACAAACCGCTTTACTGATTTTTAGGTCTCTCCCAGAGTCAGGAACTCTCCCCTAGCTTGGTGATATTGGTTGGATTACACATGTGCTACGAAATTCTGACTAAAATTCTTCAACATATTGAAAATGACCAATGACACTAGGAACCTTCTCTTTCCCATTAACTGCTCAGAGGGGATTTTCACCTAATATTATACATTTTAGTTATCCTTAGGCATCCTTTCCTTTTTTAAAAAAACATTCCTTTTTATTTCTTCAGTGAGATTTTTCCATCTGTAGCTGACCTAGACAATGACAGAGCTCACGTGAAGGTACCTCATCTTAGTTCAGCTCTTCTCATAATTCGGGGGTGACTTTAAACAAGTCATTTCTACTCTCCACGTCTCAGGATCTTTGCTTAAAATGGGGGATTGAACTCCATAACCTCTCTGCTCCTTCCTGGTTCTAATGTTGTGTGTCCCTGTATCTGCCACCCCTGGGCAGGGTCTCCTGTGCAAAGGGCAGAGGGCAGCAGCACCTCCTGCTTCTTGATTGGGATCATTTCTAAGGAAGAGCAGGAAGCGAGCCTAAGGCCAATAGCCTGGAAGACTTAGAGGAGGTGTTGTTTTTGATTAGTGGGTCTGACCTAGGATTGCTCAGGTCAGTGGAACTGACGTGGGATTCACCCAATCAGAGGCTTCTTGGTCACCTAGAGAAATCACTGGACTGTGTGTGAAACTCAAGACGTAGCTGAAACCAACTTCCTCTTAAGTTCTTTTCTCTCTTGATTTTATCTACTTTGTGACTATGACTTGTTTTTGCTTTGGGCAAGCATTCCTTTATGGCAACTATACACGGTGGGTTGTCCTGGTGGATTCACACACTTCGTGTGCTGCGCAAGCTCTGTTACTCCTGCTCTTCTCTCCACTCGACTGGTTGTGGTGGATCTTCTCCACCTGCCACGCTGCAGGCAAATAAAGTGTATGCAGTTAACATCACAGGCTCTGTGCTTGAAGAAATAGCCCCATTGGCTTTCTGCCTCACCTTCTTGCGAAGAAGCAGTATTTAGATAGCAGTAACAGCCTGGGTACACACAGGTTAAGCACACTTTTTTAGCAGCTAACATCCATTTTACAATTCATGTCCTATTTCTGCTAGCCTAAAGCATCCAAAGTGACGAGAACTTGTGAGTACAAATAAACACTAAGTTTTCACCACGGTAGCCAATGGTATGTTCAGAAATTTAAAAGAGTGGGCTGGATATTGTCCTCAAAATGTCCCACTAAAGTCGAAAAGAATGACAAGCCCATCATGGGGGAGGGAGTGAGCTGGAGAACTCACCCCACGGGTGACGCTAGACAGCTCTCCCTGCACACACCTGAAACTCAGACTTCCCACCTGAGTCACAGAAGTCTTTCCAGGTTGCTGCTACCAAGGAGGACCCTTTGGGAAATTTTAAATGAAAATGTGTTTCATTTAATCCAAACTCCTCTCTATCAAGAGCTCAAAATGCCATATGCATAACTTTTCTCTAAGCGTTGGGAAATGCTTCTCCATCCAGAGACAGTGGAAAGATGCCACAGGAGAAAGGTGCCCTGTGTGCCAGTGGAGAAGGGGCTGGAAGGGAGGGAAGAACAAGAAGCGGGAGGAAAGGAGCCTGAAAGCAGAGAAAAGTTCATGGACAACAGAGAAATGCTTAAGATGTATACTTCGGCTATTTCCAATTCTAATTTAAAGTGGGGTGTCGTAAAGATGGGTCAACTGGTAAAATCATACTTTGGAAAGATCAAAATTTCAGTATTATATGAGAAACCAGTAAAAATAGACTCTCAGGAAAACATCATAATGACAATAATAATCATAGCTACTATTTATTAACAAATGCACTACGTTAAATGCTTTACTTATGGATTTTATAATGTGAAGCCTACAAGAAGCTAAGGATTATGGGTACTCTTATTATCTCTTTAATTGTAAAAAGGCAGATAACATACTTATTAAAGAGTTCAGGTTATTAAACACATATACTGCTTAAGAAAATAAACCCGCAAATGAAAGCTTTTTATTAAATGTGAATGTAATTGAAGAGTCTCTGTATCTATAATTTAGAACTTGTTTGGGCTGACAGTCATGATTTTATGTAGGCTCAGTGCTTATTTACAGAATTTGATCTAAATATATGACAATGTAGAGGTTTATCATTCTACTAAATGATGAACTAAAAGAATGAAGACATTCAGTCTTGAGGTATTCAAAAATAATCCCATGAGGTGTCTCATAAAACAGAAGACATTTAAGAAAATAATGGGAATAGTTATTTCCTCTTTGCTCTGGAAAGCTCTATGTCAAGTTAAGGATTTTTTTTTTTTCCACAGAGAGAGGTATGTTACAGAGACAAATTTATAATGAGCTCTATAACAGAGTAAGGGTTGTGCCCCAAACATGTTTATGAAATTATGTGTAAAGATAAATAAGCCATGCAATTCAGGCTTCATTATGTCTTTCAAATTAGTAATAGTCTTCTATGTTAAGATCAAATTTAAGCATGACTCACAGAATGTATAACGTCTCCAAGAGTAAAAATATAAATACTATTCTCACTCGTTTTGCTTCACGGGAGGACCAAAGCCATGCTGTGGAGCTACACCCCTTGAATCTTTTCTGCAGTGTGAACCCATTTTCCCTTATTCCAAAGGTTCTCTGGGATCCAGAAGGACATCAAGTAGGGTCTTTTCCTGTTTGGCTCTTGGAGGAAAGACATCCAGCCTTCCTCCTTACACTTTTGCTAACTTTTTCAAAAACTAGTTATTTCAAACTAATTTATAACCCTATATCATGTTTACGCAAAGCCTTCTTCAGAATGTCAGATTTCTTATCTGCTCGCAGATCCTGCTGAGATAGAGCAGGCATTCTTTCCACTGAGCTGCAGACCCCCCAGAAAGCTGCCCCTGCAGAGAGTCACACATCCCAGAGGAGGGTGGCAAAGAGCACATTTTAAGGACCTGTGGACCACGGATCACAATCTAGTTCCAAAATTCCATTTTACACCAGCTGAGATTTTCAGAAAGTGTGCTTGATTCTGTCAGTTTTATTTTTTTTATAAAAATGCCATCACTGTGCCAGGGACACTGAAAAACAGTAATAAACAACAACAAATGACTACTTCCCTCACCCTGTCCTCAATGATGTACTGAAGGCTGTGGATGTAGAAGATGCATCCTTAATACTTACATGTGTATGTTCTGAAAAAGAATGCAAAGTGTTAAGTCATTTCTCGGGTATTAAGTTCATTGCGATTCCGTTCTTTTTTGTTGTTGTTCTCAATGCCCAGGCCACCCACAATTTGTGTTTTCTCTGCTTCATTCATTCTTTTCAAACAATGCACCCCAACCAAGAGCTAATGAGCCAAGTAGCAAAGAAATATTCTTTTTTCTCCTATTCTTTCCCATCTTCCACCTTTTCCTCTCAGCCCCCTTCTGACCAGAACCTCTTGGTATTCCACTTCTGAGGGTCCCGCCTGGCCTAAGAGGCTCCTCCCACAATGTGGGGGTGAAGCGCCCTTGGTGCAATGAACATGTTCCTTTCTGTCCTCGCTGAACCGGATTCAGGCTTGGCCTCCATTCTAAATATAGGAAGAACGGATAATGGAATGAAACTATCAAAAAAGCTACCTTAGAAAACCTCAGAAGTGCTATATTCTTGGGGAGGGAGAATAAATTGTGGTTCTATTCCTTGGTGGTCAATCCAGTCAGAAACCAAAGGTAGAAGCAGTGGAAAAGCAAACAGTCTGGTTCCAAACATACATGGGGACAGAGTGGGACAAGGAGGGACCGGGAGGCACATACTGTCAATACGACCACGGGGTGGCTTTACAGGATGGGAGTCCAGCTCTGGCCTCGTGCTCTACGTTCCCTTAGATGCCACCCTTTCTGCAAACTCTCTTTCCAAAGCCCAGATGCTTAGGGTAGCATCTCACCCAGTGCTCAGAAATTGCAGACTCTCCTCACTGCCATCCATAAATCTGAGCTTCGCCCAAGCAGCATTGTCACACACAATTAGATACTCAGTACTTGTAATAGAGCATTATGATTCACAGGCATCGCAAGCTGAGGCATGAGCTCACCCAAGGACCTAAGGATGGTGAGGAGGTGCAGTGGGCACACCCCAGTAATAACCTGGAGCCGCTGCACACTGAGTTGCTGGAGTTCAGAGTTTCTGCTTGGCTGACTTGGTTAAGTAATACCAGGCCAGAGATTCTAGCTCCTTCGGTAGAGTATGTCTGCTCTCGAATCCTTTACAACATGTGTCTTAAAGGAGCTCTCAAGCTTGAGGCAAAGTAGGCGCACAATCTGTGTTTAATTGGATGGAGCGTCTTATGGAGGGAGACAGAGGGCTCATTACACCTCCCCATTTGTTGCTGTCCCCCTGACCAGGGTCAGACCCAGCAAGGGGAGTGAGGGGCTGAGGGCCTGGCCTCCCCTGAGCACACTCAACTCCAGCGCGTTCATTCACTCTGACTGCAAATGGAGCGGGGGCCCCCAGTCGGCTGACACAGCTGCCTGGTCCTCATTCCCTGGACGATGCCGTCATCCTACATTTAACCCAGGGAAGCAGTTCCCGGCCTCTACCTTAGGCCCATTCGAGATCAGCTGTGCTGCGCCCCGCCCCTCACATCCTGCGCTCCCTTTCCATGTTACATAAGGAGAGTTGGAGAGTGTTTATTAGATGAGGCAGAACAGTTACCTGATCCAGGCTGCTGGGCCACGTCCTTGTCTAGATGCATCAGCACAGACACACAGGTTAGACACAAGCGTGTGTGTGACGTGGTCTCGAGGAAGCTGCCATGTGCTACACATCTTTGGGCTCACGCTCCATCAGCCAGGATTTACCATCAGCCTCCTTTTTGATTCCTGTGTCATCTTGGTTATCAAAATCTTAAGGTCCTCACTTGTCATCTGCAGTCTTGAAATCAGATCCCACTGGTCGTGTTCCGATCGGGGTCTGGAGGCAAAGAAGAGTCTGACTGATGTGAGATGTTAGTATGGCCAGAAGATGAGCCATCAAAGTGTCAGTGTTTAACCCAGAGGGGATTGTATGTCCACAGATTGGATATCAAATGTAGGAAGTTTCTTCCGTGTTCTATTTCTTTATTTGCTCACATTGTTTGTTGACTATTGGTAGAGGAATTTTGCTGTATGTTCCCTTCCATCTGAAAGTTGTGCATATAATTATTCTTTCACCCATTTCTTCAACCAACTCTGTATCAGATTAGATGCTGTGGTCATAAGAAAATAAATCAGAATTACTCTCTGTTCTCAGAAATTGTATAGACCAATAGGGACGAAAATACAAATTTATAAATGACTCTAGTGTGATTTGAAATTTAACACAAATGGTAAGCAACCATAAATTACATGTTATGATTGTCTCAGAGAAGGGAGAGACTGTGTCAACAGCGCTAGAGTGGGGATAACGTGAAAAAGGTTGTGTCTGAGATAATCCTTGAAAGGAAAGTACATTTCAACAGATAATTATAGAAGAAGGAAAAAATTCGGGCGGGGGAAATAAGGTGAGGAAAGTTGCTGGGAAAGGATGTCCGTGGCTGTACTAAGGGACGACTTAGAGACCATTTGTTGAAGTGAGGACAGGTAGAGCAGAGGACAGACCTGAAGCCCAGAGTGGGGTAGGTCATTGCGGGTCGTGCCTGTCATCCTCACAAGACTCTGCGTACGGTGAGATGATGACTTTGTTCTGCAGATAATGGGAAATTGCGGAAGGTTTTTGTGTAGTTGAGTGACAAGACCAGAGCTATTCTTTGGGATAATTAATCTGGCAGCCAATCAGTGGCTACTTCCTGCCAATTCTGTCTCTAAAATAGCTCTCCCAACTGTTTCTTCCCTTCCATTCCCCCTACCACTTTTTCAGAGTAGACTGTCATTATCTTTCTCCTGGACTCTTACAGTCGCCTTAGATGCCGCTCTCACAGCCCCACATATACTCACACTCACACTTACAAATGCATCTACATTCTGCTTTTAGATTAATTATTCCAAAGTACAGCTTTGGCATTTTCATGCTCAAACAGAACCCGGGTCTTCCTACTTCCTACAGAATTAAACCCAAACACCCAACCTACCGTTTGAGGTAATTCCTCACCCATTCTCATGTCTGCCTTCCATCCCTGTCCTACCCTCATCAATTGCAGATCTTCAGGGCAGTGAGGAACTTGACTCTCCCCTGGCTACACTGTCCCTTCCTGCTGACCTGTCCTTCCCTGATGTCCATGCAAACATTCTGTCCACCCATCAAAGGCTGGTTCACGT
Source organism: Mesoplodon bidens (assembly GCF_964165515.1). Taxonomy (NCBI): domain Eukaryota; kingdom Metazoa; phylum Chordata; class Mammalia; order Artiodactyla; family Ziphiidae; genus Mesoplodon; species Mesoplodon bidens. The sequence goes on from NC_138170.1 coordinate 87,658,242, forward strand.
GCCACCTTTCCACAAAGTCCTTGCTAGTCCTCCCAGAGGAAATCCAGCCCTCTTCCCTGAATCCCTACAGCCTTTATTTCTGTGGTCTTATCATTGTCTCCTTTGTATTTACAGTAGTTTATGTCACAGTACAACCTCCCCCTATGAGGCTCTGAAATGCTCCTCTTACTGTGTGCATTCCTACCCAAACATTGGACATGGTTGATGCTCAGCAACTCTGTTAATTGAAGAGAGGCTTGCGGGGAGACCTGGAACACAGCACCCTCTTTATGGCTGTTGGAGTGACCAACACACCATCTTTTTTGGGGACCTTGAAAGTCCTGGATCCTCTGTCGTGATTCAGTGTAGAGTTATTTATCCCAGGAGTGGTGAGCACCTCATTTTGGTCTGTGTTACTACATTGTGTACCTTGATCTTTGGAATAGGTATGTTTTTGTTGCATGGAAAGTAGTTCACAAGGTGCTTAGGACACTTGGATGAGTAGGTGTGCCCTGACTTTTCCCTGAATCTCTGGGAGACTTCCTGTAAAAATGATGTTGCCTCTAAACTCCCTGAAGAAAAGTTTCATAAGCCAGGTGTGCAGACTCCTATTTGAAAACCTGAACCTTCCATACACTTAATTTTCCTTCCTCTATTTATTCAGTAAGTGTGTTCTGTCTCATTCGGACCATTTGATACCACTTAAAAAATAAATAGCTGTGTATCTGCCACTTGAGTTCAAGGAGCTGAGAAGGACCCTTGAAAACCCAAACTCCTAATGCTTATTCACAGCAATCGATATTAGTGCTGGGAGGGAAATGGAATTGAACTCCTGGGAAGGAAAAGTTCTCCCTTTTCCTCAATTCTTCCTCCAGGGCAAGAAGTAGGATGGAACGAGGATGAGTCTGGGGCACAGAATTTTGGGAGGTGGGCACCCTCAGAGAGAGCATCGCACAGCAGAGGAGCCTTTGACCTCCTCTCGTCTGGTCTCAGAAGTCTCAGCATTCTGACCCTGAAAAGGAGGGGGCATTGAAGTTACGTGGGACAGATTAATGCTGGGCCCAGGGAGTCGTCACGGAGAAATAAGCAGCCGTTGAACCCCTCGACCAGCTCTGTCCACCACAGTGATCTTAGGACGCAGTGGTCTCAGTGAAGGGTCTGCTCCCAAGGCAGTGAAGAATCCTCTGTGCTTTATGATAATTTCAAAACCTAACATTTATTTTAGCAGTTTAAATAGTATGGCTATGCTGAATTAAACTTACGCGGGGAAAATAGGTATTTAGGTATTGAACTTTATTTCTATGTATTTTAACCAAAAGCTGGTTTAAGGGGTCCACTTTAGCCATCTAACGTAGGGATGAGTAGAATCGGTGTGGTCCACTTAGGTGAAGTGTGCATATAGTTACATACTCTGCCTGCCATGTTTAACTGGAATTTGCAATGTCCTTTCTATTTACTGCTGGGCTCTGCTTTAATGGTGATGGTTTTATAGATTGTGAAGGGGTTTGTGATATTGATAAAGGAGTAAAAGACTAAGTAAGAAAAGAAAAGAAAACCAGTAACCTAGTGCTTATTGTGAAGTTAAAGTGAAGAGGAAGGGGAAGATCATTAGATCATTAGTGCCGAAGCACAGATCAGGCTTTGGGTGTGGACTGGGGGAGACTGCGATTCAAGTCGCCATCCTCTTTCCAAAACTCAGGTAATGCCCTTCCTGTGTTAACCTGAAGTATCCTTAGGACCTGGCCCTCCCCTTACTAGTATTGTCTGTACCACTCACTGGCTGTTCTAGTCACCTAACTTCTCAGGGTACTTATTAATGAATGTATTCATTTCCCACGCAAAACTAGATTGTATTTCCTTGAGAATGTGGGTATCAATTTCTATCATATGGATTTTCAAGTACCTTACACACATAAAAGGTGTTCAGTAGATACTTGTTTGATTATTAAACTGATTTGGGATACAAATATCACATATTGTTAATATGTTGTTAAATCCATTATGGCAGCAGCATCTTAGTTTACCTTCTGGTGTCTTTTTATGCTTTCTGCTTCCACATAATCCTAATTCAAATTTCTGTTCTTGAACAGAAGAGTCTTCAAGAGACACTGCAAATCAGAAATATAAAAAAGGAAACCCCATTTCTGATAACCGTGTGTAGCAAGTGTGTGTGCGTGGGACCCTGGTGTGGCTCACTGTGTGAGGTTTCCTCTGTGGGCAGCAGGGCTCGGGGGTGACTCTTGAGGGGATATCTTGTTTCCTACTCTGTTCTCCGGAGAAGGAAAGTGGCAAATATCATTTTCGTTGATGATGGTGTTTATTACTCACACAGCCATGAACTGTGGTCATTTTCCGGTAAGCTGGTTTTGTTTTGTTTTCTTTTGGTTTTTAAAGTCTCCTCTTGGCTTCCGGGATAAATGAATTGCTCTTCACGTGGAATCCTGTAGGATACGTGGCCTGCCCAATGTGAACTGCTGAGAACTATCCTGACACGGTCCATACACCACCCCAGTGTTCCTTCGGCTGAAATGAATCCGTGGGCTCAGTGACCCACGCTCGGCAGGTGGGATCCCTCCTCCCAACCCAAGCCGAACTAAAAGGCGATGCTCTTCCTTCAGAAATAGGAACATCTGATTTTCCAGTTTTGACTATGTTGCTCGTTAACACCTTTTGGTAAACAGAAGTCAGTTGATAGGAATTTACTGAGGTCCTGGTCTGTGCTGAAGATGGTGCTAGGTGCTTTGAGAATGTGAAAGAAGAATGGGCCATGACAAGAGTGAGTAAGAGGAAAAGGTGCCCCAGTGGAAGAACACGGAGTTATGGGTTTTACCGCAAGTGTGAGCCAAGCAATCACACCACTGCCATACTTGCTTCAGCTTATCCACTTTTTTGACAAACAACTTTATATCTCTACCTATAAAACGGAGCATAACATAAAGACATCATGTCTATCAAGGTTCCTGGGAGAATAAAATAAGATCATGTTTGTGAAAGAGCTTTTACAACTCTACTGCCATGATGATGACATTCTTTTTCTTTTTTAAAAAAATCATTTTTAGCCTAGAATTAAGGATGGGGCCTGATCGCTTCCTCTGCAACACATAGTAGATGCTAAGTAAATGCAAGTTGAATAATTTATTGAATGAAAACAAGGATATGTACTTTCACAGAAGTGACTCAGTACTGATTTTGACTGAGGGATGTCCATAAATAACCCCCAAAGTCAGAAGTGCTTTTGCTTTTGCAAAGTCCTACTCTTTAAAGCAGTCAACTGGCCCTTCTCTCAAGGACCTTGTTCACAGGTCAAATAATGAATGCATAGTGCCATGCCTGTAATGTAATTAATGATTTTGGTTTTAGCAAAGTTTTGGATGAGACCAAAGAGCCCATATAAATTCTTTAAGAGTTGTGCGTATTTGACTAGGTTTCTACTTTTTGTTCAGTCCCAGCCATTTGAGCACACAGAGCTGTCTGTCTTTCCAAGGATGGAGGGAATGCATTGTTCATTGTGAGCAGAGAGCAGCCCCAGGCGTGCGCACACATCAGCATACTTAGCGGCAGGCACAGTGACTGTACTGACATCTCAGTTGAGTGTGAAGTCTGGCAGCCCCTCCTCCTCACCCTCTCAAAGGAAAAGGGGTCCCATGTTTCCAGAACTCACCTTATATAGATGGACAGGCTCATATGAAGGAAAAAAACCAAGACTGTTTCTGTGCATTTGTCTTACCAATTTGTGCAAAACAGTCTGAATATTTAGACAACACTTCCTGACTAATCAGTTCATGATTCACGCATTTATTTGATCTGCTAAAATTTCAACCTCAGGTCTGGCTGAGTACTGTTCACAGAATTAGTTTCTGTTTCATTGTTTTATATTTGTGAAAATATTGATATCAGTTTATTTCTTCTACATTTGTATGTGCATTTTTCCTGATAGTTGTGAAATGTGCCTCTGTTAATGTCCTTTAAAGATAATTGGTGGAGGGAGTATTAACCTGTTATGGATATAAATTTTGGACTAGACAGAGGGCCTTTTGTGAGCCTGAATTTTATAACAAATCAAACCATTTTTCTTTATGTTTGTGTCAACAGGGTCTAGCTCAGTGCCTGGCACATAATATATATTTAAAGTTTTTTGTTTGATCCTAGTCACATGAACTAAAAATTTGGGCACTGTGGGAGATCTACATGATATTCCCATATTTAACTTTTCAATTAAAAAAGAACTTTTAGAATGGCTATATTGTTTTATTTATATATCCGTTTTGTTTTATTCTCTGATACACCTGAGCGTTGGGAGCAGAGCTTAGCACAGAATAGGGCTCACAAGTGTGACTTAAGTGATGAGAAAATAGATGTGTCTACCCACATATGTGAAATGCGGCGTGTTGCAGTTCAAAGGGAACCTTCAACTTGTCTGTTTCAAATAAAGTTTCCTTATATAGAGAGAAAACGAGACAAAGAGGAAGGAAAAAAGGAAGAGACATGGGCGGGCAGAGACTAGGAAACAGAGAGAAAAGGGAAAAGTCAAGTGAGATGAAACGCAGAGTCACACCGAGGGCAGAAAAGGAACGTGTGGAGTCGACAGAGGAAAGGGGCAGGATCCGGTCTGCAGAAAGCCAGGGGGACTCAGGTAAATGCAGGTGTCCCTGATGCTTTGATAGGATTGGGAAGAGAGAATCAGTGCCCAGCCAGTTCTTGCTGCTGTGGCCAGTTGCCTCCAGGAGACTGAGGGAAGAGGAAGAACGAGACTTTGCCAGCAGCCCTGGAGCAGAAGCCCTGACCTGGGTCTGCTGGTCCTCACCCTGATGTCCACTAACAACCACAGAGATGCATAGCCGTTCTGGGTTCTTTGGGAGTAAAAGCAACTTGTAGAACATCAACTCTCTGTGGGTCGTGTCTGAGAATGTCCAACGGCCTCCCTACCTACCACCAGAGCTTACAACCCAGAAGGTACAGTTGACAAGATTCTTTTAACTCATCACCTTACTGAGAACAGAATACTTCATTATTATTTGGAAAGATGTACTTCGTTTACGGTGTAGAGTTTGCACTGGGAGAATGCCACTATGTAAATCTCTGGGAGAAAGACAGTCCCCTCACTAACGATGCAAAGAGAAAGATCTGGGTGATGTCATGTGTTGTTAGATTTCCACAGGATTGGTTTATAGAGAACTCTATTATCTAAAACTGATTACACAAGGCTGAGAGTTGACTGTTAGAAGTAATATACTGCTCTGCATCAGTAATCCCTTATGAAACAAAGAAATTAGGGATATTTAGATTATATGATCACGTCAAATGTTCTATAATAAAAAATGGGAAATCTGGAGGCAATCAGAAGTTAAGTATCTCTACTCACGTGTAAACATACAACTGTGTGTGTTTTATATATTTTATATATTGTTTGTGTATTTGAAACTTACCATATCAACTTTACTCCCAATAAATTTCATATAATTATTATACACAAAGAAGAAACATTTACATAAAAGAATTTGAATTTCTGAGTGAATTTAATCTCCTTTTGTGTGTTTCTTGATATAACACCATACTGATGATTCTAGTGTTTCGTAATAATAAACTGACTTCAGTCCAGGTTAAATGGCTTGGGAATGCCTCCAAAGCCATTGACAAAACAAAAAATATTGATTTTTTTCTCCTTTGCTTTAAACTTAATTAAAAGGATGTGATACATCAGCAAGCTGGTGGAGACTTATCTAGAGACAAAATATGATTTAGAAATCTGACAAGTGAAAGATTGCGATGAGATTGGATGTTTAAAAAAAAACATCTTGAATGAATCTGTCCTCTAGTCAATGTGTATGGGAGACTCTCACAGTCAGTTTTAAAGGGTGGATGAGTCAGCATTAAACAGAGCTGAAGAAAAACAGATGATTAACTATTTGGATGTTTGAAGTTTCCAATTTCATTGATAATTATGCTTTCATTTGAAAGAAAGAAATCCAGTCGTATATTATTTACTTAATAAGCATGGAGCCAGGCACTGGGTGCAGCCCCACCCCTACACCCACGCTGGGGCTGGGTCTTGAATGGAAGGGCAACCCCCCTTCTCCTGAGCTGAGCCCGGCACCACCTTCTCCCTCCCACAGCCTCACACTGGGGAGTTTAAGCCATTTGATTGGTGGACGTGCATGCTTCCAGATCCCAGGCGTGGCTCTCTCCCCAGGTCCACAGTCCTGACTGGTGGGCCCAAAGGCTTGGACTGGGGTCTCCTCTTTTCCTGACAAGGTGACAGGTGGGCAGCGATGCACCTTGAGGAGATTGTGGCCTCATCTGTGGCTTGGTTGGTGAGCCACGATGCCCACAAGGCTGTGGCGACTCTGCCTCCGTAAGATGTGCTGTGTCGTGTCCTTGGAGAGGAAGCCAGGGCTTTGGTGTTTTGACCAAATCGTGCCCCTTTTTAAGAAACACAGGTTCTCATGGCCAGAGGAGCAGCTGTCCCCCAGCAGTGCCCTACAAACTACAGTGCTACTAGCCCGCTGCAGTGGAGGACCGTGCTGTCCTATGGATCTCAGTGTGAAGATTCCAGAACCCACAAGAACTCCTGTTTCCATGACTACAGATAACCTTAGTTTACCCCTCCTGGAATGACGAGTTTTAGTATTGATAGCAGAATCTAAAGTATTTATTTCTAAAACACAGAGGAGTATTTATCACATTAAGAATTTTGGTTCCTTTTTTTATTTTCAAGAAAAGTCTTTAAATTGAATGAAAGTCTACAAACTTTATACTATCAAGGTCTGTTTCTTAATTGCAGCTGGGAAATTATCACTGCAAAGGCATTCTTTAAATTAAACCATATCTTCTTCATGAGGAGTTCCCTGGCAAATCCCAACCCAGAAGGAATGCTTATACTTTAGATGCATTGAATGATTTCACATCGAATTGTTTATCACATGGGGTTTCACTGTTTTTTTAAAAATATAATTCTGTCTTGTCTCCTCAAAAAGAGATCTGATCTTTGAGCAAACGATCTAAATTCCTCTGGCATCTCCCATTGTATTTGGTCATCAGTACACACACGGTATAAAGAGTTACCTAAAAATGTGTGTGTGCTAGTTGGTTTGGAAGTTGAGTGTCCCTTTATATTTCGGACCAGAATTAAAAGCTGGACTTAATCAAAGATAAATCTATTCCTCAGAGCCCATTATTACTGGTGACCAGGATACTTGCGGGACTAAACATGCTAAAAATATTGCATGGATATGTGTTTCACTTAGTTTCTTCCAGAATTAATCCAGACTTCCCAAGCCTTCTTTCCAGATCCTCCCCCCAGAACCTGAAGGTTGTGTGAACATTGAAACTGAAGTGAATGTGAGAAAGTAGGAAGGACAGTAAATGATTAACGGGTTTTTTTTTTTATTATTTTTGGCGGGGGGAGAATAGGTTTTTCTGGGGTTGTTTTTTACTATGGTTATTTTTTCTTTTTTTAACCTTTTATTTTATATTGGAATACAGTTTATTTACAATGTTGCGTTAGTTTCAAGTGTACAACAGTGATTCAGTTATACATATAAATGTATCTATTCTTTTCCAAATTCTTTTCCCATTTAGGTTGTTACATAATATTGAGCAGAGTTCCCTGTGCTGTACAGTGGGTCCCTGATGGTTATCTATTTTAAATATAGCAGTGTGTACATGTCACTCCCAAACTCCCAAACCATCACCCCCCTCAACCCCCGGTAACTATAAATTCTTTCTCTAAGTCTGTGAGTCCGTTTCTGTTTTGTAAATAAGTTCATTTGTATTATTTATTTTTAGCTTCCACATATAAGCTATATCATATGATATTTCTCTTTCTCTGTCTGACTGACTTTACTCAGTATGACTGTCTCTAGGTCCGTCCATGTTGCTACAAATCTTTTTTTTTTTTTAATTGTGGTAAAAACAATGTAAGATTATCCTCTTGAATTTGTAAGTGCACAGTATAGAGTTGTTACCTATAGGAACAAGGCTGTCCAGCAGATCCTAGAACTTATTTATCTTGTGAAAATGGAACTTATGAACAGCAAGTCCTGGCAATCACCACTGTACTCACGGTTCCTAAGAATTGGACTATCTTAGACATTTTGTATAAGCAGAATCACGCAGTATTTGCCCTTCTGTGTGTGGCTTACTTCGCATGGCATACTGTCCTCCAGGTTCATCCATGTTGTCACTAATATTCATTGTATGTATACACCATATTTTCTTTTTTCATTCATCCCTTTATGGACACTTACGCTGTTTCCATATCCTGGCTGCTGTGAACAGTGCTGCAATAAACATAGGAGTGCAGATATCTCTTTGAGATCATGATTTCAATTCTTTTGGATAAATATTCAGAAGTGGAATTGCTGGATCGCATGGTTGTTCTATTTTTAAGTTTTTGAGGAACCTCCAGACTGTTTTCCACAGTGGCTGCACCAACTTACATCCCACCCACAGTGCACAAGCGTTCCCTTTTCCGTACATTCTCACCACACTTGTTATTTCTTGTTTTTTTGATAATAGCCATTCTGATAGGTGTGCAGCGGTATCTCATTCTGGAGTTGATTTGCATTTCCCTGATGATTAGTAATGCTGGGTACCTTATCATATACCTGCTGGCCATCTGCATGTCTTCTTTGGAGTAATGTCTATTCAAGTCATTTGCCCATTTTTAAATTGAGTTATTTGTCTTTTTGCTCTTGAGTTGTAGGAGTTCCCTACAGGTTTTTTATATTGCCCCCTTATCAGATATATGGTTTGCAAATATTTTCTCCACTCAGTAGGTGGTCCTTTCACTCTGACTGCATCTCTTGCTGAGCATACACTGTAGTTTGACGTAGCCCCACTTGTCTGTTTTTCCCTTTGTTGCTTAGTATTGTTAAAATGTCCACACTATGCAAAGCGATCTGAAGATTCAATGCAATCTCTTTCAAAATCCCAATGGTGTTTTCTGCAGAAATAGAGAAAACAATCCTAAAATTTATATGGAGCCAAAAAATACCCCAGATGACAAAAACAATCTTAAGAAAGAACATCACACTTCCTGATTCAAAACTATATTACAAACTCCAGTCGTTTAAACAGTAGGTCCTGGTGTAAAGCCAGTGGGACAGAATAAAGAGTCCAGGAAAAAAAAAAAAGCCATGTATATACTTTCAATCAATTTTTGACAAGGGTGACAAGATTATGCAATAGGGAAAGGATAGTCTCTTCAGTAAATAGTGTTGGGAAAACTGGATACTCCAATGCAAAAGAATAAAATTGGACCCCTCTCTTATACCATGCACAAAATCAGGTCGAAATGGAGTGAAGACTTAAACATAAGTCCTGAAAATGTAAAACTCCTAGAAGAAAAATAGGGGGAAAGCTTCCTGGCGTTGGCCTTGGCAGTGATTTCTGAGAATAGCTGTGCTAATGTCCAGGGCCCATGTCTTACCTTAGATGGATCTTAAAGGCATTTCCTTTATTCCTCTGCCCTTCCTCCCTCTCAGGAAAGTGCTCATATGGTGACAGGGAGGAGGAGGACAGAATTTCACGCTGCGCAAAAGGGCACATTCGTTCTTCCTTAAGAAATCTCTGAAACCCGCCCTGGAGTACTGAGTGGCACGAGCGGCTGCTGCATGGTGGGAGGGGAGGCTGGAGAGGTTGGAAGTGTGATGGATTTTAAACCCTGTCTCTGGGGGAAAATTGACAGGAATGCCATGACCCACATGCAGAAAAGCCTGCCTTTGTTGAGCACCTTTCCCACTGATGACAGCAGGGGTGTCCTGCCCTGTGATGGGGGACACACTCCGGCATGCCAGGACGATCCTGGTTTACACCTGTTGTCCGGGTCCCCTGTTCACTTTAACTTTGTCCCAAACAAGATGCCCCAGTTGTGTTACCCTATTGTCAGGGCCATTCAAATAAAATTTTCAAGATGCTTCTGACTTGAGCCCAGTGGGAGAAATGACTCAGAAGGCATTTCTAGGACACTAGGGCTTTTGCTACTTCTGATTTGAGCCCAGTGGGAGAAATGACTCAGAAGGCATTTCTAGGACACTGGGGTTTTTTTGCTTCTTTGCCGAGATGCCTTTGGGAAGCAGAGAAGCAGAGAAAACCCACAGAACTAATGTGCATGGATACGGCTGCATGTACTGAGCTCAGCACAGCTTGCAGGGAGCTGGCGCTGATAAAGTTGGCGTTATCACTGGCCCATCCCGGCGTGTCCACACTGCAGGTGATCTCAGCCATCTCTAGGGCGTCCTCCAGATTGATGGCGGCAAACCTGAGAAGGGCACCTTGGCCCCCGATGCAGGTGCCGCCCGCACCAGGACGAGGGTAGCTGGTTTTTGTTGCATCGGGGCTGACTGCTCTGGTCTGAGGCGGCTCGGCAAGGTTACAAGCCCTGCATACACTGAGCTAGGCAGGCCAGCCCTCTGACCTTTGAACGACCTCCCCATGAAGAGGTAAGGCTTGTTCCTGGTACCACTGAATCCTGGGTTTCTTCAGACCGAGGCAGGCTGCGGGCTTCCTTCCATCACGGAGGAATGCCAAGCCTCACCCTGGAGCACAAAGAGCCAGCCGGGGGCACCTGGCCCCGCACGTTCCTCCCTGCAGGTCCCCTTCCCTCAACACTGACGGAGCCACCAGCCTCTTTCTCACTCCCATTTTCCCTTCCGTTTCTCCTGGAGTTAATGACATTAGTGAGACAGCATTTCTGGATAAAAGAAAACGTACCACTGCTTAAATGATGTGAAAAAAATCATGTACCATCCGTGCTCAGAAAAGCAGCCCAATGTTAATCACAAAGCTTTAAAAATTTTTTAGTTTCTTAAACAAAGGTTAAAACCTTCAAAATGGAAATATTTGTCATGAATCACATCCTTTCTCTTAAAATTAAAAAAAAAATCTAAATGGGAATAATAACAGTTCACTGAGCAGGACAAGTCGTCTTTATTGGAGAATTGGTCTCATCTCCTGAATAGCTCTTTTTTCTTCTATTTGTTTTAAAAGGCATGTTTCCTCTTGTCACTTAAATGGTTTGTTTCAGGAGCAGCGACAGAGTTTACTTGCATTTCAGGTGACTTATGTCAAAGTTTCTTGACCACTGAAGTTTCCTTTTGACTGATTCTGGCTCGGTTATAGGCACCTCCAGGGAAAATAGAATGAGATTTTCTATATTTCCTATATTTATCCTACTGGGGCTTTTAATGTAACTCTGCTCTTGATTCTCTTGACTATGTATTGGGGTTGCCATTCTTTTGAAATAAACTGATTCCGAGGGGAGAAACCCTGTCTCTGTCTCTGTCTTTCTGGCAACATTCCCTTTTGGTTGACTTCCCTTCCCTCATATCGCGAAGCATCGGTGCTCTGGGCGAGCCTCGAGCGATGGCTGGGTGGCAGGAGAGCCATGACCTTTGTGGTCTTGCTGCACCTAATTTACCAAATGGATGACACCCAGCAGATAACACACTTTTCAGGATACTACGTGTTCCAGGTGGACGGCCATCATCCTGGCCTCCCGCGAGGTGTGACTCCAATTCCCTCTGTCTAGACTGTCCAACCTCTTATCTCCTCATCTGTTTCACACTCAAGCTTCAGAGCAGTACTCCCAACTCTTGCCCAGCCTACGGTTTCCCTCTTCCGAACTCATACGTATTTGCTCCAAAGACCTCAGCACTTTTAATGTCATAGCCTGACAGAGAGGGTGCACATCAATGTCCTATAGTCCAGCATGTCTCCTGATTCAGGAGGAGTTCTTCTTAAAACCTTCCTGGTGTGCATTCATCTGCTGATCCAGTGTCTGCTTGAATACCTACCACTATGGGGATATCACTGCCTAATGGGGAAGCACATCATTTTTCATGGCACATAACAGATCTAGTTCACAGACAGTGATTGCTTCTGTACCTGGGGTCAGCTGCTTGAGAACTGAGACTGTAAATACAGAGATATGGGTGTATAGAGACAGATATGATGTTGGCTTAGAATATAAAGATATAGAGCAAGCCATCTCATAATATCCATCAGAGGGTTGTGCATATGATCCTGTTTTCAACCAATACTCATTAATTGATTTCTTCTACAAGGTGGATGGTGCAGTGTGCATCAGACTATACTTGAAGAACAGTGGATTTCATATTTACTCATATGTGCCTGCGATTTAGATACCCATACCCTCCCTAATAAAAAGAGATATAAAGTGAAGCATATTTAAAATGAGCATATTTTGATCTCATTTGTAAAATGGAGATAACTCTAAAGCAAGAATTCCTCCATTTATATATTAAATGAAAATACAGTCTCCACCCTTTGTTACAGTAAGTTCTGAGGCTGCTCGGCCTCAGCTGTGCCATATAAAGTACAGGTGACAAATCTGACTTTGGGATAATGGTTTGCTGAGCTCAAGGCAAAATTCATATGATCTGGGTCCTCACCAACTCTTCCCGAATTCTTCCTATGATGAAGCTATTCTCAGTATGCAGCAAGGCCCAGCGGGTTTCACATGCCGGTGCTTTCCCGCACTCGGAGACCCTCTCCACATCCCCCTGAGGACACACTGCTTTCTACGCTTGGTCAGGTGACCTGAAGCAGCCCGTCGTCTGCATCATCCATGACCCAGTATGCTTGCCTGCCAGCCCTGTCTTCACCTGTGGCCTGAGATTTCATACTAATTTAATACTTCCCACTGAAAATAGAGCTAGCTCATAGGATGTGATCGCGTCTCCCCCTTCACACACAGCTGCCCGTCTACAAGCAGCCCATCCAGTGCCCCCAAGGGGACACTGGGCTGACTGCCTTCTCCCTGCACTGCCCCCCTGCAAGCACGCCCTCAGCCCCTGCCCAGGAAGCCTGGGTTCCTTCCACGGATCTCTTCCCACATCCTCCCTCTTTGCTCCGGTATTTGGAAACCCGTCCAACTCCTGACAAGCCAGGAGGAGGGCTGTGTCCACCTCCTGTCCAAGGCTGGCTTGCCTCCTGGACTGTCTTTCCACCCCTCCCAATGGACACACTATATACTATTACTTCATCGTGGGTCTGCTTTGTCCCCTCCCTGGAAGGCTTTGTCCTCTAAAGCACCAGCTTGGTAGCTCTATCAGAAAAAAGCATGGCACTGATGTCCAGGTCCAGCACGTTGCAGACAAGTGGGGTCCACACCTCCTCTCTGTGCGAACTTCTGGCTCTGACTGTGCGATGTATCCTCACAAGGAGCAGGAATTTGGGGGGAAATGAAAGCTCCTCATTTCTGTGATTCCTGGGCTCCAGAGAAAGTGCCCTGAAGTCTCCCATTTTTCTCTCTGCCTTGGAGCTCCTGGCAGGTGGCCCGTCACACTGGATCGGCCAGTCTCTTCCACCCATCCTGTGGCCCCTGACCCTGTTCTCCCTCTCAGCCCTTTGGGTTAGGACGGGGCAGGCCCTGCTCTCAGGGCGAGGCCATGCGGCTCCCCGGCATCCACCCTCCTGCGATGGGGGCTCCACGTCACAGAGCTGCTGGGCTGGCATGCTGCACTCCCCCTGCCGCCTCTGGGGCCACTGCCTGGCCGTGGCCATCACCTCCACTTCCTTTCTCCTTCCTCTTGTGACTTAAGGTCTTTCCTGTTTCAGTGGAAGGGAGGTGCCCCGTTCCTTCCTCTCTCACTGATTTTCACACCTTTGCTCCCCATCTGCTGTCCTGCTCCCAAATTTCTTCTTGATTGTTTTGCTTACAGACTTGAGGTTAAAGTAAGAAGGCTCAGTCAGGGAGAATAGTTTGTCAGGTATTAGTCAGCACATCCGATCCGGTGAGAGCAGGCTTGCTTGTGATATGGGAACACAGAGCCACTTGGTTTTTTGTTTTTGTTTTTTGTTTTTGAATTAGAAACATACACTCTGATCTTCCTATGACTTGAGCACAGGACGCCTATGACTCAGCGTGGCGCTGAGGCTGGGTCCTCTTCCAGCTGTGTGTCCACGTGTCTGTCTACTCAGGGCCCTGTGCTGAGCCCTGACCCTGCAGAGCCCACCCTCCCCCTGCATTTGCAGTGTTGTGGTGTTGCCTCGGGCTCTCTGAGAATCATGCTTTTTTATATCTCAAAAGATACTCCAGTGAAACTAGAAAACTACGTGCAGAAATACTGAAAACTCTTCACACATCATGTGACAGTGATGTTCGGGTCTTCCCAGACGTGGCTGTGTAGAATCATCTGGTCCAAGGGTGACTTCGGGGTGGGGCTGGGCGTGCACCCCTACACGTGTCCTACCACAGTGGGCTCCCGGGGGTCTGCCACACCCGCAGCAGCGTGCGGACTGTGGTCCCTGATCACGGGCCCGGGCGCCGAGCCCCAGAGGCCCTGGTCCGCTTGCCTCGTCTGAATAGGATGGCTTCATCCCTGCTGCAGTGGTGATGTACCACCCTTGTTGTCGCCTTCCCGTCTGTGAGGTGAGCTTTTTCAGGTCGAGGACCTGGAATCCTCCTCCTGGCTCAGCCCCGACTCGCTGCCACTTGCGAAGGGTCAACTCTTCTCAAGGAAGATACGCTTTCTGGATTAAATCTGTTAAATCACGGTCTCAGGACTTCCAGCTTCAGGTCCAACATGTAAAATCATGGGCTGGTATCTCTCACTGTCCTGAGTCCAAGACACTTTCATCTTAGGTCATAAAGGGATTTAAACTCAGACCACAAATCACTGGTTTTTCATAGTCGAGAGACAGAAAAGTCATTCCACAGCTTTGTAGCTAAAACCCAAGAATATACCCCCCCTTTTTTTTTTTTCTAATTTTCGGTCAATTTCACTTCTGCAGCTTCTGTGCCTTGTCCATGGCTTTGAGTTTTACTTCTCCGAGTCTTCCTTAAGCAAAAATAGAAATTTCATAGAGCTGTATTTTTACCAGGCCTTTTCCTTATATTTCCAAATTGATTTTCATAATAGTACTATAAGGTGAGTGGGGCAGGTGTTGTTACTATTGTCTTTTTCTCATGTCCCTAAGAGAGGAGCCAGTTGCGTTGTGAAGTTCATACTGCTGGAAGTGGAAGAATTCGATTCAAAGTTGGGATGCTTCAGCTCCATGACTTTAAGCCTTTCCTTTGAGCCAGTGGTTCTCATCCCTGGCTGCTCAGTAGGATTACCTGGGGAGCTTTTAAAAAGTACTGATGCCTGGGCTTCACCTCACACCAATTAAATCCCACTCTCTGCACGCGGATGTTGCCGTGGTTTTTTTTGTTTGTTTGTTTGTTTGTTTTTGCAGTATGTGGGCCTCTCACCGCTGTGGCCTCTCCCGTTGCGGAGCGCAGGCTCTGGACGCGCAGACCCAGCGACCATGGCTCATGGGCCCAGCCATTCCGTGGCACGTGTGATCTTCCTGGACCGGGGCACGAACCCGTGTCCCCTGCATTGGCAGGCAGACTCTCAACCACTGCGCCACCAGGGAAACCCTGTTGCCCTGTTTTAAAAGCTCCTAGATAATTCTAATATGCGTGCAAGGCTGAGGACTGCACTGTTTCCCTACCTCTCTGTCAGAGGAGGAGCATGGAGAAAGACAGTCATTTGTGCGGATGGGCCACATGGACAGCTAATAGAATTCTGACGGGTTAGCCTTTGGTTCCTTAGCCTCCCAATTGGTATGGACATATTGTAAGCAACTAGGCTTGAATGATTCCTTCTTCATTGTTATCTTCATGCCCACATCAGTGTTGTATTTCGTTAAAAAGTAAGTTCTTGAATCACACAGGCTGAATTAATACGACTAATTCTTGCCTGACCTCAGGTGTAATAAAGTACATGACGCTCTTTGAGCAGGAAAATGCTTAAAGATCTTCTCGTCCAACAGCTTCCAAACTTTCATTAATGAAGAATATTTTTAGAAAACGAAAGCAGATGAAGTAGAAGTCAGGGCTCTAGACCCCCAGCTCGACTCTGCCCTCACTGACCTCCGGGGCACATATGAATATTACTCATGGGCTGGATGTGACCTGGGGGCACTAGGGGGGAGAGGACACAGTTTGAAGACAAGTTGTTGAAAGTTCTTGTTTTACTGCTGAGGAACATGAGAGCAAGAAAGGGATTCAGGGACTTCCCTGGTGGTCCAGTGGTTAAGATTTTGCCTTCCAATGCAGGCGGTGTGAGTTTGATCCCTGGTCGGGGAGCTAAGATCCCACATGCCTCTTGTCAAAAAACCCAAACGTAAAACAGAAGCAATATTGTAACAAATTCAATAAAGACTTTAAAAATGGTCCACATCAAAAAAAAAAAATCTTTTAAAAAAAGAAAGGGATTCCAGAGTGAGCTGAGGAGCCAGGACTTACACCTAGAAATACTGGCTTCCTCTTCGCTGCCTTTTTGCCTGTGTACTGTAATTTGTGATTGTGTGACTGACATCATCATGACACTCATGAGTCATGATGTTGTGATGTGTGATGTTGTGATGGTGGGTTGCCAAGCTGGTGTCAGAACATAAACACCCTGACTCCCACCAGGGTCCTAAACCTGAAACAGGAAGGTCTTCCCCAGGGAGCAAATTTCCTTTCAGCACACACTCTGCCTTCTCCTTTCCCCCATCTCCTGGGATCCACCTCCCAGGACCCTGACAGTGCTGGGATTAGAGTGAGGCTGTGTTTGTGTGGTGACACAGGTGAGCTTGGGGTTTGGGGATTACTGGCTCTGTAGGCAATTAATTGGATCTACATCTAAATCTCATTGTTTTGTCTCCTCAGATGATACTAAGAAAGTCACATCATTTCTCAAATATCAAATGCTTTAAAATACCAGTCATGTGCCCACCCCGTTTAGAGAGGATTTTCAGGTCTGTTCCAGTTAGCCGGCTTTTATTCCATTGGCAGTACCAGTGAGTCAGATTTCCATGGCAGAGCATCAAGCAGAGAAACAAGAGATCTTCGCATTCCAGTCTTACAAAAAGATGTCTGTTGAAGTGAACACAGCGGTTAGCTGGTTGTTAGGATTATTTTATTATTGTTGCTATAGGTTGTTGCTATATGTCCATATATTTGAAGATATTTTGTATTTACTTCTCACAGCCCCATTTTGCTATAAGGCATACGTGGAAATTAGCTCACTAAATGAAACTAGTCTGGTCTGAAAAAATAATAATAAGCAAATAGTGCCTTTTTAAAAATTTAGAGTATGAGCCACTATACTCCTACCATACTTGGAGTGTGATGGGAAATACTATAAGCCTGAAAACAATGTGATTAAATAAACAGAAGTATATAAAGAAGCAAACTTTTAGGCTACTATGAAGAAAAACTCCAACCTATCTGCCAGTATGAGATAGAACACGTCCTCATTAGCCAGTGATGGCACCTGTTGAGGTTTCCTCAGCTGAGGGACAAGCAGTCCCCTTTACAATGTCCAGTCCCACTCTGTCTCCAGGGGAGGATTCTGTCTGCCAGACAAGTGGCCAGACAAGTGTTCCCATCACCATGGGTGCCCTCGGAGGACAAGGAGCCTCCACCCACCTCTCTCATCAAGAGCCACAGAAGCCTGCAGAAAAGCAAGAGAATGAGCCCATAGCTTATATCACAATGTAGAAAGTTCTTAAAAGTGTAATTATCTTAGAGAAAATACCTTTTGTTATTAACTAACTTTGAGTTAAGTGCTGTGAATTTAAGAAGAATACACACCTAACATTCCTGAGACTGACCTGAATGTGTTATGTCGACCTCAAACAAGAATGCCTTCACTCTGAGCATTTGTATTTGGCTCTATTCTGATAAAAATCCGAAAGGCAGCTCATCGTGAAATGAATCTGAGACTTCAGATCAACCTTGTCCAGTAGGAATATAATCTGAGCCACAAAATTACATATGTAATATCACGTTTTCCTGCAAATGTTAAATGCAATAAAAATAAACAGATGGAATTAATTTTGATACTATATTTATCTAACCCATAATATCATATCAATAGGTAGTCACCATACATTTATTAATGAGATATTTTACAGTCTCTTTTTGTACTATCGTGAAATCTGGTGTGTATTTACCTTTATGGTTCATCTCAGCTTAAAGGGACCATGTTTAGTGCCCAGGAGCCCACACGGCTAGTGTCTGCCATATTGGACAACAAAGCCATAGGTGATCTGGGTAACGAGAAGCCCTTTATTACATTCTCCCCAGGATTTTTGTTCTGTCTAGGTAATGATGATTTTATTTTTTTTAAAAAGTGACCTCTAATTGCACTGAGGACTTAGTGTGGTGTCATGAGCATATGCTGAGGACTTAGATTGCTGGGGTTCAAACCGGTCTACCATTCACAAATTAGTGATGTTGGGCCAATTAGTTAGCATCTCTGTGCCTCATTTTTTTTTTGTCTTCTGTGCAAGCGGTGTTAGGATGCACCTACCTTGCAGTGAGGATTAAGTGAAGCAATGCATGCTCATTATCTAGCACACAGAAGGTCTCTATTTTTAGGTTATTATGAATATAACTTCTCTTTCTCCAGAAATGAATGATAGCACACCAGAAAATGAGTCAAATAGATATATCTAATGATAAATCCTTTAAAAATGACATCTGTCTGGGGACGGCTGCAGAGAGGGACAAGTAAATACTCTAGCATGAGCTGTGTGTCCAGCAGAGAGTTCTTGAAGGCATGCCTCGAGTCCCTATATCACTCTACTTACTATCCAGTGTGTTACATTCCAAGGGTGAAATTGTAGAGGTGGCCAGTTTATTAAAGTTTTAGTTGTGTTGCTATTATTGTTTCCATAGAAAGCTTATTGCTTCTCCTCTGTTTAAAAGTGATGCTATCGATGCAGAAATAACTATGATCTTATGTGTTTAAAGACTAAGAAATAATTATTAACTAGAATATTTATAGAAATTTAAAGACCAAGTTCCCTAACTTGCTGATGACTACAGCTTAGCTGCAGAGGTGAGAAGGAATCTTAAAAATTATCAAATCCACTATCCTCATTTTACAAATGAGAAGGTCACCTTGTGATTTTGAAATTCTGTCATTTTTCAACCCACAGTAATTAGATTATTTATATTTATTAGATAAACTTAAAAAAAAGATTGGGACCAGCCCATGCTAGTTAATGGTTCTTTAAATCACTTAGTTTTGAGCATTTGGATAAATGTTAAGTCGGGTATTCTGCATTAGAGCCAGGATGCTGGATACATGGGGTTTAACAAAAAGTGTAAAACATAGAGGCTGAATAACCTAGATTCTAGTCAATTTTTTCCAACATTTTAAAATCCAATATTCTGTTTTGATAAAACTAAAATCATGTAAACTTCTTTAGACTTACTGAATTTTTAAAAAGAAAAATAACTGACTAAATCCAAATCAAAGCAAGGGCAACTTTAGATGAAATAAGTGTGCACATGTGTGCACTTCAGCTTGCTGTGTTGGTGTCACCTTTTCCAAGATGGCCTTGCCCAAGTGCAGGGAACCATTTAGGGCTACTTAAAATCATTAGAGCATTTACTTCTGACTCACAATAAGCGAGCATACTCTAACCCAAGTAGAAACTAGATTTACTGTCATTTTCAGTTACAAAGTAAGATCCCAAGGCCTGAAATTCTCATAAGTATCTTCTAATGGGTTCTTTGTTTTATTTTTCCCATTTATAAGAAATCATCAGAAACTTGATATCTGCATTACTTCCTTTAAAAGTATACATATATTTCATTTGATTTTGAATGATCTAAAATGGTCTCCGCGTTTTAATAACAATGATATTGTCTTAGAAGAGTCATCTATTTTATCTGCCAAAGAGAATGTTTCTGCTTGTGAACCAAACCACGTTCACAATTGCTAAAAGTTTTCTCTTAAAAGAATGAAGAACTCAGGATAGATGTATCAGAGGGTGTGAGACTGTAGGGCAGCCTGGAGCTGTAGAAAGAAGTCCAGTGTCAGAGTCGGTCTGGAGTCCTAGTTGTGTGTCTCAGTGAGTTTCTTTAGCATCTTGAGCAGATGCAAGAAGAGAACAATATTTCCTACCTTTGAGGAGCAAATGAGATAGTGGGCCCCCAGCATCTGGATTCTTGTTTGTCCGTTATTTTATTGAAGTACAGTTGATTTACAACATTGTGTTAATTTCTGCTGTACAGCAAAGTGATTCAGTTATATACACATATATACATTCTGTTTCTATTATGGTTTATCACAGGATATTGAATATAGTTCTCTGTGCTGTACAGTAGGACCTTGTTGTTTATCCATGCTACAGATAATAGTTTGCATCTGCTAATGCCAGACTCCCAGTCCATCCCTCCCCCACCCCCCTCCCCCTTCGCAACCACAAGTCTGTTCTCTATGTCTGTGAGTCTGTTTCTGTTTTGTAGATAAGTTTACTTGTATCATTTTTTTAGATTCCAGTGATATCATATGATATTTGTCTTTCTCTGTCTTAGTTTCTTCACTTAATATGATAATCTCTAGGTCCATCCATGTTGCTGCAAATGGCATTACTTTGTTCTTTTTTATGGCTGAGTAATATTCATATATATACACACCACATCTACTTTATCCATTCATCTGTCGATGGACATTTAGGTTGATTCCATGTCCTGGCTATTGTAAATAGTGCTGCTATGAACATCGGGGTGCATGTGTCTTTTCAAAGTAGAGCTTTGTCTGGATACATGCCCAGGAGTGGGGTTGCTGGATCAGCATCTGGCTTCTGAGTTGGACATTCCGTAGTGGGAGCTGTTTTCTGTGCTTTTCTTTATATGAAGATTCTTAGTCTTCTCTCCACCCTCACATAAAATAGGAAGTGTGATCTGGGCAGGTGTGTGAGGACCCAGAGAAGGAGGGCATTCCAGGTAGAGTTAAAAGATTCATGCAGAGTTGAATGCGTAGAATTTCATGTTTCATGTTTCCTCCCACAGAACTGCTAAAATTGGAACGAATAAGGTTGGTGGTTAGAAAAAATTGAATTCATGTTCCACAGGAATTATTTCCCTTTTCTTCAATCACCCCATTTTCCAGGTAAACCTAGGAAATCGGAAATACCAGAAACTTCCTGTCTTCCTCATCTTACCTTTCTTTGCTTTTATTATTTTTAAAGGTTTAAATTATTTCCATGTAGAATGAGTCCTGATATGGCCTTGGGTGAGCGATCTGATAGTGAGATCCTCACCTGACCCTGCGTGCGCTGCCGTATTTAAAACTTGGGCGCCTGCCTGCAGCCCAGAACCTTCTGCTGGTGACTGATTCTCACCTGACAGGCGGGCAGTGTCCTGGCATCTGAGTTCATCTCTGACTCATCTGTCTTTTTTGGTGGTCTTAGTGGGGAGGCCAGAGACCTCAGGACTGACTCAAATTTCACACACCTGACCTTGTTCCTTAATCTTTACTAAAGAACAAACTTCTATTTCAAAAGTGCCACTCTTTTGAGGACATACTGTAGGGCTGTGTAGTTCCAAGACTACTTGAGTGCAAATGCATGTGTGCACAGCCTCCATTGATTCAAGAACAACAGCTTATGCATAGGGAAACCATCCAGTCTCAGTGTCACTAACCACATCTCCTATCCTCTCTCATGTACAGAAGCTCACGTGGAGGCCGAGGCCAAGGTGCATGCAGCTGCCGTCCGGACATTTGTCTGACCCACGTTGACATCTGCAGTGTCACAGACTGTGGTAGGTTAACACAACTGGGTTTGTACTTTTGTTAGGACTGTAAAGAGTGTTATCCACAAACAACTAGAACTTGGAATGCAGTGATGCCTGGTGTCAAATTAGGCAACTGAGAAAGTATTTCTTATTGTTTTTGGTATTTAAATGTTTCAGTTTTACTTTTTTGTTTAGTTGATTAAATATGCACATGTTTAACTGGTACATCAACTATGACTTTTTCTGATATCTTTACACTGATGAGAGCATTGTGTGCAATCCAAATATTTCAGAAACAAATCAAATCAAGCCAAATGGACATTAACCAAAAAGCATATTTATATATCTACATAGTGTTTTTAATTTCTTCATTTTCCATCCCTGTTATTCACATGGTATCTTATAGATTACAGGTTACTTCTACTCAGATTCTTAAAGGGTCTTCACAACCACTCTACAAACTAATTGGTGCGGAGTGCTGAGTGAGCCTTTGCCCATAACCCATCGTCCTGGTACCCACTTTGTCTCTCAGATGAGCGTGACACAGACTCAGAATTAGAGGGGCAAAGGTGACTTTTTGTGAAATGTTATTCTTTTGTAAAATTCCTCTTTACTATTGATTTATACATGGAGAGGCAAATTGTTAATGAGAATGGTTAGCATGTGTTCTGTGCTTGCTTTGTGTTGGACCACGGTGTAAACTTCCAACTTATCTTTTTGAATCCTTGCTGTATCCTTGAAAAGGAAATATCATCACCCCCTTGTACCATGAGGACCCCAGGCTGAGGGAGGTGGACCACCGGCCCAGGTCACACCAATTTCAGAGAATCCACCAACGTTTCAGCCCACAGTTTCATTTTCCCGGGCTGGCACGTCCTAGGAGGTCATTTGTATCCCTTTCAAAATCTCTCTTGGGATGTAATTTCATTCATTGTCAGCTCTATTAATGGGGAGCTTTACCTTGACCAGAGCATGTGGGTGACCCCTGCCCTGTCCTGTGAGCTTGAAGCACACACAGGACTTTTCCAGGCCTCTACTTTCTTTTCTGACCATGAGTGGGCGAGTTGGGCCATGTGACTCTCAAAAATTAGACAGATTCAGTTCCCATCAGGGCTGTGAGAAACGAACCAATACTCTCTATATACCAAACAGTTTTTAGTTGTTCAAAAATTATACATTTTTTCAAAACATTTTCTCTTTACTCTCCCTCACTTTTTTGTGGTACCATCATCGAGATCCTATCTTCTAAGTATTGTCACTCCCACTAATACCAAACTGCTGGAGAAAGAGGCTTTTCAGCTTGAGTTTTCTTTACCTAATTAGTAATGCCCATTGTAGAAAAATTAGAATATTAGAATGCATATATATATATAATTAAAAAGTTAAAACACTGAAAATACTAGAATTCAGAAATAACTACAATTAATATTTTGGTTTAAAACCTTTGCAATTGTTATCTTTGCTCATGATTTTAAATTAAGATGGATCATACCGTACATTTTGTTCTTTACTCCTTTTTAACTTGATGTGTCACACGTAGCTTTCTATATCAATAAATATATTTTCATAACATCATTTTTTCTTGATCAATAGTATTCCACTTCACACCTATGCTGAAATATATGTCTGTTGTAATATTATCAGTTGGCTTTTTAAAATTTTGCTTTTCAAAATGTTTTAATGGCCAACATTTTACCTAAAATTTTTACACCATTAATTATTTCTTTAGCATAAGTTCATAGTACAATAGCTAGCTCAAAGGATATGTACACTTTTAGGCTTTTGAGAAACACAGTGCTTTCAAAATGCTCCTTCTTTCCACATCTTGCTGTATGACCGTGTATCCTCCGTGATTCTAAATATAGCTAACCATCGGTGTTTGAATGCCATTCCATAGACAACTTTTATGAACTTGACTTTAAGAAAAAGTAATCTCACATTATGAGATTTAAAAGGCTAAAATTTTATTTCTCTATATATTCTGAATTCCCAAGAACTCAGTTCCAGATCCTACACTTTCATTCTCCTGTTCTTTGATTGATGCGTCATACGAAGTACCCACTGTGTGTAAGATGTAAGGGAGACACTGCTGATTCATAGATGGATGGGCAGGGCTCTGCTTGAGGATCTCACCCATTAGTAACAGAATCCATACTCACAGTGAGTGCAGATACATGGCATGAAGAGCACAATAACAAATTTGCTTTAAAATATAATCTCATTATTAGCCATTCCAATATAGTAACTGGGATTATTCTTAATGCCTCACCCTGAGTATTTCTAGGTCCACAACCATTAGAGAGAGGTTGTACCATGTTCACTGTACTGTTCTGCAGAGTGTACTGAACAAACTCTTCTCCCTTCCCCACCGGTCCCTGGAAAGGAGCTTTTTTGCTGCCTACTTGACTGTTTCTAGGATAGACTACTACCTAGCAAGCGGCCCATGCCATTGTTGGGCTGTGTTAATGGTTGGAATATTATTCATAATATACTTGAGGTGAAATGACCATTTTATATTAGGTACCTACTGTTCCCAATTTTAGTTTCTGAAGTGATATAGAGTAAGTTCAATTCAATTCAAGGGATATATTTTAAGAATCTACTATGGTCAGGAACTGTTACAGCTGCGAAGGACCAATTTCTATTTCATATGTTAATATTTCAAATATCTGATGATTTATATTTTCCTAAATATACAAGTTAAACAACTAAGCCTGTTCAAGGTAATTGAAGTGTTACTATACTGAGCTTGCTATAAATTTCTATAAAGCAATAAATTTTGACCTCATTCCTTGACCACACTCATGGGCTAGTTGGAGAGCTTCCCCCAACTGACCATGAGGAGAGCGATGCACCCCGACTTTCATACAGATTACCGAAGACTTTGTTAAAAAGGAAAAAAGCCATTTGCCCTAAACTACTAGTATCTGAGACATGAGAACCCTTGCTGTGGTGTGTACACTTGGTATAAAAGATAAGACTGAAGTGAAATGGGGAAAACCGAGGGCTTCTGTCCTACACCTGCCACCTCCAGCAGGCCCAGCTTCCTTGGGTCACAGCCACTTTACCCACAAGGTGAAGGACATGGTAATCCCCTTGGGGACTCGGACTCCAAAACCGCAGGGCAGCTTCCCACGCCTGGGAAGCTCTGATGCCTCTCAGGCTGTGGGCCTCTTTTCTGGAAGATTCCCCGCACGCCGGCTGCGTGCCTGTGGCACCATCATGGACACTTCGAGGTGTGACTGTGTCCAGCAAGGCTGATGACTCTTGAGGAAGGAAGTATTACCATCCACGTTTCAAAGAGGAGAATGCAGAAGGGGAGGTGATGTAAGGTGTCCAGGATCAGATGGACGGGGCGGGGCCTGGGCTGAAGGTGCACCACACGGCTGGCTCGGGAGAGGCGTCACTGCTCCAAACTCTGACCCCCAAAGAGCTCCTCAACCACCTGGTTGTGTTAGAGATAAATACCTACATGCAAGGCAGCTTCAATATGCATATGTGTAGAAACCACAAAACCGATCTGCAAACATCTGAGTTGTACAGTTCAGATGTGTTAATGATCTTTAGCCAGTGCTTTTATGGTTGTTTCACTAAAATGACCCAATCTGATGCCATATAATATCATTATTACATGCTTAAATTACTCTTTATATGAAGAGAACCTTCTTAGAAAATTCATACTTTGTATTTTAGTCCATGAATGTGTTTAGTTGTTCATGAATATTTTATTACTTTTTAAGTTTTCTGACTAATTATATTATTTTTTCACTTTTCCCCTTTTCTGATACTTCTTTTTACTACTTCTTATATCTTATCTCTTTTAAATTCCATAGAATTTTATCACATCAAAGCCTTTGTTTCATTCACCTCTTATCCCATCTTTGACTTTATGCTGTGAGCTTGTCACTGCCTCTTTAATAAGTAAATCATATAAGTACAGCCTTGTTACAACAGCTTCTGAATAGAAGTAAGTCAAGGGAAAGACGTGTCCAGTGTCTGCCTATTTGATAATATAAATTAGAAACTCTCATAAACTAGATAAGCAAAAGACGTGATGAAGGCTTTCTCTTAGCTTGAAACTAACCAGCCAACAAACTTGGAGGATAACTGAACCCACGGGAAAAGCAGCCCAGCCACGGAGCAAGTACTGGCGGAAGATGGAAGGACGCTCTTGTTCCCTCCCTCCTCCTCTTCCTCCTCCCCCTCCTTTCTTCTACCCCTCTTTCCTCCCTCCCTCCCTTTCTTCTTTCCTTTTTTTCTTTCCTTCTTCTCTCCTTCCTCCTCTCTCCACCTCTCTCTTTATCCCTCTCTTTCTGCTTCTTTTACGTTGAGTGGCTCAATCACGACGATAGTATATGATTTTTGCTATGTACCAGGCATTATTTTCCTCCACACTTGAGACTATATTCCCACTCAGGAGTAGCCCTGAAACACAGGAAGTCAATACCTTTAGCCCTTGTAACACCCCAAACCATAGAACAAAGGGGGTTTTGTCACCTGTGCCCAGACAAGGAACCCACGGAGTGTCCTGTAGTGTCACAACGGTCAAGATACGAAGAAGCATTAAATGACTAGAGAGGCCTGCAAAGGATGATCCACTGAGGAGACACCTTCTTTAATCCTCACAACCATGTCTGAGTGGCTGTCACAGAGGTATGATGATCCCAAGCCACGTGCCCGGCTGACACCCAGTCACAGCAACTCGGGTTGAAGGGGGAGGGGACGAAGAGGGGTCTGGAGGCTGCACCCTGGTGAGTGGCCAGCACAGCCCCGAGCCTCCCCAAGCTGGCGAGGAGGAGTCAGGAGTGACGAGAGCGGGCCAAGGGGATGGTGACGAGAAGGTTAGAATGAGGACAGGAGACATGTCCTTTGGCCTTGGCAAGACCATGGATGCGGGCATCCTTCCTTCTCTGTGACCTGGCTCTCAGACTCCAGGTGACAATTTATCCCTTAAATTTTCTCCACCTTATGTGTGTCCCTTTACATGGAGCACAGGTATTAAGATACAGACAGAAAGAAAACATATTTCATCTGACTGAAGTTTGAGACCTCACACATTAGAATTTAAAGCATCAACTATTTAAAACATCAACTATTCGATATTAAAAAATTATTGCTAATTTTTTCAGGTATAAGAATACTATCAAGGCTGTGTTTAAAAATAAAATTCTTATATTTTAGAGATGCATACTGAAACATTGCTAGATAAAAGTATATGATTTGTGGAATTTCCTTCAAAATAATGTAGAAATGGTTATCGGATGATAGTATGGATGAAGTGTCATTGGCCAAATGACATTCTTATAACTGACTGATGGGTAAATGGGTTTATTATACTCTTCTCTTTACTTTTGTATTTGTGTAAAGTTTTCCATATTAAAATGTTCCAATGAACAGGAAGTTGAGAGATGTCCTATAGCACCAGATTCTCAGGGAATAAACCCAACTTCTGACCTTTGAAAACCGGGCGTAAATGTTCTCTCTGTACCTCATTTTTATCAATTGTAAAATGTGGGTATTAATAGTGTGGACCTCCATAGGGTTGCTGTGGAGATGCCATGAGTTGTTATATGTAACATGCTACACATGTGTGTTACGTGTAAACCACCCATGAGTGCCTCATACATAGCAGAGCCCCTCCATGTGGTCACTGTGGTCACTATCACTAACTCTTACAGAGATGGAAGTTTTGTGTTTATTTTCCACTTGGAATTTCTTACGTTAGTAATTGCTCTGTGGGAAAAGCCCTTGGTTTTGCATATGAATAGCATTTTGGAATTGATAGTTACCGTTTCCATTTTAAAATCAAAAGTTGAATTGATTTAATAATTAGTGACTTTTCTGTGACTTGTAACATTGAATATACTTTGCAAAGTATTTCAAGAAATGATATAAAAAATGCGTTTTAAAACTTGCTGGGAATATAGTATAATTTTTTTCCTTCAAAGCAGGAGAGCTTAGATTAGTAGATTAGATTTAATTGCTTTTTATTTCTGGTGTGAATGGTAAATAACTATTTTTTCTATAAACACAGTTGTTGAAGGCCCACTTTATTCTGTCCTTACCTAACTCTTGAGTGGTAGTAGCTTTGCCATTGCACGATTAATCGTACAATGCTCTTTTACACAACATTTAAATCCTAACCCATAGGTGTTCTAAGAAAGAATCAGTACTGGGAATTTGGACAATTGTATTTTCTCAAGAAGCCACTTTCGCTGATAAACAGTAGGGGTTTTGGAGGTGGGATGGATGTGCTACCGTGGAGGTTCATTATTCTCTCTAATCTCACCATCCTTTCTCTGTGTGTGGTCTGCTTTTCCCTTTCCCCCCATCTTGGGATCACCTGTACAACCCGGGGGAACTGGTCATCATTTCAGTTGGTGAAAGATGACAAAAGTGGTTTCCACAAGGTTGATCTTTGAGCCACTGCTTGGTACAATCACTGTGCCAGGTGAGGAGGGATGTAAAGATGAGTGGAGACCAAGCATTCGGGAAAGTGAATCAGGATTTAGCAGGGGAACAGAAACAGTGAACGCTTGGTGCCACATGCGAGAGCCAGGCCAGCTCAAGGGAAGGGATGCTCGTTCTGATGGGCAGAGCTGGGAGGGCTTCCTGGATGGTGTGGGTTAAACAGGCTTTGGCGTCTGACACAGAGGAAAGAAACAGTCGTGAAGAAGAGAGAGAAGTGGGAAACATGAAATGTAAATAGCGTTTCTCCGTGTAACTTTGTAGAGAGGATGCGATTCAATCAACTGTCCGTCTAAAATGAATAAAGGTTGAAATCTGCCTTCTCAGACCCTGTCCTGTGGGTCACTAGCTCCCACTCTCATCGCATAAGGAGACCCCAGCATTAGGAGCATGTGGAACAGGATGCCATCGGGGGGGCCAATGGGAGTGGACATTACCACGCAGTGTAAAGATGGTCGGTGTCTCCGTGACTCCTTTTGTCCTCCAATCTTTTATCCTCAGATTTGTGAAGTCACTTCCGTGTGCAGTTGCAAAAGGACTTCTTAAATTAGCTGACACATTTGCAAACTTCAAGAAACCTGCCTCATCCATATCCTAACAATTGATGTGGCACTGGACCGGCTGGTTCCTGGGCCCGCCCAGTCACAGCCGCTGGGATGAGCAGGTCGGGGGTCCAGCTCTGAGGGCCGCGTGTGAAGGCACCGCTGGGCGTGCAAGCTGGTGCCCTGCTTCAAGACCCTGTGCTGTGCGGCACAGTGGCCGAACCTCCCAAATTTCAATTACAGACAACCCTCCAGGAATACAAATGCTCATTCTCTTGAAAGAAAGCCTGAAATAGCGTGTCTTGGTGTGTGAGCCCCTGAGCACCTCCTGTGTGGGGTGCTCACACCCCACAAACGAGCACACAGTGGGCACTCACAGGACCCACGGGGCGGGCAGGGGGACATAAGTTGTCAGGTGGAGAGGGGAGATCGGCAGGAAGGTTGGCGAGAAGCATCATTCAGGAAAGTTCTGCAGGGTCTGGAGGCAGAGGAGGGCGGCCAGAACACTCCTTCACTAGGAAACAGGAGGAACGCAGCCTGAGGTGTGGAGACTACGCTGACTCCATGTGGGAGATCAGCTGAGATGAGGGTCACAGCACTGTCCCTCGCTGAATTGTGTGGAATTGTTTTTATGGGCAACAGAGAAGGACGATGAGCATGTGAGTGGAGATCATTCGAGTCCCGGTGAAATGAGAGGAAAGGCTGCCTGGCCACCCGGCGAGGTGGAGACCTGAAAGAGGAGCATCTCTGTTTCCATGATGACGCCAGCACAGCGCAGGAAGTGCACTGGCCAGGAGCCCAGCCGCACCCTCGAGCCTGTCCTCGAGGAAGCCACTCCCCATCGTGGGCTTGGCTGTCTTCCACCAACACAGCTGGACCTGGACCAGCACCCCTGGGAGGGGGACGAATGCTCAGAGCATCATGCAGACAGGAAGCAGTGCCCTGTGGCCAGAGGGAGCTCACAGGGCAAAGCTGCAGAAGGCAGGATGGAGCTGAGAGAAATGAACTTCCCTGGAATTCCTGTACAATAGGGCTGTTGGTGTTCTCGTCTACTTGATGTTCCCCAAAACAATAGCTCACCTGCACATCCCTGCTGTGTAACACACACACACGTGCACCCACACACATACATGCATCTTTACACCCTCTTTAAATTCCCTTTCCAAACGGGTCTCCCTGGGGGGCCCCAGGCATCCTCAGACCTCACTCCATGTCCACTCCTGGAGACGCCACCCCCAGTACCCCCAACTGTCCCCTACTCTGTCTTCTCGCAGCCTTTTCTCACATTCCTGGGACAATATTGACCTTGTCTCATGAACTTGCATAACGACCGGCCTTCCTTGTCCCAGGCACCTCGTAGCACAGAGCAGGGTCAGAGCCCTCCAAGTCGGGGTTAGGGGGTCTGATGGAAAGACCCCGGCTTGAGTCTGCCCACCGACTCACTCTGTGGGCATCGCATGTAAAGATGCATGGATCTTTTCTTCCTGCCTCACCATGGTGTATGTTACAGGTTTTGTGAGACTGTGTTTGTAAGGAGACTTTTAAGAATACGTGTGCAGTGATACCACTAAAGACATCCTGTACTGCAGTCTGGTATCCAGCGTTAATATTCACTGTTTATTTTAAAAAAATACACTTTAATCACACTAGCCCTTCTTTCCCAAACTACTCTCCTTTGTCTAAGAGATTACTTCAGAAAATAATCAAGCCCAAACCTCCTAGAACATAAAGACTCACAGTTTGGGATTCCTGACAATGGAAGCTAAGAGTTTTCACATTGTAAGAGTGACAAAGATTGTCCCTTTTCCCAATTCCCCTACATTTTTTTGGAAGAAAATTAAATTTACATTGTAATCAAATTCTGACATCTGAGTCCTTCCTTTGAGCGCATGAGTTTCCCCTCCTGCCTTCCTTCCTCCTTCCGTTTTCCTTTCACAAACATATGACGTGTGTGCAGAGAGGCTCCGTTCTCTACACTCCTTTCACAATTATTTGGTTAGCGTTCCAAGAGATCTTTATGTCATATTTTTATCTAATGAAAGAGGTAATAGGTTTACAATCCCCAAACGAGCATCAGTATGAATTTTCACCCACAGCAATGTTCTCGGGGGTGGAGGACGGCCACACTGCTCCGTAGCCCCCCACCTCTGGACGTGCCCAGAGCATAACAGGCATGTCTTCTCCGGCATCTTTCTTCTTCTAACCCCACCGCCTCCTCTGGAGTCTCGTGGACGTGCGGCAAACCAGGGCGAATGGCGCGGAGCTGCTCACGGGTGCAGCGGCGGGTCCAGGCCGGCATGTGTGTCACGAGCCCTGAGCCCCTGCCTTCCCCACAGCGGCTTCAGCGCCCGTTCTTTCCTGGGCAGCTGGAAACCTTTCCAGGTGAAAAACGTAGTCTTTCTGGACAGACCCATTAAAAACCTTACAAAGTAATGCAGCCCCACATTTTGCAGGAATGTGATGGGACTGGAAATCCCTCTGTGACTCAACTTCCCATGTTTTCTCTGTTGTTTCCAAATGTTGTATTTACTGGTAGTCGTCTTTACATGTTCTTTAACCCTTGTGTGAAATCTCTCTTCTTACTGACTTTTTCCTTTCATTTAATATTTGACTTTTTCCTCAATGACTGAACATCATCAATTTTATATTATTCTTTTTTTTTCTTTTTGCTCAAAAAACTAATGATTACATTAACTCCAAGGATACAGTAGCAAATTAAAAAAAAGTCCTTGCCTTTAAGGAAAGAACATCTCAGTATGTGTGTGTTTGGCCACAAGCAAACAGATAAAATAGATTATGCTAGAAAAGGGGCAGGACCAAGGGAAATGCAGAGCTGGGGCAGGAGGAAGCAAGGTGCTCCTCTGCATATGGCCTCTTAGAAGGGTCTGGCTAAGAGGATCCTCTAGGAAGAGTTTAGAAAGCAATAGGACAGGGAGCAGCCCAGAAGGGAGAGGGGCTGTGCAAAGGCCCTGGGGCAGGACCAAGGCTACTGGTATGTTCAAGACACAGGCAATGGGCCACTGGGGCTTAAGCAGAATGAACATGGAGGGGGGGTGGTAGGGAGGAGGTTGGAGCGATAGCAGGGCGGGGAGCAGACCGTTAGGGGCATGTATGTAACAAGTGTGAGAGCTCTAGCTGCTACTGTGAGAGTGACGGGAAACCACTAGAAAATTCTGGGTGGACAGGCGATCCAGTTGGATGGGCATCTTAAGAGGCTCACTGGGGCTGCAGGTAGAGGAGGATGGTGGATGTGGAGGGAAGGGAGCGTGGGAGACCTGGTTGGAAACACTTGGAATGAAGAGCCAGCGGGGCTAGCTGATGAGATGGCGTGGAGCATAAAGAAGAGCAGCATCAAGGGGACTTCAAGGTCGTGCCTGGGATGTGGAGGGGCATTCGCTGGGCTGGAGGATGTGGGAGGACTGGCCTTGAAGGAGATCAAGAGCCCAGTTCTGGCCAGGTTAGTGGAGAAGCCCGTCCTGTATCCGACAGGGAGCCCAAGCACCTGGTGAATGCACAGGGCAGGGGC
Source organism: Mesoplodon bidens (assembly GCF_964165515.1). Lineage (NCBI taxonomy): Eukaryota > Metazoa > Chordata > Mammalia > Artiodactyla > Ziphiidae > Mesoplodon > Mesoplodon bidens. Next base: position 87,690,292 of record NC_138170.1, read on the forward strand.
CCCGGTGCTGGAGATTGAACCTTGGAGTCTTGGAGGTGCAGGCCATGGGGAAGACCAAGGAGGGAGCTCACAGAGGAGATGAGGGGCCCGAAGACTGAGCTCTGAGATGCACCGGGGCTGGGGGTTGTGAGGCGTCCAGTGACGGGGCAGCACGGGGAAAGGGGGAGGCCAAGTCCAGATTGGTGCCAAAGCCGCAGGTGGGTGGGATGCTGAGATACCACCCTCGGGTTGGGTCATATCCAGGTCATTGCCAGCCTTGGCCACAGGGTAGCTGTAGGGATGAAGCCGCCTGGTGTGAGAAGAGAAGGGGTCAGGAAGTGGGGACGGTGAGCACCGGCAGCCTCCTGAAGGGGGCAGGGCGCTGGGGCAGGGGCTTCAGGGAGACTCTGGCTCCAGTGAGGTTGTTTCTGTTGTTGATTTTTGAAGAAGGGACCTGACAGCCTGCGAGCATGAGGATAGGGAGGATGCAGCAGAGCCAGGAGATTTAGTGATGCAGGTGGAGCAGGAGGAACCTGTGAGTCATTTCCTTGAGCCTCGGAGAAGAGAGGAAGCCAGCGCCCAGGCAGGAGTGGTGGCCTCAGAGAGGAGCCCACCCGCAGGTTCCCTCGGGGTGTCAGGAGGAGGGCAGCCTGGGTGCTGATTCTCCAGGGACCCGGGTGCCATGGTCGATGGAGAGAAGGAGAGCACGGAGGAGAGAGAACGCAGGAGACACAGCCCAGCAAGGAGGGAGCAAGGAGGGACGGTCAGGGACAGGAAGGCCAGTAGCCTGGTGGCCCAGGGAGAGGGGCTTGAGTTCTGGGGAGAGGAGGAAGGTAAATGGTGATGGCTGGGGAATGGGGTGCCAGCAACAGACCGTGGCACAGATGCAGCTGTTGGTGTGAGGGAGGTTTAAAGTGTGAGGATGGGGGGAAAAGAAGAACATCAGGGGAGAGGCCCGGACACAGCGCATGAGGAAACATTCACACGGGAGAAAGAGTGGCCGCAAAGGAGCTGGGAGGTGGCAGAGCCTGAGCACACGAGGTCCAAAGGGTCTGGGCTTTATCATGTGCAGGTGGAGATGCGGGGGTCTGCAAGCAGCGGGGGAAAGTGAAACACCCGGCCCGCAGGGCAGGGGGGCCCCTCTGAGAGCAAGCAGGCTCCAGGTCTGGCAGGAAAGGGGTGAGGTGGGGCTCGTGCTGGTGAGCGTGCTGAGTCCAGAGGGTCATGTCGGGGGACAGGGCTGTGTGGGGTTGGCGGCACTGGAGGGCTGGATGAGGGAGGCCTGGCGGCTCTTGGCTTCAGGGGCCACGAGGGCGCCATCCCAGTGGACTCCTCTGCCGAGAGCCAGGAGCGGGGCAGGGTCTTGCCAGGACCCTGCAGGCTGCATAGTGCACACTGCAGATTTGTAAGTAGGGAAACATTAATTGCAAAGAGACTCTTGTTTTCACCCTCGGAATGCCTCTGCATTTTGATATCTCCCTTTACAGATACCTACTGTGCACCCACCCAGTTAGAAAAGCACTACTGCTGCAGACCAAACTGTGTCCCCCAAAATTAATATACTGAAACCCTAAGCCCCAAAGAGAGTGTACATGGAGACTGAGGCCTTTCAAAGGTACTCAAGGTTAAATGATGTCGTAAGGGTGGGGCCTGATCCGATAGGGTTTGCGTCCTCAAAGAAGAGGAAGAGACCCCAGACCCCCTGCCCACATGAGAGGAGAGGCCACATGAGGACACAGTGGGTTGGTGGGAAGGGGGTCCCCCAATCTCTGCCCCATTGATCGCAGAATTCCCGCCTCCAGAGCTATGAGAAAAGCCCTCAGCCCATGGTGTTTGGTCACAGCCCCTGAACAGACTCAGCTCCACACAAGGGCCACAGCTTAGGCGGGCGGCGTGGCCACGCGAGCCCTGCTGGTTCCCTCCAGAGCAAAAGGAGATACTCCCGCCTCCGAAGACCGGCCGTGACCTTTAGGGCAGATGGGCTGGGGAGCTTTTCAAGTCCTCGAGTCCTCAGGCCCTACCATTTCTAACATGTGCCAGCCTTGTTTTATGAATGCAAGAGGCCGCCTTCATTGACTGGAATGCACAAATCAAGAGTGTCCCAGGCGGTGACCTCAGGTGGGCCTTCTCAGTCTGTGTTGGTGACGGACGTTTTACACTTTTAAGGGTTTCTCAAAGTTCTAATTTAGAAATCCACACTCTAGGTACTGTGTTCACTTGTGACCTGATCAAGACTGTGGAAACAAAACAAATGGAAAAAGGTCACCTGTTCATCCCCTGCTATGGGTCAGAACCCTTCAGTGCCTGGATGGCGGGAATCCTTACACACACACACACACACACACACACACACACAGACATACACACACACGCAGGCACAGGGTCCCTAAGTGATGCTTTCCCACCAGCCCCCGGGGTGGCTGCACACCCCTGGGTAGCAGGAAGCGGAGCAAAATCCTTGCCATTGGTTGGGAATCCATGTATATGACATAATACATTCAGCTAAATGACCAAGAAGGCCAGAAACCCGAAGTGGGGCTCTTCAGCTAATGTTAAGAGGAGGAAGGTCTTTACTGGCAGGACGCTGGGGTGCTGTGTCACACATGCTCAGTGCTGTCTCCGCAGCCCTTGAGCTGGCCTGGCAGGCAACTGGCCAGGAGTCGTGGCCGAGCTCAGGCTGGGGCTTCGGTCCATCCAGAGGCCATGATCTATCTTCTTTATTAACTATGTTTGTGCGATTGCATGTTGTCTGTAAGGTCCCTTTATCACTCTACTTAAAGAATGCTCGCATACATTGAGTACCGGTTAGGGATATACTTGTAATTTTTTCTCTGTTTGTTTGTCACCTTTTGGGCTAACATCAAATGTGACAGATCTATGCTTAAATGACAGGTCGTCCCTTCATATTTATCCCATCCCTAAATCTGCCACATGGTAGGACTCGAAAACATCTTTTTGAAGGGAACAAATCATTGTATGTGAAACGGAAGGTGTTATCACGCTCATAGATGAAGAAATGCGATGAAGCCAATATGAGAAGCTCAAGTCGGCTGCTGTCTGCACACACACAGATTCCTAACAGGTAGACGCGTATGATTTCTAATTAGATTGAAAGCCGCCAGTGCCTTTGCAGGAGCTGATGAAGGACCGTGTGACTTGGGGTAGCAGGAGATGGTTCTTGCCGAGAGAACCGAAGAGGGCGGGGTTCCTGCAAGTGGAGAAGGGGCGTCCAGGAAGAAGGTGCTGCGGGACCAGAGGGTGGAGGTGGCCAGAAGCCACAGGACTGTGCAGATGGCTGGGATGCAGGAATGCGGGGGAAGAGCCAGGTGAAGGAGTGCCACCTGTTGGAGAGCTTTGAAGGCCAGGCCAAGCTGTGAGGACTTACCCTGACGAATGGCATCCAGGGGTTCCTGGGGCTGCTGAGCTGAGGTAGGACAGTGCTTGGCTTTGAACAGAGAGACCTGCTGGGATCTCTATGCAGCCCCCAGGCAGAAGCAGCTAGAGATGATCCAAATGAGAAATAAGAGGGAGATAAAGAAAGACCAACCAGTAATAGCAATGACCTAACACCTGCCTGGATATGAAGCATTCGCATCATGATCTCATTTAATCTCCCCAACAGCTGTTAAGAGATGGGACAGTTCTCCGCCTGGGGCAGGGCCACACACACAGAAAGTGACAACACCAGTTTAGATACACTCATGGCCACTGGCACTGATGTAGTGTTCAAGTGCATGGTCATTTTTCCAGAAATTCTTTTTTTTTTAAACATCTTTATTGGAGTCTAATTGCTTTACAATGGTGTGTTAGTTTCTGCTTTATAACAAAGTGAATCAGCTATACATATATGTACGTCCCCATATCTCCTCCCTCTTGCATCTCCCTCCCACCTTCCCTATCCCACCCCTCTAGGTGGTCACAAAGCGCCGACCTGATCTCCCTGTGCTATGCGGCTGCTTCCCACTAGCTATGTATTTTACATTTGATAATGTATATTTGTTCATGCCACTCTCTCACTTCGTCCCAGCTTACCCTTCCCCCTCTCCGTGTCTGCAAGTCCATTCTCTACGTCTTCATCTTTATACCTGTCCTGCCCGTAGGTTTGTCAGAACCATTTTTTTTTATTCCATATATATGTGTTAGCGTATGGTATTTGTTTTTCTCTTTCTGACTTACTTCACTCTGTATGACAGACTCTAGGTCCATCTACCTCACTACAAGTAACTCAATTTCATTTCTTTTTATGGCTGAGTAATATTCCATTGTATGTATGTGCAACATCTTCTTTATCCATTCACCTGTCAGTGGACACTTAGGTTGCTTCCATGTGTTGGCTATTGTAAATAGAGCTGCAATGAACATTGTGGTACATGACACTGAATTATGGTTTTCTCAGGGTATATGCCCAGTAGTGAGATGAAGAACAGTATGGAGGTTCCTTAAAAATCTAAAAATAGAACTACCATATGACCCAGAAATTCTTTTTTATTGTATTTTACAAAATAATTGGCTTGGAGTTTTAAAAAATCTTGTCCTTCACCTACAGATAGTTTGGGAAGGACCAAGTGATACTCCTTGGGTGAGATCAGGTTACTGGCCACGGCAGAGCCAAGACTGGTCACTAAGCCCTAGACCCTCGTGCCTTACTGATGACAGACCACACAAGCAAGAATCTTCACACCACTTTCCTAATGTTTAAGCTCCCTGTGCAGTAACATCCTGTACTGTGTGAACTAAGAAGGAGGTAAAGTGTCCTTTCTAGTTGCCTTGTGAACGGATTATATGTTTCCCTCCACCCGCTTCCCTACAGATCTAGCTTCATAATGATATTTTACTTAGGCTAATAATTAAAGTGTGAATTCCATAAACATATAATGGCTGATTTCGAGGCAGGGGTGATGTTAAAATGCTGTGAAAGGAAGCCTTAGCCCACGGTCAACAACTGCAGGGTATCCTCAAGGCTTAAAACACACACCAGGGGAAGATGGTTACACATTGGAAATTCATGACAAAGAGGATTCCTCCAGAGGATTTCCTGTTACACTTTCCCAGTGGCACTTGATCACCACTGGTTCACATTTGTCAATTTATTACTCACCATCATGTTTTCCAAATTTTTTTTAAAAAGTGTTTAGTGTTAGTGTTAAATAGTGATTTTTATTATACCTCTGGCTATTTTTCAAGTTAAAAAATTCATGAATAATTTTCATAGGCTAGGGCTTGTTCTAAGTGTGGAAAATTGGACCTGAAGATGTACATTTTGTGTTTCAATGAGAAGCATTTCCCAGTTCCCACCCTATTTTTTCCTGCTGCTCTTCTCTGCTACCCCCTCCATGTGGGTAACTGATCACCTTTATGGGCAAATCATCAAGATACTTGCTCCACCCAACCTCAGTGATCTTTACGCAAAATGTACAGAAATTAAATTTCTGTGTTTTGGAGGTGGATTATTTTTTCAATACGTTCATCACTACCTTTCACTCCTAGTTAACAATGACAGAGAAATGGATCATTTTCAGTTCAGAAAATAAAATATTTCCATCCAAAGTAGGCATATACATGAATTAAATTTACACGGTCTTTGGGGAAATTGGAAAATTACCTCATTTTAAACTCTACACCATATTTCACAGACCTATTTCTAGCATTTTGGAGTTCCTATCCGCTATGCCCCCAAATCTCACCCTTAATTAATATTAATCAGAAGACTGAATCTTAAACACATTTTCAAGTCAGGCATTCAGAGCAAACATTGGATTCATAAACGCAAAGGGAATTGAATGAGGTGGGCGCTCAGGATGCTATTCTGAAGGCTCTGTCCTTGGTTCTCTTCCCGTCTCATTTTCTCATACCTGCTTTGATGGTGGTGTCCATTCCACGACCATAACTCTCATCTTTGCAATTGAATTTCAGATCCCTGCCCAAGCTTCTGGAATGCAGACACCCAAATTTAGCCCTTGGCAGGATATTTTCACTTGGATGCCCCATGGATGCCTTGAGCTCAGCATATCCCTACCACACCCAAAGTCTTTCCATCCCATGTCTTCTATGGTTGGGTTCATACCTGTTGGATTGCATTGGAATCTTCCTGTTGGAAGCTCCTCTAGCTGGTCAGGTGCAGGGCACAGGGCTACCTAGGCTTGCCTTGTACCCTTTCTTAAAGGCACAGTCACTTATAAAGCCCTGTTTCCTCCATCGGGGGAGGTTCTATCCTTGGTTCCCTCTACTCCCCTGTTTGTCACAGGTTGGTCTAGTGCTACATTCGCTTCTTATACCGCTTCCAGTTTTCTTTCTAAAACAGAATGTAAAGCTGGTGCTTTGGGTCATTCATGTGGGTTCAAACCCAGCCTGCTCTCTACACGTTTGGAGGCCTTGGGAATTCACTGACCTCTCTGAGTGTCAGCCTCCCCATTTAAAATGATGGGAATAATAAACGATGTGCAGGCTGCCTGTGAAGATAGCTAATGTCACAAAGCACAAGTGCCATTTGGTGAGGGCCAGCTGAGGCAAGCGAGTAGCAGCTAAGAGGATTATCACTGTGGGTGTAGCTCCCCTCCACAGACATTTTCTTTCCAACATTATCTTCCATATCAGCTGTACTGGGGGGCCACTGCTCTTCCAGCATCACCGCACACATTTGATTTGTGACTTCTCCTGGTTCATAGCCACCCCGCCCCCCACCTGGGTCACGCTCCTTCAGCTGTCCAACAGCACTCCTCCCAGACCACTTTCTTCTCCCCAGCTGTGCTCCCAACCGCAACCCCATTCCTGCACTGTCCTCAACGTCATTATCAGTCTGAGTCACGGGAGCATGCCGCCTACAGAACGTCCCTGCCTCTCACCCACTTCACTCTGCCAGTGCCTTTACTGCAGCACCTTTGGGACTTCCACATGTGACCCCCAAAAGCCCCTTAAGGTCTTGAGCTTGCTCCTTATTGCGCAGTTGGCATAAATATCGAGGTTTTACCATGTGAAACCACCCAGGGCTCCCGATGGAGGTTCCGTTGGCTTCCTATTGTACCTGGGATGGATTATTCCCATGGGGAGCTGTGTCATATTTTAGGAAAAGCACAGACATTGAAATCAGATGGATCCGAGTTTCAAGCCTTGCTCTGCCACGTATTAACTCTATAGGCTTTGCCAAGCTTTGTAACTTCCCTGAGACTCATTTTATTAATCTATAAACTGGGCATAATACTAGTACCTGCCTTGTAGAGCTGTCTGGAAGATTAAATGAGATGCTGCTTGTCAGGCTCTTAAAATAATTCCTGAGACATAATAAGGTTGTTGAGGGCTGGGCTGAGCTCTTGGTCATGCCACAGGTGAAGCTTTCACCAAACTCCAGCACATCCCCAACACCCACACCTGGAGCTGGACCCCATGTTTATAGCAACCAAGTGAGTCAGACCCACCCTCCAAGCCCACCCAGGACCACTTCATGAACCACGCCCTGTGCATCAGCTGAAGGTCTCATGTCCTTTGACTTTTCACTTCCTTCACTGATGCCTTAATAAGGTCTACGATTCCATCCCCTCAACGTCCTTCCCTTCCTTTTCATCATCACTGTCAAAAGCTAAATACATTGGTGGCTTTCTATGTACCATGAATTGCTCTTCATGTTTAAGTCATAAAATTTAGAGCTTACCATACCCTGTGAGGTGTGGACCACCTACTATCAACATTTCACAGATAAGAAATCGTTACTAAAAGGTTAAATAATTTGTTGATGGTCATAGAACTGCAGAACACATGCTCTTAAAGGATAAACTTCTTCAGATGCTATATTTGTGCAATCTAAAATCACCTAGAACCCCCAACTGGACTCAAAGACGTTAGCTCATCTGAGTCCCCAGAGATCATACTCTGTGCCTACTGTATACTCTTAGTCTATTCTGCTTTGAATACTATGTCTCTTTGAGCCCCAAGGACTCTATTTTACTAAAATAAGAAAAGCTCCCATACTTCGAATTTTCTTTGTATCAGACAATGTACTAAGTGTCTCACTTACATAATCCCACTTAACTCGAAAGACAACTTTAAAAGGTAGACATCATTATTCTCATTTTCAAAGAAAGAAGCTGAGTTCTAGCTGCCCAAGATTTTATAGTCATTAAGTGATAAAGCAGAAATTTGAACCCAAGTCCGATTGCTACAAATTTCATGATTTTACTTATTATCTTTTTTTTCCCCTGATCTTTGTGTACCCTTTAGCACTTGGCCTGGTTTCTTGCACATCAGAAATGCCCTTTAAAAAGTTTGCCAGATTGATTTGGGTCCGCTGGGTTTGTTGTGTGTAGTATCCACACCTTCATCACAGAACACTGAGTTTCTCCAGACGTTTCATGATTTACTATCACCTGAACCCACTTTAAGCTCTGACCTTTCAGTGACATTCAAGGCTGGGTTTCACCACGTCAGCCATGCACCCCACTCTTGCAGGGCTCCTGGAGGAATGGTCCTCAGTGCAAGCATGACCAATCCATTCAAAGAAATGATCGCCATCCTCTCTATGGTCTCAGGTCAGTGTTGTAAGGAATCTGGAATTGAGTCCATAAAGATCAGCCACAGCAGAAGTAATCCATAGTTGTTTCCTTGCCTGACTGATATTATTAGGTTATATGAGCGCTGGGCTGTGCCCAGACTGTCCAACTTTAATTTCTCTGTAAAGTAACATACAAAGCATGATTCTTGTTAATTCAAGGATCACTGGGTGTTTTGGGGGGAAGGTGGGATGGGGGACTCAGGCATGATATATCTATTGATGTCCCAGGGCAATGTATAGATATGAATAAAGAAAAAGGCATCAGACTCTGGGCATTCAGGGCTCTGGGCTTGGTGGGGGAGCAGGGGAGCCATGGGCGGCACATACCCTGTGTCTCCACACCAAGTTACCTGAAGGGAGAGCATGGCCTTTACCAGTCAGGTTGGGATGAGTCCAAAATCCAGAAACACAGAACAAGTGCATGGTGCTAGAAGTCCAGGGGTTAAATCCAGAGGCTGTGCTGGGATGATCTTGGGCTTCTGGATCAGTTGGGTCTGGGTTCAAATTCTGGCCCTACTGCCTGCTAGCCAGAGGTCCTTGGTCAACCAAGTTAACCTCCTGAGTCCCAATTTTGTCAAGGAAGAAACAAGGATATAAGACTCAAGTCATAAAATTGTTGCAAGGATTAAATTACACAGGGTACAAATGATGCTTACCAGACAAATAGGGAGCATGTGCAGATATTGTTCCCTGAGATGTAGCTTCCTAAAAGTCTGGAATATTTGAGAACTCTGGAACAAAAGACTAAATCAGAGTCAGTATCAAATGAAAGGGTGGAGGTGTCTCTTCTGCATACCTACCAGGGTCCTGGGCTGTGAGCTTCTGTCAACTCTTGGGAGCTGCATGTAAAGAGATTGTGCTGCAAATCCTGCTACTGGCTGGGCTGTACTAATCCAGGGAGCTGCTCAATATCTGTGTGCAAAGAGCCTCTTTAGAAATATACTTCCCACCAAAAGTTCATCTGCACCACAGTTTAGCGTTTATCCATTTTACATTGGGAGGATTCCCGTCATCCTGAAATACCTTCTGGGATCGATTTGCACATGTGTGTTGGCCCCTCTTTCCAGTGAGCTGAGTCAAGGACCATGTGCGTCTTGGAACTGGGAGGTGATGTGCTCTCTAGGCTGAGCCTCAAGCCAGTAAGATTTTCCTGCTCTTCCATTTTCAAGGTGCATATAAGCATACTATTTTCTTAAATACTAAAAGAGGGACCTTTCATGGGAACTATCACTAAATTAGCCAAAAACAGGAGTTACATTTGTTTGTTCAAGGAAAAATGAATGTATCTACCGTCTCCGAGGGCAATGGTTCTTCTCATTTAGAAGTTATTAGTTTCAATTGTTTTATATTTTAAAATTCCTTTGTGCTTTTCATCCTGCCTTTTAAAAAACAATTTTATTTGTTTACTTTATGCTATTCTCTGATGAAGAGATAAATTATTTATTACCTGTGATGTATGTATTTTGCCCTCAATAGAAGTAGGACATCGAAATCCTTTCCAATTCACTGAAAATAAAAAGACCTCTGCCCGTAGCATAATCTATGAAGGAAACAAAATGCTGTGTACTAAAAAGTGTCTTTATTTGGATTAGGGCAGAAATCATTTGGTCATTTAATTTGCTAGAAGATTCAAGTCAGTTTCAAAGACAATCAGATCAAATGTTATAGTTGCAGCTATCATAATTATTAATGAAAAACTTGTCTGGCAAGATACTAAAGCAAATTGGAAAGTTTATAAAGGATTTCAGAAAGTTAGAGTATGTGGGAAATATAGGAATCACTGGAGTAATTTATTCATTATTTTGCCCCAAAGCTTACCCTTCCTCCCTCCCTCCCTCCCTCCTTTTCTTCCTTCCACACACACACACAAAAAAATTCATTCAGTGCCTACTATGTGTCAGACACCATTTGTTCTAAGTGCTGGAATTAAAGCACAGACTTCAGCCTCCTGAGCTCTGGCTGAGGGGTGGCCTAATCTGTGGTCAATGGGTCACGGAATTGCCTCTACTCCATTTGACTGGACCCCTTTTTATCATGTGATAGTGTTGCTCAAACCCTTTAAGGAAAACTAATATTGGCTAGGATATTTCACAAAGCCTATGGATGAGTCAGTGTGCTTGAATTTTATCTCAGTCCAATTTGTTTGCATGAGAGTTTTTTGAATTTATTTTTATTCTTTTAAGGAATGAAGGATGTTCCCACTGCATATACTTTTCGGCTGGCTCCAGAAAAGATTATGCTAATATCTAGCATAAATTTCCCGAAGTAGGTTTATTTCAGTCTCTTCTTACCAGAAGTGCACCATAATCCAGCCACTCCCTACAACTTGAATGGTTTTAATGATCTCCGTAACTCTATTATATTTTTAATTGTAGAAGTTGTGCTGGTATCTGCACAATGCTATTATTTATTTATTTTTAGTTTGCTTCTACCATAAATATGTACCTCATTCTGCTTTCTGCCTAATTGGCCAAATCTGAAGTTCCTCACCAGCCAATAAGCAACTGATAACAATTCTGAAGGGTCAGCAATGGGAGATAATTCCATCTCAGACCCAAGTAGGAGAGAGGACCATGCATCCAGGCACTTGTTAATTACCTTCTTTGTTCCATTCAAATGATTCTGTGCCTACTTAACATTAGGAGATGATATAGTTATACTCCTAACTCATGATATTCCTTCATTTCTGATTTGTCTAAAAGACTGTAATCAGATTTGTAATGAAAATGAGCAAAAATATCAAAAGACATGTGTATAAGTGTTAGAAATGTAGTTTTCTGTTTTGATTTGATAATTTCCAAGAACAATGTAATAGGAAGTAATTGCAAAGAGCCGTGTTCAAAAAGGAAAATAAAAAACAAAACAAGAATCAAAAACTGATAAAACAGCTGGAGAACTGTGCAAGATATGTTTTGGAAAGACCGAGAAACAAAGAATCAGACAAAGAAACAAACAAACACATTTGGGAGGAAGGGCAGTGAAATGAGGAAGGGTCCTAGAATGATGCAAACATTGCTCAGCCAAGGTTTCCTAAGACAGGACATGGTAATACTCAGCTTGTCAGAGTAACCTAAGTACGAGGAGCTAGGAAGCAAAGTTAGTTCTTAGAATAATAGGCCGAAATTTTAGAAAAGAACTTTGCAACATGAGACCAAGGAAAGCCTCCTGAGAATTTGGCAGAATTTCCCAAGAGAACAGACAGGAGATTGTACCAGGCGGTGTTCAAATGACACAACAAAACAGAAGGAATCATCTTCTTTCTTCACTGGATGAAACGAATGATCTGGCGACGATCTCGTTTCTGGTTCTGAAGAGACTCAGCACATGGTGACACAATAAAGATGGGAAACCATGTTTCTATTGTGAACATGGAACTGTAAAAAGAAAGAAAACTAAAGGTATTTCTTTTAGGACATTTAAATAGATCAGGGTCTGGGTGTAATTTAATTTAAAAAATTCTACTGAAAATTAAGCTTCTGTTAGATAGAAGGAAAAGTGTAAGATAGATAGAAATAAAGGAATTCCCTAGTACTTCCACCTGGATACAGAGGACTTGGGCTGGAGTGTATGGTGATTCGGTTTCAATTACTCAAAATTAGAAGCAAGAGTGATCTAAAGCTATGAGGTGATAAGTCACAATCATAGCATTCACCTTCTGGTTAGAAGTTATGACTATTTGATAAAACATATCATTTTCATTTGTGATATAGTAGTACTTTTTAGAGTTGCGATATACTAGCACACATGGAAGTCTGATTATGCCTTGAAGATTTCAATAATTCACTCACAAACCTGGTCTGATCCAATCAGGAAAATTTTATGACTTTTTATGACTCAAATGCCCACTTTGTTGATGGTCACAGAGGCTCAGAATTAGATAATAATTTCCCAGGATCCCCTATTGATGAAGGAGGGGCCTGAAGTGAACTCTAATCACTGTTCTTTCCTGTAACATACTCTCCTGCTAGTGAAGTAGATCTTAGAGCACTGAGGAAAGGAGTGGGTTTGGCAGCTTATTGAGAAGGACCGAGGAGGGCCCGTGACGTGTGATGCTGACACGCAGCTTCGGGTGGGAAGGGTTCCCAGCTCTGCGTTCATTCAGCACCTGTCTGCCCGAAGTTGAGTTGGAGCAGGTCACATGCTGGCACTTGACTGTTTCCAAACATTTTCCTCATAGGTTATCTCATGTTATCTTCAAAATACCCCTAGACAGTGTTATCGACATCTTTTTTTAGGTAAAAGAAGCTGGAGCTCAGAAAGGTTAATGACCCTGACCTAGCACACCCAAGATGAAAGCCCTAGACACACCCTGGCTTTGAAGCCCCCAAAACATACCTTCTGATGTGATTAGCACTTCACTGAGATGACCAATACCAGATGTATTTCCTATAAGACCAGTGGCCAGTCAGGATGTGGAATATCTTTCCATTGATTCTAAAGATTTTCAAAAGTCTGAATTTCCACTTTGGGGATGCATTCCTGATTCTTAGTCTTTTGAATATAACACTTTAGCATGAACATCAAGTAATGAGATTATATAACTCCTCAAATATTCAACCTAAGGGTAAAACAACTCCTGACATTTGATATTTCTCTCCAGGACTTACTCCTTATTTTTGGCTGGAATTGTTTTTTTCCTGCTCTCCTCATGAACGTGCCCTTAGATAGGACAGGAAGTGCTGAGTCTTCCAGACCAAGAGGCCCACAGATATCTGGAAGTTCAGGAGGTAGCATTCTGCAAATTCTAGTGCAAAATAACTAGAAAGAAGAAAGGCCACTCTGTGCAAGAGGGAGTGTCCCTTTTGGTAGATTGCTTTCCTGATCCAAAGGTCTCATGTGATATGTTCGTTTTCACTTAGGAAGACTGGTCTGTATTTCTAAAGAGAACACCTCTTTGGAGAATTTTCAGGTATTTTCCACTGGGCTTTTGAGCCTGAAAAAGAAATTCAAAACCATAAATTGTTTCAATTACTGTGAGGACCACTTGATGCAATCTTTGGTAAAGATTTGCAGTTTCTTACTGACTCAAACTGTTTGATTTTGCAACTATTTCTTTACTATCCCTGTGGGCTGCAAAGCAAGAGTCAATTAACAATGCTGTGAAGCAACTAAGCCCGTGGGCCACAACTACAACTACTGAGCCTGAGGTCTAGAGCCTGCAAGACACAACTACTTAGCCCATGCACCACAACTACTGAAGCCCACATGCCTAGAGCCCATGCTCTGCAACAAGAGAAGCCACCATAATGAGAAGCCTGTGCACTGCAACAAAGAGTAGCCCCCTGCTCGCCACAACTAGAGAAAGCCGCATGTAGCAACGAAGACCAAACACAGCCAAAAACAAATAAATTTATTTTAAAAAAATGCAATCAACAAACATGACTTCAGATCTGATTCCAGATCGGTTCAGTGCCCTGGCATTAATTGGAGTAGAAATAAACATCAAAGAACATGAGGGTTTCATCTCAGCAGAAGCAGAGAGTCAAAGAATGGTGTTACTTTTCCTCGTTGGATTAATCAGTAATGCTTTCATTTATACCAGTTTCAAAAAGTTTGATCTTTTGGAACATACTTTGCAAATGCATCCAAACAGAGAAGTTAGTTTTCTTAAGAAATAAAATTATGTAAAACAATGGAAATAAGTCATGAGTACAAGGTGGGAAGAAATTTTAGTTCAATGAATTTTTACATTCTTTTTAACCTTTCATAGAAAGCCTGGATCTGTCATCTTTTAAACTATTATACACAAAACATGTTTTATAGAGTCTGTATATATCTGCTAGATGTAATATACTGAACTTTTCACAGCATGACACCCACAGGGTATCCATGAAGACCAAGATAGAGCCATGGGCATGACATGGACATAGAACAGCAGACCTGGGAAAGATCTTAAGTACCTTAAGACCAACCTTCCCATATTTAGTCATGAAGAAAACCTGGACAACAGGTGTTTTAAATATGAACTCTGAAATCAAAGTCATAATCACAAATCACAGGAGCTGCTTTTCACCTGAGTTAATTCCTGCTCTGTAAGAAGCATCAGGAGGATTTATTAATTTAATAACAGTGGCTATGCTTTTAAGCAGTGTTCTCAGTGGGGTGTCCAAATCACCATCGGCAGCAGCAACACCCAGGAACTTGTTAAAAAAGCCAATTCTGGGCCCCACGCCAAAAATACAGAACCAGAAACTCTCAGGGTGGGGCCCGGTAATCTGAATTGTAATAGTCTTTCCAGGTGAAGTAAGGAGAAGTTTGAAAGTCACAGCTCTTCAGTAATGCTGGGAAGACAGCAGTGTGCACAGCCATGCATATGCACACACACAAACAGACACTAACAGAAGGCATCTGCATGTCCCCTCTGCACTTTCTCCCCATCAGATCCTTAACCTATTCATCACTGCTGACACAGAGAGTGCTATGCCTTTGCTTCTTATTACAGCTTTGTCTGTTCATGTCAGCATTACTTGATGGTACAATGCATTTATTTCTCTCCTGCTTTTTTAAATGCATTTTTCACTGCCATGAAAATCACAAATGTTGTTTATTGTCTGGGGCTCAGTCTCTTTGTAGTCCCTTTGTGCCATGTTCTCAAGGCAGTAGCCTCTCTTTGGGCTTCTGTTTCTCAAGGAATGACCAAAAACAGGAGTTGACAAACTTTGACTGTAAACAGTCAGATAGTAAATGTTTTCGACTTTTGGGCCATGTAGTCCCTGTCACAGCTACTCAGCTCTGCTGTTATAGTGCTAAGCAGCATAGAGAATATGTAAATGATGGGTGTGGCTCTGTTCCAAAAAAACTTTATGTACAAAACCAGGTAGCGCTCAATTTGACCTGTGGCTGTGGTTTGCTAACCCCCGGATTTAAGCACCCTACTCACTTTTCTAAGAAATTTCAATCTGCCAGTTGGGTCAAAAAAGTTTTACTTTTCACATGTGATCTTTCAAGGTGGTCATGGTGGCTGGGAGCCTGCAGGCCAGCTTGGCCTCCCATCACTTTGAAGGTCCAATCTCCCTCAGGCAGGCTTGTTGGTATTTAGGACACTCTGTGTACAGCTACTTGTGGAAGCCTATCTGTCCACCCTTGTGTTTTGTCTTTGGCTGGAGGAGGTTAGAGAGAGTCAAAGAGATGAGTAAGAGTAATCTTGACATTCAGAGACTCCAGGAGGACCTTCTCTTAGAAAACAAACTGACATTTTGCCCTGGTATGTCTCCCTATTTTATGAGTCTTCCCAGCAGCTGCAAAGTGTTGTGGGGCAAAGCTGTGCTTTTGTCATGAATTAATTCACTCAGTGAAGGAGTGGATGTTCACAACTTTTAAGACTTCAGCTGGCCCTCTTTTATATATACAGGCCATTACTGCTCATAACAGCCAGATGAATGACAATGTCCATAATGGGAAAATACACAGCAGCCTCAGGAACAGCTGTCTTGGGCTTCCTTAATTGACAGTGGCCAGTGTAGTACGATAATGGATGTTATGAGGATGAACCAGTGTCTGTACATGTCCCAGTGGGAATCTACAAGTATATGTGTTACAGATAGCTAAAAACTGGAAAACTGAGCCAGCCTTAGTTCTGCAAATATTTTATGCTCAAAAGATTCATATTTGGGGAAAGTAAAATTCTTTTTCTTTTTTAAATAATTAATTAATTTATTTATTTATTTATTTATTTTGGCTGCATTGGGTCTTTGTTGCTGAGCATGGGCTTTCTCTAGTTGCAGTGAGCAGGGGCTACTGTTTGTTATGGTGTGCAGGTTTCTTGTTGTGGTGGCTTCACTTGTTGTGGAGCATGGGCTCTAGGTGTGCAGGCTTCAGTAGTTGTAGCACATGGGCTCAGTAGTTGTGGCTCACAGGCTCTAGAGCGCAAGCTTAGTAGTTGTGGCACACGGGCTTAGTTGCTCTGCGGCATGTGGGATCTTCCCAGACCAGGGCTCTAACCTGTGTCCCCTGCACTGTCAGTTGGATTCTTAGCCACTGTGCCACCAGTGGAAGCCCTGAAAATAATATTCTTAATTAAAATCTTTTGAATATCCAGTAACAACTGGGGAATGGTTTCGTTATTTTTTCCAACATAATTTGAATTGCCAGTGGCAGGAGTAGAATTCTTTCTTGTGTGGCTCTTCACCTCCCTCTGTTCTAGATGGTTCATGGCTGGCCCCCCAGTAGGCAACAGAGCAGAAGACAAGTGTGCGAGGAGAATTCTGGCTGGACAGAAAGAAGGGACTTGTGCTTAAAACTAATTAACCCACACACATCCTCTTGATAAGGTGCATTACCTGAACTAAGTAAAAATGGATGAGTGCTAGGGTTTTGAGGGGCTAAGAAATCTCCAGGTGATAAGGCTGTCCAGGAAGGCTTCAGGGAGGATGCGATATAGGGCGAGCCATAAATGAAAGGCAGAAGAGAAAAAAAAAGAATAGCGAGTTGGAAATGTAGAAGAAAGGATGTGTATATGTAGACTAGAGAAGTAGGAAGGAAAAGGTAAGGCTCATTTCCTTGGAGCCTGAGGTCGAGGACAGGGAAGAGAGGAGATGCTGGTTGGAGCCGGGTCGGAGGGCAAAGGGACAGCAGGGCCCTTTCCTAAAGCCGCAGGAGGAAACTGTGGCAACTACACTTTGTTGAGTAAAACCTGCAGCAGGAGACACCAGTAAGCATTTTCACTAGAAAACATGAGTGTCTCACATCCTGGGGTATTTATTACTTTGTAATTCTGTATCTCTATCACTTCTGTGGGAGTTTAAACCAAAGTAACCAAATAGTAATAGTAACGAGGGCTGAGATTTACTGACCTAAGTGTCAGTAAGGGCTCTCAGAAATGTCTGCCTGTGAATTCATTTAATCCTCACAACAGCTCTGCAAGTGACCACGAGCACCGTTTCACAGACAGGGAACAGAGGTTGGGTGGGGCCCCAGGCAGTCGGGCAGGGCGGCTCCAGAATCCACACCCTGGTGGCGCACACCCCTCAACTGCCACCCGCAGCATCCCACATACAGTGCCGTGAAGCAGCCAGCCCATGGCCTCCCAGAGGCTCGGCAGCTACTCAGAGAGAGGTGCACCTCCTAGGCATCGGGCAGAAGCATCTAGTCTGGACCACGGTCATGAAGGAGGATTCCCGTGGATCCACTAACAGAGTCTAACGAGAAACCACACCATCTGTTCAGTCATCAGTTTTCATGCATTTGGACAAATATATGCACAGTCGTACATGCAGGTCTGCACATCAGCAAAGGGTACCACATACAATGTGAGATACAACACACAATCCGTGAAGTAGCCACAGGCATGGTGTGTGTGTGTGTGTTTATATTCTGGAACTTTTTCCCTAGACCGTGTAGTCTTCTTATCCAAAACACTGTTTTAAGGAAGATTTAGGTGCATTAATTCCCAGCCTGTGTTGAAGGAAGTGTCGGGAGCCTGGTGATGGGAAGGCGTTTTCACAGACCCCTGGCCGCTGTCCTGCTCCCGCTTCCTTCGTGGGACACCAATCGCCAAGCCCTCTCAGGTGTCCACCGCTCTGACCCACTTCTCTTCTGCTACCCTGAGAGGTTCTTCACATGCACTTTGGGGCACTGTTTTTTACAAACACGTCTCCATCCCTTCCTGTTAATCGCGCCCCTCTTTCCCCTGTGGGACACTAGATGTGACACAGTGTGATCCCAGGTACAGCCATTAGCCAAAGATTCCTCACCGGGTAGCTCTCAGTTTTGACAATTATCCAGAAATTTCATTTGCTGACTCAGACTAAAGTCAAAGAATTCAGAAAGGACTTTAACACTGTCCTCAGCCCTTGCGTGGCAAAGTTGTATGGAATGCCAGTACATCTTCCCTGTCAGTTAACACACAGGGTGGCGGCCCTTCTCAGAAACGGAAGGCGCCTGGGGATCAAGCCAAAGGCACCAGCTCGAGCCGGAGGCCAGAGGCAGGAGGCTGGGTCAGAAGTGATGTGTCCTAGCTGGCGGCTGGCTTCTTCCCTCCCTCCCTCCCTCCCTCCCCCCTTCCTTCTTCCCTCCCTCCTTCCCTCCCTCCTTTCTTTCCTTCCTTCCTTCCTTCCTTTCTTGCCATAATAACACAAGTCAGGTTATTTTTATACATTCTTCTCTTTGCTTGACTCTAAAATGTTGCAGAAAAAGTCAGTTTTTAAAGAAAGGCATGGACATTTGGTTTAAATATATTTTTTTCTTTTTTAAAACCTTCTTTTGGTACATGTACCTGAGGATTTAGGATATGAGCATTAAGAACTCTGGCCTGAAGGAGGGTATGATCTGACAGATGTCTTTTCTAGTTGGTAGAATGTTCTGGAAAGATCCGGATAGAAAAGGGAAAAACGCGAGAGGAGGAACTGTGGAAGCGAGGGCACCCCACAGAGCACACCCAGAAACCCCCTGGGGGTGGGCGACAAGCAGAAGGAGGAGGGACACTTCTTTTGTCCAGAGGACAATGACCTCGGTGCCCTGGGGATGGAGTCAGGACCATGCCCCATCCCTCAGCTCCCGACCTTCCTCCCTGCACCTCCGTCCAGTCTACCTGCAAACACCTGCCCTACAAGGCATGCTCTTGTATTTAAGAATGTCGAAATCAGTTTCAAAATTAAAATGAGAATCCACTCTGTGGAGATATGTCATTGGTGCCCAGATGGCAGAACTGAGGAGGTGCAGGTGCAACCCTGAAGGTCAGTAAAACCCCGGCCCTTACAGGGCTGTGAGGTTAGATGACGAGAAAGTCCTCGGGTTTGGGAAGAGTTCCTGGTGAGGGTGTTTCCTAGCCTGGAATCAGCAGCCTGGGCTGGAGTTAGAGGTGACAGGAGGGGGAAAGGACCAAGGCACCCGGGGCAGAGCACGTGGGCACAGTACCTGGAAGACAGAGCAGACTGGGGCAGGGTGGGAGCCAGGGGTCCTCCTTCCAGGCATCTGACACAGAAATAAAGTACTAGCAACAAGAAGGGCTAAATTTTAGTGCAAATTTTGCCTCGATTGAAACTGGGGTGACTTTAGACAAATGCCTTTTCATATTTTGTGTTCATTAAGTGCCTACTATGCTCACCATCAGGTTAAGTGGATTTCTTTCTTTCTCTCCCCCTACTGAACTTGGCCCTTATCAGATGCTCAAAAGAAGCTCTCGAATTAGTCATGGGTAAGTTTGCCGTGTTCTTGAAAAAGCTCTCAGACCCTAGTAATAGAGCGTTCATCATTGCATGAATTTTTTGCTAGTGGCTTGGGGTGGTCCAGTTTCACGTGTGTTGATCCAGCGCTGATGGAGACATAGTACCCCCCGGTTGGCTGACGGTCACTCTCCTTTAACGCCTGGGGGTTCTGCTGAGTGCACTCCTTGCAAATAACCGGGCTTCCTAAGAAGGAACGGAGGTCGCTTATCGGGGGCACGGGCTGCTGGGCGTCACCACCCAGCAGCAGGCTTCTTGTGTGGTTGAAGGGTGGTGTGGGTCCCCAGGCCTGGCGAGACAGGCGTCCGTGTGGGGACGTGGAAGGAGCTTCCTGAGGGACACCGGTCTCAGGGCAAGAGGCAAACCACGGTGGGAGCAAGGCCTGAACAAATCAGGCCCATTTCTATTTCGAGTGCATTTAAAATGTTTTACTTTATCTTTGATGAGAACAGGAATATAGGCTCACTGTAAGCAAATTATACAAAATAAGGCACACGTAAGAGAAAAATAAAAACCACTTCTAACTTCACTATTAGAACAGCTTGGAACATATATTAACATTTAATAGATTTTGGTGCTTTACCTTCTATTATGTTTCTTTCTTGTGGCTTTAAAGTCCTGTGTAAACACTGTTCTAAGAGTCTGTAAACCATTTTATTTAGCAAACTTACCCTGACTTACTGAACTGTTTTCTAAGTTAAAACATGAGGTTTGTTTAGTGTTTTTCAATTATAAATAATGCTTTGATTTAAATTTTTCTTCAAGTTTTTGGCCTGTGTGAGAGTGTTTTCTTTTTTGAGTGAGATGTTAAAGGGAGAATAAGAGGCTTAGTTAGATGCTCTGGATCAGTTACTAGGGGTGATTTTTGGAAAGGCCGTACCGACAGTCGCGCCCCCATTAGGAAGCGTGTGGAATTGCCCGAGTGGGATAAACCCTCCGAGGCACGGACTCTCCGCCAGGCACACCTTCGCCCCGGCTCCTCTCAGAGATGCCAGCGGCTTTCACACACTCCAGAGCAACAATCACCAAAAGCTCAGACACTTTGGCTGCTGCTAAGTCAGCGGTCCCTAAAATTGAGCAGCTTTTACCTGCAGAGGTAAACGGAGGTGGACTTTTTTTTTTTTTTTTTTTTTTTAATCCTCAGCCCTCACCTGGCGCCTTCTGGCTGATTTCCGCTGGGGCGCCGAGAATTACTTCACACCAGTAAGTAGGAACACTGGCTGTTTCTGAAGGAAGCAAAGAGCCCAGTGTGAGCCCCGCGCCCGGGGTGGGGCTCCACGCAGGCGGGAGGAGAGAGAGCTCCGCGCACTCACGCTCGGGCTTTGAGACGCAGAAGCTCCCTTCTCCCCCCACCCCGGCAGGGGGTCCTCCTCGGCCGCCGCGGGGTCCAGGTCTCCCCTCCCCGCCCCAGCGCCCGCTCCATCCATCAGCCTCTGCGAAGGAAGCAGACCCCGGAGATGCTCCTTCAGGCCGAGACCCCCCAGTCCCAGGAGCACACTCCCCCTTCCTGGCACTTGACGTTTTCCGCCCTCCAGGATGTCGGCGTGTCTCCCCCGAGCCTGCTGGGTTCATTATCGCTGTCGCTGCTCTTCCTGGCGCTTTTTCAGATACTCAAGTCGCAGGAAAGTGAACCAGGTGCCCCCAGGTGGATGAGGCTGGACTAGGTACGTGAGAAGCCATGGACTCTGGCTTCTTCCCCACCGCTGCTGTAGCAAAGTACCACTAACCCAGTGGTTAAAATAATGCAAATTCATGACCTTGCAGTTCTGTGGGTCAGAAATCCAAAATGAATCCGACTGGGCTGGGACCAGGACTGGCGGGGCTACTCCGCCTGGGGGCTCAGAGCGACTGTTTCTTGGCTTCTTCAGCGTCTAGGGGCTTCTGTCTGTTTATGAGGACTTCCTTTATTCCTCCTTACATGTCCGTCAACCAAGAGTCTGGTAAATGTTTACTGTTTAGTTTTGCAAATGGAAACAAACAGAAACCCGAAGGACATGGATTGGTCTTTGGGAAAACCATCCCTCTCCCAACAGAGAGGGCAGCTTTTTCCCAGATTTGCCTTTTCATAGACGTGCGTGTGTGTAGTTTGACACAGAAACATTTTGAATGAGCTTGAATGTTTTCTTATGGACTAAACACACAATATCATAAATAGAAACGTATTTGAAATGATAATCTCCAAGCTCCTGTGAGTGTTCTATATGGAGACTATATTTAATTGCTTTGGGGCGTGTCCGAAATTTAGTCGTTGAAAACACTGAGTCCGTCAGGATATGCTGTCGCTGTTGGTCTCGCACGTAGCCTTTCTGCTGAAACTGCTGCTAACAAGGTTGCCAATTAGGGTGAATATTTGTCTGTGATGTGAGCAGTTTTCACCAGACACTAACTTGAGAGTCACAGCTCTTCACGTACTGAAATGTCTAGTGTGACCCTGCTGCTTGCAGCCCTCACCAGAGTCCAAAAAATCAACTTAATTCAACTTAGTCTCCTTACAAAAGCTAAAAGATAGCTAGTCATAGAATAAATATGCATGTTCAGGCTCCGCATATTCCACCTCACAAGTCTGATGCGTCCTGTGAACAAAAACAAGTTGGAACGGGAGATGCACAAACCTGTGGTTCTTGGAACCTGGACGTGCCGAGTACAGGTTCCAATGTTTATTCTACTCTGCACCGTAGGTAACTGGCTACCAAGGACCTTGTGAGTTTCCATGACACTTGCCCACAGCCAGCTTCAAAAAATTATCTTCTAAAGTCTATAAGTTTGTGCCTCCTGGTCTCCATGTCTGTTGTCTGTCACTGTCTCTGTGTCTCTCTCTCCGGCCCTAAATCCAGCTGTCCAGATTACGGAAGAGGCCACGTGAGGCTATGGTTGCATTTAAGCAATTGTAAAAAGATAACTTTGTGTAGCAGATTATTTTAGGAAAGAATTATTATTCGCAAAGAATTCAGCAAGAATGTCTTAGAATAGTAAACTCTCTCAGGGCCTTCAGAACCTGATTCACCTGCCCAAAGCTTGATTTTTTTTTTCTTTTCTTTCTTTTTTTTTTTTTTTTTTTTTTTGCAGTATGCGGGCCTCTCACTGCTGTGGCCTCTCCCATTGCGGAGCACAGGCTCCGGGCGCCCAGGCTCAGCGGCCATGGCATGTGGGATCTTCCCGGACCGGGGCACAAACTCGCGTCCCCTGTATAGGCAGGTGGACTCTCAACCACTGTGCCACCAGGGAAGCCCCCAAAGCTTGATTTTAACACGCTTGTTCGGGAAACAATAGCAAAGCGTGTATTACATAATGCAGTTTCATTCCTAACTCCAGTCGGCTTGTCTTCTCTCTTTTATTTGCCAGTGCGCGGGCAGAACCCCCCTGCACACCTCCTCTGAGGCGCGATCCCCACTCTCTCTCCTCCTCTGGGTCTTCCTTTAACTTCTGCAGTTTTGGGGGTCTCCTCAGTCACCAGACACACCTGGGTTTCCACTGGTGTCTCCCCGGATGCCATAACCTCATCCCAGCCCTTCTCTAGAGCCTCAGAATTTGCTGCCACGAACCCCCTCTAACCACATTCTTCTTCATTTCATTGTGATTTAAGATCACGCCCACCCCTTAGATAAAATCTCTCTGAGGCCCTGGTGCTTTTTGAACCAGGTCTTCCTCCTGGGCGCCCCATGATCTGGTTTACACTGCGCAGAGGGTCTCTGGGAGGAGCGGTCCTGTCTTCTTCCTTTCTGGAAGGTCCACAATATTCCTCAGGGTGACCAGGGCTCCCTAAATGGACTGAGTGGATGAAAACAGGAGCACATTTATCCTTACTACATGCATTTATGGAGCCCCTACTATGTGCCAGCCACTGCTCTAAACGGTATCTCCATGAAATCAAATTCTAAGGAAATAGGAGACGAAGGAGGTAAAGACTTAGAATAGGACGTTTTCTTCTAGCCAAAGCATCATTTCTTCCATGGCATGTGGAGAGGATGTATAATTTGTCTTTAGTAAGAAGCACGGGAGGCTTTTGGAGTTGTATTACTCAGTTCCATTGGAGCAATATTAATAATACTGGGCCATGAAACACGTTAGTCATGCTTACACGTCCATTTCATAAACGTTTGCTGGGTCTCTGCTCCTCGGGCCTCGAGCTAGGTAGGGATTACAGAGGCAAAGGAGCAAGTCTGGGCCCTGAGCTCAATGCGTTTCTTTGTAGGAAAGGTTTGCCCACTTGAAGTTTCCCAGTAATTAGCTCTTAGCTTCCAGCTACTCAGACGATAAAGTCTGTGCTTCTGAAGTTTTCCCTTCCTTCTTTCCTGTCCTCTTTCTTTCAATCAACCAATCAATGCACATTGGCCCTTCCACTAAACACAGTGAAAAACGTGGTACAAAGATGTATTTAAATTCGACCCTGGCCTAAGAGGAAAGTGTGTGAGCAGGCAGCTCAGAGGATGCAGGAGTCCTGCTCAGGAGCACTGATGCCGCCTCTGGGGTGATGCAGTAGCCAGGGTGAGTGAACTGACAAGGGCCGGTGGCCCACTGCATGGGACATCACAATGGCCCCTGTTCTTCCCTCTTTTCTGATTATTTCTGTGCTATTCAAAAAAGACATATTTTACAGAAACCAAAAAGTATTTAAAGGTCCCCTTTAAGATCACACTTCCTCACCCTTTTAATATAGCAGGAAAGAAGAAGGAACAAGTTCAAATACGGTTAGCGGGGAAATGTGCACTTATGGCGCCCGTGAGCTTATCCTTTTGGTAATGCACTCACTGATGTGTAAAATTCGGAATTCAAAAATATTTCTTGGCAACATTCCAGCAACAAACACTAAGAAGAAATAAAAAGGGCTCATACACTGCATTTACAATAATTTTCTGTCTTTCTTTTTGTTTTTTCCCTGTATCTCTCCCAGATGTGTGTAGTGGTGAGGACTGTAGGGCTTACCAAGTTAAACTCTAAGAGCAGCGTGCAAATCTATGAATAAAAATTGGGATGTTACTCTGGTCCTGGTTCTTGACAGCATAGCTTTTTTTTTTTTTTTGTATATTTTACTGATGTATAGTTGATTTCCAATCTTGTGCTAATTTCTGCTGTACAGTGAAGTAATTCAGTTATGTATACATTCTTTTTCATATTCTTTTCCATCATGGTTTATCCCAGGCTATTGAATACAGTTCCCTGTGCTCTACAATAGGACCTTGCTGTTTATCTATTCGATATATACTAGTTTTCATCTGCTGACCCCAAACTCCCAGTCCATCCCTCCCCAACCCCTGCCCTGGCAACCAGGAGTCTGTTCTCTATGTTCGTGAGTCTTGTTTCTGTTTCTTAGATAATTTCGTTTGTATTTTAGATTCCACATATAAGTGATATCATATGGTATTTGTCTTTCTTTTACCAAATTACCTCTTGACAGTGTAGATTTTGACCTAATGTCTAAGTTGTTAGTAACCCCGTGTCAATGGTAGGAAAAGAATTATGCTCTCAGCCATTGATTGAGGGTCTTCTGCCTGCAGAGAACCCCCTGGGGGCTAGCAGAGAGGATGGCACCATCCTTGACCTCCAGATGCTTTGTCCATGGGAGCAAAGCTATGATATTTTTAGGGGAAACTGTTCTATCCAGGGGTCCTAAACATCAATTTCAAAGAACGTGATTCAAGGCCATTTGGAAGCAAAGACGCATTCATTTTTTTTTCTTGTTTTGTTTAGAGACTTACACAGGAGTTAGATACATATATTTTATTTGTTTGCTGTGAAAAAATATCTAATTATGTAAGATTTTCAAAGTAGCAATAAAAAAACAGAATCACCCCCAAATTTCTCCTTTTAGAAATAACCACTGTTGCCATATTTGACCTGACCTATCCCATCTTTTCTGTATACATATACTTTTTTTTTTAAATCAAGATTCTGCATTACAACCAGTATTTAGAGGAGGAATGAAATATTTTACTCAACAAATTTGTCACAGGCTAAGTTTACATTCTCCTTAATAAGGCATTCAGTTAATGGAGGAAGAGATAAGGAAAATGGGGGAAAAAATGGGAAAAGAATGGAAGAGAAAATGGCAGAAAAGGAATAAAAACTCAGAGAAAAGAGATGGAGTATGAAGGGATGCAGGGGAGAGAGGAGGAGGGGGATGCCCACCAGCAGCCCTGCTCTGGCTGGGAGGACTCGCCTCACATTTCCGCCTGTGAAACAGCTAATTAGCTGATTCACCAACTGCTTCTGCCTTGATGTCGTTGTTGTTCATTTTTGGTGGCTTGACCAGAGATGGAGTGGTCAAACCAGGCCCATGGGAAGAGGGGGAAGGGAGCGTCTGGGCCATGACGGCTGTGAGGAGAGCAGATTTGGGAACAGATGCCATGGAGATGAGCTTCTGCTCCCAACCTGCAATGTGGGTCTGTCTTCCAGGCTGAGGCATGGAAGGGGCACTGCCCACCCTCACCTCAATGTCAAGAGAATCTTGCTCTCATTTGTGACTGATCAGGAACACTCTGCGTGTCTCTAGTGCGTTGTCTCTTCATCTGAAAACTGGCGCACTCACTTCTCTGCATGGAGAACTGGAACTGTGTTACCCACTCGCAGTGTATGTTGCAACAGTGGTGGAGAGCATAAAAGCAGGGTTATTCGCCTGTGAAAGTGCTCACCAGGCCAGGTGCAGTGCTCTGATTTCAGGTGCACGTGAGAGGCACGTTGTCTTCTCTTCACCTCCGTCTGTCCACATCTGCACACATGAGTGCATTTGACACGTTTGCACTGGGTGGTCCGTGTCCCCTTAAACTGGCATGGGCATGCTACAGAGGAACCAACATATTTTTTCTAAACTAGAAATAATAACTTCAGTTCACGTCCTGCTCCTGAATTAGCATTGCTTTACACATATGTTCCCGGGTCAAAAAGAACTAATATCACCATTTTTAGAGACTGGGAAGCAGGCACCGGGCAACACTGAGGCTTGAGTCTTCCCTCCACACCCTGGAGCAGGGCCTTTGCAAAGTCCCATCCGTCCTGTCCCCTGATATTCCAAATCACAAAGACCAAAATGAAGGTCAGCTCCAGCTGCCAAGAGACTGGGATATGTGTTGTTCTGGAGCTGCTCTGGAAAGGGCTCAGAGGAGGTTGGGGTAGGGCTGCCTTTGTCCTGTCTGGTCCATTTAGAGCCATGTGTATGTGCTGTGCTTGTGATTTTTGTATTTGCAAAGAGCCTTTCCATCACAAGCCGATCTCCAAGGCTGCTTTAATATGGGGCTTTGACACAGTGATTCAAAGTCCGGAGCCTTCAGGTATGTTCTGTGTGTGGTTTCTATCCCAGGCTGTGATTTTCCCTGAAGACGCTAAGCCCCCAGCTTCCCCAGGTATGAAGGAGGGACACCCCCACGAGTAAAAGTGACTGTACCCCTCCTGTGTGACCCAGCACACTGATTTCAAACACTTGGTAAATAGTCGTCTGCAAACACGTTTTCAGCAAGTAAATATTTGCTGAAGCCTGATGCATGTTACAGGTAAATCTGGAACTTCACCAGGTACTTCTGTGTGGGTCCCCGAGGCCACCTCTTCCTGGCCAGGGAGTTGATGTCCCCCCCCAGAGCCTGACATCCACACGTCGTGGGTGAGGAGGTTGAAGTCCAGGGACACAGGGCAGCTTCATCACCAGCAGATCTTCATCACCAGGCCTTGATTAACCTTTGCTCCTTGAAGATGAGCACAGCAAATTAGATTTTCCATGTGTTCCATGGTCCAGAGAAAAACCTGGGATCCAGTGATCTAACGAATAGCTCAACTAGGAACCCATAAAACCTGTCTCCTTCAGCATGCAATGCCCTTGTCTTCTTATTATGGAGAAATAACAGCACAACTTTTGGTCAGAAGGACACTGAACATGAAACTAAAAGGCCGTGGATGTTTGCCTCCATGCCCTGACCCTTTAAACAGGCGGCAGTCGAGGTGGGGTGACCAGCCGGAACTTTGTCCAGACTTCGGGGTTCCCCAGGACACCCTAACCGAGCGAGGTGGCACCTAGCTTTAAAAGTCACCCCTGCCCCTCACAGACCCCCACCTGTGTGACTCCCAGGAATGGCCTCAGCTCCTGGGCCTCGCCCCTCTTTGGGGAAAGGACTTTCCCTCATCTGTCCAGGTGTTCACCTGGCACCTCACATCACAAAACTTTCCGACCTTCCAAAGGAGGTGCATCCTCTCTGCCCTTCTGTGGACACTTAGAATAAAGGGGTCATTAGGAGAAAGTCTGGTAAGATGGGGCGTGCACAGTTTAAAGCACTTACCAAAACTGATTTATGGTAGGAAAGAAAGCAATGTTTGAGGGACTGGGATTGTAGAACTGTATTCTTCACTATGCTTTTCTCTTTCCAAATCTCTTTCTCATCACCAAAACTGTGATGTGTGGAAAGGTTTTGGTATTTACTGGGAGAGAAAGGGCCTTTCATGGTACCCTGGTCTTACACTGGCTTGGGTGCCATGGAGCCATTTGGGGCAGGTGGCATCCCACACAGCAGGCCCTGCGTGGTCCCATGCTCTGTGAACAGCACTGGTTAGAGGTTCGGTGTGGCTGTCAAGAGATTCAGATGGAACTGGGTGAGGATGTGGCTGGGAGGAAAAGGAAGGAAACAAACAAAGGCAAGGGAAGAGGGGAAGCAGGATCCAGAAAGGGAAATGTGGGGTGAGAACATGCGGGTTCCTCCTTCCGAAAGCACCTGCCATCTACAGACAGGAAAGCCGGTCTTCAGCAGTTTCAGGAGACTACAGGACAACTCTGAATCTGCCATGGTGATGTAATGGGCTGTAGGTAACCTGCAGATTCTTGGGTTCCTTGAAGGATGCTGAGAAGCGTGATGATTCACTGGACCTCTCAGACTCAGATGAAAGGCAAACGGGGTAACTGGTCTTTCTCTACAGAAGAGGGTATCTGCTTCTCTCCTACAAGCAGAAAAGTCCATTCACAGCCAAGCTTACCTGGCATTGAAGAGACATCCTGTTTTATTTAGGATAAGGGTAGATGGGGGGCACATTGTGAGAAATCTGGAAGTAAGTTGAACAGTGTGAGCTCACCATTCCCTTATGGAAATGAGCGGTTCACGTGAGGTTTCAGCGTGTTCCTGAGGCTGTGGCGGGTTTTCCTGGGGGGGGGGGGGAGGCGTGAGGGAGGGGCTGCGCTGTGAGCCACTGCCGACCCTCACCGATCAGAATGCAGCACATTGATGAGTGCTAGCCATGCCCCCCAGGTGGCCCAAGGACCCAAGAAATACAGCTTCAGTGGAAACACTGGCCAAGAGGGTCATCGTTAAAGACAGGGAGGGGAGATCAGAGACCCAGCGACAAGGGTGACGCCAGCCAGCTGAGAGATGCGCCTCCGAGGGGTAATGAGTTTGCGGCGACAAACCCAGCTTGAAAGAACGGAGAATTGATGGGTTCTGACAAATGCTTTGGTGGGCAGACAATAGACAAAGGAAGAGAACAACACTGGAGCCGGCTGGGTCCAGAGGGTGGACAAGGGCTGCAGACAAAGCAAACCAGAGTTTGGAATTGGAAAGATGCATAAAGACAGGCGGATCAGAGGGAGTGAAATGAGTCCTGAACATTTACCTCATTTCCATGCACAAACAGAAAACAAACAAAACCTGCTATAAAGAACCATCTAGATTATTCACTGGAGTCCTCCAATCTCCCAATGACCCTGGCTTCATGTTTCCCACCGAGATTTCAACCTCAGAAGAGACTCCGTGATTCAAGCAGGACAGTTCTTGTCTCTTTTGGAGTCATTGCTTCTTAAAATCTGCCAACCTGTAAGTTCTGGAGTTCCAGGTAAAGTAGACCCTTGGGGGACGAGGTGCCAAACACTGTGCGGACAGTGTAAACCAGCATTACCAGCCCCAGTAGCAGAAGCTCCGTGTCAAATGGGCTTTTTCCTGACCTCTAATCTGTCCATCTCAAGCATTAATAAACAGCAGAAGCACATATCATAGATCCAAAGATCATCTCTAAAACTTCAAGATTTGCCCTCTTGAGAATGTGTTGTCTGAGGCCCCTGAAGGACAGTAGGGCACTCGGTGTTCAGCACCCCGCAAGCTCTTCCACCTCTGTAGCCTGCAGACTATAATCGGGGCCCCTTCCCTGATCTATGGTCTTCAGAGCAGGAAAGCCAAGATGAGTATGAAATTGTAAGCTCATCCAATGCTATTATTTTTAATTGAAACGATCTAGAAAATGGCAACTTGTGTGAATTGTATTCTCATTCCTTACTATATGGTTAATTCCAATTTGTAATGAGTAGAATGATGTGAGCACACTAAGGTGACAAATGTGTCCTTGCATTTCACCAATCCAGCTTCTTGACCTGATAAATATAAGCAAGCCACCATTTAACACGCACAGAATAGATTTCCTTGGCAGATTGATTTCACATTTTGTTATATAAAACAAGCATGGACTTATGTGAGGGTTAGAAGCCTGGTTACGAGATGCATGCCTGTGTATATCCAGTCTTAACTCTCCATAACAAAAGATATTTCTGAGCAGTTGTGGTTCCTCCTATTTTTCTGGCTGTTATTTAATGCAACAAAATGCCAAATTATTGACATGCTAAAACACTGTAAGAATCTGGACTCCTCTTTGCAGTCCACTGTGGATTTCTTTCTGTTCAACAGTACAGTTACTAAAATTAATTGCTAACTACCCAACACAAGTGTGCTATCTTCTGGGTTCATGTGAGGCAAATAGGACCTGGGACTCCAAGGTATTCATTCTATTGTGTGTGCCAAAGGCTACCACTTTTTCTCCCTTATTACATGCCATATGCACACCACTGGTCGCAGATGCCAGTGATCATCCAGTCCAAGACTAGTTTGCATTAGATGTGCGGACACCGCCAGGAACCTCAGAGTCAGTGGGACTCCTAAGGTGACAACTCCGTGGGTGTCACAACAGTCTCAAAGTGTCTGGTGAAGTCTTGATCACCCCAAGAGCAAGGCAGGGCACTGTTTCTGCATCCTGGTCATTTTCTTTGTTTGCCTGGTTGGGAGTAGCTGTAGGGGCTGCTCTTATGCCCAGCATGACCCCCATCCAGGAGAGGTTCTGTTCTTAAGTGATGCAAGAAAAGAAAAACGTTGCACACCTCCACATCAATGTCTGATCCCCTTTGCTATTCTTTTTAACGTTCATTTTAATTCAATGAAACAAATACAAAACCAAAATATTCCAGTGAAAAGAACATGGAACCAGGAGTTGGAATTAAAGTCTAGTCCTAACACTGTCACTAGCTCATTAAATGACCTGGAGAAAGCTCAGCTTTGTAAAATAGTTTCTCCGAGATTTCCAAGACACGAAATGTGAGACCTTTTCAAATTATTTTTCATTCATTCATTGAAAAAAATGCTATTGAGCACCTAGTACATTTGGGGAATGAATAAGTGCTATTTAGTGAATGTGAATGCATGCCAGGCACTAAGCCAAGTGCTGTATAAACATTATCCAACCCAATCAGCCTAGTGATTCTGCAAGCTAAATTCTATTGCTAGTCCTTTCACAGAGGCAATCTGAAGGGCT
This sequence comes from Mesoplodon bidens, assembly GCF_964165515.1. Lineage (NCBI taxonomy): Eukaryota > Metazoa > Chordata > Mammalia > Artiodactyla > Ziphiidae > Mesoplodon > Mesoplodon bidens. Next base: position 87,721,513 of record NC_138170.1, read on the forward strand.
AAAGGTAAAAGAAATGTAGCTTAGGAGGAAATACGGGTCAAGATGCTGTACAGATATAGACAAGGAAAAGAGGAGAAAACAGCCCTGGAGAAGTTTCACCTGCAAGGTGACAGTTAGTAAGCAGTGGTGTGAGAACTCGAGTCCACATCTTCCATCCCGGGTCCCATTTCTCCATCATTGCACAGAACCACCTTCCTTTTTCAAACACATGTTATCTTCCTTAAACTTAAACAAAGGAGCTGACCATCCCCAAAGCATGCCGAATCTCCCAAGGGGGTCACTTTGTCCCATGAGTCGAATGAAGGGGTGAACATGTTTCCCTTCCTCCTGCGGACACAGTGATGCTGCTCATGGCACTTGATGTGCACTGTGTCGGGCTTGTAGTTCAGGAAGCCCTCAGAGCAACCCAAGGAATTGTTATGCCCATTTTACATGCGCCTACCTGGACCAGGAGAAGTTAAGGAGGGAGATGGAAGGAGGGCTACAAGTCCAATGCTCCTGTTACCAGGGAGCCTTGGCTGGAAAGGAGAGCGCAGCAGGGCCATGCACACAGGGCACTGTGAATACTGACCTTCTTGAGTTCACCACCGCAACTCCGGGTGGGACCCACGCTCACCTGCATGGAGGGCAGGGCTGCTCCCAGCAGATAAAGTCCATCACCAATGCCTTTTCCCTCCTTTGACACCTGTTCCCCTTCCTCACCCAGCTCACCTTTCACTGCCTAGCAGCAATCTGCACTACTGAGTACCCCCTTCCCTCACCCTTCCGTGAAGGAACCTAGTAATTTACATCCTACTGTGTGTTTGGCACTGTCTTCTCTTTCCTAGGGATATTTGCAGAATAAGCCCTTGCTATAATTGTGCAATGAAAATTTCCTCTATTTTTAAGTGGATCTGCGGTTTGCATTTTTGGGTATTCCTGGTTCAGACAGAACTTGTGCAAGCCTCTGAAAAGAGCCCTAGAAACAGGTGCTGATTCCAATTACTTTTAAGATCAAACCAAACCGGGTGTAAAGGAAAAAACGAAACAAAAGACTAAATGCAGGACGAAGGGAGTGCTCAGAAGAGGTTAATAGAACTACGATCATGAGGACCGTCAAATCCGGTGCCACTGCTTTGCGTTTGCTTAGTTTCTATTGTTTTCCCCAACGAGCCTTGAACATCTTGGGTAATGACTCAGTCAACCTATAAATGTTTAAAACCAGTCAAAAGATAGAACGATTAAGATAAATAGAGGATAGATAGATAGATAGATAGGGATAGAAACAGAGAGATGATAGACAGAGAAATAGATGGTAGAATGTTAGAATCAGAGAGAGAGAGGTCGGTAAATGACAGATGGCAAGGGAATGGATGAACACACAGACAAAAGAGAATACCTCCCTTCTCTGTTGCACAGTGTGGAGCAGTTCTCTGCTGCTTGCATTTTAGCTGTTACTATTTTTCTCCCAATCCAATTCGCTAGCCTGGGAACCACTGAAGTAGAAAGCAGGGATGAAGCCGTGCTCCCAGTTGGAAGGAATGGATATCCTTGCTTTCCTTTTTGATACCCTCGAGAAGCACCTTTGCTGTGTCCTTGCATCTGGGGAGATTCGGTAATTCCTTCCACAGATCAGTGAGGAGCACGACCCTTGGACTTGATCTGTGGGCGAAAGGCTACCTCATAGTAAAGCTCGTGCAATGTGGTGCCCCTCAGGGCTTGGGCGTCTAGTTTCTCCACCGTAAGCACGCGCAGACAGAGAGCTCCCAGGAGGTGTTTCCACAGGTGCCTTCTTCTGCCCCCTGAGCTCATAACAGTATGCAAATAGCTGAGGATCAAACATAAGTCAGAGGCAAGTGGCTTCAGCGCATCGAGCGGCCTTCCTGCGTGACAGAGCCACAGGCAACAACAGGGCTGTCAGCCTTGCTGCCTTCAGCCCCCCCTGATGACCCAGCTGCTGCTGCTGGGAGGGATTTTCCACAGCTTGGCATCTGGGCTGGGAGCCGGCTTCCACTGTCACATGTCACCTCACCAGCACTGGGCTCGCGGGTGGAGATGGACACAGCTCAGGGAATTTTCCAGTGTTACCAGCACAGCACAGTGAGCAAGACCCATAAATAGTCATATAAGAGACTTCTGTGTTCCACATACAGCGGGGGTTCACGGCTCTGAAGTCAGCTTGTCAATTAATTCACAGGGAAAGGGAGACACAGATTACTTACCATGCAGGCTAATGAATTACCTTCCGAAATCAGGGCTGGAAGTTCAGTCCCTGCCAGGCAAATAAGACTGTATCTTCGAAGTGCTAAGAAATGGGAGAAGCATGCTGCCAGGAGCTGAGTCCATTCAGCCCTCCACAGGTTGTTCTTTCCCCTTTATCACAGACTCAGACAGCTGTCTGATTTTCCTTATCATTTCTATAAATATGGTGTTCAATTATAAAACCAAGTCAATTGCCCGATTTTTCACGTGGTGAAATCAGCATTCACTATATAAAAGCATTGTTGGAGGAGTCACGAGGCTCCATGTACTGACAGGTCACCAGAGAACCCAAGATGGGGTGTAAACGAGGAGGAAGGGCAATTGTTTTGGCGTCAAACCTATGTCAGGCAAATAAACAGCTAACAGTGAAAATAAACAGAGTGCTGGGCACAATCCCATGCTAAATAACATCAAGGACTTTAAAACAAATTGTGTTTCTCCAAAGGAATTTTTAATTCATAAATTTGTAAGCCTGGTTTTCCTGTTTTAACTTAGATAAGGTGTCACCTTGTTGTGAAAGGACAAGGGCTCTAGAGGCAGGTAATCCTGGGTCCAGATTCTGATTCTGCCCCTCCTTAGTCGGGCAACGTGAAGTAGCTTGGCTCCCAGGTGAGCTGAAAATGGTACCAGGTGTGCACAACTGGTTGGAGTGGTGTGAAGTTTAGAGATGATCTAGGTCACATCCTTAACACAGAGCCTTGCCTGTCGTGAGTGCACGTTCATTCCATGGAAGCTCCTTATACTGTTCTCCATCCTTTGTAGAGCACAAAGGGCTTGGGTATCAAGTTCCTGCTTGTGGGAGTGCAAGTTGGTGCAAGCTTTTTGGTGATAAATTTGGTAACGTCAACCAAAGGTTAAATGTGAATGTCCTTTGAACTGGCAATTGCATGGTTCCTTTGACAAAAACGTATCCTATAGAAACACCTTCACAATACCCAAAGTTATGTGGCTGGGGACGTTCGCTGTGCTCCATGTGTAGTGGTAAAACCATGGAAACCCCTGCGGTGTTCACATGGAGGGGAGACGATGACTGGATCCCAATCCAGGTATAGAAGGGGATGCTGGAGGTGTGATGTTGAGCCGGATTCAGGAGCTGTGCAAGGAGTGGGAGATGTTGCTCCGCTGTAGCAGCTCTGCACCACCAGCTGAACCGGCTTGAGGTTGAAGAACTGGCCCTCCAGTCAATGATTCATTCTACAAGAGGAGGTGAAATGCTGTCTTCTCCACCTGCCCCCAACGGTCACATGAGGTGGGCTTAATCAAGTGGGGGCCTGGGAAGAAAATGCAGTCCATTCTGCTCTTATACTGCTTAGAGATCAAAACTTGTAAATTAAGTTATCAAGCCCAAAGGACTCTGGGAAGTGCTGATAAGAACTCTCTAGTTTAATAAACTGGATTGTCTATATTACTGTTCTAAACAGGGAACGTAAAAAGAAAAAAGGGATGCTGTGCATTAAAAAAATGAAGCAAATCTAGAAACGCTAAGAAAGGCTGTATATATGTATATAAAGAAGTCAATTCAACCTTATTGAGTCACGAGTCCATTTGTATAAAATGTCATGTTGAACATGTATCTACACTTAGATACATAAAATATTTCTAACATAGACCTATGCATATGTATATTCATGTATTTATATGTACAAACACAGATATGGTTGTAAAGGCACGGGACATCCCTAGCTGAGCTCCCAACAAGTTGATTTCTACAGAAGGATGGGAATGAGGGCCCTAACTGGGTACTTTAGAAGACTTTCACACTTTACTTCATACCCTTATCTACCGCATACAGTTCTTTTTGTTAGCTTGCACTTGTCCTAAATGTTTTAAACTTATAAAGTTAATATACACAAAGATCCAGCACAACATTCTTGTAATATGTTAGTGTAATTAGTCTGCCTAAAGATCTGGCATAACTTTTTTGTATTGGCTGGGTAAATATTCAGTCCTTACCTGTTACCTTCAAAATAAATGACTAAAATGACCCAATATTTTGTGACTTTTAAGGCATTTGGCAGAAGATGATATGACATATTTATAGCTCATCTGTGTAATGTTAAGATTGAAACCTTTTTTGTGTTAAAGTAAATTATGGAGGCTATTTTAATGTTTTATGAAGAGAATGTATTTCTAGACTGTAATGCATATTCTTACCTTAAAAAGATTTAATTTTTTTCAACTCAAAAATCATGTGTATAAAGATAAATACCTTATCTGTAAAATAAGATTTAACCAAAAAAAAAAGTTTTTATGCTTCCTTCCAATTCTAAAATTCTCTATATCTGTGATTTGGGCAAGAAATCTTACACTAATGAATAACAGTATCAAAAATGTTTGATATCATTTAGACAAGACACCCATTCATTAGATGATACTGTTTCTTTTCCATTTGACTGTTTTAAAATGTAACTCAGTGGTGATTGAATTGAGTTGCTAGTTAAGTCATTATTTTAAGCCTGTTGCACACATTTTAAATTTAAATATATCGCCTGTGATGATTCGATAGTCTTATGATAGACTTTTGCATAGTTACGCTCTTTTTTTAAAAATTTATTTTATTGAAGTATGGTTGATTTATAAAGTTGTGTTAATTCCTGCTGCACAGCAAAGTGATTCAGTTATATATATATATATATATATATATATATATATATATATATATTCTTTTTCATATTCTTTTCCATTATGCTTTATCACAAGATTTTGAATATAGTTCCCTGTGCTCTACAGTAGGACCTTGTTGTTTACCGTCCCATATATAATAGTTTTCAGCTGCCCAAACTCCGAACCCATCTCTCCCACACACCAACCTCCTTAGCAACCAAAACTTCCAGTCCATTCCCTCCTCACCCCCCCCCACCTTGGCAACCACAGTCTGTTCTCTTGCATAGTTGTTCTCAAGCTTATTATGAGGCTAAAACACCTACTGAGATATTGAACCTGACAGAGGATACGTACAGACTGCACCCCTGCCCTGTCTTTGACATTAAGTGCTGAATGTACTGTCTCCCATCCTTGTACAGGGATGGACCAGGTACGAGCATCAACAACCTTGGGCCTAATCCTGAGTGTTTACTGGTCATGATGAGCTATGTGACATTAGGCAGTTTAATCAATGTCTCTGAGTGCCCATTTTCTTAGCTACAAGATGGAGTTAATAATATATATATGCTTTCAGAATATCTGGAGGATTCAGTGAGCAAACACTTGAATCAGAGAGCACAGTGTCTGACAAGTGGGAGGGGTCAGCACATACTCGTTCCCTTTCCTCGTGACTGTGTGGGCCCCTAACGGAGACCCTGTTTTGCTGGCCCCATTCTGCACTAGACACTTGGTGGGCTTCTCAGTCAAACATCTTCCTGACCTGGCAGCTGGTCTAGGAGGCATAAATTTGTGGGAAACACAGGGAGTCCCAATGTGGAGTCTGAGATGCCAGTTACCTACTGAGTGGAAATGCCAAGCAGGTCTCCTGAAGTTAAGAGACAAGTTTCAGTCTGGAATGATGCTTCTGGGAGTCATGGGCATAGAGATGGCATTCCACGCCCTGAGACCAGATGAGATTGACAAAAAAAAGAGAAGAGAAGAGGTCTGAGTGCTGAGCCCTGACACTCCAAGGTCAAGGCTGAAAAAAGGACCCAGCACAGAAAGCTGGGAAGCAGCACGCCTACCAGTGGAAGGATGCCCAGGATGGTGATGCCTGAAAATCAAGAGAGGAAGGTATTTGCAGAAGGAATGAGTGACCTGTTGAGTCAGATATTGGTAACAGGTGAAGCAAGATGAAGGCGAGGGTGCCTACCATTGAGAATAACTCTAAAAGACAAAGCAGGCTCTGAGTAAGAAACAAAGTATAACCTCCATTTTTATTCAACGTGGAAAGGATCTCCCTTCATGCTTTCCGGGAAGACTCAAGGCATTACAACAGGGCCTGAAGTCGGCATCCACCTGTGGCATGCCTGGGAGGCTGTTCCAGAAAAATATACTGAATTTCACAAAGACAGAGATGGCGGGAGAGGAGAGGCGTGTGTGCCGCGTGCTGAGTGGGGCTCCAGACTGGACCCGGGTGGTCACGTTGGGCACAGAGCAGTAGATGCAACTGGCTGTAGAGAGAGGCCATGGGTGGGGGGCTGGAGAGGCCCACAGGGAGCTGCACTCTGCCCTGGCCATGGGGACACTGATGCTGGAAAGGTCACAGGCAGGATGGGCACGCCAGACACACTGCCCTTGGGAGAGCCAGAGGAAATCAGCGGGAAACGCCAGAGGCGCTGGGCGAGCTCTGTGGATATTCTAAGAACTCTGCAGTTGGCCCTTGAATTGGGTGCATTTTGTTGTAGGTAAATTATATTTCATTAATCTACCTTTTATTACACATGATTTATGATGTTTAAAAGACACTGAGGGGTGAGCCCCTAGCTATTCCTGATTTTCACATGTGATGGACAAACCAACACACCGACAAGTATACAAATGTCCTCACAAATGTTACTGAGAGTTTTAGGTGTAATGAGTCCAAACGGTGGGTTCTGGCCTCTGTTTGGGGCTCTCCCTGCTGTGCAGCCCCCAGGGCCTGGCTCATTGATACACTGAAAAGGCAGACAAGATGCTAAAAAGAGCAGAAGCGGACACAGTGGTCAACGCCTCCACCTCTTGCCTCATCATGACTTAGTGCACGGAGGTTACACACTTGGACTCTGGAGCCAGACCAGCCCACATCCACGTCCCATTCCCGTCTTTACTCTGACCGGACGAGCTGCTCAGCTCTGGTGCACTGACTTTCCCACCTGGAGGATGCAGCCAGGAGAACTCCTGACTCATAGGTTGTCCCTTGGACCCACTGAGCCCAGACGGGTGCCTAGCATAGAGCAAGCACCACGGAAGGTTGGAGAAACAGACCTGAGCCTTCCTCTCATTTACAGAGACTTAAACTCCTCCTCATGCTGCTTTTTGAAGATATTTTTCTGTCTCAAGTTTCCCATGATACTCCTTTATTTTATACTTCGTATGCCTAGTTAGCACATGCTGATCCAGCACCCATACCAGGCTTTGCCTTCGTGGGGGACATTAACCTGAGAAACAAGTCCCCGTGTGTAGGGAGCAGCTGAGCCAGAGAGAAGGGTTCAGCGTCGAAGACCAGGCAGCTATGTAGACAAACCAACAGACGAAGATGTTGGGGGGCGCTGGCTGCTGACCTGGCCCCCAAATCCAGAGGCCACGGAACACTTGTGACCCGTCAGCGGCCCCGCAAGGCACAGAGAACCTCGCGGGGTTCCCCCAGGGTTGTAGGAGGACTGTTAAACTAAGATCGAGTCTTGTCTATCATCTCCCACCCACCAGCCTCATCCCTCCAACCCTGCTCTCCTTTCCACTGATTAGAAGGAAATCGACCTGTTATTTTGGTGTCTTCAGGTGCCACCCGAAGGGAGGCACGATGCCGTGGATTGGAAAGTGATTCCCAAGGTCAATGTAAGCTACACCAATTGTACAGCTGGAGGGGAAGGTGAGCAGGTGCCAGCCTGAGTCACTCACCGTTTACCTAGATGAAATCAGGGGGTGCTACTTGGGCTTGGTGCTGTGTGCTCCCTTCTGCCCCCCACAGCTGGCTCCTGTGCCAGTCCCACGGGGTTGTTACAGCCCAGAGACTGTGGGGCAGGTCCCTTCCCATCAACCCATTTTCAAGGGTGCCTTGTGCCTTGGAAGGCAGGCTCTTGGTGACTGTGTTGTTTGGATCCGTTTACTTTTTTTGTTTTTTGTTTTGGTTTGGGTGCGGAGAGTCTTTATTTGTTCCCCGCACTGGGTGCCTGCGCTGTGCGACAGTGGGACCGTCAATCCGGAGGCCCAGGCACACAAGGACTAACGCTTCCTTTTCTTGCACCTGGTCAGCTGCTGAGCAAGTTACTGAGTGCTTCCTCCAGAGCTGCGACCCCCTAGATCGTGGTGTGGCTGGCAGCCACCTGGTCCGAGCCTCCACGGTCCCCTGACCCTGTAGGTCGTCTCTGCCTCCTCGTGGGCCATCCATCGCCAGGGCAGAGAGCACTGTGCTGGGCCTCCCTCCTCTGAGCCCCGCCCCTGGCCCGGCATCCGGCCTGCCTGGAGCTCCAGTCCCTCCTCGTGTCCAGGTCCCACCAGCACTGCCTCCCTCTCTGTCTCCAGAGTTCTCTTTCTCTCAAACGTGCACAAACGTCCTCTGAGCCAAAGTTTGTCCATGGAGATGACTTTATGCCAACAGTGTGGGAACACTCAGGGTCTGCTGTGGGGTGTGGATGAAGTGTGTGTGGTGTGTGCACAAGTGTATGTGTGTGTGCGCATGCGTGTGCTCATGTGTACGGTGAAGAGAGGGACGGCGGGGAGAAATAACAGCACTGCTCAATGACTGACCTCTGACTTCTGCACTGAGCACAGTGATGATCATGAATCCTAGCTCGGACCAGACCCCCACCACACAGGAGCTCACTTTCCTGGTGAACAGACAGCTATTTCCCTTGAGATCTGATTGTGCACCTCCCTGGGGTTCTGTGAGAAAGCTGGACACTATTTCCTCCTGCCCCCAAAGACAAGGCAGAGTGGAATGAGGGTACCACTTTCATAATATCTCTGCTTGAATTATGGAAAATGAATTGAGGGAAGCCATGCTGGAGTTTCCAGGTTCTTGGACTAATTCCACAAGAAATGAGGGTGGGGACTTCCCTGGTGGCACAGTGGTTAGGAATCCGCCTGCCAATGCAGGAGACACGGGTTTGATCCCCAGTCCAGGAAGATACCACATGCTGTGAAGCAACTAAGCCCATGTGCCACAACTACTGAGCCTGCGCTCTAGAGCCTGCTACCCACAACTACTGAGCCTGTGCTCCACAACTACTGAAGCCCATGAACCCTAGAGTCCGTGCTCTGCAACAAGAGAAGCCACCACAATGAGAAGCCCATGCACCGCAACGAAGAGTAGTCCCCACTCACCGCAACTAGAGAAAGCCCATTCTTAACAACAAAAACCCAAAGCAGCCACAAAAAAGAAAAAAAATTAAAAAGAAAGAAACGAGGGCAAGTGACCCGGGAGCTGTGGGTGGGATTGGAGCTGGGAGTGGGGAGGGAGGGAGGAAGATGGCAGGTGCACAGAATATTACCTTTGGAGCTTTCAAAAGGGAGGAGACTCCCAACTCTTGTCCCTACCTGTGACTCAGACACTGGCAGCAGGGGTGGGAGGGTAATTATGACCCCTTCCCAGACTGACAAACACTGATGTACAGATGAACCAGAGGAGGTGGTTCTGATTGGTCAAGGGGGTGAGGGAAGGTGAAGGCAAGGACAGATTTGGAGCTGAGTCTTCTCATGTACCAGAGGGCAGATCTGGTTTAAAGCAAGGAGACTGGGGAGAAACCTTTTAATGATAGCAAAACAGGTACCTCTCTAAAGGTGGATGCCTGAGCCAGGACTACCTACATGATTTGTGGGGCCAGTGCAAAATGAAAATGCAGGGTATTTTGCTCAGACATTATTAAGAATTCCAAGACAGCAACAGCAGAACCTTCAACCAAGTGCAGGGCCCTTCTGACTGCCCAGGTCACACGCCCATGAACCAACGTGGTCTTGGACCTTTCTCGGTTCCAAACGTGTCCTTATTTATCTTCTTAGTGGAAGAATAGACTGATGCTGCTCTAGTTCCCTCCCTTCTCACCTGCAAACACTTAAAATTAGAACAGAGCGGTGTTTTCGTCACCTCGTTCTCTCCATCTCTCTGGAATATTAATTTTGCACAGTTAACGCTGAGCCTGTCAACCTTCGTCCTTTGCTGTCTGTTAGAAAATCTCAGCTGGACTCCTTTTCCGGGCTGCCATCTGTTGCTATGACGCCTTCTATTTTTAAATAAGGGAGAGCACCGTAAGCTCCCACAGAGGCAAGGAGGGAGGGACTTTTCATAGAATGTTTCCTTATAAAGAAGGCAGAAGGTCCAGCTCACTGGAAGTTGGTCTATGAACTCAGACTGGCTGTTCTCTTTAATGGACTCGTGTCCATTCATTATTTCCTACCCGATAGCGTGTTTAGATGAGCCATTTCCAGATAGTCATCTTACAAGAGCATCACACAACAGACACATCTCACCCCTCAACTCAAAGCAACAAAAGTCTGCTAGGGTCACACCATCCTTGACCTTATATCAATGAGTCTGATTCACTTTTCATGTCTTCTTTTATTGACCCACTTGGAGTAGGTTTGTGGTGGAGTAGTTTCAACCATGATCTTGTTTTCACATGGAGACTTCCTGTGTTTGCAAAGCTTTTCCTTAAAACTCTTTTTTATTGTACTTAAAAAAATTTTTGAAAACATTCCAAAATGAAAATAAAGAAACAAAATATGCTGGGTAGATATCTTTCCCATCTGAAAGCTAAATGCAAAAAATACTTTTGGACTTTGAACTTCTAGTCACTTTTTGAATCCAATCTTGTAAAGACAGGAATTGGCCTATGAAGTCTTGTAAAAAAATATATGAAAGCAAATGGTTGAACGTGTAGCGGAAGTAATTTAAAAATTAAAATTTTCCTGCAATCTAATAAATCAGCTGTTTTTGGAAATGCCTAATTCCACATGTCACTATGGAACCAAACAAGAATAAGATTTTAGTTCTTAAAACCACAAAACGTTGAATACACTTTGTAGGAAGAATGTAAAAGTTTAGGAATCTGACTTCATTTGTGCCTGATTTAACTCCAAAATCAATAAATGCACTTAAATCATTTTCTTCAAATTATCTTTAATAGCAGAAATTTACCTAGAAACAACCTGCCGCAGATCTTTATTAGTACGAAAGGATATGGAGGGGCTGGTACTTGGTCTTGTTCAACTCGCCTGTTCTAGTACTTTCATCCATTATTGGTTTTGCTTGTCTTGGCTCAGCTCTGGTCTTTAGGGGTGTCTCACAGGTAGAGGCATGATGCCCCAGTAGCTGGAGGCTCAGCCCAGACATCTTCCCAGGGACTGACTCTCCTCTGAAGGTGATTGGTTGGTGTGAGGGGAGGCCATGCCCACCACATTCACTGCATATTTTAAAGGGCCCTGAGGACCACTCCCACTCAGTGGACAGGACACAAGGGAGGAGGCCCACACTCTGTATGCCATGAAGGCTACTGCTTCTCAGCTTCCGGTCTCATCATGGTACTTTGTCTTTTAAATCTGTCTTTTTTATGACACTTTCCAATATTTTTAAAACAACAATTGTAAGAATTATTTGTTGGAAAAAAATCTGATGTTTTACATTCTCTTGCCATTACATTAGAACTTTGTCATGACAAACTTGAAGTTTTATTTAAAAGTATAAGTAGGTGTCATGGAGTGTAAGATCCCTCCTGTCAAGGAGGTGGGGTAACATTAACAAAGCTGAGTGTGTCCGTGATCTAGTCTAGGGCTACCTGACCCCTCACTAAGGTGGTCTTCATGAGCAGAGAAAGGATCTAGGCAGCATTCTACTCTTTCCTTTACAAACATCTGTATAAAATACTTAACTCCTACAGATGCTTGCAAATCCATAACTTAAGAAAAATATAGGACGCAGAAACATATTTTTAAAAAATACTGAACTCTTTCTCATTGAGTTCTGTTACTCTAAACTGTATTATACAATGCGGTTATCACCTCACACCAGTCACAATGTCCATCAACAAAAAATCTACAAACAATAAATGCTGGAGAGGGTGTAGAGAAGAGAACCCTCTTGCACTGTTGGTGGGAATGTAAATTGATACAGCCACTATGGAGAACGGTATGGAGGTTCCTTAAAAAACAAAAAATAGAACTACCATACGACCCAGCAATCCCACTACTGGGCATATACCCTGAGAAAACCACAATTAAAAAAGAGTCATGGGACTTCCCTGGTGGTGCAGTGGTTGAGAGTCCGCCTGCGGATGCAGGGGACGCGGGTTCGTGCCCCAGTCTGGGAGGATCCCACATGCCGTGGAGCGGCTGGGCCTGTGAGCCATGGCCGCTGAGCCTGCGCGTCCGGAGCCTGTGCTCTGCAGTGGGAGAGGCCACACGGTGAGAGGCCCGCGTACTGCAAAAAAAAAAAAAAAAAAAAAAAAAAAAAGAGTCATGTACCACAATGTTCACTGCAGCACTATTTACAATAGCCAGGACATGGAAGCAATCTAAATGTCCATCAACAGATGAATGGATAAAGATGTGGCACGTATATACAATGGAATATTACTCAGCCATAAAAAGAAATGAAATTGAGTTATTTGTAGTGAGGTGGATGGACCTAGAGTCTGTCATACAGAGTGAAGTAAGTCAGAAAGAGAAAAACAAATATCATACGCTAACACATATATATGGAATCTAAAAAAGAAAAAAGATGGTTCTGATGAACCTAGGGTCAGGACAGGAACAAAGACGCAGATGTAGAGAATGGACTTGAGGACATAGGGAGGGGTAAGGGTAAGCTGGGATGAAGTGAGAGAGTTGTGTTGACAAATATACACTACCAAATGTAAAATAGCTAGTGAGAAGCAGCTGCATAGCACAGAGAGATCAGCTCAGTGCTTTGTAACCACCTAGAGGGGTGGGATAGGGAGGGTGGGAGGGAGATGCAAGAGGGAGGGGATATGGGGATATATGTATATGTATAGCTGATTCACTTTGTTATACAGCGGAAACAAACACAGCACTGTAAAGCAATTATACTCCAATAAAGATGTTAAAAAATAAAATATATAAAATAAAATAAACAAATATTATATAGTTTTAAATATTATGTAAGATATTATATAAAAGTATATATTATATTATACGCATATGCATATATGTGTATTTCATAGCCCCAAAGTTCAATAGCCCTTAAAGTACAGTGGGAAGAAAACAAGATTCTATCTATTAAAGTTTAGGGAAAATCATGAACAATTAACAAGGTAAAGTGAGAGAAGAAAGCACAATGTTAATGGGTTGACTTTAGGCAAGGTTGGAAGCCCCAAAGTTTGTCCATCACTTACTTCTCTGTCTGAGTTTGTGTGCGGTCCTTGGGCTTGCCCACTGCAGCCCTGACACGTAAGGTGGTGTCCACAAGAAGTGCTGCGTATTTTACAAAAGGGTTGTAAAATTTTCACCCAGGAATTGGGTCTTTAGACCTCCACTCTTTTGGAAATTGAAGACTTTTTCACCTAAAATTTCTCCTTTAATGCAAACCTCCCTAAGTTGTTCATATTTCAAGGTGTTTTTGTTTTGATCAGGTACAATCTTATTACAGTTTAGTTAACAAAGGAGAACAGGTTATACACTTGCAGAATCAGAGCTCCTGTCTCAGGAAAACTAAAGGTGAAGGAACCCAGCATCTACCTCTGTGGGAAGAATCTGGTCTTTGCATTCTCTCTTTTCCCCAACCCCTTCTCGCCCCACCCCACCCCATCTCTCTCTCTCTCTCATATTATTCAGTAATAGTATTTTGTTTCCCATCCTATTACTTTCTTCTCAGTGGCTCTGGCTGGACACGCTGGCTATGGGAGAGGCCAGTCCCCATCAGGGACCTCAGATGCCCTCTGCAATCCTTAAAAGCTCTGAACAGGCTTTTTCTCTGCCCAAATCAGATTTATGTTGCCAGTCCTTATGACAATATTGAAACTGAATTTAGTTAGCTAGAAAAAGTCAGCAGGCTCAGACTAAGAATTCACCATCAAGAAAGTCCAAGAGATTCCCAAACCTAGCCCATAACAGTCCACCCCCTTTGGGGGAATGTGGTTTAGCCCCCAGTCCTTCAGGAAACATCTGAAGTGACTGTACTGTTGCATGAAAAAAACCTTCGGAGCCATCATGAATGTCTCTGGAAAGAAGCACAGTTTAACAGAAGAGAAGTGGACATGGGGAGAAGTTTACCAAAAACAGATATTCCCAGGCACACACTTTTCCATTGCTGACTGCTAATAGGAGTTCACCCGGTCACTCCTTGCTTTTATCAAGCTTGTTCTCCTCTGTAAATTCACTTCTTTCTCTCCTCCTCCTCCCTCTTTACACTGAGGTCATCACCATGACATCGTCGCACTGTCCTGGGTACTGGGGACACCATGCACGTTCATTCCCATTTTTCCATGCCTCCCTCCCCACACTGGTCCACTGACACGCACTTCCCCCTGCCCCGTGTCCCTGTGTGTTGGGGCCGGCCTTGAGTGGGACAATCAGCTCACCCTCTGCAAGCGAGAGAGGGCTAGAGGCTGAGTGCCTTTTACAAAATTATGAAGACACCCGTTGTTAGACCCTTCCCCATTGGCAGTTGTAAGTCTCTCCTAGTTCCTGTACCCAGGTCCCACACTAAACTGCCTGTGGGATTTGCTGTTGACCATGTAAAGAACTTCTGCTCAGGGCTTCCCTGGTGGCACAGTGGTTGAGAATCTGCCTGCTAATGCAGGGGACACAGGTTCGAGCCCTGGTCTGGGAAGACCCCACATGCTGTGGAATAACTAGGCCTGTGAGCCACAACGACTGAGCCTGCGCGTCTGGAGCCTGTGCTCTGCAACAAGAGAGGCCGTGATAGTGAGAGGCCCGTGCACCGTGATGAAGAGTGGCCCCTGCTTGCCACAACTACAGAAAGCCCTCACACAGAAATGAAGAGGCAACAGAGCCATAAATAAATAAATAAATAAATAAATAAATAAATAAAAGCCATGCATTTGAAGCCCTTAAAAAAAAAAAAAAAAAAAAAGAACTTCTGCTCAGAAATTTTCTCTGGGACCCTAGGAATGAGAAGACACCAAGCACCATGGCTCACCAAGCCCAGCGGTAAAGCCGGTTCTCACTGCCCTCACCCCTCCGTTTACCAGTCACTCTTTCCAATGTGACGGCATCTTCCTGACTCAAAAATCCCTTCTTTCCATTAAGGCAGGAGATACCATTTCCTCTTGACAAGATTTATCCACTTACGCCAAAATGTTGTCTCTCAGACAGTCAAGTCTGTATGCTTTTTATTTCACATTATGGAGGGAAAGGCCCTAAATTTACGTGACCTTTTATAGACCAAGAATATGAGTGAAGCTGGGACTCCATCACGCTGTGCCCACTCTGAGCCTTTGCAGTAAATATCTCAGGCCTTCAAAAGGAGAGAAGGGACAGACCCTGGAGATACAGTTGAGTGTCCACACGGGCTCTTCCCTCTGCTTGACCAACTCCTCTTGTTGTCTTAGCAGACTGCTTAAGTTATCATTGACATGTGCTCCATAACATAAACTTGCATGTGCTTATTTGCCATCCATATGTCTTTTTTGGTAAAGAATCTGTTCAACTCATTTGCCCATATTTAAAAAAAAAATCTGGATGAGTGTTTGTTATTACTGAATTAAGAGCCCCTCATGTAGTCTAGATACAAGTCCTTCATATGATCTGCAAATATTTTCTCCCAGATTGTGGCTTATCTTTTCATTCTGTCAACTGTGCATTTTGAAGAATGAAACTTTTTCACTTTAATGAAGTCTGAATTAACACTATGTTCTTTTATAGATTGTACATTTGATATTGTATCTAAAAATATTTGCTGACTCAAAGTCTTAAAGACCTTCTACGTTTTCTTCTAGAAGTTTTAGTGTTTCATATTTTACTGTTGGTTTATAATCTATTTTAATTTATTTATGGTACAAGGTATGGATTAAAGTTTATTTAATTTTTTATTATGGTTATCCAATTGTTCCAGCCCTATTTGTTGAAAAGAGTATACTTTCTCCATTAATTGCCTTTCATCTTAGTGAAAACAATCAGCTGTGCATATACGTGTGGGTCTATTTCTGTACTCTCAATTCTGTTCTGTTGGTCAGCATAGTTGTGTTTATGTCAGTGCCATGCTATATTGATTACTGTAGCTCTGTAATAAATATTGAAATCAGGTAGTGTTAATTCTCTGACTTTGTTCTTTTGCAAAGTTGCTTTGGCTAATCTCGGTCCTTTTCTTTAACATGTGAATTTCAGAATCAGGTTGTCAATTTCCTTAGCAAATTGTTGCTAGGAGTTTGATTGAGATTGCATTGAAATTGTCACTGTAGAACAATTCAGGAAGAATTGCCATATTAAAAATACTGGATCTTCTGAACCACAAGCATGAAATATTTCTACATTTATGTAGGTCCTCTTTACTTTCTCTAGGAAGTATTTTTTTTAATTGTCAATGTATAGGTCCTGCAGATTACTGTCAAGTTTCTGCCTACACATTTAACATTTTTGATTCTTTGTTAGTTATTAAAATTTCAATTTCTGAATGTTCATTTCCTGTATACAGAACTAAAGTTGATTTTTAGTATTGAACTTGTCCTGCAACCTTGCTAAATTTACTTATTCATTGTAGTAGCATTTTTGTAGATTCCATCAGATTTTCTACATATAACATGATGTCATCTACAATACAGTTTTCATTTCTCTTTGTCAGTCCAGCTCAAATGCCCAGTGTAATGTTGATTAGAAGTGATAATGGGGGAATCCTGTCTTGTTCATGATCTTAGGGATAAATTAAGCTACAGATTTTAAGTACATGCACTTTATCAGGTTGAAGAAGTTCCCTTTTATTCCTAATTTGCTAAGTGTTTTAATCAGAAATGCATGCTGGATATTCTCACCTGATTTTTCTGCATTTATTGAGATGATAATGTGGATATTTTTCCTTTTTAGTCTATTTGTGGTGAATTACTTCAGTTGATTTTCAAATGTTAAACTAACCTTGGTTAAACCCTACTTGGTCATGACATACCTTGTGCTGTGGATTCACTTTGTTAAATTTTGTTTAGAATTTCTGCGTCTATGTTCATGGTGCTCGGTACTTCTCTTATCATGTAATATCTTTATCTGATTTTGTAATCCAAGAAATGCTGAATCATAGAATGAATTGACAAGTAGTCCCTTCTCTTACATTTCCTGGAAGAATCTGTGTATAATTGGTATTAGTTCTTTCTTCATATTTGGTACAATTCACCAGTGAAGTCATCTGGAACTGAGTTTTCTTTGTGGGAAGATTTTTAGCAACAATTTAAATTCTTTTATTTATATATAGGCTCTCTATGATATCTATTTCTTATTGAATGGACTTGGTAGTTTGTGTCTTTCAAGGAAATTTTTCCACTTCATCTAAGTTGTTGAATTTATTAGCTAAGGTCATCCATAATGTTCCTTTGTTATCTTTTAATATGTGTGTACTCTGTATTCACCTTCTCCCTATCCATATTTGTAATTAATTCCCTCTCTCTCTCTCTCTCTCTCTCATGATAAGCCTGATTGGAGATTTATCAATTTTATTGATCCCTCAATATTTTTCTCCATTTATTTCCTCCTCTCTATTTCATTGATTTCTGCTCTGATCTTTATAATTTCTTTTCTTCCACTGACTTTGAGTTTCATTTGCTCTTCTTTTCTAGTTGCTGAAGATGGAGCTGAAGTCATTCATCTGCATTCTTTTCTGACATATGCATTTCGTTCCACCGATTCCCCTCAAGTATTGCTTTAGCGGCAACACACCAATTGATTCGTTGCGGGATATTTTGTTTGTTTGTTTTTCAACCAGTTCAAAATATTTTCAAATTTCCCTTTTTATTTCTTCTTTGACCCATTGGTTATTTAATTTCCAAATGTTTGTAGATTTCACAAATAACTTCCTGTTGAATATTATTGACTTTTCCTTTAATTCCACTGTGGTTAGAGAATACATTTAGTATGAATTGAATCTTTTAACATTTTTTGTGAGTTGTTTTATGCCCCAGAATTTGGTTTACCTTGTAAATGTTCAGTGTGCATTTGAAAACAGTACATATTCTGTTGTTGGATAGACTGTTCTGTAAATATCAGTTATGGGTAGTTGGTTGCTGGTGTTGTTCAAAACTCTATCCTTACTGATTTTCTGTCTATTTGTTCTACCACTGAGAAAAGGATGTTGAAATAATTGTGGATTTGTCTATTTATCATTGCAGTTCTTTCAGTTTTTGCTTCATGTAATTTAAAGCTTGGTTATTAGGTGCATAAGTGTTAAACATTGTTGTCCCTTTATTAATGTATCATTATGAAGTGGCCTTCTTCATCCCTGGTAATATTCCTTGCTCTGAAAGCTACTTTGTCTGTTATTAACATAGTCACTCCTGCATTTTTCTCACTAGCATTAACATGGTATATCATTTTCATCCTTTTATTTTAACCTATTTTTGTCTATATATATCAAGTGCCTCTCTGTAGATAGCATATAGTTGGGACTTGCTTTTTTTAATTTAATTCAGCAACTTTTGTTTTTTTATTTTGGTCTTTAGCCTATTTAGATTTAATGTGATTACTAATATAAGATCTAAATCTACCATCTTGCTTTATGTTTTCTATTTATTCCATCTGTTCTTTGTCCTAATTTTTGCCTTATTTGGATTGAGTATCTATAATTCTATTTTATTTCCTTTTTGTCTGATTAACTATAGATATTTTGTAGTAGCTATTATATCAGTTCTGGTATTAGATTCTTTCTGCTTGAAGAATTTCTTTAATATTCCCTGCTGGTCTAGTCTGCTGATGATGTATATCATTTCAGCTTTTACATGTCTGAACAAGTCTTTATTTTACCTTCATTTTTGAATGATCTTGTCCCTGGGTAATGAACTCTAGGTTAACAAGATTATTTTTCCTTTAAGAACTTAGAGATGGTGTTCTCCTGTCTTCTTGCATTTTTCTGATGCTAAATGCGATCTTCCTTATCGTCTTTATATGGAGCATGACTCTTTTTACCTTTGTCTCCTTTTAAATTTCCTGTTTATCACTGGTTTTGAGCAATTTAATTGTTATTTGTGCTATGTAATTCTCTTCATGTTTCTTGTGTTTGGGTTTGGTTGAGTTATTTTGGATCTGTGGGTTTGAAGTTGTCATTAAATTTGGACAATGTTAAGTCATTAACTTCATATTTTTTTGGTTCCCTGTCTCTCTCTTTTCCTTTGGTTATTCCAGTTACATGTCTATTGGGCCACGAGAAGTGTTTTCTTTATGTTTTTAATTTCTTTTTTCTCTTTCTCTGTGTGTTTCATTTTGGATAGTTTCCATTGGTATGTCTTCAAATTCATTGATCTTTAATTCTTCAAAGAATAATCTGTCATTTATCCCATCCTGTGAAGTTTTCATCTCTGACATTGTATCTTTCATTTGTAGAAGTATGATGCAGGTTTTTTTTAATCCTCTGTCTTCACTTAACTTTTTGAATATATGGAATACAACTATAATTATTGTTTATGGTCCTTGTCTGATAATTCTAATGTCTGTATTAATTCTGCAATAGTTTGACTCGATTGATTTTTCTCCTCACTATGAATTTTACTTTCCTACTTCTTTCCTTGCTTGGTAAGTTTTAAAAGACTCTCAGATATTGTGAATTTTGCCTTTTTGAGTGCTGGGTACATTTTCCTTCCTAGAAATATTTTTGAGCTTTGCTCTTAATTTACTGTTGGATCCCTCACAGTGTAGCTTTTAAAACTTGTCAGGCATCATCTAATCAATATTCAGTATATAACCAATTACTCCTTGCTAGTGAGTCAACATTCTTCTGCGTGCTCCACCCCATGCCTCTGAGTTCTGAGGTCTGACACGCTGGCTTGAGGGAGCGGGCGTTCGTTATCCCTGCCCCATGTGGGTGCGTCTTCCTGTAGTCTTCCCCTGGCCTCAGGGGCCTCAGACTTGCGATGATCGTCACCCTAGTACGTACTCTTAGGAGACCCTCTGCCCACCTCCAGGGCTCGGTGTGTAGGGGTCTCTCCTCTTTAGTGCCCTGTCCCAACAACTCTGACCTTCCTGGTGTCCATGGACTCTCAGCTCTGTCTCCTCACCTCAGGGGTCCACTGGGATGTTCCTGGGCCCCTCGTCCTGCCACCCATCCTGGAAATTCTCTCCAGGCAGACAGACAGGGCGATCAGGGTCCCTGTCTTACTCTCATCTCTCAGGGATCACTCTCCTTCATTGTCTGATGTCTAGTGTTTTGAGAACCATTGTTTCATGTGAGGTGTTTATTTGTACTTTTGTCCTTGGTGGTTTCTGATGAGAAGGTAAATCCAGTCTCTGATATTCCATCTTTGTTGGGACCAGGAGCCCCCTTTTCTTAATTCATCTGTTTCAGTTTTTTTATCCCAAAGTCTCCAGCTGATGAGAGTGTAAAGTGCACTGTTCTCTACTCTCCTTTGCCATATGTGTTTCCCTTTATTCCTTTCACAAAAGAGAGATTATCAACCTACTTTGACCCTCAGAGCAGATAGACATTAGACAGCTGCCTGGGGACCTCTGCTTCCCCAGGCCGTCCAGCACCGGGCCTCCCCACAGAGTGCAGGTGACTTCATCAAGGTCGAAATGGAGGGTGGTGGAATGTGAGCTTTGGGAGAAGAAAGGGATGTCAGACCCTTTGGTGGAAAATGCCAAGATCTTTGTGTTTTAAAGTTTGTTGATTTGTGTGTGACAGTGACTACAAACAGAGAATGCAGTACATGATACTAGAGAAATTTTAACTATTAAGACTAATTATAGATGACGTGGAAGTTAAAAGTGAGAAGGGAAAAGATAAATATCTGATTTATCCAAAACGTGATATCACAAATTGATACTAATTTCATGCATGCAACTTAAAATGTATGTGAGTGTATTAAATTTTATATACAGATATAACATTGTATATAATTTATTAATTTATTCATCATGTTTTTTGTTCATAACTTAATAAACAGTGGGCCTCAGCTGGGCTCTAGCTAATCTCCCTGAATTATAAGCTGATCCTTGCTTATGGGAGTAAGTCATCTTGGAGGAGTCTGAAGACTGATGTGGGAATTGAAGAACTGGTGTTCAAAGCAGAACGCCTGTGTTTCAGAGGATTCACATGGTATTGGGATGTAAGAAAGACATTTGAACTTACTTGTATAAAATTAATAACTGCATTCAGTTCTCTTAGATGGGCACAGACGCCTCACTTTTTCCAGACATCATGCAGGTTTTCTGCAGAGAAACTGAGTAGCAAGAAATGCCGGGCTTGAAACTGGGAACCTTAGGCTTCCGTTGGCTTTGGCATTTTGCTCCATATTTCAGTTTATGAGGGTCTCAGTAAATAGATTTATAAACTATATTGCAATATTTTGTAATGAAATGGAGCACTAGTGTGAAAATTACTTGTACCACAAAGATGTGTGCTTGTTTTTAGTGTCAGATTCTTAAAGTTGTCAACCTTAAAGGTGAGCTAAGTTGTTCTTTTACAAAAGGACACATGCTCCAAATTTGTTATTTTTGCATGAGGACAGGGGCTAAATAAGTATGGTACCAGCAGATATTTGTGGGAAAATAAATACATTTAATCTTGCTTGAAAGGAAACATGATGTTCTAACAATTAGTGAGAATCTCTTTAAAAAGAAACTTGTGCTGTGGAGAGAGCATTTGAAAACAAATGTTCAGGAATCTTGTCATTGTCATGCGATTTTAACTTTTACTATATATGATATATGAAACATTAAGGACTCTCAAATTTCCCCTCTTTAACAATTTGCAAACAAAAAGCCTTAAGCAATCTTTTTAAATTGTCAAAATAATAATTTCAGTGGGTTTTGAATTCATTTATTTAAATATATATGTTTAACACCTGATTGGCTTGCAAAAGCAAATTATGGCATTTGGGATTAATGGAAATTGATTAGTTGAATTTCAATAAAAATCTCAGCATAAAGGATAGAAATAATTGAAAAATAAGTATCATGATTTAGGTACAGTAGCCAATAGAAGTTACTCTTCTTCCATTTTTAGATGAGTGCTTCTTTGTGATGTATCTCTTCAACTATGTCAGTTCTTAAAATCAAGTATCAATATAAATTGAGCTAAGAAATAGGCGAGATTTTTTAAAATACTGTATATTTAAAGATATTTTCCTCACTTAAAAATATCCTTAATACATTTCAGAAGAGAAATTTTGTAGTGTTTACAGATAAAATAAGCATTTTAAAATTTAATTTTTTATTGTACGTATTCCACAACTGTTATTATTATTATTATATGTCAGTACTTAATAGTGTATATGTGTGTATAATAAAGGATCATTCAATTTTTTAAAATTTCCTGCTGAAAAGAAAAGATGCCTGATCATTGACGTTTCAAAAGGTTGCTCTAGACAGGCTATAATGACGCAGCACCAGCTGCCCGTGGGGCTGGGCGCTGACAAAGGTGAAAGGACTGGCCTGTGGTGATGCCTGGACCATGATGGGCATCGCCCACGCACATTGTCTCATGGTATCCTCACCACATGTTTGAGGACCAAGTGTCATCACCAGGTTTCATCAGGAACCTTGACTCTTTGAGAGAAAAGTTGGGCTCACACTCATAGCAAGTGCAGAGCTTCAATTCAGCCAGACCCTGGGTCTTGGGGCTGTCCCTGAGCCACACAGCCTCGTCCCGCGAGAGGGTGGTGGGTTTCAGCGATCAGGCAGAGGGAGACTTGTTTGGGTTGGTGACATGTCTGCCCCTGCCCCCTCAGACGGTGGCAGCTAGTCACATCAGTGCACGTGGACAATGAACCTGGCTAAACCCTAGTGGATGGGAGGGTTGACTGGGTGGGTGGAGTTCAGTCAGCATCCAGCCAGAGGGGACGATGGGGAGCATAAAGGGGAGGTTACCGTCAGGGCCAGGATCGGAGGCGGGCCCGGCCAGCACATGAGGTCCGCAGTGTGGAGGGCTGGTGCCCCCGCTTTACTCTCAGTCACCGTGGTTCTTGGTCTGGGGTGATGGCCATGCTCTGGGCAGCTTATGAACCTTCAGAAAATGTGGGTAAAATTGTGTGGGTCTGTGCACTTGCATGTTTTTGATGAAGAAATCCATGGCCTTTACCAGATCCTGAGAGAATCCAGGACCGAAAAATAGTCTCAATGTAGAGTCTCTGCAGTACTTGGCAGTGACTCTTTATAGAGAAGACTTTTACTGCTGCAGGCTCAGAGCTGAACCAAACAAAGCTGTGTCCTGTTCTACTTTGAAGAAGAGCAGCATTCAGCAAACTTAACTGGTTAGTTGGTTATTCACTTAGAACAGACGTGAAGACATTATACTAAACTGTGTTGTTCTAAACAAGACTAACCAAGTGTGAGCCTGGGCCAGGCTCAGGCTGCCAACCCAGTGTGACATTTCAGACGTCTTTCCCCTTGCCAACAGTAAAGACAGGAAAAAACAACCGTAAACACTGCTCCTCATAAACAGATGCCATTTTAGGCAGGAAAGGACATCATTAGATTTGTCTTATATGTGTAATTCATGTATAAAATTATGCATAATGCATCTGATTCTCGTTATTCATAGCTGTTATGTTTATAAGTCACTGTGGACACTCACTTAGCAAATTCTGGACCAGAGTGTCTATGGGAAACACAGGGTTAGGTTGCTGCCAGCCTCGGGTCACATTTTCATCAATCAATCAATACATAGCCTTGTTTTTCGTACGTGTGTATTTCTGTTTAAAGACACTTTGTTCAATGTGTATGGTTGATTCAGCAACACTGAACTCATGGCCAGTGGCACATGAATGAATCTTCTCTAACGCACGTGTTTTCTCCATAAGACATGTCGCAACCTCCTTACACTCAGGACACCAGGCAGTCCTGCAGCCCTGTGCTTGGAGCCATTCTAAACAGAGAAATCCCCATCAAAAAGCACAACAATGTGGAAAGTGTAGCACTAAAGAGACCATCAAAGAGGACTCTAATTTGCAGCATGAGAGCTGAAACCAAAGGCAGAGTGTTGCTTTACTCAACCCCAGCTGGGACCGCGAATTTCAAGTGACTCAAATTTTTTGATGCTCCGTTCAAGCCCATGAAAGACTGAGAAAGCACGGCGAGTATTGAACTTGAGGTTACAAGTAAACTTTGGCAAGTAGGCAAATTCATGGATATGAAGTCACAAATAATGAGCACCGACTGTGTACTCATTTCATCGGCTCTGTGGAGGTGGATTTCAGAAAGGCAACCCTGCAGGTCGTCTGTACTGAAGGACGAACAAACAGTTTTCTACTCTTTCTCTTACTATATTGCCTCATATAATTTGGTTTTTGAGTCCCTGCAACATGCCAGATGCTGTATTCGGTGATGAGACAGAAAGGTCCGTGGGACACAGGCCCTGCCCCTTAGTTGTTCATACCCCAGGTAGGCTGACAGACAGGTAAATACAGCCAGTGCAGTGTGAAGGTGGACTGAAGTGTGGACCAAATAACACTCGCGTTTTCCTCCAGTATCACAGAAGTCTTACCAAAAGAACTTCCAAATGGGCTGGATTTTGAAAGATGGCTACGACTTCTTTAGGAAAGCAGAAGAAGGTAAATAGTGAAGATAGATGTTCACAGACATGAAGATACGACACATCTTAGTATATTTGGGAACTCACAAGGATGGTGACATTGCCATTATGTAAAACGTCAGGTGGGGATGGAGGTGCTGACGCTGAAAGCATTGGCGAGAACCCAATCAGAGGGCTTGGTTGACCATCTAAGGATTTTGGATTTTGACCCTTAGGTGAAGAGAAGGGAGGCGATGGAGCTACATCATTAGGAATGTGCTCTAGAGAGAAAACCCCAGTGACATTGAGAATAGTGGGTTACTGAATACAAAACAAATGGTGGTTTGGACGCCAGCAAGACTGCTCTTGCCACTGTCTGGTGAAGCATGGTAAACACCTGAGCTGAGGACATCGGTGGCTGTGTACAGAGGGAGAGGGACTTCTAACAGAGCTAATGTTGAAGCAAGAAATCTAGAAATCCAAGAATGAGTATCACTTAGTTTGGATTCTCCCTTCCATATGTCACGTGCATTATTATATGCATCATTCACAGTCTTTTCCCCCCTTTTTAAATGAAAAACAGACATGACAGAATTTAGGATACATTAACAACCTGTATTTGACTTGAATAAAAAAAGACGTAGGTTAAGATTTGCTTATGTTTCACATTATAAGAAATGAATAAAATAGAATTTAAAAACAAGAAAAGCAATTATGGTGTGCAATAACTGTTTTCTGTGTTTTGTGTATATGAATGCTTACTTTTAGCTATTAACTTCCAATAAAAAGCTCTATTTCTTGCTTCTGAAGTAATGACTAAAAGCCATTAAAGACACGGCTGCAAGGGATGGTTCTGGAGGGTTTTAGTATTTTCAAAACGTAAAAGTTAATTTGTCATTGGTGGTAAGCCACAGAGTAAGCCCTTTAGCTTAAAATACCACTAAAAATGTTAAACTTGCTTAAAGTTAAAAACACTAACCATTAACGGCAAAATGGAAGATTGTTAGACAATAGTTCAGATCACATTTGAATTAGAAAAACGAGCTGGACCATCAGGACTGCAGATTTAACCTCAGGCCATCTGGTAGCAGCTGACTGAGGGGGTCACCTGACCCAGAAGGGCATCTCCAGTAACTGTGTCTGTGCGCCGTGGTCAGTAGGGAGCCACCCAACCACTTAACTCACACACACACACCTTTGTTTCAAAGTCAGGTGTTTTCAGGATTTTGATCTATTTTTTCTGCTTCAGTAATTGGAATGACAGTGTATCCAGCTTACTTCAGGTCATTCACAGAGGGTCAGGGCATTCATGCGTGGTACACAACCTGCCATATCTTACTGATTAAATATTAATGTGCTCTCTTTACTTCTCCAAAACACACCGGTTTTGAGTGGATCGCACCTTGGTGGGACTCTAATCAGCACAGCCCAGGCAGGAACTGAAGACCAAGTAACACACAGAAACCTCTGATTCTTGTGCTGGTGGCTTTTCCCATATGGCTCAGAGCAAGAGAGCTTTGCTTTATTAACACATCTGACATAGGCCGGACAGGCACAGGACCACCTCCCTTTCCTCAGCTATTACTGGAGTTGGTGGAGTTCTCTCTAAGGAACAGTCATTGCTGTAGAGTGGCAAGACTTGACCTTAGAAGGCTCAGACTCTCCCCGCCATTTACTACATATACCTTCCCTTCCATATTCTCTATATATTCACTATATATATGAAGGAAGGAAGGAAGAGCAGTGGCCCCCAAAGATGCCCATGTCCTAATCCCCAGCACCTCACATGACAAAAGGGACTTCGCAATTAAGGATCGTGAGGTGGGGACATTATCCTGCCTACCCGTATAACTACCTACCCATCCTCGTGGCACCACTCTGGGACTCAAAGGACACTTTCTAGAAATGCACTTTGTCAGCTGTAAGGCCCAACATGAATGTGAGGGCATTGCCCACATGAAGGCATGCCCTGGGACAGAACAGCATCTCAGTTGTATTCACTTGGTGAAATCAGAGAGCTGCACGTTGAAACTGTAGATGAAAAATGGGAACCACTCTTAACTTTATTTTTAGAAATTCCTCCTGAGTGCCTGTGTGCCACCTGCCCCCTCTAATAGGTGATTTGCTTGGCTGACAGCGTGTGTGTGCCTTGCCTGCTCCTCAGGCAACTGAGTAAGGACTTGACACGTGGATGACGAACCTTACTGGGCAGGTCCCAGGGGAGAAAAGGAAATAGTTCTTTAGAGAGAGGAGGGCAGGTGGGTCAGAGAATAGAGCTGAATAAATGGACCAAGTCAGGAGGGGGGCAACTCTATAGCAGAGGAGGCTGGCTGCTGAGCACTCAGCCTGAAACGCCAGCAGCTTGACACACTCAAGTGCATTTCTTGCTCAAGTCAGGTGCGTTATTGGCTGGGGGGAGAGATCTGCCCTACACGGTCATTCTGGGTCCTGCTCTCCTTCTGTCACGTGGCTCCAAAAATCCTCCGTTGACCTGAAGGGCGGGTGGAGCAAGTGCCAAGGGATAGTGCCTTGGAGATGCTCTTGTGCTGGCTGGATGTGCTGTACTTCACCTCTGCTGCAACCAGCACTCAGACTTGGTCCAGGACCTCACCTCCTCCCGCAACGTCAGCTGTGTGGGGGGAAGAAGCGGAGGACCCAGGTCAGCACCTCTGCGCCTCAGTCTATTTTCAGGCACAGTTTTTCTGAAATCTCAGTTACCTTAAGAAATTGGCATTTCAAAATATCTCAAATCAAAAAGAGTATTTGCTTTTCAAAACGAAGGATGAGCATTTTATGAGAAGCAGACTCCCAGTTTACTTTGTTATTGAGGACACTGTTTGCAGAGAGCTTGTTGTGTTTTCCCCCTGCTTCTCAGCCTGCCTCAAGCCCACCCATTTCTTGATAATCCAGATTTTAAAAAATCCCTTATTCTGTGAAGACTTAACTTTACCCTCTTCCATTACCCATCTTTCACTTCTCTAATTGATGGCATTTTATCTTGTCCATTCTCTAAGATCTTTTCCTTTTCTGTCTTGTTTTATAGTTATTTCTACACCTATATACAACTTTTTGTGAATTATGAATTAAGGAAATGTACTTTATTCATCATTTAGCTCATAGTAGCTGTCCCTTAACTACTGAATAAATAATGGTTGGAAAGACTTTGATAAGTCACTTTCTTTTCTGGCCTCAGTTTTCCCATCAGTAAGACTGGATCACCATGCCTCAAGCCTAACTGTTCATTAGGAGCATCATATGCATTTTTAATAATACAGTTACACACACCCCAGCCAAGACTCCTAAAATCATGAGAGCTAAAGTTAGACCTCGGCGTCCATCTTTTTCAGAAATCTATAGGAGATTGTGTTAGTTGGCATTCACATTGTATGTCTTTCTTCATATATTGAATGTGTCCATATATTTAAGGTGAGGCTCTTGAGAGCAGCACATAGTTGGGTTTTGTGCTTGGTCCCGTCTGATAATCTTTGACTGTTGGTGTTACTATTTAGTACTTTCACACCTCAGTGTATGCTATTGTTGCTAGCATCCTACAATTTACTGTGGTTTTCTACTTTTTCCACCATTTCCATGGCTTTCTTCTTAAATTTATTTGGATTTAGTATTTTATAGTACTCCTTTTTACCTTTATTAACTTGTTAATTATACTTTCTTTTACTACTCTTTACTGTTACTCTGAAATTACAGTATGCATTCTTGACCTATTGAAATTTGATATCAGTTGTAGTTTTACCACTTTCCAAAAACTCGATGACCTTATGATTGCCTTAAAATCCACCTATACCTACCTATTTTATGTGTTATCAAAGGGGAAGTAATACATCTTATAAATATGAATTACACATAGTTATTTTCTTTAAATACATTAACTCCTAAAAGATATTATTTTTATTTTATACAGTCAAGGATCACTTAGATTTATCCACACACATACAGTTTTGGTTGATCTTCAATTCTTTATGCATCTCTGAGCTACAATCAGATTATTTTCCTTTGAATAAAGAATCTTTTAGTATTCTCCTTAATGTGGATCTACTAATGACAAAATCTTCCATTTTTTATTTGTCTGAAAATGTTCTTCACCTTCATTTTTGAAGGTTTTTTTTTCAAAACTGGCATTTACTTTCATTAAACATTTTAATATAGAATTCCATTGTTTTCTGAATTCAATTGTTTCTGTTAAGAAGTTAGCTGTAAGTAATTACTGGCAATTAATTTCTTTTTCTTGGTATGGTTTCCAGCAGTTTTACTATGAGATGCCCAGGTGTGGTTTTCTTTGTATTTATCCATTTGGGATTTCTAATTCTTCTTGAATTTGTGGGTTGATGTCTTTCATCACTTTGGAATATTTTTAGTCTTAATTTTAAAAATATTATTTTATTAATTTTATGTTATTTTATCTCTCTGTGCATTAATTGTGATATTGTCTTATGACCTACTTTCCAGCTCATTATTTTTTCTTTTCATCTAGGCATATTCTGTTAAAACCATCAATTGAGTCCCTAATTTTAATTTTTATAGTTTTTAATTCTAAAATTTCCACTTGATTTTTAAATAATTTTCATTTATTCCTGAAATCCAACACTGTGTTAAATTCTTTATGCATCAACATCATAGCTAATTTAAATTCATGTCAGATAATTCCAATGTATCTATCCAATATTTCTATTGTTTGTTTGTTTGTTTTTTCCTGGGTTTTGGTCAAATCTATTTTGTTGTATGCCTTGTTTTATTTTGTTTGAATGATAGTAGGTTAAAATTCTAATTATGTGTCAAGGCTATATGTTGTGTTATCTTCCTCCAGAAACGATTTGCTTTTGCTTCCTTCAGGCATCTAGATTAGGGAAAATCACTTCAGTAAAATCAGAAATTGAGATGGTTCAAAGCTGGTCTTCAGTACCCATGCAAACTGTGCATTTGCCTCATTTCATCAAGGTAAAAAGCCAAACTATATAAGCTATTATGGGCCATGTGCAGCAATACAAGGAGGTTGGCATTCAGGGGGCATTATCTCACTGTGTTTTCAAACATTTCAACATTTTTATGATTCTTAGTTATCAAAAGTTTTTGGCAAAAGTATTGCTTTCATCCTCAAAGTCCAGAGAGATGAAATGATTTTTCAGTCCAGATACTGACTTGAGCACCTGAAGACAGTGAGAGAACATGTTTCCTGGGGTGGAACTGGCAGGTATAACTTTACAAAAGCGGGTTCCCGAGCACATTAGTGTTGACAGGTCTTGAAGCCTTGACTTACTCATTCGCAGGTCAACTGCACTCCGCTCCTCAAGGGTGGGGCCCACTGTGGGCACACTGTCCACTCTGCTCTGATCCTGGGCTGCAGCAAATGCCACGCTGTCCCAGGCCCCAGGGCTCCCACAGCAAAGGATGGCTCTTCCTTCACCATGGAGAACCATGGAGACTCTTGATCAAGACTTTGTGCTCTTCTAGAATCGATTCAAACGCAGGTGACACATAATAGAGAGAAACAATGAGACATTTGAGAAGAGCTGAAAACCAGAGTCAGCTGCTGAGTCAAAATTAAGTATATTACAGTCAGCACCCACTCTTGGTACCAACAGACACCTCTCCAGTGCCAGCATCCAGGAGGTCTAAGACTAACAATCAACTCTGTATAAAAGGATGAAGAAAAAAGAAACAAAGGCCAAAGCTGGAACTTTGAGTCATTCTCCCAGAAACCTCCCAAGTGTTACCTAACTGTTCCTTACAACTGCTGTACAAAGTATAGAGTGGGAGATTGAATTCTGGATTATATTCTCCTGCTAGACCACACTCCAAGTGTACCTGCATTGAACTAATTTCCTCTGACATATATTAATAATGGAATGTAAGAGAATTCAGTTTAGCCCTTCTATTTTAGAGATTTGAAATCTATGGGGAAATCATGGCAGAGTTCCTAGGGGGTGGTATCTAAAGATAAGCCCTCCAGTTCCAGGAGCAGGATGCATCCACTATATAGAAGTCTATAGAAAGAGTCAGATTTTTACAAGGTGTGAATGGGACTAATTGGCTATGACTTTTCTCCAGACAGGGACACTATTTTTGTCTGTCATCTTGTCTGTAAGAACAAGCATGGTGTCTGGTACAAAGAAGGACTTCAGTATATATTATATTTAGGAAATGGATTAATGGTCTATACTGGATGTTGAGCTACAACATTCTGGCACCTTGAGTGGATGTTGAATGACTGACTTCATGAAACCTGGGCTTATCTACATCCTGGAGATTCTTCCTCCATGCCATCCTCTGCTGGAAAGGATGAGAAGTAGAAAATGGGATTTGGGGGAAAATAAGAGTGGATAACCAAGTAAGGTTCTGTCCTTTCATATCTACCTAATCAGAGGGTCTTGATTTTTCTGTGTTTCTTTGTACACAGCTGGTTTTACATGTGTTCACTGATGTGAGTGCTAACCCAACTCCCCTCGCACTGAAGCAAGTGGGCACCACTGTCCCCCAGCCCCTGAATCACATCAGCAGCACTTTCTCTTTGCTCAAGGAAAGGGGGAGTCTTCTACCTTCTGCAGAACACTGAGGAACCTGTCTTATGACACTAAGTACGGGCACCTTTGGGTTGGCATGCCCTTTGTTTAGTTAGATTAAAAGGTATATCACAGAATGATCTCACATCTTCATAAGGGACATGGTTCTGCCATTTTCTCAGAGTCCCTAATCCCAAAGAAAAGCCCACGGTGTGTACTCGGCAAACTCAGACCTGACCTAGTTTTATCTTTATCTATGACTGGGTTCTTTACAGTCTGTGACCTAAAAGGGACCCGAGATGCACAAGATTCTTGGGCTCCCTCAGCTCATCCTCCCTCTATCCTGAACCACCAAAGGGAACATTCCACCAACTCCCAGTGTTTCCAGAAGTATCTCCTGGCATGACACAGCCTCTAGTCACCAAGGAAGAGCTCACTTAAAACATCTTAGACAAATGAGAATGTGCTGCACAGTTGAATACGGACAAAGAAGCTTCCGAGTCTTTATTGTAGTGATCTGTTCTGAGATGTGACGGCCCTTCACCTCATCCATCCACCTGTGTACTGACTTTTCCCATCTTCACTGAGTGCTTCCCATGCACTGGTCACTGTGAAGACAGCAGGGAATAAGTTAGATGAGTCCCGAGCTTCAGAGAACTTTCTTCCCATAAGAGAAGAGAAAGGATAAATAACCAATCAAGAAAAACAGACATGGAGGTCCTAAATAAAGGAAAAGTGCAGCACTGATACAAAGAATGAGGCATAAGCCCTTACCAGAAAGGGGTTGCATTTAGACTTGGAACGGGTGTTCCTGGAAGAAGAGAGAGCATGCACAAAGGCCCTGAGGCACGAAGAGTTTAGTACGTGTGGAAACGCAACAGCCTGCGGAGTTGATACTTCAGATGAGTGATGCTCAAGGGTTTTGGCTCCAAGGCCCTCTTATTCTCTTCATACTCTGAGGCTCTCAAAGAGATTTCATTTATGAGAGTTATATTTACCATATTAAAAATTAAAACTGAGGCTTCTTAAAATGCACTTATTTTTAAATTACAATTAAAAACCCATCACCTGTTAATATAAGTAACATAATTTTATGAAAAATAACCCTATTTTCCACAACAAAGGAAAATTATCAAAAAGAGATGTTTCACATTTAGCAAATCCCTTTAGGAACACCTGAGGTCTCCTCTGTGTCTGCAGTCAACATGTGGCATTAAATTGTTTTGACTGAAGCACATGAAGATGATCCAGTCACAGATTATATT
Organism: Mesoplodon bidens; assembly: GCF_964165515.1. Taxonomy (NCBI): domain Eukaryota; kingdom Metazoa; phylum Chordata; class Mammalia; order Artiodactyla; family Ziphiidae; genus Mesoplodon; species Mesoplodon bidens. Next base: position 87,753,768 of record NC_138170.1, read on the forward strand.
GCTGGATGAGGGAAGACCTGGCAAACTCCTTGAAAGGGACTAAGGAACCCCCCAGCATTCTTTGAACCCCACTTTGAGAACTTCTACAGTCAACCATTGTAAGGAACCTAAGAGTTAAGAGAGATAAGAAGCATCAGTTCTCATGACACCTTGTAGGCAGGATACAGATTGGAAATTTAAGCCTATGTGTGATGCACTAGGAAATTGTTGAAGATCCTGAGTGGGGAGAAGCACAGTCCAATTTAATTCATAGAGAGATTGCCTTGCCACTGGGTGGAGGATAGATTGGAGGAGGGAGGGACAGACTTGGAGAACCAGCGAGGGTTTGTTCCTCATATCTTGACTGTGGTGTGACAAGATGCCCCTCTTCATGATCATATCCGGACTGTGCAGGGAGCACAGGGGCAGTAGCTTAGCTTGATCTCTGCTTGTAGTTTCCAGTAGTAAACCTGTTTGCTTTTAGGCAAGCATAAAAGAATCTGCAAAGAGATTGCACTTTCTAGGTCTTCAGTCACCAACGGTACTAGGAAATTAATCAGATGTCCATCCGGCAGAATAAGGCTTTTGTACTTTCACTTTACCTTGGAGATAGATTACAAAAATCACATCACTCAGAAGTCTGACCCCCCTGCACTTGGCCAGCTCATTGGCAAGAAATCTTCTTCCCTCTAGTTTTCCTAAACTCCCACCATCCCCCATAAGCAAGAAAATAGGAGAAATGAGCAGCTGGCTGCCCCAGATCCTGGGAGAATGAAAGTCTGGACAAAAAGAGATGAGAGGGGATACAAGGAACTAGTCATTTCCTGTCATGTCAGGACCCAGTATAGGCACACGGTGGGCTGATTCTCTAGGCCATTTAAAACAGATCAGGAAACATGAGGCTCCCTTGATGAATACTTTGGCATTAAGCACCATAGAGCTTGTGAGATACTCTAGTCCGCGAAATGTGCACCTGCTTGTGAGCAAGTCCAAGCTCCATCCCCGGCCGCCTGCAGAACTGGATGTGTGGAGCTCCCAGCCTGACAGGACTGGCCCCCAACCCATGTCCAAGTGACCCCACTACCAAATAGCAGAATCTTTTTAGAACATTAAACACAAGAGTTCTGAGTCACATACTCTTGTGGGGCTGTCAGTATAACAATGAAATTTTAGTAATACTAAAGAAAACACATTTTGTGTTTAGTTAATACAGAAATATAAGTGCCTTGATATAGGCAGTGTGTGTGTGTGTGTGTGTGTGTGCAATTCTTACCAGTAAATAGTACATTCATTTTTAATGCATAGGCTTTATTCAAAGATGATTAGGCTTGCAATTAAATGTTAATATCCCACTCTCTAGAGGATATTTTGAACTGAACTTTTGATATTTTAATGTAGACATAAGCAAAAATATATATATATATAATAAAATATAAAATATATACATACGATATACAGAGAGATGAGTTGGGAACTTGTTTTAGAATGCTCTCAAGTTGATTACAAAAAATCAGGAATAGAAATAAAGAATGCACTCAGTATATTTGAGTTTGGAGGACCTTTAGGGAATGTTGTTTGAAAAGAAGGCTTTCAGAAGGACAAACAGCGAGGATCACGGGACTGAACAGTTCTGGCCGGAGCAGGTGCATTTGTGTTGACTTGAGCGACCGGCCCCCGGTTGCACCGTACAACTGAGGGACTTATTTTCAGCTGGCTTCCAGGTACTGGCTCCCCCTCCCTTCTGAGTTATTTTTATTTCCCAGAGCGGGTCCCCTCTGCCTGTTCTTTTTCACGGGGCCAAGCTGGCTTCCTCTCTCTGCAGCCCATCAATACCGAGCTGATTTGGAGCTGAGCTGTGTAATAATCAGCCTTTCAGCAGCCAGCCCCACACTCGCCTGTAATTAAGGCCTGATGCTTGTGTTGACGGCAAATGAGAGAAAATGGCTTTGTTCTCTGTCCCCAGGCTTGATTGCCGGTTCTCGCTCTCACCTGAATTCGACCCATTCTGCATTGTGCCCGTGATTGCAGTGCCAGTAATTGCAGTCCTGGCGGATGACATTTCCATGAAGCACACTCTGTGTGGCTCCGGAGGGAACTGACAGAATTGATAGCCAGGCAAGCTCATCAAACGTGGATTTAGGAAATGCCTGTGAGAGAGCAGGAGCCCACGACCAAATATCAGAGCTTTTCCTTTGACATTTGCTTTTACATGAAAGACTAGTGCCTGCAACCTGTTCTACCTTCTGTCTGCAGTCCAAAAAAAGGCCAGATTTTGTGATTATGAATTCCCTCTTTAGGTTCGCTGAGGCCAAGTCTGGGCAACACCTTTTTAAAAATTCTTTATTCTCTGTTTCTCAGAAGAGGGGATCGGAAGCAAATAAAAATAAAGAAGAGGCTTTTCAGTCAGGAGATGATATACTTTATTTTGTCTGCAAAGTGCATTGCTTAAAATATGTGCGTAAGTTAAATTATCTTAATCAAATGCCGTTACGCATGTTAGAACTCACTATTGAAAGGAACGTTTTAATCACAGCCTTCAAACATTTCGGGCTGGTAAGGGCCATAGTGGTGGTCTCATTGAACTTAGTGTTAAGCATGAACAGTGTTGTCCACAGACTGGAATATTTGCCCAAGGTCATCAAGTTCCCACGGAACAGAATCAGAACCAGGACCACGTCTTCCAAATGCTGAGAGAATCCAACATCTCCTGTGTGCTCATGGCAGGGTGATGACTGTCCCATGTACTATATAGAGTCTTCCTGTACACGCATCCTACCTGCGGAACTAGCAGGCCATCACGGCTGCTGTCATCATACAGAGACAGTCAGCCCGCTGGCTCACCTCTGCTGTTCACACACCACTACGGACGCACTGAGCAGATTGTGGAAGGGACCTCACGTCCTGAGATCTGGGTCAGACCTCACTGTGTGGCCTTGAATGGGTCACTTACCTGGCCTCACTTTTAAGTTTTTTCACCACAGGAAGAAATTTTAAGTGTATGAGAGTGCAAACTGGTTGTCATGTTTTTGATGCTTTTCACTTTATACAAATTGGCTCAAAATGTCTATGTTTTTCGTTGGGTTTTATTATACAAATGGACTTTAAAAATATTTGCAATAAGACAAGAATTTTCACAGACGTATTTACAAACAGAAGGTTAACATACCAGAATGCAGTCTGATGTTACAGTTGTGACTGAAAACATCCATCCCTGCTTCCATACCAGGGCGTGGAGGACCAGTCCATGGAGCAGGCACTGATGTGTAGAAAAGGGTGGAGAGGCAGACCCACTGAGATCCCTGCTCAGGGACACTTATTCTAGGAGGAACTAGAAGAATGTGGTCACAAGACGCCTCAGAGCCAATTCCCCATCCCCGCACTTCCCTCCCACCCTCTGAGTCTCAATGGCTCCAAAGCAGGTGCACACACATCCATTTACAGAATCCGGACCTGGCTGGGGTCAGGTTAATTCTCCTTGGTGAAGAAGTATGGTCTCAGGCCTAGTTATGCTTTACATTTACCGATGTATCCAACAAACTTGCTCCTGTGGTTATTTCTTCCGTTTTGTTTCACATGAGAATTACTAAGTTTGGTTACTTCTGTGGTTTTTTTTTTTTTCTATTGGATTTTTACCTATAAGTTGATAGAAGAATGAAGCAAATCACTTTACCCGCACATACCTTTTTCCCCCCTCAGAGTAGTTTCTAACTGTTTTAACAAAACCATCTAAATATTAAAATGTGCGCAGAATCGCTGTTTTCCTAAGTTGTTTTGATGGAAAGATCATTGCTATAAGTATGCTTTGCTTCCTTTGAGTTATAGATCTTTTTTTTTTTTTTTTTTTTTTTTTTGCAGTACGCGGGCCTCTCACTGTTGTGGCCTCTCCCGTTGCGGAGCACAGGCTCCGGATGCACAGGCCCAGTGGCCATGGTTCACGGGCCCAGCCACTCCATGGCATGCGGGGATCCCTCTGGACCGGGGCATGAACCCGTGTCCTCTGCATCGGCAGGCAGACTCCCAACCACTGTGCCACCAAGGAAGACCCCCAGTTATAGATCTTTTTAATCAGCTAATAAAGAGCAAGGTGGAGGTCAGTTTACACTAGAGGTACTGGTACTAACTTGTAACTCGGATTTTACAATATCTCAGAATTGGAATGTAAGAGTTTAATTGTTCATTGTAGAATTTTGTGGCCATCCGTTTACTATAGATTTTGATTCTGTGATATTTATAGAAGTATCATGTGAGATGCTAACAGGTTTAGAAACCGGGAACTACCTGAGCAACTTCACTGACTGGGATGAAGCACAGGCAGCAGGGCCGGCCATGGGCTGGTCCAGACTCTGCAGGTGCTTTGTCTGCTGGCTGTCTGTGCTGTATGCCTGGCACAGGTGTGATGGGACGTAAGCTGTGAGCCTAATTCTAAAACAGGCTTGTGGGATTTGCCCCATTTCTGTCCATCAGGATCCATGTTTCTTTGGCATGGTTCACACTACCATGGCTTCAAAAGATCATGAAAAATTCCTCACCAGTAAGGAACGTGGAATTCAGGAAGGCTTGGGTTCATCCCTCCCACGTGTGGGCACCAATCAGATGAATATATTTGTTTTCACATAATACTCTTTATTCTGCGTCATTCACTTTTTATAAAGCTTTTAAAATAAATACATGGAAGTAAAAACAAAGCATAAAGTACTGACTAACCAGTAAATTTTAATTAAATAATACACAAATATTGTATAAACTCTATATGTTAAAAATGCCCTGATCCCCACTTACCTTCAATCCCTTTGCCATTATTATTTTTTAAAAGTCATACCTTTTATGAGGAGCCACATGAGTGAAACGCTCATTAGGCACTGCTATGGCCTGAATGTTTGTGTCCCCCCAAAATTCATCTATTGAACCCTAACCCCCAATGTGATAGCATTTGAAGATGGGCCTTTGGGGGGCGACTGGGTCATGATGCTGGAGCCTGCATCGAGGGATCAGTACCCTGGTAAAGACACAGGAGCCTTGCTTTCTCCTGCTCTCCCGGGGTGCAGGTGCACCGAGCGCTCAGCCATTTAGCCCTCTCTGGTATTCTTGTTACAGCAGCCTGAGCTGACTGAGACAGAGAGGGGTAGAAAACGGTCACTGGATGTGTCTGAGACTGTTGCTGACAGCGGATGGGAGCTGACAATGTGGCAGGGACTTCCTGGTAGATACAGTTGCTAACACCATTCCCACTTCACAGATGACCAAACGCAAAGTCAGCAGGTAGTGGCAGGTGGGCTGTGACCCAGCGTGTCCCCCTCTAGAGCCTTGCACTGCAGCCCTGAGCTGAGCCGTCTCCCACAGGGTCCCCTGGCATTGCGTGAAGCTCAGGTGCAGGGGCTGCTGGCAAGGTGTTGCTGTCGGCGTCAAGCCACCAATGCTGTGATTACAGCAAAGGGGGAGCCGCTGCATCTTCACAGAAAGAGAACCCAGCGTCTCTACCACCCCGCAGCTGAGGAAGCCCTACAGGACCTGCTGGGCGGCCTGGCCCCAGCAGGGGTCACGTCTGTGACGTGGGGTGCAGGCACAGCCAGGAGCCCCCCAACCCCGCCGTCTCACTGCCTGGAGGTGTGCCTGGGTCTAGACGCAACGGTTGGGCAAACTGGGGTGTCTGGACATTTCTTTCTTATAAGATTGTCCTGTGAAGCAATCTCAAAATTTTTAAAGTTTTGAAAATACTACATGGCCACCTAAACTCTCTGCTTTAAAATGTATACATTTACAATGTGTCTTTGCATGAAAAGCAGCACCAGCGAGGTGGAGCCCAGGCCCTTCTCCCCCCAGTTCCCGCTGCCCTTTGTCGGCAACGCTGGGCTCTTTCCTTCCTTCCTCTGCTTGTGCGGCTGCCTGGGGTTTCGTTCTACGTTCCATTCACCATTTCCTTTGACCACCTACCTGCATTTACAGTGAAAATATATCTATCACTTTGTTTGCCATTATTAGTAATTAAATATTTGATAATATGAAAACATTATGAGTTATTAGTGATTCTCCTGTAGGTAGATATTCACCGTGTTTCCCAAATTTTGAAAATGTGAACAATCTTGCCTTGATCCATCTTGTTCTCATCGTTTCCTTCCTTCCATCCCTCTCTCCTTCCTTCCGTCCATTTTTATGGCCTTATTTCTTTCTCTTTTCTTTCTTTCTTGTTACCGAAGAGGTGAAATCATTCAACAAAGACCTAATATCCATAGACATTTCAGAATTAAAATTTATCAAAAAGGAATGTTTACCTTTTACCTTTCTCTATAGATTTTAACTGTTTCCAAACTATTTTTTCTAGTATATATTCTGCAAGAAAGTAAATCGAGAAATTTGAACTGCCATATGTTGATAATTTTACAAACAGCTACAGCGAGTCATAACCTCATAGGGCCACCAGTACAATGTGATTTAAAAAACCCAAGATATTACTCACTTCGGAGCTTTGTGAACTAGAGGGTTTTTCTGTTTTATGCTGCTAGAGCCGTGAAAACAAAGCAAGTTTATGAAACCTGAGATGCCTGGAAATCCAGCAAGCCTCGTGTGCAGGTGTCGTGGGCTGGGTGGACGCGGCCCACCTGGGCCCTCCCGGGTCAGAGGGTGGGCGGCTGGGCACCTGGCCCCCACCTCCCTCTAAGGCTGCCTGGGCTGCCCTCTCCACCGCTGCCACCCCATCCCCGTGTCTCCTCACAGGTGCTTCGCCCACCTCTCCCCCAGAACTCTGTTCCCACCACAGCTCTCATCTAAGACATGAGCCTGCTCCTATCACCCCCCCACCCCCAATGAACACTGTGATGGTTCCTTGCATCCTCGGGACTCTCAGAACCCTCTCTCCAAACACATCATTCTCATTCTCTCTCATCACTCCACGCTTTGGTACCTACTGCTTCCTCCCCACAGAAGTTTCCTCTGCTCCATATCTCAGGAGTGTAGGAACCACATGAAGCTCAGCCCTGCACTCTCCCGAGAGCCCCCAGCTCCCACTGCAGAGCTGGCTCCTCTTGGGTGACCCGAGCACCTTGTGCACATCTTCACCGTGGCATTTCTGATTAGAATGTAATCATCTGTGTTTGCACGCCCCTCGTGGCTCCTGACCCTCCATCTCCTTGTCTGTCTCAGCTCTGGCTGCACTGGCTCAGCTGCTGCTGGGCTGCTCTTCCTTGCACTTTGGTCAACAGCCAGGGATTCCCAAGCCAGCCCCCTCCCCCCGATCCTAGGAGCTTTCCACACAGACCGGAGCCAAGTGCCGAGCAGAGCCCGTCTCTCCAGGTAGCTGCAAAGTATTAATCACACTACGATGCTGTGCTTTGATAAATCTGGACAACCGCATGCTGTTCAGTATCAAGCTCTCCCTAAATTCTGTATCCAAATCCTTGTCATTGCACTCTGGGCTTCTCCTTTGTGGAAAGAGAGAGATTCAGACCGTGTGTGTGTGTGTGTGCGCGTGCACACACACGCACACACGCACACATGTGTGTGTGTAAAAGGGAGAGAGAGATTGAGAGACAGAAGATAGATGGCTGACCCACACCAACCCTGCTATCCTCCCTGCTGTGTGAAAAATGAATCAATGATGACTTAAAGTATTATCTATATCATGACAACTTGCACTTTATAAAGACGAAATTTTAAAAGAAATTAATGCTCAAGGGAAGGAGTTTATAGTGCTGGGGCCTGGGGCTGGCATGGGTACTGGTTTAACCAACTGGAGTGAAGGCTCTTCCTAAACTCTTGGAATCCCATCCCACAGGCAGGTGTGTCCAGGTGTGTCTTCTCCACCTGGCACACAACACCTCCCAATTCCTCCTCTTCTTGGTCATGGTTCCCAAGGTTTGCCAGAGTCAGATTCAGGGATACAGTAAATACCCCTCTGGAAGTGAGTCACAAACAGTCTCAGAGGAGATTAAAAGCCTGGAGATCCATAAATGTTCAGTCAGGAAGGTGGAGGCCAAGTCCCAGCTTGTGGTCTCGGGCAAGTCACCATTCTGAAAATCAGTTTCTCTCTAAAAATAGAGCTAATAATATCTCCTTTACCCTATTCTCATGCTTGTCTTGAGGATCAAATGAAGTAATTAACATGACAATGCTTTCCCAGGAAAGGTCTCCTTCTGTCACTGGGGAAACCACCCTTTGGAGGATGTGCTGACACAGAGGAACCGGAATTCTCAGTCTGCACCTTCCCCAGCCCCCTGGATGAATGGCTGTGAGTTTCGGGGACCAGCGAGCACCACCCAACCCCGAGAACTCCTCCACATGTGCCCACGCCCCTCAGGGTTAGAGTTTCCAGTTAGAACACGTGGCATTTGTTTACGTTGAACCAGTGACATATTTGAGTTCACACTACAATCGCAGCCCATGACAGACAATAATTTGTATGCACCCTAAAACAGGGGCTTTCTGCTGCAATTCTGGCTTCTACCCCGGTTCCCCTGCACTCTCTGTTGAGTTCAGTGAACAGTTAATGGCACGATTCAATCCCTAGATTTGCAGCATCTCGGACACAGCAGGGGTGAAAAGGACTCTGGTGAGTGTGTGCACACTGCAATAAGGCATCTCCCTGCCACAGGGAGTCACTCCACGACAGACGCACTTCCTACTGGTCTGCTCCATCCTTGTCTTTCATGATACAGCCTGTTGGCTTTGTTTTGAAAGATGGCACTATGTTTTGAATGTCTGTGTCCCCCCAAATTCACATGTTGAAATCCTAACCCACAGAGTGATGGTATCAGAAGGTGGGGTCTCTGGGAGGTGATTAGGTCGTGAGGGTGGAGCCCCTATAATGGGATTAGTGCCCTTCTAAAGAGACCACAGAGAGCCCCCTCACCCCTTCTGCCTTGTGAGTACACAGGAAAAGTCTGCAAGTCAAAGGAGGTCCCTCACTCAACCAGGCTGGCACCCTGATCTCAGACTTCCAGCTTCCAGAACTGTCAGAAATAAATTTCTGTTGTTTATAAGCCACCCAGTCTGTGTTATTTTGTTATAGCAGCTCAAACAGACTAAGACAAATGGCTTATATTTTTCCAACTGATCAGTAACTATTTAGGAGTACATAACATGTGATAACATGAGGAGTTCACAGAATAGGAACCATCATCCGTGTTGCCAAGGGACTCGTCTGCTTATCACTATTGTTATTAAAATCCATTCATTTAACAAGTCCCCTCTCTTCTGACACCCGATGAGACAAAGATGAATAAACACAGTCCTTGCCTTCAAGAAACTTACCATCTTTTATAATAGTAACAACAGCAGCTACAGCCAAAGCAAGAAAACAAGGAAGAGTCACCAGCGATGTCGGGTGAAATGTAAACATGGTCCAGGACCCATGACGATTGGCTGGAGGGTGGCTGTGTCCATCCTCCAGAGGATAATGACCTCCTGCTGAGGGCTGGAGTGACCTTGGGAGTCTGAACAGAGAAATGGTGGGTTTAGATGTGAGGCTTGAGAAATCTTTGATATTTAAATAGAGGAAGAGAATGGTGTGAACCAAAGTGAGAAAGTACCCTTTGTGTTCAAGGGACAGTGAGAAAATAAAATGTCTTAAGCTAAAGGTCACATTGAGCAGGAGTGAGACTTAAGACCTGAGATAATTTGTAACCGAGCCTCACAAGCCCCAGAGGGCAGGCTGACGCCTCTGGTGTGATTGGTTCCAGCTCTCACAGACTGATGCAATGCTCTCTGAACTTCACTTGCCTCACCTGTAAAATGGCCATGACTCACGAGTTTGTATATGAAATCTTTTTAACTTTGGTTTATGATACGTGTGTAAGATGTTATAATGGTAATAATAGCTGTTAATGTGATTGAGTTGATTTACTGTTGAGCAGTGGTATGATGTAATAGATGCAATAGTTTAAAGGTTCTTTGCATGTGGGAGGAGGAAGGAGAGCAGGACTGGGGGCAGGTAGGGGAGGTGACAGGAACTCAGCTAAGGGGTAATTGGGACTTGGACCAAGGCGGTTCTGAGGGGAGAAAGGAAAGCGGGTTGATGTCTCTGGGTCCTCTGGTTGGGATTTATTTGGGCATTGCCTCTTGGGAAGCTTTGATTAGTACACACCTCTTGTTTCACAGGCAGGCAGAGGGCAGAGTCTGAAAGCCCTAAGGGATGGATGTAACCACCCTGGCGTCCAATCCTGCAGGGGTGTGCACGTGAAAGGTCAATCCTAGTGTCCTAAATTCACCCTCTGAGACCCCAGATGGGTGATGCTGTAAGAAGTGAATTGCAGAACCAAGAATTCTGCTCTGTGGCTGTGCTTGTTCCCACGCTGTCCCTGCCACAGGAGTGGCTGTCGGGTACCCTGAAGACTAAAGCTTGGTGTTATTGTTGATAAGATTACCAGAAACACATTCTTAGATTTCTCTAAGATGGTTTTCATGTAGTTGGGAGTCTGGGAACAGTCCACCCGGGCCTGGTCCTGGACCCCCTGCCTATTCCCACGTCTGAAAATCGAGGGACTTCAGTGGTCATCAAGGCTACGTCTGGTTCTGTGTCCAGTGAGGCCAAGAGCCCTTGTTCTGCCTTGCTGTGTTCATTGCTGGGGTTGTGCCTTTGGTGATCAAACCCCCATATCCATGGGTGGCCACAGGCTCACGGCTGACCTGCCCTTACCAGGGCCCCACGTGCCCACTGCTGGCTCAGCTGCTGGGAGCTGGGTGCCGGGGTCAAACACCCCTCTCCTTCCCAGCCCTGCTTGGCCTTTGTTTTAATTGCCTCCAGGTTTAATTGCTTTTCTATATTATTTTGCTTAATCAGGAAGAATTTTTTTAATGAGCTAGAATGATCTAATTGGGCTTAAATGTGATTTCCTTGTAGCATTGTTTATTGGTGTGTAAACGGTCAGCAGATCCCAGAACCGGTTATAAATAGGCTGTGAAGCAATGAATGTTTGGGTTTTTGGAGAGTTCAAGTTGCTTGTAATTATTATATGACTTTGGAAGCATAATTTTTTAACCTGAATTTACTAATCATTCCATTTTGTTAATTAATTAATCAATCAATCAATTAATTAATTAATTAATTTTTGGCTGTGTTGGGTCTTCATTGCTGCCCGCAGGCTTTCTCTAGTTGAGACGAGCGGGGGCTACTCTTCGTTGCGGTGCACGGGCTTCTTATTGCGGTGGCTTCTCTTGCTGTGGAGCACGGGCTCTAGGTGCATGGGCTTCAGTAGTTGTGGCACACAGGCTTCAGTAGTTGTGGCTCATGGGCTCTAGAGTTCAGGCTCAGTAGTTGTGGTGCACGGGCCTAGCTGCTCTGCCGCATGTGGGATCTTCCCGGACCAGGGCTCAAACCCATGTCCCCTGCATTGGCAGGTGGATTCTTAACCACTATGCCACCAGGGAAGCCCCTACTAATCATTCTTTACAGCAATTGTAATAGATCTACAAAATGATCGTCCTATTTTTTTTTCCATTTTTTTGTTGCTGCTGCATAAGATGTTACATCAATTCGCTTTGGCAATAAAACATAAAGCAACTGGAATTATTTAACTTAAAAAGTGAAAGTCCTTCTTAGTCCTCAAAATCCCACTTGGTTTTCCCAAAAATAATCACTGTTACCCATTGGGTCTACACCCATTCCCACATTTTTCTGTGCATTTACATATGTACACATGTAAATGTACAATGTATTATTAGGCTTGGATTTGCATTGTTGTGCATAGATGGGATTAGCTATTTCTGCTACTCTGCAGTTTTCACTTCTACCTCTTGGTGACTCTGCCTTGTCGAGACATACAGGCCAGCCCTAGATTGTTTATGATGGTAATCTGACTGGTCCACCACTGACGGTTTTCCATTTTTCATTATACACACTACGACATTGAACTGCTGTGTGCACACGTGCGACTAAACACGTGTGGTGGCTGCCAGGAGTTGGAGTTGCTGGACGTGTCATCACTGCCCAGTTCCTTGCAAGCCTGCAGAGCCTGCTACCCCTGCCTGTCACCATGGGCAAGCCACAGCCTCCAACCCCTGTCCTCTGTGTGGGGGGCCCGCTAGCTTCCCCTAAAAGACCACAGTGGGAAATGTGTTTCCTTTCCAGTGTTAGTTTTGAGAACCAATGAAATGCTTGCTTTAGATAGTAGTCCAAGCCTGGGAACACCTAGTGATTGGAGGGTAGCTGGAGACTTGATCATGCACGTGATGTTTTTATCCATAAAGCCTCCAAATTGCAAATTGCATTTACTGGAATCCTTTTATGTCGTTAGTGAACATGTTGAAAGCAACAGCATCTTGCTGAGAGCTTTAGATGAAGGTCATGTTCTGAGGAGTGATATTGCCCAGGTGATCTGAGAGAAATACAGAGGTCAGAAAGCCCAGGTGTGGAAGGGGGAGTTGACCTTCTTAATTGTCAAAAATATGTCCCAACCATCTAAGTAATAGAAGTCATCAGGCAAATATGTGATAGGTTCAATTCAGAACACACAAAGAAGAGGGATGAATGCATTTCAAAATGAAGAGAAGGATGATTTCAGAACCTGCATCCGTCCTTCTGATTTCCTGTCATTTCTTCCTAAGGTTCCCTCACTCATGGTTATCTCTTCCTTATCTACCATATCGTCTCTGTCTGCTGAAAATGATCCTTTTTCTTTTTTCTGTAAAACCAGAAGTAGACATGAATTTCATAGCCATCCAGGAGGTGAGTTGTCCCCTCATGAGCATATTCTAGAAGGAAGAATGTACGCAAGGGAGGGGTTTACTGAAATATCTTTAATTTGGCACAGAGGGAAACAAGCCCTCTATTGAAGCAGGAGAGAATGACCGAGAACCCATGACATACAAGTGATGGTTCATCTTCATTCGATCGCTGAGCAATGGGATCTGGCTTCTACTAATAATTACAGACGAGACACATGTGCAGAGCTGGCGAGGGCACCAGGGCTGGGGCTGCACCCAACATGGGGGCTGAGACACACTCTACTCTTTTGACCACCACACATCCCCGAGGTGCCCAGTGAACTACAAAGAAGACTTAGAGAGAGGCCTTCTCACTCAGCCAGCCCCGATCGGGGGTCCAGGAGAGTAGCAGAGTCCAGTCAGTACCTTCAGGTTCCTTCCCGAGTCTCCAAGTCAGTTTCCTGAGGAGGATTTTCTTCTAACTGTGCCGAGGAGGGGTTGTCTGGCTCTTATTACTCAGTGTTGTAACTCTGATGAAGAGGCCTTGTCAAAACATGTACCTCACTTTTTAACCAATCTCACATAGAACTTTTAGAGAGAGAAAAAAGGCAAGAAACATTTCTGCTGGTAGATAATCCCAGTCATGACTCAGAGTGCCAGTGAGGTAAATGCCCCTGTCATCTGAGCATAACTTAGTTCATCAAAATGTCCCTTTAGATACTCAACATCACTAATTATTAGAGAAATGCAAATGAAAACTACAGTGAAGTATCACCTCACACCGGTCAGAATGGCCATCATCAGAAAAGCTACAAACAATAAATGCTGGAGAGGGTGTGGAGAAAAGGGAACCCTCTTGCACTGTTGGTGGGAATGTAAATTGATACAGCCAGTATGGAGAACAGTATATGGAGGTTCTTTAAAAAACTAAAAATAGAACTACCATACGACCCAGCAACCCCACTACTGGGCATATACCCTGAGAAAACCATAATTCAAAACGAGTCATGTACCACAGTGTTCACTGCAGCTCTATTTACAATAGCCAGGACATGGAAGCAACCTAAGTGTCCATCAACAGATGAATGGATAAAGAAGATGTGGCACATATATACAATGGAATATTACTCAACCATAAAAAGGAACAAAAATGAGTTATTTGTAGTGAGGTGGATGGACCTAGAGTCTGTCATACAGAGTGAAGTAAGTCAGAAAGAGAAAAACAAATACCGTATGATAACACACATATGTGGAATCAAAAAAAAAAAGGTTCTGAAGAACCTAGGGGCAGCAGGACAGGAATAAAGATGCAGACATAGAGAATGGACTTCAGGACACGGGGAGAGGGAAGGGTAAGCTGGGACGAAGTGAGAGACTGGCATGGACATATATACACTACCAAATGTAAAATAAATAGCTAGTGGGAATCAGCTGCATAGCACAGGGAGAGCAGCTCTGTGCTTTGTGACCACCTAGAGAGGTGGGATAGGAAGGGTGGGAGGGAGACGCAAGAGGGAGGGGATATGGGGATATATGTATATGTATAGCTGATTCACTTTGTTATACAGCAGAAACTAACACCACATTGTAAAGCAATTATACTCCAATAAAGATGTTTAAAAAAAAAAGTCCCTTTAACAGTCAGATCCTCAGGAAAGCAACTGTGGCAGGGACGTGGATGTCCCCAACTCAGTGTGTGACACCAGCTGAGAAGGTCATGGGGCCGGCCGGGCAGAAGGTGGAGCAGGCTGATGCTCTCCTGCCATCAGCCGTGTCCTGCTCGCTCTGGGAGCATTTCTGGGCAGAAAGGCATTTGCAGAGTAATTCCTAGTGTCATTTAGGCGACATTCAAAACTGTAAACGTGCATCTGCTGTGTAAACAAACAGAGGCAAGAGCTGAGTGAGCTCACAAGGCAGGAGGAGCACCCTTCCCATATAGACGGTTCCCTGGCCAGGAGTTCACGTCAAGGGCCATGGAAAGGCACTGGGGATCGTAGAGGAAATATGGAGCAAGAGGAAATATCTTACATTTTTAGCGCAGCCCTATTATTGTCAGAGAACCTGAACTTCAGGGAGGTACACGACCCCACAGATGTTCACACCAGTGATAGCTACGATGGGTCTGGCTAATCTAGTGATAATGCATCTATTTACTATTATTTCATGAAAAGAACAATTCTATTTTTAAACCATTATATTATGATTTCAAAATCAATAATGTCAAATCTATATGGAATTGCCTTAGGAGGATCTGATAGAGATGAAACCGAGCAGGACCCTCCGGGGCTTCTGGGCACCGGAGCCTTTCTGTTCCACTCCAGCCTCCATGGCCTTCCCTGAGTCCCAAAGGGCAGGTTTAAACAGTTGCTAATCCAGGAAGGGAGGGAATGCAAAGACAAGGGAGGAGCAGCCAGGAAACAATAGTGCAGCCTTGGGACAGGGTCTTCTGGTCCCCCCTCCAGTGATACACATTACACTGTCTTTAAGCTCTTTAAGATGTCAGCATTCTTCATACCAGAGAAGGACCTCCTGAGGCTACATTAAAGGAACCAGAGAAGCCTATCAAGAAGATCACCTGAGACCAGATTAGAAGAGTACAGACCCTGCACACACCCTAATCTTATCAGCAACCCCACCCTTGAACTATTGCTATAAAACTTCTCATCAAATCTTCCCTGGTTGGGCCACATAGTTTTCACTGGCAGGAGTCCACTGTGTCCCCCTTTGCCTGGCAAAGGAATAAAGCTGTTCTTTTCTACTTTACCCAAAACTCTGTTTCTGAGGTTCGATTTGACACCGGTGCAGAGAAGCTGAGTTTTCGGCGTCAGAGAGAGCAAGTTTGGATTTCAGAAACTTAAAGTAATGGAAGCCGAAGGCAAGAAATGTCCACCCAGCCCACTCACCTTCACCAGACTCAGTGTCTGGATTCGGAACACTTGTGTGTGCTCACACCTCTGTCTTGGGAGGACCGGGGCTCTGAATTCTGACCTCTAGTGATCAGAGTGCAGGTCTGCGGGTATGGAAGACATTGGTGTTCACCCCTGAAGGAGACGCATTTCTGAATCCAGACAATGTGTTGGTGTGAGCCTGATATGAGGATGGTTGGGGGCATTTGCCTTTGTCACATAAACGTTAACTTTACAAATTGTACTGCACACAGAAGAACCACTGGTGTTGAGAAGAGTTTCTTGCACTTCTAACATGTGTGTGTATGTTTGTGGACGTGTGTGCATGTGTGTGAGCGTATGTGTGTATGGGCATGTGTGTGTTGTATGAGTATTGGTAGACAGAAAAAGGCCACAAAACACATTGTCCTCAAAGATTTTGTCAGTGTCATTGGCTATATGCTGCTCTAAATAAAATCACAAATTATAATTTGTATTAAAAGCATATTTTAAAATATTACAAGGTAACTCTAAATTAATGAGTCTAGACTTTAATACACACAAAAATATACCAATTCTCATGCTAATTTTCAAACTTGATTGTTCATGGTAATTTTAAAACCTTTCTAGCTCCATGTGCATATTTCTGAATTGTTCTGTTCTTTATGTATTTGTATGGGTAAATCCTTATTAGGGAAAATAATAAAATCTGTATGGTTGCGTTTTATAAGCTGCCTGTGTATTTCATGGGAGGGTGTGTGTTGTCTCACTTCAAATCCCACTCGCTAAGCACCCTGAATATTTTCTCTGTGTTGAGGTATTGCACAGGAAGCAGAGGACAGTGTCTTTTAGAGGATTTATGACAATACTGTGGGAGACACTCAGGGTCTCTTCATTTGCCTGACACACTCCACTGCTACTCATTAAGACTTGGGCTGTTATTGCCATAGCCTAAATTTAATGAGCGTCTCTGATTTTGGAGGTTTGCTCCAGAAACAATAGCTTCAACAAGGAGACCCCTAGCTCTCTCCACTTTCTAATATTCTGGTTCAGCCTTTTCTTCTTAACCAAAATACATTATCTCCTTGACAACAAGGATTATTTTGAAATAATCTTGGTATTTTCTTTTCCAACTAGAACAGTTGAATTTCCTAATACTGAGACAATCTTTCAGAAAACCTTGAAGAAAAGTTGATAGTTGTTCTACAAAAGTTGTTGTTGTTCTACAAAAAGAAAATTAAGCTGACGTTTAGAAACACCCTTGTCATCAACAGACTACATTTTGTTATCAATGAAATCACATTATTTCCAAGAAATTGTTACACATCTAAAGTATTTCTCACTTATTAAGTTGTTTCTTAATTGCATCCAAGTGTTAAAGGAGACAATAATCTTACAAACTGGTGGTAATTGGTCAATTTAAATATTAAGTGCACTTAGTTTTACCTTCAAAACTAGACATGTATTTTAAAAAGTTAAATAGCTTGGATTTCAAAATAAATTAACTCAACAATTAAAAGCACTTCCTACTTCTCCTTCATGGCCCTTCATATCAGGATTTCCGAGTAAAATCCTGTATAGTCCTTCATGTGCAGTTGCCTATTTGTAAACGTAAGTCCTTGTTTTAAATGTAAGAGCACAGAGAAGAGGGTTCTTGTCAATCTCCCTCCTCAGTTATTCAAGCTGCTGTTGTGTTGTTATCTTGTCCTTTAGAAAATGAACCTGAAGGAGAATTGGTGAAATCACGTCCGTGGGCATCTCTGAACTCTGACCGACTGAGGGAACAATATTGGACCCAACGAGCACCTGCCGGGCCACTGAGTTCAGGTACCTGCCGGCTGCTTTCAAGGGGCTGAGGACAAGTGTCCCCTTTCCCTGCACCCTCCATGTGCTGCTGAGTCACTACTCCCATCCCAGCTTCTCAGTACTTCCAGGCTTTTGGGAGGTGTTAAAATCCTGTTGTGCATCCTTTCCAAAGAGACAGTTTATGCTAAAAAGGGCCATTGGCAGTTAAATTAGATGATGCATATGTTGTTCTTGCTACTAAAGCTATACAGAGCAGGGAAGACGCCTGCATCCTTCGGGGTGTTTTGGGGGGTCCCCGGGATCCCTAGTGCAGAGTATGTGGACCCTCAGATGGAAAGGTGTCATTTTGAATCACTGCCCCCAAATCTGCACTTGCTACAGAAGTAATGGGTTAGTAAGGTTTACCAATTATGGCTTGGAGATTGGGGATGGGCCTATACCAAATGATGGCTGCCAGGCAACACATTTCTTCTAGGGAATCTCATAGGCTGGAGTCTCCATGACTGTACTGTGAGTCAATTCCCACCTCTGCAAAGCTCAGCCTCTGAATGTGTGCAGGAAACTGACTTCAGAAGCTCTGGTAGGATCTTCTCGATACCCACATGCAGGAACCATTTTACACATGGTACTTTGCTGGGGAAAAATAGGAAGATTCCGGTGCACTGGTAATTTCTGAGAACTCTGGAATGCCTTTTAAGGTTCACTGTGCAATAGTAATTTATTTGTCTGCCGGCTCCCCCATTTGCCTGTCTGATAATAGAACTACTTAGAGGCTAGGATCGTCTTCCACATAGCGTAAGCTTGTGGGTGCTGCAATCTTTAAGAGCTTTATGAACTGGGATAATAGGTCACAGTTGCTCTAATTATTTCCTTGTCTATATCTTGTTCACTTTCCCCAAAGAAACCCATTCATTGGTTCCGTCTGGGGAAGGCACTATGTTTAAATGTCATTTCTCTGGAGTTAAAAAAACAAACAAACAAACAAAAAAACTATGCACATTGAGTGTTAAACTAACAGTTGACTTTAAGGTCAGCTAAAGTTTCTGAATTGTAGTCGTTTCATCCACAGAGGTTATCTTGTCTAATCTCACTGAGTTTTGGTCATAAGTTAAAGAATGTATAGTGGAATATTTTATATGGGTCTGAATTGACATTTCTAGCATGGTGTTAAATGTTCAACATTTTAATGATGGTTGTCAATGTGGTGTACTACACAGCATTCAAATGCCAATACCAAGAATTAAACAAGAATAGATAGATGGATAGATAAATAGACAGACAGATAGACTAATAAGCTAGAAATCCATGTTTGCACTCGACACGTGGCCTTGAATAGGTTTCTCAGTGGAGGCAGAACACTTGATTTTGAGACGTGTGCATTTTCAAGGCAGATGGTTGGACTCTCTCAAAAAAGCTTTAAAATTCCAAGGCTCCAGCAGGCGCTGGTCTCCCGTTTTGCACTCGGTCTTCCCGGCCTCTCCCGGGTGTCTGTCGCAGGCCCTGGAGGTCGTCACTCTTCTGGGTGTAAGAGGAGCTTGAGGGTCCTCCAGGCCGATAGGATAATAGTCATAACAGCAAGAGCACAACCAACACTCGCGTACAATCTCACCCGGCCTTGACCACTACCCACCGTCTCTCACCCGTGGGGCTCTGGTGACAATACTCCAGAAGGTCCACATGGGACAGGGCACACAGGGCAAGTGACGCTCACACTTACACTCTGACTTCTGGACATTTTTACCCATTCTCTCATCCTTTGAAGATCAGTGTTTGGCCCTCAGGGGATAATTAATATATATTTGCTTTAAGTGTGTCATAAACACTTTAGTCCCTGGGCGATTAAATAAAACAGTAGATTGAAATAAACAGGTTAGCATTTTAAAATGAGAACACTACAATGGTTTCTGGGACAAAGGATAAATCCTCACATGATCATCTATAAAAGGAAAAGGTGGGAATCATCAGATTGCTTAGATCAGGGTGGGCCAACTTTTTGTACAAAGGGCCAGGTAGTAAATATCTTAGTCTTTGTGGGTCCTGTGGTCTCTGAAGCAGCCACTCGATTGTTGTGGGAAAGGAGCCAGGACAAGGCGTGAGCAAGTGCGCAGGGCTGTGTTCCAATAAAACTTTATTCTCAAAGTCGGCAGCAAGTGGACCTGGCCCTCAGGCAGGACTTTGCCAACCTCTGGTAAATATCTAAATGAAGAGTTCCTAAAAGCCTCAGTCATTTTTGGAAAAGTGAATATAACTCTTACTCTCTCCTCAAATTTTATTACTTGCAAACTCACCCAATAGAGTCTACGATTATTGCCTGCAGGGAAGTCGCTCCACAGACAAGCGCTTGGCTGGTGTGTGAGCTGAGTAATCAGGATGGAGCCTGCACAGAGCCTGTGAGAAGGCAGAAGAGGAGCTGTTACACCTGCAGAAGGCGGGGCCGGTCCATGAAACCCGTGGGATTTAGAGAGGAGAAAATTTTCTAGTGATTTCATGCCTTTATCAATGGCCTGCCAAGAAATATCCAGAAATCATCCTGAAAGTGGTGTGGGTATAAAATCAAATTAAAACCCATCCCCAGAGGCGTCATCCCACCTGCACACACAGAGTTATGTGTGTCACGCCTCAGGGCTAGGAGAACTATTCCATCTATTCCATTCAGTAGTCAGTGATGCTGGTATAAGTCACCAGTGCCATGTGTAGGGGCTGAGCTACGATGCAGGCAACACCACACAATTTGGTAAAATGTGATCCATTCAGTCTGTTTTTCCAAACACTCTGTAACTCCAAACATATATATGTATATGGAACATAGGCAATAAAATATGGAATACAAAAGACTTCCCTTGAATTGCAATAGATTATATATCAGAAGCTTGATGAAGGGGTTAATCTTGGAAAATACTTTAATGGTGCTGTAGATTATTTTCCAAAAGGCTATTTGATGAATGTCTCAAACTTTTTATCTTATTTGAGATGTAAATCGGTAGCATAAATCATTTAGTTAAAATGCAGAATATTAACTAATATTTTCCATGGAAATGATTTGCTAGAATGCATGTATCTTTAAAGCAGTACTTTGGCAATTAATAAATTATTTTAGAACCGATCAGAACAGGAGAAAATGAGCCGTAGAAACACAACCTACAGACACTCTCCTGCTGTGACACACTAAGTAGTTAAGAAAAGAAAGGCCGGCTAGTCCCACTAGTTTGATGTTAAGCCAAAGAAATTTGGGTAAAAGTTGGAGGCATCCCAACCGGGGAACAAACCCTAATTATGCCACAGGATCTGTGTGACTTTGGAGAAGTCATTTAACTCCCCATCAGTTAAATGGGCATAATGCTTTCTTCTTAACAAAACTGTTATAAGGATTAAATGAGATATAAAGCGTGTAAAGCACTGAATTCTGTCCTTGAGACACAGAAGGTACTTTAGCGTTTCCATCAGCTGTGTTGTTTTTGAAGGGGACAGTGGGTTGCCTTTAAATATCAGATTGCACTGGTCTGAGTAACAGCCTTGCCATTCTTGGGCCTGGGGGATAGCTCCAGAAAGGATTAAGGTGGATCTGGCCTTCCTGATTTCTTGGAGGAAGAAGCTCTTGGAAAAGGGGGAGGAGCTGGCCGGCAGTTGATCCATGAAAGATCCAGAGACTTAACTTCTGAATTTGAAGTACAACCTACCCAGGGCTTTCCCTCTCTATCCAGCACATTTTATCCAAAGCTTCTCAGTGTCAACTTGGCATTCAGAGAAGTGGGGGGTTCCTGACAACACAGATGATGTCTTACTCATACTCCAAATTCTTCTCTTTTTTTGGCTCTGCTATGCGCAGCATGCAGGATCTTAGTTCCCCAACCAGGGATCGAACCCATGCTCCGTGCAGTGGAAGCACGGACTCTTAATCACTGGACCACCAGGGAAGTCCCTATATTCCCAATTCTTAGCACAGCTCTGGCTGCATGCATGGGGCAGTTGATGTTAGTTTCATCAATGAATGGATTATTGCCCCATGTGAAGATTTGTTATTATACGTTTGTAACATATAAACAGAGGTTATATCAGAATGGCCTCTAATAAATGTGACTGAGTGTGAAACGTAGGGTACAGAACTTTCTTTTTTCATGCCTCAACACTTATGTAATAAAGGTATGTGTATATATATGTATTTAATGGGGTCAAAAGGGGCAGGAATATTTACTTGTCACTTTATGCCATTATTTTCCACTTAATCTCCTGGAGTGTGTGTGTCACTATATTAAATGCAAGGTGATGCACTCACTCCACCAAACACCTCACTTACGTGGTGCCTTCTTGAATGTCCATCTTCTCTTCGCTCGGCACCAACCCTCCTGCAAAGTAGATGGTCATAAATCTGCAAACACTAACCCCGCTGATTGGAGACCATCTATTTCCTGAAGTGTTTCTGAGTCCGTGTTTCTTATAGGCACAACTGAAGGGAGAATATCTAACCTACATTTAAAAGCAATAAATGAATATTTTTAAAATAAAAATTGCTAAATAAATTATTGTAAACCTCATCCATACACATAAGTGTATAATTGTGTGCACTTCTGTGACACACTTTTTGACTCAGCTGCTACATGCCAGATATTATAGATACAAAAAGTGGAATTAGACAATTCTGCCACAGACCTGTTCACATTTAATCATTTAAGAGGGAGGTGACACATATACCCCCCAAAACCCACACACTGAGAAAAGAGCTATAAAAGTGGTATGCATAAAGTGATAAAGTATAATGCACCCTAACAGTGGGAGAATCTCAGTGTTCCTGGGGAGGGCGTGTGGATTCCTGGAGAATTAGCACCTGGGCTGCCGTCCACGGGGACCCATGCGCTTTGCAGACAGACGTGGGTATTTCAGACATCGCATCAGCATCTGCAAAGATCCAGAGGTCTGAGTGTGGAAGCAGGAGGGGACACGGGGTGCCATGAGTTGGGGGTGGGCTCTGTGGACTGTGAGGCAACCTGAGCAAGTTTAAACACGGCAAATAGGAGCAGACCTACCCTCAGCAAGATGGTCTGAAGAACGGATGGTCCAAAGAGTCTGGGCAGTGGGTGAAGGTCTCACCGAGGGCAGGGCTGCTTGGGATGAGGAAGGGGAGGGTGGCTGTAGGGGCATGAAGGATGGTGTGCAAATCCAGGGGAGACCCAGATGCTGTCACACAACCATTTGGGAGCCGTGCCTGTAAAGTATGTAACAGCTGGGACTTGAAAGCAGGAAGAAATGACACACTCAGTCCTTCAGAATCTCAGTGTTTTCATCTGTAAGACAGGCGGGATGTTTTCTGCTTTGTCGGGTTGTTGAGGATGGCATCAAACAACGCACATTACACATGGAGCTAAGTGTCTCGGGCCTAGCTCAAAGCCCTTAAATTGTAGTTATTGTGATTATTATTCATAAAGAACCAAGACATATTCGCTTCGCCATAAAAGATAAGGCAGAAGTCATCTGATTTACATGTGTGTTGTGCTTTCTGCTATTCCAAAGTGCCTTGTCTTGCCACGCAGCTGTGTTAAAAATGAAGAAGCGCTCCATGGACTGATGTAGAAAGATTTCAAGGATATTTTGTTAAAGAAAACAGCAAGATGCAGAAGAGAAACAGAAGTCTGAACTGCACATCTATTTGCTTGTATTTGCATAAAAACTTCTGGACGGGTGGACAAGAAGCCAATAGAAATGTCTCTGTGTGTCGTCACAGTACAGAGCAGGCAGGATTCAAGGGAGTTTCCATTGTTTTTATTCATTCATTTATTCATTTTGTACTCATTTTTGAGCCTTGCAAACATAAAGGAAGGAAGGAAGGGAAGGAGGGAAGGATGAAGGAAAGGAACGGGGAGGAGGAAGGTCTAAGGAGGAAACCCGACAGGAGGGAGGAAATGAATGAAGAAGGAAAGGAATCCTCCTGTTGGGTTCCCTGGGTGACGACAGTGCCCACAGAGCACAGCCACGTCTAAATAACTTTTATGTTTCCTGCACTTACATTTCATGCACGCTCTTCTTTCTAAAATCCTCTAATTTAAAAGATGTTTTACGAAATATAAAACAAGAAGCTATAGCATTGCTCGTCCACTTATTCAGTAATAGAGTTATAATTTCAAGACCAACTTTTCAAAATGATTAAAAGAAAGTGTTTTCTAAAATACCATTCGGGAGATATCTATGCATTAACAAAAAGTTGAAAATATAGCAGCAGTCATACTCTTTAGGAATTCTTTTGAGTATAAAAGGAAAGTGATTTTATATCTTAGTTGTGTTTTTTAATGCAGCAAAAGAGCTACAAAGAACATATTATGGAGAAATGGCGGTGTGTGAATATAGACTCTAAATTTTCTGATGTGATTGAAGCACTAGTAACTTACTTTTTTGTTAAAATTACCGTCGGTTTATGTAGGATTTTTTTTCTCCCTTAGGAAATAAATGTTGAGAGGTTGAGGTGTGAGTAGCTCTGACGCCTACAACCTGCTTTCAAAAGGTTCAGGAGTACGTGTGAGCCCATGAGAGAGCGTGTGTGTATGTGTGTGAGTGTGTGTGTGTGCGTGTGACTCATGTACTCACCAGTACTAAGCAGTGGGTATAATATGGTTCATGGAGGCACAAGGCAACTTTACTACATCCATTTTTCTTAAACATTTATTTCTTAAACATTCGTTTAAAATGTTACATGTTGAGAGCAGAACTCAACATCCCCTTTACTATTTAAGTAAAGTTAAGCTGCCCTTTGGGTGGAGTTTTCTGAGCCTGGTTCCCATTTCCCCCAGGAGGGCTGGTTCCCCATCCATCAGAACTTCAGCCCTGGAGTCACCTGTTGGGCAGTGACACCCCTCCACAGCGAGAGACTTTGCAAGGCGAAAGCCTTTCATGGCAGGGCTGCAAGTGAACTCTGAGTACAAAGTACCCTCTCACTTTGCATTTACTTGTTTAGTGCCTGATCAAGTAACATAAACTTTATACCAGGAGACTCATTATGATAATGTGTATACGTGGGAATGCAGTTGTAAAGGCCCACGATACAGGAAATTCCTCCTTTTGAGAAACAGTGTGTGTGCTCTCCTGAAAATTTTGTCTGTCGTCTATAAATAGCTTATCTCTTTCTTTCATATGCTCTGAAATCGCTAAGCAAAATATCAAATTTCTGTGAATACTGTCTTTCTTTTAACTTATTCTCACACAGAAAGCAAAAGGAATTGTTAGTTGTTGAGCACTTCTTGCACCAATGGAGCCATCATGCTAGGTCTCCATCACAGGAAAGTAAACAGAGCAGAAAGAGAACTTGGTTATCTTGGGGTCAGGTGCTGGGGTTGGGGTGGGCAGGAACCCGCACTGATGCCGTGATGCCCGTGTACTTTGT
Organism: Mesoplodon bidens; assembly: GCF_964165515.1. Lineage (NCBI taxonomy): Eukaryota > Metazoa > Chordata > Mammalia > Artiodactyla > Ziphiidae > Mesoplodon > Mesoplodon bidens. The sequence goes on from NC_138170.1 coordinate 87,778,437, forward strand.
TCCATGATGTACAAGCCACCTGCAGTCACACAGGGTGTAGAATGAGGCACAAATGGCCCCAGGAAGTGATGGCCTGGAGAGGAGTTTATTCAAAGGATGTAAAAATCAAACCACAGGAAAGAAGGAATGAAGGCGGGGAAGGAGGACGATAAAAGATAAAAATACGAACCTAATTCTGTAAGAAACAAACAAACAAACCAAATCATTTACCTTCATGACTTCCAACACTCAAATGGTGTTATTGTCTCATTATGATAAAGCAAAACAATTATGACAATTAGCCAAATTTATCAGGAAAGGCTAAATTGTGTTCGCTATTCTGTGTTCGGTATCCATAGGAAAATTATATTTATATACAATGTAGGCTTATATCTTTAAATTATAAAAATATGTGCAATGCTGTAGAAATACACTGAGGTTATATTTGCTACATTAAATATTAGCTGGCCTATGAAAATCCTTGAGGGGAAAAAGTTTATGTCTCTCAATGAACAAGATAAGCAACAATGTTGTTTTTCTTCATTGATACTATAAAATTTATACCTGGTCACATTTTCTTCTTTGTTGTGCTTCTCTGCTGGTCCCCTTGACAGGCTGAGCCAAAGGATGGCAGCCCGGGACGGCAGAGTCATTTTGTTTGTTTGTGCTTTTGGTGTTTTACTTTTCACGACTACAAGCAGATGATATAAATTCTATTTCAGTTATAAATCTTTAAAATTCTTTGTCAGAAATTTTCCACTAATGATTTGCTCTTACGGAAAATACAAACAAGTGTAAGTTGGGCAAGTGGGAGGGTGGTCAGCACCTTAGAGGCGGTTGGGAGGCTCCCGCCCCCAAGAACTGGGAAAGACGACAAATCAGATCAGCCCAAGTGCCTATCACAGCAGAAATATGCAGCCCAGCCTGAGAGTCATAGAATGTGTCCAGTGACTGTAACATTTGCTATCAGCTGAATTAGTCAGGATGGACCAGACTATTTAACAAGTGAGTCAGGGATAAACTCAGGAAGCATAACGTGATAAAAGTTTATTTCTTGCTCATATCACAGCGCTGATGCAGCTCAGGCAGCCCAGGCCCCTTCATTCTGTGGATCTGCCATCTGGAACCTGAGGTTTCCCGGAAATCAGTGGGGCCTTGAGAAGCACAGGATGGGCAGGGCCAGCTTAAACCTTGCGTTACTTGGAGATCAGATTCCAGACCCCAATCCTGCCTGGAGGGGAGCTGGCAAGTACCGACCCCTAGATGGGGGCCCAGCCCGGGGCCCAGGCCCTCCCAGGGCAAGTCTGCAAGGCGGCAGTGACCTGGAGCACCCGTGCACACAAAAATGTGCATCCCACCAGCGTCCCTTCCCTGGTTCAGTTCTGTCCCCATAAGTGTCACTGGTACAGTCTGGCCTCACAGGTCTGCCTCCCAGGGAGGGGCGTGGACTCAGGTCTGAAGGTCATTTCCGTTTCCCTCAGATGCGTTGCCTTAAGCACTCTGAACTCGGACCTTGGTTAATGCTTGGTTAATACAGGTTGGTCCTGTGGGTAAACAAACCTGAGAATGTCTATTTCTGAAAAGACAGACATGGGTCCCCGGCTTGAACTTGAGTTTTTCAGAGTCACTCCAGAACCGCCGACCTTAGAATCACCTGGGGTGATTTTTTTTCTCCATAGATTTGTGATCTCCATTCGTGACCTATTACATCAGCGAGGGCCTGGGTGACCATTTTTAATAAATACCAACAGATTCTTCTGTGCGTTAAGGGAGTGGCTGTCCTCACCACAGCCGCTCATCCAGCCTGTGGGCCCTCCTCGTCCTGCCCCGGGAGGCTCCCTGGACGCTGGTTGTCCACCACCTTCTGCTTCATAGCTGTGGGCCCAGTGAGCCTGGTTCTTTTTGCTTTTTTAGGTCTCATTACCTGTGACCTGGTGAATATAATTACTCATCCTTCTCTTTAATGCTTCTTTTTTGCTTTTTATCTTTTTATTATGGACGATTCAACACGAGTGGCCAAGCTTGCTTCATCTGCAACCCTTCCGTCCTGCTCGCCCAAACATGGGTGACTTTGAAGCAAGTCCATGTTAGTGTGTAATTTTACCCAGAAATAATTCAGTATGAAATTTTAAAGTATAAAGGTTCTTTTCTGTAAAAGCATAACCACCTATCAAACCTTTAAAAATAGTCTTAATTATCATCAAATATCTAGGCAGGATTCAAAATTCCCAGATTGTCTCACATACTTATGTGTACTTATGCGCCTGAATCAGAATCCAAATACCGTCCACAGGGCCTCTTGCTGGCATGGCTGGAGCCCCTCCTTGGACCCCCATAGGTTTCCCTCCCTCCCCCACCTTCACACCCACCTCTTGTAACCCACTCGTGGTGAAGCTGGGTCACTTGTCCTGTAGAGGGTCGCACCATCTGGACTTTGCTGATTTCATCCCTGTGGTGACATTTATCATGTTCCTCTGACCCCTGTGTTGCCTACAAGCGGTGGCTGGATTAGAGGCGTCGCCAGATTCTGATGTGACCTGTGTCTTCCTACTTCTTCACGAGAGGGAAGCATGTAAGGTCTGCTGTCCCCCCTTCTGTGATGTTACAGTTGCTCGGGGGTCCCTAGTTACCAGCCAATCCATCTATTATCAAGTCACCCACCAGCCTTTTCAGTCAGCGGTGCTCATTACCCAGACACAATAATTCTTCAGGTTTACAAACGGGCGTTCTACCATTTCCCTTCATTGATTAGCTAGAATGTTTTCATAAAGAAATGTTCCTTCATCAACTGTTTGGCTCCTTTTGTATAAGCAAGCAAGATAAATGCTTCTGACCCTTTATCCCTTTCCCAAGTAATGATCTCCCTTCTCTTTTGATGAGGACTATAAACTCTAAGAAGTGAAAAGGCATTTATTAGAGGAGAAAATTGGTATCTCAGGAGGTTTGCCTTGTGTTTGCTAAGCTTACATAGTTTATCTTTTGTACATGTTAGTACTGATGAGGACAAATATAAGAACTAATTTTTTAAAAAATGATTATTGAAATACAGCTGATTTACAATGTTGTGTTAGTTTCAGGTATACAGCACAGTGATTCAGTATATTAGTATAAGAAGATATATATATATTCTTTTTCAGATTCTTTTCCATTATAGGTTATTACAAAATACTGAGTATAGTTCCCTGTGCTATACAGTAGGTCCTTGTTGTTTATCTACTTTATATACAGTAGTGTGTATACGTTAATCCCAAACTCCTAATTTATCCCTCCCCCACCTCCTTTCCCCTTTGGTAACCATAAGTTTTTTTCTGTGAGTCTGCTTCTCTTTTGTAAATAAGTTCATTTGTATCATTATTTAGATTCCACATATAAGTGATATCCTATGGTATTTGTCTTTCTCTGTCTGACTTGCTTCCCTTAGTATGATCATCTCTAGGTCCATCCATGTTGCTGCAAATGGCATTATTTCATTTTTTTTATGGCTGAGTAATGTTCCACCATGTATATGTACCACATCTAATAAGAACTAACACTTAATGAGCTAGCAGGCCTTATATGCTGTGTGGTTGGCACATGCATGATCTCATTTAAACTTCTCCACAGCCATGAAGTTGATGCTCTGATCATTTCCGTCTGCAGTGAGGAATCCGCGGTGTGAAGTGGGGAGGGGTTGCCTCTTGTCCATGGTTGTCCACCTGTGAAGTTGTAGCCCCGGGTTCTGGGTGGTCCAGCTTTGAGCATGGCAGACTGTGAACTCGCGAGCAGCTTCCTGCATGTTTGTGGGATGAGGAGAGAACAAGGATGCAGCAGACAGAAGAACCTTCCAAAGAAACGCAAGTTTTCAGCTATGTCCTGTAGCGAGTGTAGGCAGTTAAGGTGGTAGCACCAGGGGTTTAAGGTCATCTGGTTGGTTAACCGGGCTTAAGTACAGAAGTCGCTCCTGGCTTCTCCAACCTACAAATGAACAAGTGAACTTGTTTACAAAACAGAAGATCATGGAGCCCACAGTTTTGTGCCGGGGACATGAGCACCACCTGCTGAAACGTGGCGTTAAATGCCAGCTTTGTCGGCAGGTGTGTGCAGGAGGGGAGTCGGCCCGAATGCAGGCAGCTTCCTCTGCAGCACCTTCCTCAATGCTTCCAGAGTACCTGGGACCCAGAAGGGAAGCTCAGGCCCCATGCACACCTGCTGTGCAGGTAATTACAGGGAGTTTCCAGTCCTTCTTCTAAACACCTCTCACCACCACTTCATGCACACGTGTGCCCCTAATTAGAACACTCACAGTATAGATGGGGTCTATTCAGCCTTGGTGCCTAAGAGTGTAGAAGAATCCAGAACACTGGACCATTGAACCTACTGGGAGTCTGCAATCCCCAGGGGACTTCATCCACGGCACCCGTTACCTTCCTCGCTGTGTCTGTAGTTCAGGTGGACAGCAGGTCCATCAGTACCATGCTGACTGACCCCCAGCTGCCCCAGGTGTTTCCTGGGCCTGAGATGCTGGCTTTGCCTGACTCTGGGGTGAGAAGTCTCAGGGAGCATCTGCTGTCCCTGCCCTGGCTGTTTGCTATAGCAATCTGTCCTTGTTAATTTGAGAGGCAAACAGGAGGACTCCGTTTGTGCTAACAGAAGTTCTTTCGGATGTTAGATTACACTTCTTCCACAATTAAGGCTATTTATTTCCCTGACACCAGTCCCAGTGCCGAGGTGAATAATAGAACACGCTGTAGATAAGAGTACACCCGGGAGACCTTCAAATCCAAACACCCTTTCACCTTCCAGGGAGCAGAGACCCTGGTTCCACCTGCTCCATCCACCTGTCACAGGAGGACCGAGGTGATGATGACTCACTGCCATGCCTGCCCGTCCCTCCATGTCGCTGTTGACGCCTTTATATCTGGTTTCAAGTGTGTGTGTGCACACTTGTGAGCCAGTGTGTAGCTGTGCATGCATGTGCATGTGCTGTGTGAGGACAGTGGGACAGAGAGGGGAGAGCAGAGCCATAAATGAGGACAGAGCCCTGTGTGCTTCTCCAGATTCCAGTTTGAATCAGCATGGTGACCAAGCCTGGCTGAGGCTTCTGCTCTAGGCTTGAGCGTAAGGAAGAACGTGAAGCTAGGTGCACGTTTTCACAGGCTCTGCAGGTTTTGTGGGGAGCAGACCAGGGATGACAGCCTGGAACACACAAGGTACTGGTGAGGTGACTCCCTGCCAAGCTGCTTCATGCTCCCTAGGAATCTGCCAAGCCTTTTCTTGCAGATTTTCTTCCAGGAAACAAAGACAGACAATCAGAAGCTTTTTTAAAAAATCTGCCTAACAAGAGCCAAGACGTGTTTAAGATCCATGTCACTGACAACTCTCCAAAACCCACTGGCAGGGATACGGTGCGATCTGGGCATGCTGCTCACTGCTCTGGCTCACAGGACAGATGTGATGCAGGAGAAGTGAACTTCAGGGAGCAGAACCACCTAAATGAAGCCGTCAGAGCTGCCAGCCCAGCCAGAATGTGAATACAGTGTCTCTGAGGTCATTGGAGAGAAAAGGCCAGGGACTGAGAGCAAGGACCCAGGTGTGAAGTCCCATTCAGGGTTCAGCCTGTGAGTCAAATCTGAAGTCTTTATAATTCTGGAGGTCTGCACGGTGGTTCCTTTGTCTGCTGTGGTTAGAAGTTTTTGGAAATAAAACCCAATCTAGTTCTAAGAGAGGCCCTGACTTCCAAAATCTGTAAAAAACTCTGATTTTGCTGCTTACAAAATCTCAAAGAGTACCCAGTGTGATAACAATCTCAGCATGAAAACATATTTCTATAGCAACAGATATTTTCTCTTCAATTAAATGAAAGCAAAGCAAAGCATCCCTATCTTATAAGAAAAACAGATAAAGTTATAAGAAGGAAAACCATGGCATTTTTGCTCTCTTGGAATATTCATGAAATGTGTACGATTTTTCTCAATTTCCATCTGGTGTCTTTTCTCATATATCCAATGCATATGTCATCTGAACTTCTCATGGGCTTCTGACTTTGTCAATAAAAAATATATTAAATATAGTGTTCTTTGTGAAAATTGTAGTGAAAGTGAAACAATAACCATTAAACCAGTATTAATTGCAGCTCCACCCCATCCCCCACCATTTCCCTTAAAAGTGACAGGAAACTCTTCAGAATAATAAGATAATTTCATTAAATGGTTGTCTTACAGAAGTCCAGTCCATGGGTATATTAAGTTTACTTAATTACTTGGTAAAAGTGTAAGCTACCTGATATGTTCTTGTTAAACTAATGAAGCAAAGTTATGAATAATAAGAATGCTTCATATCTATATATACCACTTTTCCTTTTTAAAGTGTTTTCATTTACACTACATAACTTCATTATAGAGTTTTAAGAGCTGAGATAAAACCTAGAAACAAAGCTAATAATTATTCTTACGATTTTAGAAGTACATTCACTGATCTGCATTATTTTTTTTATTTTCTAAAAATGTCTCTGAATTCCATGTTTCTGAGTGAGTGAATGAGTAGCAGTAGTATGTAATTGGAGCAGGTACTTCACCAGCATTTCATCAGGGCACATATTTTGCCAAACCAAATTGTACCATGACCAAAATTCTATGGTGCCTAGATGGACTTGATTGAAATGGCAAAATTTCCCCCAAATCAATAGAAATTTGAGAAAGTTCAATTAGAACGTGCTTGTTTTTCCTCATCTCCCCCAAGATCCTCCCGCTGCCCTCCTGTCTCAGCAGGGACCATCCACAGCATCTTAGTTCTCACCAGGACCATCAACTCTGCCTTAAATGGTGCCTCTCTTGTGCCATCAGGTGGTCCCATGGCCCAGAAGCTGCCACAGACACCTCAGTCCCCTCCCCTCCCATCTTTACTAAGTGAAGGACAGACATCAAGGGAGGAAAACCAGCCTCAAGCTCCTTTGGGAGGGATCAAAACACTTTAATGTCTCCAATGAATCAAAATAAACCTGCAATAAACCTCTAATCTATGTTTAATTTTTAAATTAGACTTTTTTTCACACTTGCTCATGAGAATTGAATAGCCTGAGTTTTGCTGCAACTATTTTACATAAAAACATGTAATTTTCAGTTGATTTGCATATGCCTATATAAATGTTTAGGAGTAGATTCCTCTTTTTTTTTTGGTCAAAGCACAATTCCTTTCTTGGGGTGCTCTGGACAAGCAGAAGGCCATTTTTCCAGGAAACCAGATTTCTGCCTGGCGAACCAGTGCTCTGTGTTGTCTTGGCATTTGAGGATCTAGGTGGTAACCACTCCAACCTTGAGACTGGTAAATATTTCTAGCCCCTACCATTAGCTTCCAAGACTACACTTTTCCGTAACACAGTTGGCTCCTGAGAGCACAACTGCTGAGCACACTTGCCTCCAGGTTGGAACGAAAGATACACACAGGCTCCACACAACCAAATAGATGTCCCTAGTCCATGAGCTAAAATTCAGAAATACCCACTTGCGAGAGTTTTGCAGCCTGGTTATTCCAAATTTTTTAAATCACATTAACAGATTTTATATGCAGTTTAGAAATCCATTTTGCACTAAGGAGCAACACATTTGAAATAACAACATTTTGAAATTTATCTGTCTTCTCTGCTCCAGACACCTGTGAAGTGAGTCAATGTTTATTCCCATTTGATCACTATCAAGGATCTAGGGGTAGTATCATCTCCTTTTTATGTATAAAAATGTGAGGTGTAGAGAGATGAAGTCACGCAGATAGTAAGTAATGGAACAAGGTTTTGAACAACCAGATGCCTGAAACCAGCATCATTGAGAGAAGTGAGAAAGGATATTGACAGAAAATAAAATTGAGTTGATCTCAGAATTGGAACTCAAGCATTTTGTGACCACTGAGAGAGAGAAAATGACTCCAGACGGCTCCATGAGGTACCAGCAGAGGATGGGCAAGATGCCTGTAGGTTACCAACAGATGCTTATACAGTGTTCAGTGCACAATATTTGATGTGTAATAAAGCTGGGAAACGGAAGGCAATATATTGCCCTGGAAAGATCAAGGGCTTTGGAGTCAGACAGATCTGGGTCCAAGTCCTGATCCGGGACAGACTGGTGTGAGTGAGTGTCACTTCATGATAACGTGAGGGTGACCTGAGGATGCATGAGATAACATACCGCCTTCCTGGTTTGGTGTCCACACAGTGGATCCTCAGTAAGTGGTAGGTATCTGTAGACAGAAAAAATGTTTTCATCTTGCATTGCTTATCTTAAAAATAGGACTTCAGAAGGGCTTTTGGGTCCTGTCTAAGGGTTCTGAAGGTCAGAGACTATATCTTTGTGGCCAGTAAGTCCCATTCATGGTACCCAGGAGCTTCTAACGTCCAACAGTGACATTTAGCCACTTCCAGGAGGGAAGTGACCTTTGTCGTGTACTTTAGATATATGGTCATTACAACACAGATGTAATTTTAAAAAACATTACCAATTATAAAAGTGCATCACAATACTTTTTGGAGAAAGTCATCCTAAGCTAAGAGTTACGAATCTGACTATAGTATTTACTTCATTCTTTAGGTAATCGATTGATGCCTCACTAATTTCAAGTGCCAGAATGTGTTATTTTTAATTTTCCTAGCTATCAAGTTAATAAATCTTAATTAATCTAAGTATTATTTAGGCAGAGTGGCTCACCCAACAGGTGGTGAATGGGTTTCAAACCCCAGGGCTAAGAAACCTACTCTTTGGATGGTTTCTTCTTCCTCTGCAGTCTAATTAAGCATCAGCCCTTCCAGTGTATACACATATGTAGAAGGTGAAACATAGTCCTCAATCTGGGGTGTCTATTGAGTTTTGAAGCCTCCACTGAAAATTACAAAAGTAGAACATGGACAGTCGAATAGTATTCCAGACCCTCCCGGGCTGCATCCCACCTTCACAGCCAGTTCCCAAACCTCTCCTTCCCTTCTGCTCTTTCCACCTCCTCCCTCCTTCTCTCACCCACGCCATCCCACCAACAACCCCTGATTCCTCAGCCTTTTGGTTTGTCTGTGTGTTCTCATGTGGTCACCTCTTCCACCTATTCTCACCTGACCCCCCAGGTTCTGGCCTTTAGTGAGTCCACTTTGCCTTCTCATCCAAACCTCTTCAAAATGCGGTTTCAGGTCCTCACTTTGCCTTCAGTCTTCAACTGACTGGCTGACCCTCGTCCAGCTTCAGCCAAACTCACTAATGGTGCTGAGTTCCAAATCTAATTTACATATTTTAAAATTCACATTGAGGGGCTTCCAAAGTGCATGTGACATCACTGGTCATGTTTTATCAAGATTTCCTCTGCACCCTCTGCTCTCCTCTCTTCTCTCTCTGCTCCTTACTGATGGATGTCCCACTGTTCACCTGCAGCATCCTTGCCCTGTGTGCTCCCTTAATCTCCTCCACTACCACGGTCTAAGGTGCCACAAGTGCTGAGGACTCTTAGCCTGCCCCCAGCTCTGACTGTCTATGGACGGCCACCTTGACTTTGATGGTGCCCCAGACCCACACCCAAGTGTGCTCCTCCTTTCCTCTGAAGCCTCTTCCTCCTGCATCCTTCTGATTCAGGACGTCAGCATCCTCCAGTTACACAGCTAGCATCACAGACATGTCTCCTCCCTCTAGTTTGTGTTCCTCCTTCAGTGGGTCATCCTTCTGATGTCAGGTCCAAACCTTCCTCTCCACTCCTCTCTCTTCCTGCCATTCACACCCTGAACAGAATTTTACCATCTCTCACCTGGACCACTCTAAAGACCACCTAACCCATGTTCCTTGGTTCTAGCTTTGGGCTCCTCAAACCTATCCTCTGTACAACTTTTATAGTAATCCACATAAAATCATAATGTATCCATGACACTCCCCTGCTTAAAATCTTTCAAGTCCCTCCCATCACCTAGGGGATTGCAATCTTTAATCTGGCACAAGGCTCATGCTTCTCTGCCCCCGTTCCCACCTCTCTTGCTGCCACTTTACACCATGTACCTGATGTATCGGGGTTCAGCTACCCATGGACACCTCCAAAGATACCTGACTTTGCTTGAATGTGCCTCTGCATTTGATTCCTATCTTCTGTTGGTACTTGCCATTTAATCATCAGCACCTCCCCTAGGTCCTGCCATCTCTACGTCTGCCCCCATTCCCACACTCTGATTTCAGTGATCATCTTATTCCACAACACTCATTTCAAATGATATATCATATTTCCTGTAGTAATTTTACTTGTTTTGTTTCAATACTAAAGTCTTCCTTAGGGCAAAGAACAAATCCTATTTTCCTCTTTTGCCCCTGCAGGCTCCAGGGCGTGTCATATAGGCAGTACCTGGTACTGAGTACTGATTCCCTCCTCAGTATTATTGAAAGTACTTGGAGTATTGACTCCATGAGGGAGTAACGCTTTCCCTGGTCCTTTTCTCTCTTCATAAGCATGTATAGCTAACAGTAGATACACACAGGCTGCCTATACATTTTGATTTCCACCTCCTGTCCTATATAGGAGAAAATTTTTGGAGTTCAATATTTGTAAAAGCAATGACCTGTTCTCACTTTGGTTTGTAGATTTGCAGAAGTCCCCCACGTCAGATGTCTGGTTGTACATATTGCATCTTTGAAGAAAAATAAGGCTGAAAGTGTTAAACCATTAGGATAATGTAGGAAATTCCAGGTGTTGGAAGGAACAGATATTTGGATGTTTTTAGATTAATGTTAAAAACAAACTAGCATCATGTGTGATGTGATTTCTAAGAAAAATTTTAATTGTATCAAAACTGGTGGTGGTCTAAGGCTCTTATGGAAGAGAAGCCAAAGTTGCCAGGGCAGTTGCTCTCCAACTTTGGCTTCCAAACTACACTTTGCAAGTTAAATATTGGCTTATTTTTCCAAATCACCTAATTTACTGCAGTAGGTGGACACCTAAAATCTGAACTGAATTTTCTTACTAATGTTAGGAATGACTCTATTTGCTTAGTTTTAAAATATGTCCAGAAGTTGAGATGAAACATAAGTTTCAGCAGTGTGAAGGGTCTGGTCCTCTGTTATCTGAAGCTTTCCTCTGCTTCCTCAAGGGGTGATCCAGTCCTGGAGCAAGGAGCCCTCGAGACTCTTTACAACCCAGCCTCACAACCTCCTCAGGATAACCTAGCACTCAGACTGTGGCCCGCTCCCCTTTCCCTGTAGTCTCTGCTATCCCCAGAGTGAGGGCAGGTGGAGGGTCGGGGGGAGGGGAGGGGAAGCACGTGCTGGGCAGATGGCAGACGGGAACTCCGGGTATTGTAAGCCTGATGAGGTAGAGTCTGAGTTAATGGCAGTGGGCAGTTGGGAGGGGATTGGGAAGCAGAGGCCTGGGTGGGAGCTGGTGACACTGTGAACCCGAGCGGTGCCATTAGAGATGGTCAGTGCACTGAGTCTCGGGCCTGGCAGCATGGGGTCTGCAGCACGACCGGGCTCAAATCTCAGCCCCTTTACCAGCAGCTAAGTGTCCTGCAGAGTCTGAGAATATGGTCTCCGGACCCGGCTTCTCCCTCTGCAAATGGGAGGGATGGTGCCTTCCCCGCAGGGCTATTGAAGGTAGGTTTGGACAGCTCCTCTGATGAGCCCAGCGGAGTGCCAGGCACAGAGCAAGTCACTGAGTGGCTGCAGTTCCACCCTCTCTCCTGGGGTCTGATGCTTCCTGTAAGGGGACGGGGACCAGGCAGACCCAGCTGTGCAAAAAGCTCTGTGGAGCAAATGGGTGTGGGCTCTGAGTTCAGTCCTGTCTGAGCCACTCGGGCTCCGGTGGCTCTCGGCACGGGAGTCACTTTGTTCCCTGAATCGTAGGGGTCCTCACTGCATGCTTGGCACCATGCGAGGACACGTCAGTGTCAGCTGTTACCTCCTCAAGTGGCTGTTTGTGTCCGGAGTGGTGGCGTCTGGACCCATGCCTCACCTCCTGTCTGTAAAGACAGTTTCCTCACACTCACTTCACCCTCACAGCATCTAGGGGGTAACTCTGCATGGTTTTTGTATTTTGCTAATTTGCTCTGTTCAAGGATATAATTGGGAAATAAAGGAAGGGAAAAGAGAGCAAGAACGAGGAAGGAAGGAAGGAGGGAAGGATAAACATGCAGAGCACAAAACCCCTGTGGCCTTGTGGCCCCTCTTGGTCACACAGTCACCAGGACACATCCAATTATTGCAGGAGAGCGAGGCTGGTTCCACCTGATGGAACTGACAGGACTAAGGAGGGGACAGACTTCCTAGCCAGCCTGTGACTGAGGAGGACACAGTCTTTTATTCCTTGAATGACACACGTGCCACCAGGAAGCAGTCCCAGGCAATACTCACCCTTTGGCGATGCACCCTGGGCATGACCTTTGACACAGTGGCAAGAGCTGTCTCCTACACTCTACCCAGGTGTCTCTGACCCCAGCATGTTCTCTGTGGAGCCTCCAGTGCCCAGGGCATCACAAAGGACAGACGGGGAGGAGCTGGCCTGATCTCTACCCCACCTCCCCTTGGCCCTCAACTTCTCATTTGGGGAACACCATTATACTCAAGCCTTTTCTTTGTGCCTTCAGTAAAGGAATCATCATTAGACATTTCTGCCACTCTCCTCGATATTCTAGTCACTTATTCAGGACCGGCGAGCCCCTGGAGGGTTCAGGAGGTGCGCCCTGAATCCTTGCCGGTCAGAGTGAGCTCTCCCCTCCGCAGCCCTTAAAATTGCTTCTGACGGGATTCTCTATCTGGCTCTCAAAACTACAGATCAGCTGGAGTTTGAAGTTTGTGATGTCTGTGTTTCTTTCTTGAGGGGGAAAGTGAAAGGCAAAGTGTGTTAAAATTCAAAGTTGGAAAGGCTTCTGGTAGCCAGGAGACAGGGCAGCAGATGGACCTGTGTCTTTAAGTGGCAGTGATGGGCTGTCTGGTGCGGGGCTCCCGGGTGGACAGGGGGACCTGCCATGTGCCCCAGCTGTCCTGTCAGGGACGCCGGCATCCAGTGGCCACCGTTTCAGCTCTCAGAAGAGTCGGCAGCCTGTCTGCAGGCTGTCAGCCTCTGAACCACAAACCACCCCCTCTGGGACAGAAGGGGCTCAGAGACCTTTGGAGTCACTGTAAGGCCACAGGCTGAAATTTCCAGGGCAGAATAGGTAGCTTCTGCTGGAAAGGACTTGTACCTGAGCAGAGCTAGCTGTATGTTCTTGAGACTCATTCACCCTTCAAATTCCACAAGGACAAACCCTGCCTGGGGCACAGCCGAAGGGGCTGGCAGTGGGATTACATCCTCTGCGGCAGCCAATCCCCTCCACTCCTCCGAAGCGTACCTGCCGGAGGCCATTGCCAGCTCGCAGGTGCTGCTGGGCGCTATTCAGGAACGTAGCCTGAGTCCTTCCAGGGTTTTGTTTGCCTCTGACACTGGCGCAGACTTGAAAGCACCCAGGCTGCAATGGCTGTCTGATTGTGGGATTCATTATCATCAGAAGGAGAGTTTACATCAGAACACGATTTGGTCATGGAATGCTCATCTCCAAAATGCTTCTGTCTGAGAGATTTGCAAGGCACTGGATCTTTTCAAGCCTGCTAGCAGCTGGAGTTCAGCAGCAGCTTCGGATGGGTTTTGAATGCTAATCACTGCAGTACCCAGTTGTCGCCGAGTCTTATTGCTGAGAAATGCTGTCGTGAAACCATCACTGGGCTGAGATGCTTTCAGAGGGGAGGTAGCAAATACTCCAGATCCACGCCTTCCCGCTCCATGTAACAAACCGACTAAGAGCCTTATGTTTAGTGCCAGTGTCCTCGGAGGACATTCAAGGTCACACTGGGCGGTGTCTGGAGTTTTGTTGCAGAAGCACCGAAGGAGACCATTATAAAGCGATTGTGTGCATACTGTGGTCTCCGTGGAGGCGGATATCAGCTCACTGATTAATCTGGGGCAAATGCAGGAGGAAAATTAAGAGAGAGCACAGAAACAATGGGAAAGATTCACTGTTTAGATGTGCTTCTTCATGCTGGCGTTGTTTTTATTCCTGACTTCCAACGACAGCTCCTGGGTGGGCTGAGCTTGGTGTGGACCTGGGGACAGCCCACGGCATCTACAGATGCCCCTTTTTGCCCATCCAGCTCCCATGCTCATACATGCCTGCAGGGTCGGGTGAACAGGTGCAGCACTGGGCATAGCAGGTCAGCCGGTCCCTCCTTGTCAGCGTGTCGCCTCGAGGAGGGCGGGGCTACCATCCACGCCGTCACTCCCGTTAGCAGGCGGCACTGCCAGCCCCTCTCCGCCTCGGGTGTGTGTGGCGAGGCAAGCATTTCATTCTGACCCGAACACACCTATCACATCCGTTTCTTCCATGTGTAAAGGAAAAAGATGCATTAATCTCTAAGAAGCCAAATTGCATATTATGTCATAAGAATTATTTGAAAAAATATAAAACACGCTCTGAATGTGCTTACCTAGCAGTACCACTTCTATGTTACTTGGGCCATGGTCGTTAGAACCAGCCCTGGGCCTTACCAAGTCTGATATCGTGGTTCCAATAATGTTTTTGTCAGCATAAGAAAATAAGCCTGAAAATATTCCAGGTTGTCACCATCTGTGGTGGGATGGGACAAACAGTTAGGTTTCCTTATTTTTCAAACAGAAATGATCGAAGTCTTCTGGACAACGATTCAGTTTTGGAAATGACCTTTTTATAAAATCCTTGCATAGGCATTCTCTGCCTTATTTGAACACTTCTTTCAGTTTTAAGCCAGATTTATTTATGCAATTAAAACAAATTTATCAAAACCTTATATTAAATTTATATACTTAGAATACATAAATATTTACATATTTGTGTGAATATATGAATATATAAATATTTACTTATTATTATATTTATATTTTAATAAATAATATCTATATGTTTAACCTAAGGGCTTTTTTTTTTAAGTTTACCCAAACCACCATTTCAGGTCTGCCTTCCTGACAATAAATTTTTTTGTTTGTTTAAAAAAAATTTTTTTTTAATTAGGAGACTGAAGTTTTCTCTCTTTCTTTTCTTTATCATCTTCTACCCTTTTCATTTTAAAACTGTGTTACAGCCTCTCTAACTTTTCTATTTAAATCTGGCTCCACGGAGACCATTTTTATCCGGCCAGGATGCTGCAGTGAGCCAGGTTCAGAGCAACAGGAAGGAAGCCATGAAGACGGGACTATTTTTGTGATTTGCTTTTATCTATATTGCTATTTATGTCTCTGTTTCACATACAAGAGGGCTGGAGTGTTGGAAGGACCAGTTTGCATCCGTCAGAGGAGAACGTGCTGCAGACTCCTTTCACGTCCTCAGGGTCACTTCCACAGCCCCAGGGCCCTCCGGGTATTCACTTTTATTTTTACATTATAATCTCCTTGAAAGCCATTTGTCCAGGCTCTGAGTCTGATGAGGTCACACCTTCAAGGTTATACACACAGTAGCTTCCCAGGACCAGGGTTGTTCTTGACCCCGAGCCCCGGGAGGATCCACACAGGTTATTGCCCTATAAGTTGTGGGTGTATATCTGTGTGCATGTGTCTGTGTATGTACTTTTTTAAGACAGAAAATGTTAAAATAACTACAATCAGAGATATTATACTCATATAATTATCATATTTTCTATCCATTACATTTTCTTCTTTTTCCTAGAAAAAGATTTCAGGAATGATTATATAATGAAAGGTGTAATTCATTACATTATTCTTCAGATTTGCAGAGCAGAAGCACGCAAGTCATTGATGCTGTGAGAGTTTATTCTGTACTAGTGAGCTGCAACATCAAGACACTCGCTGCCCTGTGAAAGCCAATGAAACATTAAAAATGTGAAAGCACATTATAAATAGTCTCCCTCCTTTGGTCCTTGAAAAATTGTTCAAGTGGATGTAAGTACATGAACAGGGCATTTCCAACTTCCAAGCGGGTTGTACGTCCCCAGTTCATGGGAAGGGCGGCGTTTGAAGGTCATAGTGAGATTCCACCAGAGACCTTCCCATCACCACACTCACCCAGAAAGCTTCAGTTTTTCCTTTTCCTCCCAAAGCTGATAAGCCATAGCCTTAGAGATGCAGCATGAGATTTTTATTCTCTCATCTTCCTATTCACTTGTATTTCTTTAAATAATTACCATGGATTGGATTGTACAGTGAACAATAAATTGTTCATTTATTAATTGCTACAGAGTACACAGTGTCCTCTGATGCAAGGAACTGAACATGTCTAGATAAACAGACTGGCAACCAGCCTGCCCGACAGCGGAAATGTGAGTCGATAAGTCTGTCGGATACTTTTGACCTGAAGCTTGTCCTTCCTTGAGGTGGTGGGGTTAGGTGGTGTTCAGGGGAGAGGAGGGAGCCCCTCGTCACATGTGGGGCTAAGTGGGTGCAGGAGGGAGCCCGCGGTCCCGCACGTCCTCACCCACAAATGCCGGCCAGGCTCCCTGACAGCAATTCCAAAGTGAGGGCGCCTGTTAGGTGCCCACCCCTCAACGTGCTGCCCCTGGCGCGCCTCCCTCCCCAGCTCTTCCCACTCCAAAATGACCAGCCTCGGACGCCCGCGGGTAGGAGTGAGGCTGAGACCTGCGAGAGGCCTGAGATGCTTCTGGAGAAACCATCTGGTCCAGGGCAGACAGTGTCAGGAGCCGTCCTGCTGGCCTTTCCTGCGTGGGAGTCCGTCCCAGAGACCCTCTTACCCCTTCTCCCCAGCAGTGTCTGGTTTTCTACTTCAGAATCCACAACTCATCTAAAAGTGATGAGATCTGTGTTTGCCCCTACTGAACATGAGCTTGCGAAGTGGTGGGAACGCGGTCCCCAGCTCTCTCAGGCACATGGGTTTCTGGTAGGATTTTGGTCACATGATGGAGCGTGAACACCTGTGCACAGGTGGCAGTGGGCTCCCTCCTCGATGGACCGTGAGTCCCCGATCCACATCCTCCAGCTTCTCTGAACAGAGACCGGGTGTGTTTCCTGTGACCACTGCTCAGGCAAAGGCGGGCTCTTACAGCTTCTGCAGAGTGAGTTATATGCATGTGCATGTGTCCCATTGCAGTGATGGGACAAGAGTGACAGTGAACAATGCTTTGGGGAAGAAGAGCGTGTCAGTGCCCAGCATGGCCTCCCAAACGCCAACCCCCCGACACCGTATCCGTGAGCGTTTGAGACCAGTGACTTGGTTCTTTAGAAGAGATGGTTACAAGTAACAACACAAGATGAAATGCTAAATCTAGAAAGGGATCCACATCATCCTGAAATAAAACTTAAATAGGCAATAGACAGATACAGCAACCATACCACATTTTGTGCTGTGCAAAGAACGCATAAACTATATTAATTCTGAAAGCATAAAACTACATTAATTTTTTAAGAAAAAATAGACAAAAATATTTTTTAAGAAAAGATGTTAGTTTTCTATAATGCCTGGAAAAGAAAAGTCTAACTTTACAGTAGACTAAAACCTTAGAATTTCAAAATAACAGATGAAGACATGCTTAGGCTTTTTTGTTATAACTTTTACATCCTCTGAAGTACATCACTGGTGCTCCATATCTAGAAATTCTGTGGTGTTTTAAAGTTGCTCTGTGACCTTTTGAGCGTAAACAGTCTTCTGAACTTAGATTTCACTCTTGTTCACGGGGCAATTTCCCACATTTGACTGAAAATCCAGGTCCTGGGTCCTAAATCTCAATTTACTCGGCTGTCATGGCCTGTGTGACTCATGGCTATTTGTGAAAATCAAACAAGATGCAAAAATCCTCAAAGAATGAGGATTCATGACATTCTAATGGTTATGATCAACCCTGGAGGGTTTTTAAAACTATTTTAAGGAGCCGTCTCTTCTCCTGATGTTAGGGGTTTAGTGGGTGTCCCCCTTCTGGTGAACAGTTTGCTTGTCCACCGACATTAAGAAACAGAACATACCAGAAGCACATGGCCCAGTAGCTGGACCTCTGAAATGCGTCCCACAGAGATTCTAGAAAACACATGTACATATGGGACAAGGGGGTGCATTCTCTGTTTGGTTTGAAAAGGTGGGGAGAGGGCAGCCTGAACATATTCTGAAAACATGCTGCAACCACAGGGGCTATGAAGCAGACAGTAAATGTTAAAATAAGTTTAATTTTATTGACATGAAAAAATACCCACACATGTTTTTTTTTAATGGAAAGGCAAGTTATAGAGAGCATCCATGTGTGATCCATTTACACATAAATGTTTTCCCATGCATATATGTGTGCATGTATGTGTGTGTGTGTGTGTGTGTGTGTGTGCAGAAAGGGATGGATGTTACCATGCCCTTATCTCCTTGTGGACGAGATGTTCACTGATTTTTGTACTCGTCCCACAGTGTTTTAGTATCTTACAAGGACATGCCTCATGTTTACAAAGAACACAAGTTGTATTGAAATCAACATAAAATGTTTTGAGATGATTCTGGAGAAACCAGAAGTTCTATAAAGATATAAATTTGGGTTAATTTAAAAAATGCATTTAATAATATATTCCAACATGTAATTATCTGATTCTGGATATTCAAAAATGATATTCAAAGATATTGATTCATTCATTGTCTTGTCTTAAGCTAAGCGAAAAGAGCAAACACCCAAAGAATTAGTGCACGACTGGTCCACAGCCTTTCTGCAATTAGATGAAGTTATCTTTCAGAAATCCCTAATCAGTTCCTGACATTTTTATTGAAGTATAGTTGATTTGCAATGTTCTGTTAGTTTCAGATGTACAACAATGTGATTCAGTTAGACATATATATGTATGTTCTTTTTCAGATTCTTTTCCGTTATAGCTTATTACAAGATATTGAATATAGTTCTCTGTGTTCTACAGTAAGACCTTGTTGTTTATCTATTTTATATATGGTAGTTTGTATCTGCTAATCCCAAACTCCTAATTTATCTCCCCCTTCCACACCGCTTTCCACTTTGGTAACCATAAAGGGGAGCCAGTTTCTGTTTCGTAAACAAGTTCATTTGTATCATATTTTAGATTCCACATATAAGTGATATCATATGATACTAGTCTTTCTCTGTCTGACTTACTTCACTCAGTATGATAATTTCGAGGACCATCCAAGTTGCTGCAAATGGCATTATTTCATTCTTTTTTATGGCTGAGTAGTATTCCATGGTATATATATACCACATCTTCTTTATCCATTCATCTGTCCATGGACAGTTAGGTTGCTTCGATGTCTTGGCTCTCATAAATAGCACTGTAATGAACATTGCAGTGAATGTATCTTTTTGAATTAGAATTTTCTGCAGATATATGCCCAGGAGTAGGATTGCTGGATCCTATGATGACTGTATTTTTAGTTTTTTAAGGAACTTCCATAGTGTGCTCCATAGTGGCTGCAGCAATTTACATTCCTACCTACAGAGTAGATCACACTCTGGGCCACAAAGCAAGCTGTGGTAATTTAAGAAAACTGATATCATATCGTGCATCTTTTCTGACCACAACACTATGAGTTTCTGACTTTAAATCTGGATTAAATTTTCAAGTGTCTGAGGACATATTTTTCAAATATTTTATTTAATCTAAGTTAGAGATGACTTCACACTTAACAGTGATGTCCATGAATGTGTGTCAACACTTTCTTGTTTTGAAAGCCTTAGAAGATTCTCTTCAACTAGGAATTTCAGTCTGAAGATACGCATGTGTTATAGCAAATGATTGAATATTAGGAAGAAAAAAGCAAGATATTTTATTTCCCCTGTGAGAGATCCCTTCCTAATCTGGTTTATATGATACTTTATATTGTACTTTACAGCTTGTATCACATGGTACAGAAGTTTGGAATGTTACACTTCAAAACAGAACAAACAAAACAAAACCAAAATAAACCAACAAACCTGAGGTGATTCACACACATTTTTCCTTCTTAAGAATACAAGTGACTTTAATCAAGAAAACTTTTTTTTCCCTCAGAGTGATAGTGCTATTTGCCATAATGATAGAAGGATGATCAGTAAGTATTTCCTGATTGTTCTGTTTTGCTCAGTCTTAAGCCTTAACATTTAAAACAAATTTTTTCTCCTTTGTGTAAGGATGGATCCTCCCCAGTCTTTGCCAAGGTCCTCTACATGCATATTATTTTACATGTGCATGTTCTTCCCCTGTGTTCTTGGCTCAGTTGGCTACTGTTTGAATAATGACAATGAAAATTTAGGGTTAAAGTGAAAACTCTAGAATCCATATCTCTTCTTCCAGGCAGCGGCATTCTGAGGCCTGGACACATAGGAGAAAAACAAACATGCTGTATCCCCCTCCCTACAGGAAGTCTCCCCAGACCCCCACACCTCTTGGGCAGACAAGAGGCTGCTCTCTAGGCTGCATCCTGATGCCTGGGCTATAATTATCTCCCACTAGAATCCAAGCTTCTGGATAAGAGGAGCTGGTGATGCTGTAAGTGCGGTTTGCACCCCGGGTCCCAGCAGTCAGAACCGAGCACGGGAACAGCCTGCACACTCAGAACCGACCGTGTCTGATGTTGTCCAGGAAGAAAACCTTCAGGAGGCTTTAGGGAGCAGCTCTGATTTCTCACCAGCTTCAAAAGTAACGTGAGATATATTAGTGATTTCTTTGGACCCTGAGGAAAACCTAAACTGTAAAAATTACACAGATTGACTAAAACTGAAGGTTTCATGACCAGAAATGAATAGAGAAAAAGCATGTATTGATTTTAAACCAACAAAGAAATCGGGGATGCTGACACACAGGGACTCCCCTGTGACCGACTTGTAGGGTCCTCAGAGGGAGAAATCGGCTCCCATATCTACATCTCTCAGCAACTGTTACTTAGAGCTGAGAAATGCATTTGCCTGTCAAGAAGATTCTCAGCCTGGGCTTGAAGACTTTAACAGTTTCCTGGATATCAGACCCGATCTTGTTGGTGGAAAGTGGAAGAATTTAGATTCTTCACTCTTTGGTAACACATTAACTCTTTCAAACCACAGCCCCGTCTGAACACAGGAGAGCACAGCTTCTGAAATGATAGCTAAGAGATGTGAAGTGGCAACTTTACTCTCTGGGGTGAACAGGTTCCTCTCCGAGGCTCAGTTGTTGCATTTTTTCCCACTAGAATCACAGATTGGAGGCCACTAGCAAGGAGCTTGGAGAGTATCATCCTGCAGGGCCCACACAGCTGGTGACAGTGGAGTGAAAGAGGACTCCCTGCATTTTTCTGGACCTCCTTATCTCTTTCCTTCCTGTCCTTTCATAATTTACTGATAATTGCACACCACCACCACTGCATAAGTAAATCTTTCCCCACAGAGTAAAGACCCAACATCCCTATCTATGCATCCCCCTATTCATCCATCCATTCATCCATCATCCATCCATCCATCTATCCACCCATTCATCCATCTATCCATCCACCCATCCATCATCCATCCTTCTTTTCCTTTGTGTATTCATTCATTCATTCATTTCCATATTCAATCAACAAACATTTTAGGACTTCTGTCATATTTGGGAGAGAATGGTAAACAAAACAGGAAAGTTCCCTGACCCTGCAAGTCAACATATTAGTAGATGACACAGACAACTTGATAAATTATTAGAATAAACTCACAAACACTACATCAGGAAGAGAGCATGGTGCTGTGAGGGCATGGCTGAAGGGAAACCAACATTGTCTAGTGGATTAGAGACATCCTAGGATTCATCCAGGAGCAGAGGAAGCAAGAATTGAGTGTGAAGACCTAAAAGCAAGAGAGCCATGGCAACTTGGAAGAAGGGTGAGAGGTTCACCCGGCCAGACGGCTGCTGTGATTAGGGTGGTAACGAGCGAGGTGGGGGGGGTTCTTCTTGGAAATCCATGGTAAGTGGTTTGGACTTTTGGCCACAGATGAGGGAAGACGCGGCTGACTTGAATCAAGTCAGGGATAGACACGGTCATACCTACTGTCTAGTGATGAGGCCCCAGCTTCCACCTGGGGAGGTGGGTGTCAGGGTGTGGACTGGAGAGGGAAGCTCTCTGGACGTTTGCAGCACCTTGGACAAGACGAGTGGGTGGTCATGGCCAAGCTGATCATGGGGCAGACGGGGACACGATCTGGGAACAGGTATTCAGGGGCGGTGGACATGCTGATGCGGAAGCTGGGGGGAGGCGTGGCTGCTTCCCAGGTGGAGCCCCTGGAGGTTGGCGATGCGGGTACTGACAGAGTCTGGGGGAAAGATGGTAAGTTTCATGTTGGAGATGCTGGCTTTGTGTGTTATCACTGCACAAATAACAGGGGGCTTTTGGCTGGTTGGATGGAGGGTCTAGGTGGGCCACAGAGCCTGAGGGGAGCAGTTTCCCCCCAAAATTAAGATGTTTATTCTACTACCAGTAGATGAATATTGTGATGTAAAATTTAAAGAAATTCTTCTTTTTTTTTTTTCTTTCTTTAACTCTTGAAGCATTTGTTTTGTGTTTGTTGGGGCCCTGAGTGCATCCATAATCCCAGGCCCCTAGCAGAGGGTCGGGAAGTGCAGCCGAGGAGTTGAGGGCGCTGGATCCACAGGGCAGTATGTGGCTTCAGGGCCCTTCCCGGACACGGTGCATCCCTGCTTCTTTCACTAAATCGCATCAGAACCAGGTCAGAAAACAGAAAACTCAAGGTGTGTTGTGATCTTGCAGATTAACTGAAAAATCGATCAGTTATTTGTGCCCTTCTAAAATTAAACATCTACTACGTTGAGATATGAGTGAAGGACACTCACCAAGAAAAGGCGTTTGGGGCTCAGTACGTTTGTGTGATTTTGAGTTATGCTGGGTTGGTTCGAGGGAACTCCTTTCCTTGGGAATTAACCAAGAGAAATGACAGAATTAAGAACGTAAAAGATAAGTACATTTGAAAATTACTTTGTGACTTTGTTTCCACTGAATGTTTTCCTCTTTTTTTTCTTTTTTCTTTTTTTTTTCTTTTTTTTTGCTAAATTCTCTACTTAGTTGTAGAGAAAATTCCCATATTTTTTCCCTAATTTGAGAATGCCGAGTGAAACTGGGCTTGATTAACATTAATTGGATGTAGGAGACTCAGGCTTCAAGCTGTAATGAGCCCACTTAGGACATCACTTTATACTACGTGCTGTGATCTTCTGAAATGCATAGAGGTCTCTTTGCAGATAAGCACAATTTGTGTAAGATTAGCACGCCAGCCCTCATCCTAAACATTCAGAAAGCACCATCTTCTGATCTGTGAATTCTGTCCCCAAAAGAGACAATCACAGGAGGAACATGAGGAGAGGAGAATGCTTATCTCCCGTGTTATGACATATTTCATAAATTAGCAATTGTCAGCAAATATGAAGAAAGAAAAGTGTGGCCAAGAAGAGGGGCAGAGGATTAGTCTTAAGTCGAGTTACCAAGAAACCCACTAATGATCCAGCCACAGTGAGCACTTCTGAGGACAGTAGATGCTTTGAAAAGACTTACTTTTTTAAATTCAAATAGTTCTGTAGACTTGGTCTCTTGATATGACATAGATTGGCTCCTAAGAGACCCTTGGGCTCTCCTAAAAATTGACAAGCTATTCAGAGTCACATTCCAGAATCAGAGGCCCTGTGCTTTCTGCAGAGGATGTGGTATCTAAAATCACAGTTCTCATACAGGGAACCAGGAAGTCTGGGAAAGCCCTGGACAACCCGGCCTGATAGACGCCCCATAGTCTCACAGTTAACTCTGACAGTCACTGCTGTTGGAAGCACTGCCTGCTGCCCCATTGTAGACGAGGCCAGCTGGTCATGCACAGATTCTGTCTGTCCCCCCACTGATGAAGACACACGTTAGCCAAGCTACGGGTTTGTCACCTCTGCATCCATATGCCCAAAGGCTAAGGGCAGGCATCACATTTATAAATCTAATCAGCAAGTAAATAAACTCTCTGTGTAGCTCCTTCACCAGTAAAATATCATCTTTCATAAAAAACAATTTACAAAAGTTAAGTTGACATCTGCACTGAAAATTACAAATATGCTTGAGTTTGCTTTTTGCAAGCTAGTAGCTATGAGCCTAATTTTGCCCTGATGATGATGTCACAGGCTGTTGATTTACGTGCATCTTTGCTCTGAGCAAGTCTGCTAAACAATGTGCACGTAACACTGAAGCTCTGGCCTCTTCATAGCAGCACCCCCTGTCAAGTCACGTGTGAACTGCTGTGGACACTGGGTGAGTATGGTCCAGCCACAGGGCTTCTCCCAGTTAGGATGAGGAGGACTCAGAATAGCTTTGCCCCCATGATAGGTTGCTCGTGTTAAAGACACCTCGCCTCTGCTCATATAAGTCTTTTGCAACACAAGTTGTCCCTCTTTAAGCTCTGTCTTTAAAGAATACTTAGAGGTGATACATTTTTCCCTTTGAATATTCACTAATTCTTTTTAACATTTTAATATTGAAAATTCAGATTAGATTCATAAACATTAATGAAAACCATTTTAAAGATTTTTTTTCTTACCTGGATTTGTTTTTGAATTTTCAAAAATAAGCTGATAATAAACCGAGCAAACAAAAGCATAAAGAAACAAAGATAATATTATTCTCCTCATTCTGTCTAAAAGTTCAAGTTTAATTGTATCCACTCACAAATGTATCTATGTCAATAGAAAACAGTTTTTTCTTGTGAACAATGGGATTACCATAAAGCTGTTCTCTGCAGCTTCCCTTTCTTACTTAATTGTGTATCAGGACATCAGTCTGATCAAAATATCATGGTCTATCTCATTTTTTTTAATAACAGCAGAATACTCCATGGTATGGTTTAGCCTTAATTTATTCTACCAGTCATCTGACAGTAGACATTTGGGTTGATCCTAGCACTTTGCCACTCCAGAAAGCATCTCTGAGCATCTGTGCCTGGATACCTGTGCTTCCATTTCTCTAGGAGGGATCCCCATATACTGGGCTGTTGGGTTGATGGGAACATCATTCAAAATTTGAATCAGTAATATCAGATTTCTGAAGACTATCTTATACAGATCTCTTCTTTCACCGGCAGCTGTGGATGTTATCAATCTTCTGAACTTTTGCCAATTTCATTGGTGAAAATGTTGTATTATTTTAATGCACGTGTACCTGACTGCTAATAAGACTTAGCATCTTTTATTTACTTTGTGCTTCCACTTGTATGATTTGTGACTTCTTTTTTTGACCCTTTTTCTACCTGGTTATCTTTTTCTTGTCATTTCAACTCTCTTTACATTTGGGGGATATCAATTCTTTTTCTGTCATGTATTGTAAATATTTTCTCTGAGTCTATCATTTGACTGCTCACCACACTTAAGGTGCCTTTTGCCATATCAAAATTTTAAATTTTTGTGTAAGAAAACCTGTTAATTTTGTGGCCTATTTATTTGCTCTGTTACTTTAGAAGTTCTACCACATCTTAAATTAATAGTCACATAAAGCATTTCCAACGCATTTATAGTTCTTCTTAAAAATGTAGACCTTTATTCAACATGGAACTTACATGTGTGTCCATTGCAGTGTCTGTTTGTCTATATTTGCTCCTACATGGATGCTGACTTGGTGGGCGCCCAGCTGAGCGAAGCCACTTTGCTCACTGAGAGGCAAGGCCTTCCTTGTCACCTATTATTTGCCGTACGTATTTGAAGCTGTTTCTAAGCTTCTTATTCCTTGTAGATGATCTGTGTTGTTTTTATTTTTTTCTATTTCTGTGCCAGTGCAATACGGATTTGCTAACGTTAGCGCTGTAATAGTGAGTTTTAATATCAGTAGGGCACGACCTTTACTTGTTTAACGATTATTACATTTTTTTCCAAGTGAACTTTAAAATAAATTTATCAAACACTCCACCTGCCCAAATTAACCTATCCAAGGACTGCCTGGAGATGCACCAAATTGTGCTTGTGGGTTCAGTCACCTTTCTAATCTCCTTTTCTCCTCCCAGAGCATCTGTGTCTCTCCACACGTTCAAGACAGACTCTATTTCTGTTGATTTATGTCTGCCTTCAATTTCTGTGTCAATGTGGTGACTGTTAATAAAATGAAAAGCTGTTAATTGTGGTATATTTTCTTGAATCCAACCACCTCATTGAGTTCTTAGTAATTTTAATATTCCTTAGAAATTTTCTCCTGTTTCCTTGGTATGAAATCCTTTCATCTGCAAATAAGCATCCTCTCTTTTAATGTTTATGCACATAATGTTTGGCAATTAACTCACGTATTGACTCCTAAGTAATTTGACTACCATTGGTGGAGATGGACACCTTTTTCCTGATCTTTGTTCAGTGCTATTAATATTTTACCACTGAGTTTGACCTGTGCCGTTGAAATTTGGTAGCCATTTGTGTATATTTTATGTTGAAAATTGCTATAAAATTGTATCTGTTGCTTTTCCATCATCTTTTTTTTATAGTAGTTTTTAATTTTATTTATTTATTTTTGGTTGTGTTGGGTCTTAGTTGCAGTGCACGGGCTTCTCACTGCAGTGGCTTCTTTTGTTGCAGAGCACAGGCACAAGGCACGAGGGCTTCAGTAGTTGTGGCTTGCAAGCTCAGTAGTTGTGGCTCGTGGGCTCTAGAGCACAGGCTCAGTAGTTGTGGCACGTGGGCTTAGTTGTTCCACGACATGTGGGATCTTCCTGGACCAGGTATTGAAACCATGTCCCCTGCATTGGCAGGTGGATTCTTAACCATTGCACCACCAGGGAAGTCCCTCCATCATCTATTAATATATTTTTAAATTTATTGGTATAAAACTGATGTTGATAATTTTGTTTAAATAGATTGTTAGAATGGGCATATACAACTAAGGTATATTAGACATTTTATGTCTTTTACACAGAATAATCTTCACTGCCACTGACCATGGATCACGCGATCATGGATCATGTCTATATTGATTCTTGCAGCAATCCGTAAAGTTAGGCACTGTGAATAATACTCTTCCCATTTTGAAGTTGAAAGTTTAGAAGCAAAGAGATTTTACTGAAATGTCATAAATAGAGAACTGGGATCAAATCCCAGAACCGGTGATTTTTCTGGTTTCTGTTACTATCTTCTAAACATCCAGAAAGGAAAGGTTTCTTAGCTAGAACTTTTATGATACTTTTCAATAAAAATAATTTCATATATTAATGAGTTAGTTAAATTACCACAGTAAACCTCTTAGGTAGCATTATTAATACAATTATTTGGAAAAACTCAGACAGGATTAGTGATTTACTTAATTTCATGAAACTTACAAAGAGAAAACTGAGTTTAAACTTTGTTCTCTCAGAAGTCCAAAATCTTCCCGTTACATTACTAAGAAAGTACAGGTTGTCACGTGGATGCAGGAAAATGTAATTATGGTTCTAACCTTCCGACCTGCAGACGCACGCGTGGGCGTGCCTTCATGGGTGTGTCCATCATTCTCTGCTCAGTGGTACGTCTGCCCAGTGGAACCCCACACCAGGACACAAGAGCACAAACTACCCATATCTGAACAGGAAGACTCAATTTCACAGAGGTTATGTTGCAAGAAAGAAACAAGACACAAAAACGTGCATGTTGTGTGTTTCCATTGTATAAAGTTCAAGAACAGAAAGACTAATGGGCATCAGTGGAAGTTCCCACAGTGGTTGCTGCTTAGGAGGAGTAGGAAGGAACATTCTGGAATGCCGACTGTGTTCTGGTTGGATGTTTTCTAGATTGACATGGTGATAATATGGGTACATGCATAGTGAAACATTATAGAGTTGTACACATAATACTAGATCATGTTACCCAGTTTACTGCATGGATGGTACATCTAGGCAAAAGAGCTTTAAAAAAATATTTGCTTTGTATTTAAATAAAAGGTATTGCCTTCGGTGAGGGGGTCCTTTGACTGGCTGTGAAAGAGACTTTCCTGTGGTGTGTATGCACGTGTGCACACATGTATGTACCAAAGTCTGGTGATAAAATACGTATACAATTTAAAGCAGAATCTACTTGTTTGGTTAATGTTACATGGCAATTTAGCTCTTTAGAAATGTACAAACCCAAAGAGTTATGTGGGGTAGAGGGTACTGAAGTTTTCCGTATTGCTGGTCTAAAATATATGGAAACGTCTGATGTGTGTGGTAGGGAGATGATGGTGCATGTTGATTATAAATTCTCTGAAACACACAGAAAGGAACTTTCAGTAGTCATGAAGACACACTTGTTGCATGCTCCATGCTCTAAAAAAACTCAGCACACAAACACGTGAATTTGTAAAATGCATAAATTAAGACGTCATTTTGGACATTCTTACAGCAGTAGGTCCAGCCCTTGCCTGACAATGTCCAGTAGAAGGGAAGGTCATTTCTGGAAAGAACCTCATCAGAGTGAGAAAGCCTGCAACAAAAGTCTTGTTGTCTTCCGTCGGCTTGGGTAGATTACAAATCCACTTCTGAATCAATCCCTCTGATCAGGATAACGTCTCTGCTGACTTTCTTAGGCCCACCTGTTTCTGACCAATTCCATGTGCAGGGGAGGAGGTTATCCTGATAAACACAATCCATCCAGGGCCCACTCCTTCCCCTGGACCCTGATGGAATATATGGGGGGACCCCAATGTCTACTTCAAAGGGCAATTCTTCCAGTCACAGAAGCATTCTTCACAGTTGGAACTATAGGTTCCTTTAATTCAGAGCAAATTGAGTGCAAACATCAAAATGCATCTTGTGTGCTATTGAGCGTGATCGTTTGTTGAATACCAGCACACCGTCTCTAGGTCTCAAGTAACCCGCAAAAGGGGGCACCATGGCCTGAGAGCAGGTTGACCAGAAAGACAAAGGAGGGACACTCTTCCCGGGGGAGCATGAGGGGGACCAGGAGTAAGAGGAGACCTGGGGTCCTAGGAGAGCTGGGGTCCTGCTGTCCCTGACCAGTGAGAACCATTGTCCACAGTGAGAGATACTGTTCCCTCACATCCTGGGGTCTGCACTCCATATGAAAATATTTATAGCTGTGCGTAAGCCACTTACGCTTATTATTGATTCCTGGTCTGTGGCGCCGTTGCTAGAATGGATGCGTCTCTTTGGATGCTTGGAACGTCAGTGGACATACAGTCAGATTCTGCTCCGGACTCACTTTGTGACACTTGCGGTTACCTAGGCTGGTGTGTAATACTGATGCTCTTCTCCAATTTACTCTCTACTCTTGCCTTCTGATTCCCTCCTTTAGCTGCAGCACAAACGTGTACCAGAAAAGGATGCCATTTTACAGCGCTCGTAATTATTTCTTTTGAAAACTAAAATATTTCATGATATTTCTAATTACTTCCTAATTCATCTTTTTTGTGACGCTTAGGTATACGTGTCTTGGAGGGAAACACAGGGTGGGGAGTATTTCACAGAACTTTGAAAACTCTCCAGGATTTCCCTGTCCCTCGGCTAGATTTCCACTCTTCGCAGTAACTACCCCAGACACTAGCCCTCATCTTTCACTCTCTGCCCCTCCCCCGAAAGCTGCACAAAGCCTGTCCCTGTGGCTCTGGGTCTTCCTTCCACTCGGGGAGCTCTCTCTCTCTCTCTCTCTCTCTCTCTCTCTTCATCTCTCTCTCTCACTCTCTCTCCCCACCTCCCTGCCTCCCAGCCTCACAGTTCTTCCTAAAAGGCCAGGGACCCACCTGACACACACAGAATCCCCAGATGACGGGGAAGGATAAAAAGCTGTGTGCAAACCCAGAACTCTCGTGCATGGGGATCAGAGGAGGAACAACTCTTAGCTCTCACACATTTGATAAATTTTGTCCATGTCCCAGGATGATACAACAGCCCAAGTGCAGTTACTTTACATTTTGCTTGAATATTCTATTCTGTTTAGAAGGTTGGGGCTCTTAAAGACTTAGACCCTGTGCATGAATTACTCTGTAAAGCATCGGGTGCTGTACAAACGCCAGGCACTCACTCCAACCGTTATGCAGAGCAATGCGGACTTACTTTTCTAGCCCTCCCGTTGGCATGATGCCTGGCCCACACAGACATTCCGTGACAGTCACGGCTCCTACACCCGGAGCGTTTACTGTGTTCCAGGCCGGCTCTGGGCACTGTGTGAGTGTGAATGCTTTGAACCTTCAGAGCCCCTATGCAGGAAGTAATGATATTATTCTCATACTACAGATGAGTGAAATGAGGCACAGAAAGGTCACATAAATCATCCAGGATGACACTTACAGAAAGAGGCATCACTTGGATTCAAATCTAGACAGTCTGAGGCTGGCACCCTTACTTCCACGGTAAATGCTTGGTGATTTTATTTTAGCTTCGGACGGTAAGGTAAGGTAACGTAAGTACTAAAAGCAAATCCAGGCAAAACTGGTCCCAGATAGAGATGCCAAAAAGCTGTTAAGAGGAGGAAAATTTGAGAAGAGTAAAGTAAGATCTTATCTCCTCTTATGGGTGCTCCCAGGACCCTGGGGGCGGTGTCCTGCTGAGGCGCTATTTCCTCTTCCTTTTCATCTCAGGAGGAGGCAAGAATCAGGAATGTGAGAAGGAAGGACATTGAGATCTCCTACTACCGGGGCCCCTCGGTGCCTCCAGCGGGCGGCCAGGGGCGGCCAGGAACGTGCTGGGACACCACGGCGAATACTGTGCCCACCAGAACCCCAAGTGCTTTCAGGGAGACTTGACAAAAATGACTGTCAAGTACAGCTGTTTTTAATGTCAAATAATTTTTAAAGAGTTAGATTATAGAATGATAAAACGTTGACAGTAAGTCAGTTGGACTTGCTCAGAGGCAACTTGACTTCTAAAATCAACAACTTCCTGGGGTCCCCGTGTTCGCAGGCACCCGGCTGGATGTGGCAGTTACCGCCACCTGGTGGCTGAGAGTCTAAAACGCCAGTAGCTCAGAGCTGACTTCAGGTCGAATCTGCAAGAGGGGTCAGTGGATTGAAATACCAGCTAGGGAGCCGGCAGACAGCGAGAAGGGATAATACCATTCGTGTGTGTGTGTGTGTGTGTGTGTGGCAATCTTTTCTACATTCAGGGGAGGAGTAACAAGGTCTAATCCTCTACAATCTACAAATTCCCCACATTCTCGATTTTCCGTGTCTTTTGTTTAGCTCCAGGCCTGGCCTGTGGTTGAAAGGGCGCTGCTTCCTGGCCGCCCCTCGCCCCACCCTGTTCTTCACCAGCATAAGCACCTGTCTTCAGCGCATGATCATTTAGGGTTAAGAGAGTGAGATGGAGAACAAGCGCTATATTGACTTTGCAATTATTTCATAAAATAAAAGTAAATAACAGAGCCCTTACTGGAAAATTCAATGTAGTAGAAAGAGGAGAGAAGCACAGAAGTAAGGAGTCTTTTTTGAAATGAGTTAAGTTATAGTCATGCTCTTAGGCACCTTTCCAGCAGGAAGTGATTACTCCTTGTAACCTGCACTGCACACAGGGAGACAGGCCCAGGTGGCCCTGAATACTCCCAGAAATAAGTGGTGGACGGCGACCTGCCTGGGCTGTGTTTGCAGGGGCACAGACCACGTACCATTAGGGTCAAGATGAGGAAAGCAGGGAGCACAGTAATCAGCATACGTTCCTCCTGGAAAAATGGCTTGTAGCACTGAACTTGATTATTAGTAAAATCACATTTTAACGAGGCAGTCAGGGAGGGCTTCCTGGAGCAGACGCCTCTGCCCGTGGTGCGTGCAGAGTGGCATTCTGCCCGGATCTGTGATGAACCTGAGGGTGGTTCCTCAGGCCCACCTCCGGCTTCTTTATTTTCCTCACCCCTTCTTTTCTTTTGCACACACACCCCACACACACGTTTCCCTTCTCGGTCTACAGATGCTTTAGCAAACCAAACTTTCTCATAAGTGACCCACTGTCATGATTTTTTTAAACACGCACTTTATGGTCAATATGTAGAAATGTTAATGTTGCTTAGTTCAGATATTCGAAATAATAAGTTACAATTAGATTAAAGAAAATGCACATGTAAAAATGTATATGCTCAAGTCTCATTTCCAAAAAGATGAAATTGATATCAGTGTGTCCCGTGATCAGGCTAGGTGTAATGTCGACCACTGACACCACCAAGGGACAAAGAAGTGACAAACTGGTTCTAAACCCAGACCAGCCTGGATGCGGGGCCCTTACCCTAAATGCTGTGCCATGCTGCTTCTACTGCAGGACTGAAAATAAAGATTTTTCTTACAGTGTGGAAAAATGACCATTTAATCCCTGAAGCATGTGTTAGAATTCAAAGCCATTAGCCAGTGTCCTGCACTGTGATAAATTTTTAATATATCCATTACACAAAAACCGAGTTTTTAGTTTCCCTTAATTGCTTAGTGGTTAATGACTTCCAAATAAGATGAGATATTTATGAGTTTTTACCTTACGCCACATCCTTCACAGATTACTATTTATTTATGGTAAACATAATTCCTAAGTGTCTCTTTATGGAGGTAAAAAGCACTTTGTAATATTTAAAGCACTATTACTATATAATGATTTGTTCCTAGAAAGTTGTTCTCTTACTGTTCTTATTCATTTGTATGTGGCCATGTCAAACACTGAACAATGTGTGTTATAATTTTCTGTGGGTACAAGGCCCCTGACTCTGGGTCAGCAAACGGCTTCACTGTGATGGCAACCCAACCCCCTGGTGGGTACATTATGCTCACCCTCAGATTCTTAACTTTACCACATGGCTGACTATTTAACCCAATGGATGTAAGAGCAAGAAAACTGGGGCAACTCAGTTCCCTGAAATACACTCCCAGTTATACACAGATCTCCTGATTCACTCATCTTTCTTCTGGAAGATGGCTTGTCTTCTATTTACCTTCTTTTATTTTATTAAGTAAATGCCAGTGTTCTGCACTTGAAACAACAGTTGTAGAATGTGTATTTGGAATTTTTTTGTGGTAGTTGATTTGGGGTGGGGAGGGAATGGTATCTGATGAGTGATTGCTAAATGTAGATGATTTGTCCTTTTGTTGTAGCCATTCAAGTTTCATTAAAAAAAAAACCCCAGGGCCTCCCTGGTGGCGCAGTGGTTGAGAGTCCGCCTGCCGATGCAGGGGATACGGGTTCGTGCCCCGGTCTGGGAGGATCCCATATGCCGCGGAGCGGCTGGGCCCGTGAGCCATGGCCGCTGGGCCTGTGCATCCGGAGCCTGTGCTCCGCAACGGGAGAGGCCACAAGAGTGAGAGGCCCGCATACCGCAAAAAGAAAAAAAAAAAAAAAAAAACCCCAAAACTCCAAGAAAAATGGCGGACTTATTTTATATTGACTGGTAGTACCCTGGGGGCTGTGCTTGATGGAATTTGTTTTTATTTCATTGTAACATTTAAAATCTGAGGAATGTTCAAATATATCAAATGGCAGCCCACCATCAGGCCAATTCACAACCCTTCTTTATTTAAATTAGGGCCTCCATATTTTTGGTTGTATGACCACTAGTCATCTAAGTAGAGTTTCTTTGGGAATTTCCAGAATCATTCATTTTAATTACTTTACTGAGCCTTATGGGTACCTTCATAATAACGTGAAGACATAGATAATTTCAGTTTTTGCGTCAATTATTTTGCTTAAGTTACCTTCAGTTAGGTCTGCAATTAGGATCTGCTTTTCTCAGTTATTTTATTGATTGATATACTTGAATGTATTTTAAGTAATTCTTCACATTGAGTATCTTGAAGCGAGCAAGTCTGGAACGTGGTGCCTGTAGGATTCCGTGATGAGTGACTTTCTCATCTTCACCTGGGTTCAAGGGAAAGCTTTTGCATCCTGTAATTCCTGCTATAACTCTCCACATAGCCTTGGTATGAGAAAGCTACTCAGAAATCATTATAACTGAACTGAACATAGCGATAGAACAAAAACCTGACAACAAGCAATTATGCTAATCATATGGTGTGTGGGTCTATATGAGCTGTGTGAGTGTGTTTGTCACTGTGTCGAGTTCATACTCCAAACACAAGCAAAACAGCGATGATAAGCATTAAAAAATGAGAATCATTTGTTGACTTTGTCCATGGTCCAGCCGCATCATCTGGGGAGCACTCACCACTGCCTTCCTATCAGCAGACTCCTCATTGCTCTTTGGCTCTTAATTCCAGTATGTTTAATATTTTCTTACTTTTATCTGATGATCCTCCTCCAATCATGATTCTCTTGTTCAGTTCAGTTAATATAATTAACTCAGAATAATGAGGGATTAAGGAAAAGTTGCATCCAAAGGGAGTGCCCATAAATTGTGTTTATAAATCTTAGGACACTAATTAGGTCCTGCCGAGGACTTGGCAAGTGCTGTCTCCTGCGGGGCCCCAGACTGCCGCCCCCGACTCCCCGCCCCGCAGCCCACTGACACCTGCAACATGCACAGGGACTGGAGGTCTCCAGGGCCCCCAGGGTCCCCCAGGAGCGGGGAGCTCTGGACCACTCCTCCACTGCAGCCGACTTTATCTGGCTTAGTTCCTCGTGATTCTCCATCATGTCTTTTACCAAAAAAAAAAAAAAAAAAAACCAAGAAAACTATTTTAAAATAATAGGATGACCACACCTTGTGTTGTAAAGATTACTGCTGTGTTTCATTTGGACTAAGGTAGAAGACATTCATGAAGCAGTTAGGACATCATTGTCTGCCGGCTCAGGGAAGAGGCTCTGGGGGCTTAAATGGAGGAGCAGGTGGAGGGGATAGAAAAGGTGAAAGGACGGGGGTGGGGGGAGCACTGCAGAGGGACGGGGTTAGTGGCTCCAAAGGACCATTTCCTGCTCTCCCTAGTGGCTCTGGGGGCTGACCACACCCCCCTGGGTCAGTCTGCCTTACAGCTGCTCCTGCCTTGCTGACAGTTGACAGATGTGGCCAGGGTCATCTGAAGATACCTGGTGCCTTGTCCAAGGGCCTGCTTCACTCATGTCTTGCCACTGGGCCAGGAGCTGAAACAGGTGAGGGGTGGCTGCAGCCCTCTCTCCACACAGCTTCTCCCCACAGCTGTCCCAGGTTCTACCAGGCGTGGTGGCCTTGAGATAACCAGAAGTTTTACCTGTCTGGCTTCCCCAGGAGTGATAGTCCATGTGGACCTGTACAGAGGTAGTAAGACATCATATAACCTCACGGTGGAGCCACACAGCATCAGTTCCACTGCATCGTGCTGATCAAAAGAGAGTCATGGGCCTGGCGAAGCCTCGGGAGAGGGGACCACACAGAGCAGGCATCCCAGGCGGCAAGGCTTGTCGGAGGCCAACCCTGGAAGTCCAGTTACATGGCAAGGCTTGTCGGAGGCCAACCCTGGAAGTCCAGTTACACCCACGGAAGGTGGGTGCCCGTGGCTCCAGGGACCACAAGCCTGAAAGGCCAGAGCCATCGCTGTGGCTGAGATCACCCAGGATCAAGGGTAGAGAAAGAGAAGAGGGCGTGGGATTGAGGAGCGCCCACATTTGAGAGCTGGCCATGAGTGGGAAGGAAACAAAGAAATGCTCTTTAGGAAAGTAAGAAGGATTCGGGAAGACTCCATATCATGGAAGTCCAATCAGCTTCATCCTGAGGACAAAATGTCCCCTCCACGAGAGTCTCAATCCCCCGATGGTCCCAACCTTATTCATGGCTCTATCCCCACCCCTGGCTCAAGGCCTTTCAAGAGTAGAAGGCGTTCAGTAAATGTTGGATTGAACAGCTTCGCAGATGAGTCAGATCCTTCAGGCTCCTCCAGGTCCGCCGACCAGACATAATGCAGCCACCGCTCCAGGCATCTGTTCCTCACCTGCATGGGACTGTGCTCAGGGCAGCCTTCATGCCACAGTCCCACCCAGACCCCAGACTCTTCTTCTCCTCTCGTCCCACATGGGACAGAGCTGCAGGTTGCCAGGTGACCTCTTCCTACGCTTACTCAGCCCATTGCCCAGGCCCTCCTCTTGGTGGACACTCAATAAATAATTAGCAACTTAACTTGAATTGCCTTTTCAGTACAGGTTTAAATACTTGGCAGGAGTTGCCATCTCCACAAGGTCACAGTTTCGTAACTGATTCCCAGAAACCATCAGTGTCGAGGTACAAGCCCTTTGCTGAGCCCACGGTTCTCTGGCAAGTTTATAAAGACATGAGATGACACTGTCCCCACCTTGAAGTTGCTGTAGAAATTTTATAAATTCATTTCTTATGAACAAATATATTTGACACCTACTATGTGTTGTCTGTTTGGGGTGCTCGGGAGACATGAGGAACAAACTGACAAAAATACATGGCTTTTCTGGAATTTACATCCTAGCAATACTCAGATAATAGCATTATAAATAACTAAATCACACTGCATTTCAGAAAGGGTTCAGTGCTGTGAAGGAAAAAAAGCAGATGAAGAATGACAACGAGTGCTGGCCAAAGGGGTGGTTAACATTCTATATAGGGGGTGGGTGTGGAACTGGGACAGGTAAGCAGTCTCGCAGGCAAAGAGGGAGCAAAGCCAGCCTCACAGCACCAGGGGACATGTGTTCCAGGCAAGGAACAGGCAGGGCACAGACATTGAAGCCCCAGGTGCATGAAGAACACAAAGAGTCTTGGAACCCGGAGAACAACGTACATATTCTGACTTAAAAAAAATTAAAAAGGAAGAGGGTTGGTGCTCCAGGCAAGAAAAGAGAGCAAACAGCCAAGGACGTGGAAATCATTGTGGTCTGCACACATGATGAGGAAACCTGGAAAATCCAGACGTCACCCGAGAGCTGAGCTGCGTTTCGCTGGTCTCTTCTGCTCCTGCCTTCTTTCCGGAGATCTGGGATCTGGACATGTATGTCACTCACTCATTCCCTGAATCACCATTCATTCATTCAAGGAGGATTTATGGAGAGCCTCTGATATTCCAGAGTGGGATAGTGGACTCGATGCAGGGCCCCTTCATGTATGGTCTCCTGTGATAAACATATGTCAAATGCCCAAAAAGTCAATCAATATCTGGGTACCGAGTGTGGACAGTGTCTCAAGGAAGAACACTTAGCAGACGGGATGGCGAGGAGCCCGTCTGGAAGGGAAAATCATAGAGGTTCCCTGTGGGAGGAGGCGTCTCTTCTGAAACCTGAAGCAGGGGGACGAGAAATGTATTCAAGTCTCTCATTTACCAACATAAGCCCGACTCCCAGGAAAAATGGAGCAGCCTTCACAGCCACCGTCGGGGAGAATGTTCTGAGCAAGAACACTTGCCTTGCAAGTCAGTGCAGGGGTTTTCTGTTTCTGTCTATACCGTGAAACGACACTGGGATTTTGAGGAAGAAATGATCTTTTGCCCCACCCGTGATACACTAGTGGCTGAATAGAGAGTTCCTGTGAGCCCACACACGCGGGTATGCCCCATGAGGTCCCCAAGTTCATTTTCCTGATCTGGACAACGGAGGCAATCCTATCTGTATAACTTTTATGAAGGTGAAATGAGGCAATGTCTGTGAAACGCCCTGACCCAGAACGTTGAGCAGATTTTCAACGTGATGTGGGCAGAAGCTTACCAGCACTTATGAGGCAGAAGGATGGGGTGCAGCAGCTGTGCTGGGGGCGCCCCCACTTCCCTCCCCGCTCGTTTCCAACAGGCTTCCTACCAGGAGGCTCACCCAGGTGGACAGCCCACCCTGCCACCCGGTGAACTTGCAGGAGAGCCCTCCCTAGCGTCCCCGGATGATGCAGTGGGCCTCCATGGCAGCAGCTGCTCTGCTGGGTCAACTTTAGTTCTTAGAGTGTAGGAAGCTGGTCTGACTCCTAAGCTAGTAGGAAGATGAGGAAGGCATTCCCCGATTCTGCTCCAAAAATGGAGCAATGTCTGGTCTCCACCGTTTGTCTCACTCGGGTGCAAACTCAGGAGGAGCAGTCAAGACAGAGACTTACCTGCTCCCTCGGTCCCCGCAGGAGACAATTTCACCGCTGCTGTCACCATGGTGGCCGTCACGGTGACAGGGGCAGTGGGTGTGTCCCAGGGTGTGGCCGGCTGTGCAGTCACCACCCATGGTCACCACATCAGCCCCACGCAGCATGCTCTGCAAACAGACTTAGTCCACTGACCTCATGAACTTGCCGGGGTCCAGGTCACATCGCTTCCAATACATCTGTTGGAGTGAGACCGTCCCCAGACCTCATCCTGCCCAGATGCCTGCAGGGTGTGCTCGGCAGGTGTGCGGAGACCTGCTCAGTCCCCATGATGACTCCTCTGCCCAGGCACCGGCTGCCGGACCCCCAGTCCTCTGCAGACTTGCGGGCTGCCACGTTCCTGGTGTGTCTGTCAGGTTCTCTCTGACCGTGATGCTCTTGCTTCTCGGGACGCTGGCAAAGGGGTCACGTCGCCGAGGTTCCTTGCCTCAGAGAACATCCAGAACAGGCTTCTACTGGGAAAAGGGTCACTCCTGCTGTGGCGTTTCACCTGAGCGATGACAGAGCAGGTAAATCACTCATGACCCAGGGAGGAGCAGGCCCAGCCCCGCAGCAGCCAGGAGGACATGCCCGTGGGACCCGTGCGAGGCTTCTGGAGCCCAGGCGGACTCGCTCAGTGTGGAGGTTTCCCTCCTCCTCGGGACATTTCCAGACATCTATACACAGATGTGTGGTGAGGGTAAATGTCCTCACGTGGTCCAGCTCATCTCGTGCGTCTCTGCTCGGGGCTGTATCCCATCCTAGGTGATGCCACAAGTATCACCTGGCGGTTTGTGCTGCGACCCCGTGATCCCAATGAGACGTGCCCTGCACGCTGCAGGCGTGACTCCTCTGTACGAAAAGCCTTTCGGTGAACGCCCTTGCTCTTCCACACTCGCAAAAGTAAACATGGACGCGGTTCCCAGCTCCTTAAGGAGGCGCCTTGCGAGGCTCGCGCTCCCCTCTTTACCTCACCGAGGGTTTGCTAAATCTCCCCCCACCCCTCCATCCCCTCTGGGAGCGAGGCCTGGGGTGTGGCCGTGCGAGGGGGATGGACAGACAGCCCCGCTGCGCTCCGTTCAGGTGGAGATGCCGGGGAGGCCGCGGCCCACCAAGCTCAGGAGCTCTGAGCCGGTGGCAGAGCTGAGACGCACGTCTTAGGGTCATTGTCCTGTACAGGCTCTCACAGCTGCCATCCGGACTGAGCCCCTGAGGGAGAGGACACAGGGGTCCTGGACTCTGGTGCTGCTCCAGGTCCCGTTTGGTGTCACCTCCCCATTTCCAGTGGCCTAAGGCTCACAGCGGTGGCCCCCAAGGGACTAGTCCTTGGTCAAGGGTAGTGCCCCCAGGGTTACGCCCCTCCCAGGGGACCTTCAGCGGGTGGGCCCTGGGGGGGCTACACCAGCTGTCAGAACACACCTTCCAGCCATTGTGTGCAGTGCGGGAGGCGTCCTTCCGTGGAGCCCTCCCGGGGTAAACACCCTAGGACGGCCAGGGCTGGCAGCACCGGAAGCGCTCACAGCTCGTGAGGACTCAGTCCTTTTAATTAGGACTTTGCAGTCAGAGCTTTCACATGCCTTTCCGTGGTTATTGTAATTACCTCTGAGGGGCAGCTTTGACATCAGTGAAGTGGCATCCACAGATTTTC
This sequence comes from Mesoplodon bidens, assembly GCF_964165515.1. Taxonomy (NCBI): domain Eukaryota; kingdom Metazoa; phylum Chordata; class Mammalia; order Artiodactyla; family Ziphiidae; genus Mesoplodon; species Mesoplodon bidens. The sequence goes on from NC_138170.1 coordinate 87,817,858, forward strand.
AGTGACAGGAAATGTCCGATTCGAGCTGCACCCCTTTGCCCTTGCTATGACCACTGCAGTGTACAGACGAGGACCATCACAACGCTGGCAGGACAGCAGGGAGAAAGGGCAAGGGCTGCACAGGCCAAGTCTGGAAAATCGTGCATTTAATAAGCAAATCTCAGCTGCAGCGATCTCTAATGTATTGTACCGTGTCGCCAGAAGTATAGCAGGTGCGGCAAAAACACTCTGCGGATCTAGATAATAGAATAGGTATTCAACATCCAAAAAGAAAACAAGCAATTGTCACAAGGGCTGTAAAATCAGATGGCTTACACGTTTAGATAAAACAAAATAAAAATAAGGATGACATAAATAAGTGACAAGAAAAAACACATGTTGAATTCACACAGAATCTTTGCAGTAATTTAGGTCAATCCTGCTTGCTAATGCCTTTGCCTAGGAGGGGCTTCTTCTGGCTTTGGCATCACTGGTGCAGTAGGAGAAGGTAAGGCATGGAAGCTTCCCGTCCTGGGAAACTGGGGGTCGGTGGAGGGGAAAGACAGTCCTGCCGAGAGAATGCAGGTAAGCAGGCCTGGGAGGCGGTCAGGATAGGATGGCGCTCGATGGAGGACAGTGTGCGTAGACTCGAGGGGTGCTTGTGGGTCGTGACCTCACACGGGGACAGGATGCTGAGTCTGTCCCTAAACACCTGCGCAACCTCTGGGGGTGCTGGACCCAGGGGCAGACAGCGGGGCCAGGCTCCTCTCTACCCCTCCACCTGCCTCCCCCGTCCCGGAGTCGGGGTGCAGGCTCCGTGCCCCACACGAGGGCATTCTGAAGCCGGGAGTGAAGCTCTCCACTCACCCGCATCCAGAGCACGCAGAGGACAAGCCAGCCTGCGGGTCACGTTGACGGGAGTGAAGCTCGGCCACCGGCCGGCGATGCCTGCACCCAGACCCCTCCACAGACATCCTCCACAGACAGTCTTCAGGAAGGAGCAGATTCTGAGAAGGTTCTGGATGGGTTGATTCGTCAGGGTCAGTGGTGGCGCCTTCGGGGAGCCCAGGGAGAGGCCCGGTCATCGCGGGCGTTTCCTGTTCCCCCACGTGCTGGGGTGCGGCCGCCCTTCCACCTGCTTCACTGCCACCCCCGTGGCACCCAGTCAGCTCGGAGGGCCCTCTTCCCTCCGAGAACTAGAAATAAGTTCAATACAATCCTTTATTCTCAGAAAACTAGCTCACAGTCTGCTTTAGTTTAAAATATCTTGTTACTGTAGTTGCTGTCATTCACAACGGCGTCAAAAAGTTAAGAAATGCTGAGAAGACCCTGCAGAGTAAAGAAGATTAAAGCTCTTCGGAAGGTCCTCTGTCCTGGGCCTGGAGATCAGCTCTGCCTTCTGAGACCAGCGGCGCCGGCAAGCTACTCTGGGGATTTTCGATGCTCAGCTCTTCACAAAGGTGGTGGACTTTTCTCTAATGGGTCAGACAGTAAATATCTGAGGCTTCACCAGGCAGCCGGTCTCTGATGCAACCCCTCAGCTCTGCCTGGTGGCACCAAACAGCCACAGTCAGCACAGCAGCGACTGGGTGGCTGTGTGTCAATAAAACTTTATGTACAAAAGGAGACTGAAGTCCAGATGTGGCCCCTGGACCACTGTTGCAGAACCCTGCATGACTGCATGAGGTAGATGGTGTTTGACATCACCAGTGGGGCTCCCTGGTGATCCGACCCCCTGCCAAAGCCCGCATCGCCATCTTAGGCCTCCAAATTTTATTCACAATCCTTCTTTGCCAGCGTTGACTCTTCCTGACCCATGTGCCAGATCCTGGGCTGGTGCCTCCTAAGCATCGTTCAGTGGACTGTAGTTCTCAGCACAGCTGTGTGAAGTAGGAGTCGTGGACTCTGTTGTCTAGACGAGGAGACTCAGGCTCCCTGAGGTCAGCTAACGGGCAAAGATCACGCTGGGCTGACCCACGGCTGCTCCCTCTGACCCCACGGCCACCCTCTCAGCCACCACACTGTCCTCTGGGCAGTGGAAGGTCCTCCTGTCCCCAGTAAAACCACTGGCTGCAGGATGCAGGGCAGGTTTAGGAACACATAATAAACCCAACCCTGGACGTACTGAATTCGCAGTGTCGGGAAAACATGTGACGCTTCAATTGCTTATATTTTTTTAATTTTTCCAGAAGCTAGGAGGGCGTGTCCTGAGTACTTGAGTGTAGCTGTCTAAGTCGTGGAGCTTTCACTCATGGGGATGGATCTAATTTTAATCAGGGTCTTATATATAGAAGCTATACTGAATGCACCGCCCAGTGTAAAGGAAAAAGAAGGCAACCAATTACCATAAACGCTTTATCTAGCTCTCTCTAGCATATTCCCCTAAAAGAGGAAAAGTGAGTTTTCCCAAGGAAGCAGGTGCACACAGGGTGCTCGCTCAGGGCCTCAGACCAGCACTGGTCCCCCCAGTGAGACAGCCACATGGGGTCACACAGGGACACGGGGTTCCTCTAGCCAGTCAAATGCGACACAAGCCACAGAGCTCACTTGCAATTTGAAAGTGTTTAACTTTGGTTTCAACCAACAATTGCTTTAAAGAAATGTGTATCCCTCATTATCTTCAATGATTCCTCCTGCCTTGGTATAAAAATGCATCACGCATATTTAGCCTAATCTTTTTATTGAAATTCATTGAGTTGTTTGTTTGTTTTCCCTGAAATGAACCACAGAAGGCACACACAAAATTCCATCTTTATTCCATGTTATTTCATAAGGTGATTGGTTGGGGCCTCAGATCTGGCAGGAGTCTCTGAACAATTCACCTCCCCAAACATCTATTCATTCTGCAAATATGCAAAAGTACAAAAACGATGAATAAGGAATTCTTGAGAGTCTATCACACCTTCCTGTTAAAAGATTTGAAAGCTGTATGAGGAACATGTTGTCTAATCCCTATTAACTCTGTTCCCTCTGATAAGTCTTGCTTTTAAAAAAACCAGCACCTTTTCATAAGGAAAAGAAATCCAAAAATAAGAGCATAGTGAACACAAACAGAAAGCAATTGCTCATATGCCATGGGCAGAAATGAAGAGGAGAAAAAACAGAGTATTAACAAAGTTTTCTTATTCCTCCAAAGTTCAGGATAACAAAAGAGGGAGGAAGAGAGGCCATCCATCTGGGAGCAGCCTCAGGGTTTATTTTTCACTCTCTTCTCACGTCGTGATGCAGCAACCCCCGTTCCTGGTGTGGAAAATAAACCCTCCTCCTAGCGTCGCTGATGCCCTGTCCTGCCGTCTCCGTCGAGCGGGTCCTGAGTGGACCGCAGAGCGCGAAGCTTCAGATCTGCCATGGTCCATGGCAACATACTTATTTCCCTCCACTGATACCACACGGGAGCTTTTGCACAACGACGCCGTTAAATCACATTTTCTGAAGATTGAGTCATTCTCGTCTTAGGTATAAAATGTAATCATCAATAAACAAAAGGAGATGACATTACAGAACATGAGAAAAGAAGTAGGTAACTTCCAGTAATAAAAAGGGTTACAGATATGACCTAATGTATTGTTTTCAACGTCTGACACTGAGGATTTTATAATTGGGCTGAACGACCTGCGAGCCTCCTCTGGAGGGGTAAGATTTCTCCTTTAAGCAGTGACGATTGCTGTGGATTGAGAACTTTGGGTGAGAATAAGTAGACTTATGAATTATCCAGGCACAGTATCAAAAACCTCTCACTGCCTGCCCACCCTGGACCCCAAAGTCTCTATCCAGGCTGGCCCCTGTATTGCGGATAATGGTGCCCAGTGGAAGAGGCTGGGGTGGGTGCTTCCTAAGTTACACTCAAAGGCTTTACTGTTGTGATTGCAGGATGACCTAAAAACTGGACAAACCATAAGAAGCAGCAGGTATTAAATGCGTAACTGAGAGCAAAGACCTTAAACGTCTGTGATGTCCGCTTAGGCCCCAGGCAGCCAGCTCCAGTGTCAGTGTTGCCGTGGATGAGGAATGGCCGCTACTGGACCGTCCTCTGGGACATCGTGCCCACTTAAAGCGTACGCAGTGGCCACTCACTCAGGAAGATGCTGGTGTTTGAATTTGCCCTTCCAGCTTTCCCCTCTTGAGAGTATTACTTAATTCTCATTTGAAATTTTTACTTTCTGATTCTATCCCTAATATGGCGTTTGGGCCCAGTACCTTGACATTACTTGGAGTGGAGTTCCTTCCACCTTCAAAGATTGTCGTGACGGCTACCAGAGGATCTCGCCTCTGAGGAGCATGTTACTGCACTCAGGCTCCTTTGATTTGTTGTTTGCTGGTTGACTTCTTTTTTTTCTTGTTATTTCATCCATTTTGAGCTTATGATTCGCCCACTCTGCACTGTGCCTGTCTGTGCGGTTTTAAGGCAACTTGAACAGGCCATTTGTTTTCATGTTTATAATATTTTTTTTAAAGTCCATCAGTGACTCACAGGTGGATCAGGAATTCGAACCTCTCTTAAAACGATTCTCACACGTAACTGAAAAAGATTGGCCAGAAGTGATCCCGTCGTGTCAGTTTCCGCCCTTGACTGAGGGGTGGGGAAACCAGGTCCGTATTCACACCGTCAGGTGTGTACAAACTTCATGCCCACCGCTGGGAGGCACCCCTTTGCTGCCCTTTTACTTCAGCTGGAAACCAGTGTGAGGGTCGCTTCTATTCCTCTGGAAGGAGGGAGCCCAGTGTCTGCAGGACGGGTGCCCCCAGGAGCAGGGAAGGGAGAGGGGGGGCAAGTGGGCCTGGGCTGACGCGCTCCTGACTGGGTGCTGGGGACACTCTTGTGCACACGCACATACACACACACACACAAGCGCGCACACAGGGAGGCCAGGGAGGGCCGCAGTGAAGATGTGAGGCCACTCGTAATCGGCCCAGGTCACCTGACGTGACGGCTTCCAGAGCGTCGGATGATGTCCTTGTGGTCTCGCGGCCGTGGCCAAGCCATCAGTCGAGGCTGTCTCCTCTCATCCGGCCACACCGAGGACTCGGAGCTCTGGGCTAATCTTATCTGGGGAGAAGGAGGCGACGCCCTGGGGTGACACGCCGCGGCCTCACCTGGTCACAGGACCCACTGCCCGCCTTCGAGGACAGCAAGGATGAAGCCCTGCAGAGGACCCCTGACGCAGGCACGGATAGGCTCATTGTGGCTGGCGAGGGGTGATTAATATTTTAATGTGGGTCCGTGTGGAGGACATTGTAAATATGTTTGTCTTGTGGCTGCTTTGTTGCAGTGGCGGGTGAGTGTTTTTTCACCGCAAACATCAAAATCCTCACATGTAAGTCACCCCATGCAGAGATTTCTTTGAGAATTAAAGGGAAATATGCAGACTTGTGAACGTGCAGAGGAATTTTCTAAACCTCCTCTTGGGGATGGTGTCCATAGCAACAGTAGGCTCTGCTGTGAAGGAATTCTCAATTAGCACTAAATACACGGATGCTGGTATCACATTTCCATGCACAAGTTAACCATTTTTACAAGGATTTTAAGATATTTTATACTTTATGACATTACATGAAATAAATATAATTTATTTTTACACTATATTTATTATGTACAGGACTTTCATACTGACGTATACTCAACTGGAGAACTATCTTAGATATTAGGTCTGAGGTCTGGATGCAGTTAGATTCAGTAAAAGGACAAGAGCATCTACTGAGATGAAAGAAATCTGGGCTCCATTTGACCCTGGACAATTGGCTTCACCTACCCTGGACTCAACGCTTGAGGGTTCAGTTAATTAGATTGTATATATTCCAAGATGTATTGTCAAGTGAAGAGTGCAAACAGCAGAGCAGTGCAGAGCAGACAGACTACCATTTGTCATAAAAAGGAGAGGATGGGAGCCTTTTTTGTTTGGATATGCAGAGGCTGTCTGAGGATCCCTAAGAAACCGAGAACAACACTTACATACGTTGGAGGGCTGAGAATCGGGCAGATGATGAGAGATGATAAAGGAAAGATTTTTCACAGTAGATCCCAACTGCTGTCTGGTTTTAAACCATGTAAACTGCTTACCTATGAAAGTTTAATTCAAAAAGAAAATATAGATATGTTTCATCAGTGGCCCAAACCAATCAGTAGATGATAATTCTCACAACAGTTTTGAGGTGTCATTCAAGCATTTATGGCTCACCAAATATGCACATGGCTTTTTTGCCAGGATCGTGCACAAACAAGTCAGATTTCCTGCAGGGGAGGACTAGGAGGCATAAAAATAACAAGTTCATACAGTGGTGGTGTATCAGCCTGTGGGGATTCAGAGGAACTAAAATGACGGCCACTGTGAGCATGAGAAAGGTTTCTTAGGTACGTGATCCAGGAAAGGACACACCTGACGATGAAGAAAGCATGTTCAATTTGCCTGGAATCAGGAACCACCCAAGTATTTGGAATGGAGAAGCTTAACCCCAGATCCTGCTTTTCGAAAGGTTATGACTGGTGAAGCTCTCAGATGAAGTAATACAGTAATTGCTGCTATTTTACAATTTATAGAACAGATTCAGTATGAAGTACTTTAAGTGCATTATCTCTTTTAATCTTTAAACCCTATCAGTGGATGGATGGATGGGTGGATGGGAAGGTGGACGTATGGATGGATGAATAGATTTAATGTTTGGGAGAACTCACTTTGTTTTACTGTTAAAATTTCATTTTACCAATGTTAAAAATGGGGCTTAGAGGGGTAAAGCAACCAACATGTGGTCTGTGAGAAGCACACAGTGCAGAAGGATTGGGTCCTTGACACAAAGCTTTCATGCCTGACCACTTGGAAACTGCATGTTAGCCTCTCGCCCTGCCAATGCATGAGAGATATCTCCTACGTATAAGTGGCTTTCTTTTTTTTAAATTAATTAATTAATTAATTAATTAATTAATTTTATTTTTGGCTGCGTTGTGTCTTCATTGCTGTGCATGGGTTTTCTCTAGTTGCTGTGAGCAGGGGCTACTCTTCGTTGCAGTGCACAGGCTTCTCATTGCCATGGCTTCTCTTGTTGCGGAGCACAGGCTCTAGAGTGCAGACTCAGTAGTTGTGGCACGTGGGCTTAGTTGCTCCGCGGCCTGGGGGATCGTCCTGGACCAGGGCTGGAACCCGTGCCCCCTGCACTGGCAGGCGGATTCTTAACCACTGCACCACCAGGGAAGCCCAGTTTTCTAAAATCTTTGATATGGAACTCACTTTCTCTCAAGGCTTATCCAGAGACATGCATATCATGTATAAAATATCGAGCAAACTTACTCAGCAATTATTTTAAGATAGCAACGGCTGAATGTCTGGCTCTGTTGAAGGGCAGTGGGTAATGCTGCCGGGCAGCCAGTTTGCAGGAATGATTTCCTTGCCTCATCTGGTCCATCTACACACGGCCTATGTGGGCAGGAGGGACTTGTGCTCCAGGTGTGCCGGGATGGAGAATATTGTTTTATGTTAAGTCCATGTGTTCAGGTACTTATATTTCTTGTCTTTATTATAAAAAATATGGTGAAATATTATTAAATTGGGTCAGCGTTTAATTTAGTCTTAGGTCCAACGTGGAGATACAGGTGATATTCTATTTGTACTTCCCTGGTATGAGTTTTGAGCAGGACTTAATAAAGAGAGTAATGAGTAGGGATAGGTTGAGAAGAAATAAGACGAAATGTCAGGGACAGAAATGGGGCCAGCAGATGTGAGATAACCAGAAATAGTCACATCTGGCACCAGAGAACTAAACCAAAAATGTGAATTCAATCGGCTCTTCTGTATGTGTGCAAGTGTTCTAACATTTTTTCTAAAATTTATCTTAATTGTTATTTCAACCTCCCACCCTGCTGGGTCTCTCCTTTTTCCTCAAGATTTTTATCTAAGTTCTCAGGGGCTCAAGTATTACTGATGTGCATAGGGGCAGAGGCTGAGGAGGATGGGGAGACCCCTGGTTTCCCTGATGTCATTGGCCAGGGCACCCTGCAATCCCTGAGCTGTGTCATCCATGGACAGTGGTACACCGCCATCTGCTGAGGCTGGTCTCCTAGGAGGGTCCCAGTTCTGGGGTGATTTCTCCCAGACTGGTCTCTGCAGTGAATCCTTCCCTGTTCTACTACAATTTTCAGTTCAAAGATTAGAAGAGATTTTCCCTACCTTCTGCTAACCCATCTCTTCCTTGAGATAAAAGCGTGGAGAAGCCCAGCCTCCCAGGTGATGGTGAGAGCTGGACCAGGTTAGGAGCAAGGGGTCTTTGGAGCATAGATCCACTCAACAGATACTGCCGTTTCTTATTGATCTGAGGTCTTTCCAGTTTCCTTAGGCTCCTGGATTTCCTGTCTATGTTAATGGGCAATTTGCCTACTTAGAGTTTCTGGAAGGGAATAAAATGTAATCATTTAAATAGGTACGTGAAGACCCTCGTCTTCCTGAGGTTCTGTGTAGGTCATGAAGCTCACAACATCAGCTGCAGGGCTGCATGTGGTTGCCTTGTAAGGAGGTATTCTTGACCTTGGCAGACTGTCTGGCGATCTTGGGTTAGTTGCTGACAAAGGCTCTACTATTTTCACCCTTTTTAGGATATTTTAATCAGCGCTTGAAGTGAAACAAAATGGATTTTCATGAGTAAATGTCTGTACTCTACCTTCTCACCACATTCAATAACAACTAGCTCTCATGCCTGGATGTAAGTGGTGTGATAACATTTTGCTTGAAGACAGTGCTGGACATCCCATATGAGAAGCTTGTTTTTCTTTGCATTAATTCTCCAAAGAATATTCCAGTTTGAGATCTGTTTGCTATGAATCTTTTACAGGCGTTTATATATTATTAGACAATCATTTCCTAATTTTTTTATCATCCCTACATTTTTTTAAATGAGAAAAAAAAAGGGTCCAAAATTGAAGCATAAAATCCTCTGTCAGGACTGCAAACAAAATGTTCAGTTTTATTTTGATAGAAGCAGACCTGATTCCCTGCTAAACAGGCCCAACACACGACGAAGGTCATAAGGGCCTGAGAAGATGTGGGCAGGGGTGTCAGCCATGTGGCAACAGTAACTTAAACTACAGGAGTGATCATTTCAGCCAAAGAATCATGTTGTTGGGGAAAAAAAAGTGAACAAAGGAAGTAGGTTTTAGACCTTTGGGAAGAGCAAGGTGGGCTGTTCTGAAGAGCACCTGTCTTTGTTTCCAGACCGGTAAAGCTTTTAATCTGCTGCCTAGCAGAGCTTGCACTGAATTCTGTGGTCCCTGCTGGGCTGCTTTGCTCTCTGCAGATCTGGAGCCCTCGGGGCTGCTGGGGAGGACGTTTTCAGCGGGTGGTCCAGCTCCTGGTGCCCTCGCTGTAGACCCTGCCACCCCCCTTTAGAAGGTACTGGTGCCATGGAAGATGAGTACAAATCTGACTTTCCCGCTGCCTGTGCTTCTGAGACGATTGACCTCTTGGCCTCAACAAACTAGGAGGTCAGATCAAGGCTTTGGTTTGGTTTTTTTTGCTTTGTTTGTTTTTACAAAGACCAGCACATGTTACTCTGTGGAGGTTGATGGACCCGATAATTCTCTGCTGTGGAAGCTGTCTTGGGCTTTGCAGGATGTTTAGCAGAAATCTTGGCCTCTACCAGTAGACCCCAGCAACACTACGCCTCCTCCCGGGCTGTAACACCATAAATATCTCTAGATATGGCCTGTGTTCCCTGGGGGGCACCATTGCCTACTGGTCAGGAATATGGCAGAATCAGTGTTCGGGAAGGTCTGATGCAATAATTTCCTTCAGCTCTGCCTTGATCGTGTGACTTGGCTGAGGGGCTTCATCTCCATATCACATTCTTTTGCGTTCAGACTCTTGAAAAAGAAGAAAATATCGGTGTGGTTATAAAGACGATGTCTGTCTCCAGAAAGAAAGAGAAATACTTTCTAAAGGCCACGAGGAAAAGAGGCACATGGGTGTCCTTAATCCATGTGCTTGTTTATCAGAATATGATGTGCCCAGAGAGTGTTAGGGAGTGGTCAGGACACCTGCGTCCGCTCTCTTGTATCCGTGGAGGCAGATGAGTCACACAAGCCTGTAAACGTGGACAGTCACGTGCAGGCTCCATCCACCGCTTTCGGTCACTGTGGAAAAGTCCTCTGTCAACTCTAGAGCTCTATGTGAATAGCAATGTGTGTTTGGATCTCTTAGTAATCCTGCGAGTGGTCCTGATGAGATAAGAAGATACATAAGCACAGCATCCGGCCTCAAGAAGTCTGTCCTCTAGTTGAGAAGATGATATGTGAAGAGTGAGAGATAGGAGCTAGAGGCTCCATGGCCAGGACAGATCCTGCTGGATGGGTCCTGCGGGACAGTTGCTGCTGAGCAGATCCTGCAGGACCGATCCTGCTGGGCAGAGGTGAGGGCTGGGCGAGGTATGGGCTCCGAGACTGCAGAAGTCTGTCTGGAGCCACAGACACTGCAGGCTGGGGGTGCGTATTTAAATCAGAGTTTCACAGCCAGTGTGGTCCACCTATGGGAGTTACTGCAGCGGAGGCCCCCTTCTGACCTCTGCTTTGGAAGAACAGGAAGGTCTTCCTTCCTACCGAGGTGCCACGGGTGCTGGTGGCGGCTTGTCGCAGACGTGGTCCTCCGGCCTCGAAGGGAACCCTTTCCCGGAGGCAGCCTGACCCTTACCTCAGGGCCTCCAGGGAGAATCCCACTGCACGGCGCAAATTTACCATTGACCGTGAAAGGCTGACTCTCTCCACCTGATGTTGCAGAGACAATACATACGCCGAGTCCCCCCACCCCCCAAGAAGAAGCATCCAACACCAGCAGGGGCAGCAGTGATACCGCGGTGACGGGGAAGGTGCGGGGAAAAGCGGAACACACTGGCGGGTCAGGGAGGACTTCCAACTGAGCCAGGACACAGTCAGTTAGAAAGACCATGCCCAGTTTACAGCAGGCTCGCTTTGGTGTGTCAAGGACACAACTAAAGGAAAGGGGAGCAGGTTGGAGGCCACAGGCAGCATACCCTCTCCAGGACCACATCCATCGCACTGCCGGAAAGTCGGCCCTTCATCCTGGGGCTCCTGCCTTCCTCCCAGGGGTCCCGAGGCACAGAAAGGAGAAAACCCCCAAGAAAATGGACAATGGAGACTTGTGTTCAAGAAGCGAATCTCGGCCCCTCTGTGGAGGACAGAGGTCTCTGCCCCGAGGGCCGTGTCCGGCACCCAGCAGGTCCTCCTGAAGCATGAGCTAGTGGACAAAATCATTCCACACTGCTTCCACATTTGCAGCTGAGACCCACCTGTACTTGAGAATGAAGACCAGCATCCCTGCTCTGGTCCTGGCCTCCCTCAGAGAGTTCCATCGTGGTCATTATCGTCCCCCCATGAAAGGCCGGCAAGTGTCAGCTGCTTTCTGTCAGGGGCAAAACTTAAGTCACAGCCCACAAAGACAGAAGCATTGTGGGTACAGGTGACCCTTCATGTGGTCAAAAATCTGTGTATATATCAGGCCTCTATATCCACGGTCCACGTGTCGGGATTCAGCCACCCACACATCACGTGGTACTGGGCTGTGTACCATGTGAAAGCATCAATGTGTAAGTGACCCACGCAGTTCAAACCCAGCTGCTCAGGGGTCAAGTGTGTCTGGAAAATTTGCGATTGGCTGATGTGGATACAGGACGCGAATAACTTTGAAAGAATGAATTGATGCCAGATATAAGCCAACCACAAGGAAGGAGACAGGGGAGGCGTTGCCAAGAGTTGTGTTTCTGGAAATGAGCAGAGGGAGGGCACCCAGCACACCCCCCCCCATATGCAGTGTTGACAGCAGTTTCGGGCACAGTGACCAGGGCGCACATGGTACCCCCGTAGCACCTCCTCAGGCTTCATTGCAGACCTAACCTGCTCCTAACCAACCAGGGTTTTGAGTGAGATCCCATTGCTTTAACAATAGAGCAAATATAATGTACTGTGGTGTCCTAAATGGGAGGGGAACCCAAAAGGGAGGGGATATATGTATATGTATGGCTGATCCATTTTGCTGTGCAGTAGAAGCTAACACAACATTGTAAAGCTACTATAGTCCAATAAAAATTAATTTAAAAAAACCAATAGTGCAAATAGATCCCAGGAATTGTTCAAAGTTAAATCCTTTAACCTGACTCCGTTATTGTAAATTCCAAGTAACAGCACATTTCCTACTTTCCTACGTGTGTGAAGCCGGAGGATTCCTCTCTTTTTGGGGAAATCATTGCTTTTTATATTTGGTCTGTACCTGATAGTATCACTACCCCACTCTTGCTCACCCTCGTCACTAGATAAGTGTCTACTCACATTTAACAGAAATAACAAAAATACTTCCTTTAACAAATTTATTTTGGAAAAAAACTAGAAAATATTTCTAGGTGGAATCGACTATATATTGGGATGATAGTTGAAAGGATTATTTTCTTGTTGTTTGATAGATCAGTGAGATAGGCCCTCCGCCACTGCTTTTAATAGGGCACAAACCCCACAGAGCTGGTTGTGATTAATAAGTTCAAATTGCTGATGATGGGCTTTCTTCAGATCAGTGCACGCGTCACTAGGGATGGTGACGTGTGCTGAAGCTCTAATGATGTAAAAATCCGTCGTACCTTCCCTGACTGTCCTTCTACAGCTCACTGTCGCTTGTCCCCATCAGTCAGCCCACTTCTAATCAGACCCCCTCTTAGTGCAGATTGGACACAGGTGGCAGCGCCGCCACCCGACTGTGGCTACTTCCTCCCCATCCGGTAGCCGGGATGCTCTCAGACCGGGTGCCAGTTGAGTAGGTTGGGCTGACTGCTCCCCAGCGACACCCAGGCCACAGCCTGCTGTGAGTTTAGTGTCCTGAACACAGTGCTGTAAATCACACGACTGAGTGTTTTTTAAAATAAAATTCTTTGCTGTGAATTTTTTTTTCTTGGTTTTATCTGGTGAACTTTCTCAAGAGGACAAAATCTTATGATGTTCAACCATGCTTCCCATGCTGATTTTCTGGTGCATTTTTTCTTGTCTTCTAGAGACATTGTTCATTCATCACTTAACCTTGGTGGGTGGGGTGCCCCTGCTGATAAAAGCAAGTCTTCTCCACAAAGGGCCTTTTCCCCTCTGGCCTTGCGCCTCTCATGCTGCACACGGCTCGGCTCTACCATTGCAATAAGTAACATTTACTTACGGCTCACCACATGCCAGCCGTTCTGCTGGGCGCATTTAGGTTGACTATTTCCTGTTTCCTCTTCATAACTGCCCTGAAAGTTGGATACTTATGCCTGCCTGTAGAAGTGAGATTGTCTGAGCTTCCATCAGAAAGCTCAGAGAAGTTCACCAAGTTGACCAGGACCACAAAGCTGGTACATGGCCAAGGCCAGGTCATGGAGGCAGAGCAGACCTGTCTTCATGCCTGCTGTGGTTTCCGCATTAACAGGCTCTCACGAGGAGCCCCCTGACCCCAGAGACCTGCTGACCACAGCTTGGGTGGAGCTCTGGGATGGGCAGTGGTGTGGGCACTGCTCCAGAAGGTGCCTGGGTGTCTGTCAAGAACAACCTTTGCTCCTGCAGCGTCTGGACTGGGTTAGAAGGTAGATTATTCTTTTGCCAATTTTTTCTTTCACAATTACATCTCTGTATCCATTGTCTGTTGCCGTGTAACAAATCACAACAGTATTTAGTGACTTCAGGGACCTGCCCCTTGATGGTCTCAGTGTCTGCGGGTTGAGGACACAGCTGAGCTCGACCCTGTTTCAGGGTCTCTCGCAGGTAGTGGGCAAGGTGCCGGTTGGGACTGCAGGTACCTCAAGGCTCACCTGGGGCAGGACCCACACCCCAGCTCCCTCAGGAGGTGCTGGTGAGGGTAAGTCCCTGGCAGGCTAGACTGAGGCCTCAGCTCCATGCTGTGGTTGGCTAAATGTCGCCCTCTGTTTCCAGCCACGTGGTCCCATCAGAGCTCACAGATGACAAGAGCTGAGGACCAGCAGCAGGTGGAACTCTGGTGCCCTGTGGCCTAGCCTGGAAGGGACATCCCCTCCTCTCTTGCTGTGTTCTGTTTTTTTGGTTTTTTTTTTTTCCTGTGTTCTGTTTTGATAAGCAAGTCCCCTGGGCCCATCCCACCAAGAGAAGGGCATCCGTTGCCATAAGAACACCTGGGATGGGGTCACGGCAGGATGAGAACCACCTTCTTCGAGGGCAGGAGTGAGGTCTCCTGTCCCCCTCCGACACAATGCCCAGCAGAGTGCATATAGGTGATCGTCACGTCGGCTTCTCTGCTGATCTACACACATCCTCCCTGACACGCACGCTCTTGCTTTCTGGGCACCAAGGCTGGGTTTCTCTTTTCTGATCAATCCTGTTCTCCTGGAAAGTATCCAGGTCCCTTTCCTCCTCGGGGCTGAACTCTGCGACATTTTAGGATTCTAGATTTCTGGATAGGTGGTTGGCAGCTGCTGGAAATGGGCAGAATGATACCCAGTTTGATGTTAATTCAGCGACTCCAGGCAGAGTCACTGATGAGGCTCTCTGCCTGGGCTGCCTGTGTCTGTCCGTCCTAGAGAGCGGGGACACCAGAGGTGTCAGTTCACTGCCTATCCCGCAGCCCACGCCCCACGCACAGGGCATCCCGCAGCCAATCAGACCGTGGGTCAGGAGTCTAACCGGTTGGCAGTGCCCATCAATTAACCAGCTGCTGCTCAGGCAGAGCTGGGAGAGCCCGGCACCCGGGAGCATCATAGCCTTACGGCAGCAGGTGGGGACGGCAGGTATTTCTGCAAAGTTGCAGCCCAACTGGCTTAGAGGGTGTTGTGTGAAAACTCAAGGAGATACCATCCACACTGTCTCTACAGTGATGATGGGGTCTTCCCAGGGGGCAGGCTCACAGTGCCTGAGCCACCAAGGCCGCTGGATTCTCCTGAGAGCTCACTTTCAGAGGCCAGTGTCCCGGAGGCAGCTCAGAGTCAGACTGCCAAGATGTCTTGATGGGAGGGGTGGCAGGGGAGGCTCTCAAGGCTCCAGCAACCGCTTCCTCCCAATGCCCCTTTGCCACAGGCTGGGCTGGGGGTCTTGCAAGAGGACAAACCTGCTCGGGGGGCAGAGCTCCGGAGCTTGTGCTGTTCAGCCCATCTGGGAGCCACGGGCTTTACTCCTAATCATGAAATGACCCTCCTTTTCTACGGGAAACTCCTGGAGATGTCGCCTGGTTTTCTGAATGGTTATAAGACAATCTGACCACAGCGTGAGCTTGGGCTACGTGAATGGCATTATGATACAATCACGGAGCATTATTTCTGGAATTCTGTACCCTCACAAGCATGACTGTTGGTTGTTAAGTTCCAATAAAGCGTTTCCATGTTATCGTTTTATGATCATTGAACGTTAGAATGCTATACACTACATGGGGGGCGGGGGTGTTGTTCTTTTACTGTGATTAATTCTAAAATAATTTCTGAGCTATTTCTAAAAAGAAACATTCTTGACTAATGGCAGGATTTCTGCCCCAGTCAGAGTTTCTGATGTGTGGTCTTGCGTTCACAAGAGATGCCTATGACTGACATAGTTACCTGCAGAATCGTTTGCTGAAGTAAAGCTTGAAGGAAATGAGTGAATGTACAAAAAAAAAAAAAAAAAAAAACAACCAGCAGGCAGTGATGGAACCATATATGTTAACTTTATTCAAAATGCATAAGAGCCTCCTCCCCTGGCTGGACCCCCAAGCTGGGGAGCCTGACATGCGGCTCAGTGCTTTCACTCCTGTGGGAGGACTTCTGTGGTATAATTGTTTTCCAGTTTGTGGGTCGCCCGCCCAGTGGGTATGGGAATTGATTTTATTGCGATTGCGGCCTTCCTACCATCTTGTTGTGGCTTCTTTGTCTTTGGATGTAGGGTATCTTTTTTGGTAGGTTCCAGTATTTTTTTTGTCAGTCGTTGTTCAATAGTTAGTTGTGATTTGGGTGTTCTCGTAGAAGGGGTGAGCTCACATCCTTCTACTCCACCATCTTGTTTGGGATGGACATGCACAAACTGCTATATTTAAAATCGGTAACCAACAAAGACCTACTGTACAGCACATGGAACTCTACTCAACACTCTGTAATAACCTAAATGGGAAAAGAATTTGAAAAAGAATAGATACATGTATATATATATATAACTGAATCACTTTGTTGTACACCTGAAACTAACACAACATTGTTAATCAACTAGACTCCAACATAAAATAAAAACTGTTTAAAAAATGACATTTAAAAAAAAAAACACATAAAAGCCACTCAGCCCAAAGGTTGAGTCCCATGTTGAGTCCATTGATGGTGACAGCAACGCCACCAAGGTGGCAAATTTTCAGGCCATCTGGGATCAGGCCCAGATTTTTTTGAGGGACAGCTGGCACAGTAGGAGTGGAAGTCAGGACCACTGCCTAATTGAGGAGCATTTTTCTGGCCATTGATGAAGTTTAGAAACTAAAATCGAAAATGCCACTGACTGGAGAAAGAGCCCCCTTTATCCCTGCTCTCTCCACAGTGGGAACCCATATTTTTTATGCCTTTATTGAGAATTATTCCACATGTTATAAAATTCACCCATTAAAAGTATGTAACTCAGTGATTTTTACTATGTCCACAGAGCTGTGCAACTCTCACAGTAATCGAAGGTTAGATCTTTTCAACACTCCAAAAAGAAACCCCTTACTCTTAGCCCCACTCCCCTTTCCCTCTTTCCCCAGCCCTCAGTAACCACTAATATACTTTCTGTTTCTATGGATTTGCCTCTTTTGGACATTTCACATAAACGGAATCAAACAATATGAGTATTTTTTGTGACTTACTTTTTTCATTCAGCATCGTTTCCAAGGTTCGTCCCTGGTCTAACATGTATCAGAACCTCATTCCTTTTTATGAATGAGTAGTATTCCATTGTGCATATATCACAATTCATTTATGCCATCATTAGTTGATGAAAATTGGAATTTCCCACACATTTTGGCTATTACAAATACTTTTTCAATGAACATATATGTACAGGTTTTTGTGTGGGTATGTTTTCATTTCTCTTGGATAGAAGTGACATTGCTGTCATATGTTAATTCTAGGTTTTGCATTTTTAGAAACTGCCAAGGTTCTGACGAAAGTAGCTACAGTATTTTACATTCTCACCTACAGTGTGTGAGGTTTCCAACTGCTTCATATCCTTGCCACCATTTGTTCTGTTCCTTTTTTTTCTTAAAAAAAAATATATAGTAGCCATCCTAATGGGTGTGAAGTATTATCTCACGTGGATTTGGTTTGCATTTCTCTGATGACAAATTTTGTCCAGCATCTCTTTGTGTGATTATCAGCCATGTTTCTATCTTCTTTGGAGAAATGTCAATTCAAATCCTTTGCTCATTTTTAAAATGGCTGTCTTTTTATTTTTGCATAAAAGGATTATTTTATACTCTGGATGCAAGTCCCTTGTCTGAAGGATGATTTGCAAATACTTCTTCCTCTCTTTGTCTTGATTTTTCACTTCCTTGACAGTGTCCTTTGTCACACAAAGGTGTTTAATTTTGATGTAGTTCAACTTACATTTTTGTTTTGCTTGTGTTTTTGATGCAGTGTTTAAAATACCATTGCCTAACCCAAGGTCATGAAGATTTACTTATAAGTTTTCTCCTAGGAGGTTTAAAGTTTTCACTGTTACATTTAGACCCGTGACCCATTTTGGGTTCATTTTTGTCCATGGTGTGATGTTAGCATCCAACTTTATTCTTTTGTGTGTAGATGTCCAATTGTTCCAGCACCATTCATTGAAAAGACTGTTCTTCCCCATTAGATAGTTTGGGCACCTTTGTCAAAAATAAGTTGACATTTGGGACTTCCCTCATGATCCAGTGGGTAAGACTCCATGCTCTCAATGAAGGGGGCCTGGTTTCGATCCCTGGTCTGAGAACTATATCCTGCATGCATGCTGCAACTAAGAGTCTGCATGCCGCAACTAAAAGACCCCACGTGCTGCAGTGAAAATCCCGTGTGCCTCAACTAAGACCCGGTGCAGCCTAAATAAATAAATAAATAAATAAATAAATAAATGATAAATAAATAAATTGACCATAAATGTTATGGTTTACTTCTAGCTTCTCAATTCTCTTCCACTGATCTACAGGTCTATCCTTAAACCAGTATCATACTGTCTCAGTTACTTCTTTAGTTTGTTTGGAAGTAGTTTTTGAAGTTAAGGAATTTGATTCCTCCAACTCTGTTCTTCCTTTTCAAGACTGATTTGCTTATTCTGGACCCTTGAATTTCTATATGAATTTTAGGATCAACTTAATAATTTCATTAAAAAATAACAGCTGGGCTTTTGATAGAGTCTACACGGAATCTGTAGATCAATTTTGGGAGTATTGTGCTCTTCATAATGTTGTATCTTCTGATCCATGAACGTGGGATGGCTTTCCATTTACTCAGATCTTTAATTTCTTGAAACAGTATTTTGTAGTTTTTAGTGTATATATCTTGCCCTCTTTTGTTAAATTCTGAACATTTGGTATACCCTGCATTGTGTGGCCACTGAATTCTCTGCTATCTTTTTTTATTACATTCTTGGAATTTTTTATTTGTTTTTTTACTCCTATGTTTATTTTTATGCCTGAATTCCTAGGTGTCAAGCCTGGTCGGTATAAATTACTGGTCATGCCAAGATTTTCCTAAATGCATGGTGTGGCTATCTTCTGACCTCTGCCGAGGACTCCATGTGAGGAGACTGCCAGCGACCTCCAGGCCTTTGACTCTGTGGGCAGGGGGAAATTCCACCCTCTAGCCCTCCTGAGTTCTTGTGGCTGGACTAACAAAATTGACACGGGGCAGATTAACAGGAGAAAAAGAAATTCGTGTGCAAGGAGGTATCATAGAATTTGGGACCTGAGAAGTGGCCAAAGCAAGAAGCGTTTATACTTCTTATACAAAGAAACAATACATTTATGAGAAATTGACAGGACAAAGAAACTTACGTTTGGGTGCTCAGTTAGGGAAGAATCTAAACAGAGTTTGGGCTTGGGGGAGGTAAGTTAAAGAGGTGACAAAGTTTGTTTTATACAAGCTTCTGGGCTGAATTCCCCCTCTCTGGTGATAAGGGTTCCTTCTACCTTCAGATGCACAGGAGAGATTTAGTTCCTGCTGCAGGGAGACAGACAAGAGAGTCACAGCGTCCCTCTTGTGTTGGCCATTAGGTAACTTTAATTCAAAATAATCACTATGCCCTGGAGGCACACTTGGTGGGGTGGGGGGGCGCGGCCAGCCCTTGGCCCCCTCAGTTCTTGTCCCTGCTGTGTGAAGCCTCAGGGTCACTCAGAGACCAGCGGGTGATGTCTTTCCTTTGTCTAGTCTTTCCCAGATGCGCACACAGCATTTTAGGCGCCAGAGCTTTTCCAGAGTTTCCCTGTTACTAACCAGTTCTCGAGGGTTTCTCTCAAATGGCCTTTTTTTTTTTAATTAAAAAAAAATTTTTATTGAAGTATAGTTGATTTACAATATTGTGTTAATTACTGCTGTACAGCAAAGTGGTTCAGTAATACATACATATACTTTCTTTTCTTATATATATTCTTTTCCATTATGGTTTATCAGACGGCCTTTTAAACTCCAAGCCGGGTTTCTCTTTGCCGGTCTGGATCACAGCCTCGGGTAGCTGAGCTGTTCCCAGCATTTACCATTGTTTTGGTGACACCCTGAAGGAAGGTCTTCCCCACTACTGCCAGGTAAGAATAGAGCTTCCTCAGGGAAGAGCAAGTCTAGACAAAATATTGACTGTGCCCTGAGGGGGGTGCTTTTCAAGGACCCCCAAATCAATCAACTCTCTATCTTCATTTTTGTCTGGGTTTGGCTATTGTGCCAATGAGCTGGGAGGAGGGGTGGGAACAGACCCCGGTTAAAATGTCACTGACTTTCACGATCGTACCAAAATTCAGTGGTTTCTCTTGGTTGGACAATCCTCAGTTTATTCCATGGCTTTGGTTAATTACCCCAGTTCTGAATGGTTGATTTTATTGTCTTGCCAACTCATAGGTTTTTAATTCTCCATGTTTTCATGATTTTTATCAGTGTAATTCATCATATAGTTCCAGCTGCCATTTGAATCATATGTGATTAAATAATACAATAGAGGTCCCGAGCAAAGCTTTGCTTCTTCTTCTCCCATGGATCTTACAGTTTGAATCTCAGGACTCCGCACCTGAGGATACCTTGGCCTTGTCTTTCTCTCCCGTTGTGATAGGCTTCAGTCTTTCCTACCAGATGGAACGTTCCTCAAGAACTTGGTTCCCATATTACATTCTCCTCCCACTTCTACAGCTTTGGCTGGAGATTCTTAACCTGGGAGAAGAGTGGTCCCCAGGTGACTGTGACTTCACTGGAACCAGCCGCATACACTGAGTGTCTGGCACGTGGATACTCTATTCCCACCATCAAGAAACACTAGAGTTTCATCAAAGTCAGAAGGATGACTGACCCCAAAAATGCTTAAAATCCTCCAATAGAACTTCTGCAGTAGAAACATATTTTTCCTTTCCTTGTATTTCTGACTCACCAGAGTGGCCAATCACTTTTTCATCTTAAAGAGAGCGTCCCTCCCCCGGTACCTACTTCCCTCATTCCTACCATTCCCTCCTGCACAGAAATACATGTTTCTACCATAAAACACACCTGCGCAGGACAGGGGTTACACATATGGCCTCCAGGGCCCAACTGGGCAGGTTTGAAACCAAGCTCCGCCACTTACAGCCCATGTGGCCCTGGACATGTTTCTTAACCTCACAGTGCTCTCATTTATTCATCTGTAAGGTGGGGACACCTCAATGGCACTGTTGTAAAGATTAAATGAGATTGTGTCTGTCACACAACAGACTCTCAGTAGACGTGATCTCTGATCGTTATGCCACTGTGCAGTTCAGGTTTCCAAATTCCCCTCATGGCCTCCTGCACAAGATGGAACTTTATCAGGCTGATTCCTGATTTCTTCATTAACTGAATGTGTCTCTTCCATCTGAACAACTTTTTCTAGTATTTTTATGGACTCCAGTTCAGCTGTTTCATCTCGTGGTCTTTTAGGCTCACATCTGCCTCTCTACCTTTGTTTTTTTGTTTGTTGTTTTTGTTGTTTTTTTCTTTTTAAAAAAAGTTTATTGGAGTGTGGTTGCTTTACAATGTTGTGTTAGTTTCTGCTGTACAGCAAAATGAATCAGTTATACATATACATATGTCCACTCTTTTTTAGATTCTTTTCCCATATAGCCCATTACAGAGTATTGAGCAGAGTTCCTTGTGCTATACAGCAGCTCCTTATTAGTTACCTATTTTATATATAGTAGTCTGTATATGTCAATCCCAATCTCTCAATGTATCCCTAACCTCTCTTATAGCCTTGTAATCATAATCTCTATATCTGTGACTCTCTATCTTTGTTTAACATATTCCTTCTAACTAGATTGATAGAAAATTTCTCTTTTACTTCTAACCATATCCCAGCTAACGTATGGGTTTCTCCAAGCCTTAACTGAAATCTTCATTCACAGGTTGATATCTCTTTCTCTGGATTTATCTATAACACAGACTTTACCATTCATTTTGTAAAGCAATTATTTAATGAAGATGTGAGCACATCCCATGTATGTTGCAATAAACTCAAACTCACAGTGGACGTGACTTTTAGGGCAGCTAGTAGGAAACTTTAGTGAGTATTTATCATTTCTATTGACTGAGACTGAATAGGCACAATTCAAAGAAAAGAATATAACTTTTGTGTAAAGGGAAAAAATAAAAATAAAATAGCTGGCATGTTTTTTAAATAAATTGGTTAAGAGCAAGGACTGTTAACTGGCCCAGGTTATAGAAGTAGGAGAGATTCCTGTAATGGTTCACAGACGTTTTCCAATTACCCACAAGATAAGTGAAATAATTATAAAATTGGCTTATTCTATTTCTATTTCTATTGCTCTTTAGCTTTTCAAACAGAGTATAATTTAATCCACATTCACTGAGTGATTTCTTTTCATTAAGCCTGTGCCTTGCTTGGAGCCTGTGAAGCTATCATATAGTCAGGACCTTAAGACCCCTGTAGGTGAGACAAGTAATTTCAGTGGAAGTTGTGCAGATGGTAAATCACGAGGACAGAGCTGCAGGAGAGCAGAAAGCAGCCCTGCCCCCAGCCCCCGAGGAACAGGGAGAGCATGAAGGAAGGCTGTCCTGGAAATGGAGGTGACACCTAAGCTACACCCTGGAGGATGAGTCAGGGTGAAAGAAGGGACATTCCAACAGAAGAAAAATGTGAGCGTGGCAAAGATGCTTAATCACACGGCGTGTGCGGGCGAGTCACTGAGATGTGTTGTCCAGAGCAGAGGGGGCTGGAGGGCGAGGCTGAGAAGGGGCTTCTGGTCCTGCATGGAGAGGCCGGGCGGTGAGCCAAGGAGCGTGGACTGATTGATTTCTATGAACCCACTGAGGGAGTTTAAAAGAGGACAAAGCCGCTAGTTGAGAGAAAGTGAGGCCCTGGACTCAGGCAGGAGTAATGGGCCCAGAGAAGGTGGGCTGGTTGGAGAACATCAATTGACCAAGAGTGTGAAGGAGAAGAAAGATCCATCATGTCTCAGGTTGGTGGGGAAGTTGGTCCTTTGCAGAACTGAGGGCAGGAAGAGGACCCTCCGTGGGGAGAGTGGTAGGGTCGTGATTAGCTCAGCTTGGAACATGGTGGACCTGAGGACCCCGGGAAACATCCAGGTAGGTCATTTCAGATATTTGGATCCAGAAATATGAAATTCATTGAAGTGTTCAGGACACGCTTGAGAATTGTCAGTGCTTAGATGGCAGCAAAACTCTGAGAGGGGATGCCAATGTCAAGGGAGGATGAGAAGAGTTGACCGAGGCAACAGACCTGGGGGAACAATGCTTCCAAGGGGCCGTGGAGGCCATGGAAGGGGGATGGCCAAAGGCTCCCACGGGAGCCAGCATAGGGCGGATTTCACAGAATGTGTCCTTTGGGTAATTGTGCGAACCTTCCAAGGGAAGCTTGACACAAACTCTTTTTAAGGTGTGTAGTAACCGACGATGTGACAGGGAACCGGGTTGTTAAAATCTGTTTTCAACTCTGTGCATCCATCTTTTGACTGCACGTCTCCATGTGGAAGTCCCAGATTTACGTCAAAACCAAACAAAACTGAACTCATCTTCCTCTCCTAACTTGTGACTCTCCGGTGCTTCTGGTCCCTGTGAATCTCCATCCTCACTGCCCATGCGCAGTGCGAGGTCCTGGGCCTGGACCCCATACCTGGGTTGTTGCCATGGCCTCTGAATGAGTCTGCCTTCCTCCAGACCCACCTCCCAATCAATTCTTCACATTTCAGCCACAGGGAACTTCAGACAATGCAAAGTCTATGATCTACATACTTGAAAATCTTTCATGGTCAGTCTGCTTTGCATTAGGACAAAGTTTCAGCACCTTCCCCACCCTCTTTTTCAGCTTATTCCAACTTACCCCATAGGTCTCAATATAGGGCTACTTTTTATGAGAAGTCTTCCCTCCCCTCCAAAACTGAGAAGTCTGTCTTTCCAGGTTGATCCCGTAGCAGCCTGTGGTCCCAATACTGCAGTAGTATTTGTGATACTGTGTGTTAATGACACTTTTGTTTGTCAGTGTCACACAGTGGACAGCGAATTTGTTGAGGACAGGGTCAGCCCTTTATTTCTGTGTTTTTCCCCAGGGCCTGGCTTGTAATACAGCACATGAGCACTGGGTGGATACTTGATTGAAGTAATGAATCAATGATGATTAAACATTATCCTAATCTAATTATGAGTGGAGATCTCAAAGTGGTTTTATTAACCATTGGCTCCTATGACTATATGCATTTTAAAGTAATAGGACGACATTTCTTTTAAAACCTTTCAGAAATTCAAATTGGCTTTCCCCCAATTAGCCAGGATTTGTGAGGTTTTACTACATATTAACATTTTTATTTCCATGGCATAAATCAGAAAGCCACCAGAGGATCTGGATTTATCTGTGCGTTTCATTCTAAAGTAGCACTCTTTTATTTTTTCAAACTTTAGCCCGTATCTTCTTTTCACACTGATATTGGTATTAACACCACTACTAGTATTAATCCTTCCTACGTTGTATTAGTATCATTTCATACTTTCTGAAGTGTTTATATCATTTTTGTCTCATTTTGATCTTCAAAATAATTCATTAGGACTGCAGATAAAGTATAATTATAGATATTTACCACACATAGATATCCAAATAGGTATTAAATGACTTTTCCAAGGACACCCAAATAAATAATCATGTAGATGAAACCAATATATCTAGTGCTCATTCCATTCGAGTGGCTTCTAAGTCACTGTATTCCACTCAGGAATGTCTGTACTTTATAAATAACTTGTCACACATGGCAATAATCTTGTCTGCTCTGACTCATTGTTTTGTCAAGTACTTTATTAGGTGGCATTCTTGTTTTATCCAAAAACGTGGGTTCCTTTTAACCAAATAATTTTGAAGATGAGAATATAGTTTTCATGTTGAGATTATTTTCATGTTGGTGGTGTTACAGGAAATACTATTATCTTTCAGA
This sequence comes from Mesoplodon bidens, assembly GCF_964165515.1. Classification (NCBI taxonomy): domain Eukaryota; kingdom Metazoa; phylum Chordata; class Mammalia; order Artiodactyla; family Ziphiidae; genus Mesoplodon; species Mesoplodon bidens. Next base: position 87,842,430 of record NC_138170.1, read on the forward strand.
CACGTACTTTAAGGTAAATTTTTCAGGAACATGTTTATGTACAGAGCAAGTAATACTTTACATTTATATTTGTTGAAGACACAATGCACACCCTTCAGAATTTTAGTGGATTTGAAGATCCAATGCTTATTCCCTTCCGGTGAACTCTTTCCTGGAAGTGAAACTCTTTCCTGGAACGCTTTCCATCACTGGACTGGGAGGTGATGGGAGCCACAGCAGCATGGTACCAGGTTCCCATCCTGCTATGCTAACCTGCTCTGTGACTCCGGCCCCGTTCCAGTCTTTATTTGCTCATCTGTGTAGTGCGTGTGCTTTCGTAGATGAGCTTTCAAACTTTTTAGCCATGGGGCTCTTCTTTGTAACACAGGAAGATTTACTGATATACAGATATTTATAAATTATCATAAATATGTATGATAGACATATCTATATGTATATAGTATGATATGTGGGGTTCCTTTGGTCGGGCTTAGGCATCCCCACTGGATCCCCACTCACCACCCTACCCCCTCCAAACCATGGGGGCATCAGAGATCACAGGGTAAAATTCACTAGACTAGGTGACTTCTCAGATCTTTTCAACTGTTAACATTCTCTGAAGCTATTCTCTTGATATGAAATTAAACCTCTAAGAAGTTGGTGGTCGTCATCTCTCCAACACATCGCATCGTCAGCCTTTTAAAAAATTGCTGTCAAGTTGTAGTAGAATAGTATCTCATCTTTGCATATCTTTGATAAATAATTGTTAACAACCTCATCATATATTTATGATGGATGTGTTTCCTCTTTGGCAAAATGCTTGTTAATGCTTCCTGCCCAGTCTCTCATCATACTGAGTATGCTTTCTTATTTATTTTTATGTCTTTATATATTCTTTATGCAAATCAAGAATATGTCTTCCCCTAGTTTATAATTTGACTTTCCCCCTTTTTAAGGTGTCTTTTGATAACAAGTTCTTAATTTAATATTGTCAAATTCATCCATCTTTTATTTTATTGTCAATGATTTTTGTGTCTTATGTTTTTTTTCTTACTCTGAGACCTAAAAATATATTCATCTATATTTTTAAGTAGAGTTTTGAGGTTTTGTTTTTAATATTTAACTCCTCAATCCACCAAGAGTTTACTTTGTAGAAGATGTAAGAATCCAACTTTATCTTTTACCATCAGACAACCAGTTTTTTCTATTCCATTCATAGGAGTGTGTCTCCTTTTTTCCTCTTTTGACAAGGCTTCTCCTTCCCAAACTTCCATTACATAACAGGCACCGGCCTGTTCACAGACTTCATCCTAGTTCATAGGTTAATTTGCTAACACTCATCAATGCCATCCAGGCTTAATTATTACACCTTCAGAACAAGTCCTGATGTCTAGTTAGTAATCTGCCCCTCTCTGATTTCTTCTTCACAGGTGTTTTACCCATTACTGTTCTATATAAAAATATAAAGTTTCTTACACAACCCATTTGGTATTTTGGTTGAAATTGCGTGACCCATGAATTTGAGGAGAACTGACATCATCACAATATGTGGTTTGTCTCTCCATTGATTTACATCTTCTTTAGCATCTCTTAATAAAGATTTATCATTTTCCCTGGACAGGTATTGCACATCTTTCATTAAATTTATCAGTTACTTTATATTCTCTCATACTAACATAACCTCTTTCTTGAATGATACTCCTGTAAGTTACACAGTACGTATGCAACCACCTTACTACACCCTGGTCCATGTCTGTCAGTCCTTCTGAGGATAGTGGCAGTGGAAACGAGATCAGGTCTCCAGTGGTCCCCCTCTACTCATCCTCCCACACTTGGGAGGGCCGCCCTGCCCCTACCCTGGATGAAACCACCACACAAGCCACTTCTGAACAGCCCCCCACCCTACTGTCTTCATGTGTGGGTGTTGTTCCTACAGTGCCTTTTGGAATTGGTCTTTCTGTAGACTCAGTGGTCTTCCTAGTTCAGCGCTTTGCTAAAAATGAGAACAGAACATTATTTAACTTCACAGTAAATGTAGAGAAGGTTTATGGACAATAGCATCTTCGACAATGAAGAAACAGATCTACAGAGGGCAAGGGATGTGCCTGTCACCACACAGCGGGTCAGGATCAGAGCCTTCTTCAGAGTCTGTTCTGTAAGACGGGATTCCAACAGCCCTGCCCCAGGGTTTGCATGAATTAATATTTATAAATTACTGAGAACATACTTGGGACTTAGTACGTGCTCTGGGAGCTTTTCTGTTATCATTATCATCCTATTACTCTATACTAATTTTGACCACATATACCCAGTTTAATGAGATAAATAGGAAATGGATCTAACCTTAGTGCAAGGTATAATTTTGGTGTTACATGAAAAGTTTAAAAAGGGTTTTGGTTTTAAAAAACTGTAGATTACATTTTGGGGAATTGAAAGAAGGTCTGTGGGAGAAAGTGACAATTGAGCTGGGTCTAATTAAGTGAGTAGAATTTAAACTAGTGAATTATAATGGAAAGTAGATGAATTTATGGGAGAGGGTTGGTCTGGAAAATAACATGAGACAAGAAGCCAGGAAAACATACAGTTTTGCAAAGAATAAAGCATTCTTTCAAAACATCAGAATATGAGTTTTCTTGCTGTTCTTTTGTGCCTAATATCTTCTTTCTGTTATAACTTCCAGCTAAGGTTCTAAATTGTGTGTGTGTGTGTGTGTGTGTGTATGTGTAAAAGAGTTTGATAAACCTTAGCAAATTATTAAGGCCTAAAAGAAGCAGCATTTTTATAGGTTCATTAAAAAACAGTGTCAACTGATCCAATTAGGTAAATAAATACAGGATCACATCAGCATAGAATGCAGCAGATAATTATTAGGGAGGAAACAAATGCCTGCTGCAAAGCCAAGGGTGGACTTTTTTCTTCCTTTACGGACAAGTGCAGAGAAACGCACAACGTTATGGAGGTCGGTAAATTCAAGTTGGGGGAGGGGGAGTAAAACCAAGCCCACCTGGATGAATAGTTTAAAATGTCAAGACAGTTTGAGGCAAGTTATCAATTCTATAAAATGGCAGTTGCTTTAGGAAGGGCCGCCTCTTTGACAGGACTGATACAGGCAGAGGGGAAGTGAAGTAAGTCAGACAGAGAAAGACAAATACTGTATGATCTCACTTGTATGTGAAATGTAAAAAATACAACAAACTAGTGAATACAACAAAAAAGGAGTAGACACACAGATATAGAGAACAAATTACTAGTTACCAGTGGGGAGAGGCAATCTAGGGGAGAGGGAGTGAGAGATATAAACTATTGGGTGTAAGACAGGCTCAAGGATGTATTTACAACATGGGGAATTTAGCCAATATTTTGTAATAACTGAAAATGTGGTGGAACCTTTAAAAATTGTATAAAATTTTTTTAAAAACTTAAGGACTTATACACATAAACTAATTAATTAATCAAATATTTACCTAAAAAGATACACTTAGCAAGGTGGGAGATATGGTTAGACTGTTAAGGTTTAATAATGCTATACATTTTAACTTTGAATATATTTGTGACTTTGTACATATGTAACTCTGAATTCTGAATACCATAAGAGGTTTTTGTTAACCTTTTATTTGAACCTTGTAGCTATCTGTAATTTGATGAGTTTTTAGAAGTTTATCCATTTCATAATTTTGATTTTATTACAGCCAATGATCACATATTTTATATATTAATCTCAGCAAGGCCGATTGGGTGAGTCATTGAGGGAAGCCTGTGCTTTCCCTGAACCCCAACATCGAGCAAGGTGGGGGTACCTGGGCAGCACCCCTAAATGCTGGTAAAGTCGGGGAGGCAGTAGGGATGCCCGGGGTGGGCCTCAATAGGAATCCTCAAGAGGTTGAAGGCAGTGGGGTGAAACCCTCCAACATCAAGGGAGGATTACTCCGGTCTAGATTTTTCACTCAGATAAATATTATGGAAATAGGAAAAAAGAAAGAAGACCTCCCAAGCATCTTTCTTTGGGAAGCAATGGAGGGGAGCACAAAATTGTGGCTAGGAGTTTGGGCTCAGGAATCCAATAAGCAATTATACTGTTAAAAGGTGAAGAGAGGAATGTGCTGGGCACTGACATCTAAGGCACCACAGAGAAGAACGCAGGACGGAAGGGTGAGGGGCCACGAGAGACACAAGGCTCGCACTTTATTTACCAGTTGTCCATTTTGCAGAGGCGTAATTTTTGCCAAACTATTTTCTGTTGCATTGCATTCTAAAGATACAAATGTAAGTAAAGCAGTTCTACCCATGAGAAAGCCTCCTGTCTTACTCCTGTAAGAATCATACCCCCAAGGGGAGGGTCGCAGAAGAGAAAGAAGAGGCGGTAACATCAAAAGGCAGAGTTTGTGTCAAAGGGAAGAAAGATGGGATTGGAAAAAGGTGGTATGTGGTGAAAAAGAGAAGCAATCAAGTGGAAATCATTGTGGGCTAATCACCCAGGAAACAGACAACTGAGACAAAAATGAGAAAATTCATTTTACTCATTGGTTTTAGGCATAAATGCTAGTATTCAACACACAAATCTTATTTAGAGTCAAGTCAAAATAAAGATGGGGTTTTAGATGACTATTCTTTAGGAGGAAAAAGTTTTTAAAGAAACGTACTGTGTTGTCTCTACTTTTCTTGGAATGCAGGTTTCCTGTAAAAGAGATGAACAGATGTTAGACTTTGGGTGTTCAGTTAAAGATGGCAGATCCAAGCATATTAGCTTCTTCTCTCTCCTGAAATCTCACTAAAATGACAGAAGAGTCATGTTTATCAAAAGAAGAAGAAGAAGAAGAAGAAGAAGAAGAAGAAGAAGAAGAAGAAGAAGAAGAAGAAGAAGAAGAAGAAGAAGAAGGAGGACAGAGAGGGGATAATGGTGGCACCATTTAAAGCTGGAGAGCAGAGACAGGAAGAAGTGATGTAGCAGAGCCCAAGGAGGCAGATGGGCTTAGAACCCCTCTCAGGACCCTCGGTCCCTCCAGGATTGGCAGACTCAGGCCGCATGGGAGGCAAGGTGAAGCTGGACTAGAAACTGGCAGATTGGTTGAAAGGTTAAAAGCCAAGTAGACAGCAGGGATAATTTCTTTTCAGCAGAAAACTCCAGGTTTACTCTTTGATGGAATAAAGCAGAGGGTCTCTTTGGGGAGATGATAGAAATATCTGAGGGCTGGATGCTATTCAGAAAGCTGGATCTAAAGGAAATTCAGATATTGAGTACTGAGCCCCTCAAGATCCCTCCCCTAACCTCTACAGCACTTACCATGTATCAGACACAATCCCGATGACATTACACTTTTAAAAAAATAGCTTTATAAACTCCTCAGTGGTAACCACTTTACAAATGAGGAAACTGATACAGAGAAAAGACTCAGTAACTCACCAAGAGCACACAGGTAATAAATGGAAGGGTTAGAATCGAAGCACATGCCATCTGGATGCAGAGTCCCACTCTCACCCACTACACGCAACTGATGGGCCCTGGGAAGAGCCTGTCAAACATCCTACACAGAAGCCCAAGATCCAGATCCATCATCCATGTGAGCAGGGCCTCTAGGAGAATTTCTGATGTTGCCCCTGGAAGTCTGAGCAACAGCCAAGGACCCCAGATGCCTGAGAAAATCCCGTAATATGAAAGAGACCAGAACAAGCCAACAAACAGAACAGAAAAGGGATCGAAGCAAATAGGAGGAAATAGAAAGTATACAAGAAGAAAAAAGAAACTTCCATTAACTTTCTCAGATTATGGGAGAAAACTATTGCATTTACTAAAGGAGAACAAAATATTTCTTAAGTGGAAGAGGGAGAAGATGATTCAAATAACCAAGAGCGCTCACTTTGAAAGTAAAAATATGAGTGTTGAAATTTACATTTTAAGAAGTCTCACTAGAAGGGTGAGAAGGTAAAATAGAGGAAACGTGATTAGAACAAAAGGACGCAGATGAATGGGTAAAGAGGATGTGGTACATATATATGATGGAATATTACTCAGCCATAAAAAGGAATGAAATCATTTGTAGAGACGTGGGTGGATCTAGAGACGTCATATAGAGTGAAGTAAGTCAGAAAGAGAAAAACAAATATCGTATATTAATGCATATATGTGGAACCTAGAAAAATGGTACAGATGAACTGGTTTGCAAGGCAGAAATAGAGGCACAGATGTAGGGAAAAAACATATAGACACCAAGGTGGGGGGAAGTAGTGGGGGTGTGGTAGTGGGATGAATTGGGAGACTGGGATTGACATGTATACACTAATATGTATAAAATGGATAACTAATAAGAACCTGCTGTATAAAAAAATAAATAAAATTAAATTAAAAAAAAAAGCACAAAGAGATGGAAACCAAGAGAGAGACACTCAGAGGTTGTCCTGTATGAGCTGTAGCAGTTCCAGAAAGAGAAGAAGAGGAGAGAAGATCCCTGGGTGCTCTTCAGGGCACCCACCATGATCAGGGAAACAGATCCACACACCCACCCATTACGGGAACATCACAACACACATGGAACAAGAGACAGTCCTAATAATTCTGGGCATGCGCATCTAGTGGAAAGGATTCTACAAAGAATCTTCAAGAGGTAGAAGATAATGGAATGAAACCTTCCAACATCTGAGGAAGAATTATTCCAATTTAGGTTCTTGTACTCAGACAAATATTATGGAAATAGTGTAAAAAAAAAGATCTCCCAAGAACCTTTCTTTGGGAAGCAATGGATGATGATCCATCCAAGAAAGAGGAAGGCAGGGGATGCAGTAAACAGGAGATGGAGGAGTGGACTGGCTGGACTGGAGGAGAAGGGACCATCCAGCCCTTCAGGTGGCCTGACGTAAAACAGCCGGATGGGAGCTCACGGACAGCTCCCTGAGATGTCGCCCAGGGCCCCAAATGGACACCCAGTGTTTGCTTGCAGTGAGAGGAGGCTACTTAATTGGGAGACTTTGAGGATAAACTCTTGGGAAGCACACAGGAAGGATACAAGTGCACGAGCACAGCTGCTGACTGCGGATGAGGGATGTGGTAAAACCTACGATCCACCGTCCACAGTGTTTTCATAGTCATGACAACGTAACGTTGTTAATGATCTAACGTAATGTCCCGTGTGATTGCATTGGGACAGAAGTGTCTGAGACAGGACGGCAGGTGTGCGTGTTGGAAAGCGTCTTCTTCTCCAAGCTGGGAAGTTGACAGATGAACGCTTCTGGGTGGGAAATAATGCCCCTAGAGGAGGGAGAGCTTTTGTTAGGGATGTGGATGGAGGTCAATGTCAAAAGAAAGGGTGAAAGAGTTGAAAACCCTGCCCTCTGGGGAGCTGGGAGTAGAATGAGGGTGGTATTTGGGGAACAGTTTTCCATAACAAGCCATGTACAGCTACCTGACCCCTAAACTATGTATGTGTATAACTTTGGTGAGCACACATAATACATTTTTTGATATGTCATATTACATCCTGTTGTTCATCATGATGGCTGGTAATTGCAGTCCTCAGAGCACAGACGGTCTGGAGTGGAAGCTGAAGGCTCTCAGTTCCTGGAATTGGAGGAGCACTTCTCGGAACCCATGTCTCAGCTGCGCTGGGCGAGAGAGTGGCCTGTTTCTCCCAGGAGGAGGGCACAGGTCAGCTCTCCAGCCACTCCTCCCCATGCTTCTCTGGTGACAGCACATTTGGTGACTGACAAACACTCACCCCTTGATAACAGTGTGTTCCCACAATAGCTGCTGGATTCCCAAGGGGTTCAATGTTGTTGAGCTAGCGGGGTCCGTGTTAACAAAGACACTAAACACAGCTGTTTCATTGTCTATATTTAAAACCAGTCAAATAAAGATACTCTTGGCTCCCAGCAGAAGTGTTCTGTGGGGCTCCAAACGGGCCTTGGGTTGCTGAGGGTTCTGGTTGTCCCTGGATGCCCCCGGGTGTGCTCAGGGCCACCTCTCAGCAGTCCCTCCTCAGCCACATGGCTTGTGGGGCCTGGGTGCACTGCTGATGTTTCTTTAATGTGCAGTCGCGTCCTATGTAAGCCATAGATCCACAACGAGCCATTAGTAAAAACAAAAAGCAGAAGGAGTACTAATAATAACATACAAATTAGCAAGGAGCAAACCTGCCTCAAAATGGTCTACACCAGCTCCGAAAGTTAAGTTCATAGATCATATTTCTCGTATTGCCAGTCACAATTTCTCTGATACTCGTTTAAAAATGGTAAATGGAAAAACATAAAGATAACCCCGTTTATAATATGTTATATTTAGAGAAGTACTTACAAATATCAGCCTAGAATATTCTCTTCTACCTCACTATTTGGAAACAAATTTTAAAAAGAACAAAAGAAAGATGGAAGGAAGGGAGGGAAGAAACAAAGAAATCTGGTTTCCCTTCGCCCAAAATGCAAACATTTCAAACAGGAGGTCATTTATGTCTATTTTTCATGACAAGATAAATTACTAAATTTCAATCTGTCTCTTAATACATAATCGGTCTAAAAACCAAATATGATGTAATCAATCGTTCTTGAATCGGGGACAAACAATGCTTTTTATTCACTACATAACTAATCTAAAAATTAAGCAATACACACTCTTGTTAAATGGGGAAATTCAAAATTGGTCTTATATCATGAATATTAATAAAGGTAAAGTTAAAATGAATTTTATAATGCAACCATTTATAATGTACTGATCTAAAACTGAGTTTTACTTAAAACCACTTCTTTACTACATGCTACTACATACTATGTTAAAATGCAGAAATGATTTGGGTTCCTGAGAAGGGACTCCAACAGCCCCAAACTGAAACCCTGTGTGGACATTCCCCAACCAGTCCCTCAACCCCGACCCACCAGGTGCCGAGCGCTGGTCAACACCACAAGATGCCGGGCAGAAGTGTGTTTGATGGTTTAGCTCATCATTGGCTCAGTTGTTCAGTCTGGCAGAATCTGCTCAGCAACCGTTCCGTGTCTCCATTGTTGCATTGTGGGCTATGAGCCACAGCTACTGAGCCTGCGCTCTAGAGCCCGCAAGCCACAACTCCTGAGCCCACGAGCCACAGCTACTGAGCCCGTGAGTCACAGCTACTGAACCCGTGTGCCACAACTACTGAAGCCTGTGCGCCTAGAGCCTGTGTTCCGCAACAAGAGAAGACACCACAATGAGAAACCCACGCACCACAACGAAGAGTAACCCTCTCGCTGCAACTAGAGAAAGCCCGTGCGCAGCAACAAAGACCCAGTTCAGTCACACAAAAAAGGTCAACATAATCAACACACATAGCTACAAAGTTTTTTGTGTGTGATGAAAACTTTTAAGATCTACTCGCTTAGTGACTTTCACATATACTACACAAATGTACACAGATGTAATGCTGTACGTTACATTCCCAGGACTTATTGATTTTACAAATAGACATTTGTGCTTTTGACCCCATTCATCGTCTGACCTAGCCCCACCCACACCCCTCTCCCCCGCCTCTGGAAAAGACCAGTCTGTTCTCTGCGTTATAGAACATTCTCAAAACTATAGAAATGGAAGGCAGATTCGAGGTTGAGGGAAGGGAAGTGGGTGAGCTTATAAGAGGGTGGCCACACTTGTGGTGACGGCATTCTGTGCCTTGGCTGTGCGGGTGTACCGTGGACATACACAAGTGATCAAGTCACATACAATTAAACACAGACATGCACGGGAGCACAAGTAAAGCAAGATCAGTGGAGTGAATGGGTGTTGATATCCCAGTTGTGATGATATCTTAGAGTCTGGGGAGATGATATTACCGGGGGCAGTGGGTCAAGGGCACTTGGGATCTCTGTATCATTTCTTCCAGCTGCAGGTGATCTGCAATTATCTCAAAACAAATAGTTTAAAACAAAGTAAAACATGTATGATAATTTCACATAAAGGCCAATGCTATAGAAAGCCCCATTGATCCTCATCTGAGTGATGGTGGATGAGAGGAAGGTGCCAGTAAAGCTGTACCTGAGGACACAGTGGGGCTGAACATCCGAAGGCACCACCACCTGCTAGTGTTATTTGCGTCATTTGTGTTTTGCAACTAAGCTACCCACTAAACACTTCATTTAAGAGCTCATCCTGGAAATTCCATTACAAATGATCACAAGCAGCATATGTGACAGAGAACTGTAAACCGCCAGAACCATAGGAGCATAATCCTTCATCTTGTACCTGAGTAATTGGGAAAAGGTGATGTCTTATAAAATCACGTCACTAAGGGACTCCGTCATTAGTAGATGGTTCTGTGGGTTCTTACATAATGAGAGGTGTTTTTTTCAAAGAATCATAAGCTCAGTTTTTCATTCATTTTTTAAAAATTCTGCCTTAAAGAAGAAATTTCTATTTTATACCTCAGTTGTTTTAAATCAAAATATATATACATTTAATAAGAAGCATCAACTGCTCTCCAAAGGCATTTAACCTGTAAGACATCCGTTTTTAATCTACATCTGATAAATGACTCTGGGGTGAAAATACCTCTTGGACAAGAGGTGGTGTCTCCTGCTGACAGTCACCATAAGTTCCCTTCTTCCAAAAGGGGGGCAGAGTGTCTTGTATTTGTGGGTGAGCCCCAGCTCCCCGTGAGCTCAAGGGAACAAGGAAAGGATCAAGGTCACTGTCACAAGGATCAAGACACAGCAATATTTGGAGGAAGCTCCATGAATGCTGAGAGGAGGGCATTGTCCATATGGGGAACGAAAAAGGCATTTTCAACTCCCTGACTTATCTGTGAACGTGGGCATGGAGAACAGAGGATGTGTCAAATACAACTTTGTCCACAAAATTCGATCTTATAGACCTTAATCACTTTAATGAAAAGCCTGTCATTTTTCTGACTACCTGCCCCTCACAGGTGAGCCCGGTGGTCTTTGTCCTTGCTGTCTTCCCAGAACCCCACGGAGTCCCCAGAATGATGGGGATCCATGTGATGAATCCACAGTACGTTATGAAATGCTTAAAGCGATAGAGGTGAATTTCTAGGATTATCAGAAAAGTAAAACATGTAAATTAATATAACAATATTTCACTAAAATGTGATTTTTTAACAAAGTGTTGGCACTATATCAGATAGAGTGGCTTTGATCATTGATATCCAATCCTTTTCATATATTTCCAATCACTTAATTGCTTTGCTTTGTGTTGGTTTGTTTATAAGATTTATTTAAATTTGTCTACTTGATGTTCTTCATATCATGAGAATTAAGATGCATTTTCATAAAACCACTGCACTGAATACCATTCAAACCATTCTTAGCCAATTTAGTAACATCTCAGAACATCTTCAAAATAACTGTGCCCACTAAGTACATATTCACCATAGAAGATTATGCACAAAGGCCATTTTAAACACTGCATTTTGTTGTTGCTTTATAGTTATAACAAATGAAAATTTTAAATTAATACTTAAGAGGTTGTATTTTGTTTTCCTTTTTCATTAGCAAATAAGATGTCCTTAGAAAACCTTTTATATGGAAAGGACTGTAGCTTATTTACTGTCTTTTGAATGGACAAGGATAAAAATAAAAACACATCTGACACACTATGATGATAAAAGCTCTGTATCGACATGCAGTTACATCACTATGCTTCCCTAATTCACTTCTAAATATTTCATACTGTCTTAATACTTTTCAGACTCAATCAAAGATAACTTACACTTAGTTTTATTGAGAACATGTTAACAGTTTGTGTCATCTTTACATCAAAAACAGCAATTTAGTTTTCTAAAGAGATTTTTCTATAAGGAAACATTTATCACAAATCAGTGCATTGTGATATGATCTCCGTGTTAACAGTCTGTGTAATCTTTACATCAAAAACAGCAATTTAATTTTCTAAAGATATTTTTATAAGGAATCATTTATCACAAATCAGTGCATTGTGGTATGATCTCCAGGTCCCCCCGTAGTGTCTCCGTGTGTTTGTGCAAACAGCCTGGCTGTCATCACCCTGCTGTCCTCAAGCACAAACCTCCCTGGTGATTAGATCTCGCAGGTAGGATCCTTGTCGCATTATGATAATCAACTGCATTCCTCTGCCCTTTTATTCTTCTCTAGAGTGACTGCATCTCGTGGAAGAGGAAAAATGTAGTTATTGGATCCAATCCAGTGTTTGTGTCTCTGAAATTATCAGCAACACCCCGTCAGGAAAGGTTCTGTTGGTCCACAGACGTATGGCGATCCAAGCAGCCACATAAAGGTAATGATCCCGTGTCCTACTTTAGGCTCTATGTGCAAACAAATGTTTGTATATTACCTTAACAAGAATTCAAAAAAGCATAAAGACAGGTTTGTGAATGGAGGATTTTGTATTTGATCAAGAGTTCAACGTTCCTAATCTTAATAAACAAACTCAGTACAAAGTCAGAATTTATCATCTATTACTAAACATAGACTCAAGTAGTCTTCTTTTATCCATTTACATTACCCAAAGAGTAATTTCATAGCCATATTAATAGGTCTGTTCACCCTTTGGCAGTTGTACAGAGGCTGCTTCGTACAGAGTCCCTTTAAAATCAGATCTCTCTTTCCACTATTCGTCTATTTAGGTACCCTTTATCTTTAAGGAAATTAAGCTCTTCTTTAATTAGGGTCCATTTGCATAGCCCAAGGTCCTCATAGGTTGCTGTCAATTACTGTTGATAAGCCTCTCTCAGTGCTGCTGTGAACCTCCAGAACCACACTCCTTGCAAACTTCCAGTTATATATGGTTAATGTCCTTTTTTAAGAATTTTTAAAATTGTGGTAAAATATATAGAACATAAAATTTACCTCCTTACATTTTTCAAGTGTACAGTTCAGTAGCATGAAGTACATTTACATTATGTAGCTGTGCGACTACTATCACCACCCATCTCCAGAACTTTTTTCATCTTCCAAAATTAAAACTCTATCCGCATTAGGCACTCACTCTCCATTTCCACCTCCTCCCAGTTTCTGGAAACCACCATCTACTTTCTTTCTCTATGAATTTGACTGCTGTGGGGACTTCATATGAGTGGAATCATACAGTATCTGTCCTTTAGTGACTGGCTGATTTTACCAGCATTATGTTGTGGCAGGTGTCAGAATTCCTTACCTCTTTAAGACTCAAGAAGATTCTATTGTATGTAGAGACCACATTTAGTTTATTCCCTCTCTGTCAATGGACACTTGGGTTGCTTCTACCTTTTGGCTATTGTGAATAATGCTGCTATGAACATGAGTGTGCAAATATTTGTTTGAATCCCTGCTTTCAGTTCTGCTGTGTATATACCCAGATGTGAAATTGTTTGATCTTATGTTAATTTTTAACAGTAAGGAACTTCCATACTGTTTTCAATCACAGCTGCACCATTTTGAATTCCCACCAACGGTACACAAGAGTTCCAATTTCTCTACATCCTCACCAATGCTTCTTGTTTTTTGTGTTGTTTTGTTCTGTTTTGTTTTTAATAATAGCCATTCAAATGGATGTGAAGTGGTATTTATTGTGGTTTTGACTTGATTTCCCTAATGATAGTAATGTTGAGGGTCTTTTCATGTATTTATTGACCATTTATATATCTTCTTTGGGTAAATGTTTATTCAAGTTTTTTGCCTTAATCAAGTAGTTTTGTTGTTGCTGTTTTGTTGTTGAGTGTAGGAGCTGTTTATGTATTCTGGATATTAAGCCCTTATTAGATAAATGTTTTGCAAATGTTTTCCCGCATTCTGTGGTTTGCCTTTTCATTTGGTTGGTCGTGTTCTTTGATGCACAAAAGATTTTACTTTTGACATAGTCCAATTTAGCTATTTTATTTTGTTGCCTGTGTTTTTGGTATCAGATCCAAGAAACCATTGCCAAATCTAACATCATGAAGATTTTCCTATATATTTTCTTTTAAGAGTTGTATAGTTTTAACTCTTATGTTTATTTTTGGGTTTTGATCCATTTCAAGTTACTTTTTGTATATAGTGTAAGTTAAGGGTCCAGTATCATTCTTTTGCATGTAAGTGTACAGTTTTCCCAACACCATTTGTTGCAAAGACTGCCCTTGCTCCATTGAATGGTCTTGGCACCCTTGACAAGAATCATTTGACCATATGCACAGGGTTTGTTTGTAGGCTTTCTATTCTATTCCTTTGGTCTGTGTGTCTGTCTTTATGCCAGTACCACACTGTTTTGTTTACTGTAGCTTTGTGTAAGTTTTGAAATCAGGAAGTATGAAACTTTCAAATTTGTTCTTCTTTTTCAAGATTGTTTTGGCTATTTGGGGGTTCCTTTATGGTCTATATGAATTTTAGGATAGATCTTTCTATTTCTGCAAAACAGCAACATTGGGATTTTGATGGGGATTGCTTTAAAGCTATAAATTGCATGGCTAAGTTTCTTAATCAGACAGAAATAGAGGTTTCAATGTTTTATGGTAGTGAAGTTTCCTACCCAATTTGAGCATGTACCATTACCTTAAATAAATTTTTTTTCAGTGTGAAAAATATTAAGATTTTATTTTATTTTTTCTGATCCTGGTCTGAAGAACAATAAGTGATTGTAGGGAATGTTAACTATAAAGTTTTACACAAATCTGCACTGAGAATGAAGAGACAGTTTCTGTTGAATTTCTTAAAACTCAGAATTTTGAAATCAGTAATTCCTTAGTAGAAAACCACCAATGTCATGGAATGTTTCACATAGTCTTTGCCATCAAAGGTAAGCTTATCTGGCATTCAGAAATTCTTTATTTATAATAAGAGCCTAATACAAAACTTAGGTATGATGGAGCATCACTCAAGACCATGGTCAATATTAACAATGTGGAGAGGCACAGTATATTTGAATGAGTGATTAATCACACTCCTGCGTCATTTTTGAAATAACAAAACCTACCAATGATCAAGCTCTAGCACACACGCCAACACCAGGCAAGCACTAAGTTCCTCCCAAATTCTGCTAGACTGAGAGATTATCCTTCCCACTTCAGAGCTCAGTAAAGGGAAGATTAGAGAATGTAAGTGACTATGCTAAGATGACATAATTAATAAGTAGCCAAGACAGTAACTGCACCAGACTCAGGTGGCTGACAATGGAATAGAAAGGAATTTTGTTTAGAGATCTACATTTGACACAAATCACTAATTCCAAGAAGACTTCAAATTTCAATCTTCAATCCAAGTCTATTTCTAAACCAAATGAAAATGTTCAGAAGTTAGCAGTAGAATAGATACAGCAAAATAAGGACTCAAAGGAAAGGTTTTGTTCACAACTACCCTTTCTGTCCCCGATACAAAGGGATAATTGTGTATTAATCATTATGTTCATCTGTTTCCCATTTTCTCTACACTGTTGAGTACCTATTTTTTTCCATGAGCCCTTCTAGACTCTGGAGGATAAAGTGGATGAGGCACGGGCACCGTCCTCAAAGCATCACAAGGACGTGTTAAGGACCAGGAGTTAACAGGCCTGAAGGCCCTTCCTTCAGGGCAGAACACCTGCTTGGTCCCTCCGCGTTCCAAAGCCAAGCATGTTTCCCGGCCCTGTAAGGAGTTCAGTCACTTCTCATGGTATCAACAGAGGTCTGGCTAAGATGACTTAGGAGGATGGAGAAGAGGTCTTAGCTCTGATTAGAGGGGCCAAAGATGTCTTTGCAGAGGAAGTGACCCCAGAACTGGGTCTCGAAAGATTAGTTCATTAGATGGATGAATTGGGAGTGATTTCCCATGTAGAAGAAAAATACAAAACCCAGAGATGAACTCAGGGCATAGACATAGATACCAGTAACTTGGCACGCACAGCTACTTGTTAGGACAAAGGACTTAATTCCTCCCAGCTTGGGTTTGGTGTTGGCAAAACAGTTGTGATTTCTGTGGTCCACAGGAGAGAGAACTTGATATGGCTCCATCTCCCTGTCTTTTCAGATGGAGGGTATAGAATGGTCCACTCCAGGGCTCTCAATCCCAGAAACTGATTACTAGTTGCTCTCACTCATTTGCCCACCACCCTTTCTACTTCCAATGTCCAGCATTATCATATTCAACCATCCAGATTCTTGTTACCAGCTGCCGTGTGGTTGTTTGAACTATGGATTCCCAGGATTGTTCTTTTGCTGGTTCTACTCCTTAGATTGCAACTCAGAGTCAGACGGACGCAGGTGGAAGGGCCCATGGTCCCGTTGCCATTGCTAAGCCGGCAGCAGTTGAATACAGACGGCCCGGGTCCTGCAGCCCTCGCACTCCCAGCCCCTCCCCACCCTGTGGCCACCACCGGCTCCCTGTGGGCCATATTTCCTGTCCTCAGCCCTTGCTTCCCTTAGCAACCCCAGTCAAGAAGGACTTTGGGGCTTCCTCTTATGGGAGAAATGAAAGTGCCGTGGTAAAAGATTTAGATTTAGGGCATTTTCTGTCCATGTGTCCCAATTAGCCACCATGATTGCCGAGTTGAGCACCTGTGGCTTCCCCACAGCTGGTGCTCTAGGAAATCCAATTTCCTCTGAACCAGAGCCCAAAGAGAAAATCACACTCCCATCCAATTTCTATGCTAAAGACTTTACTTAAAATAAAATCAATATCTGTTTCCCAAAAAACTTCATGAATTGTGTTCTGAATGGCGACTATTTTAAAGAAAAGTGTACCGTGTGTCCAGAAGGAGGAATCTGCTGAAATAGCTCTAACTTTATAAATCTGTGGTCTTTGGCCCTTTGAAACGGATTTATTTAAAACAGCTGACAAATACTATTAGTTTCGTCCTAGCACTGCCAGTTACCATTTGTATCCCTGTGGGCAAATCCCTTCAAAGTCTTTCTTTTTCTGTAAAATAAGGATAAAGGGCTAGATCAAGTGTGATGGATTACATGAAAATACTGTAAACTACTAATGATGGTGATTGTAGCTAAGTATTCATGAAGTATCCACAATGTACCAAGCTCCATTCTCAAAGTACCACTCACTATATAGTGTAGTCCTCGAAACACCCTGTGTTACTCTTCTTGTCCAGATTTTTATCCATAATTTATATCAGAGGAAACTAATGTATAGAGAAGCTAAATAAAATGCCCAACATTACACAGTAAATGGCACGGATGGAATTCAACTTACGTGGGCGTTTCAGCTCCTGGCCAATGTTCTTAACTGCTGGGACCTGCCCCTGCCATGTTCCCAAAGCCCTATGCAAATATCACATATTGCTATCCTTGTGTCTATTCCACATATATTTACAATATATATTATTGGTGTGTGCATGTAAAGTATTGTGTGTATATATATGCTTACACACCAAGAATTTGTAAAACTGCTAGGTTGCCACTAAATCACACTGTTTTGCCTAAAAGGAACAATGCTGTTAATATGATTCTGAGTTCACTCTCATGCCCCCTTGCTCAGAAAACAACCCAATAATTTCGAGTCATGTTTTCTCAAGATCATCCCTAATTCATGACCTAATGCTTTTCAATCGTTTTCATAGTGATTCATCAGTATTGCTTAAATCTTCTTTATGACCTTTGTTACCTGCCATTATAACAATGTTTATAAAATGTAATGTTATAAAATAGCACAGGTAGTGAAAAATAAATAAAAGGGTTTGAGCTTTGATTTTTCTGGACTTTAGGAGATAGTGGAAATTTGCATTTTACATGACTTGTCTCAAAGTCTTGGACCACCACTCTCTTGGAAAGTAGGATGCAGATGACTAATCCCTCTCCCCTTCCCTGGAGTGTGACGGGGACGGCAGACGATGACACTGCTCTCTCCCCAGCTGAGAACGATTGCCTCCATCCGTGGGCGTTTTGATTGAAGCCGAGTTGGGGAATAGGCGGGTCGTGTGTGGGTGTGGATGACAAGGGGCATCAGATCCAGGGGCTTCTGCCAGGCAGAGTCCACCTGCAGGCGGGGAGCTCACCAGAGAGGAGCTCCTCTTGGCTCAGTGGAGGTGCTGCCGCTGCGATCGAGGTCAGCCTGGGGCCCCTTCTCTGTGACCTCAGGCTCCTCCGGCATCCTGTGTGACTTGAGACTGGTTGCTTCCTGGACGCCCCGCGGGTTTATGAAAGCTTCCGAGCGAAGTGTGTTTTCCACACATGAGTTTCAGAGTCGGAGTGCCCTTCCCTCCTGTTCCCCTGGAGCAGAACTAGGAAGACGTGAAAAGCCAAAGGTGCCAAGAGAGCCCAGGGCTTTGCTGAAGCTGCACATTCAGTTCAGTGAATCTCAGGCAGCTCGTTCAGCCCCGACCTCAGCAGGATCGCTTTCTAAGTTATTTCTCAGGGAGAATAGAGTAGTGCAGGGTGCTAAAGTGACCCCTGAGGTCACTGGCACCAGGAGATTTGAACATCAGACAGTATATCATAAATTTCTCAAAAAACCCAAAAGGCAGAAACACCTATAGGGCAGGTGCTGTGTGTCTGGCGTGTTTGTGCCTTCCATGCACTCACAGTCTGAGGTCCCCCACACTCCACGATGTTCTCTGGACAGCCCGACACTCACGGCAGGGACCTGCACAAATCCCTGGGGAGACTAACAATGCAATTATCGCCTGAAAGTCTGTGATGCGTGAGAAATTTGTGCCCTGAGGTCTTGCTGGGAGATTTTGTGGAGTTGGTCGAAGCCTAATGCTGACATTATTTACCATTTTCATATTTCCTCTTTAATTATATTTCCTCTTTAATCATAGTTTACATCCTTTCCTTGAGTCTTAACGTTTGTTTGACAAAAAGATTGTGCACCATTTTATTTATAAAGATCTACCGTTACTAATATGTTTAGAGAAGAACATTCTGCTTAAATAACTGGTAGCAACTTCCACTGAAGCTTTTATAATTAAACCTCTTAGTCTGCTAGTGTCAACAGTTCCTTCTAGATGGAGTTAGTGGAATTTTTGTTATCATGGAAAAGTAGTATGTTGAGCTTTTAAATTTCCTTCCAAACAATGGAAACTTGCCACTTGATTCGACAGCCTGAGCCTTGTGTAATATGTACCAAAGTAGTGATGTTTAGTGATGTATAAGCTTTCTCCTCACTCCTAGAAGAGAATTTTCAAGTAGCCCACATTCCATAGGAGGTTCTAGAATGGCCATTGGAGATATATGTTCTAGAACGGCCATTGGAGGTATATGTATCTTTTCTTTGGGGGAGGAAATACAACTATCCTCAGATGTATCATTTTCATCTGCCTTGTGGATGTGTTCTCATTTGACCAGAATAAAAATCATGTTAGCCCTTATCTCATGGGTAGCTTTCATGCACAATTTAAATCCAATGTAAAATTCATGAGTGGGAATTAATAGACACTTGCCAAAGCATAATGAATAACGTATTACAGTTTTGAAAGTGGTGTTAAATTTAAACACAGATAATATAGCAGTTAAATGAATAAATCTTCCCTAATCAAAATCACTTTCAAAATATGGAAATTTTAGTGCCTGCCTTGTTTTAGGGTTGCATTAATAAACAAACAAACAAACAAACAAGGAATAACCCCATTAGAACAGAGCAGGAAAAAGGTAGATAGTGACTTACTAGCATATTGAATTTGACAACAAATATTAACTAAACATGGACAAAGAATATGGAAAGATATTTCAGAGAAGATGCAAGTGGATTTTATGTTAGAAAAAGTGTTCAACCTCATCAGCATCATCCGTGTGACCCACAGACTGACAATGTCATAGCATCGTTTACCTACCAACCATGTTCAAACTGTATTGAGGAGTGTGGCTTACAGACAGAGTTATTGGTAACATCAGTGAAGCTTAGAGAGGATATTGCCTTCATATTAGCACTTCCACGTCCACGTACTTAGTGCATAGATACTCATACTCAGGACCTGAATATATGTTGTATTTATGAAGCTGCAGCAAGGCAGTGCCCAGGGAGCACGGCCTCTGAAGGGACCATATCCAAACATGACTTTGGACAATCTACAATCTCTGCCAGTCTGTTTCCTTCTATGTGTGTCAGGAATGATCACAGCATATTTACCTTAGAGTGCTGTGAGAAGGACTGGATGAATTAAATGGCATTTGTCACATAGTGAGCATTTTAGAAGAGTTGGCTATTTTTGTTACACATTATAGACTTGTTTGTAAGAGCAGGAATTTGGAAACAACTATTCATCCTTAAAAGACTCGTTAAATGAATTATGTTGTGTTCATGCGATAGAACACTATGAATTATTTTTTGAAGGCGGGAGCTTGTATGAACCTAGCCCAGCATATGTCATGAGATGAAAACTCGCAGGGTGCAAAACCACGTGAGTGTTACCATTTGTATACTTTGAAAGTGTGTTTGCACACAGATGCTTGCAGGGCCGGAACATCAGAGGAAGGACAGTCAAGGTTGCCTCAGGGTTAGGAGTTAGCTGACTGGGCAGGGGAGGAGTTTCTTCTCCTCGTTGTACGCCTGTGGACACCTTAATCGTGCTGCCCCCTCTATACGTCTATTCCCCTTTGAAATTCGTGATCGATGTCTATATTCACTGAACATTCGTGGAGAGACTTGAGTGGAGCCGGCAGAGGCTGTGACCCTGGGGGAGCTGACACTCCCAGTCAGATGTTCCCGGAGAAGTTGGCAGAATGGATCTGGGGCAGATTCGTGGGAAAGGAGTGGACAGGGCAATACCAGTGCCAAACTCAGGGGAGAAGAGAGGTGTCCTGGAGATCAGACAGCTCTTCAGACCTGAGAGGCTGGTGGAGATGGGATCCTCCGCCAGCACCAGCAAAGGCACCGCAGCAGGAATCCCAGGTTCCTCCTGGAAAAGAGGCAATGAGTTTAATTTCTGGTGTGTACAGAGCTCAACTGCATGAGCAGAGGACAGGAAAACGGGGAAAGCTGGTTCTGGGAACATCTTTTAAACACATTGCCTGCTCTCCTACGAAAAAATGCCAAACTATGAGGGGCAGAGTATTCCATCCACCTGATACGGGTTATTGGTTTCATTTTGCTAATACTGTATATCGTGAGCAGGTGGGTGGTACTGCCCGTGATCTCTGAGTTCTTCACACTCTTGTAGATCTGCTGCTTTGCCCCCTCCACCCCCGTGTGGCTCTGCAGGAGCCCCATCCTCCCAAGGCCTCTCCAGGGCCTGCTACTTCAGCACTTTAAGGAAAGGCAGGCAGAACCCATAGCAGCCAGGCAGTCTGTCTGTTAGAAGCCTGCCCCAGAAACCTTGTCTGCAGGGTGATGGATGAGGTTAATCTCCCATCGTTTCATGGGAGATTTACATGCATAAGTCTCATTAGTGCTAATGGGAGTTTCTTGCATAAATCTTACTTGCGGGAAGGTAAGGAAAAAGCCGGTTTTCTTTTCTTCTTTCTCGGTTTTCTTGCTTAAGGCTTCGTTCCTGCAGTCTGGGGGCTGGCTTGGGTGTCTTACCACGTGCCTTGCATGGAAGACGCTGGTGGTCTTCATTTACATGGAAATGGACCCTAAACAGGGTTCTGAACTCACATGTTTAAACGCCTCCTACTTGCGCCGTCATTTTTGCAAGTCCAGATACCCAATTAGTGCCACTGATCCAACAAATTTCCATGTGTCAGTTGTACCTGCTGTGAATGTCATTCTGTTTGGTGATAACGGGGCCTGCATCCCAAAATAGAGGTGAGGGGAGAGGGAAAGCAACACTGAGTCCTTGTTGTGAACTGCATTATTTTTAAACTGACTACAGATCCCTGTCCTTTTTAAAGTGCCAGCCTATCTCTGAAGCTAGGATTGGGTTTGGAGGGAGGAAGGCTAGACTGGCCCCTGTCGCTCAATTGCCATCCCTTCCCTTATGTCTGTTAAGTTGTGGGTCCATTTATAATATCAAGGCAAACATGTAGAGTTAGAGCTGTTTCCAAGAGGACATCTGAACTAACAAACACAGGCTTAATTTCACCCTGCGTCTGAGTGGGAGACTGGCATTTTTCAAAGCTCGTTGAATACTTTCCGTTATTATTTTGAACGTATGCCAACTTCCCATCATGTTCACACTCAGAGCTGTGGAGTGTTGCCTGTTGGGAGGTGGGAGATGGTTGTGGAGGACTTTGACATTATATAGGTTCACTTTATTTGTATTTAAACATTTGCATATGTAGCTGCTGACAAAAGGTAACCACGATGACTTCAGGTACATCTAGTTCGGAGGGCAAGTCACGAGTGTGGTGGCTTGTGATAGAAA
The DNA here is from genome assembly GCF_964165515.1 of Mesoplodon bidens. Classification (NCBI taxonomy): domain Eukaryota; kingdom Metazoa; phylum Chordata; class Mammalia; order Artiodactyla; family Ziphiidae; genus Mesoplodon; species Mesoplodon bidens. The sequence goes on from NC_138170.1 coordinate 87,864,532, forward strand.
AACCTTTTCTTTGTAATTTAAATTGTGTATGATTTACAGATAGACATTAACAGCAGATATTGTCTATAGTATATGTCCATGTATATGTAAATGGATAACATGCTAATGCATAAAAGCAACATGTGTGTGAGTGAGACAGACAGATTAATAGAAGATTTTAGTGTATTAATAGGAAAAAGAGATAAAAAATATTAACTTTTAAATTTTCCAGGAAACCAATACTTCAATTGGTTAAGTTAACAACAGAAGCAAAGTAACTTTCTGAGCTTTTTCTTCATCAATCCATTTTCTAGAAAAAATATCCGTTTGATGGAATCATTCTCTGTTAACCAAAATGATAAAAATTATGTCTTCCTCTCTAATCAAATTCTCCTTCAGTAAAATTTTGGCCTCATCTTTATTAGAGATTATTTGTAAATTGATGTTCATTTTGATCACAGTGTGGATAACTGGATAGTTTTTTGTGTGTCCACATTCACGCATTCACTTATTCAACATATAAGACTGAGCACCCATGAAATGCCGGGCATTGTTCTAGATGCTGGGGATGCTTCAGAGAGCAGAGCCCCTGCCCTCACTGAGCTTGTCTTTCAGGAAGATGGATGCAGGTGACACGGGGAAGGAAAGGAGCCTTTCTGGGGAGGGAGCAAGGCTCTGTTCCAGAGAGAGGGTGACCTCAAAGAAGAAGACGTGGTCCAGTCACAGCTCCAAGGAGGCGAAGACAGGGTGTAGATGTTGGGGAGCTGGGGTCACTGTCTTGAACTGTGTCTGGCTTCTGGATGAGGTGGGAAGCCAGGTCCTCCATGGGCTTGAGGGGAGGAAGGGACCAGGTATGGAGGAGGAGATGTGATGGAGGGAAGGAAGGAGGGGACAGGGACCTTGAATTGCCAGCAGGAACTGAAGACCCACTTGAGGCCACGTCATGCTTTGAGGTGAGACCAGACGGCCAGGGCTGCGTCTTTCCTTCCAGCCACTCTCTGGAGGAGGGCTGGCACAAAGCAGACGCGAAGCCAACCTTCCCACGGGAGGAAATTTAGATGAGAGACAGGTGGGCAGATTAAGGAGCGCAGGAAGAGCAGCGAATCGTGGTCCATCCAGTGTGAGTGCGCAGGAGGGGAGGACGGAGGACGGGGGGTCGAGGAGGAGATGGTGGGGTCAGTGGGCGATTTGCTGGTCCTTGTGCAGTTGTCCAAAGGCCGGTTGGAGACTGGGAGCTGGAGGGAGGGAGCTGGAAAGGCACCAGGTGGCAGCCAGAGAGGGGGGCGTCTGAGTGAGAAAACAGAGGGGAGGCCATGGAGCAGAGGCTGAAGCAGGAAAAAACGGTCCAGGAGTCAAGAGGCCAGGATTATGGAAGGATGGGTGATGTGGGTGGAGAAATTATCAAGGCCCTTGTGGGCTGGTTGGAGATCATCCTGTGATCCTCAAGGAGTGGGGTGAGGTCCCCGTGTTTTGGTATGTCAGGGAGTCTCTCTGAGTCTAGGGTGACCTGAGACTCAAGGCTGGAGGGATTTAGGGAGGATAGGAGCGGGCTGCCAGGTGGGGGCCTCCCGGGGTGCAGAGGCCTGGGGCAGGGCAATACGCAGGATGCTCTGCTGCCCACCTTGAGCTCCAGAGGCTGCCTTGGGATGATTTCAAGACTGAGGCATGAGAGGTGGTGTCAGGAAGGGGACAATGCCCAGCATATGAGGCTTAGAAACTGAGTAAGGGTCACCTGGGAGCCTGACAGGAGGTGCCGACCTCAGGGCCGCTGGCGGGTGAGGCTGGCACGTGAGGCCGGAGGGATGTTCATGGGATGTCCTTTGTGATTTAGCACGAATCATAGCTAATATGTTAGAGCGGGGCTCCTAAGAAAATTAAGGGATCAGTGTGACTAAGCCCATGATGTGTAACATTGTGACTCTGGGCACAGAAATCGTTTAATGGCTCAGGGAAACATCATGTGTATCACACATGTTCTTTACATTGTTTGCCCTTTAAGTATCCTTCACAGTCAACACAGATACATTACAACCGCCTTGAAAACAAAGTCCACAAATAAGGTTGACATAAGGAAAGTTTATTTGGTAACAGAGCTAGAGGGATGGAGAGGGGCTGCATGAAACGTTTCCTTGCAAGGACTTAAAAAAAATAAAATCCGTGTACCATGCAATCTCACCAGAAAGGAAAATCTTTCCTTCAGCCGGAGAATCTTCAGGTTCTCAGTTACCGCATATGATGGTTCAAGTGCGAAGCTGGTTGTTAAGAAGGATCTTGGCTGGACACAGCTGCCGATGACGCACTTGAAACCGTCTGCTTCGGCTGCGAGATGCAGGTATTCGGAGCCCCTCCCCTCCTCCCAGAGAGCTCACCAGGATGCCATGGGGATGTCACCCTGCACCTCCAGGGAACATTTGTTCACAAGGACTTGTCGGATGGACGAGGTGTGTGTAGGTGTATGTGCTGGGCGCACATGGATATTCATTCACTCCCCACGCATCCAGCGGACGTAGATGAAGTGCTAAGGGCGATGATTACACTGCCGATGGACCCCTGGTCCCACAGCCCGCTGAGGCCGGATCAACCCAGAAACCAGGGCAAATGCAGTGAGACAAATGGCAACACCTGTACAGGTCACCAGGTTGTGATCAGCTCATACTGCAGACAGGGCACCCAATAAAGTTCACCCAAGGCTGCATTTCACACACATAATCACTCACATGCTTTCAGACTCACAGTAGTAACAATAGCCAGGTTTAGTCGTCTCCGTGCTCCCTCCCCTACGACCTCCCTCAGAACAGACCTCCTGGTTCCTTCTCGCGTCTCCAGGCTCAGCCCGTAATCCACTGAGTAGGTGCTATGCTTCTGGAGAATAAGCAGGTCACCCTGGCCCTGCAGATGCTCCACTCTGAGCCCAAAGGCATCTTACTTTTCATCAAAGCCCATTAGCTTCCTGTTGGGGGTTTTCTGTCTTTGGAGCTCCTGTGGGTCCAAAGTCCTATCTATTCCTCAGTGATAAGCATGCTCATCCTTAACAATTCCTATTTCTCTCCATTTGTAAATCCAACTTTGAACCTTCATCAAATATCACTGTGGTACTGTGAGGATAAAATGCTACAATATTTGTGAGAGAGAGAGAGTCGTGAACCACAGAATGCTCCCCAATGATTACTTATTAACATTAGGAAAAATGAACTCAGTGAAATATTGTTCTTTCAACAAGTATTCACTGACCACCGGCTGCGAGCAGGTACTGGGGCTATGAGAATGAAAGGGTCTCACAAAGCAGAAGCTCACATACTGAGTGCAGGTCACCAGGTGGGGTGCGGGGTGGATGACTCGGTACACAGCACTGTGGGTCGGGGCGTCACAAAAGGTGCGTCTAGTGGAGGAGAATGGACCCAGCATAAAGGTGGAGACAGTGATGCTTAAGCATCAGCCCCTGAATAAGAAGGAATTGGGGAAGAGAGGGTGGGGGAAAGTGTGTGGCCATTGGAAACCTGGCGTTTCCTGCAGAGGAGGTTTGTCTGAGGAGGAGGTTGGCCTCATCACAAATGACCCTGCAGGACATGTCGGGGGTTGGACTTTGTTCTGAAGGCTGCAGGACCATACACATGTCATCCTTGTGATTGATGCCACGGCAGGTAAATCAGCAAGTAGGAGATGTGTCTGGCGGCAAGACCAAGCACTAGGCTACACACAGGAACACAGGCAGATAAATACAGCCCCCGACCAAGAGGGCAGGCGGGAGGGACAGAATGGGCGGCTGGAGAGATGCAGGGAGCCAAGCCAGCCTGGACAGGCCACTGGGGAATCAGGGACAGAGGGTGGCATGGAAGAGGGGAAGCAGGCAGGGGTCAAAGTCCCAGGCTGGGACCACAGCTCAGGTAGGGGAGCCACTCACGGGGCTGGGCAGAAGTCTGGCTGGTCACTCCTGAGCAGGAAGACCCCACTCAGCCAAGGTCACACTTCAAGTTTACATAGTTTAACCTTATGTTAAAAAGGCATCTCAAAATTTTATACACGGAGTTCAAGTGCAATAAAATAATAACATGATAAAAGGGGGCACATTCTCTAATTAAGTGAGTCTTAAACAGCGCCGGCCCTTCTAACACTCCCCTAAGAGACGCGTATGTCATGAAATAATGCCGTTTAATTCCGCAAACATGTTGAACCCCTAGTTCTGTTGCTCAGCAGATGTTCAGTGTTTGAGTGATTTCACTAAACCCACGTGGAGTGCCGAGGTCACTAAGGCCTAACCCAACTCCCAAGGACCCTATCATCTCATAAGGAAAACAAGGCAAATGGGCAAAATACTCGTTTTTCAGGGCTGTGTAGAATCAGTGCTGGGGTGGGGAGGTGCACAGTGATTCAGGGACTCGACCACACCAGCATTTTTCATCACCTGAACCCCACTATTACTTGTCCTGGACAGGTGACCCCCTCCTTGTAGTTGGAGAAAGAGGTACTTTCGAGTCTCATAGCTGCAGTGATGGTCCCGCAGACCTGCCGACCACGCTCTGTGCCAGGACGGGGAGAGCCACTGGGGACAGGATGGGGCAGCTCCAGTTCCCGTGGAGCATGCAGTCGAGGGACAGGGCCCAGAGAAAACAAGCAAACACACAGAAAGCGACTGCAAGTTGCAGTAAGTCTGCTGAGCAGGGGACAGGTAGTGGGTGGAGAAGATGAAGCCCTGCCCCATCCATTCTCACAGGGTGGTTTGGGAACTCCTCTGCTGGGAAGATGGCGGTGAGGCTGGGCAGATAGTAGAGGAGAGACTGAGAAAAGTGGGGAGACTTTCAGGCAGAGGGTACCTCAGAGACGGGTCAGGACTGTACCAGCTCATTTGGGGAACCCAGAGAAGATGCTGGAGCCCGGGGGATGCGGGGCAACGTGGGGTAAAGCAGGTCAGAGGCTGCAGAGGAGCCTTTCCATGCTGCCTTGTCACAGTCAGAAGGGGTCTGAAGTCTTAAGGCAATGGAAACCCACTGGTGGGTTTCAAACAAGGCAAAGCCCAGAATGTATTTATATCTCAAATTTGGTACTGAAACAGACTGGAGGTTTGATTGTCAAAGAGCAGGGAGGGTGAGGAGAAGACAATTAGATTATCTCATTGGTCAGGTGAGAGATTATGTAACTTGGACTAAGTGTGTTGATGAAGAAAAAAGGATTTAAGATGTGTTTTGGAGATAGAATTGTAAAAACTTGTAGATATTTGAGAGGAAGGGAGGAATGAATAGTGACCCTGTTTCTGATGTGAACAGGCATGTGGACAGATTCTGTTATCTGGATACAGATGGTGTCAGGGAGAGAAGCTGGGATAGGAATCAGGAGCTCCATTCCGGGCCCAAGAAGTTTGGGATCAGACATCACATTCAGAGTATATATCTAAGTGTCTGAATGTTGGTATTGTGTTGATGCTAACGTTCTTTTCTGAGCTAAATTCCCCTCAGTGTTTGTAGGGCTTTTAGAAATCATAGAGAACTTAATAAGCTTTAATCCTTCTATCACACTTTTAAAATGAGAGGAATTGAGCAGCTTATCTGCGGTTATTCAGGTACTTAGGGAGAACCGGGACCAGCCCAGGCTCGTGTCTCTTACCCTGTGTACTCCCCGCTCAGGCACTGAAAACACAGGTGCATCCATCTGTGGGGATTAAACCCACACTCTGAGTAACCCTCCTCATTTCCACGATGTGACTGTGAATGGAACTGCAAATGGGACACTGAGTGCAGGGCTCACAGCGCACCACCCACCATGGGCCGCCAAGCTGGTCAAGTCACTGTGTCTTTCCATACATTCCGAATGGGGGACAAAACAGCCAGGACAGTGAATCATCTTCATCCCATAGATCCCCCCAAAACCTGTCATCTCTGTTAGAATTTAGTGACTTAAAACCACATTTCTGTAGCCAAGTGAAACCTAGAATATTTTTAAAATGCTAATTCCTGGTGTCTCCTTCACGTATTGAAAAACGAGGCTGTTTTTCTCTTGATATCAAAGTGCTTTTCACTCAGCAGGCCTGCGCAGAGATTGGCCTTGAAGCCTCAGCGTCCAGGGCGGAGTCCTGTCTCGCTGCCCTGGGACAGAGGGAATGAGGGATGCACGGCCTTTCTTTCTGTACCGGCCGCTGCGCCCGGGAAGATTCACCGAATCTGAGTCCCCCGCCTTTTCCTAGCGGTTTGTAAAAAGGTGATTAATCGGATCTGATTGGACTCAGTCTTGAGTGTCCCCCGCCCCCGGGTCTCCCCCCGGTGTCTGCTGCTGCTTCTCTTCAACATCAGCATCACAGCTGAGGAGGCATCATGAGGGTAACCCCCCAGGCCCGAGGTGCCCTGGAGCTCAGTGATGCTCACAGGCCACGCCTCTAAAAACCACAGAAACATAAAGTTAACTTGTAAAGCTAGAGGCTTGTTTGTTGGAAATTAGTAGCCACACTGTTTATTGTAGCTGGTGATGAAAGGTCCATTATTTCAAAAAGTCAGTCCTACAAATACTTAATATAAAAGCAAAGTATCTGAGAAATAGCTACATCCTCACAACGTGAGACACTAGAAACTAATGCTTTTGTCAGAATTCAATAAAGATGCTATAAATCTGATTCAGGTTCGAAAAGTGAAAACATTGGGGCCATAAGCACCAAACTGTATAGTCCCTCTGGTTAGAAGTTGAAACAGAGACATAGCTTAAGGCTGGCCAAATATATAACTAAAATGATATATAAATCATACTAGTTCAGACTGTGCCATGGTTTCCCATTAACTTACAGTGTACTTTCAGGGACATTATTACAAGTTCATGAACTTTTACCTCAATATACTTTGGAGGAAACCTACATTTGTAACTCCTGAATAATATCTAAGGATATACATTCAGCTTACAAATAACTTTCTAATAAAGTTGAGAAGAAAATATCTTAAATTGGCATATGCGTTTAAATTATAGTTAAGCCAATTGCTTCCTCTTATTCATTTTCATAAATCTTTAGCATCAAGAACAAAGCCTGGCAAATAGCAGGCATTCTTTTTGTATTTAGAGAGTAAAAAACACACGGATGAGCAAGTGAACACATGATAGGTAAGGATCAAAGGTGTTAGAAACAAAATATGAATCTGGATACTTTAAGACATGCTAAATTGTATGTGAGCTAATTGTTGCTGTAACTGGCACTCCACCAGAAGATAATTTATTCTTGGTACCTTTGCCTTAGAAGGGAAGAAGTGAGTAATTCAAAAACCTTATGAAATATACAAATAAGCATGGTTAAATGTTAGATAAGCAATTGGTAAGTCACAGTAAGATTGTGTGTATTTAGTTTTCTCTAGTCTTACACCCAGAAATATGTGTTTGGCCAATATATATTGACACACGAACAATTGTCAGAGGCCAATAATTTTCTAAATTAGACGCAGTTTCTTCAGTTGTCAGTTTTGAAGATAATGTATTAGATTTCTTTTTAATGAAATAGAACCTAGATTATTTTATGCACATGAAGGTAATTCCAACTCCAAATCATACGAAGCATGGAGAACCGGTTAAGCGAATCTGTAACACCTTTGCGTGTGTGTACCCACGAGCAAATCTGTGCATCTGTGCACATGCATGTGACATGGGTGTGGACACACATGTGTCAGCTAGGCATTCATGTAATTTACTGTCACTTTAGTCTAAAGTGGAAACGGCTGACTTGGGTAATTACAGGTCTGTAAAAAACCACCTTTCTCTTTTTGGTACGTTTAGAACAGGGTCCTTTGCTCTGAGTTATTGAACACCTAGAAGCTTTTTCAAAAATTCTAGAATATTAGTGTTGAAAAAGACTTTAAAAATCATCAGTTCTAGGATTCCATTTTACAGATAAGGAAACTGAGGCCCAGAGGGACTTACTCAAAAAGAACCCATTTAATCACCCTCCTCTCAGGGGTGTCCTTACCCACACGCCCCATTATTCTGGCTCAGGTGCTCTTCTTCTGGGTTAATTAGCGATTTGGGTTTTACCTCCCGTTAGACTGCAGGATCCTTGAAGGCTTAGGTGCTTTGCCCTGTGTCCCTGGTAGCTGGCCTGGGCTCCAGTAAGAGCTGAGGAAGAAAAGAAAGAAGGTTTCTTAGCAAACCCAAGGTTAGCAGCCATGTCTCCAGACAAAGTCTTGTCTTTGTGTTACACCACATGCCTTCCAAGAGCATCTTTTGGAGCCATGATGCTAGCCTTTTTAAACTACACACAAAATATTCCTTCCATTAAAAAAGTTCCCTAAAGTGTAGACCTTGGATAAAATCTGCCATTTCCGTGGTCCTGCCTGACCTTCCGTTTCTCTTCCTGCTCTTCACATGGTCTCCCTTTCCTCACAGATTTACAGCCTCCCTTTCTGTTCGTCACTTTCTGACCTTCACAGTGATTGGAGCTACTGGTCCTGTCACTCAGTCCCTTCGATTCTTCCCCACAAATTTTCAGCTGCCAGCGGTCACCCAGGTATGAAGCCCACGCTCCTTATGGGGCATCTGCCCCTCTAGACCCCGGCCCCCCACAGGGTCTCGGGCCTGGATGGGCTCACACACCGGGCTCACCTCCCTGCCAGACCAACAGTCTCATTCTTCTTATTCTCCGAGAGGATGCTTTGTTATGGGCCGAGCATCACAATAGATTATTAGGAAAGGGTTTTCTTAAATAACCCAGTGTTATGACCCAAAATATGATAGAAACTCAGTTCTATCAGATGATGAGACTGGCTGTGAGGAAGCAAGCAAAAGCCATCGTGCCACTATTACTGTCTTCAGTTTCACGTTTGCTGTGGTTTCTAATCTCTAGACTAACCATCAACTTAGCTACCATTTGTGCGAGCCTCCTTCAGGAGCTTTCTGGGCACGGACACCACTTCTCAGCCCGACCGTATCAGCTCCGCAGTGACAGTCAGCAATGTCACCTACTTTGCCATCATCACAGCTAACGGGAGCACTGGGTTGGCGGGTTTGGACACTTTGCTGGTTTTGCCACATTAAGTTTCTAAACAGTGTCGCTGGTGATTATTTCAAACCTCTCCTGTACATCGCATTCTTTCTTAACTTGTATTCCTAATATACTAACATAGTCAACTCATATGTGACAGCTACTTTTTGTTATATAATCTTAACGATACTATTTTACAAGTTGACTCAGTTCACAGAAGTCTACTTAGTACATCTTCCATATAAATATAAAAATGTTCTGCTAGCTGTCATGTACAATAACTTCTGTACTTTCTACCAACCAAATTTTTGACCTTCCTCCGGCGATGACAAGGGGAAGTTTGCATATAACATGTGGGTGTGCTTCACCCCATCCCTCCCTCCAGGGTCTTTGTCCTCTTTGCTCAGCTGGTCATGGCTTGACCATTCCTGCTCAGTGAAAAGCACTCACCATCCCGTTTACTCACCAAAGCGTAAACTCACAAAGTCTGATTCTGCGCTTCCTAAGGGCGCAGGGGAGTGGGCTTCCTCAACACCTATCCACAGGGCTCAGCCAGCAGCAGAGCTCGGGGGGGATGAGGGCACTGGGTGCGTGGGTGAGCAGGGACAGCCAACACCACACCTGCCCCAGCAGCAGGGACGGTACAGAGGTCACCAGGGGGACCCAGAGGTCCCCACACCTACCAGCCTCGGGTCAGGAAATGCTGACATTGATGATTAGCAGTGCCCCAGCCATGGCACTTGACCCAGGGACGGAAGGTAGACCACCAGAAGCAGACCCAGGAGGTCAGGGAGAAGCTGCTTTTCACTAAGGCCCTGAGCCTGAGAGAACTCGACTGTTGGGATCCCCCTGCACAGGCTCACACATACCTGCTCTCACCCCAGCCCTCCCGATGCTTCCGTTCAGGCCCTTGTCCAGCCCCTCCTGACACCCCCTTCCGTGGCACAGGTAGGGGGAGTTCCTGATTAGCAGGCCCCCAGAAACCCACCCAACCCTCCTCAGACCTTGTCAGGAGAACAACAGAGGGAACAGAGGTGATCTAACTGTCCCCTGCAGGGAGCCTGGAGAAACGCGGGCTCCGAGTGACCAAGGGTGTTCGTGGTAGGGACGGTAGGGACGAGACCCCTGCTGGTTTTGTTCTATCCGTGAAACTGGAACTCAAGCATTAAAGCCTAATGCACAGCCTAGCTCGCCGTGGTGCCCAGTAGGTGTCTGAGCACGAGGGCCTGTGTGTTGCCTCCGTGCTTTAACACCCAGGGTGTGAGAAGATACCGCCCCGGCTGCCAGCTCCTCTATTTCTCCCTGAAGCTCTGCCTGTCTTTGTCCTAATCAGGCATGTAATTGATTGGTCTAGATTTTTGTTTTGCTTCGTGTATCTTGTTCTGAATATCGGGTTTGAATATAATTGCCATAGGTCACACTACCTTTTTAAAACAATTATCCAGTATGTAGGTTTGGGAGCTGGGGGTGACATGAATGTTATATGTAAATTTATGTAAATGGATGCTAATGTCCCATTGCAGCCCGAAGGTGAGTGAAGTGGTTGTCACATCCTCACAGGTTAGTTCGCCAGGGAGCCCCGAGCACTGCCAGCTCAGGACGACTGCAGCATATTTATGTCCCCGTTGAAAACAATCCAATAGCTTTTCTCAAAAGATCTCACAATTCCCCCAGACTATTCCTGTGGATGAGAAAAATCACACTGGTGATCTTCCAAGTTATCTGTGCTTTCTTTTATATAGAAATCAGCCTACATGTTTCTTACATTTGCTGGTTTTTAAGTTGGTTTCAACTCAGTAAATACCACTGGGCGCTTTTCACCGTGAAACACTGTGCTGGGTAAATGCAGTACAGCCCTCAAGTTCCAGGACCTCGCAGCTCAGGAGGCAGCACTGCAATGGAGCTGGAGCTCCGATCTCCAGAGGGGGAATGTTCCATGTAAATGCTGGGCTGGGGGAAACACCCCAGGATTCTAAGCAGAAGGGGCTGCTCAGCTGTGCTCTGCTAAGCCTCACTTAGAGAGCCAGTAAAACCCTGTGCCCCTCACCCCACGTCATCCAGAGGGTCGGACCTTCCATGCATCTTATACGTGGGGTTTTTGCATAAGATTTATAAAACAAAAATTTTCCTATGTGAAAACCAACAAGGCACACAGGATGCTTTAGACTCTAGAAGCTGATGAGGTAGTCCAACGCCGAGATGGTGCAGACCAGGCTCAGGGAGCTGCAGTGGGAACAGGTAGAAGCCAAAGGGGGAACGTCAGAGTCATCTCAGAGCTAAGACAGAGAGACCTCAAAGCCTTGCAACCGATTGAAAATTCGCATGGGGGCAAGGAGCGAGTAGACGGTGGTTTTCTGCTCAAGGAAAGGGGACTGAGAAGGTCCGGATGGCGTAGAAGGACCTGGGAGTCAGAGTGGCTGGTTGGAAGAGAAAGAAACTAAGTCTGAGGAGCCCCTGGATGTCTGGGTGGGGGAATGGGGCAGACGCTTGAAATTCGGGCGAAATGTGGTAGAAAAACAGGCTCGGAGGTAAAACTTCCTGAGTTGTTTAATTAGAGGTAAAGGTTAAATTCCTGCCGCGAAGGAAACTGCCAAGAATGAGACTAGAGGCTCAGGAACAGAATCTTGGGAAGGTCTTAATTTGGGGGTAGGAAGAGCAGCTTGAACATTAAGAAGTGAATTGCATCAGCCACAGAAAGAAGGGGTTTCTAGACCAGTAAGAGACCCATCGTGCCCAGTGCTGCCTGAGAAAGACCCCTGGATTGGGTGGGTTTAAGAAGATCATCTCAGGAAGAGCAGACAGGAGATACAATATGTTAATGCTGAGATTACGGTCAAGATCAAAAATTTCAGAATTATTTGAAATAGGCTTTTGTGTTGAGGCAAATATTTTTAAATCAATGTAAAATATCTTCTCAGAAGAGAGTCCAAGTTTTCCAGACATAAGGACAGCAAGCTGGCGATAAGACGTTTGCCCTGACACCTAAGGCAGCAAATCATGTTTAATCTTATCAGGGCTTTACAATTCTCTTCAAAGGGAGGTCTCACCTCAGGAAATACATTCCATGTTGATTCTGATGTTTGTGGTTGAAAGCGTCAGTTACCGTGAGTCTGGACGCTCCTCTGTGTCAGAGACCAGACGGTCCTAGAAACTCCGAGAAGGAGGGAAGACTCACTAGGAACTTTCTCAGCTTCCACTCCACCCAACTACTTGCTGCTCTGCTGTCCAGAAAAAGAACAAAAGAAAACCTGTGTCTTCGGGGCCGGAGACCCCACTCTGCCCGGCCCTTTACCAGATGGTGAAGGTGTAAGTGTCTCGCCTCCACCAGGTCCCCCGAGCAGGTACTGGGAACTCCCTCGTGCACCTTGAGGGTGTTAAGTACCACCTTCCGCTGGAGAGGGTTTTATAGAAGTGCCAGAGCTGGTGAAAAGCAGGTCAATTGTCCCATAGTTTGTTTGTTTGTTTTTACAACTTTATTGGAGTATAATTGCTTCACAATAGTGTATTAGTTTCTGCTTTATAACAAAGTGAATCAGTTATACATATATATCTGTTCCCATATCCCTTCCCTCTTGCATCTCCCTCCCTCCCACCCTCCCTATCCCATGTGAATTGGTACAGCCACTATGGAGAACAGTATGGAGGTTCCTTAAAAAACTACAAATAGAACTACCATATGACCCAGCAATCCCACTACTGGGCATATACCCTGAGAAAACCATAATTCAAAAAGAGTCATGTACCAAAATGTTCATTGCAGCTCTATTTACAATAGCCCAGAGATGGAAACAACCTAAGTGTCCATCATCAGATGAATGGATGAAGAAGATGTGGCACATATATACAATGGAATATTACTCAGCCATAAAAAGAAACGAAATTGTCCCATAGTTTTGCATGGAAGTCAGCCAGGCCCCAGAGCACAAACAGACCTCAGGGCATGGAAAACCCTTAGGCAGTGCCCGGCAGCCCTGGGTGAAACGCCCCTCTTTTTATTGGCAGCCTGTGCACAGCTGAGAACCTGAAGGGCCGCCCAGGATGCTCAGGTGTGGTTCAGCCCCTCTGGCGGACGCAGCTGGGGTCCCAGGTTGGGCAGCTCCGCAGAGCACGGCCAGGGCCACAGAAGTGCCTCGGCCCCTGCCCTGTGCTTCCCTGCAAGGTCCCCCTGCTGCCCTCCTCCCCCCAACCTCCGGTGACCTGCACCTGTGCCCCGCTTCTCTCTCCACGCCGTGACCCCTTCTTCCTCCGTCCTTCCTTCTGACGCTCAAGGACTTACTGCAGAGGTCACAATACCTGAGCATTGACTGATTTATCGTAATTTGGGGTTCCAGCTGCAGTGACCTTAATCCCCCTTCCAGTCATGGGGCTCAGACTGACATACAGGGAAATGTGGAAAACAAAGATAAAAAATGATATTCCAAGGTTTACTATTCACTTGACACATCCCACTTTTCCACAGAGACAACTGGACAGTTTCTGGGCCCTGATCTGAAGGGAAAAGGGCAATTTGAAATTTTCCCCAAATGCCCCTCATCCTGGAAGGTGGAGCCAGGGTGACGGGCCTCATGGTTGGATGTGGCTATGGCCCTTGACCTTCAGCTCCTTCCAAATAAACAGCCCCCAAGGGATTGTCAGCAGTGGCTTTGAAGAGCCAGGAATGGAGTGAGGAGGGTCAGAGCCTTCTTCCCTGGATCCCAATGTTGTAAACACTTTACCCACCAGGCTGGCCAGGGGTAGATCCTCTGAGAGGGCAGAGCAATGATATCTGTGCATTCGCTCAGCTGCTTTGACAGTGCTGGGCTTAAAGAACAAGATCACTGTCTCAGAGCCTGGAGGATGGACTCACACCGAGACCCCGGTGTGGGCAGGGCTGGCTCCTTTCGAGCCATGGGGAGTTCGTGTCCTGGGCCCCTCCCCCAGCTCCTGGGGGTTTGCTGGCGATCTTCAACATCCTTGGCTTGTAGAAGCCTCACCCGACCCCTGAATAACGGTCACAAGGCACTCTCCCTGCCTGTGTCGCTGCAACCCAAGTTCCCCATTTTATAAGAACACCAGTGATACTGGATGAGGGCCCACCCTATTCCGTATGACCTCATCCTCCTTTATTTAATCTGCAATGGCTCAGGTTACAAATAAGGTCACTTTCTGAGGTCCGGGTGTTAGGACTTCAACCTATGACTTTTCGAGACACAACTCAACCCTAACAATTAGGTTGAGTGAAACGACATTTACAGAATGATGGTGGCACTGCTTTCACAGCACAGGAAGCTGGTCCTACAACGGCCATGGAGGCTGTTTCCTCTTCCAGACGGTGAGGAAGTCTGCCCAGCCCTTGGTCGCGGCAGTGAGCCCTGGCCGTGGACCACACTGGCTGCTCCAGCCCCTCAGACATGCTGCCAGTTCTCAGCAGCAGTCGTACTTTAAGATGAAACATCCCTGGCATGATTTGGTCACACATGGGTGGATGATCCGTCTTCTATCATATCTGACCGATGTGGCCATGTCAGCTTGCAGGCTGAATAATGGTATTTTTGGATGAATAAGTAAGGATGAAGGTTGACCTTATTCATCAACACATTGCATCTGGTTCTGACCCCACAGAAGCTCTGATTCCCCAGAGATTCTCAAGAGGGTAAAAGAAAGATTTACATATCTTCTACTACAAGTTCTGTCACCTTTCACCTGGTTGAATTTGCGTTTCTTCTTATAAAAAATTATTTTAAATTAATGCTATGGAACTCTGAGTGTGACAAAGGAAAACTACTTTTGCATCAAATAAAGAGGCTATTAACCAACCTAGAGCTTACACTGTAGTTTCAGACCACCTGGAGGTGGGTGTCAGAGCTCGTGGGGTGGGACAGGGGCTCTTACCTGTTTGGAGATAGAAGAATCACAGCTCATACCCTGCAAAGGCCTCCCCTGACTTGGAGGGGCCCTGTGTGTTCTCAGTAGAGCTGCGCTGTGGGGTTTCGTGGCAAAGGCAAGCCCTGTTAAGACAATATTCAGAGGTTGCTCCGTTTACGACCAAAGCACTGTGCAAAGCGCGTGAGTGAAGTTGGGACACCTGCAGGGCTGTCTGCCCTGGAACCCTAAGCCCTGAGGTGGGGAACTCAGCCCACATCTGCTGACTCTCAGAAGTTTCTGGAAGTACAGTTTGGTGGCTGGCGCTCTACTGCACGAAGGCGGAGCTTGTTCACGGCAGGGTCTCAGGATATGGACACCATCAAAGACACAAGTACAAGCCATATCACCGGTCCCTCCATGGCCTAAACATCAGCAGGTGTCAGACCTGTGGGGAACGGCCTGTTTCCCAAGAGGAGGGACCCGGGCTGCTCTGGGCTGCACTCTGATTCCCAGATGAGGACCATCAGAACCATCAGATTCCCACTGAGGACCAGGCACGAGGGGCCTGTTCAGAACTTAACTGGATCACGTGCCCCCTCCTTGAATTCCGACTTTCTGCCACGGTCATCACAGAAACGAAGCCCATTCTGTATCATCAGGAGCCGTGAGGACCTGCCCTGCCCGTTTTGTCCCTTTAACCCCAACCTCTTTCTCTCCCTGGACCTGTGCCCCCTCCCCCTCCATCCTCAACCAGCTACCTCTTCCCTCGGGTTTGACCTCACACACCCGCTAGAGAAGCAGGGTTCCCGACCTGCAAAGAGCCCTCTTGCTGCCTGAGACCCCGGCCACTTCCCTCCCGAGCGTCACCCCTTTGCCCATTTCCCACCTCCGCACAGAACTCGCAGTGTTACTGCCGCACCGGGCAGACAGCTCACGGGCTCCCAAGCAGGGGGTTCACGGTCCCAGGGCGGCTGCTCCTGGCCACAGTGGTCCCTGGAACCAGGCACATCCTCAAACAGACTTGAGCTGTTTGTGGTTGGGGAGGATTTAGGAAAACATCCTGGGGTAAGTCTTTCCCTCAGAGTTGGAAGAGCCGTCTTAATGCAGCATGAAAAGTATAAGTTACACGAGGAAAGACTGAGTGTAACCCTGTCAACGTCTAAAACAGGCACAAACCGAGCAAAAGGCCAGTGATAACCTGGGGAGAAGTATTTGCTGCGTGTGTAACACAAAAAACATAAATACTCGGAATACATATAAAAACATAATCCAAAAGGTAAAGGAAACAATCAACTAAATCACAGAAGAGGAGAGAGAAATGGCAGTCAGCTCGGACTCAAGTCACTTGTGAATCAGCGAAGTTGGGTAACACAAGCTACTGCAAATGGGCTGGAAATGTCGCATCCATACGTTTACTGGTTGTGGATGGATTTGGCCACTTCGAAGGGCAGCTTGCTGGTATCTGTTAAATTTTAAACGTTGAGAAATATCAGTCCATGTGCCTGAGGAGGAGACCAGACAAAAAGGTTTATTAGAGCATCAGCATCTTTTAGTGAAAAACGGAGAGCAATCTGAACTTATATCAAGACATTTGATAGTTTCATGAATTGTGTGTAGCCATATTATGGAATAATGACCACCCATCATGAAATTTGAAGTAAAGCTTATTACACCCACATGGAAATGTTTCCAATGGTAACAAAAAAAAAAAAAACTTTGTAGAAGAATGTGTAAGATGTGATCGAATTTATTTTTAAAAATGAGTAGTTCTATGCATTTACATATTTGGTAGAGCTGACCATGTCTAGGTAAAGTGTGTGTTTGTGTGTCTGTGTTTAGATGAGCATGTTACAGCAGATACAAGCAAAGCTAATAAACATGTTTGTCTCCCTGGAAGGGTCTGAGACAGGAGGGAAAATCTGGTGGCTAAAAAGGACGTGTTCCAAAGTCCCCCCCCAACCCCATCACAGGTATTATCAACATCTGTACTTATTTCTTGCCAGTATTTGTTCATTTCCATGGTGTTTTTGGTTAGGAGCATATTATACCTGTACTTTGGCAACCTAATATTTATTTCAAAATTGCATCGTAAGCACTTCAAACAGTGCTACAATTCTTTTCCGTGGGGAGAAAGGCTTGCAGGGATTGGGCACTGGTTCTGTGCTGGGCATCTTAGCCATTACCTCACTTAAGTTTCCCACCACCTAATGGGCAGGAATTAGCCCACATCAGGAAGGGAACCTGGGACTCAGAGCAGTTGGGTCAACAGACCGAAGCTGGCAGTTGGATCAAGGCAGAGCCCAAGGCTGTTTGACAAAAATCAACAGTCTCCCCCCTCACTCTGGGAAGCGGATGAATGAGGAACCCCGTCACCGTCCGTGTTGCTGGGAATGAGGCTGCTTTCCGTTTTCCACTCTCCTGCATGACGTGTGTGGTGCCAGGTGTGCTCGGGGAGCCGGGCCTCATCTGGTTGATGCGAAGGCTGAGGCCTGCTCCCCAAGGTGACTCAGAGCTGAGTCCTGGAGGCCTCAGAACTAAACAGTAACCCGCTGGTCTCCCTCCTGAGACACCGGCTCAGCTCGAAGCCCCAGGTTACCCCCCCTCACTGCTCCGGCTGCTCGAAATGGAAGGCGGCACAGCTGCTGGGGGCCTGTGGACTCAATTATCACCACCTCCTTTAAATCGTAATTTAAGCAGGTAGATGTTTTTTAATTGCCATCTGTGTAGTGAAATCCATACCAAGACAATCAGGGTCTGCTTTAATTGGATGTAACCTCGCTGGTAAGCGTCAGAACAACAGAGCTGAGATTGACAGGTCAGGGAATCAGACACTTTGGCCACGTATAATGGTTGGTCCTATGTGGCTTCATGGTCTGATATCACGTAAATAAATATGGGTGTGTGTATGTATGTATATATGTGTGCATTCTACATTATTATTTTGCTCTTCTCATCCAGCAGGCCAGCTTCTCTCTCTTGATTCTAAGTATTACTTTCTTTTATTGTCTTTTAAACTCTGCCTTCATGCATGTCCCCCACCTCCCCTGGAAGCTGTCTTGCCCATCAGCAGCTGAAGTAGCCACACTAGGGGAGGCGCTGGATTCCCCTTATTTCTATCCTGCACCCCCAATGAATTGCCCCGTTGGGTGCCCTGTAGGATGCAGACAGCCCCTGCAGCTGTGGGGCCCTGGAGTGGGTGTCCTCCTTGTCCTTGTCCTAAATTCCCAACAGGCTTGTGTCAGGGCTTAAGAGGCAGGAGGAAGAAGTTCCCTGCCTGTCTGTCCAAGCTCCTGGAGAGCCTTCCTGGCCAGCCTACCCCAGGGGTCACCCCTGCCCTCCCCAGCCCCTTCCCCCGACATCTCGAATACCCAGGATTGGACTATCTCTCCTGCCTTGGTTCTGGGTCCCCTGAGCAATGTCCCTGCTGTGTCCCCAGCACCCGACAGACACCTGACTCAGACGCGGTCTCTGCCCCTAATTGCTGAAGGAGCAAGTCACTTAATCCTTACCAGGCTCCATCTGAACCACAATCAGTGTAAATGCTGCTTTCTAACTTGGCCTTTCATCGAAGGATGTGGTGCATGTCTCTCCACGTTACCAGCCTTTTGTCCATTGTTGTAATTCTGGCATCATCTGATTGCAGTGACCACATGGATGCTGGGACCCCAGTGGGGCTGCTCAACCCTCATCTGGGTGAAGTGTCATCTGCAGGAGAGACTAAGGAGGCTACTTCACAGGACTGTTGAGAGGAAGGGGCGGTTAACTGTCAGGAAGGAGGGGCCCGAGGCGCAGCGCACAGTAGAGGCCACACCTGTTCGCTGGAAGTTTCTTCCCGGCCACTCCCTCCCTGTTCTTTCCCCCTCCGTGTGGTTTTCCTTTCTCTAGAATAATGTTGAAGCCTCCTGAGCGTGCAGGAAGCCCAGTAGCCACACGACGCTCTGAGCACCAGACACGGTAACAGCTGGTCCGACAGGCTCCTGCTTTGCCCTTGAGACGGTGCAGGTGCAGAGAGGGCGGGACCTTCCCAGGTCACCAGCTGCTGCCGGGGCAGTGGCCCGGCCTCTCCCGGCTCTGGATCCCCGAAGGTGACGGGACAGCAGCCACCTCCAATGCCTGGGTTTCTTGCAGGGGCCAAACAGATGACTGTGAAAGCTCTCGTGAACCTCCCAAGTGCTGCACACCTTTTAGTTTTGCATCATTATGACTGAACCCCGAATTAAGTCCCTTGTTAAGGCCTTCACATACACCCCTGTAGAATCACAGTGTTTGAGGACCCTGGTGCCCTTGGTAAATGCACGTGGGCACATTTGTGATCCACGTACCCAGGAGGCCACGTCCTTTCTTGATTCCTCAAAATGCAAGACCCAGCCCAACTCGATAACTTGCATCTTACGTTAGGATCAGCAATATCACCTAC
Source organism: Mesoplodon bidens (assembly GCF_964165515.1). Classification (NCBI taxonomy): domain Eukaryota; kingdom Metazoa; phylum Chordata; class Mammalia; order Artiodactyla; family Ziphiidae; genus Mesoplodon; species Mesoplodon bidens. Next base: position 87,883,710 of record NC_138170.1, read on the forward strand.
AACATAGTTTGGGGTTGTGGTCTGCGCTGCTCCAGGGCAAGCAGGTCAGCATGCGTGAGAGGAATTGGCCCAAATCCCCTCCTTTGGTGTTGGGGGCTCTTGCACCTGCCCTGCCCAGCTCCCCTGCAGCGCAGACTCTGCCCCGTGCCCTCCATCTCTTCCGGCACGAGGTTCCAGGTGAATCTCCTTCCCCCGGGTCCGCGTGGGCAGTATCTCCCTCCCTGACCCCTCCGGCCCCAGCCCTCTCTCCACACCAAGCATTTCCTGTCCACCCGCCCGCTGGCTTCCCTTCCACCTACATGCACCCCATCTGTATCTGTCCTTCACCTGATTGAGCTCCAGGCTGTCAGCACCTACGTCACAAATGGGAAGAAGACTGGGTACAGATGTCCCTTCTGTGACAGGCCCACAATTAGAGACCCTGCTCCCCCAGTGCAGGAGGGACGCGAGGCCCTGCTCCCCCAGTGCAGGAGGGACGGAACCTCCACAGGGCCAGCGACAGCCTCCCCCCTCCTCCGCCCCAGCCAGGCTCCCCTGGGCCCTGCAGAGCTGCACATCCTCCAGGACGACTCACCTTCCCGGGGCCCCTTCAGCTGTGAAGAGCTGTGTGGGGATTAATTAAGTGACTGTGGGTAAGGAATGAACCTGGAGGTCTCCCACGAAAGGTGGCTCAGGAGGACATGGGCTGATTATTAAAGTATTAAATGCCCACGTTGCCGCTAGATAGAAAGCAACTCAACTCTCCCAACTGCTCGGGAGGAAAACAGGATTCCTGCACATCCCGCCCCCTGGTGAAGAATGAAATAGCATCAGTTAGGATGCACTGTACTTGCTGTCAAAGAACAGGGTGACCGTCTGGTAGGGATCCGGGCCTTCTTCAACAGTTAGTTATTTACCAGGTAAATTTGGTGCATAGAGAAGAGATGCAGCATCCAGTATCTTGGTCAGATGCTGCCATGGTGATGCCTTCAGCTAATACTGGTCAACCAGACGGTCTACGTGGGGGGCCCTACACCACCGCACACCAGGGAGGGGCCATGAGGACACTGCAAACACTGCAGGGGCATTTTGTGTTGACACAATTCGGTCACCCGCCCGGAGCCACTCTGGGAACTAAGATCTCACCTTTCTCGAGAGCGTCCTGTACTCTCTCCTTTGTGAGAACAATCAAGCTGGAGTGGGAGGGCAGCCTGCTTCCAAAGTGCTGCAGGGCACTCCCAGGCACTGGCAGTGGGCCCCCTGCAGGTGGCCAGCTGATCAGCCCAAACCACGGCACGCCAGGTCTCGGAAGGCAGCGTCACTTGAGCACCTCCCCGCTCGGCATGTGTGCGGGTTGGTGGCTCTGAGACCAAGGTCCTGGCCGGCTTCGCCACAACCAGCTGTGAGCTGGGCCCAACACAGCCCTTCCCCGGGCCTCAGGGGGAGTCCGATTTGCTTACTCCCTAGCAGGTCCGGCACAGTCAGAATCCAACTTGTTGGCCGGCAACAGTCAGGTATACTATCAGGTGCCATCTGAGAAGCAGTGAACTGGGAGGACAGGGCTGGTAATGGGAGACCCCAGAATCATACAAGGGAAGTCTCACACCTTAAACCCAGGGAGAAAACGCCCCTGGGCCCGAGAGCATCCGGCCCCAGGCATGGAGGCAGGCATGGGGTCTGCTCCCTGGTGGCTCAGAAGATCCGGCTGGTTCACTGGTAACTCCTGAGTGTTGTCCGGGGTGTCTTATGAATATTTTTAACAGCTTTATTAAGATATAATTCACCTACCACACATTTCACCCATTTAAAGCGCACAATTCAGCAGGTTTTCGTGTATTCACAGATAAGTGCAATTGTCACCACAGTCAATTTTAGCACATTTCCATCACTTTGAAAAGTGACCCCATAGACTTCAGCTTTCCCGCCCCACTTCCCTCCCTACCCTCTTGTCCTAGGAAACTACTAATCTACGTTCTGTCTCCATAAACTTCCCGATTCGGGACACAGCATACAAATGGAATCATGTAATATGTGATCTTTATCGACCTGATTCTTACACTCAGCATAATGTGCTTGAGGCCCATCGATGTTGTAGTGTGTGTTATTCCTGTTTATGACTGATGAATATTCCATATATGAAGAGACCACATTTTATTTATCCATTCATCAGCTGATGGAAATTTTAATTGATTCCATATTTTTGAATATCATGAATAATGCTGCTGTGTACATACTTGTACAAGTTTTTGTGTGTACTTGTTCATTTCTTACCTAAGAGTGTGATTATTGGGTCATAGAGTAACTTTTTGACTAATCATCTGAGGATCTGCCTGATTGTTTTCTGACATGGCTGCACCATTTGCATTTCCACCACTTGTGTGTGAGAGTTCTAATTTCTCCGCGTTTTCCCCAACACTTGTTATTACCTGATTTTCTGATTCTATCCATCCTCATGGGTATCAAGTGGTATCTCATTGTGGTATTGATTTGCAATTCTCTGATGATTAATTATGTCAAGGAGTGTCTTGTCATGTGCTTATTGCTATTTGTATATCTTCTCTGGAGAAATGTTTATTCAGATTCTTTGCCCATTTTTAATTGAATTGTCTTTTTTTATTACAGAGTTATAAGAGTTCTTTATATATTCTGGATACAAGTCCCTTATCAGATATATGATTTGCAAATATGTTTTCCCATTCTGTGGGTTGTCTTTTTCACTTTCTTAATGGTGTATTTTTAACACAAAAGATTTTTTTTAATTTTGATGAAGTCCAATTTATTTATTTTGTTGTCGCTGTAGTTGCTTGTATTTTTGGTGTTATAACTGAGAATCATTTGCCAAATCCAAGGTCATGAAGATTTACTCTTATGTTTTCTTCTAAGTTCTTTATAGTTTTATCTCTCACATTTGGGTCTTTGATACAATTTGAGTTCATTCTGTTACATGGTGTGAGACAGGGATTCAAATTCATTCTTTTGTGTGGGGATGTCCAGTTGCCTCAGCATCATTTGTTGGAAAGGCTATCCTTTCCCCTTTAAATGGTCTTGGCACCCTTGTGAAAATCAGTTGACAAAGATGTATGAGTTTATTTCTGGACTCACAATTCTATTCTATTCTATTTGTCTATATGTCTATCCTTATGCTAGTACCACACTATGTTGATTACTATTTTTTGTAGTACATTTTGAAATTGGAAAGTGTGAGTTTGCTTTGTTTTGTGTGATGTTAGCTGTGGGTATATCTTCTGAGTCTTAACGGTTACAAAGCTCATAGATATCAGAGCTGGGATTCGATCCTTGTTCTTTCTATGGTACCTCATTCCTAGAAGGGACATCTGAGCCATTATTGGGTATTTCCAGTGATGGGGAAGTTTTACTGCAGGAGCATCATTACCTCATTGAACCAACTCCATCTTGACCTTCCTGAAGACTCCAAGAGGTACCAGGACTTGACCCAGGGTAATGAATCTGCACGTAGAGAGGCAAGACATGCCTGTGACACCATCATGCCTTTCACCCTGAGCAGCATCAGGCCCTGGTCTAGCAGACAACACCTAACACTTCTAACCCACCCAACACAGCTTCCACACAGCTGGTCAGAACCTCCCAAGAGAAAGCCAGCCTCCAGCTTACCTGACTCATAACTTCTTGGGTCACCTTGAGCCCCCCGTTCCGTTCTGAATGTCTTCACCTAGATCCGAAGAGCAGGACAGGGAAATGGGGTTTCTTGATTTCCCGCTGCCTGTACGTCTTCCCTGCTGGCACCTTCCATACAGAGAAGCAGCCACAGTGGTGGGAGGGATGGGAGAATCCAGTCAGGATGCCTGCCGGAATGGACCTGAATGTGGCACATTCTCTGTTTTATGCTGTAAACACCCAAAATATGAAAGGAGGGGTTTTGCACCACTTCAAATAGAAGAGAAAGCAAACTGTTACAGTACCATGTAACAATGTGCTTTCTGTCTGAAATAAGAAAAGGTACAAAAGAGAAGACATGAATGGATGGGTAAATAAATAAATTTTGTGATAAAAAGAAACACAAGATGCCATAGGAGCATGAGGAGGGCACCTGAGCCAGCCTGGGTGTTGGGGTGCCCCTCAGCTTCTCCCAGAGGATGATAGGGACTGAGTCAAAGGGAGAGAAATGGTCCACCAGAGGCCTGGTCTTAAATCTCTTGTAAAGACAAATAATCACCAAAATAAATGCAAATGTATAACTGTGATAAAAACCAACTTAGGCGTATAAAATAAGATTCTTGACATTTTAAAATACAATTGAAGAACTCAAAGATAAATTTGAAAAAACCTTCCAAAAGATAGAGAAGAAAGAAAAAGAATGAAAAAAAAAAAAAAAAAGCCAACCTCAATAGGATCAACTTATCTGTAGGATACATTTAGACAACACAAATCCATTTGGTAGACATTTTAAAAAAAAAAAAAAAACACAATAAAGAAAATAAAATGGGAGAAGTTATCAAAGAAGGGAGAAGCAACTTCTCAGCGACCAGGAGGCTTCAGGTCGTGTGTGCACTCAGTGCTGAGCAGCAAGAGTGGAGAACAGATTCCCACAGCGACACACAAGCCCAGGGAGAGGGTGAGGGTGAGGGAGAACTGCTTCTGATGAGAAGTGGCATCAGAGTGACCTCAGAGGCAGAGCCCACGCTGGAAGCCTGGCCTTCTAGTCTTGGGGAAACAATTTACACTTAGGAAGTCCTGCCTGAGAGCGAAATAAAGACATTTCCTGACATGCAAGATCTCAGAGGGAAACTTTCCTGTAGGTTCTCATTCTGGGAAAGATGCCTGGGCTGAGTGTCAACAAGGTAGAGGAGAAGCCCAGGGAGGAGACTGTTTTGGGGTCTGGAAAATAAACAGCTGCTGTGCCCTGCATCTAGAGGGAGGAATGGCAGACACAGCCGTGTGAGGCCCGCTGGGCTCCTTCAACACCCAGCAGTCTCTCCTGCCTTCAGGCTCTCAATACAGACACTTGTAATGCACGTTTTTCAAAAGCAAATAAAAAAATAATAATAGGTCTGAGACCTTGATTTCCTAAAATTAATTTCCCAGAGGGAATTTCTGCCATTGAAAAAGAAACAGACTGGGTCCCAAAGAAGAGGGGTTCAGATCGGTTCTGAACCCTGGAACCACCTGGCAGGGTTCCTGACCCCCCTCGGCCTCTGGGCTGTGGGTGGGACTTGGCTCATCCCTGTGCTGCCCAGGGAGGGAACCTCTGTCTTTGTGCAATAAGTACTCTGCTCCGAGCCACCGGAAGCCATTCTCGGATTAAATAATGTCGATGTGAGGCTTTCAGGGGACACTTCACTCTGTGGCATCATCATCCCCTGCTCTCCCACGGGTTCTGTAAGGGACGTGGTCTAACACAACTTTGTTGTCACCAAAACACAAAACCCACAGACGAGTGTGCTGCATGTTTATGTGACAACTGTAGTAAATAGGAATCTCAAATCTAATTTAATTTATGCTGAGATCAGGAGTTGAACCATAATTAACAGTTTGCTTGTCATTCATTCATATATAATTTAATTGTTTAATTTTTAAATATTATGAGCTATTTATATGTATATTTCTGGATAATATTATTCACACTGAGTTGAATATTTGCTGTTTAAAAAGTGCTTTTTATAGCTATAGTTTTATAAAATAATTTATTTTAAAAGGCCAGCATCTACATATGTCACAGTATCAAAACTGAGAGTGTTGTCAATGTATTAACCTGTTTTAATTTGTGTTTTAGTAGATTATGTTGTATTGTCTCAATTATTGGGGTTTCTTTGATAAATTTAGTGATGGGTATGGAATTTCTATTTTACCCAAACGTACTGCTTTTTGGTTTTTTTCTTTCTACTCTTTCATCCTTTCTCTTTTTCTTTACACCCCCCAAAATTATTTTTTGCATATTGAAGGTTGCAACTGTGTTGATCCTAACTCTGTGCTATTCTTTCTTTTATTCTTCCTTTGAACTTATGTAGTAATGTCTTACCTGTCTTGTTTCATACCGAGTCACCCAAGTCTAGCTGAGTGCAGGCAGGCGAGCCCTCAGTAAATAGTGGTTGAGTTAATTAAAGACCTCCCTATTTAGGGAGCTGTCTACATCATCATGGTTATAAGTGAGAAACTGAAACTCAGAGATAGTATGGAGGTATATTAATAAATAGATATACAGTGATAATAATATACAAACATACTACCATTTACTGAGCATTTATGGTTAGCTAGATCCTTCTTGTATATTAACTACTTTAGATATTGAAAAATTCTAGGAAATGAATGCTTATAAACAACCAGCTCAGGTTATGAAGTAGTAAGTGGTAGTGCTTTTGTGACCCAAGTCCATCTGATTCCAAATCTTTTAACTATTAAACATTTTACTGGCTGGTTGGGTCACCTGTGTAACAATCCACTCAATTAGATCAAAAATTCCTCCTGTGTGGGTCCACAGGAGCGCTGTCTTCTTTTTTCTCTCTGTCTCTCCCTTCCTTTCTTTTTCTTTTTTCTTTTCTTTGTCTTCCTATCAACAAAGCTGTATTAACCAGCCCCTGCCTGCAGCACCTAAGACAAGGCAGGGGTTTGGCTGTTCCAGAGTCACGAGGACCCAAGGGCTGAGCCCTGAGACAGATGAACTGGGAAAATTTAGGGGAAGTTATTAAACCCCAAGGAGGAAGTGGGGAGACATTCTTTGTTCTAAATGGCAAACTTGAAAAGCAGAAAGACAAATCTGGTCTAATTCCTTTCTCTCTCTGGGAATTTATGAGTTTAAATCTCCTGTGGTTTATGTCCTTGTGTTCCTAGCAAGACACATATGAGCAAACTCTTAGTCCTTGTCTGTGTGGATCAAATCAGGCCTTGGGAAGATTAAGTGTTCAAGGAAAGGATTTACAGCTCAGCCCTAAGTGTGGATGGGAGTAGACAGGGCAGCTGGCTCCCAGGTAACAGGAGGGACGGCTGAGTTCCAAGGACAAGGACCCGAGTGACTCCCGCTCTTTCTTATTTGACTCAACTATCTAGTTTCCTGTAGTTCAAATGAGGAATTACAACGAAAGTTGGTGTCATACCTGAGCATTTTGCTGGTTGTCTGTGATAAGCTGGTTTTCTGAAATGTCAGTGCCCAGAGGTTTTCACTCCAGCAAACCACATGAGCAAGAGGCACTGGACCCTTTGGAATGAATGAACCCATGTGAATGAATACCACAGCAACTGCTGGGGGAATAGCACCCAAAGTCACCACTCAAAAGCTCGTGCAGGACTCTGGGACTCAGATTCCTGGTCCTGGGTCTCAGCCCCTCTGGTTCTCCTGGTGGGGGGGTGTGAACAGCCCAGCTGCATTGGGAAGAGTCCTAGATTTGGGGTCAAGAGGGTGCAGTTTCCTGTATGACTCTCCCGCTGACTAGCTGGGTAGCTTTGAGCAAATATCTCAACCTCTCTGTCAGTTTCTTCATTCAGAAAGGCACCAGAGTTTGGTTGATGGATAAATAACATACTGGATAAGGTGCTGTAAAGTCATCTAGCTCCACAAACACTATGGAGACCAGCCTGGAGGGATGCTGGTCCCCCTGTACCAAGAGTTCTAGAACCTCCTCAGGTAGGGCAGAATGTTCCACAGTCTGCACAGCTGACTTGGCTGGCAGGGAACAAGTCTTCCCAGATGGAACCCAGGGAAGACCCTTTCACGGAGACAAAGCAGCAGACCCAAGACCAGGAGAGTAATTCTCAAGGGCACCGTTGTATGTGGGTAGGACAGAAGACGTGGTCCCTGGGAGAAGCAGGAGGGTCCACGGTCACTGCCGAGGGCATGTTCTCTATTCACGCTGCTTCCTGGTGTCGTCATGAAATCATTAGGTGGTTTACCCTGTGGTCTCTGTTTTGCAGATGGAGAAATCGAGGCACAGAGAAATCAAGTGAATTCGCCGCAGTCACAGGCTGGGGAGGACCCGGATTAGAACTTAGAGAGAACTTGACTCTGGGCCTGTGTCCTGCCCACGGAGTCACGCTGCCTCCGTTCCTAGGAGAGAAGACTTCCTGCAAGGTAACCCCCCGCCCCCGCCCCACCGGCCGCGAGTGGTCCATGAGGAGGCCGTGCACTGCGCGTGCGTGGACCGCTGACAGCTCAGATGTCTGCTCTAGGCCGTTGTCGGCAAACTGCGTCCTTCCGTGATCACACTGGCCGTCCGGCCCCCGGCCTCCGCGGCCCCACCCCGTCCACGGCCTCTTCTTCAAGACCTTTGTTTCATCCTCGTCTTCTCCTCTTTACGTATCTACCACCCCGCCTGCCATGGGCTGACCAACCCTATCCCAGGGGTTTAGAAAAGAGAGAGAAGCTCCTTTCAACCCTCCCTGAGCTCTTGTCTCACCCCTGGGCCTGTGAGGCCAGGCCTGGAGGGGCCACCTTCGTGGCCTGTCCACGGCAGGTGTGTGGGCCTCCAGCCTGTGGTCCCACCCTTCTCCTGGGACTTGTCTCAGAAATCCACCACTGGTCTCCCGAGACCAAGCCCAGGCCACATCAGGGGTCAGAGGGGTCATCCAGCCCCGCATCCCACCACCCCAGGGATGAAACTTCCCCACACTGACCCGCGGCCTCCTGATTACTTCCCAGTGTGGTCAGTGTCAGAACAGCGGACTGCATACAGTGCCCCCTCACACCCTGGGGTCCCAACTCAATACTCCTTCCTACATCCTTCTAGAACTTTCTCTCACTTTCTGCTATGTGCTGTTTCTTTAGCTTCTCTTCCTACAATTTGGGTGACTTTTCTTTTGCGGGTACATTTACTTCGATCTCTGAAAGCTCCTTGAGGTCAGGGGTGTGTCTCGCCTGGTGTTTTCCTCCTGCTGAGATGGACACATGAAGTCACAGGACTAGTCAGGACACAACGTCCCTCCTTACGTGGGCACGGCACTCCACAGTTTAAAGAGCCCCAAGGCGATCCTGAGTTTTCACACCCCTCCGACCCTGCGCTGAGCTCGCAGGAAGACACTCCTCTCACTGCGCAGTTTGTGCAGATGATCAAACTGAGTCTTGAAGGGTGAAAATGTGCAGTAAGTGGGAGAAACTAAATGCCAAAATTCATATATGTTGCCTATTCAATAATTTCCAAGATATTTTAATTTCTGGAAATTTTCAGTGAATTGTGTATTTCATCTCCCCTGAACACAAACTTAGTTCACAGATTACACTTTCTCTCACTTGTAGATATAAGCTTCTCTAATTTTTCTGTTCTTTATTCATTAAGTAGTGTTCCCCCAACAAAAAGGAGTAAAATAATTTTATGAAAACTGGATTTAAAAAATTTTTATAAACTAGAAAATCACTCGGATAGTTTCAAATCTTTATATAAATGAACATTTTTATTAATGGTTATAATGTCATAACATATTTGAATCTTTGAATTTTATTTTTCGTGCCACTTCATCAAAATTTAAATTGGGAAGAAAGTTGGAAAATGCTGAATATAGACCAGATATATAGTCTCAGAAGCAGACTTATAGATCTGCTTGAATATAGAACATTATTGACTATTTGTTCAAAGCAGTTTTCTCATCACATTTGTGGTTTTGCCACTGTCAGAAAGGGATGTGTTGTCTCTCTCTTCTTTTTTGCTCCCACCCAAGGGGCCTGTCTGGCTGAGGCAGGTGTTAATTAGACAAGGGAGCATCCTTCTTGGCCGGGTCACAAACACACGGCCCAGGATATAGAACAGACCCCAGAAGTGAGCCAGACATGCCAGGCGGGAGGAGACTGTGCCCATCGACGTCATGAGGGACTGAGCCCAGAGAAGGCCCAGGGGACCGGGGTCCACTGGTGGGCAGGCTGAGGACCTCCAGGAGACGGGGCTGAGTGGGGAAGGCACGCCGGCCATAGAGCGCTGGGACTCTGTCCAGATGACCGTGGGATGACCTGCATTGTGTGCTTCTATTTGGGAAAAACACCACTAGCAAGGAAAAAAAAGAAGATACTTGCAACAGATAAGATGGGCAAAGGGGTTAACACCTTAAACATACAAAGACCTATTATGAATTGATGTGAAAATTTTTTAAAGAAGAAAAATAGACAAAAAGTGAGAATAAGAACTTCCTAGCAGGGGAAACTTAGGAGGCTGAATCTGGAAAATACTGACCCTCATTCTTGGTTGGAGAAGGAAAAATGTAAGCAACCATGTGACAGGTAACTTCAGTCAGTAAAAATAACAGACTGGTGGGATCCATTGGAGATAAGCACTTAGATAATGGGCATAATCATACTTTACTAACGAGTGCATGGATTTTTACATTTTCTAACAGTACTGACAATATCTTTTAAGAAAACCATATTATGGAAATGTGTACAAAGATGTGTGTGATATTTACTGCACCTTTTTATAGTGAAATAAAACAAATAAATGAAATACAACAACCTAACTATCCATTAGTAGGGGAATTTACAGAGATGGTTGGATAAATTTTTGGCTGCAGAATATTATGTAGCCATTCAAAAAACGAGTGTAACAAAAATAAACTCAGAATGGCTTAATGACTTAAACATAAGACATGACACCATAAAATTCCTAGAAGAGAGCATAGGCAAAACATTCTCTGACATAAATTGTACCGATGTTTTCTTAGGTCAGTTTCCCAAAGCAATAGAGATAAAAACAAAAATAAACAAATGGGACCTAATCAAACTTACAAGCTTTTACACAGCAAAGGAAACCATAAAAAAATAAATAAATAAATAAATAAGGAAAAGACAACCTACAGAATGGGAGAAAATATTTGCAAACAATGTAACTGACAAGGGCTTAATTTCCAAAATATACAAACAGAACATCTCATACAACTCAACAACCAAAAAACAAACAACCCAATCCAAAAATAGGCAGAAGACCTAAACAGACATTTCTACAAAGAAGTCAATAGGCACATGAAAAGACGCTCAACATTGCTAATTACTAGAGAGATGCAGATCAAAACTACAATGAGGTATCACCTCACACCAGTCAGAATGGCCATGATTAAATAGTCTACAAATAACAGATGCTGGACAGGGTGTGGAGAAAAGGGAGCCCTCCTACACTGTTGGTGGGAACGTAAGTTGGTGTAGCCACTGTGGAAAACGGTATGGAGTTTCCTCAGAAAATTAAATATAAAGTCACCACATGATCCCGCAATCCCACTCCTGGGCTCCTATAATTAAAAAAGATACATTCACCCCTATATTCATAGCAGCACTATTAACAATAGCCAAGACATGGAAACAAATGTCTAAATGTCCATCAACAGAGGAATGGATAAAAAAGATGAGGTACATATATACAATGGAATATTACTCAGCCATAAAAAAGAATGAAATAATGCCATTTACAGCAACATGGATGGACCTAGAGACTATCATACTAAGTGAACTAAGCCAGACAGAGAAAGACAAATATCGCATGCTATCGCTTACATGTGAAATCTAAAATACAACACAAATGAACCTATCTATAAAACAGAAACAAAATCACGGACGTAGAGAACAGACTTGTGGTTGCCAAGGGTAGTGTGGGGAGTTGGGGGAGGGATGGAGTGGGAGGTTGGGGTGAGCAGAGGTAAGTTATTATATATACGATGGATAAACACCAAGGTCCTACTGCATAGCACAGGGAACTATATTCAGTATCCTATGATAAACCATAAAGGAAAAGATTATTAAAAAAAGAAAAGACTGTAAATATATATATGCGTAACTGAATCACTTTGCTATACAGCAGAAATTAACACAACATTGTAAATCAACTATATTTCAGTTAAAGCATATTGAGTGTAAGCCATAGGCATTGACCTGGTGAGATAGCTGTGATTTTTAATAAGTGAAAAATAGCAACGTACAGAAAAGTTTGTGCGTAATGGAGCCAGCTTTTATAAACAATACGCATACGAAGGGAAACCTGCTCTATTTATTCATTATGTTTTCAGAGTAGAGAGGAGGTTAGTAATCTTGGGATGAGGAAGTTGGATGAAGAGACTATAGCTGTTGCTGTATCCCCACCACAGAGCTGATGTGTCGCTGTACTTCTTTTGATTTTTTTCAACCCAGTAATGTAGAAGAAGTAAAGAAAAGGAAGGCAGGCATTGTTGCTCAGACTTAAGGAAGTCAACGGGAACTGTTCTGGGCTCCTAAGCCAGAGACTTCCATGATGGAAATAGGGTAGCATCATGGCTGTGCATGTAAAAGGTTGACACGGGGTCAGGCCTCTAGGAGAGGATGGCAGTGAGTTGGTCTTAAAAGGTAAGGACTTAAACAGGTGCGGTATCCAGGGAGATGGAAAAAAGTGGGGAAAAAATACAATGGCAAAGAGTGGAACGTGATAAATGACCTGATGGAGAAATGAAGACTAGGAAAAGTCCAAGTATGATCTTAAGGTTTCAGACTGAAAGAATGACCCCTTCCTTTGATCCGTAAACAACCACTGAGAAATAGTGGACCGATTCTAGGCTTTCACAGGCTCCCTCCTCCCAAGACCTTACAAAACAAGGCAGGAACGCCTTCTGACCATGGTGCAGAGAAACAAACCTCTAATGAAGAAATGCACACGATGCTGAGGAGGACAGAAGTCAGAGCAATAATAGCAGCAAAACAGGCAGAAACCGCATGCTTAGGGGAGGGCCCTGCACTGAACAGAAGTGTATGAGGCTGGTTTTCAGATGAATTTGCTATGAGATGACCATACCTTGGAAGCAGCCAGAGCGTGGACTCGAGGTTGAAACGAGAAGTCAGGACTAGAGATGCTGGCTTGAGCCGTGGCAGCAGGGCAGTGGACACCTCTGCTCTGGGCGTGTGTGGACCTGAGGGACCAGACAGAGCCGGGGACCAGGAGCCAGTGATCCGGGGAAAGGGGGCGGTAGTGTGAGTGTCTGCTGAGGGATGAGTCAGATCGGCTTTGGGGAGTCAGGGAACAGGCCCCAGTGACCTCGGAAGCCGGTTCCAGAAGTGACGTCCTCCGGTGGCTGGGAGAAAGGCTACCGCTGGAGAAGTTTCACAGCGAAGGAGAGATGGGACCGTCACCAAAGTCAGCAGGCCGGGTGGGGGTCCTGAGCCGAAGGGGAGCAGGAGGGCCCGTGAGAGGAACAGATTAAACTCGCTGGGGCAGGGGTGGGCACGGAGAAGCCCAGGACCCCCAGGAAGTGGCCTCACAGCCCTGAAGTTGGGGGCAGATGGCGGTGGTCAAGCGCTTGAGCATGGGACTCGGCTGTGACCTCCAGCTCCGCTGTCTTTTCTAGTTGCCTGACCTTGGCCCAAGTCACTGACTGACCCTCTGAAAGTCCTGTACTTTGTAATCTTGACCCACCACGTGATGCTGCTTCCAGGCAGAAGCCAGAGTCACCGTGAGGACCCTGTGAGGCGTCCCCGAAACCATCTTCAGCCTGTCTCTTTTGAATATTCATTCTATACTTTTTTGAAGACTCCCCTTCCTGTGGAGGGATATTGAGTTCTGGGAAATGATGCACTTTTTTTCCCTCCTTTCCTTTACTGTGTAGAACATCAAAGCCCCTCAAATAACTTCCCTCCTTCCCCACGTTGCCAAGAAAGTTTGCCCAATGTCCACAGAATCTTTAAGGGAGCTTATGTATTTTTATTTAGTACAACCCAGCAAATATTTATCACCGAGCAACTGCTCTGTGCCAGGCACCGTGCCAGGAGCTAAAGAACCAGAGACCGACACGACTGTTCTGTCCCAGACTGCCTGGCACCGCTCACTGGGGCCAGGTCCACCCGTGCACAGGTGGGTCTGAGATGCCCCCATGTCCCAAGGTGCCAGGACTATAGCAGTTCTCCAGCCTGGTCCAGGGAACTTAGGAATCTAGAAACTATTAAAATACTTGGATTAAGGAAGATTGTCAAAAGTGCAAGAGAAATACTTGTAACTAGAAAAGAAAGTTGTGTTCCCCACCTCTTCACACACACCCACACACGTTTTAAGTTTTGTAAATATAGCCAAATTTGGGGCTCTAGAAGTCATTATGGAGACTGTACTCTGAAGCTACGCACCGTGGTGCTGGTTCAGATACTCAAAGGCCAGTAAAATATTTGGTATTAGGAAAAGATAGTTAAAAATGCACAGATGACATCATCTTACCCTACATCACAAGAGTTGTGTATGTCCTTAACTTGGGTATTATGAGCATTTCTGTTTCCGTGCCTTTGGGAAAACATGACACCTAGAAAACCAAGCTGGGAAGGATGCACAGACATCTTTAAGCATCTCTTGAGTACCAGGCACCAGGCCGGGTTCTCCCATAAAATCATTCCATCCAAGTCTCTTGACCACCCAGTGGGATAAGTAGGGATTTTGCACATGACAGAACTGAGATTCACTTTGTTAGTAAACGTGGAGCCACAGTCACACCTGGGCCACCTGCTTCTGAGATGCACCTGCCTCGCCACATGCACAGGTAGATGGGCATCCACAGAGATGAGGGAGGATCGCTGCTGACACAGAGGCGTCCCAGGATGCCAGCCCCTCCATCAGGAGAGCCGACAGTCAGAAGATTACCCCACTGTCTGCAGGGCCCAGAGACGTTCAGGAGCCGCACAGGACCTTGCGCCCAGCCCCCATCCACCCTCCTGGTGGGTCCCTGCTGAGTGCTGGCTCCCTGGGAGGGGCAGGAGGTGCAGGTGTCTCTGGGGAAGATGGAAGCCTAAATAAGCACCTTAAGACAAGAGTGTAATTCCTTTGAAGACAAGTACAAAGTCTCTGCAAACTTATCTGCAGGAACTTTCTGGGAAACTAAAGAACAAATACTCCAAGAAGAGGGATGGAGAGGAAGTTAAATACGTCATTAAACACTGAGCCGAAGCTCCTGGCCAGAGACTCAGGTGGCTTTTGGAGAGGCTGCCATGTTCTGAACCTTCAGCAAATCCATCCAGCCCTCTGAGACCCACACCTCAGGCCCCCACTGTCCACGGAAGTCCTGATGACAGATACGGGGTCTGGAGCTAGGATGGGGTACTATTCCTATAAAATTACATAAAATCCCACAACGTTCATGTATTTTAGGTCTGGCTTCTCCTTGACTCTTGAGAGGCCCTGGAACTTAGATGTTCTGCTCTGCTGTCCTCAAACGCAGTTATCCTCCAGGGCAGAGAGCCCTGGGCAGGAGCAGGGACCCCCCAGGGAGACCCAGCCCCAGGCAGCCTGGACACAGCTGTCAGCATTGTCGGAGCCCCTCTTCTGAGACAACTGGAACCAGATCAAGAGCAACACAGTCAAACACCCCAGGGCTGGGCGGGGGTCACACACAAGGTACGGGATGGACATGGGGCTCCCACGTGGAACGCAGCCACACCAGCCAACTGTTGCCAAGAGAGTAATGTTTCCAGATCCCCTGATTTTTCCAGAAAAAAGTCAGGAATTCAGATTTGGATATGAAATCTCCAGAGTTTTAGGTGTGAGTCCGATGTGTTATGTATTAAGAGCCTCAAGGAAGGGGTGTTGCTTCCTGCTCCAGTGCAGGTCATGGTTATGTGTCTAATGCCGTGTTTTACAATGACTTTAGGAATTCTTTGTAGGCTACAAAGAATTGCTTGACGTTTACTAAGTACTTATTGACCTGTTCATAAACTAATCAGCCTCCAAACCTCCTCATTCCAATGAACTGCAAATATGCTACTTCCTCTGTTATGCTAGATTTCCCCCAAAACTGCTACTCACAGAATCGTCCAGGAGTGAGGAGTGTATGTGGCTTTCCCTCTGGTCCCCGAGCTCGGAGGCAGCGGCTCACATGGGGGTCAGGTGGGCAAGGCCCCGCTCACACCGCAGTCAGGACCAGGATGCGGGCAGCGGCCAGCGGCTTCCTTCTCGTGTTTGCCCAGAGAATTCCTGGTTTCTCGTCTCAGTCTCTCTTGCCTGTCAGCACCAACCGTCCCTCTGCAAACATGCGCGTCTGGGGTGAAGCGGTGGGAGCCGTGGTCTCCTTCCTTTGAGGGGAGTTGACTGGGTACCCTCCTCCGTGACCGGGTAAAGGAGAGGAGGAAGTAAAGGAAAAGTTAGGAGCGGAAAACCCAAGGCTTCGTCTGTGTTTTATTTGTCTAATTTTTCCTTATTTCCATCCTAAGAGGTGGGGTAACTAAACTGAAAAATTATAAACCGTGGACCATAAACCCCTTTATTTCTTCTAATTTTGTAACCTTTGGACAATAACGCTATCCTTTGTCTTAATATAAATATTGGATAGGAATCCTCAATCTCAACATATTTGCACTACGTTAAATTCACTAAAAAGCAGAAAATGTCATATTTTGGAAAACACTTCAAATTGTTACAGTATGTTTTTAAACTCTACTCAAGGATGCCTATGATACATAATCTCTGATTCTCGCTGATCTTTCCCGGTGGATTTTTTTTTATGAAGCAAAACTTCCCTGCGTCTGAACTGAGACGAGGAAGCAGCTTCCATCACGTGGAGCTGCGTGGAGCCGGTCTCTTTACCTAGGAGACCTCGGTTACCTAGGAGACGGTGACCCCGGGCATAAAAGCTCTCGGGGAAACAGCTGCACGCAGTTTGATCTGCACCCTTGGTTTTACCAGAGCTTCTAGTTTCCCTTCATTATACCTTCCCCGACTTTCTCACTGTCACACAACTCGGGCTGCCGCCTGCCTGCAACCCTCCCTCCTCGGTGATGCTAATGAACAGTCAGTGACCGCAGGTTGGGTGGCAGCAGGTGATAGGTAGGGCCTGGCTGATGACAAAGTGACCCCTACTTCCCCAGTGATTGGGGAGTTGCTGGGGAGGAGGAGGGAGCTCAGGCTCTGTGTCGAGTCCCAGCTGCCCACCATGCAGACTGCTGCCCGAGGGTCCCCCTGCCCCGTCCCTGCAGAGGGAGAGCCAGTGACGGTGAATGGAGACATGGGTTAGAACACCGATGGGCCCTCGCGGTCCCAGGACCCCACATCCAGCCCCTCCCAGGGGCATTGCTGTGGCCTGGAACCTGTTCAGCCTCCAAAGGCTTGAAGGAATCTACCAATGTGCGATTTTGGGTATAGTTAATACTCTGTTATCTTCACTAAGGCTCAACCTGACCAGAGTGTGCATTTTACTGGTGGGGAGGATGGGGGGAAATCCAATAGTAAAATAAATCCTGCTTCCAGATTCGAGTTTACATATTACAACATAATTCACTGCCCTCTCTTCAGTGAGTCATTCTGATGGCTTCTGTTGGTTCAAAAGTAAACTTTTAAAATTCTAGACTTTAAGTATAAAACCATTTTAAGCTCCTAAGAAAACCTCTCTTGATTTTTAAAATAAACAGTGGGCTTACAAATAAAAGAATGAATGCTGTAGTAGTTCCTTAAGGATGACTTTTCTCAATGTGAATCACTAGAGTGGGAATCAGAAACCCAGACAGAGGTAACCAGGTTGCTACTGTCCAGGCCCAGGCAAGACCAGAGCCCATAGGTTAGAAAGCGCTGCTGACGAACGGCTCAGGCATCACCAGTGAAGCTTCTGCAGCTCAGGTCTCAGACCCCTTGGAAGAGCAAATTCAAACACACAGCTCCCCTGATGCTTCCGAGGAAGACGCCGTCAGGGGGGAAAGGGTGGGTGAAAACAGGCAGGAGTGGGGACGCAGGCAGGGGGGCCTGCAGGAGTCGGGGGCCTTGCCCACACTCGCAGGTGTAGGCTTGGAAAATGGAAAAACCTCCTCACGTATTTCCCACTGTGAATTGTACGCTTTCTGCCTAATCTGAACCTCGCCGGCAGTTTCCGGACATTGATACGTGAGTGTGAAAAGGAAGTTTGAGTCTGTTTTGCTACTTTGCCTTTTCAGATTCTTTTCCCTTATGGGTTATTACAGAATATTGAGTAGAGTTCCCTGTGCTGTACAGTAGGTCCTTGTTGGTTTTCTATTTTATATACAGTACTGTGCGTATGTTAATCCCACCCTTAAAGGCTTATTTACAAGCGAGCAAAACCCACTACAGAGCCTGGAATTCAAACAGGATTGGCCCTGGAATAAACAGAGCAGTGGCACAGAACAGTTCACAACGGGACCCAGCTGGGGTGGGAAATTAGCACAGCAAGAGGGTGTATTTTAGTTGGGGCTGGGGTGGAGCTAGTATTTATTAATTGAAGGATTAGTGGCAGAATTAACTGTCCATCTAGAAGAAAATAAGGTTGTCCCCATATGTAAAAAATATGGATTAAAACTTAAATGTAAAAAATAAAACAATTCTTAGGCAACCATATGAGCAATTAGCTAGTAAGCCAAGGTTTTCAACTTTATACCCACAGAGCAATGACCTCAATGCCCTTTTGGTGACAAGCCCTCTCCTGGGCGACGGCCGGAGTTTATTTCAGATGCTGCACAAGCATCCGTGACAAGGGTATGGGCTTCCCGAGCGTGACTGGCCGCGTCCCTCTGAAGCTCCAAGGAGCCCACGCCAGCTGAAGGAGGCCCCCCAGTGAACCCCAAGCACCCCCAGATGCCCCCGGAACTCCCCACGTGCCTGTGCCCCAGGGCCTTTGCGTGTCCTGTTCCCTCTGCCTGGAACATCTGTCCCCACCCTTTTTTAACCTGAAACCTGTAATTTTCCTTGAAAACGGCGCATATTTTGATTCTCCCTGAGAGCCTCTGTCCACCTCCCGAAGGGTTACCTTCAGCTCGTCTGTGTTCTGTTATGTTCTCAGGGCCCTGACACAACGTCTCCACTCGGTTTTGAGTTCCTTAAAGAACAGGCTTCCATCCCGTCGTCTCTGCATCCCTGGTCCTACGACAGGTGTGCAGTGTCGGGAGATGCTCCACTTGCACAGAACAGGACCCAGCATTTCCTCCGTCACCTGTCGTCCCGGGGCGTGTGGGCCCTGTTTGTGCGCTTTGCTAAACTGTTAGCGTTGGAGAGGATTTCCAGGTGCAGTAGCCGCCTCAGAGCTGTGACGTGCCACCCGGGGTACTGCTGACTCACACTGCGTCTGCCTTCCGGGCTTCCACACCCTGAGCGGGGCTGATGCAGCAGAGGGAGGGCGGCCATCCAAGGAGGCCCGGCACCGCGCGCCACGTCAACCCTCCCTGAAACGTTTCCCAGCTCCTCCGCGTCTCCCTGCGTCCGTCCTCCCTGCAGGGTCAGCTGCGTCCCAGGACGCAGGCCGACTTGGTGGAGACCCTCCCCTCCCCGGGCAGGTCGTCTCCTCTTGGCCCACTCTGCTCCCCTCTGCGCTCTCTCGAACTGCTGCTGAATTCATTTCTTTATAAATATGCTGGTGAGGGATCCCTCCCGCGCTCAAGAACCAACAACAGCTGTCTAACCTCTGGGTCACTAGTGACCCTCCAAGTCTGTCCAGGCCCCCGGGGTGCCCTTCCCACGCTCCCTGTGGCCGAGCGCTCCCTGCTCCTCCAAGACCGTCACCCCGAGATTCCACCTTGTTCCCGCCGTCTCCTTGACCCACCATCTCCCCAGCAAACGGACTCGCCAACTCATTCACTGGCGCGTCCATCCAAGTACACATTTCTAGCATCTGCGTGTCAGCTGAGCCTCTGCATGTATCTATACACACGATGGGTGTGTAAGTCCTTTCTTCCTTCTACACCTAAACTAGTCGTCCTGAAGTATCTCAATTTCCCTGAGAAATTCCCCCTCCGTGATTCACCTCGCGTGGGCTCGTCCTTTCCTGAAATTCTTCTTATTTTATTAAATCTGCCAAATCTTATGTCTGTGCAGATACCTCACCCATTAAGATATTAAGCTCATTAAATGAACTTACATTTTTTATTATAGGTATTTTTATTATTCCACACACAAGAGTAATAAATAAATATTTGTTGGTCAGTTGGTAAGAACATTAAATCAGATTCTGTGCAGGATCTCACCTTGCTTATGGTTTATTTCAATAGCAGATCCACCCAGGTCTTTTCTATAATGTCACCAAGCAGAACCACAATTGTCCAACTACAGTCTTCTTTCTCAAATTCTGACGTTTCTTGTCATAAACTGTGAAAGAAGTGAACTGTGCATACGTGACTTTTTTGTTGTTGTTTTTAGAGTATAGTTAGTTGATTTACAATGTTGTGTTCATTTCTGCTGTCCTCAGTTATAGATATATATATTCTTTTTCATATTGTTTTCCATTACGGTTTATCCCAGGATATTGAATATAGTTCCGTGTGCTCTACAGTAGGGCCTTGTTGTCTATCCATCCTATATATACTAGTTTGCATCTGCTAATCTCAAACCCCCAATCCATCTCTCCCACACACACACCCCAATACATGACATTTTACGACGTCCCCATCTTCTGCCCAGAATGCAGCTCTGGCCACAATGGGCAGGGTGAAAAATGACACAGTCCAGGTTGGAATCTGGTCAGAGGAGCTGTCGTCTTTACTACTCATCTCTTGTCAGCCCCTCTGATGCATTGAGTGGAATTCTCCCATGATGTGGTTTTGCTGTGTATAAATTACTCACATTCACCCACCTGGCAGTATGTTCCTGTGGTTTAAAGAGGAAGTGTAGACAGTGGCTCTTTTCAGGATCCTGCACCAAAGCTGCCCCTCGAATGATCTTGGGCAAGTCACAGCTGTAAAGGAAGTGTAATAAAGACACCTCCCTTACAGAATCGTGTGAGGACCCTGCAAGGTAATAGATGGAAACACTCTGTCATCTCCAAGTGTGAGCCTTGCTGTGACCCTGGAAAGTGTCCTGACAATTTAGATCAAGGTAGATGCAATTGTCCCCCAGGACTAGACCATGGCGAGAGTAGCCCGCACGCTAAAACGTGTCCTTCTGTGACACCCCCCTCCTCCCCGCCGTGACTCCTTGATCAGGTTAAACACTTCAACTACAAGGAGAATCTAGACATTAATATATGCATTTTTTCCTTCCTGCAAACTTCAGCCCTATCCATTATATTCTTGGTACAAAGTACAACTCAGACTGACCGACCCAGGTGTGTCCTAATCAAAGTCTTCCACTGTGGGGGCCCTGCAAGACGAGGTCTGCTTTGTTATTTTTAAACAACACGTTTAGATTGCCTGGTCCTTCCCCAGCAGCACCCCTTCACAGAGGGAACCCGTCCCTGAGCTGCCAGCAGGAAAGCACACTGACCACCTTCCTCTCTCCCCAGATGGAGGTGGACACCGAGGAGAAGCGGCATCGCACGCGGTCCAAAGGGGTTCGAGGTACGTCCCTGCTTCCAGGTCCCTGGGGCCCCTGCTGGGGTCCCCTTTGTCCTGCAGAAGCCCTCAGACCCGGCCTGGACACCACCCTCTCGGTAGCTGTCTGTGGAAGAGGGGCTCTTGGGATCGATCATCAATTTGTCTCTTTTCCTCTCTCTGCAGTTCCTGTGGAGCCGGCCATACAGGAGCTGTTCAGGTCAGTGAACAGGACGGGCAGTTAGCCTGTTCGGAGAGCGGGCAGGATGCATCCCCAGCAGCGGTCAGAGACTGTGCGTCGTAACAGAGACGGGGCTTTCGCGCTCCCGGGGGACCCAGGGCCTGCACCCCAGCCCCCTCCTCCCAGTTTCCAGTCCTCCCTGTCTGTCTGCGTCCCCCGCTTTCCTCCCGTCCAGGTGGCACCTGAGTGACCCATCCTTTCCTCTTGCAGCTGTCCCACCCCTGGCTGTGACGGCAGTGGCCACGTCAGCGGAAAATATGCGAGACACAGAAGGTAAGGCCTCGGTTTTTCACGCCATGCTGAGTGACTCATGGGCACAGTGAATGGGGACCATCTTGGGGAAGCTTTCCTGTCCTCCTCGGACGTGGGGCTCTTGTAAGACATTCTGAGCTCCTTCTGGGGTAGTGTTCACCCCACGCCAGGGGTGACGACTGAGGACCAGCCTTGCACCTCTCCCCACTTGCTCCCTGGGATCCTCCCCTAGGTCACTGGGAGCCATATTCCTCCTCCTCGTTTTCTCCTTCCGTAGCTCAGGATGGTAAACATCCGGTGGTAAAGTAAAGTGTGAACTTCCTGATCTTCCTGTGGGCACTCAGCTTATCCTGGGAAAGGAGGTCCAGGCTGGCACCGGGCAGCTGCAGGGGAAAGTCCGAGCAGGAGGGGAAAGTCCAGACAGATCACGCTCGTGAGGCTTTGGGGCTTAGAGATGATGCTCGTAAATACCGGCATTTCATGTCCGTGACAGAGGTGGCAACACCTGGAGCACAGGATAGGCAGGTAATTGCTGCTAGAATGTGCCGCAACGGAATCGCATCCTTCACACCAAGACTGCGAGTCACGTGCAGCTAGCTCAGGCTTGAGATTCACTTCCCCCAAGATCCCTTTCCCTGTGGTATTAAGGCAGCTTCACCTTTCAGTGGAAGGTTTGGGTTATGATGAGTTAGAAATGTTTACAGGCCGTGACACATTTTTGGCTAATTCCCACAAACAAGGGTGCGAGGACTGAAGCCATTCAGCCCAAGCAGCCATCAGGGGCCAGGCCCAGGTACCCAAAGCTCGGGAGCTAGAGCAGGTGCCCTGAGCACCCCAGGGTGACCGTCCCTCGCTGCTTTCCACTTTATTTCCTTTACAGCTGGACACTCATTTACGGATGAAATCAAGCAATGACTGTGATAGTCCTTTATCAACATCAAGGGGAAAATTACAAAGTCCTCCAAAATACCCACGCTAGCATTTAAGGAGGCAGGGGATGTTCAGTGGGCATCCATGATGAAATGGTTTCATACCAAAGGGACGACAGGCCATGGTTAAGAGAATTTTGTGGCTTAAATTATTATATTTTATTTATTATATTATTTGATTATGAAAAATTATTGAAGTATGTAATTTAAATATGTGGGTTTTTTAAACTATTTGTTATTTTATGGAAGAGTATATATGTAAATTCTTTTTTAAAAATCCAGTTTTTAAAAACTGGATTGCTTATGTTTACAATGGAAAACAAGTTAGCCAACCATCAGTGGATTCTTTCCCCTAATCATCGCTTCACTAGACAATAGTTAAATCTGATTATTTTGCTACTAGAAAGAACAATTAAATTTGACTAAAAAGTTTTAATTAGGTGTCAGCTAGTTTTAATTGGGTGTCATAACCACGCTTTTGCTGGAAAAATCATGAAGTTCCCAAAGAAGTGTTTCAAGCGTTTCTATTCCTATCCAAGGTGCATCCCCTAGAGCTGTGGACTGATGGGCCCTGTGGGATGCAGTGTGTGTGCACAGCTCTCCCTGGGATCTCCTCCACTGCTCAGAAAATGATGCTCAGCCTTAGGCTGGGAACAATGCGAAGACAGCTGGGCTCCACCCTCCTCTGAGACCTGATGCTGCTGAGAGCACAGAACACCCTGAATTTTTCAGGAGTGAAGTAGGCGGAATTTTAGAGAGGAGTCACAGAAACAGCCAAATTGGAAAATTTTACAGCAAAATAATTTCAATTTTTTAAATTTAAAATGTTATTTTTTACCATGAGTCTTAGTGTTTGCAATTATTGGAATTCCCACTGTTTTAATAGAAATAGTGAATGGGGAGGCATACTGTGGGAACCCAGTACACAGACACTGGGCCTCGTTTCCCCTTTGCCACTAATTACTCAAGGGGCTTTGGGTGGATTATTTAACATGTATTGACTTCAAATTTCCTCGGTTTTATAATGAGAAAGTTGCAGACTTTGTTATGTAAAACTAATTACCATTCAAAATTTATGTCACAGATAAGACTTCTCTCCAAGGAATCTCACTGAGGTATCAAGTGAGGCTTTCTAAATTTTATTTTTTCATGTCTGTATACTATCAGCAATTTTTAACGAAGGGGTGACATTTGAATTGCTCAGACTGAAAAGGGGCTCTTTGTAATAGATAAGATTCGTGTATACATCAACATCTTTTGACTAGTGCTATTTCAAATTTGTGAGGCTTCAATTATATCTGGCTTTGTTTTTTTTTTTCTATTTTTTAAAAGATTTCCTGGGGCTTCCCTGGTGGCGCAGTGGTTGAGAGTCCGCCTGCCGATGCAGGGGACACGGGTTCGTGCCCCGGTCTGGGAGGATCCCACATGCCGCGGAGCGGCTGGGCCCGTGAGCCATGGCCGCTGAGCCTGTGCGTCCGGAGCCTGTACTCCGCAACGGGAGAGGCCACAACAGTGAGAGGCCCGCATACCGCAAAAAAAAAAAAAAAAAAAAGATTTCCTAAATGAAAGTTTCTCCTCTCTGACAGCTGCTCATGCACATAAATACCTGCACTACCCACCCACACCAACACAGGTGTCACCTTGCCCGCTGCCCTGTCCCTGCTGATACTCGGAGCACATGAGGCCCCTTCAAATAGGACAAGAGCAGCAGCCTCAGTTCAGGTCTTGATGAAACTGCCCGTTACTTCGGTCTTTTAAAGATACATTTTCCAATGAATATATTCCCGTTAAGGCTACGATTTCATTTTACTCACATATCATACCAGTTCATAGCCAAATAAAAAGGCATTCTTTTAGTATATTGAAGTATCTATTTTTTTGAACATGCAAAAATTAATTGGAGGCAGGTGAGGGGAATCAACAATGTAAAAAATAAAAAATAAAATTTTTAGGAAGTTTGATATCAAGTGGTAAAATGATGCCTCTCAGTTAATCTTTATTTTGAACACAAGAAAATTTCTAAGGAAGTCAAATATTGATCACAGTTTCAGTGTACCTTCTTATTGCTTTGGAGGGCACGCACATTGGTGGGTGGCCTTGCTGCTTCAATGGGGATTTGGCTTTTCGTGATAGCTTCTAAGGCTGATGGCTTTTTTCCTGTGTGATAGAGGTAGGGTCGTGGATTTGTAAGAAATGGGGAATAGGTGATAGAGGAGGATCAATCATCAGATAAGACCTGTGAATTTAAACAATAATCTGAATGCACAAGGCATTCACAATTTAAGATCCTGGTTAAAAATTGAGAGGTAGGAATTAAAGTTATAATACTTACTTTATTGGTTGGTCTGCCTTATTCAAAAATTATGTCCTTGAACTAAAGATAATCTATTCATGGGTATTTATTTGTGTTAATAGTTCATCATCAATTTGAGGTGCCTGATAAACACATGTACAACTGCACAGTTAAAGGTTGAATCAAAAAGATAAATTAGGAAAAACATAAGGGAAATGAAAACATAATTTTACCAGAAACCCAGGATGTATCAGGAGTTCTGATACAGTATTCCATTCAGTGCTGAGTCTCTGGGCAGTCAAGGTAAAAAAAGAGGAAGAAGAATGACAGAGCCTCATTATCTGATGCAGGCAGCACACCAGTTCCTCAGAGGGGTTACCCTCCTGGCACTGAAGGTCCATTTCTTTGAATCCCTGCACACTGACCAGCAGGGATCCGAGCTCAGTCAATATTTTTTGCCCTGATGCATGTGAACAGGGCCAGGCCTCCAGAAAGAGAACAATATCACCAGCCGTTATCTTCAGAAACATCATTAGTGTCTAGACACATGACTCTGACTTTTTAGGTTTTATATTATTAGCACATGAGTACGACAGAACATCACGGGTTTGCAGTCAGGGCCAGAAGTAAGTCTCCTGTCGTGAAACAAAACACCAACTCAGTCTTTTCTGTACACAGCAAACCCGACCTCTTCTTTCCCACTCACCTCTCACATCTTCTGCACACCTGACTGCACACAGTCCAGTGCTCTGAGTGCACACGTCTTTTCTAAACTGGTATTTATGGGTAGCTGAAGTTTGCATCTCAAATGCAGGGGCCGATCCCAGGCTTTCTTTGCAGGTGCAAAACTACCCCTCCGCCATCCTAAGTGAGTTTTCCAGAGTTTGGTTCTTAGACGCGCAAATTCAGGGAAGGGAGAGTCCTGGATGCCCCACTCTCCTCCCTGGACCACCTCCTTCCCAGTGTTCAGGCAGACTCGTGACCTGTAAGCATTTAAAACCCTAAAACACCTTTATATTGATATAAAATACTATTTGTGTTAAAGATACAGTGCAACTTGATGTTACAGAGGGATGAATATATAGACACTAAATTCATCATCGAAGTCCCAATAAAACTTAAAAATAGGAATAATAAAAATATTAGTATCTATTTCAGATTAATAAATATTAAACAATGTAGAGGAATTTGAATTTTAGCCTTCCTCATAATAGTTATATACATACTGGGCCATTTAGAATTAATTGGACTTACTTATTGTTTTCTGAATGGTGATTTTTGTATAAGCCTCCAATGAGAGAGGGGGAGAGAGAGGGGGAGAGGGAAAGAGAACTTTTACTGTGGATTCATTCTTCACATCATTGGTTTTGTGAACCCTCTGAATTTACTTCTGAAATTTAATGGATTTTATTTACATTTACCCTTCACAGCTGCTTTTTAAGTTACTGTTTGTTGAGCATAAGGTTCTGGTGAGATATTTGATCCGAAATCTAGCTTGAGAGACTTGCACAATCAACAATCCCCCAAAAGCCAGGGGATGGCTTTGGTATTATATTTAAATCCTTCCCCATTTAGAAAATTCAGAGTCAAATCAATTTATCTTGAAACTTTAAAATTAAAAGCTCCAAATGGTAGATTTATTTTTTTATTAGAAAATTATTAAATTCTCTCTGGCTTATGGTGTACGTTCCTTCTTCAGATTTTTTTCCATCTCATATACCTTTGCACCTACCAGTGTGATTGCCATGGCGGCAGCCGCGGGTGAATAATTGCCTGTCTTCACGGGAGCTTGTTCTGGACCTGGAGCTGAGGGCTTGCTTCCTGATGTATGCATGCCTCATTTGGATGCTGCCAGCAGCCTGGGGGCTGTTTTATTCATGCCTTGACAAAGAGCTCTCACTAAAAGCCTTGGAAGAGAGCCAGGCACTGGGAGAGATAGTGGAGCATTTCAACGTGCAACTGAGAGGAGAATCGATAATCAAAAAGGAAAGAAAGAAAGAGACAGAGAAGAAGAAAGAGAAATAGGGATCCCTATACCTCCCTTTTACTGGTTTCACATGGGTAGAATTTCCATTTGCATTAAAATAAAAAACCCTAAAAATAATTGCATTTTTTCCTAACCACGCTTGAAAGTTTAACACAATTTTCCACATTTAATTGCAAAGCTGATTTTAATTAGTAGGGTCCCGCATGT
The DNA here is from genome assembly GCF_964165515.1 of Mesoplodon bidens. Taxonomy (NCBI): domain Eukaryota; kingdom Metazoa; phylum Chordata; class Mammalia; order Artiodactyla; family Ziphiidae; genus Mesoplodon; species Mesoplodon bidens. Next base: position 87,910,710 of record NC_138170.1, read on the forward strand.
GAAAAATGAAGATCCACTTGGGTGCGTGGAAACACTGCAGTGTCGGCTTTATGCTCTAATTAATGTATGGCTGCTGTGCAGCAGGGCACACTCTGGGGCGTTTATGAAGAATTCTGAGCACGCAGCCACCCAGCCAGGAGCCACGAGAACCAACACCTCCCCCTTCATTCTTTATGAGGCATCGCTGTGCATCACCCCCTGCATAAACTTTACGGCATGCCTGTCCTTTTTACTATTTGTCACTAATATTATGAATCAGAAGTTAGGGCACACCGATTTTAACATTAATTTGATAGCTTGCCCGGTTGCAGAGAGAGCAAAAATGTTGTGATCTCGGGACTTATCTGTCTGAAGTGGAGATTCAAAGCAAGTGGGTTTCCCAGACTCACCATTGCTTGATGCCTTATTGTGAATTGTATGTGTGCAAACACAAAATTCAGGCATGGTCTTTCCAGACTGGGGTGGCAGTTAACCTTCATTGTCACAGTAAATCCTCTATTAAAAAAAAAAAAAAAAAGCTTCCTGGCCATTATCCCAAGAAAACAATGTGCCTGCTGCTTGTCTATAGCACGTCTGCCCAAATGGACAGATCTCTGGCCCTGGCCGAGTCTGTTAACATATTTCAGAAGACAGTGTGACTGATTCAGTGTATTCAAAACTGCAAATAAAATAGGTAATGCATTTCAGGGTGGATTTTTGACATTTTATAAAATTCAGTATACTTTTAAAATAATTCCACATTCATAGAGGAGGAATATAGGTATTTTCAGGTAGGAACTAAAACATAAGTATACTTAGAGAGTCTCTAATATTTACAATCTGTATTGGTTAAGAACTAAACACAGGAATTATAATCTCGGTCTGATTTATTGACTAGTGATTAAAGATATGTAAACATGGCTTTGAAATATCTCCAAAATACACAGCAGAAATCAGTGTGTGGTACGGCTACCTTCAGGGTTTACCGGTTCCGATGACCACAGTCTGCGCTGGGATTCTAGCAGGTATGCAGCCGCCATGTTTCAGAACTGGTGGGCGGAGAGGGGGTCCTGATGTGAGGGTGGGGGGGGGCTGGCCCGCTGGGCGATTGTGAACCAGGAGCCCCTCACACCTGCCGACGGCTGGCTGCGCAGCCCCTAGCTGGTCTTCCCCAACCTGTGTGCGGGCTCCCTGCACGTCCACACCACCAGGGACAGGAGGGGCGACACCCAGAGTCAGTGGCTGCTGGATGGTCCTCAGAGAGGTGTGAATGATGGGGGAGGGTGGACGGGACGGACGTGTGAGCCCCTCACACTGAGTCCAGCGTGTTCAGGTGACAAGTCCAGGCAGCAACTCCAGGTGCCTGGAATCTGCAGTCAGAACCCGTGATTCCGGAGAAGTCAGCCTTGCGACCAGCTCTTCAAATCCACATTTGAGAGCAATCACGTCGTTAGTATTATTACTTACACCCACACTTTGAGAAGCCCAAGGAGTCACAAGGATGACCTTTGTCCTTCTGCAAAGTGATTGCTTCTCCTCCTTCTCGGATCTTAGGTCCTGAAGACAAAACAAGGCTTCCAAGATGAGACCCCAAGAAATGACTGAACCCCCAAACTCCCGAACCTTCTTCCTGCTAAAACTCGTGACAGAGTTAGAGGAGAGAAGCTCTGCCCTCTTAGCTGTAATGTTAGTTTGATGAGATTGCAGTGTTTTAGTCTGAAAAAGTTTCTGTGTGACTTAGACCATTTCCAACTACAAAAAAAAAGGAAACCCCACTGAAGACTGGCTTAAACGGTACAGAATGAATCATCACGTAAACTGGGAATTGAGGTCAATTCACTTCTGCCCCATTGTCCGGCATCTCCCCAGCAATCACCCCCACGCCTGGTTCTCACCTCATCCCAGGGCTGCCTGCCGGGGCCCCAAAGTCCAGAGGAGGCCGGAGGGGTCAGGTCCAGTGAAGAGGAGCTCCGGATAAGCCACCTACACCGTCCTCATAGTTCTGGTGCTCCAGTGGGTCCACAGCCGGGCCTGAGCCCTCTGACTGCCAAGCCATCCCTGGGCTGAAGGCTGAATCAGCTCCACTCAGGCCGGGCGTCCTCCCCAAAGCCTGGAACATCAGTATCACCAAGAACTTCCTGGAAAGGAAGCATCCTGGCTACATGCCCCACCCCAAACCTGCCAACTCAGAAGATGTGTCAGTGTCCCTGCTGTCTGTTTCCCTCCCCTCCAGGGGATTCACATGTCCCCCAAGTGTGAGGTCATGGCTCCCGAGGGCACAGGCCTGTGTGTGCCAAAGACAGTCACCTGCTCTAGTGGGGTTTTCAGGTAATGTAAAGAGAGGCTGTGTCCTGGGCGAGCAACCAGCAAACAAAGCCAAATTATGTGTGAAGCTGGCAGTCGAGGAAATATTCAGTGGCCATCTGTCTGGAGAAGGACTGGATGGCCTGGTGTGGACAGGTCAGGGCTGTGGAGGCTCAGCCTTGTCCCGTGAGGGGACCCCCTCCCAGATCCAACACGAGTTTCAGGTCACATGTGCAGGGGGGATGCAGAGGTTCCCGGCTGCTCAGAGCCCCCAGCCAGCCCTGCCCTGTGCCTGTCCCTTGGGCCAGCGAGGCTCTGTGGTCACCGGCCAGTTCTGCCCTGCATGCTTGGCCTGAGCAGAGCCTGGTGGCCGGGAGCACACAGGCAGTAAAAATCCAGAGTGCCTCGGCTGGAAGAAAATCTGGACGTGCCCTGGAGACTGTGCACAACCCGTGGAGAGCTTGCTTCCCTCGTTCCGACTGGGCTACCTGGGCCCTGTGAGCCTCCGCGAGGCCCTGTGGACCTGGGAGCAGGAAGATAAATGCACCTTCCCTTTCCTGGTAAGGGAAAGCTCTGAGCTCCCCCTGTATAATTCAGCAGATTTTAAAAGATCCACTCACTGTAATTTAGTAGCCGCTGTGCGGGCCATGAATACTACCTAATGCTGTATCTCACATGGCCAGTGATACGCTTCCCACAGGATTGGATGCATCTCCTAAAACTCTAGGGAGGAGAGTAGGGAGTGAGCAGCTCAGAAGAAATTTGATTCCTCAGTGATGCATTAGGATGCAGTGATGCTCCCAACTCGCTCCGCCAGCCTCCAGCCCATCCCATGGTGGGTTGTGCTTCTGAATGAACTGTCTTGGCCCCCCTGAGAGTCCTCTGGACCCCCGCACCAGGGCGGGACTGAGAGCTAGGAGGGCAGGGAGGCAGCAGTGGCCACCGGGGGGATCGGGCAGACCCCGATCCTGGAGCCAGGGTCTCTGGTGCAGGCTGTGCTGCACGCAGTGCGACCGAGTGGCTTCACCATGGTTCACGCACATGTCAGGGAGCTAATTATGGAGCGGCTTCTTGGTGCTGCATGTAGGAGCAGACCCCACCCTCAGGAGGGGGCAGAGAGCCCCCCTACTGCTACTGTAGTAACAGACTCTCTGGACCACAGCCCCTCGCCTGCCCCCCATCTCAGGAGACACTGATCAGATGCTTACGACAAAGCCACCACCTTGAGTGACTAATGGACTGAACTTTCCCTGAGGCAGCATGGTTTTGCCAGAGATGCTTCTTAAATTAACCCAAAGCGATTTCTAATAAGTGATGGTGTAGGCAGAGGGGAGGGGGTTCGGGGGCCGAGGCTCTCATTGGAGCCCCGTCTGCCAGGCAACAGCACCACCCAGCCTGCATACGCCTGGGGTTGGCCGCCCATGGATGCTGCCCCTGGAGCCCATGCACAGCCCGCATATCCCTGGGCTGGGCCACCCGTGGATGCTGCCTCTGGAGCCCATGCACAGCCCGCATAACCCTGGGCTGGGCTGCCCGTGGATGCTGCCCCTGGACCCCATGCACAGCCCGCATATCCCTGGGCTGGGCCGCCCGTGGATGCTGCCCCTGGAGCCCACGCACAGCCCGGCCGCGGCCTCTCCCTGAAATGGGGCAAGAAGGCCTGGGACTTGCAGCTTTGAAACTTCAGGACTTGAAAAGATAAAAAGGAGTTAGCTTTTCAAATTGTCTTAACTGATCCTCCCAGGGAATTTTTATTGACAACAGAAACCAAAAGAAATACTGCATGCGCACAAAGGTGATTTAGGATTAAAGGTGGGAAATGCTCATTTCCTTAAATAAGGACTAAAAATGGGATTACAAAAGAAAGAACAGTGGAAGTGGTGGCAGATTTTCATGAACATCTGTCTCGTTCTTGTCACTGTGCTCCGTTCAGGGAACGTGACATTTGCCCAGAATATCAGACTTTTTCCTTGGATTTTTAATGCATTTTACTTAGTCTCATGTTATAAGTGTAAATTTGTATTTTTTAAATTTTTATTTAACTTTATAACATGAGCGTTTTCTGATGTCACTAAATATTTTAATTTTCATGACTAACTTCCATCCTGTGGTGACATTGTAACTTATGCAACTCTTATTATTGGAAATTATTTATTTAGGTTTTTTTTTAACTTTCCCATGTTATAGATCATGTGTGCTAAGTGTCTTTGCAGACAGCTTTTGTGGCTTTTGGCTCCTTCTTTGGGGCAGTTTTCACAAGGAGGAGCCTTGGCTTGAAGGACGTGAGGACAGAAATGATTCTAAGAGTTTCTTTCCAGCAAGATGGGCCCTGTTTGCATTCCCGGCAGCAGAAGGGAAGGTGTCCCTGTTTCCTTCTGCAAGTCATATGGAATAACTGTTTTTAAAACACTTCCTTCTTACTAAAAAAAAAGTGTGTTTGTGAAAGGATAAACTTTTAAAGGATTGGTCATTTTTCAAACAATGCTAATGCCAGAAAATTCTAGAAAAAGACATGGTTTGAAATTTAAGCCACATTTTTTTTCCTCTTAAATGGTCTCACTTGTCAGTGTTCAGGTGAGCTGGACCCCAGCTGCCACCCCCCAAGACTGATCCTGGGGTGAGGCCCTCCAGAGCTGAGTAAGGAAGAGGCTTCCAGGCAGAGGGGCGATGCTTCGTGCCGGGCGGAAGGTGAAAGGCTATCTTTCTCTGTCTCGGTCACCTGGTTCCCCCTCTCGCCACCCACCAGCCTCAGCATTCCAAGCCCAGGAGCAGAGGAGAAGCCAGTGTCCGGTCACCAGAGCCACAGCCAAGTGCGTCAGGGCAGGGTCAGAGCCCCTGAGGGAGGAAACTGTGCCTGAACTTTATATAAAAGTGTCTTTAGATGTTAGAATGATAAAAATTCAGGCCAGCAAAGAGCAGCAGAGGTTCTGCATCAGGGCCTGAGGGTCTTCACTGCCCTGTGCTCCTCCAGACCAGCCAGGAGCCTTGGCTGTGGCTGTCGAGAGCTCCACTTGAAAGTGTGGGCGCAGCAAGTGGGTGAGCTGGGAGTGGCCAAGCACACATTTCTGGGGCTGCTGCCGTGCAGAGGCCCTGGGGTCCAACCGAGGGTGGCGTTCTGCACAGCCTTGCCCTTAGCAACCATCCCTAGACACACACGCCAATGGCACAAAAGGCAAACGGACAGTCGGATGGTTACCACTGACCAAACACATAGGGGATGTGGGCGTGTAGACGGGGCCCTGAGACCAGGAAGGAGCAAGCAGGTGGAGGGGCTGGATTTCACCCCACTGGGGAAACTCGCCCAGTTGCCTTATTTCAGAAAGTACAGTGCTCTTTAGGGAAATGTGCAGAGGCAAGTGAGAAGTGGTCACCTCTGTGGCCAGGTAGAACAGGACTCTATAGACTGCTTCAAAGATGCTCTGTTTGACTAATTACTGAGTGTTCACTGCACACACAGCCGTTGAGCAGAAGGAATATTTGGGGACAAAGGGACACCCTGCCCTTTGACTTAAGACGTGTGGCCCACGCCAGCGATGAGTCCAGACATACAGGATGCAGGGGAGGGTATGACCAGGGAGACAGAAGGAAGGGTCCTGGGAGGAGCACTGGATACACGAGGCCCGTGAGAGTCTTCCTCCTCTGAGCCCTCTGCCGTGTGCCCCCAAACACCGAGCAGGAGACAGGGCCAGAGGGACAAATCATCTCACTTCCTTCCTGGGCACTATGCATGCCCACCTTTATCCAAGGAACAGCATGGACACAAACATTCCCAATTTGCAACATCTTGGAAAATGGAAGTTGGAAGAGTTTTGTTGAGTCCCAGCTTTGGCTCCAGCCGGGCAGGACCTCAGATTTCACCCATGTTTCGTCTACATCCTGTGTTATTTACACAAGGATTCATCACAACTTTCCTTTAAAGAGTAGATCTCTTTCCCACAGTCGAAACACAACATCTGAAGCAGGATCTTCGATCCACACAAACTTTCTTAGACACTTGTCACCACCGCACAGTTTCTGCCCAGATGTAAAATTTTCTTCCTAAATGGATTGTCATCAGCTCCTCAGAAGACAGAGGAAACTTCTCTCTTTCTCTCCCCAAGGCACCCTTTCCTCGGCTCACAATGGCCGTTCATTTAGTACCTGCTGGAAGATGTTGCTACTGACGTAATGAAAGGATGCTGAAGAGGGAAAATGATTGGAAAGATAGAAGAACAATTTCTACAAGCAAAAACATTGGCTTAGGTTCAGCTCTACCTAAATTTATAACCAGTAGGATCTTACTGTCCTCTCCTTGGAGGAAGTCTTCTTGACTATCATCTGACATCTATCACCTCCACACCATGAGTCAGGACCATGGTCGGACACAGAGGCATCACGGGAAGGAAGCGATTCCTCCCCTGAGGAGGCCAGCTGTCCCGCGGATACACATATATGACAGAATGTCCCAAGGGCCCTTGGAGTCCTGTTTGGGGACCAGGGAACAGAGAAGGAAGGGGCTCCATCCCCCTGGGCTGGCCAGCCTTCCCAAGGGGGAGACTCTCCACCTGGCCAGTGGGGGGAAGGGGGCCCTCAGGGGAGGGCACAGCGGGAGGGCTCGCGTGATCAGTCACCCTTTCACTTGGTGAGTCTGAGCTCTTTGTTAAGCAGCACTGTGCCAAGTGCCCAGATCCACGTAGGTACAGACCGGGTATCCGTAGGAATAGACCAGGTCCCCGGTGTTGGATGGACTCAGAGCCCGAGCAGAAAAGCACCAGACCCAGACACGGAGCGCCAGCCCATGGAAGCTCAGGCCTAGGGGAGCCAGCCTGATGAGGCCGGGTGGTGGAGGGGGCCCAGGGAGGCCAGAAGAGGAGGCAGGGTCCTCAGTGGGACTGTGGTCACCCCCAGCGGGGGCGGGGGGAGAAAAGCACAGCTAGGAAGGAGGCTGTGGTTATAAGAAGATCCCAGTCATGGAAGGTGCCCCATGGGGATAAGGGGATGTGGAAGCCGCGGCCTCAGGATGTGGCCCAGTGGGTCACAGAGGACCGTATGTGCACAGGCAGGGTCAGGTTTTGTCCTCTCAGGAGGGAGAGAGAGAGAGAGAGACAGGGTGGGAGGGAGGGATGGAGGGAGGAAGGCAGGAGTCTGTGCATTGGAGGCGGAGATAGGAGTGAAAGCTCTTGGTGACCAGGGGGCCAGAAGCCAGCCTGGCCGGAGGCGGGGTAAGACTGGAGGGAGAGGAGGACACACTGGAGACATTCAGGGTGTGGACACAGCAGGACTCAGAGCCGCCGGGGGAGCTGAACCAGGAGGAAGAGGGTCCGGGAGACTCAGGTCCTGCGTCCTCGGGCCCAAGGTTCAGTACAAACAGAAGGAGCCGGGAGGCAGACAACACGTTAAGATGCGCTCGATGTGGTTTATGTTGCACGGCCGACAATTTCACGCTCATCTCCAGTCCTCTGTGGTCCGAGGCTACTCCACGCGTGAGCAGCTTGCATGTACCTTACTGTGTGCGAGAACATTCTGTCTGCCCCATGCTGTGTGGTGAGAACTGGACCCCAGAGGCCGAGTGCCCTGCTGGGGTCCAGGTGATGGGCTGGTCACTGGCCAGCAGGCCAGGCCTCCCATCCCCAGCCCTGCCCACTTTCCACGAGGCCGCCGGCCTTTGGACCGCATCACAGGCTGAGATAAGCCCTCTGTGCTGGAGTTCACTTCAGTGAGGGACACGCAGCCCAGATGCAGACAGAGACGGGGCAGGAACGGGGTGGTCTGAGCAAGGTGGTCGTGGCCAAAGGGGGCTGAGGTTAGTTCCAGGTGCATCGCAAGGCATGGGGCCCTGGGAAGCACCGCGCATTCATTTGAAGGGACCTATATGCAGCCTTTTGTTTCAGGTTCTGTTGTTGTTGTTGCTTTTCCAGCAATGGGGCCATTTGACACCTGTGACTTTTCTTGTCATCAATTGTCATGTGAGCATCCTTCAAACTCTGAGAAGCTAATGCTCTCAAACGGGTCCACGTTCTGTACACGGATCCTCACTCATGTCTTTGTAGTACCTGAGAGCTTTTAATTAATGAGAATGACCTATTAAAAAAAAAGATGTGAGGGGGCTTCCCTGGTGGCGCAGTGGTTGGGAGTCCGCCTGCCGATGCAGGGGACACGGGTTCGTGCCCCGGTCCGGGAAGATCCCACATGCCGCAGAGCAGCTGGGCCCGTGAGCCATGGCCGCTGAGCCTGCACGTCCGGAGCCTGTGCTCCACAACGGGAGAGGCCACAACAGTGAGAGGCCCGCGTACCGAAAAAAAAAAAAAAAAAGATGTGAGGAACCCAGTTTCAGTAGGAACCATGAACAGAAACAGCGCGGAATCCTGGAATGAGAGCCCTTAGCAATCAGGCAAGCAGCTGAGCCCCCCAGGCCCCTGCCCACAGAAGCCTTCCACGGACAGGGAGGCCCCAGGGAACAAGGGCTCCGAGACACCTGGTCTCTAGCCCAGGTTCCAGAAAACGCCCTTAAAGACCCCTGGGGATCTGACCAACCCCTTCCTCCTACAGACGAGGACCTGTGACGCACAGGGATGGAGCGACCCCCTCAAGGTCACACAATTAATAGGAGGCGTCAAATCCAGCTCTTCTGGTCCAGACCAGTATTCAGTTCCCAACCAGGACGTCTGAGAACCTTTGCACCTGCAGGACTGAGAATTATCTGTCTACTCACAGGGAGGGGAGGTGGGCACTGCCTGAGAAAACTGAGAGAAAAGAAGAAAAATTCTCATCTATTTAGTGTTGTTAAATATGGAGACAAATGAAACATAGCAACATCATTTACATCCGACCAATGGCTGAGCTGAAGGCAGTGGTTTAACTCCTAAGCTGGGAAGCCCTCACCCACCGAGGCTGGACGAGCACAGCTGGCTCTTCTTCCCAGGCCCCTCGTGGACCTCCTGCACGACCTGAACCGAGCTGAACATATAAACATCTCAATGCTTCAACTACCTAGATTTTAAATATTCCACAATTGAATAATTTCTTACCAGCCATAGAAAGACAAAGTACTCTGTCCTAGAGCATCCGAAAAAGAGGACTCTAGTATGTATTTGAGGAAGAGTAAGAAATCTTTAATTTTTCATTTGCATGTATTTTCTTATATATTGGTCCCTGGGGCAAAGATGTAAATGGCAAAATCATAAATTCTTATGTAGTTTGATTCTCAGTTCTTCCTATCAATCTTTTTTTTTATTGAAGTATAGCTTTCTTACAATGTTGTGTAAATTTCTGCTGAACAGCAAAGTGATTCAGTTATACATATATATTCTTTTTCATATTCTCTTCCATTATAGGTTATTACAAGATATTGAATGTGGTTCCCTGTGCTATACAGTAGGTCCTTGTTGTTTACCCGTTTTGTATACAGTAGTGTGTATATGTTAATCCCATACTCCCAATTTATCCCTCTCCCCTGTCTTTCCCCTTTGGTAACCAGGAATTTGTTTTCTATGTCTGTGAATCTCTTTCTGTTTTGGAAATAAGTTCATTTGTGTCTCTTTTTTTTTTAGATTCCACATATAAACGATATCATATGATATTTGACTTTGGCTTACTTCACTTATGAGAAACAGAAAGAGTATGATAACCTCTAGGTCCATCCATGTTGTTGCAACTGGCATTATTTCATTCTATTTTATGGCTGAGTAATATTCCATTGTATATATGTACCACATCTCCTTTATCCATTCATCTGTCAATGGACATGTAGGTTGCTTCCATGTCTTGGCTATTGTAAATAGTGCTGAATATTGGGGTGCATGTATCTTTAATTTAAATTTATTTATTTATTTATTTATTTATTTATGGCTGTGTTGGGTCCCCGTTTCTGCACGAGGGATTTCTCTAGTTGCGGCAAGCGGGGGCCACTCTTCATCATGGTGTGCAGGCCTCTCACTATTGTGGCCTCTCTTGTTGCGGAGCACAGGCTCCAGATGTGCAGGCTCAGTAGTTGTGGCTCATGGGTCCAGTTGCTCCACAGTATGCGGGATCCTCCCAGACCAGGGCTCAAACCCGTGTCCCCTGCACCAGCAGGCAGACTCTCGACCACTGTGCCACCAGGGAAGCCCCGAAGGGGTGCATGTATCTTTTTGAGTTATAGTTTTTTCAGGACATTTGCCCAGGAGTGGGATTGCTGGATCATATGACAACTCTATTTTTAGTTTTTTAAGGAATGTCCATACTGTTTTCCATAATGGCTACACACCAATTTACGTTCCCACCAACAGTGTAGAAGGGCTCCCTTTTCTCTACACCTCTTCAGCATTTATTATTTGTAGAGTTTTTGATGATGGCCATTCTGACAGGTGTGAGGTGATACCTCGTTGGGTAGTTTTGATTTGCATTTCTCTAATAATTAGCAATGTTGAGCATCTTTTCATGTGCCTCTTGGCCATCTGGATGTCTTCTTTGGAGAAATGTCTATTTAGGTCTTCTGCCCATTTTTTGATTGGGTTGTTTGTTTTTTTGATATTGAGTTCTGTGAGCTGTTTGTATCTTTTGAAGATTAATCCCTTGTCAGTTGCATCGTTTGCAAATATTTTCTCCCATTCTGTGGTTTGTCTTTTCAGTTCTTCCCATCAATCTTAACTCCTGTAATTCAAGGTAGCAGCACTGGTGCAACTTCAGGAGCTCCGCAGTGTCCCTTCAGTACTGAGTATCCCAGCAGCATTGAGTATCACAGCAATATTGAGTATCACAGTGGTATTGAGAAGTATTAAGCATGTAGTATTAAGTATTATTAAGCATGTATCACAGTAGTATTAAGCATGAATGCAGTACTAAGTATACCTGCAGCATCAGCTGTTGCTACGGTATTAAGTACTGCTGCAGTGTCTAGTACCTGTGCTAGCACAAAGTGGCACAATCACTTGCTAGTGATGTCACAGTTGCTGCCTCCAGTGTTCAATTCGTCTGGACTAAATGCAGACCAAAACGTCCGCGTTGTTGTGTTGTTGTTAAATGTGACTCAGAGCACTCTTGTCAACTTATAAATATCAAGACCGATAAAGTTGAAACCAGTACGCTGTTGACAGCCTAAGCACACACGGTGTTCATTTCCAGCAGTTTCCTCTCTGGAGGTGTTCTCTAAGCTGATGTAAGTAAGATGCTTAAGAGGCTTCTCTCCTGACCTGGCAGAGTTGTGCTCACATAGCAGGTGGAAAGTCCATTCATATTCTGACCTAGTGCCTGTCACTGACTCTCTCTGGCCTTAGCTTCTTCCTTTTCTAGGTGAAGGGGTGTGATTGCTGGGGTCCTCTCTCCTCCAGACTCTGCTGTTCTGAGAGTGTTGCCTTAGGAGTACCCCAGCACGTGGTTCCCCAGGCTGTCATGAACTGGCCACTTCAGGAACCCTTTTAACCATCCGAGATTTTTAGCTCAAATAGGAGGAGTCAAAGTGAATTTATAGAGCAGTTTAATTCGTCGATCTCACTGCCAAGGAGTACACGGGCTGTTGGGGCGATTTTATCTGACATTCTCAACATTCTCCCCCTTCCAGTCTTGTAAGTGGCAGGTGTAGTAAATGCTGTTTTGCAGATGGAAAGGCGAGGGCAAGCATTTCATTGAAAGCCGGGTGCTGGTGGAACCAACCTGAAGACCAGGAGGCTCATAGCCAAATCATCAGTAATATCAGTCAATAGAAAGCAATGTATTGAACACCCACTCCTTCACTGGCACAGTGGCAATTTAGAATAATTAATTCTATGGCACACCCTAATGTCAAGGAGGAAACAGTTAAATTGAGATGATAAAATGAACACACATGAAAAAGTCAGTAACAATATAGTTACAAAAAGTGTGCTAACTATCTGATGGTGCAGAGTTTTTAAAGACAGAGGATCCTGAATTCCAGACTGACCAGGAGTGACTTTATGGAAAAAGCAGAACTTGGCATGGTCTGGGAGGGTCAGCGTGAGAGGAAATAGAGAAGTAGGGCTGGAAGGAAGGAGGGGAGGAAGGGGGGGAGAGAGGAGGGGAAAGCAGGTGCTGCAGGCGCTACGCTCATACCAGGGCTGCTTTAGTTGAATTCTTTTGACTTTGGAAGAACAGAGAAACCCAGGTTATTTCAGGTGAAAAGAAAAATGGGAGGAGGATACTGTAAGGATTTCAAGATTTCTTTTAAAATACAAGAAACGGTCTCAGCAGCCAGTTAACCAAATCTCCTGGAAAGTGGGTTTGGGAAAAGGGTGCTAGTTTCTCTGTGTCTCCACCCATCCTCCCTGGTGGACGTCAGCCCTGTGGACCACTGACCCACCAGGCTGCTGCCTTCCCCTGGGGAAGTGTTCTTCTTGAGTCAAAATAAATTACACAGTGATTATTTTATGTTTTATTTGAATCTTTAAACTGCCATTCAAGGCAATAAGTATTTCATAACAGGCTACATCATTTAAAATGATAAAAGAAAAACCCATAAAGCAAGTCTCTGCCTTCCAGAAACAGAATTTTTTTAATTCTCTAAAGCCATAACGTCAAGTAAATATTTTGAAAATTTATTCATTGAATGTCTTACAATGCCTAGAACATTTATGTCACATTTAAGTTAAAAATATGTACTTTTCAAATCGGTCTGACTCTTGTTTACAATACTCTACAGAGAATAAAAGGACAAAATTAAGGAAATATGTCAATATGTAGTCAAAACTGAATTGGTTTTATTAATATATATGTTGTTGAAAAGATATCAGGAAGATGTCTGGAAAGCCAGCCATTTAATTGAATAATTCAGTGAATTAAGTTACTTCTGCAGTATTTTAAAATACTTTTATATATTCTAAAGACATGTAGGAACAGCCCTTTAAAAGTTCAGCGATAAAGAGGGATGTCAACTGTACACAAGAGAAGAGGAGGGAGAAAATAACAAAAAGAGAGCTCAGGTTTCCGGAGCACCTTCCACGTAGTCAGAAGGTGTTTTATATATATTTTTATGTTTTTCATTTGCTGCCAAGAGTCTGAATTAGGTATTACTGTGCCCATCTTACAGATGGAGAAATTGAGGCTGGTAGGGATTAAATAAGCTGCCCATAGTTGAACAGTTGTGTAATCTTGAGCAAGTTACTTAAGTATATGTTCTCAGCAGAGTCGCTTTTGTGTTTATGTAGCTCTGATGCTGTTCACAGACTCTCCGCATGTGTGATGACCTGGACCCTCTGCCATCTGTGTAGATACGGCCCAGGCTTCCAGGCCAGGTTCAAAACCCACCTCCTGCTGCGACATCCATCCTGGCCCAGGTCACTCTTCTCCCACTCCTGTGGCCTCCCGGGGGCTCCGAGTGCTGTCCCAGGGTTGCAGGTTTCTCTGATCCCACCCCCTCCAGCCAGCCAGGGAGCCCCGGGGGAGCAGCTCAGGCCTCCTTGGAGCCCTCAGGGCACTTGGACAGTCCTCTGTCCTCTGCATCTCCTTCCGTCAGCCCCCCTCACTTTCCTCAAATGCCCGTCTTCCTACGGGTCTGTCAGTCCTCTCTCTCCACTCTTCCCCAGGAAGCCAGCTCCATCCCGCTGTGCACTGACCACCCCAAACCAGTGTTGCCAGCCAGACCTCTCTCCTGAGTCCACCCCTCTTGCTGCTATGGGAACTGGGACCCCGCACGTTTAGCCCACCCGTGTCAGCCTGATCTTCCTTCCCCTCTTCCACCAAAAAGCCCAACAAGACCCAGAGTCTTCCACACCCTCCACATCAGTGGGCGTGAGCCGGGCTCCTCCAGCCTCTTCACTGCACTGCAGCCACAGGAAGGGTGTTTACAGTGCGAAAACGACGCCCTGTAGGACTCTTCCCACTGACCACCTTGTGATGGGCACCTCCACCTTCAGGGCTGTCCCTCAAAATCCCACGGATGCAGTCACACCACTCTCTGTCTCTGTCTCTCTCTGTGTCTTTCTCTCCTGCCCCATCCATATCGGTTCCTCTTTGAAGCTTTCCTGACCCTCCGTCCTGTCCACGAGGGTGACTCTCTCTGCTCCTGTCCTGTGAGGTGAGGGCTGTGTCTGCACTGCTCAAGGGAACGTTTCCTGAACAAAAGAATCAATCTATTCATTCAGCAGCATTTATGGCGAGCCTACCTACCATATGATAGATGTCAGAGAATCAAGTGTGTCCGTGGATCCTCACTAGAGCCCAGTGAGGAAGGAGCACAGCGTCTCTCCCTCTTTAGAGATCAGAAGCCAAGACGGGGGGAGCGGGGTGGGTGTCAACACCTGTTTAGTGTTACTCAGCCTTGAGATTTTCAGCAAGGAGCTCAGGATCTGCCCCTCAAAATGGGAATTATAATAGCACCTGTCTCACAGGGTCATTGTAGAGTTTAATGGATCCATATATGTAAAGATTTTAGGAAACACCAGGCACATAGTCAGTGATCTGTGAGTGGTGCTGGCTTAGCCGAGCTGACAGTGGAACCCAGGACTCCAGAATCGTGTTCAAATAGAATTTCTATTATTCCCAAATAGTCATTTATCCTTGACACATTGAGGCTCTTCAAGCAACACAAGGAAAATATCACCCATAAGAGCAGAGACCACGAAGAACCCCTCGTGAGCCTCGGAAGTGACCGTGGCCTTTCTAGGCTCCACGAGCATCGCCCTCAGTTGGGAGAGGCCAGAGCCAAGATCATCTCATCCTACATCCTTGTCTCCTGTCAGCAGCTGTAACAAGAGGGCTGTGAGCAGGGCACACTTGGCCAAACGTGTTTTTCAGTTTCTGAGACCCTGTCCCCTGTTTGTATTAAAATCGGAGACGTGAAAATGTCAAGCAAAAGACCATTAAAAATAACATAGAAATTGGCCTCGAGAGCATGTGATACACAATATTGTATATATGTGTTCACTTCAGAAACTCCGGAAACTCCATGGCAGGTAACCAATTTTCTAGAATAACCTGACACAAAAGACGAAACGTTGTTTAAGTCAAGTTAACATCAAAAGGACTGTAAAAGCTACAGCAACTAAATGACCTACCAAGACACCCAAACCAGTAGAGGAGCTGCAGAATAGCAAAGCCTGGAAGCTGATTTGCAACTTTAAGTGACTCAAGGAGGTTAAAGCATGAGCTGCCGTGATCTTATGAGTCATCATACTGACACTTTGAAGTTTCCACTGTGTGAGAAACATATAAATGGATTTATTGTCATCTTCGAATGTTGCGCATTATATAGAGTGATAAGGATGCAGGAGAGGTAGTTGTCAGTACGTTGCAGACGCCGACCTGGCCTCCCGGCTCACCTCTCAGCTCGGAGGCGGGCAGACCCGGCAGGTCCAACAGCTACTTACACCGGAAGTGGCTCAGCTACAGGGATCAGCAGAGACATTCACCCCAGCAGCACCCTTGTCCTTCAGAGGTGGCTGAGTCTGAGTCTGCTGTAAGTATACAGCATGTATTCCCTTGAGTGGCTGGGCCAGAAGACTGGGTTTTCTTGCGGTGACAGTTTTGTGAGCTGCCTCCCAAAGCTCAGCCCCTCCCTCCCTGTCCCCTACTCAGCTTCCCTCAGTGTCCAGTGAGAAGCCTTCCCATCGGTTTCTCACTCAGTAGATATTTACTGAGAACCTACTATGTCCAGTATGGTAGCCACTAGCCACATGTGGTTATTGGACTCTTGAAACGTGACTAGTGCATCTGAGGAATTCATTTAAAAATCTCCTTTAATTTTATTAATTGGCTACATATTACTAGTGACTACTGTATTGGATACTGCAGCTCTAAAAATAGAACAATCCCTTAAACACGGGCCATTTTCTTTGTCTCATGAAGGAGAAAGACAGTATGTCAACCGATAATCACACTAGGATGTGATAAGTGCTTTCATTAGTAATAAGTGGAGAAAACCATGGTTTGTTCATTCAACAATTTCATAGAGTAGCCATCAAACACAAGGTTCCATTCGCTGCTATGGGAAATAGGCAGCTGCTCCCATGGTGGAGGCCTGACGACAGTGCAGAGAAGCAGAATGGAGGAGTGCAATACCGACCATGAATTCCAAACCCTAAGTGAAACTTGGACCCTCCTGCGCAGGTGAAGGGCCAGCCATGGCGCCTGCCAAGTTCTCTACCTGGGGTTTCATGTTGGCACCAGATTCCCAATTTTTCCTAAGACTCTGCCATTTGTTTCATGCTAGGGACATTCCAGAACTGTGGGGGGTTGCTGGTTTTTTAGAAAGACTCGTGTGTGTTGATAGACATAAGCCTGGATGAATCTGGAGGAGGTTGTAGCTGGAAAGCGGCCTGGCTTTTCCAGCACTTGGACCAGCAGCACCTGCTAGGTGGAAGAGAAGCAACACTGGCTCTTCCTCAGCTGTGCAAATTCTGTCCTGCTGGCCACCCCATCAGCAGATGTGAGGTCCACATATGGGTTTGGGAGGCTCCACACTCCCCAATGCATGTCCCAGAGTCACTTCCCAAGGCTTCACTTTGAAACATTCCAAACCACTGGGTTTCATAGACCAGGAAGTGTCTGTCTATGGGAGTGGGCTCTTCATCCAGGAGCTGTTTGGAACAAGTAAAGTGAAATCTGTCCTGTGGGCTTGAATTTGGTGGTCGTGTTTAAAGTAGATACCAGGAACTCACAGTCAGTGTGAATGGGTCAAATAGAGAAGGGACAAAATGAATCTGTTTGTAAGAAGAGCGCAATTTCATTTCCAGTTTACATTAGTAGCTGTAGAAAAAAGCTTGAGCATCAAACCATGTGAACTGGCAGAAGACACTGGAAGCTTGAGGCCAGCTAATTCCTGAAAGTTGGAAAAAATGAATCCAAATGGTTTACAAAATGTAGGATAAGGAAGTAAAACCAATTCAGGTAACAACAGAAAGGCAGTCTCCATTCTCCTACTCTGAATTTTGCAACCCTACTGTCTAAGGTCTGAGCTCCCGTTAGCATCTTGCGATTTGGGGCTGCTGAGAAGGGAGAGAATCAACAAGAAGCCCACCGCAGTGCTGGGTTTACACCATCTACAGACATTCCCATTGCCAAGTGGAGGTGGGGCCGTTTTGAGTAACATGACTGAATAGCACAAGATCAACTGTTTTCCCATCATTTCCCAGCATCTGAATGAGTCCGATAGTGAAAGCAGGCCAGTTGTCTGTCTCAGTGAACACCCGGCGTGCAGGTAGCATTGATGCAGAGCAGACACATCCAACAATTTGTTGATGAACTAAGAGAAGAGAGAAGAGTTTTGGGAAGGTAACAATAGTCCTCATGAACTGCCAGTTCACAGACAAAGCCCGAAGAAAAAGAATACTTATTTATTTATTATAATTTATTCAGATAAACACAGAGTGAATACACTAACAAGTCCACTCAGATCCAGGACCACGTCTTGAGAAGATTCGCTGGAATGGAAGTTGGACTTGACCAATTGTCAGGGATGGAGGCAGGGAGGACTCAGTTCTTCAGTGCTATGGAATGTTTGGCTGAGATTATTGACTCAGACTCTCCCCAAATCCATGTAAATGTTCACATAAAAGAAATCTCAGATACCTGTTTATTTCCTATGAGAAACACTCTCTAGACCAAAATTTGTTTCCTTCAGTTTTTTCTGATTATAATAAACATTATCTGGTTTTATTATTGTATTTTTACAATATGAGAACAGTCAAAAGGCAGAAGCCTCATCACTCTGTGTTTCACGGGTGGCAGCTCTGCCTGCTTCCCCCCCCACCCCGGACCCTATCTCGTCTCTCACGCCCTCAATCTGTCCTCACCGCACCTGCTGTCAGCTTCCCAACATGCAACTGTGATCGCATCATCGACTGCGTGAAGGAACTCAAATAACTGCCGTCATTAGCCTGCAAGGATGGTCTGACCCCGAAGGGCTCTCAGGTCTTCGCGCCATCCTCACACTCCCTCCCAGACATCTGGGCATCTCCTTTGAGGCCTGTCTCCAGCGTAGCCTCTTCCTGGGGACGCCCCAGCTCCCTTGGCTGGCTGCCCCTCTATTTTATGATGTAGTGCCCTCTCTATACTTTTATCATAGTGTCTGCCACACTCTCTATTCACTCAACAACTATTGGATAAGTGCCCATGACTCCCCGGGCATTTGGTGCATGGTGGTAAACAGTGGCCAGAGGTTCTAAAGCAGAATTACTGCCATGTCTGAGTCCCCTTTGGACCGTAAGTGACTTGAAGGGTGGATCTGCACCTTTCACCTCTGAGTCTCCTGCACAGCACAGGGTCCAGCAAAGAGGAGGCTCCCAAGATAAATACACACTGGGTGGGTTCATGACTGAATGAATATTTTACCATTCCTAGGTCCAAAAGTAAAGCTAATCATAGTCTGCAGGAATCCCCTATCAAAGTGTTCACTTAGTGATGATGATCACACATCTCATTTTAGACACACAGAATAATTGCCAACAGCATTTTCCCGTATGTCTTTTCTCCCCATTCCTTGCAGTATATATATACACATATAGAGTTTCCAGGAAGAAAAAGACTCCAATTAGCAACAATGCTTTGGAAAATTGCCCTTTTTTAAGGAAAGGTTATGAGCTCTTGCTGTAAGGGTCTTACCCAAGTTTGGGCCAATTTTAGCATGATTAGTGCTGACTGCCAAATACACCAAGTCTGCTTTCTGTGACGCCAGGGCAGGACTGACACCTTCTACGGAGTTTGAATCTTGCTCCCATCAAAGGCATGTACGGTCCATCTTCTTTGAGTGGTCATTCTGTCTACAGATATAACTTTATCTTGAGAATGTACAAATCCAAATATATCCAAAGCTTTTTTGCAACTTCTGTATTTTCGTATTTCACAAAAATGTATATATGTTAATATAGTACGCATGAACTAATTCTTTTTTTTAAATGTGCGTTGCACACCGTGTGCGTTTGGTAAGATGTTTAGTGAACTTGTGTTGTCAATTACATGATGTTGCTGTGCACGTGCTTCGTAAACCATCCCCGGGGGTGCTGTGAGGATCCCTGTGCGATCATGTGGATGGTAGTGATAAGGGACGAGGAGCGGAGAGAAAAGGTTAGCAGCCTCAGACACAAGCCAGCTGTGTCTCTGTGGAATATCACTCTGTGCACAGGTGCCGGCACACTCGTGGGAGTCCATGTGCTCACATCCTTTCTGCATTCGTGCCGAGCCTCAGCCTCTTCATCCAGGACTCCCGTTGCCCTGATCCTCAGATAGTAACTCAGATCTTCTCTCTCTTTTCTAACAGCGTGTACGGCTGCCCCTTGGCTAAAAAAAGAAAAACACAAGATAAACAGCCCCAAGAACCTGCTCCCAAGCGAAAACCGTTTGCGGTGAAAGTGGACAGCTCGTCGGTGGATGAGTGTTACGACAGCGACGGCACGGAGGATGGGGACGAGAAGGAGGAGGACGCGGAGGAGGACGACTCAGACGACGACGACGAGCAGCGGGAGGACGAGGACGACGACGAGGAGGGGGGCCGGGAGGAGGACATGGAGGACGAGGACGAGGACGAGGACGAGGACGGCGAGGACGTGGAGGACGAGGAGGACGACGAGGACGAGGAGGATGAGGACGACGACGAGGACGAGGAGGACGAGAACGGTAATCCTCAACGCGGTAGCCGAGGACCGAGCGGTGGGCGGGGCCGCTTCCGGGAGGAGGGCCTTCCGGTGCCAGTGGTCGTGGCGCATGCGTGGTTGATGCCCACGGGATTAGGCGGCCGGGGCAGCGCTGGGAGGCGCGGGTGTCCGTGTCTTTCCCTTTCCTTTTAGAGAAGTTCTTTAAATCATCCATCAGACATTAGATGTTGCTTCGGTCACGTTGTTACTCAGACTGGTCATCCTCAAAGTTTGCTGAAATATCTGCGGTGTGCACGTCTGTTTAGCTTGGCAACTTTTATCGAGAGAGTCCAGCTTGCCTTTTCTCGGAGGCTCCACCCGAGAGATCCCGTCATGACCCGCTACGGCGGCTGTGGCATTGGCACGGGCAGCCCACGTGCCTCTCGGGAGCTGGAAGCCTGTGTGAGCCCCGCTGCATGAGCTGCTGAAGTAGGTCTGTCCGTCAGTGGCCAAGGCTTTCCTTTAGTGGCCGTCAGGTATGGGTTCGAGGAGGAACCCGGCTGTGAGGAAGCAATGAATCAACCCGTCATCTGCTTCCATGCTCAAGAGCTGTGTTTTCAGATCCAGGGAGACAGACACATGAAGGGCACGCTGTGCAGGGTAGTGGCATCTTTGGGGCAAAATTTTCAGATGGTTTTGCTTTTACATCCAGCTTACTGTTGGTGTCAGACTCAGAAATAGGACTTCAAAGCCAGTCCCTTCACAGAAGTCCTTTCTTTTCTAGAAGGACGTGGGAGGTCACTGAAGAGTCTAGTTCTAGGCTTTACTGGCTCAGAGTTTGCCTTAGAGAAATGGCAAAGCAGGTTTAAAAAGTGAAGGGAATATCTTTTCCTTACACTTCTTCCTTGGGCTCAAACCTCTTCAAGAATCTGAATTCTGAGAAAGGCTAATTCCTCAACACAAAGGACAGTGGTTTCAGCCGATGGAGAGTTTGTAGATCAGGCAGGTGGGAACTGGTTGTTGCTAATCCCGTGGAGAGAGCATGGATCAACTTTCCTCCTTCACGGGTTACACTAGTTTGTTCCAGGAAACCTGGCTTTTATGAAAGAATCCTCGATTGTTACTGTAGTTTAGGGTCCTTATGAAAACAACTGACTGCTTAACTTACATGGATAATACAAACGTATCTGTATATAAATGCATACACACATACACAGGCACACACACACATGCATAAACTTCATGCATTAAAATCTGGTCTCCCCAGGTTACTTTTCTTGTCTTGTTATTATAGATCGTGGTGTGGAGACAGCCTAAGGAGTAGCATCAGCACACACCCACAGACACACACCGTTCGCTCTGCTAACCAGACTGTGGTGTCATTAATGAGATGACGGGACTTTCATGCTGAGTATTAAAAACAGCAGCTCTGGGTAATAAAATATGTGGAAAGTTGGAGAATCGACCAATTTGGCAAATTATTTCTGGACCCTGTATTACATGTGTGTAGTTCTGGGTGAAATCATTCATTGTTGAGGCTGACTCATGATTTGTAGGTTAACCATGGCTTCTTATGAAGATAGTATAAAATACTGCTCTTTCATATTCTCCTTCTATGTTTAGAAAGCCGTAGACATTAACATTTGAAGTTATAGAGGTTTGTGCGTGTGGTGAATTAGGGTGGGAGATATTTGCACATATGCATCATTTAACCAAGTGCCTTAACCAGAGTCTAGGGTCTGCTCTCCATTTGCTAGAATTAAACTTTCAATTTTAATTTACTTAGGGCCATATTTTAAATAATCTACTTTTAAAAGTGCAAAATGACATATTTTGAAAAAGCGCTCACAGGCTTATTGAAACAGCTTTAGCATGTGACTGCACTGGCTTCATTCACTCTGACTTGAACGCTTAGAGTTGTTTTAAAAAGTGAGAAAGTAAACCAAAGATAAAGACATTTTTCTAGGAAAATTCATGTAAGTGGGCATAATCAAGGGGGCATGATACAGCCATGAAACAATTGCATAATTAAAACTTCGGCCCCAGAATGCCTAATTATGTGACCCACCTTGCCTGGTGACCAGCACTCAGTGTTCTGCAAACACGAAGCCCAAGTCGGAGGCATGTAAGGAAGTTGGTTCCAGAAAGAAAATGCCCAGTAGGAGGATGAATGATCAACTGTTGGTCTCTGGTGGCAGAATTCATATTCAGCTCTGGATTCTCCAGCTAAGCACCTTCTAGAATCATCTATTCTGTGAACTTTAAAGGAATCAACTAAAACTACTAAAGAGAGGTTCAGCTGTGGTGGCCATTTATGGATCATCAGGCTACCTCTTCTGCTGTAAGACAAATAGGTCCATTTTACCAAATACTTTGGCAGCAAAGTGTAATAAGCTACTCCCTCTTAGACAGCCTCTCATCAAGTCCTAAGTCCCAAGGAGTCGTTGGATCAAAGGTAGCCCATGTGATGGACCCTGAACTGTGGCTCTGATTGCTCTAAGTTCTGTGCAGGAAGGCCCAAAGCCTTGCTTGATTTCCAAGTCAAACAAAAGCATCCCTCCTAAGAAGAAACCACTTCCAAGGCCTGATTCCTGCAGAGGGTTTCACCAAGTTTTTCTGTTACAGGGAGAAATCTCCCCTGGAGGAGCACATGGACAGGTGTTCCAAGACCCCATGTAGCCAATATCACACAAAGATATGCCAGGTGGATTATCCAGTGGGTTATTTCATACCCCCAGGGTCAGGAATCTTCAGGAAGGTTCTAGATCAAGGAGACACAGCTCTGCTGATGAAGTGCTTATTTTACATGATCAAACTCCTAGCTGTGTGTGACTTACAACAATCAGGTTTTGAAAGGCATGTGTCCATCCATCTCCCATTTTCATGTCCTCCCAAATGCATTTTATTTTACCTGATGGCTATGTTTAGTGCCAAAATCACTTTCAGTCTGTGTGAGTATCTGCCCCCATAGCCGTGTCTGTAACATGAGAAACTCACCCCACATTGCATGTCTTTGTCCCCTCCTTGTATTGGCAGAAACTGTTTCTGAAAAACTGGGGAAGGTACTTTCTGTGTCTGGTGACCAGAGTTCTGGGTCAGCATCTCAAAGTCGGTCTTGCGTGTCCCTTGTTGACACTCTTGGTGGCTGTTGCATGGCTGAGCCAGCAGCTGATCCTTTCCAAGGGGGACTGTGCCTCTTTCTTAGTAAACTGAAGCACAGACGGTGACTGACTGTTAACAGAGTGAGAAGCAAGGCAGGCAGGACTGGGTGCGCGGAGGCATCTCGGGTGCCGAGGGGCTGATCATAGGGTCCGTCACGGCAGCTGATGGTCTCCCAAGGAAACCAGGGCAGCCAGATGGAGTTGCACGGACAAAGCTTAAGCTGCCCTCAGCCTCCCTAGTAGCTATAAAGTCTCAGACAATTTCTACCATTCTCCACCTCGGTTATAAACTGAAATGTGAAGTTGATTGAGAGGTTTTGTTACAGAGAAAACAAATGCTTATAAACCACCAAATTATTACATAGGAACCCACCGATTATAGAAGGACTATTATTTATAACTTGCAAATTAGGTGTTTATTCTAATTCCAAGGATCCTCTGGCGTTGTAGTTACACGTGAACCAAAATATTACTAATAATGTACATTTCCAGTCCAGTCAGTATAGTAATGTACACACTATGTTTGATCTTCACAGTGATTGTGCAAGACAGGGCAGGGTAGAAATTATTTCACTCTCATTGTGCTAATTAGAAACTGAGGCTCAGAAAGATAAGATTATTTTCAGCAGGTGACAGATACATGGTCACACTCTGTTGGTGGCTTTTCTTACTTCAGAGCTCATGTTCTTTTTATCACTCTCTGCTCATTTGAAGAACAGGAAATGCTATCTGAGTAACTCATTTCAGATTACATTAAATGCATCACTAATTAATCAGAATTATATTTTGTCCAGTTGACCTTTGCATGGAGAATTTTATTTTCAAAATGCATGTAATGGTCTAAGGTGTAATTATGAGCTTAAAGTTCCCTCGTTATCCTAAAGTTGAGAAAGTTATTATTCAGGGGTCATAGCTTTTTCTAATAGCAGATTTTTTACATGGTATATAGTAAGTACCTTTTCAGAGTCTTATAATTTGAGAAATATAGATTCAATGGTTATTTAATGCCTAGTAAGTTACACTTATTTTCACACTACAGCCCACTAAAAAGAATACATCTTTAAATAATAGATAGACTCACATATGTGTGTATAAAATAAGTGTATGTATTTAAATCTCCTTATGAGTATATATTGTATCTGCCCACTGACAGGAAAGAAAATTCCGTGAGGAAGAACATAGCAATTTGTTGTCCAGATGACAGAAAATGTTCATGTCCACTGCCATTTTTAACACATAACTGTTTCTTTTTTGTGTGATTTGCTCTGGTTATAACTTTATTTTTTTTAATGTTCATTGGAGTATAGTCGATTTACAATGTTGTGTTAGTTTCTGGTGTACAGCAAAGTGAGTCAGTTACATATATACATATATCCACTCTTTTTAAAATTCTTTTTCCATATAGGCCATTGCAGAGTATTGAGTAGAGTTCCCCATGCTATGCAGTAGGTCCTTATTAGCTATCTATTTTATATAAAGTAGTGTGCATATATCCATCCCAATCTCCCAGTTTATCCCCCCTTAACCCCAGTAACCATAAGTTTGCATAACTGTTTATTAATATATTCTGTTTCTGAAATACATTTGTAAATATGTAAGGTCCTTTCTTTGCTTACTCTTTATTGAATCTTGGGACTTTCTGGACAATTCAACTTTGAAGACAATTGACTTGGCCATTGGGTTAAATTAGGTAAAAATGCAAACGCCTTCCTTTTCTAGAGGTTTTCTGGCTTCATTCTGTTCTATGTGTGAATTAGCCACAGATGTGTGGTGGCCTCCTTGGAAGGTCACCTCTAAGAAGGAACTGGGGGGTTTGAAGGGCAATGCGAATAATTACGTTGAGAATGTACAGTGTACAGCAAAGCTTCTCTGGACAGGGTTTAGTGAGCTGGCCAGAGGCTGAGCGGCCTGTGAGGTGTGGAGCCCAGCATGCTTTGGTCAGGTCACTGCAGCTCGCCTCTCCTCCCATACGTGGACACCTTCACAATGGTGTGGTCAGGGCCTGTCACATTCTGACTCTGGGCTCTGTTTGCACCGCCCTCCCCAGCAAGCAAATCCATACATAATCCAGCTTCTCTGCAGAAACTCAACTGTCTTTGAAGGGAACTCAAGACAAAACCCACCCTCACAGACACAACTTTTGTTTTAATTACCAAGTGTCCAGGGTGTTTTTTATTCCACACGGGATGATGCCCTAGGTGCCATGTTACTAAAGCATCATGACAACTTGCAGCCAATGGGCTTGAATTTCCATAAGACAGGACAGAATGAGGAGGGTGAGGGTCCCTCACTGTGGCCCCTGAGCTCCCCAAACTCCCTTTCGATGAGGCACTCACACTGATCAGCCAGTTACCTCTTACCTCATTCTCAGGAAACGGCCCTGATGCAGGAAGCAAGTTGAGATACGGACTGTGCATCAAAATTCGCCCCCCAGCTTTCTCCTGCAGTCAGCAGAAAACGCAGTGAGTTCTGTGACCAGCGGAGAAACCAAGGTGTGTTTAGTAGGCAAGGTCTCAACTGTGCACAGTCGGGAGAAAGAATATGATGACTTTTTATCCTCCTAAAAATTGATCTCTCCCTCCATCCATGAAAGCGTTATTGTAGGCACTTTAGTATGTGAATACACTGAGTAGATGGCTCCACCCCTCAGAAACGAGTAAAGGCAGAATTAGGCATTTCTTGGTGTCATCTTATGATGAAAATTAAACTTTCTTCTTGCAAACTAATTTTGCGTAATTAGAAAATATATGTTATGTTTCACAAATTTTCAGACTCTTCAATACAAACCAGAAAACTTGCTAACGAGGTGAAGTCATGTACATTTGAGACGCAAGCAACATGCATAAAGTACGGGTTTTTTAATTTTTTACATAATAATAAGAAATAATAGATGTAAGAGAGTAGATCTAACACATTTTTATTCAATTTTTTAATTTAAAAGCTTTTAATGACATCACATATATTTAACAGATAGGGCACAAGTCGAGAGGCACAGGTCACATGACTGAGCACCAGGCCTGAGTGACCACCTCCATGCTCAGGCCCAGCCTCTGGAGTTCATGCCTATCAATGCCATTTTGATTGTGCAGTAAGATGAAAATCATCATTACAACCATTACAGTGACAGAGAAATGCACACTATGTATCAAATAGCAAGGTAATGAAGCAAATTATAACACAGTGTGGCAACGCACAAGCAAGTAACCACTAGGGTAACATGACTTCGTCCAGTAAATGCTTTTTATTCCTTTTGTTTTTAAGGTCAACTTAAAGGGATGGCCAGCTTATTTCTTTGTCTTAATTTGATTTTTTTTTTCGGTACGCGGGCCTCTCACTGTTGTGGTCTCTCCCGTTGTGGAGCACAGGCTCCGGACGCGCAGGCTCAGCGGCCATGGCTCATGCACCCAGCCGCTCCGCCGCATGTGGGATCTTCCCGGACCAGGGCACGAACCTGTGTCCCCTGCATCAGCAGGCGGACTCCCAACTACTGCGCCACCAGGGAAGCCCCTTAATTTGATTTTTATTCCAAATGCTAGCTTGGCAGAGGGCGGGATAAAGGTGGGAAAAGGTGCGTCTTGTAGCTCTGGCTGCCCTGCTTCCCTCGCTCTCCCTGGACTTTGGTTTGGCCTCCAGAGGTTAGGATGGTAACACTTGCCCTTTGCTCACCTCACTGCTTGGTTGCTAAGCTTTAAAGCAGGTGTAGTCCCGAGAGATGCTGGAGAGAGGCGAGCAATCCAGAGCTGCAAAGTAGCAACCGTAACTCAGGTGGCTTTTGCACGGTTCTCCTCTCTCAGGCACAAACTCAAGCTTGTCTGTAATTCATGGAACCCAAGGTCCATGGCGATACCAAGCAAATATATTATGTACATCAAAGCCGCATTAATTTAAAAGACTCAGCGCGTGGTGACAGCTCACTTCAAAAAAATGGAATGTGTTTTCTGTGTACACAGAAGTGCACTGGGTTCCATGGGGACACAAAAACTAAATAGATACCACGCTTTGCCAAAAAGAAATGCACATAATATAGCATGAAAGAGGAGTGTGTACATGAAAATATATATGTAATGGTGCTTTACAAAGGGCAGAATTAGAAGCCATAAGCCGAGATGGAGGCTTTAAAGGTTTGAGTTGAAAACAAGAACAAAAGTTTTCATATTTGAAGATTGTTGAGCTTTAGATTAGGTTACCAAAGAATGGTAGTGTTTCTGAAAGCTCTTTTCTGTCTGATGGGGATTGAATACGGTCGAAGAGAAGAACGGGCGCCCTGCGCCTCCCAAGTTCCTCTCAATCAAACATACTCATTGGAACGGCCACATCACACCAGTATGTAAAATGGGAGGACCAAAGTTTTCACAGACTCTTTTCCACTCCCTGGTTTACAGCATCAGCAGTAGCAAAAGCAACCTTGGTCTGCTGGGCCAGGGATGTTCAAGGTCGTCCAGTTAATTTGGAAAGTTTCCGAGCTGTGTGTGCAGCACGCGCATGTGTGCGTGTGTGATTAGAGAGAGAGAGAGAGAGAGTGAGAGAGGGATGAGGTTGATTCGTGTGTTTCAGCCCGTCTCAGCCTGAAAACTACTGATTTCAAATAGCTCTTGTCTGGATTGGGGGCTATGACTATTCTATTTCTTAGTCTCCAAACTTAGATAAACCACATACCTAAAATGTCATCAAGTAGAAAGGACCTCAAAACTTAGCGAATAAATAAAACTTTATTCACTCACATTCCGTTAATTAAGATCACTAATGAATAAAAACTTCAAGAAGCATAACTTACACATTCTACATTAAAAATTATTATGCAACTTGGATCCCTTGTGAAAACCATTATTTTTTCCTTCAGTTTATCTCATTTAGCTTAAAGGACATTTTTACATCATGCTTCAGCTTATGAAATGGACAACTTCTAGAATCAAGAAACCAACAATCCTCCTCTGAGCTGTTGTAGTGACGTTAGCCTGTGCTTTGTGCTTTGGATGCTGTTGAGCTGGGAGAATTCTGCCCGGGCCCCCATGCCTCGCTCTGGGCCTGGGAAGCTGACTGTACACGCGTGAGGTCTGACTCGGGACGTGAAAGGGGATGCATGGCCGTGACCTTCACCTGTGCTGACGGGGCAGGTGACAGGGAGGGTCGGACTAGAGATGCACAGGGCCTGCGTGCGGACACGGGCTACCCTCCTCCACCACAAGCCCAGACAGCGGGCTTTCCCCTGGAGATGATGCAACAGATGTGCTGGGACCACCTTCTGTGCTCGGGGCGTCCTTCCTGCACTGCAGACACGGCTCTCGGGAGTTGGGTCGGGACCAGACTATCACCTTCCAAGCCAGGTGCCATCGCAGGGCCCCAGATGCCATGGAGCTGTTCCTCGACTGCACAGTGATCTGGTGGTGGGTGGTTTATATCAAATCTGTGTTACTTAAGTCCATGTATAAATTATATATATATATATATATATATATATATATATATATACACATATATATATATACTTTTATAAAAGTCAAAATCAGAGCTCAGCCCCCACTGAACTTCCGTGTGCTGGCCCTGCACGGGCCAACGTGGTAGCCCCTGGCCACACGGGGTTGTTTAAATATAAATATGTTGAGTTTGAATTTAACTTAAATTAATTGAAATCACATAGTGTTGAAACTCCACATCCTCAAACCCAGCAGCCTTTGCACCGCAGCCCCTCCTCCCGGGGTGCGGTCCCCTCATCTCTCAGGTCACTGCCCAGAGGCCGCCTTCTCAGTGAGCCTGGCCCAGCTGCACCTGAAGTGACCCCTGTCCTGGCCCCCTGACCCCTCACAGCACAGGCCACCAGCCAACATCACTGATCACAGTTATTTTCCGTGTGTTTCTCTTCCGGCCCTTACGCGGTGGCGTCCCCGCATCCTGGGTTCATCTTTCCGCTCCAAACATCAGTGAAGTGAATAAATAAGCTGGATTTGTTCGTGTCCCACAGGCCTGTCAGAACTGGCCTAAGCAAAACTGTGGCCATTAGAACATCTGTCCGTGTTCTGGTAAAAACGTGTCCCATGTCGTCCTCTCCGAAGTTTTTGCATCTTGAAGTAGGAGGAAGATATCTCGAAATGCCGATATTTGACCCAGTAAATGCCGACGGACGGAGCTCCCCCGGCCTCCGTGTACCGCGCAGCCGCAGTGAATCGGCTGCCCCTTCCCAGGCCCCGGCCTGCCCCCGAGGGTCGCTCTGCTTCAGACGACGGACGTGATGCACGGGTCTCTCCCACGTGGTTCCTCTCGGGCTAAGGAAGGCTTTCAGGCCAGGCCGGGAGCTAATATCGGGAACACGTTAGAAGCGCACGGCTCAGAGGGGAGGCTGGCAGGCTCCTGAAGCGACCCTGTGCCGGGGCGCATCCTTCCCCGGGCCCGGGGACAGCAGGGGCTGGAGGGGACCCTGTGTCCTGCTGCACAGGATCAGCTGATTTACACAGACGGGAGCAAATCCCAGCCCAGTAAGCCAGCTCCTCTGGGGAGAAGTAGGTCCAGCTGCTCCAAGTGCAGGCAGGCGTGGGGATGAGACCACAGCCCAGAAACGCCCAGAAGCAACAACACACAGCTCAGAAAAAAGGGCTGGGAACTGCATACATTTCACCCACATCATCCCCCCCTCACGACGCGCACCAGTGAGAACAAAGCAACTACCTCTAATCACCCAGAAACTGTGAAATTGTTAAAACTGTGAAAATAGATGGGAGTAGTCTGAAATTCCCCGCCAAAGTGAAAACAAGACAAACAACAATGCTGTTAAGTAAGTTGGAACTAGAAAATGTGACAGGTAAGTCTAGAGAGGTGACAAACCTTGAATCTTCCAGCCACGTCACCCGTCTGTTCCACTCTCACCTTCGAGATTCCCCTCTCGTTCACAATGAACTTGGGGGGTGAGTGTGAAGGGGTCCTGGGAATCCTCCAGCTCTGCACCCGGCTGCCCAGATGGGGGGCAGGGAGCTTGAGGAGGAAGGGCTGCCAGGGCCCCAGTGCTGGCCACGGGAGAAGGGCTGTGGCCAGGGTTCTCCCTCCCAGGCGGCCGAGGCTGGCGCCTCCACAGCAGAAGCTGTAGTGCGAGCAGCGCCTGGGCAAGCAGGAAGGCCTCTCCTACCACAGAGGGAAAGGGTCCACAGCATCTCAAAGAGGGTCGGGGGTATTTGCAGAAGGACCAAACTCACATTGCTCCGTCTGGTCTTGGGGATGGGCTGCAGGAGTTATGAGTCATCAGAGGGTCCGAGTCCGTGGATCACAGAGGGGGTCGGTCTGTCCTCTGGTCCTTCCCTCCCCGTCTCTGCACAACCTCATGCCTGGGTGTCCCTGACCCTCCCACCTTCCTACCCACTCGGTTCCCTCATGCTGCCCAGGACGCTGGTCCTATGAACCCAGTCCAAGATGTTCCTAATTTCCAAATCTTTTCTCCGTATCAGAATGGACTTAAACTCCGCCAGTCAGGACCCTCGTAGGTGACAGGTCAACGGAGCTGGTAATTCCGGCAGACATTTCAACACCTGGCGCTATAACTAGCCCTCAAACCTCAGCAAACCAACGTAGAGGAGGAAGGCTCCGAACAGCAACAGCAGCTCCAAGTGGCTGGCAGGCAGCAACTGTGGTGGATGGAGAGCTGGACGCCCGGCTGGGACTAGTCTAGAATGGGCTGTGGTGGCCCAGCATCCTGGGATGGCATCCCGCCCTGTCACCTAGCAACAAGATGATGTGGAGAAAACACCAGCCTCTCTTGGGCTCCGTGTTGTCACCTTCGGAAGGACAGTAGGTGACACCTCCTTCTCACAGGGCCCCTGTGGGCATGAAATGAGGACTGACAGCCACAGGCCACGAGACTGACCCCTGGGGCTGTTATTCTGTGTTCACTCGATGGGGTTTGTGCAACGATCACCACTTTTGCTTCTTTCTTGTAGTTGCTGCGGCTATTAAAACGCCATCATCTTCTCATTAGGATCCAATATATCATCACATTTCTGTAGTTACAAGTCAAAAATGAATGTTGATATTTATTTCTATAGTCAAAAAGGAAACTCCTATTAATGCCATAAGAAGCTGTGGCCTTTGGTGATTTGAAACCCACGAGGGTGGACTCTTAGACCACGTCTTCTCTGACCTGGTAAATCTAGAGCAGTTTCTGCTTTGAAGAAGTGTGTCTTCTTTCTGTTTGTTCTTGTATTTTATTTTATTTTATTTTAGTCAGTTTTCTATTTGCTAGCCTATGGCTTATTTTAATGACTAGAAAGAACAGTAGTAACACAATCAGGTTTAGGACTAGACACTGAAAGAATTAAAAGGTGCATCAGACATATTTTTTAGAGACAAAATACTAAATGAAGCCAGTGCTTGTATTTATAAAGTTATAATCCACAGAGTTCTAACCACAGCAAATTCCGGTCATGAAGATGGAGACAAAATACCATACATGGCTCCATTTTTTTAAAGAAATGTTTTTGGTTTTCTAATTGTAGCTACTGAGCCTAAATTGTTTATAACAATCTGATTCAAAGGAGATAAAATTCAGACCTACGACATTTTACAGAGCTCACACAGGAATCCAAACATGCATGTAATTACAGTAAAAACAAGGGTCTTGTTTGATGAGGAAACACTGGGGAGACCCTGAGCCACTGAACCGCCTGTGCTTCTGGGCGCAGGTTCCTCCCCTTGGAGGGGCGGGCCGGGTCTCCTCCAAGTTCCACCCAGGTGTGGCCATCCTGTGAGCCCCTCCCAAAGGCGAACCCCTGGGCCGGCCCCCACTGGCAGGTACCTTTCCCTCCTGTTACCACACAGCTTTGCCAGAGAAGAGGCTCGAGATAGAAAAGCATCAAAAGGACACTGAGATACCTTGGCCTTCTCCTTAAACCTCTGTCTGAGTAGCTGTGTTCTTTTATTT
Source organism: Mesoplodon bidens (assembly GCF_964165515.1). Taxonomy (NCBI): domain Eukaryota; kingdom Metazoa; phylum Chordata; class Mammalia; order Artiodactyla; family Ziphiidae; genus Mesoplodon; species Mesoplodon bidens. The sequence goes on from NC_138170.1 coordinate 87,942,530, forward strand.
AGAATGTGGGCCTGAACTTTAAAATAACTTTCTGGTAAAATGCCTTTTCTCATCCCAAATGCACTCTCCCTGTTTCCTGGATCACTGATTACATGAAGAATTCCTCCACTGACTCCTGAATCTCTTTGGGTTGGAAATTTAGTCTTTGGACTGTCGGTACTATGTTGTTAATGCCTGGCTGGCCCAGAAAACTCTGGCCTGCTTCCCACGGCCCACTTCCACATGTGGTCCATTTCATTATGAGCCTCAGCAAAGACATAACTAGAAGGGTAAACTGCCTGAAAGCACAAAACCAGAGATGGAATTCCAAAAGCTCGCTGTGAATGATTTTGAATTCTGGAGGCTGAAGCTTAGAACCTGCTTGTTGACAGGCTGCCTGATGGATCCCTTCCATCCGTCCACATCATTAAGGCTTGACTTTATCTCACATGCGTTTTGAAAGAGTTAAATACCAATAACTTGAAAACGTCCATTAACCCACCAGGATTTTCAGCCTCTCATGCAGTCTCTCCAGACACCCCCAGTCTTACTGCTGGGGGTCCGGCAGCCTCGGAGGGCACAGAGGCTGGTGACCAGGAGGAAGAGCCAGGCCTTGCTCAGTCAGACACTAACCCAGTGTTCCTTGATGACCCAGATTTCTCCTACAAGTACGCAAAGTCCTCCACATCTGCTGTGTGGGCCCAGCCTCCCCGGATACCTGCCACCAGGCGTGCAGGGCTCGTTCACTGTGAGGGTCTTTATGTGGCACAGAATTCTCATGGTTCCAGTAAAGGCTCAGGCCTGGCTCGGGACGCCAGCGTCACCCAGCCAGTAACAGCAAAGGCCCAGCCTGGACCAGGAGGTATAAGTTCCCCTGTCACTGTCACCCTGATGTGGCTACTCAGCAAGGGGCGGCCTGCAGGGTCCAGGTCTTCAGAAGGGAAAGGACCCCCCAGCTTGTTCGCAGGCTCCCTCACCTGTGTGGCTGGGAGACCGTGTGAAGAAGCTTGTCCACCTTCCTTTAATCTCCTTGTAAAGCGATAAGTTCACCTAGCAAGGAGTGGAGACATGAACAGGTGCATAATGATTGGAAAGCTGAGCCGTGTCCCTTTTCTGTGTGACACTGAGGGGAAACCACTTCCTCTTTGGGGAAAATGAAATGAAGATCATCCTGAGATTCTGAATTTGGAGAATTAATGAAAATCATGCAGATGACAGGTTTGGTAGGAAGGTGGGGAGTTCCATAAACTGTGGGCCTCATCAGCATCAGGATCCCATGCAGCCTTCACTGTGGGTTAGACGGGTGGGGGTGGAGGGCGTAGCCTCTCTGCCCTGGTCTCTCCTTTCACTGACTTCCACCTACTCCAAGCTCTTCAGGTGACAGGAGAGAGTGACAAGGAAATCAGGACAATGCCACCTCTTACTTGACTTGGCTTCTGCTCAGAATCGACTTTCAAAACGCTTCTAGCGGTTGCACGTGGTGCCTTGTTTTCAAACCACAACTTGTAGGTTCATCTGGTGGTTGGTTCTTGGTGGGTGCAGTGGTGCTGGTTCCCCAAAAATGCTAGTTTCGTGCAGAGGTAACGCAGCCTGGTTATCTAGAGGCCGCTTCTCTGATCAGCCCACAAATATAAAGACCAAAGTGCATAAATTGAAAGGAGAATATGTTACACTTTCAAGGGTTCCTGAAGGCAGGGGTGCCTTTGAGTCTTGAGAGCTTAGCCCTGGGCCGTGTCGGGTGTGCATGTTGGGTGAACACTTCCACGGTATTTCTGATGCGTTCTCTGGTTTTATTTTCCTCCCTCTTGACACTCTTCGGGAAAATGTGTATCCTTATTCTAAGGAGATTGATTCCTAGGAATTATCCAGAAGAGATACAATATTTGTTTGGTGCTCTCTGACTAATACATGGCAAATTTGATTTGCTGAGGTTTGGAGAGATGTGTTAGATTTCAAAAATGTGCTGGTTCTGTGTGTGGGCTAGCAAGGATGTTGTTCTCTGTTATTGATGTGCCGATGTCCAAGCCCGGTTCACCAAAAAAAGCCTGTTCGAGGAGACGGCACAAAATCCATAAAGAAAACACTCGGGGTCCCTGAGTCAGCTCTGAGTCAGCCTACATCTTCTACGAATCAATACGCCTCGTTTCCTCATGAATAAGCTTTAAAGTTCTTCTTACTCTGGTTGATTTCATCATAGAAACAAATAGTATATTTGAAAATGGCAGGCAGTTAACCAAATCCAACCTAAAGTAGGGGAGGGGTCCATCTGAGAATCCACTTAGTATTATCTATATTTTGCAGTATACGTGGTAGCGATCACGTAACATGAGGGAGAGAGATCGTCCCAGCTATGCCTTTAGTGTTGAACGGAATACATTTCAGATGAAACACAGGGGTTTCATGAAATTTTTAACTTGGCCTTTTTTTAATGAGTTTTCCTAAATATTTTTTGAGATTGGATATGACACTTATTCACGGGTTATTTCCCCCAGCTCACCACAGTTTTCCCGAGGCTGTGGGGTGGATGCTGGGTAGTGTGTCACAGTGCCACCGAGTCATCAGAGTCCTGCTTTTCGTTGGCATCTGGTCACTGCATACTTTCCCCACCCACCCTCTCCAACCTGCTGAGATACGTATAAAGAATCACAGTGCGTCAGAGTTCCCTTCTAAGCTTTTGCTGGGGAGTTCCTCTTGCTTCACTGTGTATCTTGATAAGTTGTCACGAAGGTAGAAAATTCAAACCCACTCCCAGCGCCAGCATGTGTTCCTGACACTGACCGCCCAGAGTCAGTGTCGGTGCATCCCTGCAGGACACTCCAGAACCTCGGGCTTTCTTCTGTGCTGCCCGAGCATCACTGTGAAAACAATTTAAAAGCGATTGGTGTGCACATCGGCTTACAAGTCGGCGACAAGTTCACGAACTCTTAGAAAGCCTAGTCATACGATGAGCATAATTATTATGCATCTGGTTGGGCTGTCAATAAAGAAGGCCAATAAAAGACGTGATGCTGAAAATTTAGAAGTAATGGAAGAGTAATATTTTAAAATTATACTTATCCTATAGAGTGGTTGCTTTGAATATTAATTCAGGAAATTCGTCGTTTGCAGCAGGTGTTTTAATGGCCTACCGTGCTGTGAGCGCACCGCGTTTTCTTTCTGCCGCCACTGTCCTCGGACCTGCAGGTGGGCCTCCGGGCCCTGTGACGCGACGGGCCGGGCGTAACACGTGCCCTGAGCTCGCCATCTGCACTATTGCAGCTGCAAGTTCTAGCCACTTTTTCCTCTTCTTTTCTTCTTTGTCCTTTTTTTTTTTCACTTTCTTTGCAGAAGGCCATCAACTGAACTGTCTCAGCACTCGCATAATGCAGGACGTGGAGAAGGATGACAACAATAACGACGAGTACGACAACTATGATGAGCTGGTGGCCAAGTCCCTGCTGAACCTGGGCAAGATCGCTGAGGACGCGGCGTACCGGGCGCGGACGGAGTCAGAGATGAACAGCAACACGTCCCACAGCCTGGAGGACGACAGCGACAAGAACGAGACCCCCGGCCGGAAGGGCGAGCTCAGCCTGGACCTGGACAGCGACGTGGTCAGGGAGACGGTGGACTCGCTGAAGCTGCTGGCCCAAGGCCACGGCGCAGTGCTGGGGGACCACACGGGTGAGCGCGGCTATGTGGACGCGCTGGTGCCACCCGAGAGCAGGAGCCTGAACTATGGGACACTGGGCAAGGCCGCCAACAACGGGCTGGCAGAGAAGCTGGTGGAGGAGAGCGATGAGGAGGTGTGTCTGAGCAGCCTGGAGTGCCTGCGCAACCAGTGCTTCGACCTGGCGCGCAAGCTGAGTGAGGGCAGCCCCCAGGAGCGGCCTCCACAGCCCGGCACAGGCCCCCGCCCGCACGGCCGCCAGGACGACGACTTCCCAGGGAGGACGCCTGACCGCAGCTACTCGGACATGATGAACCTGATGAGGCTGGAGGAGCAGCTGAGCCCCAGACCCAGAACTTTCTCCAGCTGCGTCAAGGAGGATGGGTACCATGAGCGGGAGGACGACGCCACCTCCGTGAACTCGGACAGGTCAGAGGAGGTGTTCGATATGACCAAGGGCAACCTGACCCTCCTGGAGAAAGCCATCGCCCTGGAAACTGAGCGGGCCAAGGCCATGAGGGAGAAGATGGCGGTGGAGGCGGGAAGGAGGGACAGTCTGAGGTCCTACGAGGACCAGTCACCACGACCGCTCCCCGGGGAGGAGAGGAAGCCTAAGTCCGGTGACAGCCATGTCAAAAAGCCATACTATGGTAAAGGTAATATTTCTACCTAACGTAAGTTGCCTCATGAAAGCGTGCACTAGGGTAAAGCTCTCAGGGGTATTAGAGGCTACGATGCCGGGGTGCATCCCACTCCATTACATCATGCACGCATGTTTCTTAGAGTTGATTCCAGAGTTATATTTTGTGATTACGTCTCTGAAGAGCAAATGAAATATCTGTCTGAGAAATACACAAAGCAGCTGGATAACATGGTGTTTCAATGGAAAATGCATGCCTTGGAAAGATAGGGTCAGAGCACAAGTCCAACACGTGAGGGAAAATATTAGGGTGAGCCTGTGTTCTTACAGATGAACCGCAATCCGTGTGGAGTGGCGGGGGTTTATGTGACAAAAAGTCCATCAGGGATGAAGCACGTATTTGGTAAACTGCATTGAGTAGGTGGCATCATGATTTATAAAACGATCATCAAATGGCAGTTATCAATGAAACCTCCCCCACAGAAAACACCCCTGACAGAAATTGAACAGTAACAGGATGACTGATAGTGTAAGACAAGGGCAGTGACTGCACGTTCATTATCTTAAGGTAGTGAGGAATGGGAGCCGTTTGCTACGCATGGCCTGGTGTGTTCCAGGTGCAGATCAATAGCCATCCCTTTAGTATATTCACCCCCTCACTGTTCCATTCCATTGTGGAAACAGTTATGGTGCTTGCTTTTTTGGGAGACACTCAAAACCATCCACTGTGATAGTTCTAACCAGGTTTCCACCTATGAATTTTGTGGGCACGTGTTTGCATAGATCTGTAAATTCAACCATATCCATACAGAGTCACTACACCTAATATGTATATTTCCACCATGAATGATAGATTTCATGCTTCCAGTAACAGTTGCGTCCACTTTCAATATGAGGCAGATGATAATTTGACCTCGTGTAGGACCTTGTGAATATTTCAATTACAAGACTCTCAGAACTAAGTGAGAAGCACCTTCAAGGGTGAAATTGGTGATTCCCTAAATTCTTCCATATTAGTACCAAAATGTTTTTCTGTTTTGTATACTGTCCCATTTCTGATGAATATTGAGTTTCCTTAGAATGAGGTTCAAGAATTTGGTTTGAAAATCCGTTGCTACAGAAACATCAAAGGATCAGAACCTCCTTTTTCTGTGGTTACACAGGTGTGTATTCTCCTCTCCATGTGTGCACGTACCTCCAGGGGCACATTGGGCTTTGCTTTAACCAAACCCCAGCTGGAGATGAACCTTAGCCAGAGGCCCGTCGGGTTCTGGATGTGGCCGGTGTTTGGGTGCTGACCATCGTTTCAGTAAACAGGTGCAGGCCAGACTGAGGAAGGGTCATCTGTTAAAGGCCATGGAGTGAGGCATCAAGCTTGCTTTGGGTGTTGCCAAGACCAGGAGACGCAGCTTGTGTGTCTATAACTAGAGTGCAATCTCTTAGAAATCTTTAGTTGGATATTTGAGACTCACATAGGAACTAGACACTGTTAGGAAGAAATAGTGTCCTTTCTCATGGGCTGGCTCAGGTGGACAAATGTGGTAGCGTTCTGTTTGGGATTCTGCAGAGTGCATTTCAGGACTGAGTCTGGGCATTAAGAAAGCAGTGCTATACTTACTGAGGAAACACGCGGGCTCATGCAGACCCGATGTTGCCGTGCCTTCTTTGGTTTCTGTGGTTCCTTTCAACCCAGCAGCTTGCTATAGATTTTGACTCATTTTGTTTTGTTATTCTTGTTATTTTCTTTTATTCTGTTTTTGGCAAGAAGTGGAATTCAAATCACTTGCTTCCCCTAAATAAATGGGGACAGAATGGAAACAAACAGTAAAACCCCAAAACCAGGATGTGCTTTTTTCCCCCGTAATGGGGGAAGGGTTGGGGATTTGGACTTTCCAAATGAGTTGGAAAGCACTGATTTCTGCCTCTCCCCAGTTTTTCCAGATCTTCCTTCTCTGATCAAAGTGAATCACCGTTTCTTATCAGTGTGCTCCACATCACTCCCAAATTTCTTTTGAAGACGTCCGTAGTTATATTCAAAACCAAATAAATAAAGCCAGGCAAGGACACCAAAATGGGGCAAAGAGATGAATGCCCTCCTTATTAAAAAAAAAAAAAAAAAAAAAAAAAAAGCTATGTGCTCTCTTACCAACACGGGCACATAGCACATTACCAATCTATTGTCAACTTCTCTGCTATTTTATTAAACATGGAGAGAACACTCACACCAATTCTCATTCATACACAATCTTTTCAAAATTATTTAAATTATAACTGAGTAACCTTTCCAAAAGCTTGAGCTGAAACAAAAGAAATTCATCACTGGGACTTCCCTGGTGGTCCAGTGGTTAAGACTCTGAGCTTCCAATGCAGGGGGTGCAGGTTCAATCCCTGGTCGGGGAACAAAGATCCCACATGCTGCGTGGAGCGGCCAAAAGATATTAAAAAAAAAAAAAAAAAGAAGTTCATCACAAAACGTCCTTTGTCTTTCTTCTCCTCAAGCAGCTCCCGGAAAGGGAGGAAGGGTGCAGCCTAAACACAGCACACAGTTTTTTCTAGACATTGTTGCAGGGTTTTTGGTTGAATCGTTGGCCTGTTTGCTTGCTTGGTTGTTTTACGTTTGTTCAAAGATTTGCTTTCAAGATGAACTGGGATTGCAAGAAGGGAGAAAGCAAGGGGGTTGGGACTATTGGTGAAGGCAGAGGAGACCCACCTCCACCGGGATGCAGGCATTGAAAGGAGAGTACACACTTGGTGTTTCCAAAACTGCAGTAGACAAAGCCACATGGTGTTTGCACAAATCTGCACTTAACTTCAGAACACTTTCGAAATCGTGAAATAATATAATTTGTTAGGAAACTGTAAAGATACTCGTGAAAAAGAGTCACAATGATTACTAGTAGTTATAACTTATGTTTTATCCTTTAAAAGTCCTTTATATCTAGTCTATGGTTTCAAATTATATCTCTAGTTTATGATCTTAAATAATATTTTCCTTGAAGCTGTTACTGCGCACTATTTTATATTTGCCTTCATTCAGTTGTACCACTATTATTATGAAATTACTCAAAAGGCAATAAAATGCTGAGCTTTTTGGTTGCACATGTAAGAGAAGCTCCAATAAGATATTTAGAAATGAAGTCACAACAGCATAGGTTTATATTTGTCTTCAGAGATGATTATCTATAAATAATGGTAGGAAGCAGCCAACTGTTGTATCTAGGACACTACCCTCAATGCCATCACTGGTTTAAGAGATTCCAGGACCTTAAAGACACATTTCAGAGAATAGAATGTTAGCTAAAAATAAAAGGAGGGATTTTTATACAAACATAAAAGTCTTTATATATTCCTGTGAGTCCTTTGTCTGTTTCAAGTTCACATGAATGACTTGAGAAAAAAGCCCATAAAAGTTCCAAAATTTTTAAACCAATCTTTTTTCTCGATATAAAATGAATTCTTTGCCAAAAGTAAAACATCTATTTTACAGTGATCACGATTGGCCTGATTAATGAGATATCACTATAAAAATATTAAAGCCTTAAAGAAATTTTAACTATAGCATCCCTGGGCCAAACTCCTGGTAACCGCCATCTATCGATCATCTGTGCACCTGGTTTTGAAAACTGGCTCAAAAATAGTGTTTCACACACTCATGTGACTATTTGGTCTGGGTTTTTGGAGTTATTTTCTGCACATTTATGAACTGTGGTCAGTTCTGGATGTAGAAAGAATTTTGTTAGCAATGTCATTGCATTTCTGGCATCTGCCATTCGAGTTCTGACCAAATGTCTGCTCTGCCCCTCCCCGACTGGTACTGCAGAGCCCACGGGCTGCCTAGAAGCATCACCTCTTAGTTTTGTGCATGCTCGCACAGCTGTCAGAGCCTGCCTCTGGTTCCAAGTACAGACGAGGAGATCAAAACAAATTATTGCTCCAGCAGCTTCTGAAACATTTTTGATTGCCCATCACCTCTGCCAGGTGGGATTTCCACCATTTCGGTCATTTGCTTGCAGTGCCTTCTGAGAGTTCAGCTGGTCTTGAGAAAAGCACTGAATTGGCGTGCTAAGGACAGTGTTTCAGGAGAAGAAGTCTCAGCACCAGTAAAACTGTGCAACTAGTCGCACATGCAATCAGAGCGCTCGCTCAGTAAGAGAGAAGCTCTGCTCAAGAGTGCTTAAATGGCATTATGTTTCCTGGTTGGATGTCACAAAGCAGTTGCTGAAGGATCACGGAAACATTTTGTTCTCTGAGAAGGTCACTGTCTCATCATTATTTATGTTGATTTCTTTGAGCAACGGCTTATCATGTAACACACGGGAAACAATTAATCAAGAGTTCAGGTAGGGAGAGCCTTTTTTTCTTTAGTATCGAAAGTAAAATATGTTATGATTCATGATTACACTGTTTAAGGTTAAAATATCACCCCAAACCAAAGAACTACCCACGGATGTCACAGTCTGTCCCCGACACCTGCTTTGTCTCTTTATTGATCAAGGTCTCTTCGGTTGTTAAATTTTCACATTTGTCTTCAGCTGGTAAAAAATTCATTCTATTGACACCTGTTGTCGCTTTTAGATCCCTCGAGAGCAGAAAAGAAAGAGAGCAAGTGCCCCACCCCCGGGTGCGATGGAACGGGCCACGTAACCGGGCTTTATCCGCATCACCGCAGTCTGTCCGGATGCCCGCACAAAGATAGGGTCCCTCCAGAAAGTAAGTCCGTGTTTCACCAGCGCCCTGGAGCGCGCACACCTGTGACTCGTTTCTGCATCCTCCTCGCCTCTGTCATTTCCATCTCTGGTCAGTGCTACCTGACTTAGGTGTCCCCTCCTTGTCCGGGAGGGCAGCTCAGCCAGGACCAGGGCTCTACCCCGCCCCGCAGCCTCCAGCATTTCCTCGGCGTGGTCCCCATAGACCTGCCCCAGGACCCGGGCTCACCATCCGGTGTTGCCTTCTGCAGCTTGGGCCCCAGGCAGCTGGCCGGGGCTCTGGTCCTTACTTCATTTCTCACTTGCTCTGTGACCCCCAAGCCAGTCACTTCTCTCCTTTTCTCCTCACAAATTGTAGAACTGAATTTAGATAGTCTCTGAGCCATCCATCCAGCACCACATGGCTATGAATCCCTAAGGAACATGGCCTCGAGATGTCTTTTGCCCAGTTATCTGAACTTCTCCATTTCCATGAACCAGTACTTACGTGTTACTGCATTTTACTTGTAAAATCTATTTCATGTTGTCCCAACATTTCTACACAATAAAATCTTAAGTAAGAGGGTTTAACTTGGGAGGGTTTGGATCTTACACATCCGTTTTAATTAGTTAAGTTCTGAGAATGTGCACTTGACCTATGGAGACAACTAAATTTCTTTTAGAACTGAAATGATGTGCCCTTTTTCTGTTTATCTTTCTCTCGGCATATAAAGTATGACGACTATTTAGGTAGAGTTAGGATGGATGGCTCAAAAGAAAGGCACATTTTCAGAAATGGCTCCGTGTCAGATCCTGACTTCAGGTCTAAGGTGGTAGGGATTTTCCTCATTCCGAGAGACACGGTTTCTACGGGGGGGAATGTCATAGCTCGGCTTGTTTGTGACAATGACCAGATGAGTGGTGATGTTGCTTTCCCATCACAATGGTCAGCTTTGGAAGCAGGTTTAGCAGAGTGTTTTCAGGCGACGTATTTGTAGAAGCTATTGTGGCTCCAGGGTTGCAAGTGGCCCCTGGCAACAATAAAGCCATGTTTCTCAGAACCGTCTTGCGGGCAAAGGCGCAGTGTTGCGGCCGCAGCGGATTGGAGAGGGGCCGCGCCCGTGTGTTACATGAGCAGGGGCAGCTCGCTTCACCCACAGCAGCTTCTGCCCCAGCACCCCCTGCGGTCGGGCACCCTGCTGGCTGGCACCCATCTAATCCCAATAAACCCTGCAGGGGGTATTGGCCCTGTTGTCAGATGAGGGACATGAAGGCCAGATGGTCACCGCCTCTCCCGGGAATCAGCACAGCACCCAGCGCCCTGAAGATGCTCAGAGCTTTCTGAGCTGGTCTGAGCAGAGAACTGAGCTCAGACCTAAACCCGCCTCTGTCCCAACCCTGAGCTCATCTGTCTCCACGGAGACCTGGGTTTGACGTTTCGAGTTCAGTCTTAACAAGCTGTGTGTCGCGGGGCAGGTGACACGCTCTGTGCTTCTTGTCCTCATCTACAAAGAAGGCATTAGGACCAAGCACTAATGTTTGAAGAAGAAAGAGCTTCTTTGTGCACTTTTTCTTTGAGACATCAAAGTAGAACATCAGTTCCTTCTCATCTGAACAATCCTCCTGACTCCATATTTTCACAAGAAACATCTAAATGCAGTCAAACGAGGCCTGTGTCCTGACAAGCTGCACCCTGAACCTGCTCACACAGCCCCGGTCAGATCACACCTCGCCTCACCTTTGCTCACGTGACGTGGGGACTCAGCTCTGACACCAGTGTTACAGATACCTCCCAGAGCATCCACAGAAAATCGTTTCTAAGGATTTACTCATATGCAATTTTTTATAGTACCATAAAAATGTAAAAGAATTAAAGGACTCCATAGAAGATATGTCTCTCTTTTTCTACTTTTTATTTTTTAGCTTTTTCTGGGCTAGTGTCCCCTACTCACATTTCTGTCCACTTGAATTCCACAAAGTAGTCTGCACCCAGTTTGAAACATACTGTGTTAGATACACAGAGGACACACCATGGATGAGACACAGCTCTGGCCTCCCCCCGGAACTCCCGACCCAGCTGAGGAGGGGGCATGAGACATCATGGCCACAGCGTTGACCGAGCTCCAACCCCTGCTTTGCGCATCAGGGACTGTGGCCTCCCGCAGACTTCAGTGGGGCGACACTTGTGCTGGTCCTGCGTGAGAGAGAAAACCCACAGCATTTTCTAAAAGCTGTCGTAACGGTCCACACGGGAGACCAGGGCAGAAAGGAGGCAGTGGCAGAGGGACAGGTTCAAGGACCACCCCATAGACAGGCTGGCAGGACAGGCCGTGAGAAGGAGAAAGGGAGGGAGATTGAGAGGACGTCCAGAAGCCCCCCTGGTCCATGGCAAGGGTAGTAAACCGGTCCTCAAGCCAGGGCCACAGCTAGGAGGGAAACGGACGCTGGGATTTTTCCGACTGAAGCTGGAAGTTGTGTGTGATATTCCCGCAGGGTGCTGGAGGGCCAGCCTGGACACCTGGAGGAGGCCAGGCACACAGGTGGCCCTGTCGGACCTCCGCAGTGTTAGTAGAAACGGGATGAAACTGCCTAGAGAGGAGACCTCGACGGAGGCTGAAGAGCAGCCCAGATTGAGGAAGGCGCAGGGGGCGGTGGGTTTGCTGGGGAAGCTGGCAGCTGACACCTGAGAGAGAGAGGCGCGAGCCGCAGGGCAGCTGGACACGTGCAGGCACAGAGCAGCACAGTCCCCGTCCCAGGGCCGGCCAGGGTGAGGACCGACTGGGAGTCGGCAGGACAGGGCGGTCCACACCGCAGGCGAGCACGGAAGGTGCGTGCCATCCCCAGGGGAGCCTTAATAGTTGAAGAGCTTAGCATAAAAGGAAAGGAACGATGTATGTTAATTTGAGGGGAGGGTTGTGTGGTGTGATAAGGAGATGCTAGGGCGTCAGGAAAGGCTGGGGAAGGAAGGGTCATTCCCTGAGGACGAGGAGGAGGGCGGGCAGGTCAGAGCGCAGACTGGGGAGGGGAGGGAGGGTCCCCCAGACAGGAGACCCCAAAGCCCGCTCCAGCCGGGTCCCAGCACAGAGAGAGCCCTGGATCAGCTCTCCACAGATGGAGCATCGACCACCTGCACAGACGATGCAGCTGTGACAGCTGAAAAGATGAAACCAAACTGGACCTGGCCAGGGCTGAGGAGAGCAGGTGTAAGGGCCACATGGGGAGGAAATAGGAGGGAGGTTTCAGGGCAAAGAGGGAGGTTGTTCTGGAGATGAGAGAAACTGTAGGAAATAACAATTACGTAACGAGCTCGGGCAGATCGTGGTCACCTGCTGCCAGGTGACCCTCGCCTCAGGGAAGGTCCAGCAGCCTCGCTGCAGCTTATGCCGTGGAGCTCGGAGACCGCTGGGCTGGGGCCTGTTGGGGATCGGCTCTTTCGACCCTGCAGCACTGCTCACCCCCCAGCCGCCCCCACAGTCCAGAGCAGCGAGTGGTCACTGAGGACCAGAAAGGGAAAGACAGGAGGCAGTCCAGGCCCATGACCATGGCGGGGAAATTTGAATGCGGTCTCCGGACAGTGGGCAGTAGCTTCCCTGCCCTACGGACCACGCCTTCCATCTCCCACCCGGTCTTACATGGGGGCCCACAGAGCACGTCCTCCCTCCCTCCCTCATAGAATAACTAAGAAGGTACCCAGTCCCTAGATGGAAAGTCATCATCTAACTATCTGCATTTAAGAATCAGGTTTGGGCTCTCTGTTTGCCCATGACCACCACACCTTCCTAATACTGCGTGCTTCCAAAGCAGAGGCATGTGTTTAAAACCACCGATCGAAGAGCTGTTACATGGCTAATCACTGTTCCGCGCTTACGGCTGGGAGTTCCACGGGGAGGCCCTTGCTTTCCTAGCCCATTGGGAGCAGTTCCGTGCTCCCGCTTCCCGGGTCCACAGCTCCTGCCCAGCGCACACCGCTTTGCATGCCAGTCAGAGTCAGGTGGAGACAACCTTCTTTTTCTTCCTACATGTGTTTCCCTGCCCATGCCCATCACAGACGTGTGTAGGACTGTCTGTTGTGAACTAACCCAGCCTTTGTTAAAATGATTGCATATTCTTGTGTTGGGACCATTTCTGTGTTTTAACGCTAGGCTGTTTTCTCTGCCTCTCCCTGTCAAGTTCTTGCCATGCATGAAAATGTTCTCAAGTGTCCTACTCCGGGCTGCACAGGGCGAGGGCATGTAAATAGCAACAGGAACTCGCACAGAAGGTAAGCAGAGCTCCTGCGTTCTGGGCTGCAGGGGGGCAGATCCCCGGCAACCCTGTTCCCGCGCCCTCCAGAGGGGTGCGGCCCCTACATGACCTGCCCCAGGGGACAGGAGACCTGGGGACTTCTCTCAGGGAGCCAGGGAGTGGGGAAAGCCGAGCTGAGCCGGCCCAGGGTGCGCGGTGAAGCCCAACGCTTAGATCCCTCATTTGCAGAGTGGAATTTCTCAGCTGTCTCCCCCGACCTTGCTGTGATGGGGTGACAGTCCCCCAGCAGGTGTCCTCCTTGAGGTCAGATCCCAGGTGGAACCATAACCATCTGCAGCGACTCCAAGGAAGGCAGTAAAAGCTCCGTTACCTTCCAGGGATCGAGGGGGCCCTTCCTGTCTGACTCAGACAGGTCGGCGACTAGAGACCATGAGGCTGAGTCGTGTGTGACCCCAGCCGGCCGCCCCCGTGATCCCCACTGAAACACTGGTCATCAGCGTGGGCATCACCAAAGTGCTGGCAGGGGTGCAAAGGTGCTGGTGGGAGAGCACACCGCAGGAAAGGGGGCTAAGGAGGCAGACCCTCCCTTCCTGGGCTATGGCTGCAGTTACACATGCTTGCAGTCACACTTTTGTTCTGGACAAATTCCAGTTCCCTTTTCCTATCTTATTCTGACTTTCGCTAAGTTACTTCTAATACTCAGTTCCTATCAGTTCCCTTTTTTTTTTCCCAGTGGCCTGAAAGTGATTCTGTCAGATTTTTCTCTAACTGCCTATAGTTTCAGCTTCACAAAGTCGCATAAGAGTATATCTAAACTGTTATAAGTTTCACTGTAATTTTTGCTTCTCCGGTAAATTTGGTTGCTTGTGTTAAATTTATAATGAATGAGGTCGCCAACCTGTGCCCTTCAGAGATGCTCCTGGGCGTCCTCTGGAGAAGGGGGCATGACGGATGGGTTGGCAATGTTCCTCCTGAGCCCTGTTCACGGGGTTTACAGCGTCAGCTCGTCCATCATACCTCCGCAGAATCGCACAGTTTCCAGACGCTGTGTGTATGTGGATTAAGCCTCTGCACTGTGTGCAGAGACACATACAGATACACAAACAGCAGACACCAGGGTTTCGTGAAGAATCAGCTTAAACACCAAAGAGCACATCTGTTGTCTCTTCCCGTAAATATTTAGTGACAGAAAGCACTTTCCTGCAGCCTCGAGATTATTCTGCTTTCCTCCCCCTTCTGTGTCTCTTCCTGGGGAGGCTGTAGACCGGCTGGTCACGCTGCCTCCCCCGTGCTGGGGTCAGCAGCTGCCAGAGAGCCCTGTTCGCAGGCGTTTTAGAAACCCATCCTACCCAGGCGGTTAATTCCTCAGCTCCAGAAACCGCAAGCGTCCCAGAACGGCAGCGGTGTCTAAAATCTCATGTTCCCTTTAACGATACAGCCTTTGTGTTGCTGTCATTGGAAAGGACCGCGTGTCCTGCACACACGGCACGGCCATCGGCGTGGTCTGCCGGAGGCCGGGGGCAAACACCGTGATGTCCCCTGACAGGCTTGGGAGCCTGGTGCGGCCCAAGGCAGAGGAGGGGGGAGGCGATGGGGTTGCTGTCGGAGTGCCTCGGAGGACACACTCAGATTCCTCCTGTCATTGCAGCCTCTCCGGATGCCCTATTGCCGCAGCGGAGAAATTGGCAAAGGCCCAAGAAAAGCACCAGAGCTGTGACGTGTCCAAGTCCAACCAGGCCTCGGACCGAGTGCTAAGGTACCAGACACACATTCGGGGTCCGTCCACGGCCGTCCCCACGGGCCAGGCGCCCGGCTGCTCCATGAGGGGCGGCCGCCCTCAGTGGGAGCGGAGGGGAGCCGGTGCAGCTAGAAGACCTCGCCGGGGTCACGACCCTCACCTGCGGCTCCATCCTGGGGGCTGTGCGGGGTCAGGGCTCGTCACCCGCGGGTCTCCATGACCCCGTGTGACTGTTCGCACAAGAGAAGCAGACAGAGCTGTGTCTGGCTTTCTTTCTGGCCCTGATGCTTCACGATTCTGTAAAGGCTGGCTGAAAGGGAGGCTTAGAGAGTACATGAGGTGCCCCGAGTAGTTTCACCTCGGTTTGGAGGCGAGGGCACCGCTCCAGCCTGCGGGGTGGGCCTCGTGTTCTCGAGGACGTCGGGGTAACAGCATCCCCACCCCCGCGCGCAGAGAAGCCTCGTCCTCAGATGCTCCCGGCAGGCGGGCGGGATGGTGCCATTATCCCCCCTTGACGAGCGAGGAAACCAGGGCGCAGAGGGGAGAGAGGCCTTCCCGGAAGCCTCTCAGTCCCAGGTGGCGAAGCCGGGGACGCCGAAGATGCTGCCCACTCGCCCCCCGGACAGTTAGGATGGTTATCAGGAGGGCAGGTGGAGGAGGAACGCTCTCTTCCCTCAGCGCTCATTTCGCGTGTCCCCTTCAAACCCTCATCCACGTGCAAACCGTGACGACCTCTGTGTATGCTGCCCGTTTAGTCAGTGTCACGCCAGCCGCTTCCTCGTCTGTGTAAGAATCGTACCTGTCATCCTCATAGCTGCTGGTACCCACTGGGGAGGCACCATCTGTGCTGGGACTGGGTTCTGGCCCTGAGACACTTAGTGTGAGTCCAACTTTACTATTAAAAGGAAAGCAGTAACACACACACACACACACACACACAACTTTGCTCCTGTTAAATTATTTCTTTGGCATAAATCACTTGGAAAAAAACACTAGGCAAAGGATACGAACACTTCTTCGGTTTTTTCCTGTATTATTTCCCATCTTTCTGAAAGGAATTTACCACTGTCATTAAACTCCTTTTTATCTCGCAACAGAAAATTTAAAATCTTTAGAGAAAATGAGAAATGTTTCACTAGACAAAAATAAAAACCATCTGTGAGCCTACCATTTAGAGATAAACCCTCAGTAAAGTCTGGGGTGCGTACCTCTAGCTATTTTTATGCGTGGGCGTTGCCGACCTAACCTGCCCCCAGGGTGCCTGTAACTCACTCATCTTACAGGTGCGCTGACACCAAATACGTGACAGGCCCTCCCCGAGGGCCCCTCAGCGCACTCTTGGTTACTGGGAGCATGACAACCTCCCCGCCAGGCCCCCGGGCTGTGTGCATTTGAGAAGGAATAGTTAGTAACCAAAGGAAAGTTTGAGCAAAGGGAGAGAGAGTTGAGGCGGAGGACTTCTGTTAATTTCCCGCCCCCACTGGGGCCAGACCCCTGAGAGCTGGAAAGATCCCCGTGCCCACATCCTTCTGATGTGGGGTGGCCACGAAGTGACTAACGCCTGTCCTGGGATCAGTGTCAAGCTTACTTTCCACGAAGGAGCTCCGTTGGCCGCTTGACGCGGACAAGATACATCTGAAATGGCAAACATCACCTTGTTCACACAGAGCCTCCGCTCTGATCCCGAGCCTGTACTTCACAGCCTGGGACCCTTTCTTCATGTCATGCAGTGGGAAACCTTCTGTCGAGTGACAACAGAACAGAAGATCGTGGGCCAAGACTTGCGCAGCTGCAAACAATTTTCTTCCCGAGCCTCCGGCTGAGTGGTGGGGAAGCAGCATGGGGACAGGCCCGGAGGGAAAGAAGGACCCCGCCCACCACAGGGGAGGCGTGGGGCTGGGCTGTGCGGCCCCCGAGGGCTCAGCTTAGGCACTGACGTCCCGGCCGTGAGCCAGGTCTGGGGGACCTGGTGTCCATCCCCGTCATGTTCACATTCCCCGGGATGTCTCCACGCAGGGGACGCTCACTCAAGGCAGGAAGATAGGAAGACCGGAAGGAAGGAAGAAAAAAATAATTTCAACCAACAGTTCAATTACTTAAGATTTTGAGTCTTTAGGCAGATTGTCTAACGGGACGCCAAGACTTAGGTGAGGGCTACGGGCCTGCCCAAGGCCGCAGCCGCTCTGCAGCCTCCCAGCTCCCGGCCTCCATCACCGGGAGCATCCCGGCGCCGTTTTGTCACCAAGTGTCCCTTCCCGATGTCTCTGCTCCAGCTTACCCTCCACTGGAGCTGGTCCCAGCCTCCTGAAGGCTCAGGGGTCGTGCCCTCCCCTACCCAAGTCCTTTGGCCTTGCCTGCTGGACAAATGGACAGGGTCCCAACCTGGTCCCACCCAGCCCGTCTCCTGCTGTTCCCCCAGAGATGTTTCCCATTGTTCGACTTTCCTGGCGTGTTTCCTACACCACCCTGGATCTTAACCTTGACAAACGCCACCTTCTCCCTTAAAACTGAATGGAATCTCACGGCTGGGAGTGTCCTCCATTCGCCAGGATTCTCAGAAGCTCGGCCTCCTAAAACAAGATCACATTCCAGGTGACCTTTGAAGGCAAAGCCTACAGCTTCATTCATTTATGAGCACCACCCCCCACCCCGCCCTGCCCATTGCCTGGCAAAATGCCTCAAATAATAGACGTTTAACTGATCGTTACATCATTTGGTTGATTTGAGGAGAAGTAAATAGGCTAAATTAATGAAATCAAAGTAAACGTGTTGGTAACTTGATAAAGTTGTTAACGTAAGGGGAAGTTTTAGGTAAAAACTCTAAAGGAATATCTGCACTACTTTCTGTAAATCTAAAATCATTTCAAAAAAAAGTTTAAAAAATTCTGCCTATGAGATAGATAGATGGACACACAGAAGAAACAAGATAGGATATTAATGCATATGTAATTGAGAGTTCTTCCATTTTAATATTTTATTCCAAAGTATAGAAAAATGAATGACTACCAGGTAACAATATTGAGAGTGCATGTTAATATTTGTCAAAATACATCACTACGTGTTCCATTTTATCGTCCAGCAGGATATGTTTTTATCTAGCTTCATCTCCACGTCCTTAAGAGTATTTCTTTCATTTCCTCGTATTTCGTTAAGGGAGTTTCTTAATAGCTCACTTCACTGTGTGTAATGCTTACTCTCTGCAACCCCTGCAAAAGAAAACGCACGGATGTGAGATTCTTTCCCACGTTCACATCTCATATCTTTATCGTACCTCCCCAGACTCTGAAAAGAAAAAGAAAAAAAGGGCAAAAGGTTAAGTATTTCATTTTCTGTTCTTTTTATTTCCGAAGTTGGCATCTAGGCAGATAGCTGATTTGAGGTTATATCATTACAGCACACTTGGTTTCTTCTCAGGAAAATAGAATTGGGATTTTAGTGAGAGGTCTGGTTCCTTAACACAGCTAAGCAACAAGGTGCTTTAATTTTAAGACCAGCCATGTCTCATGCACAGCCATGAGAAAGCCAGCTGTGCACTGTCTCTTTTTGCTTCCAGGCCCATGTGCTTCGTAAAGCAGCTCGAGATCCCTCACTACGGCTACAGAAACAGCGTCCCCACCACCACGCCTCGCTCCAACTTGGCCAAAGAGCTGGAGAAATATTCCAAGACCTCGTTTGAATACAACAGTTACGACAGCCATACTTATGGCAAGCGGGCCATAGCTCCCAAGGTGCAAACCAGGGATATATCCCCCAAAGGATATGATGGTAGGAGGTGCACCCTCTTATACATGAGAGTCACGCTTGCCGTTGATAATGTTGTTATTGTGTATATCCATTTCCTACAAACTGGTGGAGCATGGGGGTCACTCGATGCACGCTGGCAGCCTAGGCTGGTTCCTTCAGCCCCAGGTGTGGGAGAGCAGGCCCTGGGGGAGGGAGGGCAACGCCCTTCCCCCAGTATCCCCAGAGCAGAGCAACCGGCTGCTGGCAGGACGTAGAGGCAGACAGCTGTGGGCTCGTCTGCTTCATGCTGCTGTGCTGCTGAGACGGTGTCCTTATCTTTACTAACTTCCTTTAGTAGATGCCCCAACACAGACAAAACCAGGAGAGCCAGGGGTAGCTGCCCAGAGCCCTTGGATTTCTTGAGAAGCTCTGTGTTCCCTCCCTGTTCTCAAGCTGGGATGCATGTCGCATTCATCTGGGGAGACTTTTTAAATTCTCATGCCCAGGGCTGCACCCCAGACCAAGTAAATCAGGCTCCCTGGAGGTATTCCCTGTGTGCAGCATTTTAAAAAAGTCAGCCAGTGATTCTAACATGCAGCCAGGGGTGCACAACTCCTGTGGGTCCCACCGGCCTCCTTCCAGTGGGCTCGGACCCAGGTGTGGGCCTTGGGGAGCCCCCTGTCCTAGCTTTGTAACTTTGTCACTGGCCTCACTTGTAGCTGCCACTACAAAAATAGAA
The DNA here is from genome assembly GCF_964165515.1 of Mesoplodon bidens. Lineage (NCBI taxonomy): Eukaryota > Metazoa > Chordata > Mammalia > Artiodactyla > Ziphiidae > Mesoplodon > Mesoplodon bidens. The sequence goes on from NC_138170.1 coordinate 87,961,928, forward strand.
CCCATGAAACAGATAAACACTGCGTGTTTCACAGGACAAGATCATTTATTTTAACTCATGCATATGTGAACCCACTACTGGGGTGTAAACTCTAAACAGACTAGTTCTCATTCACAGAGCTAACTTGGTAAGTAGTTGAAGCACAGAGGGGAAGACTGCATTTCTGTGATTTTACTTATTTATCTAACCACGCTTCTACTTTAAATTCTAGGATATATGGACTTAGTTGGCAGATTTTACCAATGGGGATGTGGGTTGTATGAGTTGGGTGATTCAGGAGTCTCATCCTGGTGTTCACCAGCAGAGGTGAGGAGAGAGAGTTTGAAAGATCTCGGAGCTGCTCTCTGGAAAAGATATTTAATTAAAATCACAACACTCAAAAAAAAAAATACATTTAAATTGAATGCTTTGGGAGTTCCAAAACCTTTTTACAATTCTACATTATTTTAGTCATTCTTTGCCTTAATAACAATTAATTTGTATGGTGAATGAAATGTAATATTTATTTGATGTATCTCAGATTGATTACCCTTGCATGTATCAATTCTAAATATATAGGAACAAAGATGGAAGTGGGAAAAGGGAGTGGCTTAGGGTATAACAGAAAATAATTTGGGTTTTTGTCATAACAATTTGCCAATTTCAGGCTTTGTTATAACTTCATTCGATTGCAAATGAGGGCCCAAAAGAATCTGAATCCACATAATTAAGGATTGTGCTTGTAGGATTCCCAGTTCACTGACATTTTGTAGTGATCTGATGGGCACTTTTGCCAGGTGGTCATTGCTACATACGTCTTGTTGCTGTTGTCCTGTGAGACCTGATTTCCTTCACCCCATTGTTCTGGCTGGATCTGGGTGAAGTCGTGACCAGGAGGGCACATGTCTGGTCACAGTGCGCTTCCTCAGGTCTTCCATTGAGGAGCCATGTGATATTAGATACATTAATCTTCCTGTGTGGTAGTTTCCCCAAGAGCAGAGGTAGCGATCGTTCCCCGCCTGCTGGCCGCGTGCGGCTGTCGCGAAGCTCAGCAGACAAGGCTAAAGAGGGGAACTCACGCATGTTAGTATCACTGGCATCTATTCTCACCCCCAGAAAAAACACCTGTTGTTGGAAGTGGGCAGAGCCCTGCTCTTCAGGTTACCCACAAATAAACAAGAACACAGAACAGAAACTTCAATGCTAGATCTTCGAGAAACTAAGAAAAAGGGGAAGTCAGCGTTTACGACAATCTACTGAGAAGAAAACAGACAACTCCATTCCTCTTCCACAAGATCCACAGTCAAAACAACAAGGGAGGTGCCCATTAAGGATGAGATGGGTAGGCTTAGGTTTCTCGGAGGGTGTGAGCTGGGGAGAGCCATCCCTGTGCCCGGGCGGCAGGCAGTGGACACCACAGAGTGACCAGTGTCTGCAGTCAACCCCAGAGGGCTGTCTCCAAGGTTTGCCTCAGGTGCACAGTGAACTGGGCCATTGCTCCCAAAGAAAAACAGTGAAATGAGCCTCCTGTGGGGCAGGGGAGCATAATGCCTGGGAGCGAGGAGTAGGGTCTGGACGTGCACAGTGGGATAGAGAAGCAGGACCCTTGCCTCAGGCTCTGCGCGTCATACCTCGGCTTCCACCAACTGTGATCAGAAACACTCAGCAAACATTGATTTATCCACCTGCATTCTTCCAGACACTCAATAGTTGCTATCTGTCTGTCTCATCTACCTGTCTGTCTATCCACATGTCTATAGATCTATCCCTCCATCCGTCCACCCGCCCACCTATCCATCCCTCCATCCACCATCCATCCCTCCATCCCTCCATCCATGGGCCCACCTATCTATCTATCATACATCTATCCATCATCTCTCTCTTCTTTCTTTCTCTATGACAAGTTTCAAGGAAGAGATTGTGGGTAAAGAGAAGACAGTGAAACACGTACTCAGGCACAGTGAAGCAAGGCGTCCATTCTGCCTGGAGGAGTTAGCATGAGCTTTACCAAAGTGGCAAATTTTAAACTTGGTCATGAAGCTTGAGTGGAAATTACTAGAGGGCAGGAAACCCACAGGTGAGTGGGAGCTGCCAGCAGGCTGGTGAGGCTGCACTTTAGATGCATGAGAGGAGGGACAGGATGACCCTGAGGCACTGTGGAGACAGCTTTGGGTTGCCTGCCTCGGGGAGGAAGACACAGACACCGTGTGCAGGAGGTGACACCCAAGGGAAGCCGGGAGACCCTGCGCCCGGGAGCCCCAAGCCGGCATCTCCCCAGCCTCTCCCCCCATGTCTATGTTTTATGGTGAGCTAAGAATGGCCCTTCCATTCTAAAACAGATGGAAAACAACAAAAGAAGGAGAATTAGAATCTCAGCGTTCAGAGCAGTTTTACTGGCGCAGGGCCGCATCACCCGTATGGCCGGTGGCTGTTTCCCAGGACAACAGCCGGATGTGCGGTCCCAGCAGAGACCCCGTGGCCGCCAAGGCTCGACCACTGCCAGGCCCTTCACAGAAAAATTTTCTGAGCGGGTCTAAGCCATCTTCGCTGTGTCTCTGGGCAATTTATCACCACCCTCAGGCTTTGTTTAAAACCTAGAAGCTCCCAGCCCTGAATGGGCCCCTGTCATGAGCCCCCTCTTGGTTATTCCCAGCTTCTAAATTCTCCTGAGCTCAACACTTCTTGATCATCTTTGAAGCCCCCTCTGCTCCTCCAAAGCCTTGTCTCTGATATACCCACCACACCCACCGTTGTCTGCCCTCCCCTGGTCCAGGCCTCATCACCAGGTGGCCTGGGCTGGCCCTCCAGGGCCCCAGGACCAATCCTCTGGGCTGGGCCTCCCGACCTCCCCCACCTCCTGCCACCAGGCCAGCTTCTCCTGAGAATACCTGCCCTCCCACCCCTGTTCTCCTGCCTCCATGCTCTCCCACATTCACCTCTGCTTCCAGAAGCTTCTCCCACAGCCAGATCTCTCGGACAGATGCCCGCCTGCACTCAGCAGCCTCCTCCCAACCTCCTTAGAGCTGCTTGTGCAGAATGAGGGGCACAGGCACATGCTTCTGAGGTCAGCCCTGAACCCCACAGGCCGGTGCCAGCAGGACAGACAGGAGAGTGCAGAGAACACTCAGCCAGCAAGCGCATGTGAGACCAACAAAGAATCCGGACTCTGATTAGACACGATAAACCACGTGAGCAAACTGCCTTCAGAGGTAACCGAACAGGGCATTCTCACGAAGAAGTGGCTTTTATTCCGCTTAGGACTCTGCATCTGTATCTCACTTTACTTATGGGAAAGCACAGCTGTGGACCCACGTAAAGACTAGGAGTCGCTGCTACAAGTTACGCGGCGTGGACCCCTGAGTCCAACCAGACCTGACGGGGCCAGGCCCCATCCGGCAGCACAAATCCTCAGGAGGCACATCTCTGGGCCATATTTGGTTTTGTCTGCTTTTCGCAGAAATTCAGATTGGAAGGACACAGTTATCTATTCCCTACAGGAAACGTTATTTCAGAAGAAACTGAGACGCACCCACTTAGTAAGACTCTTACAGGCCGAGTAGATTAATAAGGTGGAAGGTGGTTGTTTTGTTTTTCTCATTTGTCATATTTCATCACTATAAATCCCATGTCGTTTTTCTTTTTCCTGCACAAGAGGACAGGGTACCTGAAGAGGTATCTCTCAGTACGGTGTAAGGTCGGGAGGACCTCTGATGCTGTAAATGCAAGGGTGTCATTCTAAAGGAAAGCAGTTCCATCGCATGAGTTCAGCGATGTGCTGGTGTCTGGAGGGACAGCAACACATTTTGTCCGCGGATTGATTGGAAAAAGTTTTGATAGAAAATAGCTCTGTGCGTGGAAAGAAAAAGAAAGTGCGTTTTGACTTTGTTAAAGGGTGGGGGGCTTCCTCAGTTCTGGGCAGTGGGTGGCAAGGGCAGCGGCAGCCTTCCAGTGCCCCCCGCTCTGCGGCGCCCTGTGGTGTCCACGCAACGAGCCCCAGAAACTGTGACTGGTCATAAAAATCAGTGACACTAACGGTTTCATAAATGTCTTACCAACAGGCGATAATTATTAAAACCAAAGACCTTCATTACCCGAGAGATTTGAAGTATAGAGACTCATTTTCTTTTAGAACAAAGTAGTACATGATTGATGGCCCTTAGTGAAAGGACACTTGTGAAATGAACGCTGTCCTCACTTTCCTCCTGGGTCGCGTGAGCTGACAGGCCCATCAATAAACTGTCCACAGTCCCACCACCTGCTAAAATTCTGGACGGGTCCCATCAACTCAGCGTAATCCAGGAGACGTAGAATCTTTTTATTTAAATATTTGGTAAAGTAGAGGCACTTTCCAGAACTTTGCTGCAATTTGCTGCGTAGACACACGTGTCCTGTTTACTTTGCTTTAGGAACTGAAATTCCTTCATTTCAAAACAAAACTTCTTCCTTATTTATGGGGACCACATTTCTTTTACCGACCCGGGGTCTAGCCCTCACTAGGGGAAAAATTCCCTCATAAGTGTTAGATCATTTCTCCCACAGTTTTTATCTTCCTATTTTTATAACAAAATTGTAAACGATGTAAAGCCGCAAACTTTAGTCAATTTGGAGAGTCTTGTGAGCTGTGGAGTGGCCTTGCTGCCCTGGTCGGTTTACAGAGCCCAGTGGGCTGGTCCCCCTGCACGCTGCCCCCAGACCCCCGGTCTCTGCTCAGACGTGAGACCCCCGTCTCCCCACTGCTCTGGCTGCTGCTTTGACGTGAGGCTTTCATGGAGGAGAGAGGAGGGAAGGACAGACACACGGACAGTGTGAGGACTGGTCCTCAGGGCTCAAATGACTCTGATTAGCAGAACAGAAGTAACTCCCTTACGAGTTACTCTTCGCGTTGGGCGGGTTTGAGGGCGTGGAAGTGACCTCCGGGTCCGTGCGAGGGACATCGACACGGCGACAGCTTCCCTGAGGCCGCCGCGCGCTCAGAGCATTGCCAAGCCACATCCTTGATGTCAGGAAAGCTCAGTCTTCCGTCCAAGGTCAAAAGGTATCAATAGTGAAAGCTTAGCTCTTCTATCACTTGTATAGGAATAGGGTGCTTTGGGGCAGTTCTTGGTGGTGCTGTGATGACCACCCGTGATGTCTGTGAGGTTGTGGTCACTTCCAGACCATACCTGAGTGGGCAGGAAGGAGGTGCTGAGACGCCTGTGCCGCACGAAAGGGTGGCTTGCCGGAGGGGTCCCGGTGCTGCAGAAGGGCCTCCTGGCTCCCTGCAGGCTCTCCCTGCAGAGCAATTCCTCCCTCTGCAGGGTCAGGTGAGCCGCTGATCCCTAAGCAAAGGGCATCCTGTGCCTTTAATGACCAGGGCCCATCTTAATCCATCATCCAGCAATCATCTTCCCGTCCTTGTGTCAAAAGAGGTTGTGAACAGCTCTAGCAACCATACTTGCTCTTGAGGGCCTGTTGGACTGTCGGGGAGGCTGGCTGTTCAGAAGGACCCGGGAAGCGAAGCTGGGGCGTGTGGAGGACGGTCGTTCCCGCACGAAGGGTGGGGCTGCGGGCGGCACACGGGCATCTGCCCGTCCCCGAAGCCCTGAACGCCTGAGCATTTGCCTTGGCTTATGTGAGTCCACACGTGTGTGCGGCTCTCTCCCCGTCACTGGGCCTCCCCCCGGGTGGCTCTTTATTAGAATCACAGAGGGAAGGGGTTTCTGTCGTGGTCTCGCCTGCACCCTGACTGGAATGCCACTCCCCAAAGCGCAGGTGCTCGCAGGCCCGCAGAGGCCCTACCTGTTCAGCTGGGTCGCCTGCACAGGACAGTGAGCCCCAAATGGCCACTGTGGCCCCTCGTGGCCGGCCGGATCATCCGGTCTCTAGCGGGATGAGGGGTCTACAGGGTCCCCGTCACCCCGGCGAGCAGATGAGCGGTCATAAGGGGAGCCTCCCTCCGGCGGTGATCAGGCTGGTGCGGCCAGTCGCTCCCCACATCTCGGTGGCCGCTCCCTGACCGGAGCGCGCCCTTAATGGTTACGCAGTGGGCCCCCTGCCTCCCGCTTGAGAGCCGTATGCGCTCTTCCCGCTGGTCCCCAGCTCTGCCCGTCCAAACATACACAATGTGAAAAGAGGAAAAAAGGGGGGAAAGCCAGACTTTCTTCGTTCGGGAATCAGCGGGTCGGCGGGCTCCGCGTCCCCCTGGGTACCTGCGCGCTGGCGTGGGCGCCCAGGGAGGGCGGGCGGCGCGGGCGGCTCTTCTGTTGCCGTGGCCCCGGGCGGGGGCCCCGAGTCATCCCTGTCCCCTGTCTCCCCAGCGAAGCGGTACTGCAAGGACGCCAGCCCTAGCAGCAGTGCCGCCAGCACCTACGCGCCCAGCAGCAGCAACCTGAGCTGCGGCGGCGGCAGCAGCGCCAGCAGCACGTGCAGCAAGAGCAGCTTCGACTACACGCACGACATGGAGGCGGCGCACATGGCGGCCACGGCCATCCTCAACCTGTCCACACGCTGCCGCGAGATGCCGCAGAACCTGTCCACCAAGCCGCAGGACCTGTGCGCCGCGCGGGTACGGGCCCGGCGGCGCCTCTGGCGGGGGCCGGGGGCGGGGCCGCGGGCGTGGGCGGGGCCTCGGCGCATCCCCACCTCCACCTCCCGCCCCCGGCGGTCTCGGCCCGGCGGTCCCGCAGGCGCCTCCCCTCCAGAGGCCGGTGCAGACCGTGCGCCCGCTGGGCTCTGCTCGGAGGAGGCCTGACAGCGCGGGGTCCTGGGGGCACACTTTCCAGACCAGGAGAAATCGTCAGGTCTTTTAGATGAACGTGTCCATTTGGGACCCTCCTCTTTAGGACCCAGAGTCACTTCTGGAAACAGAAGGACAGCACGCTGGCCCCTGGCGGTTCCGAGAGCTGCACAGAGAATAGGAAGCTCGAGGACCCGTGCGCCCTGGACCTTAAGCAGAGGAGGGTGGGCAGCGCCGCAGTCAGGAGAAACGCAGGACTGCTCCCTCCCGCCCAGCCTGGGGAACAAAGGCAGTGCAGAAATCCCGTTTCCCCACGGGTTCCCAGCCAGGCAATTACCGCCGGCTTCCATTAGTTCAAAACAGCATAGATGCCAAATCGGTGAGCGATACTTAGGGCGGTTCCTCGTCGATGGGCTCCTGGCATTGGGAGGAAGCTGTGCGGCCGCCGCAGCGCGCAGGGCTGCCCGGCGAGACCACTAGGGGGCCGGGGACGCAGGCGGCGGCGCGGGCGCCTCGTGCTCCCGGCCGGTGAGCGGGCTCGCCGGCCCGCACCTCCTCTCCAGAACAAAGGGTCCCTCCATCGCCAAGTGCTGCTGGGAGTGCGCCTGAGCTCACAGCACTGACCGTAGTTGTTAGAAATAAGTGTCGTTTGTATGAATGGAGAGAGGTCAGTAATTTTATGTTTTGCAAATGCTTTCTTCTCTATTAGTATTTTTATTCCTAGATTTTGGAGGAGTGTCAGGGGCATGCAGTTTCCGTGGAGATCAGGGCTGCTAAAATGCGAGGCTGGCATGGAGGAGATTCTGCTTAAGGGGGGGAAAAAGACAGTAACCCCTTCCAGTTTTTTTCACTTTGTTAAATTTAAACTAAGACAGGCAGAATTATAATCCAACACGATGAAGGCTAAGTTAGTATGAAAGCTGGAAACCAGGAGTGCACTTTGACAAGAAGAGTTCAGGCGAATAATATGCTATAATTTATCAAGGTAACAGCCCAAAGGATGGGGTTTTCATTCCAAGCATCTCCCCTCCGCTATTACATTCAGAGGAAAGAGCTGCTAGACATCTGAGTAGGCAGCAGGTTTCACGCCAGCTCTGAAATCAAATTGCTCAAGAGAGTGTAACTCTCTGGGAAAAAAAAAAAATGGAGGATTGTCGGAGGTATTTTGTTTTTTCTTCTCTGCCCTCCATCTGCCCTTCCTTCTCTCCCTCCTCCTGAGAGGCAGGCTCTGAGGAATTCTTGATCTGTTTAAAGCCTCATTAAAAAAAAAAAAAAAAAAACACCCTGTACCTCTTCGTGTTTTCTAAAGCTGGTTGACTAAATTGCAGGTTTGCTGAACCATAGAGCAGGTCAGCCCGTGATCGCTGCAGCGGTGGCGTGTTGGACTGCGCTTGCACGTCTTCCCACTTAAAATGGAAACGTCTCTCTGCATCATAGGTCTTGTATTAGAAAGTAAAGTTTATGTGGGGATTTTTGTTTTGTTTGGATTCCTACTATATACCCAGAGCCTGTGCCTGATAGGACTCAATAAATATTTGTCCAAAAAATGGAAAAAAAAAAAAGAAAGTAAATTCTAGTTCCTCTCCTCCATTCTTCTAAATTCTTGTGTTTTCCTCCACTCCAAGTCTTGGAGTATTAGCATCCGTGAAACTAAAGGAGCATTTTAATATGTATACAATTTTAGGTATTTATGTATAATCTGTACACACACATACATTTCTGATCTCTTAAGAGGTCTTTGAACTGGAATAGAATTGAAATTAGGCACTTGTTTGTCTTCTGGCCGGGCTTATTTCTAAAAGCAAAAATGTATTAGGAAGAAAACATATAGATCTCTGATAGGTAAGTGATAGAGAGAAGACAGAGAGTCGATAAGAGACAAGAGAGCAAGAGACTGATGGGTGATTAGTAGATAACAGAGAGACGGATGCGTGCCTGCCTCTGCCAGCCAATTTCCCAGCTGCGCGTGGGGAGCAAGGCAGATGGGGGGCCACGTGCGCTCGCCTTGGGCGCTTATACACGTGAGGCTGCAGTGAGCAGTTTCCAGTTTGAACTGTGTCCTGGCGGAAGGCAGGGCTGTGGTCTGGGGGATGGATTCTCAAGGTCCCTGCGTCCTTCTGTTCCGCAGAACCCTGACATGGAGGTGGATGAGAACGGGACCCTGGACCTGAGCATGAACAAGCAGCGGCCGCGAGAGGGCTGCTGCCCCATCCTGACGCCCCTGGAGCCCATGTCCCCCCAGCAGCAGGCGGTGATGAACAGCCGGTGTTTCCAGCTGAGCGAGGGAGACTGCTGGGACTTGCCCGTGGACTACACCAAAATGAAGCCCCGGAGGATAGATGAGGATGAGCCCAAAGAGATTACTGTACGTGCTTTTCACCGACTGCCCCCCCACCCCGTCCACTCAGCATGTGAAGTTGGCACACGCCGTAACAGAAAATGTCTTTCCTCTTGAAAAATGACCTTTAGCTGACTAGGGATTAGAAGACATTTTTGGTTGACCCAGGAGAGATTTAGCACTAACACTGATCAGAGTGAAACAAACCGTTGCCTCCTTTAAATGATGAATTTTATTTTCTAACAAGTGTGTTTTGTTGCAAACGATTTCTGTAGGAAAATGTGTAAACAGCTTACTTAGTTCATTTTTTCTGGGTGATAAATTGATAGAATGCAGGGCTTTCCTTGCAGGTAAGGAATTATAATGAGACTCTTAAATACTTAAAATGATTAATTCTGTGCGGTTAATTAGCTGGCTCATTGAAGCAAAGGACAGGGTCTGTTCTCTAAGAAACCTAAAATATGCAGAAGAGCCTACCTACCCCAGCCTAGAATGAAATCATTTTAGTACCGTCACCTAAATCTTTGTTGACTATAATATTACCAAAACACCTATGTCAAGAACATATTTTTGAAGTAGTTACAATTTTCAAATTCAGATCATTAAAATAGTTATCCTTTAGGCTAAGAAAATAAATGAAAAAAAAATGTTCTTTATTAGACTGACTTTTCCTCCAGTGTTCAACTCTGAAAATTATGACATCTTCTTTATCCTCTGAAAAATGAAAATTCTTTTTGAACATAATAGGGAGACCACCATACAAGCAGTAGCATCTTACAGAAACAGGGAGGTGGAGAAAAGGGAAACATTAGCTATTTGTAGGAATTGGCAGGGAAGGCACCTGTTTATAAGGCCATTACATCAAAAGCTTATTATGCTTATTCTTCAAACTGATTTAAGTATCCAGGCATCTTAAAGGAGAATAGAATCTGAGCAGCAAGCTAAATTCCAAAGTATTTTTTTCTCCTACAGTGTTAAATCGTTACTACCAAATAAGGCATGGTAGTTGAATCTTCGAATTTATTTTAATTAAAATTAAGCCCCATAAAAGGACAGCACTGTTTCCATCATAAGGTGTCACACAAGTGAAAACCCTTGCACTCCAGAAACACGTTTGCTGAACATCGCCACCTGTAGGAACTTCTAGGTTACTGCAAGGGCCCCAGTTAACCAAAGTAGGTACATTCTATTAAAAAAAAAAGAAAAGAAAAGAAAAGAAGAAAAGGGTTGCCTAAGAGTATTGTAAAATCACAGTGTCAGTCTAAACTGGGCTTCCCTTGCCTTGGGACTTAAAGCACATACAATACTTCTGTAGTGTAGGATACTTACCAGAGGTTGTTAGAAGCCCCCGAGTCTAAAATATCTTTGGGTAAAAATGCTTAAGCTCCTCCCAGTGATGTTGGATAAAGTGCCGTAGGTCTTAAACCCAGGTGAGCAAGGTCCACCGAGCAGCCTCTCTGCCTGCCAGCCCGCTTATCTGTCCCTCCTGTCGGTACAGCTTCAGGAATTTGAATAAGGAATTTGAATTTGCCCACTGACAGGTTACCCTAAGTTTAGGAATTTAGAGCAAGTGATGAGAAATTAAAGTCCCCCAAAGAGAGAGATACTCTTTGAACGAAATTGGGTTTGCATCCTCAGGGTGAGGGTGCATTGTGACTTTAAGGGTAAGGTGGGGAGAGGTGGACAATGCCGGGCAGCCATCCCCTGGGGGGACGCAGCCTCTGGTCTGTGTATCCAGCCGTCATCGGTGTGGCCCTGAAGCTGTGTTCTGCCCGCAGCCGGAAGACTTGGATCCCTTCCAGGAGGCTCTAGAAGAAAGAAGGTACCCGGGGGAGGTGACCATCCCGAGCCCCAAGCCCAAGTACCCCCAGTGCAAGGAGAGCAAGAAGGACTTGATAACGTAAGCATGACGTGAGGTGAAATTATCACTCTTCTAAACCTTCCCTTTCTTTGGCTTATCTTTAAACCGGGTCTGTATATGCCTTGCCGTTTGAGCATGCGACATGCGCAGCGTACAAATGTCCCCAACTGCCAGTCGGGTAGAGCGAGAGGCCAGCCGTGGACGCGCTTGTTCTGAGCGATGCTCTGTGCTATGGAGACATCATTTCCATGTAATCCTGTGCATTTTGCAGCTTTTCTTCAGGGCGCTTAAATCCCTGTGCAGACATTGCAGCTAAACTGGAAACAATGAAACTTTTTTCAAGTTTTTTTTTTGAAACATACTTACTATTTTGGCTGTTTTTGTTTTTGTTTGGTGGCAGATGTCCAACACCAAGGTGTGATGGGAGTGGTCATGTGACTGGTAATTACGCCTCACATAGAAGGTGTGCCTTCATTTTTCTCATGGTGGATTCTGTCTTTTCAATTTATTGTTTTCAGCTTACCTCAACAATGCTGTCCAAGTACAAACGTTGAATTATGTGTCACCCCTTTAAGTGCTATATGTTGACCTTCAAAAGCATGCTAAGTGACGTGTTGTATAATGTCTTTTATTTTGAAACAAACTACCTAAATTTGGAAAATGACTTACAAACATTGAGACCAAAGAACACAAATATTTGAATCTTATTTTTTAAAGTTTCTGGAAAGACATGTTTCCTTAAATTTCTATGTAAACATGAATTAGTTAATTATACCAACAAAATTCAATATACAGCACTTGCCCCATCGCTTTTCTGCATTCAACTTTTTAATTTCAGTTTTATGTTGTGTTTGTTCGGGAACGTAAGCTGGGCCTCGGGGCTACTCACCTGACTCTCCCGCCCTGTCTTACAGTCTGTCGGGCTGCCCGCTGGCTGACAAAAGCATTCGAAGTATGCTGGCCACCAGCTCACAAGAACTCAAGTAAGATTTAACGAAAATCCTTCTCTTTCTAAAATCTATTCACTTGGTAGTAACAAAAAGGACGTGTCGTTTGAAAAGAAAAAAATGTCTTTAAAAAGCCACCTGTGTGCGTCAGCGCCTCAATTCAGCACACATGACTGGTCTTCAGGATTTTAGTCACTTCTCTGGACAATCCATCTGCCTTTTCCCTCTCATTTACCTCCAGCTTTTTCATATCGTATCCTTCTTCTATCTTGAATTTTCTAAAGCATAGATATTTTCTCTCTAAATATGCATGCACGTGGAAGGGAAGTTTTACAGAGTTACTCAAACTTTTAGGCAGTGATTGATTGTAATGTAAAAAGTCAAAAATTGATTTCTTAAAAGTCAGTAGTTAATATGATCACTTTAAAAATGGATATTTAAATAGCACGAATGACAAAAACCCACCATGACCGTAGCTAATTCCTTCAGTATACTGAGGTTATAGCTATCGAGACTCCTTAGGGCAGTGATAACTCACAGTTAACTAAGACTTTTACCAATGCACAGACAACACGGCCCTCTCTCTCCTCTGAGCCTGTAATTTTCTCTATCTTTTCAGCATGAATCTGGTCAGCTACATTTACACCACCAGACTAAGGGTTTTCTTCTGTGTGTGTGTGTGTGTGTGTGTGTGTATACACACACATATATATACGTATATATATATATATATATATATATATATATATATATATACACACACACACACATACATATGCACATATATACATCCATATTCAGTTACTAGACAGGTTTTGGAAGAAGTCAGTCCAAGCCATAGACAGCAGATTAAGACCTCTGGTCATCTAGTTAGAATGGATATTCAGGTGTCTGTAAGGAAAGAAGAGCAAGACTTGAACATTCCAGAACATAATGAGAACCAAGATCCCCAAATAATTGTTTTTAATTACCTGGCCTGTTATAAAAATCATCACGTCAAATTGCTCGGCTTCCATTTTGTTTGGAAATGGCTTTATTTCCAATGCAGAGAAGATTCTGTTTTCAGACCCCGTTGGATTCCTTTCCCAAGGACCCCACCCCCTGCTCCCACTCCCTCGAGACAGACCAGGGCCTCCACAGAGTGCGGGTTCTGTTTCACACCGTGTCATTTTTTACAGGATCCCTGTCCAGGGCCCTAGCGCCATAGATCACCTGCTCATGTTCAGTGACCTACTGAACTAGCCCTTCCGGCACGAGACCCTGGGAGTCCTCTTCATGGCGTGTAAACACCAGGAGGTCGTCCTCTTACTTAACAGCTGTAAAGTCTGTAGCCGTCCTCGCGGTGCCTGACGGACAAATAGCTTTTAGAACCTCAGATGGACAGAATTAGCAAGAGCCACCCAGGCCGCTGTGTTAAGACCTCTTTTTTCCATGGCTTGAAACCATATTCCCCTCACGATCAAAACGTGGTTAACTGCACTTGGAACTTGGCTAACATCAGAACGTGGCAACTTCCCTTTGACTCTCTTGATGAGGAATGCTTTGCCATCTCCAGTTCCAACAGGCCCGCTGTAAACAGGGAAACAGCCTGTGGACGACTTGCATCTGGTGTGGCTTCTCCTTGGTGGTCTCCAGACCCCAGAGACCAGAGTAGGCTTCTGATGGGTCTGGTTTTCATGGCTTTGCACCCTCTGACTTTGGTCTTGGAAGGTCGTGTTGATCTGAAGTCCCAGGCAGACCTGCTTCTCCTCCGGTGTTGGCACTTTCTTCTTGTCGTGAGTTCTTGGAAGATGGTGTGATGGTCCGTACCATCCGCATCTTCAGAGCGCTCTTCACATCCTCCTGGGCGGTGTCAGGCCGTCTGTTCCCTCCTCCCTCCCTCCTCCTGGGGGTCGGGGTGGGAGGTGAGTATCTTCCAGAGGGCGGTGGCTTCTCCTGATTTACGCTGATCTAAAGGCCACAGTCACCTGTAACTTGTCTTTGCAGCAAGTGAATCCCACTTCAATTGACCCTTTTTCTGGGAAATCCAAACTTGACAAATTTTCTGAAATGATTTGTTTTTAAGAATTGATCTTCAAAACTAGGGATTTCACTTACATGTCTACTATAAATAATCTGATATTTAAATGACCATTTTTTACTTGATGATAAGTCTTTCTCAACTGAGGGAACCATATATTTTAATGCATTTTTTTAAATCTTTTAATTGATGACAGCCCTCCATCCATGGCTTTTTCATGCGGGTCACAAAGGCTTTCCTGTGCACAGGAGCAGAGATGAATCCCTTTAGGATTTGCAACTGCTTTCTCTAGAATGATTCATGCATGTGCCCTTTTCAATAGCTTATTCTTCACATATGTATTTTAAAAGCTTTGGTCAATTTCCACTGCATAGCCTCTTGCCTGATTGAGAGAGTCCTTGTGTGATGCAGTGATCTCCACTTCTTCATAGAGACACCTTAGGAAGTGGGTCCCAATTGCCTCAAAAATGTTTCTCACTTCTGCATCAGCTAAGAAATAGAACCTCCTGGGAATGTTCCTCTTGTCACTTCTGATGTTGAATTTTGTTAGTTGGCCGTTAACAGGACATTCTTGATCTCAGACAGACGAGTTTTGCCAGATACTCTCTGGGTCTTGGGTCCTCCATCCTCTTAAACTTCCTGAGATAAGACCTTGCTCCATTCTCATCCAGAACAGCACATGTGGGATAGTCTTAAAAAGAAGCCGATCGTGTTGTCGAATTATGTACAATATGTAAACTGAACCTGTATTAAAATGTAATGTGTTCGTGAATATCATTCAGTCTCTGCAACTATTGCTTTCTTGTCCCTGGTCCGTCTGGCGTAGAAAACAGGTTGGTGGCTGGGTCAGAGGCAGGTGCCAGCACTGGTGGAGGGAGCCCCAGAGGCAGGCGAGGGAACCCGAGATGACCGCGACCCAGGGCCCCGAGACTAGCAGACCCTCTCAGGCTGATGTTTATGATGCTACACAGATGCCCAGGAACAGCCGCCCCCCTTAGAGGACTCCTGACTGTGAGGTTCATTGAGACCCCAGGCCAGGAAAAAAACAAAAGAATGAAATTGTCCAAAGGAATGTGATTTTTTTGGTGAGGACTCTGCCTAACATGAGGGAAGTTTCTTCTCTAAAAGTTTCATTGGCTAAGATCCCCTGAAAGTAGCAACCTGAAAGAACTTGCAAATCACATCGCATCATCCTCAGCCTTTTTTTTTTTTTTTTTAAGAAACCACATCCTCCCAGCCAGAAATTATTTTTCCTACTTCCAGATGCAAGATCAGCACGGGCATGATGTAGGTGTTTTCGCCACCTCCATGACCGGTTTAAACCGATTAAAAACTGACTTAAATCAGAGGCAATTAGCTCTAAAAACAGGCCCCCAAATTGGCTTCCATTTATACTCAGTTGGCCACATTTAGATTCTCCCTTGTCATTCCTGTCTTTGTCTTATAGAACCAGAATCCCTGGTTAATGAGGGCCCTTGCAGGAGAAGTAATTGTCCGTCCCTGGTTCTCTTTACTTCTTCACCTTTGAACTTTGATTTAATCCTCGTGGGGTGGGTGGGGTCCTCCTTTGTGTTCTCTGACATTTAAATAGTTCTCGTGTGTTCTGTCTTTCCGAGGTATGTCTCCCAGGTATTTTCACCTTAGACATAGAGGAATTTTAACCACATACTCAAAAAAAAAAAAAAAAAAAAAAGAACCTTGTTTAAAACCTGGTTACATTTATTTAAATAAAAGAATTAAAATTTTGAACTTAGGCCAAGATGTGACTTTTCTCTAAGGGCTCCTTATTTCTAGAATTTCCGAGGGCTTATTTCTTCAGCTATGCGTGTCGTGCTGGCGTTGGGAGGGTTATTTACCAGGGTCTAGTAGAACCACACTCCGCCCACAGCTTCCACTCTTTCGGGTGCAGGAAGTTCACCCACTTTCACTGCATACCAGGTTCTGAGAACTGATCCTCATTTCTACCATCTTCTGCCTTCCCGGTTCACAGTAGTAAATCCAGGAGACTTTGTGAATTACAACTGCCGTGGACTGAGGGCTGTGGCCTTCACAGAGGACGTGTCTCCGCGTGGAAGGATGTGTGGACCCCTCTGTACAGTTAACTCCTTACGGCAGAAGTTATGCTGAGGTTCTGGCCCTCGTGTTGGGGGAGGCATGTGATACGTGATCTTTCACTTCAAGGAGTACCTTTCGGATGACCTCCTTTCAGTTAGAAAATCATTTTATTCTGCAGCAGCAGAGCCACCTGAGCACACCTGGTGCATACGTGTGAGTGTCTGTGGGGGAGAAGGGCGCCAGCCTCGGGCATCTGGGGCGCATGTCACACCATAGACACGACCTGCTGGGACCCGATGAGCAATGCACACCTGAGATTTAGACGAGACTCGGAGCCTTCTCTGCGCGCCTGGCCCTCGAGAAGGTGGGGGGCTTGGACCTACCTCTCAGATGTGGAAACTGAGTCTGGGCAGTTGGGCAGCTCAGTCAGTAAGTGGCCGTCACCACACTTGGCCCAAGCGCCTTTTCCACACTTCATGCTACCGTTTCAAAATTAGTATCCCTTTAGGAGTGTTGGTTTTCGATGGAGAATTAAAGGTTTATGCTTAACTACATAAAAATACAAATTCTGAGTTTCTTTCTCTGAAGCTTTTAGCTTTAGGTCTCATGCAGTGTTTTCTCATAAACCACACGGGGGACTAAACAGGGGATTGGGTCCTGTGAAGCTAAACTTCCAGGTGGGACATGACCAGCAGTCGTGGAAAACTGTTCACAGGGGTTTTGTCATCCCCAGGAAGAACCTCGTCCCACAATTTCTGTTTCAACATCTGTAAAATGTTGATAAAGTCTGCGCTGCAGCACTTTTCTAAAAATACCCTAAGAAATACAGCTTGCGGCAGATAGATTTTCATTTAACCATAAGTAAGGTCAATTTAAAATAAGTCCCATATAGGAAATTCAGGGGAGCACAATATAGGAAAACTTCCACAATAAAGATGTTTGAGGATGACTCCAGTTATACACACACACACACACACACACACACACTCACCCACAGAGACACACACATGCTCACAGACACACTCACGCAAACACACTCACACACGGACACACTCTCACACGGACACACACACACTCACATACACTCACTCACACACATACACTCGCACGCACACACACTCTCTCATGAACATGCACACACTATCAGTCTCACACAACACTCTCACACTCACACCCACACGCATAGATTCGCACACACACTCACACAAACACACACTCGCGTACGCACTCACACATACAGATACACACACTAACACACACAGTCACACACTGACACACGCACACAAAATCACATGTCTCCCACTCACACACACACTCTCAGATGCACACACACACTCACACACATGCGCACACACTCTCACAGTCTCACACAACATCACACGCATAGATTTGCACGCACACACACACACTCTCGTGCATGCACTCACACATACAAATACACGCGCTAACACAACACAGTCACACACTGACACACACGCACACACAATCACATACACACCCACTCACACACATGCTGACACACGTGTGCACACTCGCACACTCACACTCATGCACACACTCACACATGCACAAGCTCTCACATTCACACACTCACATTCCCATGAATGAATGCACAAACATATAGTGAATAAAGCAATGCCGCATGGCTCAGGCCTGCGTTCGCTGAGTTTCTTATTAAGGAAGGGTTTGGGGGGAAAGCCTGGGTTCTTCTCTCTGTTTCTGGAACAGGCGGACTTAGCCACGTAGCGTCATAGGGCCCAACTCCCTGGATGCTGGCCCAGCTGCCAAGTGTCATTGGGTTGTTTGCTGTTGTAACTGGATCCGCCAAGAATCTCCCTTCCTGCTTCTTCTCTTTCTAATAGCCGACATTAGACTCATTATTTAAATCCCTTCTTTTAATATTTATTTATTTGGTTGTGCCGGGTCTTAGCTGCCGCAGGTGTGCTCCTTAGTTGCGACTCCAGGGCTCCTTCGCGCGGCTTGCGGGCTCCTTAGTTATGGCATGTGAACTCTTAGTTGCGGCATGTGGGATCTAGTTCCCTGACCAGGGATCAAACCTGGACCCCCTGCATTGGGAGCATGGAGTCTTAACCACTGCGCCACCAGGGAAGTCCCTAGACCCAGATTATTAAGGGAGAGTTCCAGGGGGTTGAGTCTGGGGTTATGTTTTAATCACCTTTAACCATATTCACATGCAAATCAATGAAAAACAAAACAAAGCAAAAAAAAAAGAAAAGCATTGATATTTAATTTATTTTATAAAGGGATCTGTGCTTTACAAAAGCATCTGTAGAGTTCTCTGGCAGTATTTGAATGCAGTCTAGGTGTGTTTGTCTTTGGTTTGTTTATTCTCCACCATCTTCCAGGTTTGGGTGCAGGTTATGAGGAGGTTTGCAGAGTGAAAAAACAGACTTCAGTCGTCAAAGAAAGGCACAGGTGTAGGAGGGAAGTTGACTAATCAAGACACAGCTTTGTGTCAATAAACTCTTTGTGCAAAACAAAACACAGAGACCGGCCTCTCCCGTCAGAAGGGCGTCAAGTCCTCATCTGGGAAATGGGAGAGTCCTGGTACCCAGCTCACTGTAGATGTTCAGTTAGTGTCATCGTCACCATGGCAACACACACAAGTCCCACAGCTCCTGTTAAACTGCTGGGTTTTGTGCCAACACTAAACAGAATTCAAAGGAGGAAAATGTAAGCGTTAGTTTAACGTTTACTTAATGACTTCTGTGACCCCCCTGAAATAAGGAGAACTTTAATTCACTCCAGAATCTTCTGAGCCTCTGGCTTTGGAGGACTTTATAGCAAGTCCTTTAATTTAGAAAGAAAAATAAAGAGAAGAAAGACACTGCAGCAGTTACATCCGTTGGAACCCCGGGGGTGGGCGGTGATTGCAGAAAGGGGTGCCTGTGTGCTGGGCTCTCCCTGCCATGTTTCTGCAGTGCCTGTGCGTATGTGTGTGCATGTGTGCGTGTGTGCACGTGCGTGTATGCAGGTGTGCACGTGTTCATCTGCGGGCCAGCACAGGTGTTCTCACGTCTGGCTGTCGCCATCAGCGTGTGGGCAGCGTACTGCTGCCCCAGGAATCATTTCCGCCCCTCTGTGCTCACACCCCCTCAGTAAAGAGGGATGTTCTGCAAAGTCCCTGAGCTTCGAGTGAGAAGCAAAAACCGGGAGAGGGCATCTCCCGGAAAACCATAAACAGAGCTGTTTCATTCTTTCGTTTTAAAAACTTGTAATCCGCACCCAGAGATAAGACACCATTTCTGCTCTCAAGGCACCGTGGCCAGTCCCGTGCAGGGCATCCTGGGAGGCGACCATCGGGGTTGGGGGGCGGCTGGGGAGCAGAGGTCGTGGGCCGGGGCCTGAGCTCAGCTGGTCCAGGCGCGGGCAGCAGATGGACGCACTGAGGACGGGAGGAGGACGTGCGGTCGGGGCCGCGGAGGGGCAAGCGAGGGGCCGGGCAGAGCTGGCTGCGGGGAGCATGGTCCGGGCAGGGGACCGGAGCCCCGAGCCCCACTCAGCCAGAATGGGGGTGGAAGCAGAGGGGAGCCAGCCGTCCAGGCCGAAGCAAGGCTCATTGCAGGCGGTCTGTCATACCGAGCATCGCCCCACGGGAAGGTGCCTTGGCTTGGCCCCCTGCGCTCTTAGGGATCCCTTCTCTCACTCAAAATGAGGGATTTGCTGGGTGAGCCGAAAGGCTGCCCTAAAATCTGGGCTTCGTCGGCTCGTAGAAACTGAATTTTTAAGTTGTTCATTGGTGCCTCATCATCCATTTTCATTGAAACATGATGAATGTGGACCAGATCCCCGATCCACTATCAGCCAGGTCACAAACTAATTAAAGTCTTGTGTGAAAGCTCTGTAGATCCGAACCATCCTCCTTAGGGCTCCTGGTCGAGGGGTTTCACTGCGGCAACCCCTGTTCCCTGGCCCTGGAGAGGCAGCGTCCTTTTTTGTTAACTCAGGTGTGGATTCAGCTGGCATCCGTGTTTCACTTCACCTTCAACCTGCCTCACTTGCTGTCTTCTGGGCTAAACCAATCTCTCCTGTCACCTGAACAGTCCATACACTGGCCATTTAAAGGCCAGCTGGCAGTGGCCACTGTGTCTGACCTGAGAGGAAGCCCTCCTGGGGATGGCGCTGAATAGCTAACTTAAAGCTGGCCTTGAGATTTTCATGTTTTTTTTATTGTGACAAACTTGGGGAAGGTTTTAAATCCAGAACAAGGCCATGAAAAAGGCCTTCCTTACGAAATATTTCTTAGCATTCCATTCCTCCGTTTTGAAATGGTGAAATTTTAATACAGATACCAGACAGTACTGAATCATACTATTTCTAAATAAGTAGAACACAATTTGTCATCTAATCCAAGCTAAAATAATCCACCTAATACAAACTATTTGAAAATGACTCTTTGAATAAATTTAATTTCTAACTGCAAAATTACTTTTCTTTATACAATTAAGAATATAAAACATACAGCATATTTGGTGCATGTGAACAGAAGGAAAAAAATATTTTCCTTACAATTTTAAATACTGCCATTTTAAAGGTATTTTAAATGTATGGACATATGTATTTAAATATGCTGTATGTCAATGTGTCAACACACACTTATGTGAATACATGTATTTTGTTGCCTGTGTTGTCAGGCCAGGATTCAAAGCCAGACACATGGCCCTTCACAAAACATGTTGAATTGGCTGAGCCTTCTCCATACGTTACATCTAGTTAAATTTGGCCTTTCCTAATGATTGGGAATCTGGTCCCACTTTCATTTCATTCTGGGCTCCTCTGGGGCAGTTCTGACAAATGGCCTTCCTTCAAGCTCAGCGGCTGGTCACCACCCCAGCCCTGAGCTACAGGAGAAGCTGCTTCTGTGAAGGGAATGAAGGTCTGACCAGCCAGGAGCAGGTTACGTCGGCCTTTAATTGTAAATTTGAGGTTTTATTCCCGTAAACACTTCACTAATTTATAGTTCCCTGGAGCAAAATGAGCGAAACTGGAAATAAAGTAGACGTTCCCTTTGGGAAATTACCAGCAAGGATCTTGGAGGGCATTTTTTGGTAGCAATTTCAGGAAAGAGAACCATCCTCTTTGGGTTTCTTTCTTGATTGGAAAGACCGGCTCTGAGCGTGTGAGGGGGGCGTTTGACGGGCCGGGGAGCTCTGGGGAGCCGAGATGCTTGTAGGGAACCATCCCACCTGTCTGCACATTTGACCCGTCTGTGTACGTAACGTACCTGTGTACTTGTCCCTGAACATGGTCCCTGATCTTCCAGGAGCCACAATTCAAGGAAAATCACATCCCTTCTATTCTATTCTCTCTTTTTTGTATTTTTACAAAGAGAGGCGTGTTCCAGACACCTGTGGATTCTGTTTAGCTGTCTGCAGGTGGTCCGGGTGCTTAATCCTGTTCTCTGTCCACAATAATCCTGCTACCTTCAAAGAGAATTAGAGAATATTGTGATAGTAGAGAGAGATGAGAAGTCCCACTCTTACCTGACCTTTTTAAGGAAAAAAAAATTAAGTGCAAATACTTTCTTAATAATCAAAATGAAAATGTGATCTGGCTTTACAAAATGAGTTTCTACACTTACACGACTGTCCAGCAGAACTTTGTGGGGTGATGGGGATGTCCAGGAGGGCAGCCTCAGCCACACGTGGCTCCTGAGTGCGTGAGGCCACCGGGGCTGAGGAACGCATTTCTAATTGCACTTCGTTTTATGAATTCAGATTTAAATAGCCCCACTGTCAAGCGGACATTCTTAGTGGACAGTGCCACACAGAACCTTAGACTTCATGGATACTGTTCATCATATATAGTTTTACTCCATTTTAATACACATTCAGGAATATTTTAGTCCTACAACTGAAAAGTTTATGATTTTTTTAGCGTCTGTGTCCTCAACATTTTTGTTATATTATTAAGCCATTGACAGAGAGGTTAGCCCTTTTATATTTACATGCTGTCCTCTTTTTAATTTAATGCCATTTATAGACAGATTAAAACTAAATATTATATAAGCTTCACAGTGTGTCTTCAGAGTAGAATATTTGCATGTTACACCAAAACCTCATTGTTTCGGACCATTTGGGCAGTATTCAATACAAGGTAGGGGAGAGCCTCTGTTATGTTATTTTAAAAATATGTTTGACTTTATTACTTCCAAACTTGTACAGAGATTCAAATCTAGTAAAGCAGGTGTCACCAAAGAGAGCTCCTTAGGCCCCCCAAGGACTAAGTAAGCCTGGCTTATAATTAGCATACGCATTCTTAATACGTGGGGCATCCAAGTTGTTAGAAGCCTGCTCGCCACTAGTAGCTGGAATACTTCTCTTTCAAGCTGGCTTCTGCCCTTAATTAGCCTACCTGTGGGGAAAGCCGCTCCACGGAAGTGACCTTCAGGCCCTCCCCATCCCAATTACCATTAGCGACTGGATCCTGAGGATGCCACCACAAAGTACGGTGCACAGTCTGGGGCTCAAATTGGTGGCTTCTTTTAGCTCGCTTTCAGCCCCAGGGCCGCAGAGGGCAGCTCCATCTTGGCCTCCGCGGGACAGGGCCACGCACCTCCCTGCTTCATGCCCCCGCCACGGGCACGTGAATGGCGGCTTCGCATGCCCTCTGCTCTTGTCCTCCTGTGGTCAGGTAGTGGTGGTGCTTTACTACATGCTGCCTTCTGCTGAGATGAATTGCACTGTGATGTGCAATCGCCCATCGCTGGCACATGTAAGGGGGCTCTTGGCAAAGAGGGGGAGAGTGTGA
The DNA here is from genome assembly GCF_964165515.1 of Mesoplodon bidens. Taxonomy (NCBI): domain Eukaryota; kingdom Metazoa; phylum Chordata; class Mammalia; order Artiodactyla; family Ziphiidae; genus Mesoplodon; species Mesoplodon bidens. The sequence goes on from NC_138170.1 coordinate 87,984,614, forward strand.
TTTTAACAAGACCAGGGCATTTTTAGATGACATTTTTGGAAACAAAGCTACCATAAGCTCCAAAAATTGAGAAAGTGGGGGAAGAAAAATTATGTATAATCTCATCTCTCTGATAAATATTAATTATTTATTATTAATTATATTATTAATCACATCCCTCAAGGATCTTGAAGCCTGCTTCTTTGTGTACTGTGTAGGTTATGGAATCTTTAATAGCTGCATAATGTTCCTGGGGCGGGAGGGGATGTTTCTGTAGCTTCCCTCTTGGCCTGGAACGACGAGCAAACACAGACCCAAGCCCCGGGAACGCGGGCAGCTGGCGCGTGCACGGTCCCCCGGGGCCTCGGCCCCGTGAGCTGACAAGGGCGTCTCCGCCCAGTTAGGATCTCGGGTGGATCACAGACGGGACCGGACGGTACCCTGTGAAGTGAGGTGATGAGCTCTGCGCGTATATGGCTCACTTTACAGACCCGACAGCTCCCGTAGCTGAGCCTGAAACAAGGACCACAGGCTAAGGGCGTGTGCTCTTCCTGGGGTCTGCGTGTAAACCCCCATGTGTGGGGAGACAGCAGGAGCACGGCCCCCGCATGCTGGCAGGGACACCCGGGGGTCCGAGGAGGGACAGCCAAGGGAATGTTCCAGAACATGAAGCAGAGCGTCAGGGGTCAGATCCCATCAGGCCTGCAGGACCTGGCAGGACTCTGATCTCCACTCTGAGGGGGCTGGGTTTCGGCACAGCAGAGACACCACCTGACATCTTCCACTCATCGCTCCAGTTCCTGCCAAGAGAAGGTCAGGAAGGCCCATTGGGAGGCCTTGGCGACCGTCCGGGTTGGAGATGATCCCACAGGCGAGCTCAGGAGCAAAGCCGGCTGCAGGAGCGGTCAGAATCTGGGGGCTCTGCCCGAGGAACGCGATGTGGCGTGAGTGTGAGAGCATGAGCGCCACCCAAAGGTGCCCCCTGCATCTGCAGTTTCTGAAAACAGGAGGAGCCTGCGGGGGAGTCGGGGGCCAGGCTGTCGAGGGTTGAATGTCCTCGGCGGTCAGGAGACGGTCGTGTGAGCACCCGCAGAGTTCGGGAGAGACGGGGGCTGGAAACCTGGATGTGGAGGTCGTCAACATACACATGGCGATTAAAGCTGCCCAACTAGCAGAATGAATCACCAGGAGTGAGGGTCGGCGGAGACGACAAGGACCGGGACCACAACCCAGCCGCTGGGTCTCCTGTTTTAACTCAGTGGGAGGAGCCCCGGGATAACCTGGTCACTTCCTGGAAACGGAAATTATCACAAAACTTCCAAGTCCCGTCACAAATACATTCCCTCCGATGTCTGGCAGGCCCCTTTCCTCCCAACAGAATAGGGCAGCACCAAGGATTCCCCACTTCCTGACGGTGGCAGCCAGCCCTCAGATCTCACCATGGGCTGTGTTTGGACGGAGCGACATTTCAAGACGGAAACAGTATATCTGACTTGTGAAGATAGTGTAACCACTGGGGACTATTTAAATGTGACTGTGATGATGTGATTTTTCCTTAACACATTGTCAGCGCGACAGGACCTCCATCGGGGGAGGGGCCTCACCTGCCCACTTTCCCCTGACGCTCACGCATCTTGCCGGGCTCCTTGGATGAGTCAGACTGAGGCTGAACGGACGCACTGGGAGAAAGTTGGGAAAGTGAGAAAACGAGGGCCTTTCGGAGAAGTTGGTTCCGGCGATGATCTGATTATCAAATGGTGCTGCTTCCACTCCTGCCGTGAGGATCACATCCACACTTCAGGCGGGTGACCCCCAGCTCTGCGCCGGGCACGGAGGGAGGACGGTGAGGCTGGATGCCCTTGCGTGGGAGACTAGCCTTGGTTTCACCCTGAACGTAGATTGCAGACTGTTTCACCTTGAGGCTTAAAGATGGCTTGAGAGATCCTGAGATGCATATTTCTGAATTCTTCAAACAACTGTCTACAGTGTATGCATACTTCATGGTACAAGAACTTTCTGGTGCCCTCCCCCTCTTGGCCCTTTGCAAAGCAGGCACGTCCCCTTGAGGTGACCTTCCTTGACCCTCCTCTCCATCCAAATCCACCCTGTCTACAGGAGCCCAGCCATGGAGCCAGGTCAGCCCTTCGCTGAGCTGGTTAATCCCCTCACCTGGGTTTAGATCCCACACCCAGGACGCCGGCGCCCTGGCTTCTTTCTGCAGACATCATGTTCCATCTTACGCTGTGGCTGTGTGGTCCCGTGGACCAGACACAGAGCGGAGGTTCCTGAGGACACCCCTCGGGCCTTCAGCATCCGGCTCCTGCTCAACAGCACTTTGCACTGTGCTGGGAACCCAAGCCATTGAGTAAATCAGTCAACGAATCAGAACAAGTTGACTTGTACAACACAGCCCGGTAAAAAGCCCAGGAATTCTGCAGGGAGAACTGCAAAGGGAAAGCAGTGGGGTCTGCAGGCAGGTCAGCCAGGTGACCTTGGGCAGATGCAGCCACGCCTCTGAGCCCCAGGCCTCCACTGTGGAGGGAGGGGATTCGGCCAGATGACCTAGAAGGTTCCGGTGAATTCGGAAACACTGTTGCCCTGGGTGCAAAGGAGGCAGTGGTGGCGGGCGAGCCCTATGAGGTCACCTCTGTACAGGGGACAGAGCCGCACGTGGGCGGCATCAGTGGCAGGGCCGTGTGGAGCTGAAAGCCTGGTGGCACATGCATGGCACGGCTCTGCACACGTTCTGCTGCCAGACACACATGGCGTCTCCTGCACCAGGACGGCGATTTCCAAGTGAGGAATGGAGGAAAGACATACCTTTTTGGCCACTGGATGGGAAGCGGGGGAGGAAGCAGCATCACTGTCCAGCGGGAGGCCAAGCCGCCCGTCAGCTGTGCCCTGAGCCCTGTGCAGACTCGCAGCGTCCTTGTGGGGCGGGGGGCAGGGGTGGGTGCGGAGGACGAGAGCCAGGCCCGGCCAGCACTGGCCACAGGTCAGTGGAGCTGGAGGGCCTGAGCACAACTCTGCAAAGGGGAAGAAGAAGCACTCCTCTCTCCCGACCACCAGACCACTTAGTCTGCAGCGAGGAGGGGCGCAGACAACCCCTTTACAGCTGAGGACCTAAGACTTACGGGAAGGGACAGCTTGCGTTATTCCACGTCTACCCACCCCACGTTTAAGACCTGTCTAAGAAAAAGAAAGTGAGTTTTACCTGCTTGCAAGACATGGCTGTTTGTGGAAGGCAGTGAGATGCTTATCCTCTCGCCGGGGGAATCGGGGCGCCTCCCGTGGTCCCCCCCCCACCTCCTCCCTCCTGACTGTAGCTTCTCTCTTCCTGCCAAGCCCCCCCATAGACCCCACCCCCTCTGCCATCTCTGGCCGTCCCTGGCGGTCCCTCTCCAGCACCTGTGACGTGTGTTAGATTGAAGAGATTTGCCCTTTCCGAGACTTTCAGTTCGTACATTTTTAGGCCAAATAACCTTGCGTATGCTCTCTTCTCCAAAGTTTTTGACTCCCAAGGAATCTGTATCTGTTCACTGGACTTTCCATTTTTGTTTGTTTGTTTTAAAATGGAATGGGCTGTGTTTTCAGTTTAGCTCTCTCACCGCATGAGGTCAGGGCTCCCTGGGGGCCACAGGCAGGTGGGCTCAGAAGGGCTGGGCTGGGGGCAAGCACAGCACCTGGGACGGGGCCTGGGTCACGCTCGGCACTGGACAGGTCCTTGGTGAAGTGAAGTGAAGTGAACTCCAGTCATTTTTGCTACTTCTGGCCTCTTTCCAAAGGGACGTCTGTTTCGGTTCAGCCACATCTTCCTGTCAGAATCATCCCGCAGTGACTTGGTCACGCTCTCGCCGTATACTTGAGGTGTCTGCCTTCTCTCTCAGGTGCTTCTGCTTTTCTCCCCGTGTCACGTCATGACAAGATTTTTTCGCCCTTGAAAATGCCTGTCTCTGGCTTTTAGTTCCTCGGGGCTATCAAATGGAGCCAGTTTTTAAGTAGAAATAATTTAAAATCTTGTTTATTGCTTCATTGTGAGTATTTGAGGTCTGTCGATTAACTGCTTTCTTTGTAAAACCCTTTTAAAAGTCCAGGCGGGACATTCGCGTTGCACTGATAAAGGCCCCTCAGATACCGGCAGACATTTTCACACCTTCGGGTTTTCACAAGTGCGACCTAAGAAGGGCAGTAAGTGTCGAGAGGTGACCTCCTCCCACCTCTGGGTGGTCCCGGGCACCCTTCCGGGGACTCAGGGGCAGGGCCAGGGCTTAGCGGCGAGGACCCCCAGCAGGCCTCCTGGCTCCAGGGCCCAGCCCTGCCGCCCACCGTGGGGTGACCTCTCCCGTCTACATCCAGAGCCGGGCAATGCGGACAGCCACCTGATGGTTCACGGTAAGGACGAGACGGGCTTCTGTCTGTTGAGGTCTCAGGACAGCGCCGGCTCCCAGAGTAAAGAGAGAGAAGAGTTTCTTCGTGAAGGGCTGAGGTCTGAGAGGAAACAGGAAAGCAGGAACGGCCCATGGGGGCCTGGTGGGCCAGGCCAAGGGCGTCTCCGCAGACGTGAGGCCAGCTGGGTTGGGGGTAAGGGAGGTCAGGGGAAGAAAGACCAAGATAATCAACCCCCAAAGTCTGACCCAATTCCAGCAACAAATGAATGAAACGGAACCTCTTATGTTTGAAACTCCAACAACTGAGATCAAAATATTTCAAAGATAAAAGGATTCCATTTTCCTAATATGTCTTTTTCTCTCTCTTGTCTAATATGGTATTGTTTTAAAATGCTCATATCAGACTTGCAAATCAGGTTTAAAATCATCCAATAAAAATGTCCATCAGCCCATCAAACTCACATCAGATCTCACCCCCCTTACTCATTTCACTCTCTTCTCCCCACTTTCTGAATTCTAAAACATTTTCCCAACTGGCATATTTTGATCATCTTTTTCTCTGTCATTTCTTTATTTTTCAATGTGCCTTGAATACTTGCTTCAGTTCCCTTGCCTTTTTTGGATGACATGTGTTTTAAGATGAGCACATGGTGGAAACAGAGGCAGTTCTATTCCCTGGGCATCGTTGTGGGTCAGAACAGTGCCAGAGATATTGAGAAGCCCTCTCTTTTTTGTCTCCCCGTTTCGTAGATCTAAAGCAGACTAGACCCCGATGTCCTAGGCAGTCTAGTCTACAACAGATAGCATTTCAACTTTCCTAGTTACATGCTGGCTCCACCTGGGTGAGGCTGCACCCCCGTCCCCTGGACTAGTTATCAGCCAGCGTACCACGGACCGTGCTGTAGCTTTCCCCCCAACACCTCATCTCATGCAGACGCACTTTGATTCTCCCTGGACTTCTGTCTCCGGCGTGGTCTCCAGGGAGCCTTTGGGGAGCATCAGAACTGAAGCCTTGCTCGACCTCTCAAGCCCTCTGACACTTCATAGCATCTCGTACACTTTCTGGCACTTGAGCTCTTTCCAAGCGCTCTGCTGTCATTCAGCCGACGATCTCGGCATCCATGGCGGCCCTGAGAGGCTGAAGGCACACAAGGCAGGCAGCTGCGTTCAGGGTGCAAGGCCAGCGGCGCGTCGGGGCCAGGTGAGAGGGAGGAGGGGGGAACGGGACTTGGGGCCACAGAACGTCGGTTCAGATCCTTTATTCTGTCTAGCGGCGTGGTCTTCAGGGAGTTGATTAGACTTCTGACCTTCAGTTTTCTTATCTAGAAAAAGTGAGTGTGATGTCTTCCATCGACCTTACAGGATGTGTGTGTGGGCCCCCCGAGGTCACGCTGCGCCTGGTGCTGGTGCAAGGCTGGGGGTGCTGAGCTCAGCAGAGGAGGGGCGCTCACGACCCTCCTACAGGGCAGGCTGTAGGGGGCAGGGAGGCTGAGCGACCTTCCCAGCATCACAGAGACTCAGCTAACGGACCGGGACCTGTCGGCCAGGCCGGTGTCCCTTCCAGCAGCCCCCAGCAGACCCTCCATTGGGGCACGTCCAGATTTCCAAATCGCTTTAAGGGGTCGGCCTTCGGGGTTAAGGAAGTTGCCTAATAGAGGAGGATTCCATTTAGACTCTAAGGCATGTGGTTTTCAGTTCATCAAAATAACGAGTTTTGGGTGAGGCTAAATTACACTCTTTGGAAAGCAGGTTCACTGATTCCAGAAACCGAGCAGGGCTGCAGGATTAATAAAGGGACCGTCTCATACCTGGTAGCTCCTCATCTACTGTTTCCTCTAATAGCCATTCGCTGCCCTTTTCTTGCCCTTCGGTGCAGACTCAAAATACCAAATGTATCCATTTCACCAACAAATAGCTCTAGCGGGGGGCAGGGTGAATAAAATGGTAAGACCAGAGGAGAAGAAACGACCATCTAAAACCCAGGTGTACCTTGAGGGAATGGGTTTCCACATGCTGGAAACTATTCCACCAAGAGGAAGCAGTTCCAATGCTGCGCGACTTGGAGTATCACACTTCAGCTGAAACTTCCAAGCCGCTCTTCGCACAGACAGGATTTCGGTCCAATCGCCCATAAACCAGAGGAGAAAATGATGTGACCAGCGTTTCTGGTGTGTGGTAGGCGCTGATAAATTGCACAAATGAAAGATAAAAGTCATGGAAAGTGCCCCTGTCAGAATCCCACCAGAGCAGGTGATTCAGAGTTGACGGTGGACTTGCATCTGAGGCAAGGCTGGCGCCCAGGTCCAGAAGAAAGCTGCTTTCATTGTCTTCTACCTGTGGCTAGTCTGGTCCAAAGACAGCTGGAGAGCCACGGGCGGCAGAGGCGAGGGCTGGGATGCTTCGGCAACCCTCTGCGGAGGTAGAGCCCCCCCCAACCCAGAGCGGACAGCAGGCTCCTGGCACAGCCGGGGAGGGGCCCCGTGGAGCTGGGAGGCTGCTTCTCTCTGGGGAACCCCAGGAGGTGGAAAAGCCGTGACCTCTCCATGTCCCTCGTCCAACAGAGGGGAGTGGAGCTGAGAACAGCCAGAGAAAGGCCAGTCCCCAGGCGGCAAATGGTGACAGAGCGTGAGGACTTCCTGGAATTCACGGCGCTTTTCTGGCAAGGGAGCCAGTCTTCTCTGGGCCAGGAAATAATTTCAGTGAATCACCTCAATGAACAAAGTCTTATGACTGGGCTTCAGTATGTCCGGGAGCCTCTGTAAGAACTGGCATCCTACAGGTGGAGGAAACAACCCCCATGCTTGACACCTCGGCCTGGAAGCATGTGAGGCAAGAATGTACCAGGCCCCCCACGGCCTCTTCCACAAGCAAAGTGTGAAGCTCGTTTATTTTTACTTCGACAAGCAAAGGATGAAGCTCGTTTATTTTTAATGTCCTTTAAATTTAAACAGCTTATTAGGTCGAGAGCTCTTTTCCTGATATAAGAAGTGAGTGTCCTTGCCACATAATGAGGCAAACACAGGCTCCGGGTCCGTGCAAATTAGAGTCACAGCCCACTTTGGCCACTTACTAGCCGGGCAGCCTGGACTAGTCACGTGGCTTTTTTTGACCCGACATCTTTTATCTCTAGACCCAGGTAGACAGCAGCCACGGGGTAAGTCTGGGAAGGGCTGACAAGAGGGGGGACGTGTCAGAGCCTGGTGGGTGCAGGTCCCCGCTGCGGAGCACAGAGGCCACAGAGCCCGAGGACGCCGTGGTCCTCCCACCTGTGGAGAAGACGCTTCCCCTCAGCCCCACGGGAGCTTGTCCTCCATGAGCCTGTGGGTGTGTTGCACACACACGTGCACACCCAGCCCAGTGTGTCGTCCTTAGTAGCCTGAAGGGAAAGGATGGTAGCAGCGCAGGACTCTGATCTACGTCCTGGGACACAGAAGTGCCAACCGAGCCCTGAGTCACTGTGACTCAGACGGTCCCGGTGGCTCCGAGGGGTGCCGGCTGCAGGGAGGCCCCCGGCCCTCCAGGCCCTCAGAACCCTGGTTCCTGAAGCTCTGAAGGCCAGTGTGTGTCCCAACAGTTCCTGGCTCTGGTCGTGTGCTGCCATCCGGGCGAGAGGCTGGCTGAGCTGAGCCCTACCCTGTGAAAGGCCTTCCCTGCCTCTCCGGCATCCCCACCCCTCCCCAGCCATTGGGGCAGCCTCCCCCTCCCCCTCAGCTCTCCCTGCTCAGAACTAGGTTTTCCCAATTCTCCTGCACACAGAGAACCAGTAGCAACATGGGGATGACTGAGGGAGGGAGTTGCTATGGCAACTCCCTCCCTCATCCTGCGGTCCCTCCCAGTGTCAGGCAACCCTGCAGTGCCGCAGGGTGGGGAAGGGCAATGCTGCAGGGGGGACGGAATGTCCTCCAGACAGCATTCTTCCCAGCTTGGTGACACTCGCCCTGCCTTCTGCGCTGAAGGATGCCCCCCACCCCCCCGAGAGATCTCCCCACGCAATTGCTGATGAAACGGGAAAATTAAAAATTACTGCACTCCTCTGGTCTTCTAAAAGTTCCCAGTTAAGAAGGTCCTCTCCTTTCCTTCTTTCTCTTTTTCCTTCTTTCTCTTTTTCCTTCCTTCCTTTTAACAAAAAATAATTCTGATTCTTCCTTTACAGCTTACATAACAAAAATCATTTTTAAATGTGATTCATTTCCTATGAAACACATTTTTGGTTTTGGGCAAGTGAAGCTTCCATTAAAATATGCTCTGGAACAACCATATTTTTAAATGATTTTCTTAAAAATCAGATCCAGGTTGCCTTCCGTTAAACACACAGAGATATTGTTGACATTTACTTTTTCCACAATCGGCAGACTCCACAACATGGTTTCATTTGGAAGAGCTTTCCATGCACGTAATAATGGAGAATATGCAGTGACAATGCGTCCACAGTGACCTGGATCTGGGGTCTGTTTATCTCCCTAACGAGCACCTCCGCCTCTGAGCTCACCTCCCTGCCCACAGCTCCGCGCGGCGTCCTGGGTGTGAGTGGAACTGTCCACGGAGCCCCCTGCAAGTTGAGGCCCGCTCCCAGGACAGCCAGGCGCCCCCCGGGACCTGCCCCGGGCAGAATGCCACACCCCAGGACAAGGACCCCTGTCCCCGCTGGTGATGAGCGCTCAGGAGGACCCGGCGCGTCCAAACCAGACCCTGTGACAGGAGGATACAGGCACAGAGATGGTTGTGAGCCGAGCAGAGGGGCGTCCGGACCGAGCGACCGGCGGCCGTGCGTGCGGACCCTCCAGGGCTGCTGCCCACACGTCCCCTCAGCCTGCCACGCCTGGAGGGCGGGACCTGTACCTGCACCTCCCTTTCTCTCGCCCAGTGACTGGTCCAGGGGACGTGACTGTGCCCGCTGTGAGGGGTCCCTCCCTGTCGCCCACCAGGTCCCAGCCCTCCCCGCCTCCCTCCCCCTTCCTGGGGCCCCATGGGTGCTTATCCCCACACGACCCCAGTCTGCCCTCCCAGGCTCACTCCGAGCCTCCCTCAAATACGTCCTTTCTTACTTTTCCGGCTGCACCTGCTGCCACGGTCCCATAAGCGCATCCCATCAGACCAGCTGCAGGTTAAACCCACTGGCCCTCGAGCCAGCAGCTCGCAACCAAGCCCAGCCTGGGGCCGATCCTGGGCACCTCTGTGCCTGCTTCATCTGTGAGATTGGGTGAAGGTAGCGGAACCCAGCACCCGGGGCTGCTGGGGAGCCTAGGTGAGCAGTTAGATCATCCGCTGCTTCGTGCAGGCCTTAGTGGCCGCTGGCACTCGCCCTGCAATGGCCTGGGACTATGGGGGTCAGTGAGAGTGGCCATTCTTAACAACCACACTGCACTGAAGCTTAAGTGGGCTCCGGGCCTGTCCTCCATGCCAGTGGCAAAAGGTCAGCAGCCTCACAGAGATGCAGGATTTCTGTGACCCAGCCCACCTTTAAAAAAAAAAAAACAGCTAAGTTGTGTTACTTTGGTTCTTTACTCCTGACGAAGGTCCTGAGTGCTGCTGGGCACCGTCCATCCTGTCCCTCCTCTGCCTCAGAGCTGGACCTCAGGGCCGGGGTCAGGGGAGGGGCCGGGCGCTGGGCTCGCCTCTCCTCTGCGCAGAATCCCCCACCCAGCACTGCACACAAAGATGCTCCCGACCTATGACCTGGTCAGTGCCACAGCCTTACTGGTCAGCAGGCTGACGCCCCCCCAGAAAGCATCCTCAGCCCTCCTCCCCCACAAGAGTAGCTGGGCGGGCAGTGCCGGGGCCCACAGACCAAGGAGAGGATAAGGCAGCTCACCAACTCTGGCTGGAAAGAAAGCCGGCGCTTACGTGGAGGACGGGCTCGCATCCTGAGCCACAGCTGAACGGTCCCCTGGCTACTGAGACCCGCTGAGACCAGGAAGGGCATTTGGGACAGGCCCCTCGAGCCCACACGCCCGCACACCGAAGCATCCACACCAGCGCTGGGACGCTCAGCACCTAGTCTGCTAATCAGAAACCTGAGAAGGACAGCAATGCTGCATGGATCGGCTGCCGAGGTCCAGGCTGGGAAGGAGAAGCCAGACGCCCCCTCGCCACGTCCACCTGAGCCACGGACACGGAGCCCAAGACGGGGAGCGCCGGCTGCTGGGCCCTGAGACCGGCAAGAGACAGGAACACGGAGGACAGCGCCCTGCTTCCACGTGCTGAGGGCACCCAGGGGCAGAGGAGGGGGCAGCTCTCGGGAGGGTGGCCGGGAAGACCCCTGGCAGGAGGAGGTGGCGGGAACCCTCGGCCCCGTGATGCCCGGGAGGACTGAAGGGTCTGGACCTGGGGGGCGTGCTGGGGAGCGCAGGCTCCCACGGTGGGTGAGACTGTGGCTCAAGCAGACAGAGGAGATGGTGTAGAGGGGCCGGTGGGGACGGGCAGCCCGGGGCAGGGATGCCAGGAGACCCGGACCCGCGTCCTCCTGCCAGGGGCTTGGAGAAGACCTCTCCTGAGTGTGCAATCACCTGGAGAGTGGCTGGCCCCCTGGAAACCCCTGCAGAGGGGTCCTGGTCTCCCTGAGGGGTGGACACTCGCGGACCCTCTGGGCCATCCCAGGCCGTGGAGGAAACCTGGGACCTCGGCCCTGGGGCCTTCAGGACGGTCACGGGCAGGCCCAGCCTAGCCCACCCAGGGGGGCCCCCTGCTCCCCGTGGCCACTCTGGCCCCCAGGAGCGCCTGTGCTTACAGCAGCCCCCTGAGAAAACTCTTCCTGAAAGTTCGGAACCAGAGGTCCGTCCTCCTCAAGAAAGCCTCTTGGGTTTTCTAGTGCAGGACTGTTTCCTAGAGCCTTCTCCAAGCTAAATGTTTCCAAATGCTTGTGCTTTTTCCCAGGTGACCTGGCTCGAGGCCTCATGACCTCGTCGCCCTCAGAACACATGGAGGACCTTCCCTCCAGGAGTCTGTGCAGTGCCAGGGTCTTCGGGGCGCAGGGGGTCCATGGCTGGGCCCACAGCCTGGCCCTGGGGGAGGCGGCCTATCAGGGTGGCGGGTCGCGGGGCGGCCGCGTCTCACTCACGCCGTCGGCTCATCTCAGTCCACTTCTCGCCTCTGTCCTTCTTGGCATCTCTCTCTCCCTTCACTCCGGCTGCTTCTCCCTACTTGCCTTTCAGACACGTCCGGGTGGGGGACCCCCTGCTTTTCCAGCAGGCGCCTGGCGCGGACGCCTGCTCATGGGCTCAGTGGCCCTAAGGCAGCAGAGGCTCCCCTCTGTGCTCCCCCACCCCCGCGAACAGTGCGCCCCGCCCAGACGTGCGGAGGTCAGAGAGGGGACAGTGTCCGCCCAGCCCCCAGGGCCCCCTACCTGACCACCCGTGGTGGCCCTGGGCTGGACACAGGCGTGTCCAGGAACCCTGGGTCGTTCGCACCCTGCACAGCAGCTCCTCCTCACCTCTGCCCTCCTTCTCTTCCTCTGCCCGTCCCCACAGTCTCAGGCCTCTCCTTCTTGACTTGCCCAGGAACATCCTGACTTATTCTGGGCTCTTCCTCAGAGGAACGAACCTTCCCGATTCCAGACCTGCACACGGGGTCAGCACGTCAGGACCACATGGGTTGTCGATGCTCTGAGGCCCCTTCCGCTCTTGTCCCTCCTCGTAGTCGGAGGGAAATTAGGACAATCGGTGACTCTTAGATACCACTTGTGACTGTGCCCTGGATACAGAGATCATAGAAATGTGTTTCCACCCTCCACTCTGCCCCGTTTAGGAGACATTGAGTGGTCCCTGTGGGTCAGTGAACTGCAAATAGGGGAACAAGTGAACTCCTGTGTCTTTACAGTCAAATGAACTTCCCCCCAAATAAGCACTATACCATACGATACAGTCGTAGGCTAGGAATTATTGATACAAAGAGGACATTTAAAAAGAGTCTATTTGAGTAAAAAAGCACCAGAAGAGGAGAGATTTCTGTTCTAATCTCAGGTGTGTCCCTCTTTGCGTGACCTTAAACACATAGTTCACCTGTTTGGATTTGTCTTCTTACCTTTAGAGCAAGGATATCTGATTAATCTATTTCTAAAAACTTTTGCGAAACTAAGTGTCTCTATTAAATCATTTAAAATTTGACCAAAAATAAGATGTGAGACAGGGGAAAAGGCAGATTCCACAGAAGAAGGGAGGACATGCCAGAGAGACTAAGAGAGGAGAAAATAAATGGAAAAGGGTTTAAAACCAGATAGCCGTAAACAGGAGGACAGGGCAGGAGGCGAGGCTCGCGGACAAGAAGAGAGAAAACATAAAACGTGAGAAATTACAGAGAATCCCAGGATTACTCAGGTAGCAGACGGAGCATGGAATCTTTTTAAATTTCTCCTGCTTAGAAAAAAAACACTTTCTCTATGAAAAGACATAGAGGCTTTAAAAAGTAAAAGATCTATAACCATGACAACCATAAAAAAGTGAGAACACAAAAAGTAGGCACAAGCTTGCAGTTTCAAGGGAGCACGTGGCCGGTCCCCGCGCCTCTTCTGCCCCGCACGACCTGCCTCCCAGATGCTTGCTGCCATCAACAGCTTAGGAAACGGGCCTGCTTTTAAATTATATCAGCCTCCTTCCTCCGATACCTCGAGAGGAGTTCTAAACCGTCTGTGGACAGGGAAGTGAGCTGATGGAGGCCACAGAGTCAGCGTGGCTGTGACCGTCCGCAAGTAACAGCCACGTGGCCCCGTGGCGCGGTCCCACTGAAGTCCGTGTCCGCCTGGCAGGCGACGCTGGGCCTCACACTTGGCCTTGGCGTCCTGAGCCGCCCCTCCTGTCCCCGTGGCCTCGGGCAGTGGGGCGTGACCTGTGCATGAAGCCTGGAGCCTCCCCGGGTGCAGTGGCCATCCGTCTCCGTCTCAGGTGCCATCCCATTGGTTCGTGGTGTTGAGAAGATTATCCTGGACGAGCCAGCAGCTCCCCCCGACCCCATCCTGGTCGGTGGGCTTCACCACCGGCCACTCACCAGTCCAGGGTCGACTTCTTGCCACTAAAGACCAGTTGGATATGGTCACGGACTTTCTCGCCCGAGAGGTGGGGGACATGGGTGAGGAGGCTGTGAGGGCAGCGGCGGGGACCCTCACACATCCCCATCCCGCTCTGGGGCCAGAAGGAGCCCCCGCCCCGAGGGCACACGAGTCTCTAAACGCCCGGTTTCCACGCCATGTAAATGGTGTGACTGCCCTAGCGCTCAGTGTAACCGGGGAAGGTGAGTAACCCCTGGCGGCCCAGCCCGCACCCAGCCCCCCAGGCCCCTGCATGCCCGACGCGAAGCCCCAGCCGCGGCACAGTCACGGCGAGCGCGGCGGCCCCAAGGTGCGTGGACGGCTGGCGGGGTGGAGCGGCGGTTTCTCCAACAGTCACCTTTTGTATGTTCTTTTTTGCATGGGTCCTCCGCGTCCAATTCCAATTCTGACCGCGGCTGCCCCAGCTCTGGTCTAGCCGCTCCCCTGCTGCTGGACGTGCATGTGCTCCGGCAGCAGTGCCCCATGGACACATCCCGTTATTGAGAGGGACGTCAGGATTGCTAGGTACGTTGGCCGCCCTGGACAGGAGCCTGTCCCTGGATGTACCTGGGACGCCGGGCAGCGGGCAGCGAGTGGTTCAGTGTGGTGCCCAGGGGTCCAAGTTAGCTCCCGCCCCGACAGGGAGGCATGAGCAACACCGGTGCATGAATCGAAAGTGCAGAACTGCATGCAGCATGGACAGCAGAACTGGCGTCGCAGCTCCCGCCCCGCTGCCCGAACAGCCAGACCTGCACCTCGAGTGGCCCCCGGAAATGGACCCAGGAGAGGGCCAGGCCCAGCCCCCGCTCTGGCCGGGGCCAGCACCCCAGAGCCCTTATGGTCCAGCTTTGACAGCCAGGGCCTGGGCAGCATCCACACTCCAAGGGCATCCTTGGGGCCTGAGTGGGGGCATGGGCAGGAGAGGGTGCTCGCGGCTCTCGTTAGAGGTGACCCGAGGCTGATGGCAGGCGTGTGAGCCTCTAAGTCAGAATTTAAACCTACTAGTGAACACCGCTTATCAGCGGGTTGGATGGTAAGCGTATCACCCAAATGGTCTTTGCAGAACGGAGCCTGTGCTCTGGTGAGTGCAGGCAGCGGGCGTCGTGGCTCTGGTGAAACCCCTGCACCCACCAAGCCACCACCCATGCCCACCCCACGGCTCCGTGGGCATTCTAGCAGCCCTGGGTCCCCTATAACCACAACTTTGAACTTTATCTGTAGGATGACGCTCTGCTCTCTTAGTAACCTGAGGTCCAACCCATTCCAAAATGGTATCTGAATCACCAAAATGAAATTTTTAAAAAAACATTATGTTGAGGGTACTTTTATAATTCTTTTTCATTTATTTGTTTGTAGTTGAGTGTTGCTTAAAAAGAAAAGTACTTGGAACCAAAAGAAAAAGGTGGTTTGGGTTTACATGTCCTATCTGCAATCAAGACTTTCACCCAAAGTCTACTAATATCAGAACTTGAAATGTGTAGAAATTCAAAATCCTGGGAGGTTGCAAGCATCCCGGGTAAAGGCCCTCACCTGACTCTTGGGAACAGGAGAAACTGGGGTGCGTCTTGGGGAGGAAGGTGGGAGGCCAGTCTGTAGAAGCCTCCCCCAGACCTCTCCCAAGGGCCGGGGAGGGAGGGGCACCCGCCTGCAGGCGAGCAGTGGCCGTGCAGGTGGTATAACACTGGCCAGGACCCCTGTCCCCCACAAGCTGCCATCCCAGAAACCCGCAGTGGCGTCATGGGTTTGTGCCCACGCCCTCAGCGCGTGTCTTCGGTGCTCCCGTGTCACCTGCTACTTTTAACGGGAGGCGGGAAAAGGGACCAGGTGAAACATGGGGCCTGGGGGGGGGGGGGCGTGGACAGCAGGAGGCTCCCAGTGAGATGTGCTTGGCAGGGGTCAGAGGGGGAGAAAGGTCAAAGTATGCATACTCAATACCGAATGCCAAAAAAAGAGAAACCTACTGGGTGTTGTACAAACTGAGAAGTGATTTTCGAGATCTTGGCTTTCCTCAGAGTTTCTGGTCATATACCTAGGAAATTGGACAGAAGTGACGTATACTGCTTGTAAGTGACCCGGTTTCCTTCTGCTTGGAGAGAAACTTGCAGAGGAGCCGCGTAAGAATCAGCGTGTATCAGTTTTCCGGTTAAAAGTACCTTTTTCTTGCACTCCTCTGCATTTCTTTACTGTTTCCCATTTATATGACAAAAAATTCACAACAAAGATATAAATTTTTAGGACCACATCTCTTTAAGCCAAAACAATGTTTTTGAATTGAACTTTTTATATAAACGGGACAAGTCTTTTACGTAGGTGACCTGAATCATATTACAAATATATTTTCCTACTCTAGACGAGGCCTAATTTTACATTTTCATGGTTTCTTTTAAAATTGAGAGTATTGAAAATTGAGAGTATTTTGTGTTTTATTTAACAAGTTCTCCTGTTAGAGTGGTCATGAAAGAAAGGGACAAAAAAGGCTATTAAAGCAGCGCACCATGAAATTCTTCAAAGAACTCCCAGAATCTCAGTGTGACCTTTTAAATTATTATCCCACATGTTCAGTGAGCACTTTTCTGTCTGTTTCAGCTACTACACTCAGAATCAGGGCACGTTTGCAGGTCGACCTCGTAGGGTGGGTTCAAACGGGCGAGGTGAGCCCCAGGGACAGTTCAAACCTGCAGCAGTGCTTTCACCCTTTATTTGTAAGATTTTTAAAAATAAGCAATTGACTTTATCAAGATGAAAGAACATGAGTGTCCTCAAAACATTTTTCCCTGCAAACCGGCTCTGGGGGAGACCGGCCACCCTTGCCCCATCCTGCCGGTGTAGCAGGCAATGGGGCAGACAGGACTACACCGGACCACAACCACTCCCAGGCCCGAACACCCTCAGGGGTCCTGCTGCGTGGCCGGCGAGGCTGGCCTCCAGGTGGGTGGAGAGAGACTGCCCGGCTCTGGGTCCTTCCTTGCCCACATCATGTCCGGCAGCCCTGATTGCTGAGAACAAATGGACGTGCATCTGAGGCTGCCCTGGACGCCTTCCTGGGGAGTCCGCTGCCTCCCTGTCGATGGCCCGATGTGACAACCCACCTGTGTCAGCGCAGGACAGGCAGCAGCAAGGGCACAGTGTGTGCATCGCTTAAGGAGAGGCCCTCCTCTTGCAAAAAAAAAAAAAAAAAAAAAAAAAAGCTGTACTTTAAATGCCTTAATACAACTACTTATCAAATCCTCATTTCATTTCAAAAGAGAGAGAGGATGACGGAATGTGATACTTAGGTGATCTCAGGACTTCAGTCAGTAGATGGAACTGTTTCCATCTCTGCTACCCTGTGTCAGGCTCGTGGTTTTGTAGACGGGAGAAAAATCACAGGAAGGGGTTATCTGTCTTACAGAAGGATGAGTCAGAGGCACAGGGGAGAAGCTGGTCTGTGGCCACATTGTGTGATGTGCACCTGTGCAAATCGGAGGATTTGCACGGTACGTACTGTAATGCGCACATAGTAAGTTCCCCTTTGATGATACGTCTCAGACCCCTGTGGAGGTGTGAGCCGCAATGATTCTCTTGGGGGTAGGTGGTTAAGAGAAAGTCATGAGCACAAAGGGCCTTCCAGGATGTTCGGGCTCAGAGATGTTTCTGACGTCCTAGACCTACAAAAGCCACAGAAATATAGTCTGTTCCTACTGAGAAGGGCTAGTTCCAGGAAATCAGAAATCCAGAAGTTTGTCAGTGGTCCTGATTTCTTTTTTTTTAGATTTTTGCCTGGATTCTGCAAAAATGTAAACATGGCTTAAAGCATTTTATTATGATTTTTCTATCGATGTTCTTAAATGTCTATACAAGACCAATTTTTCCAGCCACATAGTAACATGAACTACCCCCAAATTACTTTCTCTCGATATTGCTTAAATTCCAAGGCAAATGCAAGATCTCAGACAAGGCAAAGGATCACCAATATTTTTGTCTGGAATTTCCAGAGATTCTAAGATTATGTATTCATCATTTCCTGTCTCAGAGTGTTTTTACCAATACTACCCTTGGAGTGGAGAGGAAAAAATGAAGAAGCAAGTGTTTTATTTATCACAACTTTGCATCTCTAACCATAGGAACTTAAAATAGACCTGGTGCGAGTATCGGTGACAACTGGCAGGGAACAGGGAGGACCATCAGCTCGGGTGGCCTCCCCGAGGTGCCAGGCGCCGAGCGCCGAGCACCAGCGCCTGCCTTGTCGGGAGTTTCCATGGAAACCCAGTCAATCTCTGCTGCCATTTCTAAACCCAAGCTGTGCAGCACATGCTGCTCTCTGATTTTATCCACGGGGGATATGGAAGATCCCACAGGGGCCTCCCTTCATGCAAAAGACGTGCTCTTAGATGGGGAGGTGCAAATCGAATTTCTGTGCATCGATTTTACAGCAGCCTCTTACCAAGGGTCCTGGAGCAAAGACCCCTTTTGTTGCATGAATTGTCACATCCACGACTTCAGGAAACTGTGCATTTTTGAACGATGAGATTTATTAAAGCGAGGACATTTGTGTGTACATCTCAGAGTTTCTAAAAGCCTTCAAGTCTTGAACAGGAACATGAAAATGAACACCATAGAGCTGGTAGAAGAAAGAATATTTGAGGGCCCATCCAGGGCTGCCTCGTGTGGTCCAGAAGCACCATCTAAAGATGAAAACGCCAACTTAACACCCTCGAGAAACCAGAGCTGGCTCTTTCAGGGGTGGGTGTTGTGAGCGTGCGTTCACAGCCTGCACGGAGCCCTGTGGTCCTGAAGCTCCAGGGGACGGCAGGGTCCGAACAAGCACCGACAAGCCCCCTCCTCCATCCTCTGCCCCCGGCTGAGGGGCGTGACCTTGGAGGTTTAATTTCCCCACATTCTCGCAGCCAGCAATTGGCAGGCCAGGGATTGAACCCCATCAGTCGAACTTGAAACCCTGAAAATAATAACAAACCTTTCAAGAAGGCCAGGCCTCTTTCTGGGAATGTTTATTCTTTCCTGACACTGTGAAAGCTCTGAAAATGAGCCAATAACATTTTCTTTGTTTTCATGGTGACAAAGGACATTTTAAAAGCCTCTTTTTTATCAGATGATGCATTTGTAAATGGCTTAAACACACATAAATTACTCCAAAATCCTTTTCTCCTTTTGTTTATAATTAGTAAATTCTGGTTTTCATTTGCATGATTTTGATTAAAATGCCTACTTAAATTTGAACAGAATATGTCAACCTCCTCCTGCCTCTATCAAAAAAAAAGACATTAAAAAATTTCTACTCGTGTTTAAATAAAAAAATTTTAAATAAATTTGCACTAGGCGCTTAAATTAAGAAGACTTTAAGGATTTTTTTCTTTTGACCAAAAAGCAAGGCCACATGTATATTATTGGCTGGTAGGAAACATTTCTGCTTCTTGATACATTTTCGAAACAGAAATGCGCACGGAGATTGGCTTCTCTTAGAATGATTTTATTCCTTTCAAAATTTTCTCCCTCTGGGGTTAGGGGTGTCTCCACATGAGGTGCCATTTGGGAAATCAGTTAAATTCAGTCATTTAAGTCATTATTGAGGGAATAGTCTTGAGATCAAACTTTCAGTTCATGAACAGCTGTTACTTTACTGACAGTCAGGCCAACAATCTGATTCAGGGTATTGTTTTGATGTAAGGACAGCGTCAAACTCCTTCTGCCTCAAACTCCTACTTTTAAACCCTGATTCCACTTACACACATCATCAATTTCTCAACCCTTTTTCCCTCAATGCCTTTTTTATTCTCCCACAGCACAGTCTATAAACTTAAACCCTTCATAGGCTATGCCAAGTATCAACTCTATACCTGAGATCTGTAATCATGTTCCTTTTCTCAGGACTAAATGAAAATTGGCAGTTTCTAAATACCAACAACTGATTGCACATCTAACTGTCAAACTGTGACACTCACACCCTTGAACTCAGCCCAGCTGCATGAATGCCCAGCATACTCCCTGACACTCTCACTGATTTTGAGAAAGTCTGTCTGTAAGCAAGTAATCTGCTGGCCTTAACCCAACATCCAATATCCAGGGTGGCTTTCTGAGTGGAAAGCAAATTGAACTATCTTAGAAGCATTCACATTTACTAACCATTTTTAATTTGTGATTTTTGTCCTTGCCAGGAATTCAGATGCTCATTGAGTGGGGTGGGGAGGAGCACAGGGCATGATCTGAGTGTTACTGCTGGGTGGTAATATTGTCACTAAATCATCTCATCCTGGTTTATTGAGAGTTAAAATTTAGTGAAAAGAAAAATTTTTTTTCTTAATTTTTGTCCTTAATTCTTACATTCCTGGTGGGTGCAAATGCAGCTGATGTAGGTTGAAGTGAAAGTGTCTTTGTAGGACGGCTTATTCCTGAGATGGCGTATTTAAGAAGTTCCACGGAGGGCAATGATCATAAAACTCTTTTTAAGAACATCTGCTCCCATTAGCACAGTGGCAATGTGGTAGTTAAGAGGCTGCACGGAGTTTCCTGGAAAGGTTTAAGCACAGGCAGCGTAGGTGCCCAAACTAATCTCAGCGTGTCAGCTGACTTGGCTTGTTGACTGAGAGAGATCTGTGCCCTACTCCCTACTCAAGTCAGTTAAAAGTAACAAGGAGTTTAAGGTAAATCAAAGCTACCTGTGTGCCCGATGATGGTCTGAAAGACAGCTAGTCTAATTCCCAGGGCTGGCACAGGGGGCTGCCCGCACCGGCCTCCGGGGCCAACCAGGAGCAGGGCTGGGAGGGGTCACTGTGATGGGCCTGTTGCAACGCTGCTGTTTTGAGTTTAGACGGGGACCAGCCTCGGGCCACCGTGTGTGCCTTTTCACGAACAGTCTCGCATTGTGTTCGGATGGTGGGGAGGCCCTGCGGTGACTGTTTCCACTGAACTTAAAGTAATAACGGAAGGGGTGGGAACGTGGGGTGAACACCTGGGGACCAAGGTGCTGCACGGCTGTGGAGGAGGGGCAGCTGCCCCGAGATCACTGGTCCCTGGACGGCACCGCTATGCGCGGAGGGGAGAAGGGGTCCGAGCCGCACCTGGTGGTGGACGAGGATGGGGACGCCCCACGAGCCCAGTGGGGACCCTCCAGCTCCATCTCACCTCCTCACCCAGGGAGGCTCAGCATTAAAGAGACTTTGGAACTGTATAAATAAGTAAGTGACTTGTTCAGGGGTTTGATGCCTTTCAATGTGCCTTTGTAATTGCAGGTGCCCCACTCCTGGCTGCGATGGCTCCGGGCACATCACCGGCAACTATGCTTCCCATCGGAGGTATGCACGGCTCGCTCCCGCAAACACCCCCTCCATGCTCGGGACCCCTAACGGGGGCTCGGGTTGCCTCCACTGGTGAATTAAGGGTCTAGAGACCCTCGCCCACAAAACGGGGCTGTCCCCAGGGGCCTCACTTAGAACACCAGCTCTCGGGACCACGGCCCCCCTCTGACGTCCTCCTCATGGTGCCACCGGCTCCATCTGCAAGAAACGTCTCTCCGGTCACCCAGGAGCACGTCTTTCTAAATTGAAAAGGGACTAGAAAAAGAGCTAGGATGTTATAAGATGCCAGAGAACAGCCATTGAGAGAAAGCATGCTAATCCCACTGAGAGTGGATCCCTTAAGTATTGAGATTTGAGCCCCAAAGCCGTTCGGTTACTATAAGCATGGATCAGCAGAGCTGAACACACAGAAATGCTTGACCTTACAAATCCCAGGCCCCGCCGGTCCCAAAGAGCAGGGAGCTGCTAAGGACAGAGTGAGGAGTCAGTCGTACGAGACGGCAAGCGGCCCACGGTCGCTGAATAGTTTATAAACGTCTGTCGCACACCAGGCCCTACGTTAGAAGTGGATTGAAAGAGCCTTTTGGTACAACATCTGCACAAAGCTGGGTCTAGACCCCGCGGGCAGGAGCCAGAATTCCTTGTCGTGTTCAGTCAGGATCCACAAGCCAAGGTCAGGACAAGAGCCTTTCTGAACGGAGAGCCCCGTAACTCGAGGTCTCCAGTGCGGGAAGGGGCACTGCGTCTAGCGAACAAACAAGCCCTGTTACAGCACAGCTGTCTCCTCGCCAGCCTCTCAAATCAGACTATAAAGTGGGCAGTCGGAATGTGGGTGAGCCCTTCGGCTTTAAATGCTTCCCCAAGACAAACAGCAACAAAAAGGAAGAGAAGAGAGAAAGGAGTGGGGAGGAGAGAGGGAGGGAGGGAGGGAGTCAGGACAGGTGGTGTGGGTCACCCCACAGCCCGTGCACCGTCCACAAGCAGAGTGGATTGTGTGGGTCACGGGGCGTCCACACCGTGTGGCCGCCCGAGTGACCAGATCCCGGCGTTCAGAGCAGGGGGTGCCCCCGGGCTGCCTGGCTCAGCGTGGCTTAGAGACGGAGCTGGCAGGGTGGGCTCTTTCCTCCTTAAGGCCACAGGCTTCTGTGTTCACTTTCCAACCATGTGGGAGCATCATTTCTGTGGCTCAGGTCTGGGGAAAGTAGGGATTATGATGACCAACAAGGAGAACTGGATTATTCGATTTATGGGTGGATTCTTCACCCTGACTTGATGAAAACGCCGCATTCTCTAGACCAGGGCTGTCCACCTGGGCAATGTGGGCACTCGGGGTGAGATCATTATTTGCTCTGGGGGCCGTCCCATGTGTTGGAGGATGGTGGGGAGCATCCTTGGCTCCACCCACTAGATGCCGGTGGCACCTCCATCCCCATTCGTGACAACTAGGTGTCTGCAGACATGTCCGAATGTTCCCAGGGCCACTGCCATGCACCACAGGGTCGAGAGGAGCCTTGCCAGGTTGTCTTGCTGGTTTTACTGGGCGGCCCAGAGCCAGCTGCTGTATTGTGAATATAGAACCAGGGTGAATACATTCCAAAAGGGATCCCCAGAGTAGGATCACTGGTTTAGAGAAAATGAAATAAAATAAAATAAAGCTCTAGTTAAGTATCTAAGTCAAGCACATTCTATGCTACTCTTTATTTTAATTTATCTTAGAATTTCCAGCACTGAATAATGCCTGCAAACTAAAAGTGAACATTTACTGGTCATTTCATATCCAAATGTCTATTTTACTACTTTTCTTTGGTTTGACATCATGTAAATTTATTCATAATTTAAACATGTGCATGCATTTAACGTACATCTTAGAATGGTGGGTATATTCATATAGCGTAAACTTGTGAATGAAACGTAATTTAAGCTATACTCTGTGCCTGGACTAAATAGCACCAGGATTGCTCTGTACATTTGGAAAGTAAATTTGATTTGGCTTTCAGCACATTTCAGTGCTACATACAGCCCTACAGGGGGTGGCATATTAAAAGTAGAGCACATTTCGCAGTATCATTTATCCGAGAATACCTTCCACGCATAGAAGTTAGAGTGGTCCTGAGCTCTTGGCTGAGCAGAAGTGGAGCTAGGGTAACAGTCCTCTGCACACTGGACGCTGCAGAAAGACAGAAGCAGCCCCCCAGGCCCGATGACCCTTGAAGGTCGTAAGTACACATAGAAACACGCCTTTCAGGGTTACTCTTACTTGATCCATTCCCAGGAACATGAGGCGATGTTACCTACATGCAAACCACAGGGAAATTCCTCTCAGGGACCGATTCCTCAGCCTTCTGCTAAATTGTGCCAGGATACCTGGCAGCCACAGGCACCTCAGAGATACCACAGGTTCAGTTCCAGACCACTCGCTGCAATACAGCGAAGACCACGATAAAGCGGGTCACACACGTTTTTGGTTTCCCAGTACATATAAAAGTTATGTTTATACTGTAGTCTATTAAGTGTGCAATAATAGCATTATGTCTAAAATGACGTAATTACCTTAGTTTTTAAAATGCTGTATTGCTAAAAAAATGCTAGCTATCATCTGAGCCTTCAGCAAGCTGTAGTCTTTTTGTAATAGTAACGTCAAAGATCATTGATCACAGCTCACCATAACAGATATAACAATAATAGAAAAGCTTGAAAAGTGCGAGAACTATTGAAATGTGACACAGAGACACAAAGTGAGCGAGTGCTGTTGGAAAAATGGAGCCAAAAGAACCTGCTTGACTCGGAGTGGCCACAACCCTCAGCTGGTGAGAAAGGCAAGGTCTGCGAAGCGCAACAGAAAGAGGTCTGCACGCCCATCCTCAGGCTCCAGGGGGAAGAGCAGTCACAGCACGAGGACCCTTGGGTCCCCCTGAGCAACTGTGGCTGGGACTCCCCCATCCCCGGCCCCCAGGCCGAATGCACACATGCAGATGCTCTCTACATTACAGGAGGTCCCTTCTCCCTGCTGTAGCTGCCACCGAGGACTGTGTGTCCCAGGCACTGTCCCGGGAGCTAGGAAAGTCTACTTGGCCCTGACAGCCTCAGAGCCACCCTGAGCAGCAGGTAATTTCATTTCTCTCTGCACTGGAGGAAACAGGCTCTGAGCGATTACGTGTCGGAGAGAGAACTCAGCCGAGTGGCCACCGCCAGTGTCACACGTCTGGTCGTGGACGGACCTCTGCACCTGGGAGGCCTGCGAAGTTCACACAGGGAAAGGAGGGCCACCCCACCGCCCCCAGGGCGGGGTCTGGTCTGCCTTGCTCTTGTTTGGGCTGTAATGGTGATGTGGTTTTCTGTCTCAACATCACCTCTGAAGCTTTTTTAAGTCCATTTTAATCAATATTTTTGACCATCTCTGATGTTCTATCAAAAAATCCCCATCCTCAGAAGTTTTGTCTCCCCTCTGTCCTCAGCAAAGAAACCTCACTCAGCATCGCACACAGAGGAGTTCAGGCTGTGTCTTGGTCTTCGTGTCTTCAGACCACGATAGAAAAACCCATTGCTTCAGCTCTCTCCCTCAAGGATCCTATTTCCAGGCCTCTTTTCTCTTCTCCTGACCCTTCTCCAGGCTGGCTTGTTTCTGCAGTTTCCAGACAGGCTGGCACAGCAACCTCTTGGCCAGGTCCTTCCTGTGGCCTCCCCAGGCCTCCTCCGATGCCATCCTCCCACCTGCAAATAACAGCAGACCCCACGGCCTGGAGCGGGTGCTCCGAGGCAGAGGTGGCACCCAGGTTTTTCACAAATGGTGATGCTGCACGAATCTGACTCCCTCGGGACCCCTCCTCATCTCGTAGAGCAGTGGCACCCCTCGGGCTCCAGAATGTTCTCTGACAACAAAAGACAAGCTGTACTGAGCACTCACTATGTACCAAGAGCATCTGCATGTATAATCTCACTCTCCGAGTATTGCTTTTCTCCTAAGGGCATGTGAGGGGCCAGCGCACGGGACCCACGCTCAGAGGTGACGGTGACCCCAGACTGGCCTGCGAGAGCTGGCTGTGGACTTCCTCACCTAGACAAGGATGCCGGGATTCCAGGCCAGCCCGTGTCAGAGCCAAGGTTTCCTCAGAGTCAGAGTCGGGTCCACACTAAGTTCCCTGCTGTGCTATTTGTTCGGTTTTGGTTCTGTTCCAGTTTATTTTCACTCCCAGCTCCGTGTCGGTGAGGACGCAGATCCTCACCTCTCTCCCAAGTTCAGGGTGAAGGAGGCGGGGGCAGGACAGGGCCAGGCTCCCTGGCCAGCGTCCCGGCCTGTGGCTTCCCTTCACCACTAAGGTCCCCGTCTGGGGACAGGCAGGAAAGACGGGCTCCCGGGCGGGATCCGCGAGTCCCACCCACCCCTTCTTGTCATTCACTGATTAACTCACGACAAACATCTAACAATGACCTGCTCTGCGCAAGGCGCTGGCCTGGGAATCAGAGGAAGAAGGGAAAATAAACACACAGGGAACTGACACTCGTGTGGACGAGCGAATGGACAGTCACCAGGATGGAGTGAGAGACGCCACGGGGTCCGGGGGCCGTGAGAGCCCCAGGGCTGCTGTCAGGATGGCAGGTGGGCAGAGAAGATTTCCTGGAGGAAGACCGTCCAGGCTGAGGCCAAGCAGACGGGGAGGGATGTGAGGCCCGAGGATGGCTTGGCCGGGACCAGGACGTGCCGGAAGCCTCCATGAGGCCCGCGTGGGGCAGGGACAGCAGGGCTGGCGGCGCCCGAACCAGGAGCCTTGGGTGCTGCGTGCAGGGGTGTGGGCCCATCCTGAAGTGAGTCGGAAGCGGGCGGAGACTGAGCAGACCGCACGTGCGTGCAGCTGAGCCCTGCTGCTCTGACACCTCATCCTACCAGCAGGAGTGACATCGACTCAGAAGGCACTCAGGACGGAAGAGCCACAGGACTCGTGGGAGAGAAAACCCGGGAACGGCCATAGGAGCACGGTTTGCAGAGGGGCAGCTGGGAGTCATCGCCGCCTGGCACCTGGAGACCAAGGAGCCGTGGCAGCAAGAGGACAGAGGAGGGTCTGGCGGGGGGACCGGCTCGGCACGAGCAGAGCAAGCCAAGCGGACCAGGGAGTTTCCAGCTCGCGGAGCCATCGAGCCGAGGCCGGACGCGGGCCCCAGCAGGGCGGCAGGAGCTGCAGCCGGTCCTGCAGTGTGAAGGCAGCGTCCCGGCTCCCGCGGGCCCCCGTGACCCGCCCGGATAAGAGCAGTTCTCACAGAAGACCCCGGAGGGGCCAGAGGCGTGAAAACACAGCCCCCACTTTCTAAATTTTTATCCAAAAAAGGAGGAGAGAGATGGAGGGAGCGGGAGAGAGTGAATCAAGGCGCACGCACCCTGTCTCTTTTGCTGTCCTGTAGAGGGTGACAGGTGAAGCAGCGGAGGAGGGAGGCCACGTGCCAGGGGAGATGGAGCGCTTGAAAATGGGGACGTGAGGGGCGGGGGGCTCCGGACCCTGCCCCGCCCCTGCCGGGAGCTGCAACTTTACAGAGAGGAGCCAGGCGCCTGCACAAACGTGGAGCAGCACCAAGGAGACGGCTGTGATGGGGTGACGGGGTGATGGGGGTGCCCCCCAAGACAGCCAGGCCCTTGCCTGAGGCCAGCGTGCTCAGAGAGAAGCCAGACCCGGCGGGAAAGCACGTACTGAGGTCAGGACGATCGAGCGGATGGCACATCCCGCCCTGGCTCAGCCCTGGGGCCTCTGCCGCCACACTTCCCTGGGGGCTCCAGAAACGGTCCAGTGCCTGGTTCTCCAGTTCTCTGCAAAAATTCCCGCTTATTCTATATAATCTCACATCTAATAGCTTAATAGCCTACAGTTAGCTGTTGTTGAACAGATAAAAACTCATATCTAGACATTCCAGCTGGCAGAGTTCCTTTAGACAACGTGAGCCACTATTTCCAAAATTCCAAAATTAATTAGAATAAGCTTGGTCAACTTGCACTGCATCTTCTGCAGATGCCACGGGAAGCCCTATTCAGGTAAATGGGGACGGATGCCCAAGACACGCCCCCTCCCAAGACGAAGGGCTCTGGAATCTGGCCACAGGAACGCCACTAAGAAGGAATGGGGAGGTGTGTGTTTCTTCCTCCCCGTGGCCCCTTCTGTGCAGAAAGCTCATCCCCCTCTGGCAAGTCAGCCCAGCTTCTCCTGGCGACTCCTGACACCAGTTTCTCCCACCCAGGCTCTGGGCGCCCTCGCGGGGGCCTGACAGTGTCTGAAGGCCTAGGGGGAGCACAGAGGAGCTGCCCCCAGGATATCGTTTTCATGCCAAGAAGCACCAACTGCTGGAGGAAACTGCGTCAAAGCCCCATCCACAGTGAAAGGGGCTTGCAGGGTGCACAGCGTGGGCGCTTCCTGAAATCACGCTTCTTCCTTAGCCTTTCAGGTTGCCCGAGAGCCAAGAAGAGCGGCATCAGGATAGCACAGAGCAAAGAGGACAAGGAAGACCAGGAGCCCATCAGGTGTGTGGGCCAGGGGACGGGGTCAGGGGAAGCCGGGGGCTGGGGGGCGGGGTCAGTGGAAGCTGGGGGCCTGGGGGTGGGTCAGGAGAAGCTGGGGGCTGGCGGGGAGGTCAGGCTTGGAGAGGTCGGTCAAGCGTGAGGTCACAGCATTGAAACCAGACCATGCACACCTGCTAACTGACCAAAACCATCCTCTAAATGACAGGTAAGGTGATAACCAAATATCCATCCATCCGATGCTCTGAGTAACCTAAGTATAAGAAAGTTCCCTCTACCTTGGATGGGAAAAGCAGTGTAATTTACTGGGAAAGGCAGGTCCATAAGAGCATAGGAAGTTATTAACTACAACAGCTAAAGTGAACATTTGGCTGACTTCCAGCTTAGGAAGGTGGCTTAGCTGTCTGTACTCTGCTTCTCGCTAAGGGGGGATGGAGAGCACGGTGGATAGAAGGCTAGCCCCCTCCCCCTCCCCACAGGCATTTGCCCCGAACCGCTGCCCGGTGAGCCTGGGTCTCAAAAGTCTGTGAGATAAACCTGTTGCCATCTTCCTGAAATTTTAATCTCATTCATTCAGTGTCTTTGGAGCAAAGTTTTGATTAAAATTAAAATGTGTTTGCGGTTTGGCTGTGAGTCCTCAGCCCTTTGCCATAACCTGCAATAGAGAAGTTTCAGAAGCACGATTTAATTACCCTGTTGTTGAACCTTAGCTCCAAGCAATGATTTTCCTATTTATTAAAAAAAAAAAAAAAGGTGCTCCTGGGGTACCTCGTGACAAAGCTATGCCAGGAAACTTAACTAAATACCACCTCTGCTGCTCAAAAACCTATCTAGCTGGAGGGGTATCCTGTGGTCTCAGAAAACATAGCCAAACAAATGAATA
Organism: Mesoplodon bidens; assembly: GCF_964165515.1. NCBI lineage: Eukaryota > Metazoa > Chordata > Mammalia > Artiodactyla > Ziphiidae > Mesoplodon > Mesoplodon bidens. Next base: position 88,012,671 of record NC_138170.1, read on the forward strand.
TTCTCTAACTCCTGAGAAGAACACAGGTTTATACGACAATCTTTTAAAAATAATCCTGCAGTTTCCCATTGACTTTGCACATCTCCACCATAAAAGCTGTGACTCGCCTCTTGAACAGATGCCCGCATCTCACTTGCTCCAACAAACTGGTTCTTCCTTTTCACGCACGGCATCTGCATCCCTCACTAAGCCTGGACTGTCTGTTCCCGGAAACCTTCCCACCTGGCCTGGACCAGGGTTTCCAGGAGGGTGAACTACTGCACGGCTCCACTAGGTGGTGTCTTCTCGTGACTTTTCTTTTTCTTTCCTTCTGCTGCAGTAGAGGATGCTGGTTTGTCTCTCCTGTCAGGTTAACTTGACCTTGCTGGGGGGCCACCAGGCGTAGGGTGGCGAGACAGCCAAGCTTGCCCGTCTGTCCCCCAGGTGCCCCGTGCCCGGGTGCGATGGCCAGGGCCACATCACCGGGAAGTACGCCTCACACCGAAGCGCGTCCGGCTGCCCCTTGGCGGCCAAAAGGCAGAAGGACGGGTACCTCAACGGCTCCCAGTTCTCCTGGAAGTCCGTCAAGACGGAGGGCATGTCCTGCCCCACGCCGGGCTGTGACGGCTCCGGGCACGTCAGTGGGAGCTTCCTCACGCACCGCAGGTGAGTGCGCCCGCCCAGGCTCTGTGCCGGGGGCGGCGTGGGGAGGCCGGGGGCGCCGCTTGGCCCGCGATGGTGCCACGCCCACCCCTCAGGTTGAGAGAGGAGACCCCGGAGACTATGATACCAACTCATGACATTCTGAGGCTCGGGAAAGGAAGAAACAAACAAATTTGTTTTGAAAAGCACACACTGGTCCTACCACGTCTGTATGTACGTAGAGGTTTCCGAATGTCTTTGATCAGGATCCGCAGAAAGAAATAGGCTGTCGTTTTACACGTGCGCGACACACACTCACAGGAGTACCTGTGGATTTAGTTATTCGTTTTGGCTGAATATTGCAGGCAGGTCCCACTCGAGGAAAGTGGGTGGCACTTGGTTACAGGGGCCTCATCAGATACATCAGAAAACCTACAGAAGGGCCAATCATCGCCATTGATTGTTATTTGCTTAATTGTAAAATATCTATATATGCGATTACGTTGCCTTAGAAGAAGAGGCTTGCTCTGTTGAAGCACGTGGCTCCCTGTAGAAGTCAGGATGAGTGACTGACGTGGACAAATCACAGGCGTGCCCCAGCTTCCCAGGATCCAGGTGGGGGGACACAGCATCACACATGCAACGTAAACCCACGGGGCTCCCTCAGCCTCTCCGACCACAAACCCCGTGCGCCTTGCCTCCATCTGAAAAACTGCATGGAATACACAATGAGCTAAACGGAATGATGCATGACGATGCGCCTTAACAGTTTTAGGAAGTGATTTTATTGTAAATGAAATTCCTGCTCGGGTAGAGACTCAGACGGGACGAAGGGGCCTAAAGAGAGACGTGAGTGTCTTTCCCTGACTCTCCCCAAGGCGGGGAGTCCCCGCGTCCCCCCATCAGAAAGCGCCCTTGAGCAAAGAGGCACGCAGCCCGGCTTAACGTGCCCAGGGGCACAGAGACCCCTGACCCCCATGGCACTCCGGTTTCTTCTTTCTGATAGAAATAGATCCCAGTGTTTCCTAGGCGTCTGCATGGGACAAGGGCTGGCCCTTCGCCAGAACAGCCCTGGGCCCAGCTGGTAGCAGGCGTGTCCTTGGCCGGCAAACGTCTCACTCCTGCTCAGAGGGAGGGCTCGGCCTGCGGCCCCCAGTCTCCACTCTAGACGGGATGTTACCCGGCAGGGAACTCCCTTCTGCTGACCTCTGTACCAGAGTGTCCCTGTGCCAGAGTGTCTTCAGGGTACCGTCCTAGAAGCAAAAATGCTAGTTTTTACATGTTGATAGGAAGTGCCAAAATGTCCTCCAAAAACTGCCTACTTCCTTAAGTCTTGGGCAATCAATAAAATTTTTTAAAAATTTAAAATTCCTGCCCACATGACCTATGGATGAGGGTATACCTGGTTGGCTAATCTGACACAAATGAAGACAAGCTCCACTTCTCTGATTAAACGTAAGCACTCAGTTTCCAGAAACTACAGCAGAAGAGGGGGGCGTACGCGTAACTGCCACCTGTGTGGCGTTTGCTCGTTTCCAAGCCTTTGATTGGATTGTTGCCTTAGAGTCGGAAGAATAACCCTTTGTTCAGAGCCACCCAGCAGATCCTACTCGCCTTCGCAGGCTGGTTATTCAGCGCGTCCTCAGGGCTCGCAGGGAGGACAGTTCGAGGGCCCCAGACTCAAGTTGCTACCACCAGGCAGGACCCTCGGGGCTCACCCCTCCCCCCCATGCTGCTGGGCTCACCCCACACACCTGATCACCCTCCAGATTCACACCCAAGTGCCAGGACAGAGGTGATCTAGTAAAGACACCCAGGCTTTCCTTGTTCCTGGCCTTCTCTGTTTCTTTTCCCCCAAGGGACACATCTCCCCAGGGCCTCTGGTCAGGAGGTGGGTGTTGATTCAAAGGCGCCTTTGCCTTGAGCAGCTGGAGGGAATCTCTGGACAGGTCTAGTGAAGACAGGCACAGCCGGTGACTCCTGTGACTTGGGCAGAATCTCTCTCACCTAGAATTCCCCGTGACGCACCCTTGGGTCTGCAGACAGCTCACCCAGAGCCCCAAGGAGGGGCCTGGGAGGAGCTCCCCGAGTCCAGGGAACAACCAACCAGCCTGGTCTGCCCAGCCTGTTCTGAGAGGCGGGACTCTGGTCCAGGGCACCACAGCTCCACCGTGAGATGGAGCTGGAGGGTGGACCTTCAGAGCATCTCAGAAACAGCTCCATGGGGGCCCTGCTTGTGGTGGGCAGAGCCGCGCAGAGACTTTGATACTTTATTTCACTGTGAAGCTTAATCAGAACAGTCTGACCTGCTACCTGTCACCTCTGAGGAGGAAGATTATGTAGATGCTGCGTGGAAATGGTTGGGAACCCAGGGGTGTCGGGTGACGGGCGGGTGCCCTCCCTCCGCGTGTGAATCTGTCTGGCAGGGCGCGGGCGTGGGGTGGAGTGGTTAGAGAGACGATCAGGACCCTGAGACAGCTGACCTGCATTTTTTTAATTGTGCTAAAAAGCACATAACATAAAATTTACCGTCTTACCCATGTTTAAGTGTGAGTTCAGGGGCAGTGAGCACAGTCTCACTGCTGTGCAGCCACTGCTACTGGAGCCCTTCACCTTCCCAGGAAAACCCTGCCCCCACGAGACACGCCCTCTCAGCTCCCGCCCCCGGCCCCTGGCTCCCACTGTCCAGCAGATCTGACTCTCTGGTCCTCACCTAAGTGGAATCACATGGTGTCTGACCCGTGATCGCTTATCTCGCACAGCATAGCGTCCTGGGGTCCCCCCACATTGTAGCCTGTGCCAGAATCGCCTGCCTTTTAAGGCTGAATCATGTCTTGTTGCACATCAGCCTGCAGTTTTCAACTGTTGAACAAGTTTTCATTTATTTTATTGTGTAGATGAAACGTTGTTCCCTGGAGGTGTAAGAACCGAAATCCTGGGCAGGAACGTGGCTTGGGCACAAACACGGGCTTGGCAGGGTTTCCGTACGCCTCTTCCCCCGGAGGCCCGGGACCCGTCGGACGTCTGGTTCCCCAGACCTTTAAGGCCTCAGTGAGGAGGGGCATCCCAGAAAGACATGGGTGGTACCCTGAGATGCAGGGCTCCTTGTACAACCCATGTGCCATGAAAGCAAAGCAGCTTTTAGAATCAGGAAAAGAGTAGAAGGAAACAGAAATTCCTGTTTTATTGCCTTTTTCCCTCCAAGTTGTGACCACCCAGCGAGATGATAAAGGATCACTTCCTAAGGTGCGTGGATGAAGGGGGAGCACCCGCCCTGGCTTCCGGGTCCCGGGAAGCCCACTCGCCCCACTTTCCTCTTTGAGAGGTGACCACACGGATATTCTGGGAAAAGGACATTGAGAGGTGACAAGTGCCCTGAGCTCCCACAGTCCCTGTTGGCTGCAAAATCATTTCCACTCATTTCTTCCGTGTAAGGATGGGTGGGAGGACCTCCTCCCGGTCCCTGTTTCCCGGACAGATCTGCTATAAAGGACTAGGGATTGGCTTACACTATGGTTAGGATTGGCTGTGTCACAAACGGCGGTGGGGTGGGAGACAACACCTGGGAGTAGCTCGTAGGGGCTCGGGAGCAAGGGAGGGTTTTCTAGGAGGGGTGAATCTGGATACGAGATTTACCCGAAGGAATGAAACCAAGGGGTGAAAAGAATTAAAGGCACAGAGTGGTCACGGGGACTTGATGAGGCCAGATCTTGCGAGGCAGACCGAGGCACTGGGGTCTCCTCAGAGGCACGATGAGGTGCCCGAAAGGGTACAGGGACTCGGGATTCCAGGGTCAGGGTTAGAGGTGTCAGGAGCAAGGACAGGAGAGACGATGCTCTTCCAGGGTCTCAGCTGGCTCAGGGGGCAATGGCTCAGCTGGCCGGGAAGAGCCCCCAAGCCTGGGTGCAGGTGTCAGGGCTGTGTGCACTAGGGGGCCAGTGATGCAGGAGGGAGGCAGGCAGGAGGGAGAGGTGGGGTGGAGGGAGGGCGTGGGCAGGGGTCTTTGCCTGTGGAACCGCTTCTCTGTGTGCGGGTGTGCTGATCATACTGTGCCATCACCCCAGTCTGACCACTTTATGTAGGTCAGGAAGAGTCTCCCAGATGAAAGCCATGAGTCTAACCCTCACAAAGAAATAAATAATCCTAGAAGCAAGTCATCTCTCACTGAGCTTGACCAAGATAATTGTTTTAAAAATTACCTCCCAGACCCCCTTAAACCTCTTCCACCTGAACCACATGACCTAGTTTATTTATTTTCAGTTCCTCTACAGTTCTTTATAAATGAGTAGATAGGCTTTTTTAGGATGTTTATTGTGCTTGATACTTTCCAAGAGAACGGTGGTAAAAATGAGTCACCATATTGAGTACTTACTATGAGGTGTTTTTGCAATCAACCATCCTGTCTAATGTAAATATGAGCTGGATAGGCTACCTGCCTTAACAGATACACCCAAACTGGCTCCAAAGAGTGGAAGTTTACCTCTTGCTCACGTGACAGAACTGGATGAGGCAACAGGAGAAAAGGGCTCGGCCACGTTCAGCACATTCTCCAAGGGTGGTCTTCATTCCACAGCCAGAGAGGGAAAGAACATGCAGGATCCACCCAGGAGATGTGGGAGCACGGATCACTTCCTTTACATCCGACAGGTGGAAGCAGGTTCATAGCATCACCTAGTACAAGGGATGCTGGGAAATGCAGTCTACCTGGGATGCTGGGAAATGTTGCTCATGTGGGATGCTGGGGAAGGTAGTCCTTGTGAGCCCAAGGAGAAGAGCGAGGCTTTAGGCACCTGCCTCTCTGTAATGTGGGGAAGCCATAGCTTTTACCAAAACCTACATAAACAGGCAACCACAGCTCCCTGAGATCTGCATAGTTCCCATTTTAGACAGGAGAACACTACTGCCAGTAAGGAGAAAGCTGGATTCAGCCAAGGACTGTCTGGGGGCTTCATCCGTGGACCATCTGTATCCCAGTCTGTTTGTCTGTCTGTCTGTGCATCTGCAAGACCAAACACAGGACTGCCGCAGGGCAGGTACTGAAGAAATCAGGTCTCATGGGCTGGAGCCCAGGGAGAGGGAGTGAAGAGGGCTGACCTCTTCGTCCCGCCCAGCCATCCCACCAGGAGGGTTGCCCACTGCCCTTGGCCTCTGAGGACGGGTCCATGTCTGCCCAGGAGCATGGAGGTGGGCCTTGCGTTCCCTCTCAGTCTGAGACCAGGGCCATGCTCGTCCAAGCCACACGTGGGGATGGAGGACACTGAAGCAGCCCCAGAGTTCCTCACTCAAGACCCGCTGACGGTAAATCCAGACTCGACAGTGTCGCAGCCCAGGAGCTGCGATCCGGCTGCAGACCAGCCCTGCCCCTGCTGCCTCCTGGGCTCTCGTCCAGCCCCCGGGGCTGTCATGCACCCCTTCGCGCCCTCTCTGAACCCCACCCTCCTGCTCCTGCTGCCTCCTGGCCAGAGGGGGGTGGACAGGAGGCATGGACAGGGCCCCCCGGACCCGCGGGTGGTCTTCTGTTTGACAAAAGCATATTGGAAACATCATACTTCACTCTGCGACGACAGGAAACGTCTCCATTTCGGATTTCTCTGTGAGCTGCAGTAGGTGAGGAGGGTGGAGGGTCGAGGCGGCCCCTCCAGAGGAGTAGATGCTGTCGGGGGTGGAGAACGTTTGCATGCAGAGCAGACCTCGTGCTGCTCTGGTGCGTTTGCGGGACTCAGCCAGCTGGGCCCCCATTTCACTCCGCAAGCCTGAGTCGTCCGACCAGGCTGCCCGTCAGGAGGACAGAGGGACACTGAGCAGCCCTGTGCTCTGCTTTGGTTCTGATGCGGGAAGAGGCCGGGCACGCGGCACCCCCTGCCCCCCGCAGGGGGCTGCCCTCTGCTCTGCGCGGGGGTGGGACCCCCAAGCGGAGGGGTGCAGTGAGGCCCCGCGGAGGGACCAAGCCTTTCCGTGGAGAGGCTCCCGGGGCTGCAGGCCTCCTGCCCCGACGGAGCCGGCACCCCCAGAGGAGGGGCACAGGGCTGAGCCGCCGGCACCAAGAAACCACGGTCACCACGGCCACGCGCCTCACTGCCCCCGTTTCACCCGCTTCCTTGGAGCTGCTCCTTGGACCACTGGCCTTACTGGTCCCACAACTGTATGGGAAAGCTTTCAGGGGATTTGAATCCACTGCCCTTAAAAGCCCAGCTTCCCGCCGGGTCCCTGGTCCAGGTGCCCCCCTGGGAAAGGCCCCACATCAGACAGCTCGGCCCGTCCCCTGGGCACCACCCTGCACCGACCACTGTCCCCGAAAGCAGCTCAGGCGTCCCGACTGTTTAATCTCCGCATCCCAATATCTGACGAAAAGCACTAAGGAGGGGAAAGCTCAGATCCAACCTCTGTTCCAAACCGTGAAACCCAAAGGGCCCATGAAGGTTAGGAGCCGGGGTCACAGCTGCCAGCGTCCTGGGCCTGAGACCACAGGCGGCCCTGAGCAGAGGCTTTGCTGGGGAAGCACCACCTCGTTCGATGTTCTTCAGGCTCCTCCTCCCGGAGCGCATCCACGTCCCCCCGCCTGTCTCTCCCGGGCCTGGGACGCAGCCGACAAAGACTGGATGAACACACCTAAGCATCCGCCTCACCTGGAGCTGGGCTCGCCGTGGCACACGCGCCCAGGCTGCTTCCCCCACAGGCTTCTGGACATTTTCTCACCAGTTCCCTAGAGAACCACAAATGCAGGGGCTCAAAGTCACACCACGCTGCTGCTCCATCGGACTCTGCAGGGTGGAGAATCGGGCCTCACCAGCTGGAACCAAAGTGTCTGCAGGTGCGTCCCCAGCCAGCGCACAGCCCAGGGCCCACCCCAAAGCTCACCCGGGTCTTGGCAGAATTCACCTCCTCGAGACTCCAGGACCGAGGCCCCATCTTCCTGCTCTTGACCAGGGTGGCTCTCAGTGCTGGAGGCTCCCTCAGGTGCTGGCCACACGGCCCACAATACGGCAGGGGGAGAGGCCCCTCCAGCCGTCCAGGGCTGTTTATGCATCATCGCCGGGTCACGGGAGGGGCCGCCCCGTCACCTGGTCATGGGAGGGGCCACCCCATCGCCAGCACCTCTCTCTCCAGGATGGGGCTAACCTGGCCTGAGCACCTCGCAGGGACCCAAGGGCTGGTTTAGAACTCGGCCTCCCACAAGCTTGCTACTTTGGCCACAGTGCAGGGGTCTGTGGAGAAATAAATCTCTTAATACAGTCCTGCCCCAAGAAGCTTGGCCTGTCACAGTTTTATAGGGAAAAGCAATGTACAAACAAAAAATTAACAATATGAACACACAAGGTCATTCTTCTCTCCGACAAACAGATGGAGAAACTGAAGTCTTCAAAGCTTTCAGGTCCAGAGTGTGATTCAATCTCAGTTACACACAGACTCACGTGGAACTTTTGACTCTTCCGATCATTTCCGATCAGGACAGCTTCGCCCTCAATTCTTAAGCGAACCTGAAGTAGGTTTTCAGGAACTCAGCAGTTTCTAAAATGTGACTGTGTTGTAAGAAATCCAAAGTCCACACATCCGCCCATTTTCTGTGACCTTCTCCATCCTGTCCTCAGTGTGGGACGAGAGCCTAGCCTGGGGCCTCCAGCACCTGTGGCCCCTGCATCCACCAAGGGTGTCCCTGCCGGCCAGCGGGCAGCCTGGGGCCTCCCGGGTCATCTCGTCTGGCCGTCAGCCCACGTGGCTGGCCCTCGGTATTCCTGGCACCGCCAGGCCTCTCCAGCCAGCTTCCCCCCAGCATCCGCCTCCCCAGGCCTCTGAAGGGCAGAGGTGGTGGGGCCTCTGGGGGCTTCTCCCAGCCAGGCTGCTCTCGGGGGAGGGGCCGGGGAGTCTGTCGCCGGCAGCCGGGTCTCTGCTGCAGCCCCGTCTCTTGTCGGGCGTGGGTCTCCTCTCCGGACCACCAGCATCTCAGGTCTCTTCGCTCCTCCATCTCTTCTCCTTCCCCTTCTCTAGGAATCTTTATCTCGCCAGGATGAATTCTTCCAGAACCACAGCCTGTGCGCTGACTTCTTTCCGACTCTGGGATCCGGCATCTCCAAAACACTGAGACTTTGAAACTCACAAGCCCTTTCTCTGCTTCCAGCTCTAAGGCAGCACATGCTTCTCCTTCTAGCAAAGCCGGTGGTGAAATAAAGAGGAAGAACGAAAAAAACGCATCAGCTAAGGAACAATGGTTCCCACGCACGGCTTCCCATAGTGACCCCAGCCCCCAGCTGGTGGGTGCCGTGCAGCCCCACCCGGTCAGCAGGGTAGCGTTCGGGGGCACCCCGACATGGCCAGGCCTCCCCGCACCCCTGAGGTCCAGACACTAGGGCCGCAGGGACATGAGGGCACAAAGATGAGGCTGGGATGAGTCACCAGGCCCACACCCTGCAGAGGGAGCGTCCCCTCCACGTGCTGATAGCAGGAGGGCCAGGCAGCTGGGCCAGAACCCCCCCGAGCCCCCCGCCTCCTTCCTGGCCTCGTTCCCCTGGACACAACTTGTGACCCCCGTGCTCCGGTCCTCACGACGGTTTGAGAAACGCTCACACTAAGACTGTCTTCGTTGGTGTGTTCCTGCCGAGGCCTGCTGGGAGGCAGCGCTGGCCCCGAGCCCATCATGTCTTCATCCCTCTAAAGGCAGTGTCCTCCTTGCGAGCTGCCCCGGCCCCCCGGGCGCCCCGTCCAGGCCTGCGTGGACCCGGCACGTCGTGTCCTCTGTTCATCCCCTGAACAGCGTGGAGTTGGAAGAAACGTCCTGGGAACCAAATAGCACAAGAGGCCAGAGCCCTGTGCACTGGCCCCGCGGGTGGTGTCACTGGCAGGTCATGAGCCTCCGTGACTCTAGAGAAATGGGGAGAAAATGCCCCCGTGACCTCAGACCCCTGAGAGAGTCTGCGGGGCCACTCCAGTCCTTGCTGCACATGCTACAGAGTCTTAGACATAAGGTGAGTTTAACATGTCTGCCCACGGTCGCCCGCTCCTCCTTGAATTCCCTTTGCAAGAAGACCCTGTCTCCAAAAACCTGCCCGAGCCCCCAGAGAAGGCTCGCTTCCTCTGAAGAACCGATGACGACACACTCCGGGGCTCTCCCGACAGCCCCTCTGAAGGCCGATGCCGCCCCCCGGCACAGAATGCGTGACCGGCCGCCGTGTCCCTCTGGCTGCTCTGTCATCACCAGACGTGTGAGGCTGCCAGGCCCACGGCTGACGTTCAGTCCCCATGACACTTAACGTTGTTTGATTTCAGTTAATACAAGCTGAAATGTGACCCACGCGGGCTGGGGGCTCCCACCCTGGACGCCCTGCAGGCCCCGACCCACTGCGGCCGGTCCCCCTTCCAAAGCTCTGTGGCTCCGTGTCCCTTGGGGTCCCCCTCTGCCGTCCTCATGCCGGGTCCTCCCTCCCGGAACGTACCCTGAACAGTCCCCCTGTGCAGCCAGGGGCCCATCTGGATGAGGACACACCTGGCCACACTTCTCACCACTGGCCAGGGGGCCGGGCCCCGGGACCCCTCTCCTGCGGCGCCTTTACCCTGAGCTCTTAGCGCCGGGGGGGGTCTCCTCTGTTATCATCTGTCACCCCCGCAACGCGTCAGTGCCGCCTGAGCTCATGGCAAAAACTCATATATTTACAGAACAGTTATGTTCACGTATCGAAAAACTGATAGAAATATCATAGGAGATGGGGAAACATCTGGATTAGGAGTCCAAAGTTAATTAACACGTATGATGGGATCAGTTTCCTAGGCTGCCTGGCACACACCACAAACTGGTGGCTTAAAACAACAGGATTTATCCTCTTGGCGTCGGAAGACAGAGGTCACAACATGGGCAGGGGGGTGAGGGGACGGCAATCCTGGGTGTCACCCAAAGTCTCTGCCCCGTCGTCACCGGCCTCCTCTGTGTCTCTCTCGTAAGGACCCAGTCACGGGACGAGGCCCTCCACCCCAGCACGACTCCATCTTGACTCAACTGCATCTGCAAAGGCCCCATTTCCCATAAGGTCCTGTCACAGGTTCTGGATGTTAAGGTGTCAGCATTTCTCTGGGGACACAATCAGCCCCCAGCAATGATTTACAGGAATGTGAGCCCCGGGCTTCCTAGAGACAAGCAAAAGGAGAAACACAGAGAGAAGCAGGGTCCCTGCCGTCTGCGAGGATGCGGGAGGAGAACGAGTGGGGCTCAGGGCGGTGGGGACACTAGGTCACTAGGTGTGATCCCACGTCACTAGGCCCAGGCCGGCAGGGCTGACCCGGCTCCCGGCTCCATCCCCCGTGGTTCTGCCCTCTGACCCCCCACCCCCACCCCGCTCACCCTGGGAGCATCGGCTGCTTCTGTCGCTGGATGGAGAACAGGTCTGTCTTTGAGGATGCTCCCCCGGGTGTCATGGCAACACTCAAGCTTCCGCCCCCTGGACCAGGTGTGCCTAGGATCTGGCCACCAGGGCCACCGTCACTCCAGGAGAGAGAGACCGCCACACTGGCCCCCAGGAAAGGGGCGGCAAGAGCACGCACGTCACAGCAAAGCGCCCATGGACCCCGGACCGCAGTGGGCATCTCTACGGAAAGTCCTGGTCAGACGCCACAGGCTGAGAACACAGTCATCTCCGCCAATCTCAAAGCTCCACTGAAGTGACCTACTCTCAGTTTATAAACCCAGAAAGTTTTTTTTAAACGGTAAAAAATTTTTAAAAGAGAAGTGAATTCCATCTCGTCCACCAAGTCCTGGGAGCTCCAAAGCTGACGGACAAATGACTCAGACCTGCATCTCCGGGAGAGGAAGGGGTGGCGGGGGACATGGGTGAAGGGGGAGCTCGGGGGGCTGCGGATCCCACGGAACACACAGACCAGTGGGCCCTCTGTGGGGGGGTTCAGAGAAGGCTTGAAAACAGAGGACTAGTTCAAAGTCTCCATAAGAAGCAGCCTGACCCCTAGATGTCCAGCCCATGCCCCCGTCACCCCAGTGGAGTGGGAAGCTCTGGCCTGGGACCCCAGGAGCATCTGGACACAGGGGTGTCCCTTGTGCTGGACTCAGGGGCATTAAGTGAAATGTGGAGGCCCCGCCACCCCCCAGCTTGTCTCAGAGCCGCTGTGGCCACTCGAGCCCATTCAGACAGGGGGGTGCTCCACCCCCGAAACCAGTGGGTCCCAGAGAAAGGTGTGATGTCTGGAGAATGGGAATGAACAGCCTAGGATTTCCAGCTATTTAAGGGATGCGCCAGGTAACAGAACAGAAAGCAAAATAAAGAACACTTAGAAGAAGACAGAAAAGGAAAAAAAGCTCAGAGAAAACAGACATTTCTGGAAGGAGAAGACTTTAAAAAAAAAACTGTGATTTGTCATCAGACAGAAAAGGATAGAAAGAATATTATAAGTTATGATATTCATAATTCAAAAAACATTCAGAGAACAAGAAAGATCTCTTTGGAAAAAAAAGGTAAGTAAGACTTAAAAATCCACATAGAAATTAGAATACAAAGCTGAGGAACTCTCCCTTAAATTATAAAGAGGTGAGAAAAGAAGATAATACTTTAAAAATAGAGAAACAATTCATGTGATTTAATAACCAACAACTAGGAGTTTCTGAAAAAGTAGAGAGACGAGAGAAAATGGAAGAAGGAAACCAGAAAAACCTCCAGGACCAAAAGTCTTGAGTTTTTGAGAGCTTGAGAGTTTTGAGTTTTGAGAAGATCTTGGGTTTTTGAGTTTTGAGAAAGACCTCGCGAGTAACCAGTGCAGTGAAGGGAAGGTACCCCATCGGCCAAGCTGCCCCCAGAGGAACGGCCACAGAAGAAGCCTGGGCGCTTCCTGGGCACTGCAGGACCAGCCCTCCCCAGCACCCAGGCCTCCCTGCCGGAAGTACCAGCCTCGCTGTCATGAACAAACGTCATTCTCAGCCACACCAGAGGGACACTCGCCCAAGAGATGAACTTTGGAGCCTCCTCGATTCAGCAGTGTCGGTCACAACACTGTCAGGAAAAGAACACCTGAGGAAAGACCCTCCTAAGGGCCATCCCTGTAGGTTGTCTGGCTCCATACCTGCTTTCACCTGCCCAGCAGTGGTACTGAGCGCCCTCAGGCTCAGCAGTAATTCCAAGCAAGAAAGGGGGTCAGAAGAGTATGAGCAACAGCGGCCCCTGCCAGGAGCGCGTGAGCCACTCAGTCCCGCATCCTCGGCGGGGAGAGACCCCAGCGATCCTGTGATACCCACCAGCTGGGACCCAGATGCCCGCTAAAGCCTAATTCCTCCATAATGCTATCAAAATGCATGGATGGAGCGGAATCAAGCAGGAGAAATAAAGCGATTGCAAAGCCTGCTACTCTCCTGTCTGACCCACAGCCCCTGCAAATGAACACCTGCGACTGGGAGACCCCCGTCTGTCCTGAGGTCCAGGTGGGCACAGAGGCTCCTGCCCTAACGATTCCCTCCCTCCATGGCTCAGGGCATGCTTTCGACACCAAATATGTTTTTGGAGAAACTCAGAACGTTGCGGGGGGATAAACTCAAAATCCACATCTTGGGCTGAGAAGGAACCACAAGGACACCCTTTCGCACTCAGATGGGAGCAGTTCAGACAAATAATCTGGGGGCAGAAATTCCATGGGTGTCAGAGGACACCCTGTGCGCCCAACACATCCTCCTGTGGTCTCAGGAAGCAAATTCAAAATTGGCTGCTCCGGTGAGCGTGACGTGTGCCCTCCGTGTTAACGCCGGTTCCCTCGCTCAGCGTCTGCCTGCAGTGCCCGCCCCCGAGAGTCCCCAATGTTATGACGCAGAGCGTAACAGTAGTGCAGTGCCCGTCACCAGGAATCAGCTGGTGACATGTCCACAGTGCTACGATACAGAGGGTGGCATTAGCATAGGAATTTATGCTGTACAGGGAGGTATCACATCCTTACTAGAGGATTTTAACATCAATGGTGAAATCGTAAATAGTGAAAAAAACAAGGTACATAACGGCCCACCCGCACTTCTCGGGAGAGAGACTGAGTCACAGGGGCCTTTCACATCGGGGTCCTGTATTCTCGATTCCCGAGCCACTCTGGGCCGTGAACAAACACCAGAGCAAGACACCCCACGTGCTCTCGACTTACTTTCTTCCCAGTGGACTCCAGAGTCTTTCTAACCACCCCCTCCCAGAAATTTTTGCTTATTGAGCTATTTTCAGGGGTGATGTTCTCCTGCAGGAAGCGCCCCTCGGGGGGATGTCCTCATAAAACGCTGGGCCTGCATCTCCTCTGTCCCTTTCTGAAGCCCTGGCAGTGTCTGCCCGGAGCCTCCCAGGAATTCCTGGTGGAGCCTGGGCCAGACGTCTGGGGCCCCAGAGGTGGGTGCTGGTGCAGACACAGGTTAACTCTTTGCTGCCTGGAGCCTGAAGTCTGGTTTTAATTAGAAGCGTCTCCATAAGGGCCACTGGGTCTCCGCTTCAGGACTCTCCTCTCACCACACCGAGATCCCCCCGGGGTCGCTCCCTGGCAGGACTCCGGCAGGGGACTTTGGCCTGAGATCCTGGACCAGCGCAGACCCAGGGCACCCGGTGCGGTTGGCTCGGGCCGCCACTAGATGGCACTGCGCCCTCGTCGGGCACCCGCCGCCCGGCACGGGCGCCCGGCCGGCTCTGGACACTTCCAAATTTGACCCAGGCTGGGATGCAGTCACTGGATCGGAATGGGAGGAACACAGTGCAGGCGTGTTTGCACAGAACACATCCTTCTGTGTCTCCTAATTTAGTTCCCAGCTCTGGCTGAAGGACATCGTTGTTTGTCATTCTCGGCTGGCAGTTCAGTTAACTGGAAGCAAGGAGAAGCAACTGGAGACTGAAATCCAGTTCTGACCCTCAACGTGGGTCCGGGAGTCTGTGTTTTAAACTGCTTCCAGGCCATCCTGCTGCTGCACATCCGGGTTTGGGCCCCGCCAGCCTGGTGATGACAGGAGGATGACTCGTGGAGACACCCGAGTCCCTCACGCGCTGGCTCCCACGCGACTGGGCTTCCCTCTCGTTACTTTCCACCCTCGCTCTGTTCTGTAGCCCCCCTCCCACTTCTGTTCAGGTAGGAGCATCGGGGTGCGCAGTCCCCCACTGTGCACAGCTTCCAATCCACAAGCATCCGGGAGCCCCCGGGCACGCCTGGCGACGTGCTGGCCTCCGAGCAACAGGCCTCAGGGATGCTGGCCCCATGAGCACTAACAGGATGCTGTGTCACCCTCTGGGGTGACGTCCCACTGCCCCGTCCCCTGTAAACCTAGAAGCTCCGCGAGCGAGCGCAGGGCCCGGGGAGGTTCCGGGAAGAGCAGTGGGCACAGCGGTTACTCGGCCTCTCAGGAGAGTCCTGCACAGTTGCCAGATGCAAACGTCTCCTCGAACCAGCACCTCAGAACTTCCTCGTGAAAACATTTGTTGTACGAAGGTGTCCTCCCCCAAAACACCTGCTAAAATCCCCATCAGAAAAAGTACTAGAAAATGTATCTGAAGAGGCGTTCATAGCCCTCCCTGTATAAACACAGATGTCCCACGGATGTTGCCTAGTGACCGTGTAAGTGTCACTCTCTGAGGACAGGGTCCATCTAGCCCTGAAAATGCAGACGAAATACAAAATGATACACATGGTATGAATATACGTAAAATACTGTACATATACACTGGTTTACGTTTCACCTGCGTATGAAGCACCAGAGGGACCCTGACAACGGTGTAGTGGGGTCCTCCTGTGTGGCCACTTGAGGTCGTAGCCAGGTGAGGGGCGAGGGGTGCAGAGGCCCAGGCTTGGCCCCCGTGGAAGGTGCTCAGATCGCTGTCCTCAACATGGACCCAGAAAGAAAGAAAGAGGGAGGGAGGCGTCCTGCAGAGACGCTGCTCAGACCAGGTCCCAGCTTAGGACGCAGAGCACAGGCGGACCCGGGCGGACGACCATTCACGAGGTTAGGAAGCAGATGGGGGCGTGTGGACCCCGACAGGTGAGGGTGTTGGCACACCTTTCAGACCCTCAGGTGAGACACTGAGGCTGAGGCTCTGTTTGGGGGTTTCTCCCAAATAACTACGGGGAGGGGCCCTGGTGAGTCAGGATGTGAGACTGGGTGGTATCTCATCACTCTGCCCTTTCTACTTTCGCACGTTTGACATTAAGTTTTGAATCCAACCCTTCTGTGAGTTTGCGACTTTCCACAATAAGGAAGTTTTTATATTTTTATTTACTTTTGGCCGCGCAGCACGGCATGTGGGATCTTAGTTCCCCGACCAGGGATCGCACCCCAGCCTCTGCAGTGGAACGGAGGAGCCCTATCCACTGGACCGCCAGGGGAGTCCCAATAAGGAAGTTTGTTAAAGTGAGATGGGTGCTCCCTAAAAGTCCCAGGGGCCCTCAGAGGGCTCATCTCCCTCCCACCCGATCCCCAGCGGTCAGACCTTGCCCCAGGCCACACTGCGGCCCTGTGCTGCGTGTCCGCCCAGAAGTCCACCATCCACAGACACCTGCCTGTGGGCACAGCCGGCCCTGCCCACCTTCCGCTCTGGTTCCCATGTGCAGGTGGCCCTTTGCCGGCAACCAGCCCAGTCGGGTGACGTGGGGACCTGCAGCTCGCGGCAGTTTTCCCTGCAGGCCCGGGGGCCCCCCGAACCTGCGACTAACTCCACCTCCCGTCTCGTCCCCAGCTTGTCAGGATGTCCGCGGGCCACGTCGGCCATGAAGAAGGCGAAGCTGTCGGGAGAGCAGATGCTGACCATCCGGCAGCGGGCCAGCAACGGTAACCGCGTGCGCCCAGCGCGTCAGGGCCGCGGCCACAGCCCGGCCGTCCTCGCGGCCCCAGCGGAGCCCCAGCACGGCCTCGTCCCTTCGGGAGGGGGCAGCGGTCACTCCCGCCCGGGCAAAGCCGGTCCACCCGGGGGGAGGTGGTCTCCCCACGGCCCTCCGCGCCGGGCGCTGAGTCAGGGGCCCTCGGGCCACACGCAGCCCACGGCTGTCTCCCTCGCCCTCACTCTGGGGCGGGAGCTGGAGTCCGTCTGTCTGCGCAGCCCTCCTTCCAGACGCTCCCTGGCCCGCCGCAGGAGGTGCGCAAAGATGCTGGCGGAGCGCATGCGGGGGGCTCGGGCCTCGGAGCCCGTCCCAGCCCGGCCTCAGGGCCCCAGGTCCACGCTACAGTCAGTTTGTGACCCCAGACCAGCGCTCGCGGTGCTTTCAGGGCCGCGGGGAGGGGAGGAGAGCCTGACTCTCCAGCCACTTTCCCGCGATGCCCAGCCTCTCTGCCTTCTCCTCGTGGCTCAGCCATAAATAAGGGTCCCCTTCACGGTCTGTGGGGCGCTGCATTTGTTGAATTTTTGTGTTTTCCCATTGGAGACGCCACTGTTGAAAAGGCCCCCAGAGCAGGACAGGGGTGCCGTCTGGTGTCCTGGGCGTAAGGAGGCCATGACATGCCTTAGGGAGGAAACCCGCGTCCGACAGGCTGCTGGCCGAGACTCCAGTGTTAATGAATCAGTACGCACGTTAAGTGGGGACGTGTCTTTCACAGAAACACACACGCTGATGCGCTGGCGCCCGTGTTGCCACCAGAGGCTCGCAGGGCCGTGACCGCGTGTGTCCCTGGGGGCTGAGGTCCGGTGGTCACTAGTGCAGTGTTTGCAGCGATCGGGAGGACAGAGCTCACGCTTACGGAGGCCAGTGCAGTCGTAATCCCTCAGCAGGATGGCCTGTGGGAGCCGCCCCCGCCCAGCCCCTCGGGGGACTTTGTGAGGGACGGGGTTCGGTCAGAGCGGGACCTGCGGTGAAAACACTGAAGCCTGGCAAGGCGCCTCCCGAACTCCGTGCTCCCCGAGGAACCAAGTGCCGAGAAACACGGGTCATCCCCGTGCTGGAGGCCTGGACCCGCCACAGGTAGCTCGGGCCCCAGACTGGGTGGCAGACAGGGCCGACCCCTCCTCCTCCACTTCCTGGGCTGACCCGCAACCAGGATCCACGCAGACAAGGACCCAGCCCTGATGCGCTCCTAGCCTGGAGACACCTGGGGCCCGGCCGCTGTCCTGAAGCCTCCATGGCTCACCGGACACTCATTCTCGGTCCTGAGGACAGCACGAGGGGTTCAGCAGGAAACATGCGTCATCCTGGCCCCCGTCATTTACCAGGAAGACAGTCAGGGCCACGACGCTTCCACCTGAAGTTTCAAGTCCCGTGAGCCCCACCTCCGCTCAAGGCAGCCCGGGGGCTGGAGATGGGGGGCGGGCACCAGTTAGACGGAAGTTGTCAGACTCACCCGCCAGCGTGAGGAGCCCATCCCGAGACGCCAGGGTCACCAATGTCACTTCTCACTCAGCCATCGAGCGGCAGGGCACGTTGCCAGAGAGAAAACAATATCCACTGAGCTCTTTCCAAAATATTTAGTGTGACATTTCACCCGCAAAACATCCCCAGGGCTAAAGCAAAACTCCTTCTGCAAACTGATGGGAGTCTGTGCCAGCTTATGACTCCGGATAGATGGAGGGCAGTGCAGACACAGCAGGGAGAGAAGTGGAGAGGGCAGGTCTGCACACCCAGAGGAGGAGGCTTCCCAGCGGGCGGGAGGGCCGGGGAGAGCGGGGAGTCCCCCGGGCTGGCATCTCTCATGGGGGCATCCAACATTCAGAGTCCTCCTTCTGTAACTGCCAGTCACAGCTGTTAACCAGAAAGGACTCATGGCATCTGGGAGAGGAAGCAACCCCAGCCTTCATCCAGGCTGGGCACCCGGCTCCCGGCTCCACCCTGGTCAGTGGGGTCGCCCGTGGAGTCGCCATCCACCCACCTCTCTGCATCTGAGCTCAGCTTCCTGATTTTAGGCTTCGGAATGTTTCTTCCTGCTGTAGGTTCTGTCACTTGCTTGTCCACAGACGAGGACCCTGGGAAGCCCAGGTCACCTGGAGATGAAGCAGCAGAAGAGGGTCAAACCCAGGCCTTCCCAAGCCCAGTCCATGCTGGAGCCCAGGGCTGGCAGTCCCCTCGCTTCTCACCTGTCGGGACACCTTTTCTGCCAAGATCAGGGCACTTCTTAGTAAACCCAGAGCACAAGTCATCCCGTGGATAAATGGCCTCATCCCTGTGTGTGTCTGACCAAAGGGCAGGACTGTGGGAACTTCACTTCTGCTCTTTGGGGGACGGGAGCTCAGTGGTCACTGCCGCCTGCAGCTGTGCCCAACCTTCACGGCCAAAGGCGTGGCCCTCACCCTGTGTGAGGGAGAGACCATCCCTCACCCTCTCATCTCTTGAACATCCTGAGTGCAGACCTTACCCGAGGTCACTCACCCTCCATGTGCAATGTGTCCTCTTAACGGTGACTGAGCACCGCGGCCAAGGGACCACCTGAAGCCCTAGGGCTGACTCGGGCCGGGCCGCTCCTGTCCTGGGATCCGGCTTTTTCTCCCGAGTGTCTATCTGAAGAGAAAGGAGTGCATCTAAAAGTCTCTGAGGTTTCCTTCCGGCTCTAAAATCCAAGGTTCTTTCTTCTTTCTGAACTTTGGAGAAGAGTCTGTTCCCATCTCTTCCCCGCAAAGACGCTCACTCTTCTGTGTCTCCCCCGAATGATCTCACAGTGTCGGTCAGCTCTCGGCTCTCCGAGCAGCCGGGGCTCTGCGCAGTTACCAGGGGTCTCCTCCGGGACCCTCTGCACATGGTCACTCCAGGCCTGTGAGCGTCTCTGCCCGGAGTTGGGCTGCAGGCGGCTTTGGGGTTTTGTTTTTTGTTTTTCGTTTTTGGCCAAGCCTTCAGGAGAGAAGGAAAAGAAATAACGTTTTTCTGCCTTTCTCATCTACTGTCTGGGATGGTGAGCTGAGGGAAGGCCCCCTCCCCTGCCTGCAGCTCTGTGTGGGAGTTTCATGCACTTATTCATTTATATTCATTCCCAGCAGCCCCAAGAGTGGGTACTGACGCTCCCCTTTACCAAGAAGGAAGAGGAAACTCAAAGCGGTGAAGAGGTGAAAGCGGTGCCAGGCGACCTGTGAGGGCACACCTGCAGCCAGGGCCCCGCCGTACCCCAGTGGCACAGAGGGACCAATGAGCATACCTGGCGCTCTCTCCTCTGCAGAAGTGGGCTTCACAGCCAGGCACTTGTGCCCTGGGGCTCTCAAGGGTGACCTGGGGGCACGTCCACAGGGATGGCTTTAATTCCAGACCCTCGAATTCCACCTGACTCACTAGAATCCGACAGTCTGAGAATCCATCTGTCATCTGCCAGCTCTTCCCCAGCTTCCCCACCGTCACGGAAGAAAGGCTGCTCCTGAGTCCTGGACTCACACACGTGCAGGCATTTAACAAGGAACCATTCGCGAATGCTGGGCTCCTGAGGGGTCTCCCAAGAGGGCAGGAGGGCAGGTCCAAGAGCTTCAGGAGGAAATAGTGCTGCAGCCTGTGCTCCTTAGTTCATCCAGACCAAAACTCACATCTTCATCCATCCATCCACCCGTCCATCTCCTAGAATAAAATTTAGAGATGGAAAGGTCATCATGGGGGCCCTGGCTAGTGCTTTTGTTGGATTTATGGTGACCTCTGTTGGAAGGTTGATCTGATCTGCAGATCGTTTTGATAATGAAGCCTGATTGGCCACTTAGTTTACACAGTAGATTTTTTTCATAAATTAAACGCTCAGTCCAAGGCTTTGATGAAAATAGACTGAAAGCACTCTGCAACATACAATTTTCTAGAAATATATACATTTTTGTCAACTAAAGTCACAGTAAAAACCATCAGATGGCAACTTCAGGACTTGTGAGGGAGAGGTGTGTCTTTTCTTAAATTCTTTAATTCAACAAGTATCGAAGCCCACTGCACTAGACCACATACAGTATTTTGTCTTTTCTTTTAACTGTTTGTCGACTCACATGGACCGGGTCAGCAGGACAGAACCAGTTTGTGCTACTTTCCGGTTGGAGCAGAGATGAGCCTGCAGACACCCCGGTGCTGTCGGGCTGCTCAGACAACACAGCATTTAACATTTTTCTTTGGCCCCTGTTTGGCGAGTCTCGCTATAGGTCAGGTATCTTATATAGTTAGCTTATTTCTTACAGCCACTGTGACAGATAGGGACCTTTTTAGATGGAGGTATTTGAGGTTTCTAGGAGTTAAGGAAAGTACTCATCACAGGGCTCTTAAGTAGCAAGATATGGATTCAGATTCCAGGTCTGTCATGTTTCCAAACCCAGCGCTAAACCTCAGACTTCTAAAACCTCCCATCAAGGCAGTTCAGAAATGCCGCCAGCTCCATGCTCTGTGACCACCTAGAGGGGTGGGGTAGGGAGGGTGGGAGGGAGACGCAAGAGGGAGGAGATGTGGGGATATATGTGTACATACAGCTGATTCCCTTTGTTGTACAGCAGAAACTAACACAACATTGTAAAGCAATTATAATCCAGTAAAGATGTTAAAAAAAAAAAAAATGAAAAGAAAAGCAATGCCGCCAGACTTCAGGAAATCTCCCAGTACCGTGATCTCTGTCCCCTGCTTAGACGTTGGTTTTCCACAAAAGTTAAACAGAACATAATAATTGTTGGAAACTCTTTCATGAAAATTCAAACCAGTGAAATGGGCTCCCAAGATTTCACCTATATTCCAGAAAGACCGCATTCTTGTCTCATAATTTTATCAAAATTCTTCTAAGTTTCCATTTGCTGGAATCTAGCCTCAAGACAAAGATGCTGACATGACTGTGGATTTTATATGCTTCACTGTATATTAGGTACCGCTGATGGAGTGCTCCTGACAAGCAAATTAAGGTGATTTAATTGGAAATTCGAGGCGTGCTATTCTTTCCCACCATTCTCTGGGTTTTATAATAGGGTAGTGATCTTCAAACCGCCAACCCTGAAATGGATTGTTTTGGTCCCAATTCCACTCACTTCTCAAGGGAAACATGAAATCTCGGTGTTGGAATCAGGCAGTTGCGGAGCACATTTTTCACCCTTCTTATCATGATTATCCAAAATCAAATCTCTTGATCAAATAGCTCTGGGGATGCACAGGGGGTAGTTCCCCAGGAAGAGCTACCCCAGCCTCACATACAGACTCTGGCAGGAGTTACCTTCGTGACACGCAGTCAGGTCTGCTCTTTGACACTTTCAGTGCCATATGCAAGTAAGAATTAGACATTTTATTTAATATGTGAGAGAAGACTGCTCCTATATTAACCGATGCGTTTCCTTTGCACAATGTATTCTTACACCACAGAGAGGATCAGAGCCATTGCCTAAGGGGCCTTGTGGAGACGTGCCCCCTCTCTCAGCAAGCGCCCGCACGGCAGAACATTAGAACCTGTAACAGTGGCTTCAAAAAGAGCCTGAATCCAAACAAAGATCGGGAAATCTTAAAAGGCAGCTGCACCTCAGGGCCCGAGAACAGAGGAAGAACTTCTGTGCTTCTTAGAAAAATGTGATAACCCTCTCTTCACAAGGCTGGTCTTCAACAGAAACTGCAAAACACACCCGGAAAAAGAGAAAGTTTTAAATTGTTCAAATCTAAAAAGCTGAAGAAATATGACATGAAGAGCTTGTCCAGAAATCTTAACAGAAATTCACTTGGAAAACCTGACGACCCTCACAGCCCAAGGATTCAGTTAACACAAGAGATGTTCTCTGTGCGGTTGGAAGACTGACAATTTAGAGGAATGTGTGGCGAATCCTTGTTAAAAGATAAACTGACTCATGATTTAGTTGTCTTACAAGTCAGGGTTTTTATGCACTTATCTTAATTATTTTTATGCGTTCTTATCGTGAGCTGTACCTGAACTTCAACTACGGAAGAATAATTGCGTTGGCCACAGCCTTGATGGAGGCCTCCCGTGTACAGCCTTGATGGAGACCCTCCCGCGTGCCGGGATTTTATATACCCTAACTCCGTCAATCCTATCCCCTGATTGTGAGAGATTGCCATGAAGACCTGGTCACATATAAAAAGTGGGGGAATAGCAGCCTACACCTGAGAAAGGGTGAACCTCGTTTCACTCCTGGCAGTATTTTTTATTATATCCTTGACCTGGCTTCGGGGTGCATTTGATAAAAAGGAAGACTTTGTTGTTGATGTTCTGGACCCTGTAAGACTCTGGCAGAGAAGCACCTTGAGGACCTAAGAGGCTGATCAGGGGTCATGGACGAGAGAGCCATGACTCTGGTTAAGGTCCCCCCCGGTCCCCCTGGGTGACGGTGGGAGCACAGCAGGGGGAGGAGGGAAGACTCGGGCAGGTGCTCAAGACCAGCTCGTCCGTGAGCCTCGCTTCCCACCTAAGACAGATCCAGGGGGAGAAACGATTCAGAAGGAAGGATTATTAAAGGGGAAATTAAATCGAACACAATGGCATGTTCCTCCTGACTACTTTTATGAGGAAACATAATGCCGTGGAAGAAATGTGATTCTTTGCAGGAAGATGCTTTACTCTTGCGAATCTTTTTTTTTTTTTTTCCATTTCACTGAAAACAGCAGCTAAGACTCAGACCCCCAGTCTCTCTTTGCTTTGTCTTCTCGAGTCCTGGGAGGGGAGGAACCCTCCTTGGAGGGTCTGCAGCATTCCAGGTTGTCTGGGGCCTTCCGTCCCAGGCGGACTGGACCCCTCTCTCTACAGAGCTGGACAGCGGCCCCACAAGCTCCCCCAGGTGCCGTGCAAGTGACAGGTGTGGTCGTCCCGTACCTGCACTTGCCGGGTTTCTGCTCTTGCCCTAAGGATGCTCAACCGTGGGATACCGGTGTCAAACACAAGGAGGATCGGGATCTTTCTGACACTGGCGAGGCCAGGTTGCCAGCAGTCAGCCAAGCGAACTGGCCTCGAAAACGCCCCTTGTAAACCCTAACAATCGCCCCTGCAGCCCAGCCAGGGCCCCAGCTGGCAGTTGCACAGCCCCTCTCCCCCAGGACGCGGCCCAGCCAAGCTTCACACCCTGGCCATTCAGATGGGGGGGCGTGTTTATTAGTTAGCTGTCAATATTCAGAGAGCCTCTGTGACCACCCGCCTGAAGTCTGTCACTGCCGCCTCATCCTCCCACAGGGGATGGCTACCTCAGCACCCACCGAGTCGGGTTTTTGGTTACTACCCAAAATCTAGGCTTGGGGAGGGCAGGGACCCTGTTGGCCTCATTTTCAGATATGTCAGCAGGCTCCTTCCCAGAGTGATGGGGGAGAAAGAGCGAGGGAGAGGGACAGAGAATAAACAGAGGAGACAATTCATGGGCTGCACCGGGTAAATCCACGTCCAGGACAAAGATGGTTTCGGCTGGAGTCGGAGGGTCACACCCTGAGGCTCTGGTTAATCGTCCCAGGGAGATGGAGCCTTTCAGTTTGGGGGGCCTGTGTCCCCCCCAGTTGATTTTTTCTGTTTTTAGGTGTCTTAATTGTAAGGAGGATGGCAGTGGGGATAGAAGACACACAAACTGTGACTGTATGGTTTAATTCAACAGTACACTCTCCCAGCAAATTCGGTTCCAAATCTAGAAAGAACGACACCTCCAGGTTCCACCTGTAGTGTTTCCAGGTGCCGTGTCTCTAACCCCCTCCCCTCCGCCCTTACAGGCATAGAGAATGATGAGGAGATCAAGCAGCTGGATGAGGAAATCAAGGAGCTGAATGAATCCAACTCCCAGATGGAAGCCGACATGATCAAGCTCAGAACTCAGGTAACAGTTTCTGAGGCCCTCAATCGAGCCGTCACCTGCGCTGATGCCGGGGAGACGAGGGGCGCCGCCATTGCCTGTTTCTTTGCCCAGTTTTCCCTTTACTTATTCACCTGTTTTCTCAGTCTTCTGCTGAGATCATTTCTTGCTGTGACAGAGGGGCCGCCGGCCACTAGTTTTCCCTCTTGTGTTGGTATTTTTAATGACACGTGGTTATGGTAGACGGTCCCAAGGAGTGCTGTTCCTGCAGCGGGTGAGCTCGTTCCCCCCGGGATGCAAAGGCCCTAAGGTTATCACTCGGTAAACAGGAACAGGGAGCTTGTTCCTTGGGTTCCCGGGGGCCGCTGCTATCCGTGGCCTCACGAGCCTGCTGGGAGGGGAGGGGTGGAGCCTTTATTGAGCACCTACTAGATGCCCCATCCTAGGGGCTTTGGTCCTATAGCCCAGGTGCCCACAGCGGTCCACATGGTAAGTGTCCACAACTCCCGCTGCACCTGAGATCTGGAGCGGCTCAGCCAGGGCCGTGGGCCCAGCGCACCCAGTTTGGCTCTCCAAAGGCCTTCCCCGCCCCGGCTCCGGAGGCTCTGGGAATGGGGAAGCACTGCAGCCACTCACAGGCGAGGCCAGGGATTCCTGTCCTGTTCGAACCCACGCCCTCTGTGGCCTGGACCTGTCCCGCCCCAGCCATCCCCTTGGGGCATCACAGCCTTCGTGGGATTTTTGCCCATGGGCTTAGGGGGCAGGGACAGGTCCCTGCTGGTCCCCATCCCTGCGGGCACAGCCTCTCCAGGTAGGGGAGCCCTCCAGCTATGCCCCCACCAGGGTCACCACAGGAACTCCAGGGCTACCCTTTCGTGCCCTCGGGCGAATGTGAGGCTGAGGTTCTCTGCCTGGCCGTCTGTCCACTTGTTTGGACACCAGCCCACCTGCTGACCACAGCCCCACCTCCGGCCGTGCTGCAGCCCAAGGCGTGCCTGAGACAGGCAAGGGTTTTCCTTACCTTTAATCCAAAACCACAGCGGGAGGGGTGGAGGCCCTGCCGCTGGGCTTTCTGGTACCCCTCACCTCCAGCCAGGTCAGCGATACCGGGAGGGAGAGGACCGTGCTGCTGCGTTTTGTCCAGTGACTGGAGGTGAAGACAGAGCTCTCCAGGCCGCACACGCCGGCCACACAGGGCACGTGCATGGCCCCCAAAAGCCCTGTAGCACGGCCGCTGGGATAGTTAGGGAGCGACGGTCACCGCGCCTGAGAGCCCCGGAGCCCAGGCCCCAGCGGTCAGAGCCCCACTCTTACCTGTGTTACCTGAGGGCTCCAGTGAGCCTTCAGTGTAAAAATAGATTCTGATTCTGCTGCTTCAAAGGCACTGAATGGTCAGTCTGACCCACACCTCTCTCATTTTACAACTGCAGAAACTGAGGGAGACCAGGGTCCTCGCAGGGTCCCAGGTCCAGAGCCTGGACAGAGTTCACGGTCTCTCCATCGAAAATGCTCAGAACTGGGGACTTCCCTGGTGGCCCAGTAGTTAGGACTCTGCACTTCCACTGCAGGGGGCAGGGGTTCGATCCCTGGCTGGGGAACTAAGATCCCACAAGGCGCACAGCATGGCCAAAACAATAAAAAATAAAACAAAATGCTCAGAACAGTATGAAGAATTATATATTTTTTTCATATCATCAAATCAGTGATTGCTAAGCTCTATGTTTGTCTCTTATAAATCGTATCTTTATCCTGAGCCAGGTCTAGATTTCGTATAAACACACACACGCCATCCTAGCGGCCTCCTCCCTGCACTGCCGGAAACGAGATGCCCCACAAACACTTAGTCGGAGGACATGCTGCCAACAGCAGGGAGGGGGGGAAGCTCCCCATCCCCGGGGCGGAGGGCCGTGAGCCAAGGCCCGGGGCACAGAACCAGCTGCGTGCCCAGCCCTCCCCCTGGCTATGAGCAGGGAAACCCTACCTGAGACATCAGAGTTTAGAGTTTATGAAGCAGAGATTCAGGTGATTCGGGGCAGCCAGTGGTTACAGTGTGAGGGCGCTAAGGCTGTGAGCTTGGTGCACGTCTGGCAATTCTGTCTTGTTTCTGTGCATCCCCTATGATGCTGGTCTGCGACTGCCAAGCTACACAGGTGCAGGGGACCCACAGAGCCTGGCACACACTCTGTGGTTGCCGGGAGCCCCTGCACCCGTGTAACCAGCCTTGACTACAGCATCCAAGCCGCCTATTCGCTTCCACGACTGTGTCCCTGCAACCCATGCAGATGGGGGCAGCTCTCCTGCAGGGCCGTGTAGTAAGTGCTGGTTGTCTGGTGGCAGGTGGAGGCCAGAAGGCGCCACGGCAACTGTTAAATTCTCTCTGGAGTATTAGAGGAAGGAAGAGCTGCCCAGGAAGCCACGGTCAACCTTTATCCGACAGAGGGATGCAGAGATGTCATACCTGCCGGTAGAGACACCTGCCTCGACCCTAAGGGGAGGGCAGTGACGTGCCTCACAAATAAATCAATATTTCAAGACTTATCTGTGCAGAATTAAGTTCAGGCTAAAAAGAAGGCGTATGAGCCCCCGCACTGCATAAGATACTAATCCAAATAAATAATCCCATCACTCCAGCGGAAAGGCCAGGGTGGGACAAGGACATGGTCGTCATGTGATCCTGTATGCACAATGACAAGCAGAACTTTCTAAAAAATTGAGTGAACGTCGACACAGCCCAGGAACCTAGCCCACCCTAATGCATGAATCCCTTTTCAGAAAGACAAGCCCTTAGAGTCCAGTTGCCACGTGCTCAAGTGTGATGACTCAATGCACACAAGACGATGACCCTGAAAATGACCTGTCATTCACGTGGGAGCCTCTTGATTTAAGCAGAGAGGTTCTCCCTCTGCCTCGGGAGCTGGGGCCTCTCCCCGTGGGAGCGGGCGCGTGCTCCCCAGGCCGGCTTGTGTTACATGTCCCACGCGTCTGTGCGTTTCAGATCACCACCATGGAGAGCAGCCTGAAGACCATCGAGGAGGAGAACAAAGTGATTGAGCAGCAGAATGAGTCCCTCCTCCACGAGCTCGCCAACCTGAGCCAGTCCCTGATCCACAGCCTCGCCAACATCCAGCTCCCGCACATGGTAAGTGACTGACCGCCCAGAGCAGGCCACCGGAGGCCTCCTGCGGTGCGCATCCCAGAGTAGATGCCTTTTTCTTTCCTATTTTCACCGTTCTTCAAACTTTGGATATTTGCGGTTACCTCCCCCAAACCATAACGTTAATTGCTAGAGACTCTGGCGGGGCTGAACCAGTAAATCCCCTAAGATTAAGTCTCTCTGAAAAGGCCTTTTAACTAAGGACAGTGGCATTATGCTATGATACTATTTTATGCTGATGTGAATATCCTATTAAGAAACTAAAAGTTGCATATGAACTACTATTTAATATCTCGTAGGATCCAATCAATGAACAAAATTTTGATGCATACGTGACTACTTTGACGGACATGTATACAAATCAAGATCGTTATCAGAGCCCAGAAAATAAAGCTCTACTGGAAAATATAAAGCAGGCTGTGAGAGGAATTCAGGTCTGAACAGCTGCTGTAGTGATGGAATCTTGCTTAAAAAAAGGATGCCTCTTGTTTTTTGCTGCTGTAATTTACCAGAAAGTGTTATATATTTATTTCTGTTTGAAACAGTGTTATGCTTACAAGACTTCATAATGATTTTATGTCTTGCTTTAAAGATAGTACCTGCAGAATAGTTTTGGAATACATTCACATTTTTGTACGTTTTCATATAAGCTGACATAGTGTGATATGCCATGTAATGTTTATAGCTGCTAATGTATGCACATTTGAGGGTATATATATTTCTGAAGAGGTAAGCCGATCAAAATAAATAGAGTGTAAATTCTTTTTAATGCTTTAGTGATTAAATGTTTTAGTATTTTGGACTGAAATGGACAAAAAACAAAAACAGCTTTGAATGATCATTTGGTGGTCCCGCAGCCACTTTTTAGATGTTATCATTTTGCCTCATGTTGGAGGATTTTACGGAATTTAAGAAAAACATTTCGTGTGCATATTGTTTCATAGCAAGAATTGGTTGCAAAAAACAAATGCTTTATTTTTGAACAATGCTTGGAAATATTATGTGATTTTTTTGTTTGTTTGTTTTAGGAGGATGGTGTATGGTGGGGCAATAAATGAGGTTTTTTGCATTCCAAGGAAATGGCATATGGATTAACTGTAAGAAATGAGATAAGTAATTTATTGTAAGACAGCATCAAGCCATGGAAACTTGGCAGAAGATTCAAAGCAGCTTAAACAGCACTTTTTAAACTAACTCCTGAGCATTACTTACATGGTGTGACTATGGGACCTTCAGTTAAGACAGGGGCCTGTTAGAGGTGGATGACCCGAAGACTTCCTCTTCCATTCTCAGTACCCTTTGGAACAAACTTCTTTTACCTCCCCAAGAGTTCCGTGCCCCTCTGAACTGTCTAACAGAATCTGTGTGTTTTCATTTACGCTCAAAGATCATTTAAGACTATTTATTTCCCCTTCCACCTTAAAAGAATTATTCTTACCGTTGTTGTTTGCTGTTATGATTTCACGTATGGGGGATGAAGGCACATGATTTGTGAGTCCTCGAGTGACTGGGCTGATCTGTCTGCTGGCCTGCGTGGGCCAGCAGCTCCGAGAAGTGCCCTCACCCCACGCTTACTTTGAATAAGCCCGGGTCGTATTCAGAGTCAGGACGCGTGTGCTCCACTGTCCCGTCCCGTCCGCTGGAGACCAGTTGACCATAGAACGTTTGCGTAGCCTTGTTTGATCTGTCATGACCTTCTCTAAGAATGAATGCAATCAGATGTTGAGAGTAACTAAATATACTTCAGCACTTTTTTGCTTTACACTAGATCATCTTAGACTCATTTGCACCCTGGAGATTGATTGTTTTACCCGACGACTGCACTACGTGATGCATAAGACCACTTTCCACGGCTGCACTCTCCCCCGCTCGCTCGTCCCTGGGACGACGTGTGTCGTGTTTTCCGATTGCCGTTGACTTGATTTACATGTAATAGCATTCTTCCTTCCATGTCTTGATGTTATGCAGGAAGTACAAAAGTACTTAAAATTTTGTTATGAAAAAAAAAAGATGGGTTTTGTAAAAATAAAAAAAAATATTTTTAGCAGAACAGGACTTACAGGGTCATTGTCCCCACACGTGCCAGTCGACTATTTGCACTTACCTTGTCCTATATATCCGTACGGAGGTGTGCAATTCCCGTGTCAGTAGCCTCGTGACACTGACCCTGGAGGAATCTGAGGAGGCCTCCCGGCTGACCCGATGATGCTAAGGGAGATTACAGGGACCTCACAGCAAATAACTCTGATACAATACTCAACCTCGGTATATATATATATATGTATAAATCTATGTACATCCCAGCGGCACTTTAGACTGCTCACTGTACAAACGCTTACAGTTTTCCAGGAGGACCTTCATAATCAGCTGGGAGAAGACTACGTCATGACTTGGGCTCTGCAGCCCCTCTCTGGAGAGCCCGCTTTCTGTCGTGTGATTAGTTGTAGCTGCCCTGCTCAGAATTGCCTTTTTGAGAACTGAAGCCAGGTGCTCCGCGTCACCTGCGGCCATATGTCCCATCCAGGGCCCCGGCCTCCTTGCGGGGGGGCCCCCGTTGTTCATATCGGCACATGCATCTCCCCGCCCCGTCGTGTCTGCAGCTTCTTGGCCAATATAGTGATGCTTTTGGTAGAGTAATAGGTAGTATCAGTTTGGGATTCTAATTGTTCTCACCTATGTACAATGGAAAGGGGTTTTAAGCACAAATCTGCTGCTCATCTAACGTTGGTACATAATATCAAATCAAAAGTTATCTGTGACTATTATATAAGGATCACAAAAGTGTCACATATTAGAATGCTGACCTTTCATATGGAATTATTGTGAGTCATCAGAGTTTATTTATTATAACTTATTGTTCATATTCATTTCTAAGTTAATTTAAGTAATCATTTATTAAGACAGAATTTTGTATAAATATTTATCGTGCTCTCTGTGGAACTGAAGTTTGATTTATTTTTGTACTACACGGCATGGGTTTGTTGACACTTTAATTTTGCTATAAATGTGTGGAATCACAAGTTGCGGTGATATTCATTTTTAAATTGTGAACTTTGTACAAATTTTGTCATGCTGGATGTTAACACATCTTACTCTAAATAAAAAAGGTGTTACCACATTTGTAGCACGATGGGTCTCTAACCAGCTGTGCATCTTCACTGGAGTCTGGAAGTGCTTGGTGTCCGGGGCCCCCAGCGGGACCCCCGGGGAACATTTCTCCCCAGTGCTGGATGCTTTTATTGTAACGTTTTTGGAGGTTTAGTTCTCTACTCCGAGGCCCCTGAGAGCAGATGCAAGCAGTTCAGGGGGTGCCTGCATGGAGCTTGTCTGGAAGCCGCTCTGCCACATCTGCCGTCACCCCGCTCTCTCCCCCAAGGTCACGTCACACGCAGGCATCTCCCCAGAACAGGGACATCCTCACTACTACAGTTATCCCCCTAGATATGACATCGTCATTGCGTAACACGCATCCACGTCCCAAAGTTCCCGCTTGAGCCAAGAACGTCCTGTACGGATTTTTACAGATCTGGTGTCACGAGGGCTCACAGGCTGCTTCCAGTTACCACGTTCCCACCCCTGGTCCCTTCACTCCCCTGCCTTCCCGGGTCTGCAGGACACAGAGGTTTGAGAGGTGTCCAGCTGGTCAGCTTTGTGCGATGGTTCAGTTCCAAGGAAGACGCTGCGTCTTTCCCAGCACCTCCCACCTGGGGTTCCTGGGGCCACTCGCCCTGTGATTGGTCCCCTGGGAGCATCATCACCACCGTTCCTTCCACGCTATCAGCAAGGATCGCCCACAGCCCTTGAATTACCCCCCAAATGTGATCCAAAAACGATGAGTTACCCAGCTGCCCATCACCTTCGTTAGTAAAAGTAACCCCTAAAATTCCAGAAACACTCACCTGTGCTAGACACAGTCCCCTAGAGCCCCGCCATACTCTGTTAACTCCACAACAGAGTCCCAGTGGCGTCTTCTGCTGGTTCAAGGCCATCTGAGCCCCTCTTCCTAGCGAGTGTTGCTGGTATTTTATACCTAACAGCTTGGTCAGCTGCATCCGGGCTGACGGAGGGGGAGGGCGGAGGGATGCTTTTAGGACCCTGCCACCTCTGTCTCTCCATACCTTGGGGCGCACCTCGGTGAAAAGCCCCGCCTTCAGGATCAAATGGAGTTAAAGCAGATGGTGGTGCGTCAAGGAGCTGCTGGCAGTGACTGAAATCTTTCAACCTGATTGTCGAAAGCCGTTTTGCCCTTGCCTGAGAGTTGATATAAACATCTTGGAAAGCAGTTTATCAATAATACCAAAGATCTTATAAAATTCAAATTTTTGACCCAGTAATTCCAGAAGTCCCCCTAAAAACACCAAAGCAACTGTAAAAGCATTGAAATAAGTGAAAACAACCCCAAAGTCCTATTTCAGAGGAAGGCTTGAGCAGCTGATGGCAAATGCACCTTACGGAACGCTATGGTGTTCCTAGAAACGCTGGTTATAAAGACTCGTTAACAAGATGCTTATGATAAAGCAAGTGAACAGTACAGAAAACACGCTAAGGAGCAGCTGAGTGGCAGGAGGCTGGGCCAGGTCGACTTGTGTTAGTGACTGAGAGACCCACAGTTCTCGTGGCCCAGCCCGCCCCCAAGCCTGTGGAAGGGGCGTCTGTCCAGTTCTGTCCTCGGTCTCCTCCCGGAAGCCCCATCACCAGGAAGGAAAGTGATGCCCCTCTTCCTCGGGAGATAGCCTCTCCAGGAGCAGGAGAAGCCCTTACTGATGGCCAGAGCATCTCAGCTCCCCGAAGGCCTAAGTCCCTGCACCGTTCATCTGGGGCCATTTCTGCTGCGGGAGACCTGGGTGCGCTCAGGGCTCCCATGAGTAGAGCTCTCCCTCCACAGCCTGAGCTCCAGTCCGTGTGGACTCCTCAGCAATGCAGAGCAAAGCAGGAGAGCCTTGGGCCTTAAGCAATTTAAAATATACATCAAGAAAAACAAACTTTATTCATTGTCTTTTTTCTT
The DNA here is from genome assembly GCF_964165515.1 of Mesoplodon bidens. NCBI lineage: Eukaryota > Metazoa > Chordata > Mammalia > Artiodactyla > Ziphiidae > Mesoplodon > Mesoplodon bidens. Next base: position 88,045,048 of record NC_138170.1, read on the forward strand.
TTGCATTCACACAGCCTTAGATCTAGAAGTTTATTCGCAAAAACCATCATACAGATTCTCTCCGTGTGATCAGATTATGAGCCTTGTTCATTTCCTGCTTTATAGGGTTCATTTTTCCCCAGTTTTCTTGAGGTGTAAAATCGACATAATCAAATCTAAGCATCATCTTCGTGGAGGGTCATGTGAGCCCTTATAAAATCAAGAAAAACTGCTTTCTTTAAGGAATTCTCTAGGTGATGCTGCGAGAATGCTGCTTTTTATGGTTGAGCAGGTATTGCTCCCGATGGGGAGGTCTGGTTGACGCCTAATGCAGATACACAATGCACAGTCAGGGGAAAGAGGTGGCCAAAAGGTAGAGAACATTTTTTAGGTTTAAATTTTTCTTGTCTTGCCATAAAATATGAGTTTTATTCCACATTAATATTCACAGCTCCCTTGGAGCTGTATCTGCCAGTACTGACCCCAGAGCACCTCCCTGAAAGCTTCTTTTTTTTTTTTTTTTTTTTTTTTTTTTTTTTTTTTATTTTTTTTTTTTTTGAAAGCTTCTTTTTTGACTCACCTTGCTTTCCATCTGGTTCAACGTTGCTGTGACCGGACTGGTTGATTACACTAGAAGCAGCCAGACCTCCAGCTTCCTCGTTCCCATCCTGAGGGTTAGAAGAGCTGGAAGGCTCTGCAGTTCACTTGCTTGGTGAATTACATCTTATCATTTGCTGTATTGCCAAAAATATTTCCCGGAGCCCAATGAAGTGTTGATTCGAAAATATTCCTAAATACTTTAGGCTTATCTGATGCAAAGATTAGCTCATGGTCACATTTTTAAAGTTCTTTTATTCCTGCTGAATAAGGGGAGAATCCCTTTCACTTTCCAGAATGAGAAAGCCTTTCTGGATTTCTGGATTTGAAGTCTGGATATGAATCTTATCTGTCTCATTCTCTGATACATGAAAGGGTTTGGTGTCTTAGCCCCACCTGAAGCTGCCTCTCCTCCAATCTCTGGTCCTTCCTCTGGCTGCTGTCCTCCATGTGTTACCAAAGTGATTTGTATGGACCCTGCTCAGGCCCCAGCCAGGCTCCCTGCCTTAGCAGGAGAGGGTTCTTTTTCCCTTCAGGGTGGAGCAGGCAAAACCAAAGTTGAGATCAACACAGCACAAGCTTTATATGGAGAAGACGAACTAAATTCACAGATAAGCTTCTTGCCCACCTGGCCAGAGAGATTTACTTTAACCAATAAAGACAAAGGGAAGCGGGGTGAGGCTGATGATGGGGAGGTGTATGCATTAGCCTACCGGGGGAAGAGGTGGGGTTCCCCCCCAACCAAGGGAGCGGGGTGCCATCCCCTTTTTATCCTTTTCTGGTCCTTTCTGTCTGATCATGTCCCACCCTGTAGGTGTGTCATTTATATGCGAATGTAGTAAAATCAGTGTATAAGGAGACTGGGGCTCTGTTGGAGGTCAGACTCCTCTCCATCTGGGCCCTTGTTCTGAGACAGGAAGGGGGCAGGGCACAACCTTTAAAAGAATGACAGCCACTGAGGACACGACATGAACTGATTAGAGCCAACTAGGTCCAAGAGGTGGATCTTGAGCCTCAGTATACGCTCATTGCAACATATCAGCTAAATGACACACCCATAGGTGCCATGACAGTCTGAGACTGACCATAAAAGGCCAAAAAGTGGGCGGTGGCCCAGTTCCTGGAAATCTCTGCACCTTCTCCAAAATAGTTGGAATAATCCTCCCACTCATTAGCCTATGAAACTACCCGGCCCATAAAAACTAACCACCCCATATTTGGGGGCCTCTTGCTTTCTGAGATGGACCACAGTCTGTCTGTGTTTCTCCCAGGGCCGCTCTCACTTTCTGAGCTGGACTGCATTCTATCCATGGAATGTGTATCTCTCTAAGTAAACCTGCTTTCACTTTACTATGGCCGCTCTTGAATTCTTTCCTGCACAAAGCCAAGGACCCTCACCTGGCGGCCGTGCCCAGGAGACCCAGGACGTGACCTGGAACGTGACCATCCTCTCACACCCCACTCTTTTCTGCAGCAGTTCCATCTGCTTTTTTTTTCCTCTCTCTCATTTGTTTGTAGCTTCCTTTCTTGTCTCTGGACCCTTTAACTTAAAGGTTTACGTTCACCCCATGTAAAGGCGGGGGTTGACAGGCTTTGAGCAAAGGTCTGGAGCATCTCCAGAAGCACAGCCTTTGTTCTCAGCATCTCACCTCCCTGGTACAAAACTATGTTCGTGGGGTTGTGAATGAAAAACGTTGCTGCCGTATCAGTAAACCAAGGACTCTGCAGCCATCCTGCCACTGAGACTGCCCCGAAGGTGAGGACTGAGAGAGGACTCAGGATGGAGGCAAAACGGGCTGCAGCCACCCTCGCGGTGGCCCCTGCGGGGACTCAGGATGGGAAGGCACAGGACCCTGGCCCCGGGTGGCTGAGGTGCAGATCAAAGGGACGATTGCAATGAGCCTGGACTCTTACATCTTCCCATACATAGAAAAGCCCTAAATTCCTTAACCTGAGATGTCTGGGCTTCTTTAATTAACAGTAATCTTTCGGTGTTCCGACTGCCTGGCCTTTGTGGCAAAAACCCCTGTAGATCCTGGCTCCCCCCGACCTCTTGTGAGCGGTCCCTCAGAGCATCTGAGAGGCTGTGTCCTCGGCTTAAGTCCTCAGCAAGTCCACCCAATAAACCATAATTCCTAGCCTGTTTGTCTCCATCCTGAGTTCCCTCAAGGCTCACCATAAGGGCATAGGGGTAGCTTTAGTGGCTGGATGGCTGTAGCATCCTTTGTTCACTAATATGGCAGTGATATTTTTCACTGACAAGGGAAATCTCCATTTGTAAGGGGGTTTCCTCTCTGAGCCTGGGGAGAAGGATCATCCCAAATCACCAGAGACCCTCATCCACGGGGAAGTCCTGACTTAAATCTGCATGACAGCCTTATCTGTTTGCCGTTCTGGGTCCCCTTCCCATAACTGGCCTCCACATGCTTCTTCCTCAGATTTAGGTGAAGATGGTAATTAAACCTGAGTTCTAAACCACCTCTTTGAGATGCTCACTTCCCTGGGTGTCACCCCTGAGTACAGTAGGCACACCCTTGGATAAACTTTTGATTTTTTTTTCTCTTGTTCATTAGTCTTTTATTACAAGGCCCCCAGCCAAGAACACAGGAGTGAAACCGAGCAGGACCCTGTGTGGCCCTGCCAGGTACAAAAGCCTCTCCGAGTCCCCCAGTTCTTCGTAGTGTAACAGGGAAGAACAAAATCTGACTCCATGTTGGATCTGTTTCTTTGACTTTAACCGTTGCTTCTCCTTGCTTTTGTTATTATAATCATACATAATGACCTCCCTTGGGGAACCCTGACCCTCTGCCTGAATGTTAAACTAAAGTGCCTTTGTTCAGCTCACAGGGAAACACCCTGACCCTGCCCACCTGTGAATGGCTGCAGAAAAGAAGCAATTAATACATCCCCTCCCTGATGCTGGCCAAGCCAGAAGATATTTTACAAGACTTTACATTCTCACCTCCTCCCCCTCTCTGTTCTATCAAAGAAACTGGCATCCAGTCCCCGATAAGATAGTACTCTAGGACATTAATCTGCCATCTTCTCGGATGCCCAGCTTTCTGAATAAAGTCACTATTCCTTGCCTCAACACCTCATCTCCTGATTTATTGGCCTGTTGTGTGGCCAGCAGAGTGAGCTTGGACTCGGTAACAATAGGAAAAAGGCTTCAGCCTCCCAGACCTTCCCTTTGTTCCAAAGGGTAGATTCCAACAGTTACTAATCCAGGAAGGGAGGGGCACCCGAAGGGCAGTCAGCAAACGACAGTGCAGCCTTGGGGCAGGGTCCTGGCTCCTCCACAGGGAAGACACATAACAGTACCTTTGAGTTCTTCTGCAGGAACCAAGGCCTCCACCCAGGTGGAGGAAGGTAACTTCAGGCTTAGCTCAAGATTCCTGGAGCCCCACCTGCTACCTCACCACCAGCCAGTCAGAAGAAAGTCACACATCCTGCAGTCCTCACCCCAAATTCTGCCTATAAAAACGCTTTCCCGAAAACCATTGGGGAGTTTGGGGTTTTTGAGCACAAGCCACCCGTTCCCCTTGCATGGTCCTGCAATAAACCTTTTTCTCTGCTCCAAACTCCGACGTTTCAGTTCGTTTGGCCTCACTGTGTGTCAGGCACACGAACCTGCAACAGAAGGGCAGAGGGAGAATTGTCCTAAGAACAGGCCCTGTCTGGGACCCTGAAATAATCAGGGGCAGCAGCAGTCTGAAGGGGAGCCTAGGAAAGCGACATCTAAAGCGAAGCCAGAGAAAGTCTGCTCCAACCCTGGTTCTTCGCAGCAGACGATGACCCTGCTGAGCCCTGTTAAGATTTTTCTCAAAAAGACCTGAAGGCCAACTGATAGGCTGGCTTCCAGCCCCACTCAGGGCTCTTCGCGTGCCTGGGCCTGGGCCCCCTCGGCACCAGCTCTCCAGCGGGAGCTCTCCGTCCACTCCTCCCCATGCAGCCACACTGGCATTCCTTCTGGAACATTCCTCAGGTGTCCAGCAGGGTGGAGTATGATGCTTTCCACCCAGAGACAGGGCTTCCACTCAGTGTAGGTGATGGGGTGGAGGCTGCACTTGCCCCCCTGGGTGTGCCAGTGACGCTGGGCAGAGCCCTCTGGAGTCTGTACTGTGACAGCTCCAGGGTCAGGGGAACACGAGGTAGAACCAGAGGCATAATTCTCCCTGTGGAAGACAACGGCTTCCCGTCTCCCTTTTCTTTCAGAAATCTTTCTCGGGCCTTTTCAAATGTGTGTACATCTTCCTAATGGCTAAAGTAAGCCTCTGCCCTCCTGGCAGTTTCCCCAGGACATGAGAGCATCTCTCTGACTGTGACCCTCTGGACCCAGGCCTGCTGTCCAGACCCCTGGGAGGAGATGGGCCTATGGTCTCCAGACTCCAGACTGCAGTGGGCTGTACGCAGTCAGCCACACAGAGCTGAGGTTTCCTCGGCTTTGTGGCCTCTGAGCAGGTGGCCTGTTATGGCATCGCATCCTGGCTCAAAGCCGGGGTGGGAGTAAAACCAGGCCCTCTGCCCTCCTGGCTTTGATGGCCAGTCTGCGAAGTGAACGGACCGCAGGCGGGTTATAGCAGGAGGAGAGGCACAGACGTCGGTTAACTTTTAATATAACGTGAACAGGGCCTCACAGGATAAGCGTGAATGAGACGTGAGGGTTTATGCGCGTCTTCGCTGAGGAGAGGAGAGGATGCAGGCCTCCGAGGGGAGAGCTTTAAGAAAAGATGATCTGGGCTTCCCTGGTGGCGCAGTGGTTGAGAGTCCGCCTGCCGATGCAGGGGACGCGGGTTCGTGCCCCGGTCCGGGAAGATCCCACGTGCCGCGGAGCGGCTGGGCCCACGAGCCATGGTTGCTGAGCCTGTGCGTCTGGAGCCTGTGCTCCGCAACGGGAGAGGCCACAACAGTGAGAGGCCCGTGTACCGAAAAAAAAATTTAGAAAAAAAAAGAAAAGATGATCTTAGGAGTTGGGATGGGGGTGATGGTTTGTGACGATTCGTCTGGGTGTGGGGTTGCTGCCCCGTCTCCAGTCCCGTGACAGGAGTCATCCTGGGCGGTGAAACCCTCGGGGTGGGGACCCAAGATACTGTAGCTCCTGTTGGAGGACATGCCTAAGCAGGTGAAGGCGGGCAGACCGTGACACCCCAAAATGCACTGCCTTGGCATGTGGGTTATTTTGGGCTGAAGGCAGCCAGGACCCAGCAGGTTCATCTGCAGCCGACCTCGGCCCACTTCTGAGCACCCCTGCCTCAGCCCTGGGCAGTGGGGATGTGCCGCCAGGCGGGGTGCTCACCTGGGCCTGGTGACGGCGGGGCTGTGGTGGGCGGGGTCCCGCAGGGTGCCGGGACCCACAGAGGCATCCTGCGGCCTGCTCAGGGCCAAGCCCCAGCCCTACTGGATGGTGCCTCCGTCCACTTCAGCTCCCAAAGGGGTGTGAGCTCACTGGCGGCTGTGCCGATTTCGGTCTAAAACAGCTCTAAGTGGGTGTATTTAGTCATCTGCCTTCTTTTCAAAATTTAAATGTAAAAAAATAGGCTCCAGATGACCTAATGGGAAACAGTATAACTCGCTGATCAAAGCTTCAAGATAAAAGGGGTGCAGGAAAGGGTGCCGTGTGGGGTTACAACTAAACACGGGGGCGTTTGTCAACAGGAATGGCTTTAACTTGGGAAAAGCTGATCTTACACCCATTTGGCTGAGAAGTTGTCTCCGAGTTCATGACGATAAAATGAAATCATGTCCTCACGGCTGTGCTTTCATCCCCGGGATGGAGGTTTCAGACTGTCGTGAAAGGAGGAACGGGGACCCCGCATTCCCGACGCCCTTATCTGGAGGTAGGGCACAGGGCACGAGTGTGCGGGCTACTGCGTCTGCCTGTGGTCCTCACACCAGCTCTGCGTTCTAGAGTTTCAAGTTAATCTGGCTGAATAAAGGTCCGGGCCCTTCCCTTCCGCCAGCCAGGAGCAGCCTAGGTGAGCAGGACCCCAGGCCACAGTGTCAGGGCTCATCACCACCCGGCCTCTGTCCCCCTGAACCCAAGTCCCGCCCTGGAGCTCGGGATGTGACCTTCTCTGGAAATGTGGCTGCTGCAGACGTAGCCAGAGTCAGGAGGACGGCATTACGGTGGCCCTAAGCCAGCACGTCCTCATAAGGAGAGGGAAACACCGGGTGAGGACAACTGCGGGGCAAGGTCTTGTGGCGACGGGGCCGGGGCCGGGCTGGCAGTTGGCAGCCCTCCTGGCAACACCAGAAGCCGGAGGGAGGCTGGGACGGGTGCTCCCTCCGAGCCTCCAGAAGGAACCTTGACCTTGGACTTCTGGCCTCCGGAACTGTGGGAGAACAGGTTTCTGCTGGTCAGCGGCAACCAAGTGTGATGCTTTGTGGCAGCAGGCCCCAAAAAGGGCTCTTGGAGTTACACCCAGGTCAGCTGGGGGCCCTGCTCCCCTGGGTTGCCAGCGAGTGGGCGGGCTCAGGGCAGGGAGATGCAGGCAGAGGCCCTTGGGACTGGGGGGAGGGGAGCTGCCTCAGGCACAGCCAGGTTCTCAGGGGTGACTCACCGTCTGGGAATGGCCCCTAGGCCTCCAGACTGGGGGCCACCCAGAGCCGGAAAGCCTCCCCAGTAAGGAGAACACTCACCCTGGCGTGGCCGACGGCTCCCAGGCAGGCCCCCCACCCCCGACAGCCCTCACTCAGTCCTCAAGAGAGCCTGCGTTTCGAGTAGGGACTGGTCTTCTCCTGTTACAGACAGGAAAGTAAGGCCCAGAGAGGGCGAGAAAGTCGCCTGGAGTCACAGAGCCGGGGGTTGGGGGGGCTGCCTCCCGGCTTCCCTTGTTCCAAACCTCACGTTCTTTTCCTCATAAATCCTCGGAGAGGCAGATGGGGAGACAGACCGGTAGACAGGAGCAACGTCACTCCAGAAGTGGCAGAAAATGCGGACCGTCCTGTCCTTGGGGGACCCCGTGGCGCTACGGAGGAGACGCAGGTGTCTTCTCAGCACAGCCTGGTGCACAAGGGGCTCTCGGGGTGAGGACAGCGACCGAGCAGGGGAGACACTGGCCATCGATCGCCTGAGGCCCAGGAAGCCCTGCAGTCTGAGGGCTGACTTGTGTCTGCAGCTGCGGGCGGCATCACAAGGGGGCAGAGTGCCCGGCACCTCCAGGAGCGCGGCCCCGTAGCCCTCGCAGCCTTAGCAGGTCTCCGGAGAAGGTCGGCAGCCACTGGGGGGTGGGGGGGCATGCAGGGGCCCAGTGACGTCTGGGGGCGTCCCCAACCCCGTCCAGTGCAGTAGGTGAGGCTCGCAGGTCAGTCAGCGTCCTGTCCCCTCCCCTCCCTCCCTCCCTGGATGAGTGACAGGTCCTCGGACATGTTACTCTCTCTGCTGAGCCTCGGTTTTTTCTTTCTTTCTTTCTTTCTTTATTTTTAATCTTTATTGGAGTATAATTGCTTTACAATGGTGTGTTAGTTTCTGCTTTATAACAAAGTGAATGTTATACATATACATCTGTTCCCATATCCCCTCCCTCTTGCGTCTCCCTCCCTCCCACCCTCCCTATCCCACCCCTCTAGGTGGTCACAAAGCACCGAGCTGATCTCCCTGTGCTATGCGGCTGCTTCCCACTAGCTATCTATTTTACGTTTGGTAGTGTATATATGGTTTTTTTTTTTTTTTCATTTGCAAAATGAGGATAGTAACACCTCCTCAGGAATGTCTGGAGGCTCAGGTGTCTGTGCACCGCGGTGTGAGCAGGCCCTGCCTCGGAGCCTGTGTTCAGACACCGGGAGGATGGATCTCCTGTCCCCACGGCTGCCTGGTCCACTGGAGAGCTCAGCGATACTGTCGACAGAAAACAGACGGTCGCCGTAATCTTGGCTCCTTTGTCTGCCCATCTGAACAACTAGAGCTTGTCAACCGGCACAATCACACCTGAAAGGGCTGTTTGCTGTAGGACAGATAACAGGATTGTGGGCAGACAATGAGGTTTGGAGAGTGGTCATCAGAGAGAAATGCGAAGAGTCACCAGGGCCTTGGGCAACAGAAAACTTGAGGGGCTTTGATGTCTGCACGTGATTCCCCAGGAAGGTTGAGTTCCTGGAGGTGTGAGGCCTCCGTGGGCCTCTAGAGGGCAGACGCAGGAGGTGCTGCACAAAAGGTGCGGGAAGCGCACTCAGCTCCATGTAAGAGATTCGTTACTAAACCATGAATTCCTTCAGGCCTGAGCGTCAGTCATCGCCCTGGCCGCTGCTGCCACACCTCCATCCAGAGTCCGGGAGGTGGCTGTGTACCCGACAGACATGTTCAGGGAGACAGCACACGGACGGCTGGAGGGATGGATGGAAGGGTGGTGGGTGGGTGGCTGGGTGGAGAGAGAGGGATGGAGGGATGGAAGGAAAGATGGAAGGAAGGGAGGGAGGGAGGGAGGGAGACAGGAGGGAAGGTGGGAAGGAGGGAAGGAGGGAAGGTGGGAGGAGGGAGGGAGGGAGGGAGGGAGACAGGAGGGAGGGAGGGAGGGAAGGTGGGAAGGAGGAGGGAGGGATAGACAGATTTTAAGGACGTGGCTCACGCACTTGTGGGCACTGGCAGGTCCTACATTGTACAGGCAGGTCAGGAGACTAGAAACCCAGGCAGGAGTGGATGCTGAGGTCTTGCAATAGAACTTCTTCTCCAGGAAGCCTCGGTTTCTACTCTAAAGAACTTAAACTGAGTGGATGAGGCTCACCCACATTATGGAGGAAACTCCTCTTTGTCGAAGTTCACCAGTGTCAATCTCATCCACAAAATACCTTCAGCACAACACCTGGATTAGTGGTTGATCAAATCACGGGGTGTGACAGCCCAGCAGACTGGACACAGAAAATTAGCAGCAGCTCGTGCTGAACTGAAAAGAGAGGCTAAGACTGTGCGCTGCTCAGGACGCCTGCGCCTGGGTTGGCAGAGGTCGAGGTGGTGGGTGAAATTCGATCTTTACCCACTTACACTGGAGAGGTCCAGAGACATTCGGATGGGGGGGGGTGGGCAGGGTCAAAGCAGTGGCGCCTTCTCTGCCTGCTGCAGGGAGGATGGACCTGGTAGACAGGTGGGGGGCGGCGTCTTGGCGGTGGTCCAGGGTGATGGGCAGGGCCAGGACCGTCAGCGGTTATGGGACGGAAGATGGAGGAACAGAAATCGACTGAGCCACAAGGAACAACTGGAATCCACAGGGTTTCTCAACTCCCTACATGTGGTGAGCACCAAACAGGCCACTTCTGGGTTGGAGGGTCTGAGAAAGCAGTTTGGAGGATCACATCAGCGATCCAGAAGAAAACAGACATCTTTCAGGGAAAGTAAGGTTTTGGATTTCTGCATTTAAGTTTGAAATTCTTGTGGGGCAAGCAGGCAGCACTTGTAAAGGAGTGTGGAGCCCTGGGGGGATTTGTGACTGGTTAGCACGGGACCCCTGGCTGGCGTGGTCCGGGTCGCTGGAGGACTGGGAAGGCTTCTCCCTGTGGAAACAGGAATGACAGCTTCCGTGACAAACGTGCAGCGTCTGGAGGGGCCTGAGCCAGACCCCAGCTCAGCTGCCCGCAGAGGCAGACCCTGGGAACCGTGTAGGTACAGGAGTTTACTGACACAGCAGCGGGACAGCGCCCTGTCACCCCAGTCCTGCCGAAGCATGCCTGAGGTAGAACGCCCCTCTGGTCACACGACAGTGTGGAGGTCAGAACAGACCCAGGCTCCTCTCTGACTCTGGGACTTGGTGATCATGTGTCTTTGGACACAGGACAGCCTGGACTTCCTCAACTGTGGCACGCAGAGCCTGGATCCTGGCGAGTGAAGCGTTAGAATGGGGCTGCAGACAGACACAAGAACGTGGGACTGCCTCAACCTCCTTCCCACGGCCCCCTGTGTCTTCTGGTGGCTCCAGGCAAGGCCCCCTTGGGGGAAGCCCGGTGGGGTTCTTCCGGGTGTGGCCACAAAGGAGGAGACTAAAGGACACTGAGAGTCCACCTAGCCAAGCCCTGCGCCCAGGTCTCTACGCAAACGTCTTCTGCGCTCCCAACAGTGGCCTGGGGTCAGCAGTGCCCAGGACCTGGGTGCTTAACAGGCCTCACGGGCTCAGACCCCTGGCTCCGATCCTGCTGCAGCGGGTGTTTGTACATGTCAGACAGACAAGAGAGATACGCGGAGGGGGAGAGGCCGAGAGAGAGAGAGAGAGAGAGAGAGAGAGAGAGAGAGAGAAGAGATAGGAAGGGAGACTGAGAGAGAGACAGAGAGAAAACTCTAGCAAGCGCTTGGAATCGTGACTGCAGCTTGCTAAGCACTGCGAACGTGTGTTATAAAACAACCTCCACCCCTACTGCACACATGTGGAAACGGCGGCTAGGCGAGGCGGAGCAACTTGGCCGAGGCCTCCGGTCGTGGGCGCAGACCTGGGACTGGAACCCGGGGGCCCAACCTGAGCTCCGCACCCGGGGCAGCGCCGCGGCCCGACGCCCGGCAGGAGGTCCTCGCCCCGCCCCGGTCCTTGGGGAGGAGGGGGCGGGCGGGGAGGAGCCGCGCGCATGTGCACAGCTGGCGCCCCCCGCCCCCCGCGCGCAGCTGGGACGTGGGCCGTAGCCGGCGGCGGTGGACACGCCGGGCCCTCGCGGTCGGTCGCAGAGTCCGAGCGTCCCGCGCGCCGTGGGCCATGGCCGTGCGCGCCGCGCGCCCCGCGTGCCCCTGCTTGCTGGCGCTCGTGCTGTGCTCGTGCTGGGGGGCACTGGCCGCGGTCGCCTCCAAGCCGGGCAACGGGTGTCCGAGCCGCTGCCTGTGCTTCCGCACCACGGTGCGCTGCATGCATCTGCTGCTGGAGGCCGTGCCCGCCGTGGCGCCGCAGACCTCCATCCTGTGAGTCCGGCGGGGCGCGGGGGATCTGGGCGCGCGGGGCGGCCGGGGGCCGGAGGGAGGGTCGCGCGGCGGCGCCTTTGTCCTCCGTGGCCGGGCGGGGGGCGGACCTGAGCGCAGCGCGCGCCGCCTCCGGAGCCGCCTTTGTTCGGAGCTCGGCATCCCCGAGGGACGGGAAAGTTGTCGGCAGCCGCCGGGGAGAGCCCCCCGCCCTGCCCGGCCCGGTCCTGCTGGCTCCCCTCCTCCGCTCGCCTTCCTCCCCTCCCGCCCCTGTCCGGCCCCTCTTCTCCCGGGGCCCGGCCTCCCCCTCCCCCCGCTTCCTCTCCTCCCCCTTCCTTTCCCCTCCCCCTCTTCCCCCCCTCCTTCTACTCGGCGGTTCCCGCTCCCCGTTTTCCCCTCCTCCCCGAGCGCGGCACCCCTGTCCCGGCTCTGGGGGGCGGGGAGCGGCCCTCCCTGGCGCACCCTCCGTGACCTCACGTCTCCGCATCTGCCGGGGCGCCGAGAGCCTCCTGCCCGGGTTGTCCCGGGGCCCGTGGGGCGCACGGTTCTCTGGGGCTTTCTCTGCGCCGTGAGCCTGCCTGGCCGAGTTCCGGGAGGCGCCGCGGTGCGGGTCCCCGAGTTGCGGGGCAGCGCGGGCGGCCCGGGGGTGGATACGGTCGGGGTCCCAGCGGTTTTGCTCCCGGGGCACGTCCCCGCCCTCATCTCCAGCCGGGGCGCGCCCAGGTGGTGCCATCGGAGACCCGGCGCTCGGGTTGGCAGGACGCATCGCGCCCTCGCCGGCCGACCCCCGCCCTCCCTCGAGGATCCCGGCCCCGGATGCCGCCGAGTCGCTGCAGGCCTGTTTGGATGCGTCTCTGATTAGAAATTTTCAAAATCTGTAAAAGCAGCCTGCGTTTCAGGCGCTGACTGTATTCGCGTCCTGCAGCTGCCTCTCTGAATGCCAAAAATAGTTTCCACTTCTCTCGGCTGAGCCAGAGTACTTTGGCACCATGAAGAGCCTGCAAAAGTTGTAAAATTTTGAGTGGACTCTTCAGGAAGTGGGCGGTCAGGGTTCGTACTTTTAAAACAAAGTACACGGACAGCCCACTCTCCTAGTGGCCGCCGGCTCTACTGGCAGCTTCCTTGGGGTCCTCGGCCGGCCTCTCCTCGCAGCCTGGAAACCGCTCCTCCAAGAGGGACCGGCACGGGCTTCCTTCCCGTGTGGAGGGCCGGCCAGCCAGCCGAGGCGGGCCCGCAGGAGGGCATCAGGACCGTAACAGGCCAAGTGAGGGTGTCCTGGAGGCACTCATTTAATTCTTCAGCGAGTCAGTGGAAACAACCTGGACCCTGAAGCCACTTTTCACATCTGGCCAAAGTCTGATACTCGTACTGTGCTTTGCCCTCACATCTTAATGGCTTTTTAAAAAGAACAATATTTTAAAATGTGGTTGTTGTAGAACAGAAATGGAGCCACCAGCCTCCTGCGGGTGGTGAGATTCTCCACAGAACCTCATAGGCTTTTGTAAAACAGCTGAGGGTAGGAAGGGAAAGTGACATAATAAATAGGTAACCCTGGCAAGATTTCCAGAAATCCTCCTTTTGACTTATGCTTTCGTGGGGTTTTATAGTTTTCAAAGATGTTTTGAAATGACCCGCGTGGTCTCGTTGATTCTGTGAGGGGGCAGCGTGTGCTAAGCTGACCAGATCCCTCACACAACCAAGCGGATTATCGCCGACACGCACACACACCCAGCTGACAGCCGCGTAGACACAGGCGCAGGCGGAGGAAGCTCCCATCGCCGCCAGCGTGGACCTGGGACAGAACTGAGTCCTGGGGGGAGGGGGTCCAGCTGGGCGCCCGGAGCTGGGGACACAGAGCGGGGCGGTGATGATGAGAGAGAGACCAGCTCGGGGGCACCACGTCGCCGCCTGTGGGCTCTGGGGTCCAGTGTGGCGCGTCCCTGGGGCACTGCTCGTTGGGGTGCTCAGGTCACAAGTTCCACTTGTGCAGAAACGTTCGGTGTGTTCACTTCCAGCGTTTCTCCCCGGTCTCTGCTCCCATGCATCTGCTGCTGTTTTCTATTTTTAAAAAATGATTTGGTGGCAATTGGGGACTTAAGAGATGTGAGGGTAAGCGAGGACCCTGGCCCCAGACTTAACTGGGCCGTCCAGCCATCACTTCATCCCTTTGCTTTCGGGACCCTCCCCTCTCCCACCTCCCCTCGGCGCCCCCAGAAAGACTGAATGGGAATCACTGGGCACATCAGACTTGTCTCCTGCTCGGGGTGTTTCAGGGTGTGTCCCGGTGGGGCCCGAGAGTGGACTGGTTTGCCTCGTGGTTGGGCTTCAGAAATGATGGTCCGAGAGTGTCCTGTGATTCCGGTTTGACCCTGGAAAGTAGAAAGTGGTGCTCTAGCCGCCCTAGGATCTGGAGTCCTCGGGCTCTGGTGCTGCAGCTGGTCCCTTCACCAGCGGGTGTGGTACTCAGTTCAGCTCAGCTTTTGTAGAAACACTTGTTTAGTTTTTTGAGTATTTTACTCTGCTCAGCACTACAGGAGACGTTTGTCACGGTGATGATGAAACAGCTAGCGCTAAACCTAAGCAGTGTGCCGGCCTTACTTGGCCCGCTTCCCGTCCTCCCCTCCGCCGGGACCTCTGGGGACAACACGTTCTACACCTCCTGCCTCATGAGTCCTGGCGAGCCCTCCGCGCCCCACCCCCGACCCCGTCCTTCTCGTCTATGCGGTCGTGGGGTTGCCTCCTTAAAGCTGGCTCCCACCCCATGGTCCAGGCCACTCCAAAGCCGCCGTCCATGTGACAGGAAGCCCTGGCGTTGGAGGGTGCCCGGGGCTGGGGGCTGGTGAGAGCCCCTCCCGTGGGCTCGTGGTCAGCCTGCCAGGCAGCTGTCCCCACATCCCTCGACGTCTGCTGACGCGTGTGTTTGGGCCTGGGCCAGCTTCCGGTTCCCGCCCCTCGGGGTCCTGGGTCCACTGGGATGCTGGGGAGGGAGGCCCTGCAGCCCTGTGATGAGGGCGACTGGCCATCCAGGTGTGCCTGGCCGAGGGGGGCTGCAGGAGGCCAGCCCTGGGCGCCAGCGCCTCTGGTGGTCTGGGCGAGTGACCGCCCGTCTTTGGGGTCATATACCCATACTCGGAGAAGGTCCTGGTGCTCCCTGGGGACTAGCCCCCCGAGGCACAGCGTCTCCCCTTACCAGCCTCCACTGGAGCTCCTGGAAGCTGGCCGACCGGAGGATCCAACTTCCCACCGCTCCCCTGTGCGCCCAGGTGAGGTCTCTGGCCTACAGGTGGCCGGAGGGAGGGAGCGTTCCCGGTCCAGGAGGTGGGCAGGCTGTCAGCTGCACGTTCACGTCCCCTCCCCTGTCTTCCTGGGGTTCAGGGAGTTCCCTCTCCAGCCACCCGTCCTGCGGGGTCGCGTTCAGCCCCCGGGGAGGGCTGACCTCTCCTCCCCTGGGTGAGGCTTCACAAGGTCAGCAAAGCAGCCTCTGGCTGTCGGTCTCTGCAGGACACCCGTGCAGGCCACGACAACAGGCTTTAAGCTGAAGCCTGTGGCTTACCTGAAGCAGATTTCTGCTTTTAGACTCCCTGTTGGGATGAAGTCAAAGTCTTCATTCTCACAGCTCAGAGGGACATTTTTTCAAGTATCTGAATGTTGGTAATTTATTTTTCCAAAATGGTGGTGGCTACTCTGCCGCGTCCCGAGCCCACAGCTTTAAGAACGCCCAGCGTGCTGTGTGCAGAGAGGAGACCTCGGTGACCCGAGGAAGCTTCCAGAGGCCACCTGGGATGCTGTGTGTGACGTCAGCCATCAGGGAGTGGTCCTGGGTCCGTGCTCAGTTTGGACACAGCTTTACATTTGAAAACATGCCTTTGGAAGTTGCATCTGGAAAAACTTCCTTGGAAACTGCAGCCGGGCACCTAGAAAGCTCCCCCTCCTCTGTGTCATTAGCAAGTCAAGGAAATCGTTGTAAAAAGAAAGCACATCGGGCCCTGTGAATCCGGGGGTAGCTCCGGCTTCGTCCAGGGTGTGGACACCGCAGCCTGGACGCGGTCTCCTCCCCTCTGTGCGTCCCCGGCCGCCTCCTCAGTCCTATGACTCAGCTTCCCTGCCTGGTGACGCCCGGCAGCTGTCGTCGGCTTCCCTTCCGATGGCCTAAGTGCAGGAGATGAGTCTCGGTCACAAGCACGAGTTCTGGGAATCGTGTGAACAGACCCACTGTCTGTCCCCAGCACACCCTGGGCGGCGGGCGGTCATGCCCATCAGGCCTGGGCCTGGCGGCTCCTGGAGCTAAGGACAGGACCTGCCCTGCCGGAGGACGCGTGGCCTGGAAGCGGGGGAGGGCTCCTTGCCTGGGGGAAGGCGGGCATTTTATTAGAAGAGGTGGCAGGAGGGCAGGCTGGACAGAGGTGTCCACTGCACCCATGACAGGTGCCACGGTCAGGTGTCAACAGAACAGCGACAGAATCCCAGTCTCTGGATCTGGGCCTGTCATCCGTTTGACGAGTGGGTGAGCGCTGGAAGGTCCGTGCGCCTGTGCTGCTGGTTCCCGCTGGCTGAGTCGGAGGTTCTGTCTTGTTGGCTGGAGATGCCCGCCTCTTTCCTGGGCACTTGCCAACAGGAAGAAGCTGGAGTAGGTGCCGTGGTGAGGGGATGGGGGCCTCGGGGTCCCGGCCGAGCTCTGAGGGCAACGCCCAGGGCTAGAGTTGGGCCCGGCCTCCCGTCTCCCTCCACCGTGTGCGCTGGCGGGGCGCTGACGGCCTTCAGTGCCCGAGACGTCAGGTCTCTCAACTTAGCATCCGGGTTTAAGGAGCATTTGAATTGTGAGTTTCATGTGCTTTTGGGGGTACACAAGAAAATGCAGTTTGTTTACAAATACAGTTTTGGGTGAATTCAATTTAAACGCAGTTAAACATCACTGAATTTGATGCTTAAGTAGTTTATGTGGACGTTTCGTGTGTTACTATATGTCTCTGCTGGCCGGTAGGTCCCTGGGGTCGGCCTTGGACTTGAACTAGTAACTACGTGTCTCATGTAGCACCTGCACAAAACTCAGCCCACGTGTGTCAGTGGGTGAGGGAATGCTTTTTGGTGTTTAAAATAACATCATCGATAACTTAGGATCTTTCTAAATTGGTAAGTCCAGTGGTTCATGTTTTCTTTATCTTGAAGTTAATTTTGAAAAATAGAAATCACACATGTTCCTCTCCTGGTCCCTTGGTTTCTCTTCAGATGCTACCAGTCCACAGAAAACTTAGGCAAATCCCGGGATAGCTCAGTCCAACGATGACTCATGTGACTGAATCAAAACTGGCAAAAAGTTTAAGTAAGAATGTGTTAGTTGTTTCAGGACTTAATTCTCAGCTCCCCTTTTCTTGGCTCGGATACAGGGTCAGTTATCCCTGCTAATTTGATCAGTTTCTTTTTTCTGGACACTGTTGCCTTTCTCTCCGAGGGTACACAGACTGTAGAGAACTTGCCCTGCAGACCCTCGGTGGGCAGTGACCTGACACTGTGTCCCCAGGGCTCTCCTTGGCCTTGTCTGGTTTCCTTCAGCCTCCTTTGAAGGGTGGTTTGTTCAGAGCTGGGTGCTCACCGGACGACCAGCTCATTGAGCAGAGGGATGATGCCTGCCGGCGTCTGGATGCCCAGCCCCAGGGGAGCTCGGGGCGGGCGGCTGGGTGGGTACAGGCTGCTGCCACCCAGCCCGTGGAGCTCAGAGGCCCACGAGCAGCCCACAGGCTCGTCCCCTCCTGTTCTACGGTCAGGTCCGCGGTGGAAGCTTAACCAGTGATGATTCCCTTTTCCGACCTCTGTCTGGATGAATTTTCACCGAGGAAAATAAAAAGCCTCGTGGGGATTCCGCTGACAGGACAGCAGGAGTTCGTGTTCGCGGTGCGCGCCTGGGGGACCATGCTGTGTCCAGTCTGTGCAGCCGTCGCCACAATCAGGATAATGAGTGTCCTCACCCGCGGGGTCCGCGCCCCTGGCAGCCCCTCCTCCCGAGTTCTGCCTCACTGGGCAGGAAGGACTGCGTCTGTGTTCACCGGGGGCGCTGGGCTTTGTTCTTTCCTGGAATGTCTTTGTCTGCTTTGCGTATTCAGGGTAGACCTTGCCTCCCAGAGGGGGTGTGAGGCGCTGTCTGCTCTCCAGTGCTTGGGGACCGCAGGGGGCACGCGGCTTAGTGCTGCTTAGAGGTCTGCTCCGGCTTCCCAGGGAAGCCCCCCGGGCTGGGCTGGGCGTCCTAGGAGGGTTGTAAACTGTGATCTCAAACTCTTCAGTAATCACAGGGCTGTTGGGGACAGTTTCTTCCTGAGTGAGCCCTGGGAGCTGGGAGCTCGGCCACGTCGCACGATCCAGGGACAGCCATCCATCGTGAAGTTCCCCATTATCCTCCTAACGTCTGAAGATCTGTAGGGATGTCAGTTCTCTTGCTCCTGATGTCAGAAAGGCGTGTCTTCTCTCTCGTTTTTTCCTAATCAGTCTGCCTAGAGGTTTTTCCATTGTATTGAACTTTGCAGAAACCCAGCTTTCGGATGCATTGATTTTTCTCTTTGGTTTTTCCTTTCTCTGTTTTGCTGATCTCTGCTCTGATCTTTATTGGCCTCACATGCATGGCTCCGCTGAGCGCTTGACGCTCCAGGGTCCCTGGTGTCCTCTCTCTGTCCCTGGAGCTCCAGCCGTCCTGTCTGCGTCCTGTGGGTTCTCTCTGTCCCTTGGGCAGCAACCTGGGGCGGTTCTGTGCTCACCTCCTTCGTTTTCACTCCCTCGGGGATCTTGTCCATTGCTGACCCATGCACAGTATCTTGAAAACAGTTGTTTCATGTATTTTGTCAGCTTTTTGGTTGTTTCAGACAGGGGAGGAAGTCTGGCCCCTGTCATCCCATCTTTTTTGTAACTTTGTAAAACCTTCATTAAATTCTTCTGCAACTTTATAACAGTGTGGCTTATAAAGAAAGTAACAAATAGAATAATGCTTTCACATGCCCCAAGTCCTGATTTAAAAAAACTAAAAATTGTCCAACCCGCTGTTCTCCATTTGCCTTTGGAAGGCTGTTGTATCGGGCAGGGGAGTTCAACTGCAGCTGCATAATAAATGGTCGCAGGGTCTCGGCGGATTAAAACAGTGTAAGTTCCTACTTCCCTCACACGGAATCCAGGGCAGATGTCCTTGCTGGGCAGCTGTCCCTGGAGGCTCTGCTCTCAGCCCGGGGCCTGCAGACCCCGGCCAGCAGGGCAGTGGCCTGGGTGCTGGGCTGATCTGTGCGGGACGTGCCGCGCCCTTCACCCACCTGTGGCTGCGGCTGCTTCTGACGCCAAAGGCAGAGCTGGGTAGTTGTGACCTGACTGTACATTTCCTCTCTGGCCCTTTAAGGTAACGGCGCTCTACCAGTGACCTGGGGACCCAGGCTCTGTCCACCCTGTAGCTCTGCTGTCCTGGTCCCTGGCCCTCCAGGCTGTCAGGGAAGCGGAGGGGGGAGTGAGCGAGAGGAGGGTCCAGGGCTTCGACTGCCCCGCGGGGACACGTCACTTGTGCTCACATTGCCTGGGGGGCACCGGTCCCCTGTCCCCACCTGGTGCCTGGCGGGCTCTGGCACGTTGTTTAGGGCCTTCCCAGGAAGGGAAACTGCTTTGGGAGTGTCGGACGTGCTGGACGGGCGGTGCCTGGCTGCCGTGCTGCCTTCACTGTGTCCTTTCCAGGCGCTGCTGTGGCATGTGGGCACCTCTGGCCCTTCATGTGCAGGACAGAGAGGGCTGCGAGGTGTCGGCCCTGCTTCCCGTGTCCTGTGCCGTGTGGTGGCTCCCTGCTCCAGCCCCCCGTTAGTTTAGGTCCCACTGTGGGCTGTAACAGGGGCCATCATGGGTAAATAGAGGTTAAAAACTAGAATCTCCTTCTTCTAACAAGAATTTTGTTCATTCCTCCTCAACAGAGAGCTGCCCCGTGTAATTATGGCAGGTGTTGAACAGCCTGTGGTGGTAACCCGTAGATCACAGCCGGATTTCTTAGAAGCCAAACGCTTGACTCAGGATTTTCTGCCAGGACGAGGCATATTTGGATTTACGCTGTTTTTTTGGAAATTTGCAGGCTGCCTTCTCTCAGGCCCTGCAGGGGTGGTCATCGTGGGTGGAGTTTGGCTGGAGGTACAGCCTTTCCGCCCTGGGCCGGGGGTTAGCGGGGCAGGGGGGAGCAGCATCTCCCCAGCAGCTGCAAGCAGGAGGTTGTGGAACCTGCCCCTCACCCACTCCAGTGCCCTGTCCTGTTTACTCTTCTTTTACAACATATTTTTAAATATTTTTATGCAAGCTGTACATGTTCATGGTAGAAAAATGTGAAAATACAAATAAAAACACCATAATAAATGACTCACATTCCTCTTATTAGGGGAAACTGTTAGCCTGCCAGGCTTTCCCTCAGGTACACAAACAGTCATGTGAGCGCACATGGACGTGGAATCACTGCGGTGTCTGCATGTCTTTCTGTGTCCGCCGCTCTATCTGTCCATCAGCCATCTACGTCTGCTGTGTTCTGTGCATCATCTACCATCTGTGCATCTATGGACCTATCTCTCTATCTCTGTGTCTATGTGTTATCTCTCTGTATCTACCCACCTCCCTACCTACCCGTCTACCTGTTTCCAGACATTGGGAGGGAACGTGTCCTGCTCTCTATGCCCTCTGCATGCTATGAAGCCTGCCCACCCACAGTAGCCATGTATGTGTCTGCAGTGATTAGAGGTCTGCACCATCATTGTTGGTGGCCACATAGTATTTATTTTTGGGGATTGCCAACTTTGCTGAATCAAATTCTCATCATGGGTCATTTCTTTGCTTCCACTTTTCTGCTACTGTAAACCATACCTCTGAATGCCTTTGTGTACATTTCTGGGATTATTCGCCTTGATTACGTGTCTGTAATCTGCAGGCTTGCTCTGCACCAGGGACGGGTCTGTGCTTTGTGGACTTTTCCTGTTCCGTGTTCTTCCTGGACATTGTCCGTGTTTTCCCGAGGACAGCTGTCCCTCCTTCGCTCAGCATTGTTTGCCCACCTGCCGCAGAACTAACTCACCCACGCCAGGCCGAGGCGCCTGCCCACAGCGGGAGGTGGCTTGCGGGACGCGGAGCGCACGGCCCCGAGGGCGCCTCTCACACCTGACCATGGAGACATGGCACGCACACCTGTGCGCCCTCACTCGGTAGCCGCACTTTGATGGTGGTCCCGGGGTTTCTCTCTGGAGGCTTTGATGCCAGTACATCCTGAGGACTGTGCCAGCTCCTGTGTGGGCCCTTCCCCAGGCTGCAGCGCAGCCTGGCTTCTGTTGGGTTCCGGCCACCCCGTCTGTGGCCAGTTTCCTGTGTGGTCTCTGCCCTGTGGTTGGATGTCCCCGCTGGGCCCTGAGATCTGAGGCGGGAGGGGCTGGGAGAGCCCCAGCTCAGCACCATCTCTGTCACCGGAGGCGAAGTTTAAGGTTGATTCTCGTTATTCGCAGGGTTGTGTTCTACACAGTCTCTGCGAATTCTGAGTTAGTGACCCGGGACCCTTGCTTCCAAGAGACACCGGGTGAGGGTCCAGCCCGGCGCAGGCCACAGCGTTGCTGTCATCCATCGATTGATGCGCAGCCCGGTTTTGTGAGCTTCTGTTTACAGATGCCTTACTTAACGTCTGTTGTTGCTTCATCAACGTGGAGCTCAGGGCAGCACAGACTCATGCCTGGAGGAAGCTGATCCCACACACACGTGTTTTCCCCATGACCGTACAGCCCGTCGCCACCACACTTGGGGCGACTTTAAACAGCAGAGTCACCGACAAAGGCACAAAAAATGAGAACAACATGGCACCAAATAGACCCTGAGAAGGACACTAATCCACATCATCGTCATCTCTGTGCCCGTCCTCCATGGTGACAGAGACGCCACAAGGATCGACTCTGGGATCACAGGTAGACTTCAGCAAGTGGGAAAATTCTCAAATCTGGAATCTGTGAACGATGGGGCGGGACAGCGTCCTCCTGTTTTCCAGGTGGAGATGCTGTGACCTCAGGGCGTGGGGACTCGGGAGGGGCCTTGTCGCGCTGCCTGCCCCGCAAAGTCCCCCCTCGCTCACCCCAGACCTTCCTCGGGGTGGGGTCTCGGGGTTTACGTGGTTGGTTAAGAGCAGGGCAGTTCCCTCCAGAGTAGCAGGACACTTCTAACCTTTAGCAGTCTCCACCTAATCTTCTCTGGGGAGAAAGTATCTTGCCTTTGAGGTTCTATCAAGTTCAAAGTCGTTAATTATTATTTGCGACATACCAGGAGGAACCTCCTCCCTGGAGACACTGCAGGCCAGGTGCCGGGCGTGGAAATGGACAAGGCTGCCTTGGGTTTGGCCAAGCTGTGGTCTCCTGGGCAGGGAGAAGGAGCCAGTAAGAGCCACGGTGTTAATGACGGAGGCTGACCTTGTGGGCGATGCCCGTCCCACTGAGGGGGAAGGAGAGCTCGTCCAGCCAGGCTGCATGCAGCTCTGGGTGTGGTCGGCCCCGGCCAGGGCGCTGGTTCCCAGCTTTCCCGATGTGCACCCCTGGGCAGGGTTCTTGCCCCTTGAAGCCTCGGTTTCCCACCTGCAGGGGCGTCCTGGGCATGAGGAAGGGGATGCACGTGTAACTCCTGACACAGCCTGCCTGGTCGAGGCTCTGCTGGGGAAGCTATTGTTATCGTCACATCTGGGTCTATTGACGCTGCGGACGTGAACCAGAGGAGTCCAGAGGAGGGAAGACAGGCAGCGGGAGAGAACTAGGACGCCGGGGCTCCTTTAACTGAAGCAGATACTCGCGATGCAAACAGGAAATACCACCAGGCTAGTTTTCAGCGCATATTAGATAGGCGTTCTCTCTCCCAGGCCAAACCCAAGTGTTTAAGAAGCATCTAAGCTCCCCTTGTGATGCAGCACCCAGAAGGTGCCTTTCACGGGACCCAGGAAACGCTCCGTAATTGTGAGTTCCTGCCTTTCCCAGCTTTTCTAAAATGCCATTCCTGCCAGATCTAATGTTAATTATTTGCTAAGAATTAAGGACATGAATGGAAATTCAGAGTAAAGATGGGAAGATTTTGCCCCTGCAATGTTTGGATTGATATGTTCCCTTTCTGTGGGGAAAAGTGAGGCCAGCACAGCCCTCAGGCAGGAGATTTCTTTACTCAGAAACAAATGAGATTGCAGACAAATGCGAGAGAGGGAGCCGTTCACCCGAGGAATGCGGGCTGCACTCATCTGCAGCGCTGGTTAAATTTATGCTTCTTTTCCTGGTCACAGCTTCCTTTAGGGGAAGAGCCTAGATTAAACTTGTCACTTCCTGGAGTGAAACAATATTTCTAAAAATCCATAACCAGCTAAGCAGCACTTTAACTTTTAAAAATAGCAATTAAAGTGGATGCAGTTAGTCATCGTTGTTACTTATTCAGACATGTGGGATGTTTGTATTGGCATGGCAACGGGTGGCCAGATATTAATCCTGAGCATTTGTTTTCTTGTGCATGTTATTTTGATGTGTGATTTTCTTAGGTCAATGCCTGTGTCACCCCTTCCATCCACTCACCCACGCATCTCTCCACCCATCCATCCATCCATCTGCCGTTCCACTCATCCATCCATCCATCTGCCCTTCCATCTGTCCATCCATCCGTCCATCTGTCTGTCCGTCCATCCATCCATCTGCCTTTCCATCTGTCCATCCATTCATCCATTCATGCATCTATCCTTCCATAACCACCTATGCCTTCATCCATTCATCCATCCATCCATCTGCCCGTCTGTGTGTCCCTCCCCTCCCCACCCCCATTCTGGTGTCCTTGGTAAGTGTCAGGCACTGATGCTGAGATGCGTAGACCCCACTGCCATGAGGCAGAGTCTGTGGTGTAGGCTGTGCGCCTCTATCCTGACACAGACCTGTCCCCAGTCCGTCCCACCCCCGTGGTTCAGGGGTGGGGTTGGAAGCCCAGCAAGGGGAGGGGGGTGGTTATAGAAAGGAGGTCGCCTGGGAAGAACTTTCTTAGACCCAAGCCTCTTTCCTCCTAAACTCAGAACGCACTGGCTTTAAAATCCAACTTCCTCGTTATTTTCCCTAGTCTTAGAGAGAAGCCTTCTTCTCATTTTTCTGTGGTTTCTCAGAGTTCCGTGTCTAGCAGCCTTTCTCAGCTGGGTTGTGAGAGAAGGAAACCCAACAGAAAATGATTGGAGTGATTATTTTCTCAGTTCTTTCAAGGATCCTGCTGGACTAGTACCTGGGTGCTGGAGATAACCCAGTGCATTACATCTGGTGGGCGCTGCATTAAGGCTTCTCGATTTCTCACTGGAGAAGGACTGTGAGACCATAAGAAGTCTGGACATCAGGGCACAGGGAGAGGACTGCTGCGCCAGCATCCCTGCCAAGGAGAGGCCGGTGAGGCGGGTCAGGCTGGCAACGTGGGATCCCCTTAATGAAAGTGAAGAGGAAATTTCAGGAGGGACCACCTCGGCTAAGGTCTACCTTTACTCCCTTCACAAGGTTCCCTTTCGTGTCCCCTCCCCTCAGAACCTTTCCTGAGGGTTCACCTCTGACGCATCCATTTTAAGTTCCTTGGGGTTTATTATTTGCCCCCCACTTCTTTTGTCCTGGTTGATGAAACGATATGACTTACGCCCTAGAAATGTGTTCTCATTCAGTAATTAACTTGGCTTGCATGTCCCGTCTTCCTAAAAACTCAAGATCTGTGTATGTAGGAAGCCTCCTAGGTTAGATGCTCCCGGAGCGTCTTAGTGAAGGGTAACTATTTGGTATCAGTATTTGTTGATTCTGTTTTTGATCCATTTCCTCCGTGATGGTAACTACAACGCAGTCTGATTTGAGGCTGTTAGAAAAGCAACAGGCAAAAATCATTCTGTTTGCTAGAGCCTGAAATCTACTTCCTGGGCTTGGTTTCTGCTGGGTTCTGTGACTGTCCGCTTGCCAGGTGGCTAAGTCTTGGAAGAGCGCCCAGTGGGATAACATGATTTATCCGTTTATTTTGCTGAACTCAAAGAGTAAGCTCTGTCTGTCTCTGTAAGAACAAACTCAGCCCGTTCAATTGTGTAAATTATAATATTTGTTGTAACAAGTAGGGTACATCTCAGTACGCCTGGGTGTCTGTGATGGTTAGTTTTATGTGTCAACTTGGCTGGGACACAGTGCCCAGATATTTGGTCAGACGTTATTCCAGAGGTTTCTGTGGAGGTGTTTTCAGAGGAGATGAACACTGAAGTCAGTAGGTGTGCAGGTGGCAGGTGGCCCTCCACAGCGCAGGTGGGCCTCCTCCCATCAGGGGAAGGACTTAGGACAAGAAAAGCAGGACGGCCCTGGGGTCAGATGGCGGCCCTTCCCTGGGGATCCATCCTGCAGGCTCACCTGCACATTGTGGACCTGCCAGCCTCCACAATAAGTCTTTCCTTAACAGAAACCAATCTCAGTCTCTCTCTGTACATGCACGCGCGCACACACGCACACGCACACGCACACGCACATACACGTCCTGTTGGTTCTGTTTCTCCAGGGAACCCTGACTGATGCCGGTCCATGTCGCGTGTCACGTGACCCTGGTTCTCTCAGCCATAGCTGGTTGGATCAGGTGGACACCAGATCAAAGACAGTCAGTCCACGTGCTGGCCGGTTACTTGTGCTCAGGCTTAGCTCAGACAGATGTCTCTCTGGGGAACAGGAACTAGAAAATACTGAGGGAATAAAGAGCCAGCAGTGGAGCTGAGGCTGGCAGGCTGTGCTGGGAGGTCCAGGGCAGCCATAAAAGCCCGTTTGAGGCTCCGAGCTCCAAGGAAGCCGAGAGGGCAGAGGTGGGGCCGGGGGGGAGGCTGGAGCGCGGACACCTGGACACCTGGACACCTGGACGCCCGTGAAGGCACCTCTGGCCCGGGAGAGAGACTCTCAGAGAAGGGCCAGTGGGTGTGGCGCCTCTGTTCCTGTTCGAGGCTGCAAGTTGTTGAATGAATTTTTATTGCTTGAGCCCAAAACTTGATTACTTTGTTTAAAATTACAGTTAACAAGGACAGGAAAAAACCCACCTTTTAGTTATGTGCTATTATATAAGCGTGATTTAGATTTTCATTTCGTTCATTTAAGATTTTTTAACACAGTAAGGAAAATACTTTCTATCCTGCATCCCGTAACCCTTGGGCATAGAAACTTTGTCTCTTCCCAGGGCGTCTGTGGACCTACTTCTGTATCACTGATCCCCTGACCCTCCACGAGGAGGACACCTGTGTGCCTCTGAGCACCCTGCCCCTCCCTCCACCTGTCCCATCTGCTTCTCCGTCTGTGAGCTTTCCTCTGTGCCCAGATCACGTGGGTGATCCAGGGGTGGTGTCAGCGGGTCCCTGTGTGCCGCTCCCTGCTCACCCCGAGGTGGCCATCTTCCAGGCACATGGTCTCCGTCCTGCCTCACTGGGCATCTGGTTTCCAGGTGAGGCCACAGCACGGCTGTGGGCTGATGTCTGTGCCCGGCAGGTGGCAGGTCAGGGACGGAGCCAGGACCGGGCGGCAGGTGGCAGCTGTGGACATGCTGGGCCGCCGGTGCCCGTCCTTTTAGTCTGACCAGCCCTGCAGGGCGCGGGGTCGGGGCCAGTGCGCGTGGATGGTGCCTTGAGCGCGTGCGGAGCCAGGGAGAGACCAGGCCCTTCAGCAGGTGCTTTGGCCTCTCTTCTGGTGGTTCCTGATCTGCCCGTCCAGCCGGGCTGCTGTTCTAATTCTGTGATTCCTTCTGCATGAGACTCCGCTGTAAACAGGACTTGCCCACATCAGCAGTTTCACCGTCAGGTAAATGAGGCGCGTCTCCGGAGCTGGCCCGTGGAGTCTTCCCCGTGGGGTACAGCATCCCTTCTTCTTGCTGCTGTGGTTACCCGTCAGGAAAGCCACTGGGACTGGTTGCATCCACTTGCCGCGGCTCAAAGTGTTTGTGCTGATCCGGGGGCATCGGACCTGGGAACGCACTGTGGACTCCACGCTGGGTAGAGACCTGCTGGGGGATGGGCAGTGGGAGGGAAGTCTCACACGGCCGGGTTTCTAGACACGGACTTGGGATGGCTTTGGCGCCCCAGATATAGATGCTGTGCTGAAATCACACAGGTCTTTCCAGCCGCACCTGCATCGTCACCAGGTGGAAACTGGGGCTTGCTGGGTGCTGCTCTGATGTCTTCAGGTCACACTGATGGGGGCTGGTGGGACTGTGCCTGGGGAAGGGCGGTCTCGGGGACACGCCTTTGGGGCAGAGGATGAGGCCCCGGGCCCCCCTGTGGGCTGCCCAGGTGGGCTGTGTGGTTTCAAGCCAGTTAACTGCCTTCTCTGAACCTCTCCTCTGAGTGTGAGATGAAGGCTCACCACGCACGCCAGCGGGAGGTGGCCCGTCCCTTTCCAGGGCTGCCGCGCACTCGGCCCACCTGTGACCTGTGCCGCCCCCCGCCCGCTGCCGCTGCTCTGGTCCTGTCCCCGGCCCATTGCCTGCTTCGCTGGTCTCAGTTCATGTGGTCCTCGCAGGAGAGGCAGGGACATCATCCCCTTACCCTGCAGATGAGCAAACCGAGGAAGGATCAGAGACGTCAAGGCATTTGTCCAGGATTGCACAGCCAGGGAAGAGCAGAGCAGGGATTTGAATCTGGACCTGCCTGGTGCCCAACTAGGAAACTGATCCACCTATGCAGAGCAGCTCTCGGGACGCCCTGGCCTGGAGGAGGTGTGTCTGTGGACACACATGGGCACACATGCACAGATTGCTCCCGTGTCCCACGTGAGACCTGGACGGAAGGCTTTCGGGGCCCCTTGGATGGGCGCAAGGCTCACGGTGGCCGCTCAGGGTGAGACCAGGGCCCAGGCCCGTGCCTTCACCCCTGCACCCCCTCGGGCTTCCACAGGCTGGAGCGCGAAGCCGGGCTCGGCGGAGACCCCGAGACCCCTTGCGGGGGACAGGGGAGCTGCGGTGTTGCAGAGACCCCGCCCACGCTGTGCCGTGTTCCTCCGGCGCGGAGACGCGCCCACCTGCTCCTGGTCTCCGGCAGAAGCGGGCGCTCCGTTCCCCACGCCGGGGCTGGTTCTGCTGGTGTGTGCGCTGCTCCCTGGGCTGTTGCTCACTAGGAGGGCGTCAGGCCACTGTGTTTTCACTGACGCGCCGCGCTGGACAGAACGGATTTCACGCTCGTCCAGGCTGCTCTTTCGGCTCCTCGTTCGCTTGAGAGACAGAGGGGGGCTTTTTCCCCTAATTGCACTGCTGTCTTCGGCTTTGCCCCCTGCACGGGGGCTTCCTGGGGTGCAGTGAAAGGGCCTTGGGAGAGAGGTCTTTGGCACACAGTTATGGCCATTTTTTGGTCTGGAAAGCAAGAAAAACACTGATTTCATTTTTTAAACAGCCATGGGAGAAGTTTGGGCATTTTCCCCAGAGGACACAGCCTGCAGTGCGTGAACCAGTAGATACATTTTGTTCATTTGTGAGGCGGTGCGGGGGCAGGGGGGAAGGCTTTACCTTTGCACGTGGCCCGGAACGATGCTCCTGACGAGGAGGCCCAGGAACAGTCAATCTTCTGGGACGGTGGGCAGACACCTGCCACCGCACCCTTGTCCAGACGCGGGGCCGAGGCCGGGAGCAGCCAGCGCCTGCTTTTGCTATCCTTTGAACTCTGCGTCTTACATTTTTAAAGAGTTGAAGGCAGAAGAGTAGTGCTTCCTGATGTCTTTTGAGTTTCAAACCTCAGTGCGTGGTCACAGCTGTGCATGATCAGAGCAGGTCCCTGGCTTTGGCACCGCCTGCGGCTGCGTAGCCGTGACAACGGAGTGGAGGGGTTGCCATGGAGACCGCGTGGGCCGAATCCCACCCTCTTTCTGCCCGGCCTTTTAGGGGACTGGGGGCACTGCCTGGGCCCACGTGGCTGGTCTCGGAGCACAGCCAGGTGCGCCTTCCTCTGGGACCTTCCCCGGTTCTGGGAGGGGAGGGATGGGATCTGGGCTGGAGTTGGGCCGCTCGAGTGCTCCCTGGGGGCCCGGCGATGGTGACACCAAGGAGATTCTTAACAAATGACCCAGCGGTCCGAGTGCAGTGGCAAGGCGATGAACCGGATGGTCCTCAAATGAGCAGCCTCCTCCCTTCTGACTCCTGGTGGGCTGGAGAGGTTGCAGGGGCAGTGCATCTCTTGAACGCTTTTAGCTGAGGGCTGTCCCCAGAGCACCGCCCCCCCAGCACTGACCTGCCCTCAGTTGTCAGCAGCAGTGATGCAGTGATGTTTTCAGGGTGACGGACACGTTGGCTGTCCCGTGGTCTGTGCGGGCCATCAGGTGGAAACCAGGGTCCTCTCCGAGGTGGGAGCTCACTTCTCACTCCCAGTTGCCAAAACACTCTAAGCTCTTCCTCGCTTCTCTTTTTAGCTGTACGAAACCTAAAACCAAAACCGGAGTAAACGCTTTTCCATGTGTGCTTCCTTTGGATGAATCAATACCTTGGTTTATTTCCCAAAGTCCATTTTCTTTTGAAGTAGTTTTCTGTCCTGGGCTTTGAACCATTCAGTGTTTTAAAAATTCTCTATCAGGAGAAAACAATGGCTTATTTTTGCCTTCCCGTTTTCTCTTTATTCATACACATGACTCAGTGAAGCAGACTTTACCGAGTTGATCAGAAGGTTGTGGAAGAGTTGACCTAACCCAGGTCCTGCCTTCAGGACGCTGAGCTGGGGCGGCGGGTTGAGGGCCCAGCAGAGTTTGGACGCTGCTGTCCCTTGGAGGGCGTCCCCCGCCCCGTGTGAAGGGCTGCCGACCGACGAGCCGTGTTTTAGTCCCCCCTCCCCAGGAGTGGGAGGCGGCCGCGCAGGAGGACCCGCTGGCCCGGAGACGGCGGCAGCTCAGGGCCCGTCGCAGGTCCGTCCGTCAGCAGCACTGAGGGAGCCCCTCCAAGCTGGTTCCATGCTCTGGAGCCAAGAGATGGGCCCCTGGTTCCACGTGCTTACATCCTGGAAGGGGAGACGACAGAAAAATGAAACACTTAGCAAAGTGTGTCGCAAGCACCCACGTCCCTCCGCTGTCCGTGTGGCCTTTTTCTGGGATCTGAGGTTCTGGAGGAAGAGCAGACGCAGCAGGAAACTCAGAGCTGCTCCTGGAGAATTAAGGACTCGCCCCTTGGTCTCCCCCGGCACCCCCGGTGCCCAGGGGCCTGCACGTTACCCACCTCCTGGGAGGGCTCCAGAGGGAAGTCCTCTAGGTGATGGTCAGCAGAGACCCCGACGCCCGCTCCCCTCGATGGGAGCGCCAGCCCTCGGGGGCGGGGGGCACGATTCCGCCGGGGCCCCTCTCCCTGCGCCCCGAGGCTCCTGTGTGGGGGAGGGCCCGCCTGTTCTCTGGTGCCCTGGACGTCATCCGAAGAAGCCAGGCTCGGAGTGCCGTCTGCACAGCTGATCGCACAAGGGCCGCTCTGTCACCGATAAATCCAGGCGCTTTCCTGGCAACTGGGCTTTGCTGCCATATCGGACGACATAATGTTTTCTGTGTTTTACAGAAGTCCACAGCACACTGGGAGGAAAAAGCAGACCCGGAAACCTGGCCTTTTGCCACAGTGGCGGGTCAACCGCTGACCTCTGTGACTCTTCTGAGCTCGTCCCTTCAGGTCACCTGTGGGTCACCTCGTGCCACAGCAAGAAGGACGAGGGGCAGAACCTGTACTTTCTGGTCCCTGACGGCTCCACTCCTGAAAGTGAAGCGGTTTTTAATAGGTGTGGGGCTGAAGGTTGTGTCCTGGGGCCTCACAGGCAGCCAGGACGCGTGGTCACCCTGGGTCCTCGGGAGGGATGGGCTGTCACATTGTTGCAGTGGACGCTGGACCATCCGGTGTCCAAGAGCGCCCTGCACATGCAGAGACGGAGTGTCCAGGCCCTGGGTCCCGCTGGAGCAGGGCTGTCCCTCTGGGATGGGTGCAAGTGCGGGTTCTGTCACTGTCCCTCGTCCAGAATACCTGGCCCCGTGTGGCCTCTCCCCAACCTCTGACCAGGACCCACGTGCTGTTCACCATCAGACGCTGCTTTTTCCTTTGCTGACCTACATTTCTGTTCTTGGTTTTTTGTTTTGTTTTTTAATTAATTAATTATATTTATTTGGCTGCATCGGGTCTTAGTTGTGGCGTGCGGGCTTCTCTCTAGCTGTGGCACACGGGCTCAGTAGTTGTGGCGCACGGGCTTAGTTGCCACGCGGCACGTGGGATCTTAGTTCCCCGATCATGGATCGAACCCGCGTCCCCTGCATTGGAAGGTGGATTTTTAACTGCTGGACCACCAGGGAAGTCCCTGTTTTAATTTCAGTAATTTGAGTGAAGGAGGAGAGTGTGTGCCTATGACACCTGTAGGTGACACACTCCTGGGAGGATTAGTGAGTCCTTGATACAAATCAGGGTCCAGGGAGGCCTCGGAGGCCGGAAGGATGCACTTGGATGGACAGGATGAAGTTCTATAACTGCTTGCCCGAATCACACGCTGAAGTCTGCCATTGTGTACAGGGAGGGGGGAGCACCCACACAGAGCCAGTCACGAGACCTGTGCTCGGGAGGTACACCTACGTGCCCAGTGTTTGTGAGGACCCTTGTGAGAAGCTTTGCCTGTGTCTTAGCATCGGTAAAGCTTCACTTCTCCCGGGCTGTGTGCCGAGGGCTCTTTGGAGCTGATGATCTTGTGCTTGATCAGGCTGTCTCTGCACTGGCGGCTGGGATACTCTGAGCCAGACCTGCATCCCGCCGCCAGCATCTGCTTCTCCATTTGTCCTGTTTCCTTGCCCCCTCATTCCTTTAGCTATTTCTTCTATTGTTTTATGGGTACTTTTTCATGCTGCTCAAATTTTTTGTGAAAGGAGGAAGAGATGAAAACCAATAAAAATACATGTATCATAGTGTATCAACATTCTGTGATTTCTAGCCGTGACCCCTGTTTTTTCAAAGCTACTCAGTAAATACTGAATTGAGTTAAATTATATATATACACACACATATATATTTTTTTAAATTTATTTTATTTATTTATTTATTTTGGCTGAGTTGGGTCTTCGTTGCTGCGCGCGGGCTTTCTCTAGTTGTGGCGAGCGGGGGCTACTCTTCGTTGTGGTGCGCGGGCTTCTCACTGTGGTGGCTTCTCTTGTTGTGGAGCATGGACTTCACTAGTTGCGGCATGCAGGCTCAGTAGTTGTGGCTCGCGGGCTCTAGAGCGCAGGCTCAGTAGTTGTGGCGCACGGGCTTAGTTGCTCTGTGGCACGTGGGATCTTCCCGGACCAGGGCTCGAACCTGTGTCCCCTGCATTGGCAGGTGGATTCTTAACCACTGAGCCACCAGGGAAGCCCTGAGTTAAATTATATTTTAAAAATCAGCAGCTTCAGTACTAGATTTTGGGGGGAGACTGAAAGTGAATCCTGTGGCTGTGCCATGCACGTGGTTGAACCCAACTCTGCAGTGAAGCGGGTGATGCCAGAAACGCCTGACCCATCACTTTCCTACCTGGAGACACAGCTCCCATCGAGGGGGTGATGTTCAGGCTCTCTCTCCTTCCCGGGGCCCGGGGGTCAAAAACAAGGGCATTGGTTCCTGAGCCTGCACGTCCCTTGGAGGAGAGAAGCAGTGACCTTGGGGAGACCACCCTTTTAGGGGGAGCGGTGGGCGAGTATTAGGGTGACCGGAGGTGGCATTACCCATTCTTCAAGCCTGCTCCCTGCAGACACTGCTCTGGGGTCGCCCGGAAGGAGGGGCGTCGGGCCTTGCCTTCCTAGCATAGCTGGCGGGAATAGGCAGGGTGAGGTCCGGTCCCACTGACATCTGCGCTGCTCAGACCCGGCCTGGGAGACCCCATGCTCGGGCGCCGTGTTTATGACGGACGCACCCGAGTCAGCCCTTAGGGATGTGGTTGGCGAGGGCTCCAAGTGCCTAGGCAGGTGGAGGTGAGCATGGGAAGCGTGATGCGTGTGCCTGCCGCTGGGCCCTCAGGACTGTCACCGGACCGCCTGCTGTCACTTTACTCCTCCAGGCCCCTCCCTCAGCGGTGGCCACGCCTCTCCGCCTGGACCTCCCTCCCCCACCCCCCCACCGTCGACTCTGTCTCTCCCTGCCACTGTGCACAGCCTGCCCTTAACCTTCTCCTTCTCGCGGGCTGCCCCAGCCCCTGGGCTCGTGGGCTCCTGCCCGCCTTGTCTGGACGGTGCAGTCGCCCTTGGGCTGCTTTGTGCCCCGTCTCCAGCCTCCTGGAGCCTTCGCCGCTCAGCCTCCTGCTGGGAGCAGAGGATGAAAGGCAGTGCCCGGGCCTGGTTCCCACAGGTCACCCGCTCCCGTGCGACGCCGGGCAGATTCTGAGGCTGGGCTCCCACAGTGCGTGGCGTGTGGGGACCACGTGTGTTTATGGAAGTGATGGGCACCTAGCAAGCTCAGAGATGTCAGGTGTCATGACGCCTCTTTATCCTTCGGCCCAGCCACTCCTTTCTAGGAATCGATTCTGTGAATACCTCAGCGACAGTGTGAATCGATGGGTCCAGAGAGCCAGTCCCGGGCACTGCCCATGACGGCTCGGAGCGGCCCTCCCAGGTGGCCCGAGCACAGGCCGCGGTCGCTGCCCGGAAGGAGGTGCGGGCGTGTCCACACAAGGCTGCGGGAGGCTCCGCAGTTTATCCCGGGACGAAAAGTGTGTTCACAGTGAGCTGCCTTTTGTGCAAGAAAAGGAGGGAAATAGACACACGTTCTATCTGCTTCGATTTTCCAAAGGAAACAGTGGAAGGGTGAGGTAGAGTCACCCCGAAGGGTGACCGGGGAGGAGGGGAAGCTGTGAGGGGGACAGGGATGTGGCCTCCAGACGCACCTCGTTGAACAGTTAATTACTTATTAGTGATAACACTTTGGAACCGTTTATGTGTTGCAGAAAATGGAAACGAAAGTTCAACCTGGCTATGATGCACTGTGTGGGCCACGTGGAGGTGCACGTGGCTGCCATGAAAGGCCCCTCACCCCGTGCTGGCAGTGGGCTGGGCACAGGTGCCCCTCTGCACGGTCCACTTAGAGGTCTGCAGGCTGCATCCCTGGTCGGGGGACCTGGGTCCTCCATGCAGGCTGCCCATGGGCCTGAAGCATTAGGAGGGGTGGACGGGGCCCACGGGAAAGGCCGCCATGATCCCGGTCGGGAGTTTTGTTACAGCGATGGGAGCAGTGGGCTGGGCAGTCGTGGACGGCGTCCAGTCCAAGAGTGAGGTCGGGTTTGCAGACACGGCCGGGCCTGGCCGAGCATTGGTGGCAGAGGAAGAGGAGGAGGTGGACTTGATGTTGCGCTTTGTCTGGAAAGTGGACGGGCCTGGCGGTGCGCTTGGATCCGGGCATGAGGGGGGCTTGAAGGACCAGGGTGACGCTCTTGGGGGACAGAGCCAGACGCTGACGGGGCCACCTTAGCCCTCTGAAGCGGAGAAGAAAGCAGGGACTGCGGGGAGCGTTAGGGTCCCCAGGGCGCGGCCCCATCTGCCCCCCACCCCTCCCCTTCACAGCTCCCCCCGAGGGGGCCGCACGCTCTGCTCTGCATATGAACGTAAATTACTCTTTATTAGAAAACAAGCCTGTCTGTGCAGGGGAGGAGGGGTCCTGGGGGAGCATGCTGCTGGGCAACAGGGCCTCCAAAGAGAGTGAACCTGGGTGAGGGTCCTGTGCTGACCGTGTTCCTGGGTCCCGAGGACTTGACCCGGAGCGAGGAAGCAAATGCCCGAAGGCAGTGCATGGCCCTCGCTGCCCGACGCAGGCACGGGTGGTTTCAGCCACTCAGACAAACGCTTTCCGAGAAGCCTCCACCGCAAACTCAAACCAGTTCTGTCATCAGTTACGGCTGTTGAATCGGGTCAACGTAATCAGATTCCTGAAAAGATTATGAACACTGAAAGGGCTCAGTAAATATCCTAAGACAGCCGTCCATTCGTGACCTGGGCCAGTGCTGCCCCAGGATACCCGTGGGAGTTTCCTGTGGCCGTCCTATCGAAGCACCACCGACAGGACAGGAGTCTGTTCTCCCAGAGTCCCAGAGGCCGGACATCTAAGGTCAACTGGCAGGGCTGGTTCCTTCTGTGGCCGCGAGGGGGATTCTGAGCCAGGCCGTTCCTCCACGCCCACCTGCCGCCCGGCTCTGGAGGTTTGCCGCAGTCCTTGGCCTTCCCCCGTGTGCCTGTCTCCAAATCTCCCCTTTTTACAAAGACACCAGCTGTCTTGGACCAGGGCCACCCGTGTGACCTCACTGGAACTTGGTCACCTCTGGAAGGACTCTATCCCCAAATCAGATCACGCTCTGAGGCCGTGGGAGTCCGGCTTCAACGTGTGAATTGGGGGAGACACAGTTCAGCCCATCATGATCCCTGCTGGGCTGTGATGGGAGGGGTTCAGCCAGTGAGGAAGGCATTTTAATTTTTCTAAGACTCTTTGGTCAAGAAAGGGGTCTTTGCGTTTAGTTGTCAGTGACTTTTATACTTGTTCAAGTGATAGATTTTAAGTCAAGCTGGGGGAGGGTGGGAGTGAGCATCTCAGCAGACCTGTCCCTGCACTCCTGGCCCCGGCCTGAGCCCCACAGGCCTGCTCTGTGTCCGTGCGTCTCCCGCTGCTGGGCCGGCTTCTGCCTCAGCCTCTGGTCTCTCCTGGGCTGCTCAGGCCCTCCCCCCGTCCACTCTTCTACTTTTGCATTTAATTTTATTTACCGTGTTAAGATGCACACATGAAATAGCCTTGTTTTTCCAGCTCACACACTGAATGAGCTTTGTGGCTCCGAGCGTTCGGGCTAAATGTCCTTACTGGGGGAGTGAGTTCCAGCTCAGAGGTCACTGGAGGGGGAACCCCAGTGTTTCCACGCCTGCTCCAGGGGTGACTCCCTTCGTGAGGCCCTGCAAATCCGTCCTGTGTTTGTTGTCTTAACTCTGAGACTTGAGCGTTCCCGTGGGCTGGCGGAGATGGATGGATGGGTGACCAAGGAACCTGTTATCTCCCCATAATTATTGTTTAAACAAACTCTGTGAGGTGAGAGCGTCCACCTGTCATTCAGACAAATATTCATGTATTTGTTAGCCTTGGCCCAGGGTTGATTCATCCAAGGAATGAACAGGGAGGTTTAATTTCTTAAAT
Source organism: Mesoplodon bidens (assembly GCF_964165515.1). Lineage (NCBI taxonomy): Eukaryota > Metazoa > Chordata > Mammalia > Artiodactyla > Ziphiidae > Mesoplodon > Mesoplodon bidens. Next base: position 88,080,605 of record NC_138170.1, read on the forward strand.
GCCTTATTGCTGCTTGGAAACTGAATATTTAAAGATGACACACAACTAGTGACAATCACAGATTTCTCTCCGTAAATGCGTTTCTTGTCTCTTCACAGGGATCTTCGCTTTAACAGAATCAGAGAGATCCAGCCGGGGGCCTTCAGAGGGCTGAGAAACTTGAACACATTGTAAGTCCAAACAGTGTACTGGGAGCCAGTAGAAAAGAGATATCAAAATTATCACACCAGGGGCTTCCCTGGTGGCGCAGTGGTTGAGAGTCCACCTGCCGATGCAGGGGATGTGGGTTTGTGCCCCAGTCCGGGAGGATCCCACAGGCCGCGAAGCGGCTGGGTCCGTGAGCCATGGCCGCTGGGCCTGTGCGTCCGGAGCCTATGCTCCGCGACGGGAGAGGCTGCAACAGTGAGAGGCCCGCGTACCGCAAAAAAAAAAGTATCACACCTTTCCCTGTGGGTACATCCCGAAGCTGGGGTCTGAGGAATCATCACACCTTTCCCCTGGGGGTAGATCCCGAAGGCTGAGGGACGTCTACCCCATTGCCCACTATGGGTGGGCATGGCTGAGAGGTTGCCGTGGAACCTGACAGAGGGATTTGCACGTTAAGATGCCAGGACTGGGTCCCAGGCTTGGCGGCCGTTGTGGCCTTTGTCCCTGTGCGTCTCATCTGACCTCTGTGAAGCTGTCCATCCTCTGGGTGTGATCCAGGTCTGTGCTGGTCACGTCTCCCACTGCGGGGTCGAGGGGACGGCCCTCCTCTGAGCTAGTATGGGTCCTGGTGGGGTTGGGGTGTTGTCCAGCTGCGTCCCAGGGTTTAGACCCCAACTCCAGGCTGCCATGGGCTGTGCTGAATGCTGTGGGCGGAGACGGGTTCTGGCCCTTCTGCCCCAGGAGGTGACTGTTCTGTGCAGGGCCTGGGGGTCAGGAACGTTCACCACTGCCCTGTAAGCCTTGTTGGGGGGACATGGGTGGCTCGGCCCCCAGCTCCCTCCCCGTGAAAAGGAAAGCTCCATGGTGAGACACCCATCTCCGGGACACCCTGCACCTCTGCGAGGGCCTCCCAGCTGGCTGGCAGGGAAATAAATGGAAGAGATGGCAGGATAAAGAGAGACGTCTTTGTGCAGGAGAGAGGGGATTGTTTCTCCGCTGTATGCAGAGCTGCAGCAGTGTGCGCTGATATGGACCAGCTCCCTGAGAAAACTTGCAGCCGGGAGCATCCAGCACCAACAGTGCTCTTGCTTGTGTTAATTTGCATTTAGCGAATGTCAGTATTAGGTCTATGGCTTAATCATAACACAATTCAGAAGCGTGTTGTTTTTTAAATTCTTACTGAGACTTTTCTTTCACAGGCTTCTCAACAATAATCAGATCAAGAGTATACCTGGTGGGTCATTTGAAGACTTGGAGAATCTAAAATACCTGTAAGTCATGACCAGTTCTTTACACCAGAGTCTGTTACCTGTATTCGGACTGTTTACTCACTGAGCTAAATATTGTGCTGTTCATGAATTATTGTAAATACATTCATGTGAAAAAGAGGTTTTATTTTTGAAAGGTGAGTGAAATTTTGGTTGGGACTTTTAAAATGAGTTGTTATCAGTATAAAGTGCTACCTTACGTGATTTCTAGTGTTTATCTGCTAAGCCTTAAGTAAAATAGGTTGAATAAAATTAGAAACTATAGCCTCTGAAAATCATTCTCGGGTAATAATGACGCTTCTTGAGATGGAAGGTGATAAGTTATGTTCAGCCGCCAGTGTGAACAGCTGACATATTTTGTGGAATCTGAGCTTTCAGGGGTGGGCGAGATGTGAGATGGGAAGGACAGATCCCTCTGGAATGTCACTAATTCTTGCTAATTTTCCCCATCTTCCGCCAAGTGATTTCACCTCTTATCTTTATGTAGTTAAATTTTATTCTACCTTTAAAAATTGATTTGAATTAATGAGTTTATTAGCATTTAAAATATCTGCTTGTTAAAGTCACTTTTGCAGTTAGAAAGTGACCTCGCCTGGTTCAGTACCTTCACAGGCACTTATTTTGAAGTTGGAAACTTTAACAAAACACTGAATACATTGCTGGTTCTAACAGATTAGAAGTAAGTATCATGTGCTTTGAGGAAATTACTCTTAATTTTAGGACTGCTCAGCTAGAGCCATTTTAATGAGGGATTGGTATCAGTGATTTGGGGGAAAACGTGTGGCTTAAGTGAACCTGGATGTCTCCAAGTCCTGTTGAGTTTAGGTGAGACAGTGGTTATGAGCAAGAGATAACATTAACTCTTTATTAAATACATCTTCCTCCACAAAGAATCTGAAAGTGTCGTGTCTACACACTTTTCTCCATCACTTTTGATGCAGTATATTAATTTTTCATTAGCAATGTTCACACTAAGCTTTGTTGCTCATTTTTAAAATGAGGGAAAGGTCTTCTATTTATTCTTGAGTTTTCATTTATTTACTTACGTTTTGTTTTGGTTTTTGATTTTAAGTGCTGTGTAAGCTCCAGAAGAAAACCTAGATTTCTTAGAAGCAGAGTCCTGTAACTGATAACCAGTATTTGCAGTGCGTGTGTGCATGTTTAGTCTGTTTTTATAAAACAATTTTTTTTACTTTATTTTTTATTTTTTTGGTCTGAATTACTTAAGAGCGAATTATCATTTACCCGAGTAGTTAGGGATACTTCATTTTTCACTTAAGACAGTTTTTTAAAATAATACTTTTAAACCTCGTCTGTTGACGGGCTTCCTTTCAAAGCATCCACGTGCCAACATTTCCCCCTCCCACCTGAACTCATCCGAGACGCCCACGCGCTAGGTTCCAGGGTCACGGGGATGGGCTGAACAGTGGTCGACAGTAACGGGGGTGGGGGTGGGAGATGGACCGCTGTGAGGACAGACACCAGGACAGGGATGCGGCTGTGGCGGGAAGGTGTCCCTTGACCCTGCCATGCTGCTGCTGCTGCTCCCAGCCTCCTCCTCCGACTTCCCAGACCAATCGGGAGGGTCCATCCTGACAGGCACTGACTTAGAGACTGTGCGGTATGCATCTTAACTGTTTAAGAAGGCTTCCACAATTTATTGATTATTGCAGCCTTGGTATTTATCTAATCAGTGCCAAAGTGTATTTTTGGAGGTTGAGTGTTCCTTACGTGTTGGAGCTCCAGTGACTTCTGGTAAGGAATACACCTTCGCCTTCATTAAGCTTTCCGAATGATGAAAATTAACCCTCGAGGTAGTTAGAACTCATATTCAAAGGTCAACTCTGTGATGAAGTAGAAAATTATTTATGATTTATTGTTAGATCATGATCAATACCGAGTTATTCTTAGGAAAACAGATTACGCTCCAGTGTCTTTACCAGCATGCATTCATACATACTAGTGTGGTTCAATTGTATGTATTCTTTGACAGGATTCCTTTACTCTCATCTTCTTGAAGTGCATGCAACGTGATGTCCATGTTGATATTTTGTTTTGCTTGTTTGTGTTTAAGAAACAGGCACAGAAACCTTTGTTCAGACTTACCTCCTATAGGGTTATTAGCAGTAGGAGAAATAACTCACATCTGGACAGGAGGTGCACGTGTGAGGCCCTATTCCAAAGCTCTATATATTTGTTGAATTTCAGTGATCCTGTGAGGTACTGCTATTCACTCCATCTTACATACGGAGAAACTGAGGCAGAGAATGTTAATTCTTATTCAAGACACACAGCCAGTAGGTGGCAGTTCAAGGGTTCAGACCCCACAGCCTGGAGAAGTAATGTCTGTGCCAGGCCTCTTTCAGGCACTGGGCCTCAGCTTCAGGGGGAATTCTGGCTGGTTTGTGTTAAGGCTTGTAGTTCTTACTGAAGTCGCCTCAGCAGATGTGCGCAGAGAGAGAAGGGAAAACGCTTGGAAGGATTGCAGCGATTAAAGGCAGCACAGCAGGTCCTGTTAGACTGGGCCCTGCGCCAAATATTATTAAGTAAAACGCATGTCCTGGAAATGAAGTAGGCGACGTTACAAGCATTGAGACAAAGCGGTGTCATTTATCAAGTGGGTAGGTAGGTGAGAGCCCAGCCACCGAGCATCCAGTGTGCAGAGAAGGATCTGCCTGAGTTACACTATAGGAAAGGTGTGGATTTTGATGCGTCCCTCTGCCCACATCAGTGATGGAGAAATGCCTGGTGCAGGTGTCTCCACGTCTGATACAGACGGCCGCGGTAGACATGTGTTCTGAAGTCCAGGACAGATGGGTGGACCCAACACACATGGTTTTGTGTTTCTGGTGGAATTGGATACTTCAGTGTGAAAGTCTTCACCCTGGATGGGTTCCTTCAGGAGTTGGCCAGCTTCTTCTGGAAAGGACGGGGCAGTACGCGCTTGAGGCTTTGAGGACCATACGTCTGTGTTTCCATGGGGCACAAAATCAGCCGTAGACCAGAGTAAATGAGTCGGCATGGCCGTGTGCCAACAAAACTGTATTTTCGGACACTGAAATGTGAATTTCACATGATTTTCATGTGTTTCGAAATATTTAACCATTTAGAAACGTAAGAACCATCCTTAGCGTGCAGGCCATGCAGAAACAGGCAGCGGGCCCATTGGGTGGTTCTTCTGATCAGCCTTGGTTGCTTCTGTTGTAGGAGAATGGGATTCTGAGTGGAAAACAGATTATGTAGTCTTTGTAATTTAGTCTTTGTAATTTCTATTTCCCAGATTATTTCTGGGCATTTTGAAACTGTAGCAGTATCAGTTACAGAAGCTTATATTCAATGCATTTTACATGTTTTTCGGGAAATGATTTTATTTTCTTCAGGCTTTGAAGCAAATGCTTTGTCAGCTGCTCATAAGCTGTCCTCCAAGAATCTATGAGTTTCCTGAAGACATGGCGGTGGTCTGATCATCTCCGGTTGGAGGTTTTCCTTAGAAAGGGGAAAGGGAGCCTCCTTGGAGGAACTGTACTTATTGTGTAAACATTCTGTTTGTATCCTAATACGATCATGAATTTGAAAACTGTCTCCACGTGCCAACTGAATTCTTCTTTCCACCCTGAGTTACGGCCTGGCGTGCGTGTGCTAATCCTCCCGTGTTTCTTGTTTCAGCTATCTGTACAAGAATGAGATCCAGTCAATTGACAGGCAAGCGTTTAAGGGACTTGCCTCTCTAGAGCAACTGTAAGTGCCTCTCCTCTGCTCTGCGGTGTCTTGGATTTCACCTGCCCTTTGCCTCTTGCAGGGAAAAATAGGCCAAGTCTGCTGTTTGCACGATGCATGTCTGTGCCCCGGGGGCCTAGGGCTGTGTGCATGCAGATGACAAAGCCGTGGTCCCTCCCTCCTTCTGACCCCGCCCATCTGGGCAGCCACCCCACACCCTGTGCCCTGCATTCCTGGGACAAGGACCAGTAACACCGGTTGACCCCTGTCCCCATGGTGCTTCCAGTTTAACAAGATAGACTTGTAAACAGATCTGAGCAAGTAGAGGTCTTTCGGGGAGAAGTGGGGACCAGGAGGTTGTTTTCCTCGTACAGTATTTCCTGTTTGTGAATCTGCACGTCCGGTTTACTTGCGTCATTCATCATGTCATTATTCTGGAGAAAATAAACTTTTCCATATGTTTCCAGTTAGGGTACGCTGGATGTTGTTTCTTGGGCTGCATATGAAGTCCTACTTTGCTGTGAAGTCAGCATGCCCATTTTAAGTAGAACTCCTGGTCAAAGGCATTTTCTGACTTGTTTGCTTGGCCGGTCACCTGTCCATCAATGGGCTGGAGTCATCGCGTGTCAGGCAGTTTTATTCACGTGGATGCTGCAGCGGAGGATGTGGTTCATGTTTTGTCAGTTGACCGGACATGGAAACATCTCCAGAGACCTTGAGGCAGAGCTGGGGAGGCCTCACCTGAACCAGGAGCTTCCGAAGCACACGCAGGGCTCTTGTTTTTAGATACCCATTTATTTATCCAGCTGAGAGCCACTTTCCCGAGCCTGCTGTGCTCGTCGTGGACTGGATTTAGAAAGAAGTTGTATATGAGGGGCTGTACACCCTCGGCTTCAGGGAGAATGACACAGGGATCATATCATCACAGAAACACGTGGGAATATCTGGAGAACTCCCAGGTGGAGGGAGGGTCCCCGGAACATGTTCCTGCATCTGACTCAGTTTTAATGGATCTGGGACTGGGATTTACATGTGCTGTCAAGTGTGGAACTAAGTGAGGCCCATCGAGCCTTGGGAGGGGGTGAGCGGGGTTATTTTTGAGGAAAACAGAGGCAAAGTCTGGGAGAAATGAGGAGGGAAGGGGAATGGCATCCACGGAGCGCCAAGTGGGAGTTGGTGACCAAGGTCCTAGGGATTCGGGACAGCATCCTAAGTCAGGCTGCCTCCAAACCCAGGATCAGGCGCTGGGGGTGAGGGGTCTCTGCTGCTGAGACTTAGGGATGAAGAGAGATTGGGAACTGTCCCCGCCAGTGAGGGGGAGGGGAGCGTTCCCCTAGGAACACGCACAGATCTGCCCCGGCCGCGTGCAGAGCGCTTCGGGTCCCCATCCTCACGGGGGCCCCCCATGCCCAGAGCTGGCACATGGGCTCCAGCAGAGGGGAGGCTGGTCCCGAGCCCCGTGTCTGCCCAGCATCTCGGCTCTCGCAGGCCTAAAAAGATAAGCGGAGGCTTATACAAATGTTTAGAGTTTATTTGAGCAAAATCGATTGGGACAGAGCCTCAGCAACCGGCCGTGTGTGGACACCCCCTGCCCCAGGGCTGGGGGAAGACTCGTGGAACAGGCGCAGATGCAGAGCAGGGCACTTGGTGACGGGCTGCAGCCTCGGGCCGCCGGCTGCACAAAAGTGTGTCCTTAGCTCTGGTCTCTAACCCGGAGGCTCTGACAAGCTCCTTAGGCTGCGCGTTAGACCCACACCGTCCAGCGGGCTCACCCGGGCTCCCTGAGAGGCCGGCCGCAGGCAGGGGGCGGGGACCGTGGACGGCGCTGGGGGCTCCCTTCCTGCCTTCGGCCCGTTTTCCTCCACCATCGGGAGAGGTGGCCACAGCCCTGGGGGTCTGTGAACCCTGAGCCCCTCAAGGCAGCACCCGCGTCCAGTCAGCCTCCCCCTGGCTGTCGGCACGTGGATTTTTAAACAGCATCAGGTTGGGACCGGCCTGTCTTCCCTTCTCTCCTTCCCTTGGCTTCGCCCGGGACCTGGCCGGCCGGCCCGCAGTCTCTGGAACAGTGCGGCTGAGCGTGTCTGCTCCCCGTGTCTGTGCTTGATGGGGCGGCCCCAGGCTGCTCCACGGTGGCCGCTGGACGTGTACGTCCTGCATAGTCAGGACGGGGCGTTTCCTGCCCTCAGGCCCCCACTCTCGCCGGGAGGGCGGTGGGCACAGACCCGGCCCCCACCAGGCTGCCTGCCCGTGGAGGAGGGTGGGCAGCTCTGCGGCCATGTGGTCACCACAGTGGTTCTCCCGGCGAGCTGGCCCAGGGCAGGCCGGACACCGACAGGACAGGGCGAGGGACCTTGAGGGTCCATCATTTCAGAAAGTCAGTGAAAGGCTGTACCTGGTGGAGGGAGTGTGGAGAGAGCCCTCCTTTGCGTGGGTTTGTGCTGTGACCCTGCTGGTCCCAGCATCTCGTGAAGACACAGCCTGGCGCGTCGGGCCAGGTCCCTGTGTGTCAGGAGGGGCTCCTGCAGGAGCACTGGTTAGAGGGGGCTTCCGTGTATTTCTAAGGCAAAAGCCCACCAATTTTCAAAGTGAGAAAGGCGCTATGCAGGACAACGAGAAGACATTAGTTTTACGAAAAAATGTGTAACTTATGGCAAGTAAGGACTCAAAGGGAAAGACGTTTAAGCTCTGGATGGTCTATGTAATTAAAGGACATTTGAGGAAATACATTATTTCGCTTAAACTCAGGGTCAGGTTCTTCTGTTATTTCTGTAGTTGCTGTTTCTGTAGCTGAAAAGCAATATACCCAATGTCACCTTGAAGTGTAAGTCTCCTAAATCCGTTTTTAGATTGGAATTAAGGCATTCACATACCTGCGTGTGTGGTGTAATGAGTTCATGTTGATTTTTTTTCTAGAAAGGTCCACGTATTTGGAGAGCTGAGCGTCCCTGGCTTTCCTTGCTGGGTGGGGAGGAAGCCCGGTCGGTGTGCTTGACCCTTAGTCGTATTGTCCAGTCAATCATTTAAAGTCTGCACCCAGTTTTCCGTTGTCTTTAATCTTCCTATTTGATGACTTCATTTGTTTTCCATACAATGTAGGAGATCTAGAGAGTTATCTATTGACGTGTGTATTTGAAATGACTTAGAGAACAAATGTCTTCAGCAAAACCCTATAGATCTATCAAAAGTATAAAATTGTTTAAAATTTGTTTCTTTTTCCCATTTTTAAAAACGCCTCTAGATACCTGCACTTTAATCAGATAGAGACTTTGGACCCAGAGTCATTTCAGCATTTGCCGAAGCTGGAGAGGCTGTAAGTAGTGTTACCCTCTTGGTTGCCCCTCTTTACCTGCAGGTTCTGGAGCTTGTGGCTCTGTCTATTTCCTGTAACAGAAAGAACATCTATGTCTGTTCAAACAACCGGGAAACGTCTCAGTAGGAAATCTGTGCTCTTCTCTACCAGTTCAGAAGTGGGAATAGTGATAAAATAGAAAAAAATGTAGTTATTTTCTGTACTGAATAACACTGTTCTCAAATTCACTTATATTAAACAAAGGCAGCCACTGGGATGTGCTTTGAAAGCTGATTTATCTGACTGCTTATACTCTTTTCTACATGTCTAGGAACGTATTTTAAAGAATTGCTGTGGTTTATCACCTCTTTCAACAGGTTTTTACATAACAACCGAATTACACATTTGGTTCCGGGAACATTTAATCACTTGGAATCTATGAAAAGATTGTGAGTATACTAACCCTTTATGCTGTCTTTTCAGCAAAGACTAATAATTTCTCCATGTCATGCATTTACCTGACCCCTTTTACTGGGTATTTCAAAGAAGAGTTCATCACAGTCTGGATATGAATTAGGAAGGGAGGGTGAATTAAGCCATCAGAACGCTGAACCAAGACCTAGCTGGCCAAGACCTAGCTGGCCAAGACCTAGCTGGCTTGAGGGAATGTGGCAACAGATGAACCCTTTAATAGGCAAGGAAGACGTTTTTAAAAATCAATTTTAAATTCCTCAAATTAATCTTTAATTCCATGTTACATATTGTACTGGTGGAAATAAAATTGGCCTAGAAGTAATCTCAACTGTATTGCATTCCTTTTATTTAGGCCTGCACATAACTGAATTCTGTCCATTTTTAGGTCTCTAAAAATAATTTATCTTTACACTGAGTAATTTCTTATAATAGCTTCTGGAGAAAGCTATCTGACATCTTTTTTGTGTTTTTCTCCGAGGTCTTGAAGGCCATTGTTTTTCAGTTAGGTATTACTGAGAGTGTACAATGAACTGGGCTTAAGAAAGAGATAGAAAAGTCAAATTACCAGGCCTGGGCCCAGAGTGGCCTTTGTTTCTCTCTTGAGTTAAGTAAGACACAGAGTTTCCTCACTATTTACGATTTTTTTCTTTATAAGATAAAGAAATCCCCAGCCAAACTAAAAACTACGTTCTAGGGTGGCAGATGAGAGAAACACCGCCTGTTTGGTAGATAAGAGAGGCTAGGAAAGAAATTGCCAGAAGTTGCCAAGATGAGCTCAGGGTACGTGGGGGTTACCTGAGTCTACAGAAGGCTGGAACGGTTCTTCTCCGTCTCTGCCTCCTTTCTGGCCTTTTGCTGGTCTAGCTCTGCCCTCTGCATCTGCTCGGCCTGTGAAACCCTAGGTTTCTCGGCCCCAGTGAATCTCCCCCTCCCCGCCAGACGGCAGAGGGGAGCGTGCAGTCGGGGGCTTCCTGCTCTGGCCGCTCAGCCCAGGGGCCGCTGGCCGGGGTCACACACCTGCTCATCCACTGTCCCTGGGGCCCGTCCTGAGCACAGAGGTCCTGCCGTTTATTCAGAGGGGCTCTGGGGTCAGCGCGCGCTGGGAAGGTTCTGGGTCCCCCACGGCCTGCTGACCAGAGGGATCGGCAGGGGGGAGGTTCTGTCGTGTCTGCGTTGAGCCCCGTGGATTCCGTGGGACGTGCTTATCAGATCTGGCCGTCCAGGCAGAGGGCCAGTTCTGCCTGCTGCCCACTCCGAGCCAGCGTCCTGGGGAAATGCAAGTAGGAGGTGTGCCATCACGCGCCCGCCTCCCTGGGGAGCTGTGGCCTGCAGGTGTGAGCTCAGTGGATGCCTGAGGGCGGCCCCTCGGCTCTGGTCCCGAGAGATCCCTCTGAACGGGGCCAGCCCTGCCGCCACCTCCTCGCTCTTGGTCCACGTCCCCCCGTGACACTCCTTACCTTGTGCTTTGCTGCATAAATGGCCGTCGTTTCCGAGGGAGGAGGTGACACCCTGCCTGTTCCGCTTGTTGGGACGGATGTGTCCAGCCTCGTGGGGCACTTTCTCCCGGAACTTTAAGCATAATTCAGCCGCTGAGATTTGTGCCCTGTGGGCTGACTGTCTTTTAGGGCGTATTTAAGGGTTAAATGAGGTAGTCCATGATGACGCGGTGCCAGTGGTGATGAGAGTTCGGGAATAGTTCCGGGTGGTGGGGGTTTCTGCATTACTGATTTTACGAAGGCTCCTGTCTTGTGCTTTTCATGAAACTTCCCGGACTCATCCGGCACGTATCTGTCCCCCGGTCTTGAACCTAAAACATACAGTATTGGCTCCTTTCACCACCTTTATTTGCGTTGTTCGGGCCCTCAGTCTCTTCTTTCTGTCGAGTGTGGAGCTCTGCTGGGTCCCCTGGTCAGGCAGGACCAGGTCAGATTCTGTTGTCCGCGGGCCCCATCACTGCTGGTCAGTTCGGGTCTGCCCGGCTCGGGTCAGCCCTTGCCCATCCCACGTCTCACCGGCTGTGGCTTCCTTCTCGTAGGCGTCTGGACTCCAACGCGCTTCACTGTGACTGTGAGATCCTGTGGCTGGCGGACCTGCTGAAGAGCTACGCCCGGTCGGGGAACGCGCAGGCAGCGGCCACCTGTGAATATCCCAGGCGCATCCAGGGGCGGTCGGTGGCTGCCATCACCCCGGAAGAGCTGGACTGTGGTGAGTGAGTCCTGGGGCCCAAGCCCACGTTGGTGTCCAGAGGGCATGGCGTGTGCAGCCCTGTCTCCAGCTGCCACTGGCTGATCCCACAGATCAAGTCTGGGTGGGGCCTGACCGGACCCTGCTTTACAAAGCCCGTCTCTGTAGTACCTGTAAGAAACTAACTATCTGGTAATAAACTTGGGTTTAATTTTCAGGTTTCCCTGCCAAAAAAATAGCAACCTGAAATGCACCACTACCTCTGTGGCTCCTTCCAGGCCTCTGCCTTTAGATGCTGCAGCAGCCTGGCCGGCAGGACCCCATAGTGGGCTGGGTGTCGGGGTCGGGGGTGGTTTCTGGCTGGGAGCTGGCAGCCTCCTGGGTCTGGATCTGGGTGGTGGCCACGCAGAGTGACCGTAGGCCGAGTTTGTCCGGCTTGTTGCACCTGTGCACCGCTTGCGCGTACGCAGTGCCTCACGAAGAAACACAAGAAAAGGAGTGAAATCAAATCTCGCAGGACAAATCTTCCTAATAAATAAACACCCAAGGAATCCAGCTTTTCTTTTAAGTTTAGCACTTCTGAGGGGGGAGGGGTGCTAAAATTAGGTTCTCCAGAGCATCATTATTATTTTCAAATACTGAAAACAAAATTAATTACTTTGAAGGTCACTCCATTTCATAGTAACCCCCCCCCCAGTTATGTAACTTCACTTGTCGCCGTTTGTAACACTTTATGAGCGATCCCTGTTCAGTCAGGCTCCTTGCCTTTAGTGTGTGCAGGTGACTGACTTCAGTCCCAGGGCCACCCTGTGGCCTCCACGTGTCGTGCCCTCGTCTTTGTCAGGGCTGCTCTGCTGGCAGGGGTCCCTCAGGACGGGCAGCAGGGCTGTGCTCTGTGCACCCCGTTCTCAAGACTGTCTCCTTAGGATCGGCTTCCTGGGTGGAGCAGGGGAGGATGCTCCCTCTGCCCTCTGCCCTCTGGACCTGCTCGGGGGTCACGACAGGCTAACTTCCCTGTGCCCATCTTGGGGCTGCCCTCCTGAGTCGGCCTGGGTTCTGCCCACCTCTCTTCTGGGGCAGGAGCGGACCCTCCTCCCTCAACCCCACCCCAGCCCGGCTCCGATCTTGTCGAGAGGGGCCAGGCTGGGGTGACCGAGGCAGTGGTGTCTTGAGCCTTCTGAGCTCCCAGGGCCTTGTGGGACGCCTGGGGATGACGCCTCTGCCCTTAGTGCCCTGGAAGGTCCTCAGTTACTGCCGGTCACTCGGGGTCACTGGGGGGTGCTCAGGAGGGTGGTGCTTCCTCCAGCTCCTTCACCGCCATTGCCTCTTCCTGGAGACAGAATGGAGAAGCAGAGCTTGCTCCAAGTTCCCAAATTCAGCGCGTCAGAGAGGATGGCAAGTAGGCGAGTGTGGCTCCAGGGATGAGCGGTGGGGCTGGGGGTCCTCCAGCTACAGTAGAGGGAGCCGCAGTGTCCAGACTGGCGTGGCGAGCAGGGCGGCTGGGAGTGGAAACGGGAGCGGCGCGGCCTCGGGGGGTTAACGTGGATGGCGGTGAGTCCGAGGGATTTCCTGTTGACGCTGTGCAGTAATAGACACGCAGACGGCCTTTTGTGCCTGTTTAAGATGCCAGATGTTGTGAAGGCACTGTGCACACACTTGCAGGCACATGTACGCATGTACACACACACAGGAGCACACGCATTTGCACGTGAGCATGCTTTTTCTTTTTGCACATGGCAGGTCAGTGAATACATCTGGGCTTAGAGGGGTCAGTTCTCCGAGTTTCCTAGTTAGTAGGTGACCAGTCCAGCATGCTGTGAGGACACAGAGAGGACAGTCACCCAGCAGCTGGAGTGCAGGAGGGATGCCTCTCTGTGCTCAGTGATTGGGTGGCCGCAGGGGACTGCAGTGGGAACCCCACACTGAGATGGTCCCGGGGTTGGGAGCCCCTGGCCGCACCTGCACAGCCTCTGCCTTCGTGGCGGCTTCAGCTGAAAAGTGCCGTTGTCTGTCCTTTCATTCCCTAAAACTGTTAATCACGAGTGTCCGGCTCTCTCGCGGGGAGCGTCCACTGAGGTCGTCACCCGGTGCTCTGTCTGTCAGAGGCTCAGCGCCACCCGGTTGCCAGGGTTCTCAGCGGGTGGACCTCAGATGCTGGCAATGCTGCGTAATTCGGCTCTAACACCGTCTTCTCCGTGGAGATGCCCCCCTGCCGTTCTCGTGGGAGTGGTTTTGTCTTGAACAGAAGGGATTTGCTCTGGGTTCTTGTCACGTGACAGTTTAAGACCAGGAGGGTCTGCTTTCCTTTTTGGTGCAGAAAGGCCGCGGATCACGTCGGAGCCGCAGGACGCAGACGTCACCCTGGGCAACACCGTCTTCTTCACCTGCAGGGCTGAGGGCAACCCCAAGCCCGAGATCATCTGGCTCCGAAACAAGTAAGTGGCTCCGGACGGGCCGCCGGGGGGGCCAGGTCGCATTCCATCCAGATGCCCCATGAGCCGCGGCCGATCCGCCCGCCCCGACCCTTCCTCCTCCTCCCTGGAAGGAGAGTAAAGAGGAGGGAACATTTTCCGTGCATCCTTCCTGCTTTGAAGTCGCCGCCGGGCACATCCCGGCCTCTGTGAGGCGCACGGCCCGAGCCACCCTCTGCCGGGCTTGGTCCTGGTCAGCGAGGCCGGTCATCACGGAAGGGGCAGTTACCCCCACCCGGGAGGAGGAACCGGAGGGAACCGGGCTGTCTCCCGCCCGCCCACCTGCTCTGGCGGCAGCCGTGGGGTCTGGTCCCTGGGTCCCGAGGAGGTGAGGGAGGGCCCTCCCTGCGGGTGGCATCTTCAGGGAGACCCTGTGAGGTGAACGCATGCACTTTGCTCCTGTGCATGTGATTTGTCTCTGGAAACCCAGGCCTCGCCTTCTGTCCACAAGCGTCTTGGTATGGGCGGGGGGGATGTAGTCAGATCCCTGCGGGGCCCGGGGGTCCGACCACCGAGGGTCGTCTGGGCTGAAGGACAGCACCTGATGCATCGCTGTGACCCGAGTCCTGGGAAGGAAACCTCCGCGGGAGGCCACGTCGTCGTCGTTGCCCCCGTGCTTATCGTAAACGTGAGCACCCCAGCCTGCGCGTGCTCACCAGCAGAGCCCTCCTGTGGGTTCAGTGTGGCCCCGTAGAGCCCCTGGCCAGGTTTAGTCGCGACGCTGAGAGGAGATGGGCCCCCGACACCAGCTCTCGAGTCCAGCGGTGTTTGCAGAGAACAGGGCAGCGAGCCTGGGGGGTCACCTGAGATGCACCTGCCGTGGAGGCGTGGAGTGGTTCTAGGCCTGACTTTGTCGTCGACCTAGCGCAGCTGACGCCGGGCTCGGGGCCAGAGCTGTGTGGGGAGCGTGAGATGCTGGCCTGTCTCCAGTGCCTTGGGATCTGGGACAGCTCTGAGGGTGGCAAGAGGTAAATTCCAGAGCGAACACGGGAGGGCTTCCTTCGGGGAGTGTGCGTTCAAAGGGCAGAGAAGCACAGATTCGCTCAAGGCCAGCACGCCGACATTTGTGAGTGGTCACACCCACGTTTGTAAGTCAACACATTGATACTAAGAGTTAACATCGCAGAGCCAGTCACGGCAGAGGGAGACCCAAGGCCCCGGGCCTGCGTCTGGTGCAGGGCTGTGCTCCGGGGCCCATCTCTGCAGCAGCCCAGCCTCCCCCGGGGCTCACGGTGTCTGTGGGAGAAAGCTGGGCCACATCAGGAAGAGCCTCACTTATGGGGCCTGAGAGGTCTGTTGCCTCTGTCAGGAAGTGCTCGTGAAGGACGGGAGATGCCGGTTTCGGTGGCTCGGTTGGTGCAGGAGGAGCACAGCAGGAAGGAGGTGGGCGGGGAACCGGACAGCGCCTCCCGCGCCGGGTCTGTAGCCTGTGGGCACCTGGATTCTGAGAGGGGTCCTGGAAAATCCCTCAAACAGGGGCGGTGGTGTGCTGGGGACATTTGTAATCTTCCGCTTTTAATAACTTAAATGTTTCTACTCCTTTGTCTCGAATGGATTTGCCAAAAACGAAGGGAAAGTTTTCCTGTGAATTTTTTCCACTCTGTTCATTTTTTCCCTTTGGAATGAGGGCCACTTTGAAACATTTGTAGGTTGAACATGTAAATGATAAAAGTGAATATGTGAGTTAATTACAGATGCAAATAAGCACAGTACGTAAACACTTTTCCCAGAAATGCCGGTAAGTCAGGCTGCTGGGAAGGAAAGGTTCCAGGAAGGCGAGTTAAGGCCCCACATCTCCAGGTGCTCCATGCCTCCAGGCTGGGGTTCCCGCGCCAGGACAGAAGCACCCCCCCCCGGGGGACTAGGTGTTTCCTTGTGCTTTCAGAGACTGAGCCTGCCAGGTCTGTCTTTACAGTAACGAGCTGAGCATGAAGACAGATTCCCGCTTGAACTTGTTGGACGATGGGACCCTGATGATCCAGAACACGCGGGAGACAGACCAGGGCATCTACCAGTGCATGGCGAAAAACGTGGCCGGAGAGGTAAAGACGCAGGAGGTGACCCTCAGGTACTTCGGGTCTCCAGGTACGTTGAGTGCTCACTCAGACACTTAGAGCCCGCCTTCGTCCCAGCCCACTCCCTTCTTTGTTTGCACCTGGTGGTAACAGACAAACACCAAGGTCTCCCGTTTAAGCTGCTGCAGCAGGGTCAGCTCAGGGTCATAGGTGACCCCCGACAATTGCCCTGGTCCACCATCAACCCCTAATCCAGGACGGTCACTCAGAGTGGACAGTGGAGACAGGCGCTGCTGGGAGCACAGTCCAGAGGGGCCGTGGACACCTGGGCAGACACATCCCCCGTCCCCTGACACCTCCCGCTCACGCTGGTCCCAGGGGCTTTTCTCACTTGTTACCAGTTGGTAGTGGGCTCTCTCTTGTGCTCAGGGCTTTGGTTATTTTAAAAGAAGCCAGAAATCTGAATTTTTATGCAGAATTCGCAGGTCTAGAATATTGGCACCTAAACTGAAAAGATTGTTTGAGCCAAAGGCAGCATAGCTGTGGCCTTGATTGGCCTGGGTCCCACCAGGTTACAGACCCTGCCCTTGTCGAAATGTTGACTTTTAGATCTTTGGTCAGAAGAGGCGCTGGCCCTTGGAGAAGAGTCCAGGGTGGTCCTGGTCCCCCTTGGCCGCTGGAAGAGCACAGGTGGCTAGGCCTCCTCCATGGGCCTGTGTCATTTTCGTGTAGGTGGGCCAGGGTCTGTGTTTCCCTCATGCTTCATCGTTCAGGGCATTGCAGTACCCTCAATCCCAAGATAAGTGGTTTGTGTGTTTCTCTGATTAGATTCCTAGTACAAGACCTTCGTATCACTTGGTTCATCCCAGCATAGGCACAGTCAAGATTTACTGATGAATGAGAGTTCCCAGCTGTTGAATTTCCCTTCAAGGGAAAGTGCAGTGCAGTGCATATATTACAGCCACAGCAAAGCCCTTTAATCCCATGTTCCCCGAGTGGAACAAGACGTCCAGCATTTTTGCAAAGTCACACGGCTATGAATCTACCACAGATAAGTTAGAGCTCCCGGTCACAGAAGGAGCTTGTGCTTTATTTGTAAGGCACAGGGAAACCCACAAAATATTGAACAGAGCGGTGCAGTTCTGTAGGTATATGTCAGAGGACAAAAGGGAGTAATAGAACATAAACAGTGCACTTCCTTAGCAAAGTTGCTGTGTTAGCGGGATAATTGATCCCTAGATGGGAATGTTAAAATCTCTCTGTGGCCTGAGAGTTCCAAATCTAACCCCTTTTGATCTGAAATTTTGTTTCTTTCTCGGGAACGAGAGCCTTCTTTAGTACACTAGTCTGTGCATGTTGGCACTGCTCCCTAAAATGCACGTGGAGGGTCTCCTACAATCCGTGACTGGAATGTCACTGCAGAGTGAGGGGGTCAGCCAGTGGCAGCTTGCCAGCCTAGACTAGGGGCTGCCAAACCTGGACCACTGCCTGTTTTTCCAAGATCTTTGAAGTAAAAATGTGTCTTACATTTTTATGTGATTGAAAAACTTAAGAGTAATATTTTAGAATACAAGAGTAATATTTTAGAATACATGATAATTATATGAAGTTCAAATTTCAATGTCTATTAATTAAGTTTTATTGGAACATAATCACACGCAAAGATTTACAGCCTGAAAAGCCCAAAAAATACGCTCTGTGGCCCTTTACAGAAGTTTGCCAACACCATGATAATGGACCCATTTGTAAGTCTCCATGAGTCACAAAGGGCTAAATGTACTTTATCTGTTTTGAAGCTCTGTTATTAGGGGCGTATAAGTTTGCAGTTTTTAATCTTCCTCATGAATTAAACTTTTGATTATTAATGCTTTTTGCCTTAAGGTTATTTTGATTTTATATAGATGCAACCCACTTTCTTTTGATTAGTGTTTGTCAGCTATACTTTTCCCAACATTTTGCTCTGAACCTTTCTTTTTTACGTTTTTTTTTGTTTGTTTTTTGTTTTTTACTGGAGTATAGTCGATTTACAATGTCTTAGTTTCAGGTGTACAGCAAAGTGAATCAGTTATACCTATACATATATTCACTCTTTTTTAGATTTTTTCCCCCATATAGGTCATTACAGAGTATTGAAAAGAGTTCCCTGTGCTGTACAGCAGGTTCTTATTAGTTATCTATTTTATATATAGTAGTGTGCATATGTCAGTCCCAATGTCCTAATTTATCCCTCCCCCTCTCTTCCCCCCTGGTAACCACAAGTTTGTTTTTTATATCTGTGACTCTATCTCTGAACCTTTTTCTTTTTTTTTTTTTTTAATTATTTATTTATTTTTGGCTGCGTTGGGTCTTCATTGCAGTGCGCAGGCTTCTCATTGTGGTGACTTCTCTTGTTGTGGATCTCGGGCTCTAGGCGTGCGGGCTTCAGTAGTTGTGGCTCACAGGCTCTAGAGTGCAGGCTCAGTAGTTGTGGCGCACAGGCTTAGTTGCTCCGTGGCATGTGGGATCATCCCGGACCAGGGCTCGAACCCGTGTCCCCTGCATTGGCAGGTGGATTCTTAACCACTGCGCCACCAGGGAAGTCCCTGAACCTTTTTCTATATTAATATATTTTGGGTGTTTGTTGTAAAAGCATAGAGCTAGATTTTTTTTTAAAAAACTCACACTGACTTTAAAAATGAGTCCGGGCTTCCCTGGTGGCGCAGTGGTTGAGAGTCCGCCTGCCGATGCAGGGGACGCGGGTTCGTGCCCCGGTCTGGGAAGATCCCACATGCCGCGGAGCGGCTGGGCCCGTGAGCCATGGCTGCTGAGCCTGCGCGTCCGGAGCCTGTGCTCTGCAAGGGGAGAGGCCACAGCAGTGAGAGGCGCGCCTACCGCAAAAAAAAAAAAAAAAAAAAAAAAAAATGAGTCCATATACATTTATTGTGGTTAGCAATGTATTTAGATTTATAAATTCTACCTCTTATTTTGGATAATTTATCCAACCTTTTCTGTGTTTCTTGCCTTGTTTTGAAATAATTATTTTTCATCTTCTATTTCCTACTTCTAGTTTGGAAGTTATATACCTTATTTCTTTTCTATAAGTGGGTATTCTAGAAAAATTTCAAATGCATTCTTAAATTATCAACGTTACAGTTACTGTCTTTACATTTGTCTCAAATATAACTACCCACCTTAGTTTCTAGGCTGAGTTCTGTTTTTTAACATATAAAAGGTTGTTATGTTGTACTGTTAATGTTTGTCTAGCTGTACTGTGTAATTATCACTTCTAGTTCTTTTTATTTCTTCCTGCATCTCAGCTCTTCCACTGGGGTCACTTTCCTTCTGCCTAACGTAGTGTGAATTAGACAGCAGACCTATGTGACAACCCGCTTTGGGTTGATAAAGGCTGACATGAGGTTTATTTCTCCCTTCTACTCAGCAGAGTTCCCTGCGGGAGGCTGGGGGGTAGGAGCTGACTTTCTCTTTCTCGTACTGATGGTGGAACATTTTGGGTACCCGTCCTAGAGTTTTCTGTCTGACTCTCATCCTGGGGTGTCCTCATCTTTCTATCTCCTAAGGGTCCTACAAGCCACATGTACAATTGCAGGGCCATGCCAATGCCTCAAGATGGGCTTTGCCTTTGGTTCTTGTCCCTGTATGTGGCTCCACATCTCCAGTTTGCCATCCTCTGGAAATGCTAACATTAAATGTCACTTCTGTGTTTTCTGTGATCCACTGTTACTTAGATATGTGATAAGTGGGGGTTAAAAATAAACGAAAGTATCCGAAGAGTTCTCATCACAAGGAAGAAATATTTTTCCTTTTTCTTTTATTTTGTATCTGTATGAGGTGATGGATATTCACTAAACTTATTTTGGTGATTACTGTAATTCAAATCACTGATGTAAGTCAAATCATTATGCTGTACACCTTAAACTTATACAGTGCTGTATGTCAATTATATCTTAATAAAACTGGAAGAAAAAATAAAGCAGTTTAAAAATTAAAATAAAAAGTAAAAATGAACAAACGAGAAAAGATGTAGAGAAGTCCCTTTCCTGTCTCCTTCCCTGGTCCACGTAATTCCCACCTCCATCCAACCTCCTTCTAGAAAATACTGCCAGTGCCTGCAAGACCAGAGCTGCTTCTTACTTACTGGATGTTAGAGACCTTTCATTTCAACATAGGAGGGACTTCCTTACTCTTGCCCTTTTTATGGGTGGTGGCATGGAATCCCATTATCCAGGTGAAACATCTATTTAACCCGTTCCCTTTGGGGTACATGAAGTCTATTCCAAATCTTTTGCTGTCACAGGTCTCCATCTCTTTATCCAAAACCCTTTGGGCCAGAGGTGGTTTGAAATGTGGACATTGGGGGATTTTTTTTCAGAAGGGCCACATGGTACATAATCCATTTACTGACTTGAACTGTCACAGAATCTTGGATAATGCCCCACCCAATCAATATATAAGATCCTATAGCAAACTGAATGAATGTTCACAGTAAGTGGAATAAATGAAGATTATGAGTAGCCTCATGCTAGAGAGATCAAGGAAAGAAGTTATGAAAAAATATTTTATTTTTGGAGCTTTTTGGATTGGAAAATTGTGGGTCAGGATTTCAGCCTGAAGAAATAACACAGTAATAAAAAACCCTTTTTGTACATATATTGTTTTACAAGCCAGTAAAAAATATTGGGTTGGCCAAATTTCGTTTGGGTTTTTCTGTAACATGGAAAACCCCGTACGAACTTTTTGGCCAACAAGATATCTGTGGGGTACATTCCTAGCAGAGTAATTTCTGGATAAAAGGGTGAAGGAATTTTTAGGTTTGATGTATGTGGCCATGTTTCTGTCCAGGTGGACCGTGGCAACTTGTGCTACCCACGTGTGAGAGTTCTGTTTCTTCACGTGCTCAACACACAAGCTCAATAATAAGTGTATGGATTTTTTTTTCTGGATTTAGAGTTGAAAAATTATCTCATTGTAATCATAATTATAACCATCTCATTAGAGTATTAATTTGTATTTTTCTTTCTATGAGGGAAATTTGTTATTTCTATATGTTCTAAATACCCTTTAAAAACAATGTTTTATAACCAATAAGAACTGTTAGCAAGGTTTACTGAAAAGACTGACATAATACATTTAGAATTAAAAAAAAGTAAGACTTCTGCAGAGTTTGATCCATGTTTGAAGAAGGAATCAGTCAATTAGGGCTGCTGATGGTGGTTTGACCCGAGGCCACGGACCCTCTTTGTGGTCTGCACATTTCTTGAAAAAAGAAAGGAGACAAAGTGTGCAATTGTATTGTATCTGTTTTACTTATTTTAGACTTTAATAGCTAGAATGAATAGCATGAAAATAGAAACCCCAAGCAAAAACGTTTGCTAAACTGGAGGATTTTAATTCTGAATCTGTGTTTCCTGTGACAGCTCGCCCCGCTTTTGTAATCCAACCCCAGAACACGGAGGTGCTGGTGGGGGAAAGTGTGACCCTGGAGTGCAGCGCCACGGGCCACCCCCCACCGAGGATCACCTGGACCAGAGGTGACCGGACCCCCGTGCCCGCTGACCCTCGGGTGAGCATCACGCCGTCCGGCGGCCTCTACATCCAGAACGTGGAACAGGAGGACAGTGGCGAGTACACCTGCTTCGCCTCCAACACCGTGGACAGCATCCATGCCACGGCTTTCATCATCGTCCAAGGTGAGAGCATCCACGCAGAGGCCCCGGCTCCCCGCAGCCTCCCTGGCTTGCCCTCGAGCCAGCCCCTCTGCGGGCTCCGCCTGGTCTTCCAGTCCAGGCTTCATCATCTCCCATCACATCTGACCTTCGGGGGGACTTGGTGATATGTTTATTTACCAAGTGCAGGCTTTAGGTGGTCAGAGCTTTATTTTTCGGCTGTGTTCCCCACACGAATGTGGGTACGCATGCCAGTTCACCAAGGCCTGCGTGTACGGAATCAGTATGTCTTACACACGTCTTGGAATTTCCTTAGGGTCAATTTTTGGACATAGGGTCTGAGAATATGTGTAGTTTAAGACTTAATGCTGTGTGTTTCCAAATTCCTTAATTGACTCTGTAATAAATTTATTAGTTTTCAAATCAATTGCCAGGCGGGACTTTGGTTAAGAAGCTCTGGGACAACATGGACGCGGGAAATGCAGAGAATGAGTTCTTTCCTTCCCCTCTGTCCCCAGTGGAAGCCACGTCACTAAAAGTTGGTCCTTAATCCGTCCTCTGGCCCTTTCTTTGCACGTATGACCAAGCAGTCATGTCACTGGCTTTTACCTTTTTTGATTGTGGTTGTTGCTTTTATAGAAATGGAATTATATTACATATATTATTCTGTAATTTTTTTCACCCAGTAATAATAAAATAACTCCTGTCACTATGCACAGTTGCGCTAGATGACATTTTATACCATTTGCAAATATTAGTTTAGGTTGAGGAGTGGGATGAATCTCTTCAAGTCAGGCCCCTTCCAGGAGCTGAAGTAGGTCATTACCTGTGTTCTGTGTTGTAGCCTCAGTGCTGTTAAATTAAGAGTCTTCTGCACACTTGTCAGTGTGATGCTGAGGAGCACCCAGCGTTTGGTATTCTTCCTTTTCACTTTCCGGCATCTTCCTCTGCTCGGGATGCTGCACCCACAGTCGGGGTCCTGGTAGGACTCTTTGAGGGTGGGCGGTGTGCCTTCAAAACGGCATTTTCGCCCAAAGCTGTCTCCTAAATGTTGCATTTCCAACGTCTTTCCCTCCGGAAGCGCTTCCTCAGTTCACCGTGACGCCCCAGGACAGAGCCGTCATCGAGGGTCAGACAGTTGAGTTCCACTGCGAGGCAAAGGGCTACCCACAGCCGGTCATCGCCTGGACGAAAGGAGGTGAGCTGTCGGGCAGGACGGCGACCCACTCCCTCTGTCCTTCCCTTCCTGGGACTCGGACCCCCCGGGCAGGCCGGCGCTGGCTGAACCCGACGTGACCCAGAGCTGCGGGCACGTCCAGTCACGGGCCACCCCCTCACACACAGGACAGGAGACCTGTCCGCACCGAGGACCTGGATGTCAGGCCCATCTCCTCCCGAGTAGTCTGGGTCCCGCCTTCAGTGTGCACTGAATTAGCCTCTGGAGCAGATTTACTAGTGTGCAGATAGAACTTTCTAGAAACTGGTGGTAGAATATATGTACTGTATATATGACTTTCTCGCTTGAATTCCCAGAGTTCTCTTGCTGTTCCCCAACAGGTGTTGTGACTTGACCACGTTAATTCCTTGGGTGGGACCCCAGCCGATTTCTCTAGCTGGGAAGCTCCTGGGCACACAGTGTGGGGAAGGCCAGCCCGTCACCCCGGGGGGTAACAGCAGCCTGGCCGGCAAGGCTGCAGAGAGGCAGGTGCCAGCGTTGGCGGACCATCAGGGTCTGCCCTGGAATCGAGGGGGTGACAAGCCCTGGACCAAAGGGCACCACCATCCCTTCCGCCCCTGAGGGGCCATTTCCAGGGATCCTGGGAGCAACCTGGATGAGAGGAGAGCTCCATGTTTTCGGGAGGAGAGGCTCATCCCTACTTGGGGAGCTGCTTGTCTTTAAACAGCACCAGCCCCATCCCCTTCCCAGCCCACGACCCCTTCCCAGCCCTCGTCCCCTTTCCGTCCCCCATCCCTCTATGCCCAGCCTGGGACCGGCCTCTCCCTGTCTCCGACTCTGCATACCACCCTGGCTCTTTCTTACTTAGCCCTCGACGCCCTGGTCCCTGCCCCTTGCTCCTTCTCTGGAGAGTCTGGGGCGGGGGGGGCAGGGTCTGTGTGCTATTTGTCCCTGAACTGTCGCACACGCACAGGTGTGTGACAAAGGCCGGGACGGTGACTCCAGGCCAGATCTGGGGAAGACAAGCTCTGCGACCCCTTTGTCCCTGAGTTAGGGTTCTGCCTCACCCTGAGGCTCCCGTCTCCCACCTCTAAGGCCAGGCTCGTGTCCACGTATCCCTGTCACTGAGAGTGCATCCCCGCCTTGCAGGGAGCCAGCTGTCGGTGGACAGACGGCACCTGGTCCTGTCATCTGGGACCCTTCGGATCTCGGGCGTTGCCCTGCACGACCAGGGCCAGTACGAGTGCCAGGCCGTCAACATCATCGGCTCCCAGAGGGTCACCGCGCACCTGACAGTCCAGCCCCGAGGTAGGCAGTGGTCCTGCACCGCTCCCTGCGATGGACCGTCCCCCGGACTCGCATCCGAGGCCGTGGTCGTAGCCCGTCTCTCCCATGTCGGCTGTGAGGACACTGCCGCCTGTGGGACACAGGTCACGTTATGTCACTGTGTCACCCCTGCCTTCCCTGGGGGTGAGCAAGGTGGCCCCGGACCCAGCAGCACCGGCTGACCCGGGAACAGGCCCCCATGTCCTCCTGGACGTCAGGTTCTGCCTCCTGCTGGCCCCGGGTCCCTGTTGAGAGCCGGAAGAGGAAGGCAGGAGAGGTGATGACCTGGGGGGTGGGCACGGAGGGGGGCTGCCTGCAGAGGGTCCCTGGGGGTCGGAACCTGGGTCAGCTCCGGCTGATGGGCTCTGGGTCTGCCCTCCGGTGCCAAGCAGGCAGGACAGTGGGCGGCCCGTGGGTGAGGTCATCAGCCCGTCCCCTGCTTCCTCCCGTCACCAGCTCTTGGTGGGGGGCGGTGCTTGGACTTGGCAGCCCCAGGCCGCCCCGAGCAGACCGGAGCCGTGCGGACAGACCAGATCCTGCCATGTAGGTGGAGGGTGGCAGCCCTGGACCGTCCCTCGGTCCCGTCCGGCTGCTTCACTCCGGCAGCTGCAGCGGGAGCGCTCCGTGCCCTGGGCCTGCCCGGACCGAAGGCGGGGCCTCTGCTCGCCTGAAGCTTTTGGAACAAATCAGGAGCCTCCCGGGCTCTCCACATGTGTCAGCCCGTGTCCCTTGCCTTGCAGTCACCCCAGTGTTCACCAGCATCCCCAGTGACACGACGGTGGAGGTGGGCAGCAGCGTGCAGCTGCCATGCAGCTCTCAGGGAGAGCCTGAGCCTGCTATCACCTGGAACAAGGTAAGGGCTGCGGCGTGTGGCTGGGGGCAGCTGCCCCTGCCCGCTGCTTCTCCAGACCCCCCGTAGCTGGAAGGCAGCCATGGTGTAAACAAAATGAGACAAACTTTGGACATGCTCCTTTATGAGTCCTTCTTGGTGACAAAAGCAAAGAAAACCCTTTTGTTAGATCCTGGGTCCCGTAATCACTAGAGAAGGTTTCCTGTTGTTTCATTTCTCTGTGTTGTTCTTATTAAGCCCAGTAAAGAAATGAATATCAGTGTTTCATTATAAGCAAGTGTTTTAATATGAAACTTGTCCCTGGAGGTCGTGCAGTGGCTCCCCGGGAGGGAAGTGCGGGTCCTCAGGGCCCTGCAGCCTCGGCCTCGCCGGGGGTGGCTCAGGCATCCTGACTTCTCCCACACCATCCACCCCAGTACACGTCCCACGAAGGTTGCCTTCTGTGCCCACGCCCCGGCACGCGCACCCCAGAGATCCAGGGAGGTCCCACAGAGTGAGGTCTTAAGCTTTTCTGGGTCTTTCGCAAGCAGGTGGGAGAAGTTCAGCCCCTTGAATTGGCATCGGGCAAGTTCCTCCCAGCGCCGGCGGGTCTCAGCACAGCCACCGTGGTGGATCCGTTAGTGAGGCCCTGACACACGGTGCCGCTCTCCAGGGAAAATACCTCTGCTCCTCAGGTTGACCCCACTGTTCCTTCCATTTACCTTGCTCCAGGATGGGGTTCAGGTGACAGAAAGTGGGAAATTTCACATTAGCCCCGAGGGATTCCTGACCATCCACGACGTGGGGCCTGTGGATGCCGGCCGCTACGAGTGCTCGGCCCGGAACACGATCGGGCAGGCAGCGGTCAGCATGGTGCTCAGTGTGAACGGTGAGCTCGCGGCACCGATGCTCCACGCGCGGTCGGAGGCGACCGAGGAAAGCAGGGGGTTTGGGGGTTCGGGCGTTACCAGAAGACAGCACATCCCAACTTTGCAGGGAGGTGGGCGGGGCCCAGAGAGGCACAGCCGTCCTTCCTCCTGCTGCTCTAGGCTGTGCAGGCAGTGTGGTCGTGCCCTTGGAGATCTTTCCTCGCTCTGGGTTTCGTGGTTGGTTTAGTGGTCACCCAAACCCCCTCAAATTCTACAGCATGTAATTTACTGTCACCGTTTGGCAAAGCACTTACGTAGTTACTGCTGCGAAAGAGTCCCGGCCCCTTCACTCTGTTTTCCCTCTGTTCTGGGCGTGTGTGGCCTCGTGCAGTCCTGGCGTGTATTAAGTCTTCATTTTAAACCCCCAAATAGTCAAGGACCATTCCCTTCCCTGGATCTGGTTGGTGGTCCTAGAGCCAGGCAGACCCCGGCTCTGTGCTGGCCTGCAGAGCTCACCCAGGGCATCCCCTCCAGCCCCACCATCTGGTCCATCCAGGTGTCACCTCCATCTTCCTAACATTCCATGTGTTCTGGGCCAACAGGGTAAAATGCACAGCCTGTAGCTTTGCATAACGTCTTTTTTTAAAAATATTTTATTTATTTATTTAGTTGCACTGGGTCTTAGTTGCAGCTCGCGGGCTCCTTAGTTGCGGCACGCGAACTCTCAGTTGCAGCATGCATGTGGGATCTAGTTCCCTGACGAGGGATTGAACCCGGGCCCCTTGCATTGGGAGTGTGGAGTCTTTTAACCACCGCACCACCAGGGAAGTCCCTGCATAAAGTCTTACAGTTCGACCCAAACCTGCACTTTGTCTCCAGCTCTCTCTGTGCCCCGCTTTCACCTCCCGCCCCCCAGCACAGAAAGCCTGAGTTCTCGGGTAACAGAGCCTCCACACCCAGGCCCCTCCTCTGGACGATCCCCCAGTTCCTCCCGCAGGAAACATCCTCCACCTGCATGTGCGTTTTTGCATTCTCCACTTTAATCACCTAATCTGCCTTCTCCGAGGGCTGGTGAGCCTCAGACCTGCCTGGGTGTGGTTAATTTATATGCCGACACCTCACACCCCATACTCCACACTCCCTGCACGGTGCCTGGAGCCTGTGGGCACCTGCAGACAACAGTAAAGGCAAAACTGGAAACCTTTTTTTTTTGAGGGGGGAATGTTAAGTGACCTTATTTTCCCATTATATTAGAGTATGAAGTGATTATAAATTAAATCGGTGAATCTCCTGACTTAAAAACAGTGTTTTTTTCAATTAATGTTTATTTTTATACTTGAAAAATAATGTTACTTTAACATGAATTAGTTATATGTAAAGTTTAAAAATAATCTCCCACCCATAATCCCACTCCCCAAAAATAACCACCCTGAACATTTTAGTGAATTTCCATTACCCTTTTTTTTAAGGCATATACATAAGTGTTTTGGGATTATTTTTCTGTGATCATTGCTTGAAGAAAAACAAAGTCAGTTTAAATCATTGGTACTAATGAAATATTAGGGTAATAAAATTATGTAACATTATTCTGTCCATTTGTCTAACACGTGGCATAAAAAATTAGCTTCTAAAAATTAGTAAATTGGGGCTCTGTTTGAGGTCGGTGTCAGAAGGGCATATGTCCCAGTCTGGAGGGGGGTGTATTCCAGGAGGGAGGGATGTGTATCCCAGATCAAGTGAAGGCAACATTTCAATAAGGACATTTTCAACTGTGTCAGATTTTCTAGAAGCATTGAGTATTTAGAAGGAAAAGGATACCATTTATTAAAATGCATGTTGTTGGTGACCTGGCATGAGACATTTTGAAAAATAAAGGTAAAAGATTGGTTGGAACAAGTTTATTTTATTTAGCAAACTCTAAACTCTAGAAAAATATCACTATTAAGTGAAAAAGGAATGAAAAGAGGAAAGTAGAAAGGGAGTCATAGCTTCATAGGTGTCAGGTTTATCCCAGTGTGCCTGAGTGTGTGTGAACATATGTGCATGTATGTATAGTTACGTGTGTGCATATATGGTCACGTATGTGTGTGCACATGTCGTGTGTGTGTGCGTGCCCACATGCACACATGTTGGGTGTAAGAATGTCTGATCCTTCCTTGAGGGGATAGGATGAAGGGAGACTAGAGTCTCCGGAGGGTGAGCGGGCTGAGATCCAGCACCCAGGCAGGTCGGCCTTTGATGGGAGGAACACACTCTCCGCCCAGCAGGGCAGCTGCTCCGGTGGGCCTGAGTCAACGCCTCCCCTACTGGGCGATGCTTTGGTAGAAGAACTTCAGTGTTTTAAGTTACAACTACCTTGTCCTTCTGTGGGGTGTCCCATGATTTAAAAAATTAAGCGTCTGCAACTTCCATACAGTTTGAAAACAGCTTCTCGTAGAATTTGTGATGAAATAATTTAAGGTTTGGTGTGAAAAGTAGAAATAACAATGGAGAAAAGTATGCCTCAGTCTAAGTGACATAGAGTCTAGACATTCTTCTCTGACTCACTTGTGTGCACGTTTTCCGGTGATGTGTGACCTCGCA
This sequence comes from Mesoplodon bidens, assembly GCF_964165515.1. Classification (NCBI taxonomy): domain Eukaryota; kingdom Metazoa; phylum Chordata; class Mammalia; order Artiodactyla; family Ziphiidae; genus Mesoplodon; species Mesoplodon bidens. Next base: position 88,108,617 of record NC_138170.1, read on the forward strand.
TTTCCTAGTTCCCGATGTCAGTAGGAACGGGGACCCATTTGTAGCCACGTCCATCGTTGAAGCAATCGCGACGGTGGACAGAGCCATAAACTCCACGCGGACGCACTTATTTGACAGGTATTTGCAGAGGCGGGCGGGGCTTCAGAGGGTGATTCTCCTACGCAGTTTTCACCTGTTTGATGGGAATAAAACACTGTTTTAATTTGAAAATCATAAACAGTGTTGGTGTTAACTTTGCTGGGGGTTAAGATAACAGAAAGATACTCCTTTCCAAGTAGAAACTGAACTATGATTCACAAATAGAACATTTAAAAACAATTTTGACTCATTATTTTGGCTTGTTACTCAGTGATTTGGCAAAAACAAACTATTTCATAAGCCCTTTGTGCATTTGTTCATCCTGGCAATTCCAAAGTGTTCTTTCTGCATTTGAACTGAAATAGTATATTGGTGGTTTTTTCTATTGACGTAATTAATTATTTGTTTTTAGTGTCTTTTGGTTTTGTTCGTTTGTTTTGTTGCCTTCCGCTTGGGATGAGTAAGGTACGATATGTTGTGTCTGTAGAAACGTAGCCACAGAAATATTTAAGAGCAATAATTCCCCTTTGGGCGCGAGTGACCTTTGTTCTCAGTCATCTGTTCCGTTCTTCCCTTTTCTTCCCAAACACCCGCTAGCCGACCGCGCTCCCCGAATGACCTTCTGGCCTTGTTCCGGTACCCACGGGACCCCTACACTGTGGAGCAGGCCCGGGCCGGGGAGATATTCGAGCGGGCGCTGCAGCTGATTCAGGAGCACGTGCAGCACGGCCTGATGGTGGACCTGAACGGAACGAGTCAGTACCCGGGCGGGGTCCACACCCCGCAGATCCCTTCCCCGTGACGATGTCCAGCCGGTCGGGCCCGGGGTCTGTGATGATCGCGGTCACGTGCGGTTGCCTTGAGCTGGGACAGGCCTGTGGCTCCCCAGGTCTGATGGGAGACCCGGTGGTGACCTGACATGTGCTCAGCACGGGTGGTCGTGCTGTCCTGGCCCCCGGGCTCTGACCATTGGGGTCTCTGGACAAAGGAGAGCCCCTCGGAGGCCGTGGGTCCAGGTTGGGGCTGCTAGAGAGGACGCTGATGGAGCCCCAGCAGGTGCTGCGCAGACGGTGAGGGTGAAGTCACCCCCTCCTCTGTCCGCTGCGGCAGGGGGCAGGGGGCCCGCCAGCGAGCCTCTGCAGGGCCGGAGGGGGATTAGCGCCCAGAGGGTGTTTAGGAGGAAGCGTTTTCCTTGCTGGCTCTTCAGCCGTTCAGGACTTTCTCAGGGCAGCTGTGACAGAGCAGGCGTGCCAGCCTCGCCCTTCTCTCTGGGGAAGCGGGAGATGCCAGGCTCTCGGGTCTGAGCCCGACGCCAGATGGCGACGGCAGCCCAGTGCCCTGTCCCTGCAAAGCTCCTCTCTTGTGCAGGCCTCCAGCGCTTGTGTGTCTGACTGCTTCTCCCCAGCCTGGGAAATTTCACCTCCGGTTCTTTACTGCTTCTGTATGTGGGTGCTTAGGACACTGTCCTCTGCAGAGGGGAGCTGCCACCTGTCTTCTTTAAACGTACATGGGAGTCCGTCCCAAAGGGAGAAGCGAGATGCGTGGTGACCACCCCGCAGCCGTGTGGGGAGCGTAGGGAGCGCGGGCCCTGCGTGTGGAGCCCCAGGCGCCCGGTCCGGGAGAGCTTGGAGTGGGAGTTGGTGTGCCAGGTCCTTCCCAGCCTTTCCTGCTGGAGCTTCCTCACCTCCCTGCTTGTTCTCTCCTGGGTCCCGGCACTGCTGCTCGGTCCGGCAGGCCCAGCTGGCAGGGCCCGCAGGACAGCGCTCGTGCCTGCCTGGTGCCCAGGCTGCTGAGGCGTGTCTCCACCTTCTGTCCAGGTTACCACTACAACGACCTCGTGTCCCCGCAGTACCTGAGCCTGATCGCCAACCTGTCGGGCTGCACGGCCCACAGGCGTGTCAACAACTGCTCAGACATGTGCTTTCACCAGAAGTACCGGACGCACGACGGCACCTGCAACAACCTGCAGCACCCGATGTGGGGCGCCTCGCTGACCGCCTTCGAGCGCCTGCTCAAGGCCGTGTACGAGAACGGCTTCAACACGCCCCGTGGTATCGACCCGGGCCGGCACTACCACGGGCACCCACTGCCCATGCCCCGCCTGGTGTCCACGGCCCTCATCGGCACCGAGGCCATCACCCCAGACGAGCAGTTCACCCACATGCTCATGCAGTGGGGCCAGTTCCTGGACCACGACCTGGACTCCACGGTGGTGGCCCTGAGCCAGGCCCGCTTCTCCGACGGGCAGCACTGCAGCTCCACGTGCAGCAGTGACCCGCCCTGCTTCTCGGTGGCCATCCCCCCCGATGACCCGCGGGCGCGCAGCGGGGCGCGCTGCATGTTCTTCGTGCGCTCCAGCCCCGTGTGCGGCAGCGGCATGACGTCGCTGCTCATGAACTCCGTGTACCCCCGCGAGCAGATCAACCAGCTCACCTCTTACATTGACGCCTCCAACGTCTACGGCAGCTCCGAGCACGAGGCCCGCGCCATCCGCGACCTGGCCAGCCAGCGGGGCCTGCTGCGCCAGGGCATCGTGCAGCGCTCGGGCAAGCCGCTGCTGCCTTTCGCGGCCGGGCCGCCCACCGAGTGCATGCGTGACGAGAACGAGAGCCCCATCCCCTGCTTCCTGGCGGGCGACCACCGCGCCAACGAGCAGCTCGGCCTGACCAGCATGCACACGCTGTGGTTCCGCGAGCACAACCGCGTGGCCGCCGAGCTGCTGGCGCTGAACCCGCACTGGGACGGCGACACCGTCTACCACGAGGCCCGCAAGGTGGTCGGGGCGCAGGTGCAGCACATCACCTACCGGCACTGGCTGCCCAAGGTACTGGGTGAGGCGGGCATGAAGATGCTGGGCGAGTACCGTGGCTATGATCCGGGCGCCAACGCCGGCATCTCCAACGCCTTCGCCACGGCCGCCTTCCGGTTCGGGCACACGCTGGTCAACCCACTGCTGCAGCGGCTGGATGAGAACTTCCAGCCCGTGGCGCACGGCCACGTGCCGCTGCACAAGGCCTTCTTCTCCCCGTTCCGCATCGTGAACGAGGGCGGCATCGACCCGCTGCTCCGCGGCCTGTTCGGCGTGCCGGGCAAGATGCGCGTGCCGTCCCAGCTGCTCAACACGGAGCTCACCGAGCGGCTCTTCTCCATGGCGCACACGGTAGCGCTGGACCTGGCCGCCATCAACATCCAGCGCGGCCGCGACCACGGCATCCCGCCCTACCATGACTACCGTGTCTACTGCAACCTGTCGGCCGCCCACACCTTCGAGGACCTGAAAAACGAGATCAAGAGCCCCGAGATCCGGGAGAAGCTGCAACGGTGGGTGTTGGGGGGGTGCAGCCCAAGGGGTTTGTGGTCCCTGGATTTGAGTGTCTGTCTGTGCAACCTCGGGGACAGGGGGCATGCGGAGATGGGGAGGGGTCAGGTTGAGGCTTGACTTCAGAGATGAGGGCCCTGTCCGGCGGGCCTGATGGGAGGGGTGTGGAGGGATGAGATCGTCGGGCAGGACGGGACTAGCCCGCCTGCGCTTCGGGGAAGAGACCCCGCTACAGCCTCGGGATCCTGAGCGCCAGCCCTTGGCGCCACAGGACGGGCAGGCCCCCAGCTGTGGGGCTTTGTCCGGAGTCCTCTCCCTAAGCCCGCTGTCCCCCAGACCCTGGCCCATCGCCACGTCCCCTGCACCCCCATCGGTCACAGGCAGCAGCCTCCCCGCTCCTGGGAGAGGGCTCGCTGGGCCGGGGGCATGGAATTGGAGGACGCCCAGTGTGCAGGGTAGGGCCCCTGGGGACCCCAGGGAAGCCCCTCCTCCGTGGGCCCACAGAAGCCAAGGCCGGCCCTGTCAAGCCACGAGGGGCCGGGGTCTGGCGGGACGGGGCTTCCTGCCTGTAGCAGCTGCCTCCTCCCCAGAATCTCTGCGTCCAGATCGCTGATTAGACAGGGTCCTCACGATGCACCCGCCCCCGCCCCTCTCGTGTCCAGTCTGCCCTGGCTCCTTAAGTCCTGTTTTTCTCGCTAATTGTTCCAGTCTCTCTGGGGGGGTCTTTAGTGGAAATAACCACTCACTAGAGTTTTCCCACAAGGGTCCCCTGTAGCCCACTGGTCACTGTGCACTTACAGAATGTTCTTGCCCATTTGAAAGAACGGTTTTAAAAAGGAAAAGTACTTTTCTGTAAAGGCTCACTTGGGTCATTTTCTGGACTCTCCTGCTCACTAGGAGGTAAACTGCTGATGCTTCAGTCACACGCTTAACCCCGCGGTTCAGGCATGTTCTCTTTAGGGCCTGGCCTGTGCCTTCCGGAGAAAATGACTTTTACTCGTAGTTTATCGCAAGTTGTGAATAAGTGCACGTCATGCTCTACAGTTTAAGATGATCCGGTGTTCGTTTACATAACAGTGTCAGGTTGCCCGGTACATAAACGCACGCTCCCCCGGTACAGAGACCTTCGTGGCACGGGCTGCTCAGCTAGGGTGTGTGGACTGTCTGTATTCTTTATGCTTGAATATCCTCCACTGTTCTTGTCCAGAGTGACGAGATCACTTTCCCAGTGTTTCTTTCCTTTGTCCAGCGTCTGTCAAGCCGTCTGCTCTCCAGCTCAGCGCTGCTGGGGGCTGGGGGCCCTGGACCTCGAGTTCCAGGGGCCCTGGGGAGGCAGTCAACATGACCCACCCCCAGGAGAGTCACGCGTTTACCCTCTTCTGCGTCAGGCCTGACTCACCGAGTGGGGATGAGACAGGTGCCCAGGCAGAGTGACGACACGGGACAGTGGGTCCCAGCTGTGGGCCAGTGAAGCTGTCAGGGAAGAGAGGCTTTTAGACGGGGCTTAAGGGAGCGTGTGCTCGCACCTGTGTTAGTGGCATCCGATCAGATCTGTCCATTTCTGGGTGCACAGCGAGGGGGGAGTGTGGCCTGTGCTGGGGGGCTGTGAGCAGGAGGGTGCCCTGCCTTGGTCTGGGGTCTGTGGGGCCCACCTGTGTGGCCAATCACCCGGGGGTCGGGGGCAGACAGAAGGGGCCCTGCCCAGGAACAGGGTGTCTCCTTTGGGAAAAGCCCCTGCAGGCGGAGAACCAAACTCGCAAGGCTCTTCCTGACTGTGTTTCCATCTGAACTAAAGTTCAGTGTGAACATCCTCGAACTTGGATAAAGTTCAGTGTGAACGTCCTTGAACTTGGGAGAGTGAGGATGGCGTGTCCTCGGACTGAACGCCCTTCCGGCAGCTTCGCGCTCACCCTGCTCCTGAGATGGGGGGTGCTGAGGACGGCCCAGCACAGCCCTGTCCGCAGTCAGCACCCCTAATCCAAGCAGGTGGAAAAGGCGTCTCAATTACAGGACGCACTTAAAAGGTCCAGTGGAGCTTTGTATGGCAGCTGAAACTAAGCCATTATCATCTTCCGAGGGTGTCAGGAGAGATTAGATAAGAATGATGTTATAGAACTTGTCAGCTCTTTGCTTGTAAGCGTTTATTTCTAAGGAATTGGAAGAATTGGATGAAAAAGTTTGTTCTTGAACATTCAAACCTTGCTGTCTTAGTCTTTTGTGCGATTTCTACTTAGTAAGTAGTTTCTTCATAGCAAGTATGTTTTCAAAATATGGTAGAATCCCAGTATTGTTTTGAAAATGTGTCTTTAGCTGTATGTAGCTTATTCTTTTATGTATCTATGACAAAAACACTGGAAGGGTTTACATTAAGATGTCAAGTTGTCTCTAAACAGTCAGGAAATTTCCTTCCTTGTGTTTTCTTGGCTTCTCTAAGCTTTATGTAATAAATATATCTGTATGTGTTTTTTATCATGCGTATATAAACGGGAAATAGGAACATATCTTTAAAACATAATGGATAGATGCTTTAAAAAGATAAGTGGATTTTACTCAGTGAAGATCTGAATAACGTCAAATAATGATAAGACGTGAGGGTTTTATTTTCCCCTGGTTGCTGGGCTCTTCACCACGTACAGCTTTGCTCAGTGAATTTAAGGCTCCACTTGGTCTCATAGGTTATACGGCTCCCCGCTCAACATCGACCTGTTTCCCGCCCTCATGGTGGAGGACCTGGTCCCCGGCAGCCGTCTGGGGCCTACCTTGATGTGTCTGCTGAGCACGCAGTTCAAGCGCTTACGGGATGGGGACAGGTAAATGCACATGCACCTGCCGCCAGGTAATTCAGTAGGTGGCCATGTGCCGGGTAGTGTTTCTGGAAAGTGGCCTGTGCTGGTCCATCAGAGGAGCTGGCCCCTGCTGGTTTTAGTGCAGGTTTCTTGGTCTTTGTTTTTTGAGTGGCTCACAGTAACGTTTGAGTCCATTTTTAAGTGATAACCTAATTGAACCACTTACGTCTCATCGCTGGCGCAACTGAGTGTGAGGAATATTTTAACCAGCCCCCTGGGGCTTTTGCGCTTCATGTTTTCCCTGAGCTTGCTCTCGTTCTGGGGAACGCAGGTTGTGGTATGAGAACCCGGGGGTCTTCACCCCCGCCCAGCTCACGCAGATCAAGCAGACGTCGCTGGCCCGGATCGTGTGCGACAATTCAGACAACATCACGCGTGTGCAGAGGGACGTGTTCCGAGTGGCCGAGTTCCCACACGGGTACAGCAGCTGTGACGAGATCCCCCGGCTGGACCTCCGCGTGTGGCAAGACTGCTGTGAAGGTGGGCGTCCTGGGGCCCTGCCGCTCACCGGGCTCCATCCTCCTTTGGGTGGAAGCTTAATCCCCGCTAACGCACGGGCTGGAATCAGCACAGCAGTGACAACACAAACGAACCAGGCAGGTCTAGGGGGTTGCTAAATTCTGGAGTATCCCTACTGAGCAGTACTGTGGAACCTAAGAATAATTAAAGTCATGATTCTGAAGAATTTGTAATGCCAAGAGATAGGAGTTAGTAATGAGAACTACGAAGTAGAAGAAACAGACGGCAACACTTTAATGAGGTTATTAGCTCCCAGTTTTTCTTTAAAACCTACCACACGTCTGCATTTGATAGCCTGCCTGTCTGTACCCGCAGATAAAATAGGAACAAGAAACAGATTGAAAAGCTTGCCAGACATCAAATTTAATTTTTAAAAATGTGCGCTATGTGTTCTAAATGTCCAGAAGAGCTTGTGTAAGCAGAGAAATGTGCTATAAAACACCTTCTCAGGACGTGGAGAGGGACAGGCGGCTGCGCGGTGGCCTCACCCAGGCACCTGGGAGCCCGGGAAGGTGGCAATGCCAGTCCTGCCGCCGCGGCTGCTTCTGGATGCGCCGTCCAGGCGGCTCCTACGCGGCATTCCTGAGCCGGGTCGTCGCTAACCTCGACGGCATGTTCTCATTGGAACATAATTTTGGTTTTATTCAAACTGTGATCAGAGACCCAGGGAACATTGCAATGGGGGGAACATTGAGGACCCATTCTGGGTAACCCCGCTCTTGTGGTGAGGAAGTGGGGACCCGAGCCTGGGGCAACAGCGCGGGCCACACAGCCCCTGCGGGTGAGGTGGGCAAGGAGGGCCCAGAGCCCGGCCCCCGGCCCTCAGCCTTCGGCCGGCAATGCCCGTGGACACCAGGTGCAGAAACCAGAGTTTTCTTTTCCACCTCATTATTTCCGCAGGAATAGCCCTGGCCAGGTTCTTGCTAGTAATTAATTTTAATGAGCTGTTATTTTCATTAGTAAGTATTGAAATCTGGGTTGATGCACGTTGTGTGTGTGTGTGTGAGTGAGTGTGTCTGATGTGATTCTGTGTCTGTGGCTTCTCTCTGTGCATATGTATGGTGTATGTAACTAATAGATGGAATACGTAACATGTTAAGTATAGATATAATGAATACGATTTGCAACGTTGTAGGAGAATTCACATAAAAATTAAAATTTTGCTCACTACATGCCCAAGTTTCCAAAGCATTAATTTCTCATTTTTATAGCTGTTGGGAACTTGTTTTGTTTTTTTCACTTTTTTAAAAAAATATTCTGACTAGTATATTAAGGTCACAACAGGTTTCCACACATATGGCAGAGAATTTGATTCTTGTGTTTGCAGACAGTTGTTCTCTTTGAAAATCATTGGGAAAAGCCAGTCCTACTTTTCAAATACAGAAACTTCATTTTCTGATAACTTTACCAGATAGATTCCCTGTAGCTGCTTAGAAAGGAACAGGACAGGTTTTCTGGTTTTTTGCTCCAAAACCCCAAAGTCCTCTGAGAGCCTGAATCTTGGATCCAGGCTTTGTCCTCTGTGTCACAGCCCAGAGCCTTTTCCTGCTTCAGCTGGACGGTCAGAGATTTAGGCACTTGATGCAATTTCTGACATCCTTTCTTCTGGATTCTTTTCCTCTTAAAAATAGCAGGCATAGCCCTCAGCTGACAAAACTTAAAGAATGTTTTATAAGCTTTATCTGTTTTTATTTTAGTCCAAAAGCCATATCTAAAAAGTGGCAGAAAGAAAAGAGTTATGGTTTGTCAGAACCAAATGTCGGTAGCTGTTATCAACACCTCAGTGTTTATAAAAGACTCACTTAACCCAAACTTTCTTAAGCTTCATCTCTTAATTGTATATTTGTTTAATCCAATACGAAACCTGCACACGTGAGAAACCTAAGAAGCTGCTCTTGGGAGGATGCGTGTCTTTTTCTCTTGACCAAAGTTATGAATTTCAGCTTCTCTGTGAGGACTGATGAGTCACGGAAAGGAAGACACACACATGCACACACTTTTGAGATCACTGTAGAAGTTACTGAAATAGTACCAACAACTCCCGTGTGGGCAGGACAGCAGGCGCATGCTCCACCCAGAGGAGGGTGTCGTCAGGGGGGAACACTGGGGGTTGGGGGGCTCCAGGCCGCTCACCTGGGGAGGGGAGGGCAAGGGGAGTGGGGATGTTGCCTCCACCCCTGCCGACCTGAGCACCCAGTGTGTCCTGCAGGAAGGACAGTGAGACTTGCCGAGCTCTTCTTAATGTCCCCTTCGTGGGAGTCGAGACCCTAACGTGTCTGCACTTTGCCCTCAGACTGCAGAACCCGGGGGCAGTTCAACGCGTTCTCCTACCACTTCCGAGGCAGGCGGTCCCTTGAATTCAGCTACCGGGAGGACGAGCCAGCCACGGATGCGAGGCCTGGGAAGATGCCAAGGTACGGCCGGGCCCCGCCAGGACCCTGGACCGTGCACCCTGCCAGCTGGCCCTTGGGTGGGTGGGTGGGGGTGCCTCGAGGGCACCCATGCAGTCACTCCACACGCCCCGCCCTCGGCCCCGGGAGCCGCACACCCTTGGCTGTGTCCTGAGTCTCCCTTGCTTCTCCCAAGCAGAGCCGGGACGCCTGGGACGAGGCTCAGTAACGCTTCGGCCACCGCCTTTGAGCGCCCACCTGTAGCAGGGACCAGCGACTTCCGGGAGTTTGTCCTGGAGATGCAGAAGACCATCAGGGACCTCAGGAAGCAGGTTGGGCACTCCCCATCCTCACCTCCCCGGCCTGCCCGGCCCCTCTCCACCCTTGGGCCCGGTGTGTGTTTCTCCCGTGATGGTGACAGGAAGATGCTGCCCACACGCCCCTGGTCCTCGGTCCTGGAGCCTCCAGGGAGGTCACTTCTGTCCCTCGGCCCTTCTCTTTGGCTTGGCTCCAGCTGGGCCACCTTGAGCTGCCCTTGGACTTCCTGGGACCGGGGGACCCTCGGCCATGGGCTGCCCACTGGCGCGTTGGGTGAGGAGCGCGGGTTCCCCCCGAGCACTGGCTGTGAGGGGCTCTGGTTCAGGGCCACGCAGAATTCAAACCTCAAGTCCTGCCCAAAGCCTCCTCTTCGGGGATGACTGTTAAACCTCTGCTCCCAGGGGGGATCAGGAGGTTTTGATGGAGGTCGGGTCCCCTTGGATGCCAGAAGGCCACCGGCACGTCCGTACTCCGGGGCTCTTCCCTGGGGGTCTGCAGGGTTTGCAGACAATGAATGCTCTCCCCTCCGCACCCCACCCCTGCCATGTCTGTACGAGGGTCTCAGTGTGATGTCACCTAAGTGGGAGTGAAGAGTGAGATCTCAGGTTAACGGGACGCATGCAGATCTCAGAAGTGAGTTAGTGAGAAGGGCTTCTGATGCTGTGGAATCTTCCAGAGACAGGCCTGCGAGTGGGGGATCTGTGGTGCAGGCCACGTCCTGCTTCTGGGGGTCTCAGTCCGCGGGCTTGGGAGACGTTTGTATCTTCCGTTCAGCCCCGGGGGGAAGTGCGCTGGCTGCTTTGCATCTGCCCTGTGCTTGCCCTGTAGCTTCTCCTCCCGCCTCGGGGTCTGGGGACAGAGTTGACAGCCTCAGGTGCTAACAGACTCGCCACAGTTGGGGGGGGCGGGGGGAGGGCGGGCCTGGGCGGGCCTACCCCAGCCGGCCTCCTGCTGGGTTCAAGGCCTGGACAAGAAGCCCTTTGCCTGGAGCTGGAGACAGAAAACCCAAGCAGATCCTAAGCTGACCGCACAGTGTGTCCTAAGGGCCCAGGGTGGGGCTGCACCCTCGGATGAGTGCCCAGGGCCAGACGGCTGACCCTGACCCCTGAGAGTCGACCCCAGTGAGTCCCCAGGGAGCGGCGGAGAGGCCTGGTCGCTCTGCACAGACGGGTCAGGCTGACCGGAGACGGGGGATGCAGGACGGGGTGGTGAGAGGCTGGCCACCCCACGCCCGGCGGTGCCCGTCCCACACCTCGTTTATCAGTCAGTTGAGACTCGGAAAACCCGAACGATGGGCTAAATAAACGAGGTGGAAGTTTACTCTCCTCTCACGTATCCCAGAGGGAAATGGGCCGGGGCTGCCGGGCCCTCCACGGTGCACAGGCCCCAGGGTTTCCAGCCCCTCTCACCCTGTCAGCGCCTCCCTCCCAGCAAGAGGGTGGTCCCAAGCAGAGGCCGGTGTGCGTCGGGGTCAGCAGCTGGTCACAGCCCAGAGCTCCTTTGTGAAGCTGGTGCAGAATGCTCTCATCACCGGTCCTGTGTCGGCATTCTCTTTGCTTCTTTCTAAGGTTTCTCTTCTCTTCTTTACCGACTACTCACCGTATTTACAGTCCATGCACTTCTGGCCTCAGACACGGTGGAGGTCAGGCTGTTGTCATGGAGCTTTTGGATAAACAGCTACCAGCTGCCTAACGAGTAAATCTGAGGTTCCAGGAAAGTGCTTTAGAATATTCACCTCGGTCCCCGTTCGTCGTGAGCCATCGTTTCAAGTGAGGGAGCAGGTGCGCGGTCCCCAAGCTGCCCGCCGCGTCCCAGTGACCAGCGCTTCTGCTTTGCCGCAGATAAAGAAACTCGAGTCTCGGCTCAGCACCGAGTGCGTGGATGCAGACGGCAGCTCGCGCGCGGACGGTGCCATGTGGAAACGGGATCCCTGCACCGTCTGTGAATGCCGCGTGAGTGTGGATGCCGCGGGGGACCTGGGCAGGCAGCAGGGCCGTCAGGGCGCTCGGCTGTGGGGTCCCCTCCCACGTCCCTTGAGAACTCAGGGCTCTTCCCCCAGAGCTGTTGCTGAAGGTCAACACGGACATCACTGCCCCTGGTCAGCGCGGGTCTGTCCACACTGTTCTCGGTCCGGGAGCAAGTGGACCGAGGGGGCAGTGGTGGCTGCGGGGGAGAGGGGCCTGGCCGCTGCCCAGGCTGGGCGGGAGTTTCAGGGTGGGGTTGGGAGCCAGGACGGAAGGACGGCGGGCGGGTCGGTGCAGATGGGGAGGGGACTTCGTCCCCTGGCCCTGGAGGAGCAGGGGTCCGTCCGGTGTCCCTGGTCGTTGTCAGGTTTGGGCACAGCCCTGTCCTCCCAGTTCCTCTCTAGCCGGCCCTCCTCCTGGTTGACACCCAGGGACGTGATCCTGGGGTCCCCAGTGGGAGGTCAGAGCTGGGGGTGGGGTGAGATGCAGGGGCCGGGTCCCCAGGACTGACGGGCTCGGGCGCCGTCTCTCCTCCAGGACGGGCAGGTCACCTGCTTCGTGGAGACTTGCCAGCCGGCCGATTGTCCAGCACCCGTGAGGGTCGGCGGGGCCTGCTGTCCTGTCTGCCCGGGAGACTCCGTGGGGAAGAAGCCCTGAGTGCCTCTGAGCCCTGAGCTTCCCCCTCGTCCCCTGGAGAGCAAGGCCGGAACGGGCAGTGCAGGGGACGGGACAGCGAGGCTGGGACGTCTCGGGGCCACGGCACGGAGCCGTGTCGGAACTCGCCCAGGGGGCTCAGGCCAGAGTGTTCGCCAACAGACCACGGAGCAGACACGTGTCCTAACTTCATGTTAGATTTCTCAGGTTTTTATTTAATTTTTTCTAAATGAAAAATTGGTGCTACTATTAAATTGCACAATTAAATCATTTAGGCTCCTAAATTGATTTCACCTAATATCACCGTTTCTTCTCAACTGAAAGTCCCACTTGGTTCTGGCACCAGGAGCTTGCAGAGTGGAGCCGCCAGAGGAGGGACACGGGATTTGAAAGAAAATCAGTCTCTGGCACACGGAGCAGTGGCTGCGGAGCGTGTTGGGTGACTGGTCTGGGCAGTGAGCACATCCCCCCAGCCCCGGCCCTCGGCAGCTCCCAGGGCATCACCTGGACCCACAGGGCGGATGACCCCGCCGCCTGGAGCAGCAGCCCGTCCTGCGGCTCCCGACTCCTTCACCCGGGATTGGAAGGTTTTTCAGCCGCGTTTAGAACAGGTCTGCGTTCACCTGTAACTTGCACGCACGCTGGCTGGTGTGGACCAGCTGTGAAAACCCTCCGCTCCACACCACGGTACCTACTGACGTGCGCGGCCAGCGTTAGCCACGGTCAGCGTTAGCCACGGCCAGCGTTAGCCACGGCCAGCGCGCGCTCTGTCCCACCAGAGCCCACGGGAGGGCCACAGTGCTCTAGAGTCTTCATCCAACGGGAGGAGTTCGAATGTTGGGAACTTGCTAACTTCAGGTTGTGTGAGTGCATTGAAGAAAAACAACCAATCCCTATACCTCATTTCTATTTTCACAGCGTGTGATGTTTTATGAAATTTCGCCCATGTTTTAGTTTTAGATACATCAGAAAAATCATTTCCACTCTGCAAAAGTTCTCGTAGGATTCAGTGAAAAGCAACTTCCATACCTCATGGTCTCTGTCTTTTTAACTGACCAAAAACCTCCTGTCTTGTTCCAAATACAAAGTGGTCTGTGTTCTGAGAAACGTGTCCCTGGACATCCTGCTCAGTTCCGCAGACCTGAGTGTCCACAGCGAACCGGGTCCTGTGCTGGGCACGGATACAGCGCCCACATGCCCTTCCCACAGGAGACCCTCGAGGACCCCGGCCGTCTCGGTCCGAGGGGCCAAAGCCTGTGGCCCGTGTGGAGCTCATCACAGGGGGCGGGGGGCGGGCGGCGGGAGGCAGGGCTCCCGCCAGCATCCAGCAGGTAGTGGGCAGTTTGAAAGCCTGGTTTCAGCCCAGCACAGGCCTCCTTCCCGGCCACAGGAGACCCCAGTGCCTGCCCTGCTAACATTCCAGCCCGAGGGCTTGGCAGCAGCTTAAACACGGTCGGCTTGAAGTCTGTCCTCACACATCACTAAGTGATCAGTAAAAACTCCAGTGTTTCACGGGCACGGGACTTCTTTTGAAATAATAACTCACACTGAATAAATAAGCAAATCTTGGAACCAATCTCTGTAAGCAGAAAACGGATAACTTTGTCTGAAAGTTGATGGCTCTGTAAGTTGCTCAGGTATAAAATCCCGCCTTCTGGAGTGTTTTGGTGTCTGAAGGTGCCCGGGAGGTTTATCTGTGGTTTCATGCAGAGGGTGGGTTTAGACAGGCAGCCTAGCACGGCGTTGTCTAGCCCGACGGGAGGCTGACTGATTCACAGAGAAGTTCTGCGGTTGCAGTTGGAACGTCTGCAGAATCAGCCGTTTGTTGAGGTGGTGGGAGGGGCCTGGACACGCCTCCAGCCCCGTGGGGAGCTGCATGTACATATTCCCTGACTTTTCTAACCCTTTGCCAGGAGCAAGTGCCTTTCTTCTGTTCATTGTAATCAGTCCGTCACCAAAGAGACGTTTGCACTATGTAACGATGCCTTTCAGTTCCAATAAATGGGCCACATTGTCAAACGGAGAATGGGTGTTCTTTTCATGAGCCGATCCCAGAGGTGGGTCCCCAGGGGAGCCCAGGGTCTCTGCACGGACCACCATTCATAGAAAAATGTGAAAAAGGAAGAAAAACAAGGGGATTCATTAAATGGAGGCTGTCCTCCCCTGTGGCTGGGATGCTGTCCTGTGGACAGAGCTGACCTCCATGTTGTGAATTTTGGGCAGGTTGGGGGCGAGCTCCCAGGAGAAACCTCCAGCCCCTACCCTACCCCCGAGGTTTCTGGCTCTGTGGCCAGAAACGTGTGACTGTGCGACAGCTTTCCAGCCCCTGGTGCCCTGGGTCCAGGCAGGAGAGAGGATGCCGTCCTGAAGGGACCTGGAAGGGATGTGAGGGTGTCTGCAGGAGCTGGAAAAATCATGACTCTTTATGGAGTTATCACAAGAAGGAAATTGAAAGGGGAAAATTCAGTACTGAAGTTTTTGAATTTGCCAAATCATTTCAAAATTTGTGATGAGACACTTGAACTTTCACGATCCTGCCTCATTGCAGGCAATGCCGAGCCTGAACCCTCTGATGCTCTCCTGGGGAGCTCACCCAGGTCACAGGGGAAGGTGAGGGATTGCACGGAAGGACTCGAGCAGCTGTCTTTTCTTCGAGTGACGGATGTCGTGTTACGTATGTTTTTGTGTAACATGAATAAGCTTCTCCATGTAGCGTTGGGTACTTGAGGATCCCCGTGAGCCGGAGCTCGGGGAGCAGGTGCCCAGGTAGAGTGGCTACAGGAGGGCGTGTGGGCCGCAGGTTGATAGACAGACTGGACGAGGTGGATGTGGAGGCCAGGCTGTGGACCCAGAGCCGAACCTGCCTGGACTTCCCCTCCCTCCCCCAAGACCCAAGACCAGCACCTGTGCTGTGTGCTGGCCACACCTGGCGTGCTGACCACACTGCGATGGATGGCGGCCCTCTGGCCCATGGAAGGACCATCAGTCAGTCTGAGCTGGGGGGTGGGAGAGAGCAGTCCCCCTTCGGCCAGATGCTGAGCCGGCACGGTGCCCTGACCACCTCCCCAGGGGACCCAGGGTCCACAGTCCATTCCACTCGGCTGGAGGCCGCCTCTGCCAGAGGCTGGGGCCCGAGGTGCAGAGGTTCATCTCACCTGGCCCACCTGCAGCTCACCTGCTCTCCACCCCTCGGTCAACAAAAGACAAATTAAATGAGGCGCTTTCCTGGTCAGAGGTTGACCCAGGTCAACTCAGGGCCGAGCATCCTGTGCCATTTCAATTGAAATTAAATGGATGATGTAAAGTTGACAAAAAGCGTTTGTATCTTGCTTTAGAAAATGAGAGGAGAAAAATGGTACAGATGAACCGGTTTGCAGGGCAGAAATAGAGATGCAGTAGAGAACAAACATGGACACCAAGGGTAGAAAGCAGGGCGGGGGAGGGTAGTGGTGTTGGGATGAACTGGGAGATTGGGATTGACATGTATACGCTAATATGTATAAAATAAAGAACTAATGAGAACCTGCTGTATAAAAAAAATAATAAAATTCAAAACTTCAAAAAAAAAAATGACGAGAGAGATCGATATAAAAAAAATCAAGAGAGGGATTACCTATGAGAAGAGACCAGGCGGTAACTGGAAAGATACACATGAAGGGATTCTGAGATAATTACGGTAATACCTAATTTCTTGATCTTGGTGGTTTTCATGAGAGTTTCTTTACAATAATTTATTAAGCTGTCAATTTACTTTTAGGTAATTTTTTGCGTATTTTATTTCATAATAAAAATCTGAAGTCATTAGAAAGATATTAAGAAATTAAGCAGTTTTAACAGTTGGGGAGCAGGGAGATATATGGGACCTCTCTGTACCTTCCTCTCAATTTTGTTGTAAGCCTAAAACTGCCCTTAAAAAAATAAAGTCTTATTTAAAGGAAAAATGAGGAGAATGTATGGAAACATTCCTTGTGCCTTCTTAAAATATTCACACCTGTTTCCTGTGGGCAAAATGATGTGCTCAGTGACATACATAGTTGTGTTTTGTTTGCCAAATGATATGCCAAAAGATTCTTCCTTACATGTATACGTATAGCTGATTCACTGTCATAAAGCAGAAACTAACACACCATTGTAAAGCAATTATACTCCAATAAAGATGTTTAAAAAAACAAAAAGATTCTTCCTTGTGCTTAGAGAATGACCCAAAAGCATTTTTTTTTTTTAAAGTATTTTCTGACAGAGTTTCAGGAAGTCATCTGAGTATTTTTTTTTTTCTGGTTTTACCACCGCATCGCCATCCGCAGCTGTAGCCGTGAGAACCTAGAACCTCGGAGGCAGGAGATGGGGGAGCAGGACAGGGCACGTCAGCGATTGTGGTGTGGAGTCCTCTGTCCGCAAAGCCACCAGAGCCTTGCATCTCCCAAATCCCCACCATGGACGGTTGGGAGCCTCGGCTTGAACAGCTAATGGGTTGTCCTGTAATTGCAGAAGAGGGGAAATGGGCCCAGAGGCGGGGGACCTGCACCAGGCCACCTGCAAGTGGAGGGCAGCCCTGGGGCTGAATCCATATCTGACCCGGCCCTGGGGCCCCCTGCAAGCCAGCTTGTCCCGCGGCTGGTGTCTGTCCTGTCCCGTAGGCTCCTCTGAAAAGGCTCCTTCCCGCTGTGCATCCCTTTGGGCTGCCATCCTGTTTTCTTTAACGAGGCTACTTTGACAAAGACCCTGAACAGACCACATTCTTGCTTCCTCAGGTATTGAGTGTTAAGGCTTATGCTTGAAGTCTTCAAATTGTGGATTTGCCTTCTTTTATGCTTATGGTAACAAATACTCTCAGACCCAAAACCTGGAGGCGTTGACAGTGAAGTAGCATGTTTGAATTTGGAAGGTTCCAGAAGCTCTAGTGGTGCCTATTTTAATGTTTGTGGGATTTGTGAAAAATAGCTCAGTCTTATTTGCTCTTTCAGTGTCTGGATTTCTTTCTCCAGAGACAGGGTCTCCAGAGGAAGGAAGCCCGCCAGAAGGTCTCCATGGCCTCTCCCACAGCAGCCTTTTACCTCCTGCCATAGACGTTTCCCTAACTTAGCAGAGGGGTCTCAAAGTCAGGTTTTTTTCCCATTATAACTCTGAACATCAGCCTAACGCTGGTCTAGTCGGTTCTGCCAGGAAGCCCCGTTTTTCAGAAGTAGCTTCTTTATGGGCACTTTGGTGTTACTGGGGAGGGAGAGGACTGTCCCTTTGTCACTTGCAGGGACTGTTCAAGGGTAGAACGGTGAGTCCGGTGTGGCTTTTCTGTCCGGGAGGTTTGGGGAAGGAGAGGGGTACGAATCTTCTGATTTTCATTATAACTTTCTTTCCTTTTCCAACATTGAGCATAATCTTAAGTATAATGGAAGATGTTATTTTTGACGTGTTTTATCAAAATCGAATCTCTCTGTAATGGTTATTAACCCTCGATTGAAAGCCCTAAATTTCGGAGCTGCATGACATCATTGTTACATGCTTTTCCCATTACCTTCATCCTTCCTGGCACCCAGACGAATTCTCCTGTTGTTTTATCTTTGAGCAAAACAAATCAGGGTACACAAACAGAGCCTCTGCTGGATGACTTAATTTGCAGCTGTTCTCACAGGAAGTCCCTGGAAAACATTGGTGTTTGTGTTCTTTAAAAATTACGGCACCAGAAATTAACTCAGAGGATAGCCACGGTCACCATTTCTTGTAATCATGATTCAGAGTGAGTAAAGTGAGAGGGGACAGGATGCTGGTGCCACCTTGGCCATGTGTCCGCGGAACATCTCAGCTGGGCTGGGTCTCGCCTCTGCTGCCCGTGGCCCCCAGCACCCACAGAAGTCGGGAATCGTGGACCCAAGGCTCAAACCCACTTCTGACACTGAGGCCAGTACTTTTCTTATTTCACCAAACTTAGAGAAAATGAACACCTACATTGAATTAACACTTTGATTCATGCTGTGCTTCACCCAAGATGCTGCTAGAAGTGCCTAATTCATTGAATGTTCCTCACATGAGGGGACAAAATGCTGTAACTTTAGGAATCTGAGTGCTTGAAATATGATTTCTTATTTGTGCTGAACTACAATCCTAACTACGCTTTTATTAGCTTGTGAAGACACTGCGCTCGGGGCCATACATATGTGTGTGTGTGTGTGTGTGTGTGTGTGTATAGTTTAATTCACACCACCTGTTCCTGCTGTACAGACAGCTGGGGGGTTCATATCAAGTGCCTAGTATAGAACCAGGCTCTAACACGAGTGCCATAGGAGTGCGGTTCTCTTTCTGGCCACTTGGGCACAGCTGTGCTCCTGGAGACGTCCAGCTTAAAGACTGATCCCCCAGGTTCCACATTTAGTTCTCAAAATAACAATAAGCAGTGACTTGTGTTTTCGTGCCAACAGGAAGAAGGAAGAGGATGCTGAAATATTTCACAGGCTGCCTGAATTTGAAGGCAACCGAGTTTTGTCTTTTTTTTTTTTTTTTTTTTTTGTGGTACGCGGGCCTCTCACTCTTGTGGCCTCTCCCCTTGCAGAGCACAGGCTCCAGACGCGCAGGCTCAGCAACCATGGCTCACAGGCCCAGCCGCTCCGCGGCACGTGGGATCTTCCCAGACCGGGGCACGAACCCGTGTCCCCTGCATCGGCAGGCAGACTGTCAACCACCGCGCCACCAGAGAAGCCCGGCAACAGAGTTTTAATGAGAAACTCCCTCATTGGACTCGGAATATTTTGAAACGAGAGGCCAACGGCTGACACCGCAGGTCTTGCAGAGGCCGGGATACACCCGGACACAGCCTCAGCCCCCAGCCTCCTTCCCGTGTGACTGAATTCCGCCACCCTGCCCCGTGCCCCTTTCCTGCTTTTGTGTCTGCCCTTGTCCTTATCCTCCTTACGTGAGCTATTCCCATGTACCCGCTACCCACTGCTGACCACCTGAGCCCCTGGCAACCGACCTCCAAAAACGTGCCAATGGGAGCGGGGCGCCCATCTGCCTGTGCTGCTCTGCGGACTCACCCATTATCGTTCCTGAGTTCAGCTCTTACGTCCTGGCCACGTTACAGACTCCTTAGTGACCCCCTCTTACCTTTATCTCCTTGAATTCTTACTTGGTACATACATACGATAGAATATTACTCAGCCATTAAAAAAATGAAATAATGCCATTCGCAACAGCATGGATGGATATAGAGATTGTCATACCGAGTGAAGTAAGTCAGGAAGAGCAAGACAAATACCATACGATATCGCTTATATGCGGACTCGAAACTGTGATACAAATGAACTCATTTACAAAACAAAAACAGACTCACAGACATAGAGAATAAACTTACGGTTACCAAAGGGGGAAAGGTTGGGGGAGGGATAAATCGGAAGTCTTGGATTAACATATACACACTACTATATATAAAATATATAGTATATAAAATATATATAAAGTAGAGACCCAACAAGGACCTACTGTATAGCACAGGGAACTGTACTCAGTATTCCATAATAACCTATATGGGAAAAGAAGAGATGTATATATATATATATATATACACATATATATATATATATAACTGAATCACTTTGCTGTATACCCGAAACTACACCCCTATATACCCCTACTGTAAATCAACTACACCCCTATATAAAATAAAAATTAAATTTTAAAAGGTCATTGCTGGTTCTGGTCCTCATGTCTCATTGGCAATGGCCCCATCGCTCTTCAAGGTGAAGATCTTTACTTGGAGGCTGATTGTAATCATCTTATTTTTGCAGATAGCATATCTGAAGAGACAGGTGAGACAGCGAAGTCGCTGGAACAGTGTTTGAGGCGTGGGTCTAGGGGCGCAGGGAGCAGGTACAGGGCTACCAGTTGCTGCGTGACCACAGCACGGTCAGGGCAGCCTCGCTGCTGGCCACCAGCCGCCGTCCTGAGGGCGTGACGGTGACCTTTCGCCTCTGTCCCCATTCGGCCACCAGCCTCCTCAAAGTGGGTGGGGCTTGCTGCCCTTTGTTGAACCAATGGAAATGGGCTTCCTCCCCTGCTTTCTCTCGGCGGTGGAGACATAACCCTGGAGAAGAGAGAAACGCCAGGAAAGTCATGCAGGGTGTTCTCTGGTTTTCATAGAAATGAGTCAAAACAGCCCCCCGATTATTTATTTCCTCTTAAACATACCGTTCTCAGGCCTAGGAAAAGCCATATAAACCTAATTTTATTTTCTATACCCTATAAAATAGTTAGTCCACTCTAAATTCAGATCTACCCAGTGGGCAACCAGGCACAGGTCTCACTGTCCTAGAGTCCAGACCCTAAGCTGATGTCCAGAGCAGCAAAGGTGTGCAGACTTGCCACAGCTGTGGAGTCTGGGGAAGCAGCTGGACCCCGGTCAGCGAGTGGGAAGAACTGAGAGCTGAGCTGGCCATATCTCAGCTGGTCTAACGCTGCGACCTGCTCCCTCACCCCTCCCGGCCCTGGACGAGGCCCCAGGGCCCCGAGGGGCCCGTGCGAGCCCAGGTGCTGCCTGCTTCTGGATCCTACTCCCGCATATGACTCACCCGCCTGCTGGCATGGCCGCAGCCTCCTGGGGTCGTAGAATGGCTCTTGGGGACGTCTTCCTGCTGTAGCTGCAGTTAGGGTGAGGTAAGGGCCACCCTTTCATCTCTGGGCTCGAAGGGATCTCTTTGATTTCCTTCTTGATCACTGTACGAGTCGGCGTGCTGGGGTGGAAAACCAGTGCTTTGAGTTCCCCTGACGCCTACGTGCCACCTGCCTGACTTTTGACAAGTTTCCTGACCTATCTGGGTTCCCTTTCTCTTCATGTAGGACAGGAAAAAGAACATCTTCCTCATAAAGTAAGACAACATTAGGTGTGGATTTCTTCTCTCCTTCCACCCCTGGAGACAGACACCCAGTTTTGCTGTCGCCGAGGAGACGTTTTCAAAGGCTGAGCTGACACCCTCTGGCTGAAATTCGAAAGATGAATTACCAAGTCCCAGAATTACAACTTAGATCCATCAGAACTCTTGTTGCCAATGACAAAAACGTAGCTCAACCCCCAGAGAGAATGTGAACTTTGCTGGCGAGGCACGTGGTAACGTGGGTGCACCTGAGCCCCAAGGAAGCAGGACCCCCGTGTGAGCTCCTATCTCCACTTCCCTCTCGAGGCTGCTGTAACCTTTCAGCGGAAGACATGGATCTTGGTGGCATCCAGGGTCGCATCAGCTGCTTCACCCCCAGAAAGACAAGGACCCCCATTCACAGCCCGGGGAAGAGTGGTGATCGGGTGTCTGGGGCAGTGCCCACTGCTGGGGCTGTCCCCGTGGGCTGTGAGGACATGGCCGCTCATGCCCAAACCACCTCCTGGAGGGTGAGCCCCCCTCACAGCAAGACGGGGTCTTCAAGAAGGTGGTGGGCGTGCCGGTCACACTCAGAGGAGCCAGGACTGCAAGTTTCCCCATCACAGTTGTGTTAGGGTCCCTCGTGGGCTAGTCGCACCTTTAACCACAAGGGAGCACAGGTCCTTTACGGGAAAGTAACCATGTGAACAGTTGTCTGTAATCAGGACAAGTAACAACTACTCAGACTTTATCCCTTTATTATCTTGCCCTCCACCTTTTGTATTTTTCCATCTTTTAGGGCAACTGTCAGTGAATCTTACAAAACTAAAGGTGTTTCCTCCAGATTTGCCCTAAGTGCCTTCGTGGAAATCTGGTTTCCTGGAATTATTGTAATTACTTACGCTCAGGAAAACGTTAGCAATATGAATTGTCCATAAACTGGAAGTGGATGGCTTTGGTCCCACTCAGATCTTCTAGAATCTTCCAGCCAGGGTTGGCTGGACCTGCAGTGCTGTTTCTGTTGGGAGGCTGTGCACTAGGGCTCTTGGAAAGGTTCCTTGTGTTTGGCAAAAGCTGGAACAATTGGTGCTTAAAATTAATCCCAGCGTCGCTGGTGTGTGCTGTCTGGGCTGGGTCCTTTCCAGGTGCTTTGTCATCTCACCCCCCAAAGTTCTGGTCCATACACTCTCCTAGCCTGAGGCCTACATCCAGCAGGAGTCAGCAGGAATTTCTGCTGCCAGGCCAGGGAGCCATGAGAGACTCTGCTTCGGACAGAGTGGCCGTCAGGCCAGGGGCAGCGTTTGCTGGATTCTGCCCCCGTGTGCAGTGTCCCTACGTCCTGAAGTACCTGCAGCAGAAAAACCGACACGCTGGACAGAGCCTTGGTCCTGCACAGTGTCGGCCAAGACAGGGTTTCCTTGTTTGAAGGTGAGGGTCCCTGGAGATACGTCTAACCTCCCCGGAGTCTCCTGCAAGTGTCTCTGGAGCTCAGAGCCGTCCCCAGGCTTCAGATCGCCCGCCTGCCTGGTCTGCTCCAGGAAGTCTGAGAGCAGTCCACGGGGAGCACCTGATCCTCCCGCTGTGCCCCCAGCTGCCCCCTCCCAGCGACAGGACCACTGTCCGTGGCCTCTTTCCAGGCCTGAGTCCACAAGTGACGCTTCGCACTCCTGGGGCCCTTGTCCGGCACCCGCAGCAGCAGATTAAAGACCAGTGTCACCAGGGGAGTTCACTCCCCAACCGTGCCGTCCTCTGCCCTCTGAGTCTTGTCCGGCAGCTCTCACAGATAGCCCTCCCCGTGGTCCTGGCCCCTCCATGGGGTGGAGCTGGGGTCCTGTTTGTCCAGGACATTCGATTGTCCCGGTACGCGCACAAGTCAGGCCAGCAGAGTCCTTCTTGTGCCTGCGGGGGCCATTCAACCACCAGCGTGTCTGCCAGCGTTTTTCCCGGCATGTGGCCTGTCCCCACTGCATCCTGGGGGCCCTCATGCCCTCCTTTCCGGTCCCCCCCTTCCACTCTGCCCTCAGTAGAGCACTGGTTCTGAACCTTGGAACACGGGCGATGCCTGGGGACGACAGGGGCATCTGGTGGGGGGGGTGGCAGGGTGCTGCTGGCCACCCTGCCCAGCCCACAGCAGCCCCCAGTGTCCTGGGCAGAAGGCAGAGACCCGGGGCAGATCTCCCGATCTGCCCCAAACTCTGTCCAGCGACCTCCCGGGGAGCGCTCCACTCTGAGCTCCCCGCTGTGATCTGGAAGCCTGGCCCCTGAGTGCCGTCCGTCCACACTGCCTCCTGCCCCGCCTCCTCCAGCCGGACGGGCTGCCTTCTGCGACTCAAATGTCGGGTGTGCCGCGGCCTCTGCCTGGAAAGCCGGCCTGTGTGGCAGGTCTTGTATACCCCGAGCATCCCAGCTCGACCTTCCCCGACCTCTGGATCCAGAGCATCTTCCTCCTGCCACTGGGCCTCGTCTCCTCGTCAGTGTCCTTCACAGCACTTAGGTCAACCTGAACATCTCACCGATTCATTTGTTTTCTTGTGTTGCCTTGGTGATTGAGTCCACCTGCTGAGTTCCCAGTGAGAGTGGATTATGACAGCAGAAAACCTAAATAAGAGTCACTTCAAAGAGACAGGAATTTGGTTTTCCCTCATAAATCAGGACACCTGGCGGTGGGCAGTGCAGGGCCTACCTTTCTGCTCCGCCACCCTTGTTGTAGGGCCCTTGTCCTCATGCTCTCAGAGTGGCTACTGGGGCTGCTGCCGTTGTTTACCTGTTCAGAGCAGCAGGAAGACATAAGGGCCAAGAGCAAATGGGAAACTGCCGGCTGGATTAGTCCCTCTTGAAGACATTCCGTGGAAACTCCCGCAAGGACTCAACTTCCACCTCTCTGGCCAGCACTGTGGCTCACGGCTGCTCCCGTCTGCAGCATGGGCTGAGAAGTGTCCGTTTTCAGATGGGCACATTGCTACCTATGAAATTAGAGTCTCTATCAGTAAGAAAAAAGGAAAAGTTGCCACAAATAGTTTTTGTCTATATTTTTGTCTGATATTTATCCTCTAATAAGAGAGAGTTGACATTGTTCACCCGGAATCTCTAGCCCTTACACGGCACCTGGGACACGGCCAATTCTCAATAAGCCTTTGTGAGAGTGACAGGCAGGCTTCTCACCACCCCCGGAGCTGGCCTCAGAGTCCTCGGCACACCGTGCAGTCGGCTCGGCACAGGAACTGGGGTGAACCTCCCCGTAAAACTTTCTGTGGTTGTGAAGCCCCGAGCCCTTCCTTCCCGGGGCCGTGAGCTGCGTGGCCGGCACCCCCGAGCTGCTCTGTGCCACGGGTGTGGGAAGGGGGTCACCTGAGGCAGAGACCCCTTTGGCTGTGCCCACGGGACAGAGGCGGCGTCTCTTCCATCGGTTCTGCTCTCATGTTGACGGGCCGGGCACTAGAAGTATAGCCACCTCCTGCAGGGGCCCCGCCTGGGGAGGGGCAGGAGCTGGACGGCCTCCCCAGGACTCCGGGCCTCTGCTCTCCCCTGGGCCCCGGGTCGCCGTCTGGTCTGAGCACATCTGTGGTCACAGCCCCTCCTGCCTGGTCAGCCCATATTCACCCGCGTGGCTGCACTTGGACTTGCTGGGGAAGCAGGCTGTCTTCTGTGCCAGGCCTGGGGAGGGGACCCCTCACCAGACCAAAGGCAGCTCCGAAACCCGTGCACCCCATGGTGTAGGAGATGCTGGGCAGGGCCCAGGGGGATGGGCTTCTCTGGCCTCCGCTCCCACCTGTGACCAGGGACCCCTGAGGTGTCCTGGGCCACCTGAGCGGGGCCTGGTGTTTCAGTGGAGTCCACGCACTGAGGACACAGGTGGATGACGTCCGCTCTCCAGGACCTTCTCTGGGGCCGCGGAGGAGAGCGTTGGCCCAGAGCGCAGGGCTGGGACCCACTGTGGTCTTGGGAAGACACTGAGGGCTGTTTGGAGACATGGGAGTCCTGCTGTCCTGCCGTGTAAAGTGGGTCCCCGTGAGAAAATCCGTGCGTGCGGGGACAGTGGCCTCGCTGTGGGCACAGAGGCACCACCAGCTCCCTGACAGGGCAGCTGTGCCTCCCCGACTCTGACACGAGCTGCAGAGAGAAAGCGCCAGCACCTTTGAATAACTTGGCCCCTGAGGGCGAGGGTCCCTATCCTGCTTCCCCAGGAGCCGGAGCATCTCAGGGTCCAGGCGGAGCCGGCCCCTCCCGGCCCAGCTCCTCTTTCACAAAAGCCGGTTGTTTTCCTCTCTGCTGGGGAGGTTTCCAGGGGGACAGGGCGGCCAGAGCAGCAGGGGCACCCAGCCCAGCTACATGAGGCAGAAGAGTGACTAAAGGATAACGGGGCAGGTGACGTGGGTGTGGACTGTTTTCAGCTCAGAATAATCCACAGGCCTAAGACATCTGGGGTGGCAGGTTTTGTTCCCTACACCCCGTCACCCCGTACGGTGGGACTGAATGGGGATGGAGCTCTGGTTTCTGGTAAAGTAGGGGAGAGCTGAGTTCTCCCTAAAGATGGCACAAGTCTTCACAGCTGTATTCCAACTGCCAGACCTGGGAGGACAATTTTATCACAAAGAAATACATGGTAAAATCATGTTTTCTGTGTTTTCTTGGGGTTCTACCAGGAATGTCCCCCCGGGTATGAACTTTCCACCCTCCAGTCATGGTCTCTTAGGAGAGAGGTCAGAAGAAACAAGGACTATATTTGTTAGGATGGCTCCCCGATCGCCAGCGTTTTGTACACGGGAGAAAAATTGTAAAAATCAAGCTGCCGCTATAGACCAGATGCTGTGGGGCGGAGCGGCCGAGGGCCCTGCCTTACTGCTCCTCTCACGGGGCACAGGAGTGGGTGACTGGGGCTCCTGCTCTAATGAAGCGGGTTTGTGCTGAGATCTTGTTGAGTTAGAGGATTTGGAGGAGGGTGTAGCTGAGGGCTGTTCACTCTGAAACTGGGCAGAAATCCTAATCCCAGCGGGGAGTTCAGTCACAGGGGAATTGGTGGGAAGCTTTTTTCAAAAAGAGAAGGGAGGGAGGGAAGAAGGGAGATGGGTGCGGGAAAGCGGGCGTTCACGTGGGCCGCACTCCTGGAGATGCAGCCGTGGTGGAGACGTGGCATCTGACACCACTTCAGGTTAACACAGCTGTGCACGTGGCTGGTGTGGACAGCTGCCCTGTCAGCTCAGCCAGGACCCACCGCTGAGGCTGTAGGTGCTCCCCGCGGTCACGGAGGAACCAAGGAAACACCCAGCGACCCTGGGACCGCACAGAACACTCCTCTTCTCTTACCTCCTGCCTTTCCTTCTCTCAATATATTCTTAATATATATAATATGTGTACTTACTGTATATTAATATACTTAATACTTTTTTTTTTTTTTAGCGGTACGCGGGCGTCTCACTGTTGTGGCCTCTCCCGTGGCGGAGCACAGGCTCCGGACGCGCAGGCTCAGCGGCCATGGCTCACGGGCCCAGCCGCTCCACGGCACGTGGGATCTTCCCGGACCGGGGCACGAACCCATGTCCCCTGCATCGGCAGGCGGACTCTCAACCACTGCGCCACCAGGGAAGCCCCAATACTTACTTTTATTCTTCATTTTAATCAAGTCCTACTCATCAATCTTTTCCTTTGTGGGTTTTTTGGGTTCTCATTAAGAAATCTTAAGGAAAATTAAGATATTCTCTTATATAATCTCCTAGAAACTTAATAATTTGGTAATTTTCCCTTTCATATTTAGTTCTAGGAAGTGATTTGGAAATGATTTTGTTACCGAACACAGGTTCATGTGCCTGACGCACAGTGAGGACAAACAAACCGAAATGTCGGAGTTCGGAGCAGAGAAACGTTTATTGCAGGGCCGAGCAAGGGAAATGGGGGGCTACGGTCCCCGATCGCCAAACCCCTGAAAGGGTTTTAACAAAGCGTTTTAAAAGGCAGGCGAGGGAGGGTGTGGCTGGTTGTTGCAGACTTCTTGTTGTTGAATGCTTTGCTCTTGCATCCGTCCACGTAGGTCAGGTAACGGTGCTCCTGTGAGCCTCCAGCAAGACAAGTGTTATTCTCTGTTCTGCAGCCTTTTATCTCTATATGAATGGAAGGTGTTACACCCTTAAAGGTCAGAGCCTTGAGAATGGGCTCTGCTGTATATTTCAGGCTATGGGCAACGTTATTAACTGGAAGCAGAAGCAGCAGAACACAGAGGTTAAAGTAGAAGAAACAGATCTAATGTAGAGTCAGGTTTGCTCTCCCCTGTTACAAGCGTAGACACAATACATCACAGGAATCAGGGCTCCTGCCCTTCGCATATGCACTCGGGGACCTGGCTGACATGGAGAAGGCCCTCCTTCCCCACCAGACTGGGCAGGACTTTGTCTCATGGGGTGACTGCCCGCGTACAGGTCTGTTTCTGGATTTGTGCTGTGTTTCATTGCTTCATCCTACACCAACACTGCACTGTTTTAGTTGCTACAGGTGTGAAAGGACCTTCTCGATGTCTGGCAGCAGAAGTGATTCAACCAATGTCCCTCTTCTTCAGGACTGTCTGTGCTGATTTGGTCCTGTCCCTTTCCGTGTGTATTTTAGTATCAGCTTGTCGATTTCCCACAAGAAAAAGTGTCTGCAGGGGCTTTGACTGGTATCACACTGAATCAAGAATTCAATTTGAGTTCAGTTGACTTTTTAAAACACTTAATCCTCCCATGTGTAAGCAGGAAATATTCCTACATTTTTTATGGCTTCTTTAATAGGCTTTGGCAAAGTTTTATAATCTTTTCCAAAGGTTTTGCACATTTTTCTTAGGTGTACTTCTTGTTATTGCTGTTTTATGCTGTTGTAAAGGCTATTTTTTTAAAAAAAAATTCACTTTCTGGGCTTCCCTGGTGGCGCAGTGGTTGGGAGTCCGCCTGCCGATGCAGGGGATACGGGTTCGTGCCCCGGTCCGGGAAGATCCCACATGTAGTGGAGCGGCTGGGCCCGTGAGCCATGGCCACTGAGCCTGCACGTCCGGAGCCTGTGCTCCGCAATGGGAGAGGCCACAACAGTGAGAGGCCCGCTTACCGCAAAAAAAAAAAAAAAAAAAAAAAAAAAAAATTCACTTTCTAGTTACATGTTGTTTGTACATAGAAAAGCAAGTGAATTTTGGATTTTGACCTTGTATCCAACAATCTTGATAAATTCAGTTATTAATCCTAGTAGCTTTTTAAAAATATACTTTTAGATTTTTCTACATATACAATCTTCTTTTTTGTAAATAAGGACAGTGTGTTTCTTTCCAGCTCTCCATGGCATTGGGTGCCCTGCTTGTCTGTGGCCTGGCAGGTCTCACCCGGTTGTTGGTTTGTAGGTGTTCAGTCCCCGTTCTCTTTTGCATAAATACAGTTGGTGCTCAGAAACAGTTTGTTGTTTGAGAATTTTTGAATCTAATAATTACAGTAAACTTGGGATTGTTTTTCTGTCTTCTTTATACCATTTTAGAGATATTATTTTTGCAATGTGTAATTGCACCAAATTTTCTGGTTGAGCAATTTCATGGTTCTGAGTGTCAAAAGTTCACAAATAACAGTTCATTATTTCTAGTGCTGTACTGGTAAATCTGGACCATATGCATGGTTTTCTTTTTGTTAACAGCAAGGAGTTTTGTAACAACAAAAGGCTCAGTTTGGGAGCCTGGTTAATTTCACAGTCAGGAGAGGAAAGTAAGGTCTCCTATACTCATTAATCAGACTTTTGTGCAAGAACGTCCTAGCCTTCTTTCTTTAATCCCTGTCTGAGGACCCAGCTCAGGACAGGGGAGTGGAGGTAAGAGAGCAGGCATGAACCAACCTGCTGGGTGAATCTTTATCCAGGGCTTGACCCCTTGCCTCCTTGAATCTTGTCTGGCTGAGCACAACACTGACCTTGTGAGTCTACTCTGTCTTTAAATATTCAGTGTCACTTTCCTGGTCTCAGAGGGCAGATGGTGCTGGGGAGGGGCGGAGCCTCGGGGTCTCCGGGGGTGGGGGTGACTGGTGGCCCTGGCAGGGGCCTCTGCAGATGCTTTTTGTTGTTTTGTTTTATCTCTGCTTCTCGCCAACGCAGAGGGTGTTTGGGTCACCCTGGGAGCCTCCAAAACACAGACATCGAGAGGCGCATGAGGTGCTTCCTGCCCTCCATAAAGCTGGCACATTCAGGGAACAACTTGCAAAGTGGTCCGGTCCAGTCGGGAGGTCAGCGGGGCTGGGCATGCACCACAGTGGGTGCAAGGCTGACTTTTCTCCCAGGGGTGCGATTCCTTGAGCCAGAACTGCCCGAGTCATTGTTTCCTCATCCTCTTTGGCCCTGCAGATGCGATTGTGAACGACCGTCAGAACAGCACGGGCGGCACGTTCTGGACACCCCCAATGGCACCGCCTGCAAGGCAGCGGTCTGTGAGGACGAAGGCACAGACCCTCGGAGCTGCTGGGGGCCGGCTCAGCGTCTCGGCGCCGGCTGGAGTCCCCAGGCCGCCGTCAGGGCTGACGTGCTTCTGAGTTCAGGCCAAGTGCTGGAGAAACACAACCACCGTCCTCGAGGTGATGAAGGAGTAGTTGGCACTCCCGCTCCAGCTGACTTGGGGCCAGCCTGTGGCCGCCTTTCATCAACAGATGAGTGCCCAACCTGTTTTCTGTGCGTTTCTGTGTCATGACACCGTATTTCGTACAGATGGTTGGTTCCTTAACCGTGAACCCTGCGCCAGCGGCGGCGCTGGTACCTGAAGGATGCTCAGCTGACACGTGTGTTTTCTCCCTGAGGGATCCCACAGCCTCCTGGCCCCCAGGCCCCAGGCAGCTCTGCCACACTCTGCCTGGGGCCACTTTCAATAGAGAAATCACCACAAAAAGACAGTGCAGAGCCAGCTGGGCCGTGAGAGAGACCCTTGCGCACAGGACGAGCTGGAGCAGAGGCTGAGCTTGCACCCCAGCTGGGAACGGGCGCTGCTCTGCGGTGCCCATCGGTGCCCTCGAGATATTGTGAGCATCGATTTGGGGTCACGAATGCCTCTCAGCGAATAGGATATTTGCAGGCCTGGAGTCTGCGGTTAAGGAGGAGCCCGAGAAGGGGGGCGGGGCGGTCACGTGGGCGGGAGGCGGCGGTGGTCCTCTTCCACTTCTCCCAGGCGTGTCCTGTCTCCTCACGCTTGGGAGCCGAGCGCGTGCGTCCAGTTCTCCAACCTCGTGCTTCGTCTGTTGGAGCCTCGGTGTCGGTGCCCTGGCAGCTCTGATCACAACCCCCTGACTCACTGCCTGGTGGAAGCTGTCGGGGGCGCTTCTGCAGAAGAACGTTTCAACTTTGGGGGAACCACGAGCTCCCTAACGTCTGAGGGGGAACAGGGAACAGGAACACCCCCGAGGAAACGGGTCCAGGAGGCCTTTGCTAAATGCAGGGGCTGAGCTCCCTGGACGTGACCCAGCATCTTTCCACTTTCCTCCCGGCCTGTCCAGCAGGCGTCACAGAGCCGCAGGTGCGATGGCTTCCCAAGCTCCCTGGGGTGGACCGGCCACCTCCCAGCTTGTCAAACTCTGTGTCGGAGCAGGAAATGCAAACATTTTGGCTGGAAAAGACGAAACAGTGGAAGCTCCGCGCACATATGGAAGCACTTCCGTGGTGAGACCGCAAACCCGGAGAAAGATTGCTCGCCCCAGCCGTGGCATCCCAAGCGTTTCCAAACGAAAATTGTTTTTCCAGTTTGGGGGTTGGAGGAAAGTGGATTTAAATGCTGCCAGCAAAAAGTATTTCACATGGAAGGTTTAGACAGCTCTATTTTCTCAAGAAGGATTTTTACAGCACAGAGTCGACTGTAGAGAGATTCGAATGAGTCTGTATTCAGCATCTGAGGCTTCTGTAGAACAAAGAAATGAGAAACAATCACAAGCCCACCAGTGTCCTGGATCCACCTGCAGTTGGAGTCGCCTTAGGATACCCCAGTGTTGTTGTTGTTACTACTAATTAATTGATTCATTTTTTATTGGAGTATAGTCGATTTACAATATTGTGTTACTTTCAGGTGTACAGCAAAGTGATTTGGTTATTCATACATATATATATATATATATATATATATATATATATATATTCTTTTTTGATTCCTTTCCACTATAGATTATTACAAGATATTGAATACATTTCCCTGTGCTATGCAGTAGGTCCTTGCTGTTTATCCATTTTATATTTAGTAGTTTATATCTGTTAATCCCAAACTCCTAATTTATCTCCCCAACCCCTCCCTCCCTATCCCCTTTGGTAACCATAAATTTGTTTTCTTTTTTCCCCTTTAATTAATTATTTATTTATTTTTGGCTGCACTGGGTCTTCTTTGCTGCGCACGTGCTTTCTCTAGTTGTGGCAAGCGGGGGCTACTTTTCGTTGCGGTGCGCAGGCTTCTCACTGCGGTGGCTTCTCTTGTTGCAGAGCACGGGCTCTAGGTGCGTGGGCTTCAGCAGTTGTGGCACACAGGCTTAGTTGTTCCACGGCACGTGGGATCTTCCGGGACCAGGGCTCAAAACCATGTCCCTTGCATTGGCAGCAGATTCTTAACCACTGTGCCACCAAGGAAGTCCCATAAATTTGTTTTCTATGTCTGTAAGTCTGTTTCTACTTTATAAATAAGTTCATTTGTACTATTTTTTAGATTCCACATGTAAGTGATATCATATGATATTTGTCTTTCTCTGTCTGACTTCACTTAGTATGGTAATCTCTAGGTCCATCCATGTTGCTATAAAAGGCATTATTTCATTCTTTTTTTATGGCTGAGTTGTATTCTATTGTATATATGTACCACATCTTCTTTATCCTTTCATCCATAGGTGGACACTTGGGTTGCTTCTATGTACTGGCAATTGTGAATAGTGCTGCAGGGAACATTGGGGTGCATATATCTTTTCAAATTTATTATTATCATCACCATTACTGCAGTCCCACATTGAACCTAGGAATGACCCAGGCGGTTGGAGGGGGCAGTGTCTGCACCCCACACAAGGTCTCAAGGCTCAGCGATCAGATCGGTGCTCAGGGAAACCTGCTTTGAACTTGCCCTTCGATAACAGGCAGGTAAGTGAGTGATCAGCCATCCCACCGTGTCCCCTGCGGTCCGGCCCCAGATACCCAGCTACCCACCTGCTCGCCGCCTGCAGTTCAGACCTCCTCCCAGCACACAGAAAGCTCCTTTAAAGCCTCAGATTTCCCTGCTTTCCTTCTCAGAACCTTCTGGAGGTTTGTGAACCTTTGGGGATGAAATGGCAAGTTCTCTGTCTCGAAATAACCTCCTAGGCCCCTGATGGAGCCTTTCCCATGGGACCCTTTGGTGACGTCCGTGTTCCTGTAAAGGGTCCCCTGCCCAGAAGCCCAGCGTCCCTGCTCCACCAGACCCCAACCGCCAGGCCAGCTCTGGGCCCTCTCACCCCAGATAAGGCAGACTGTGGCCCGAGACACTCAGAGAGTTTCTGTTTCTCTTCCTTGCTCTTTACTCTTTGTCCTACAAAAGCTTCCTGCCCTCCCTTCACCCCACTGTCAATTCTCCCAAAGGAAACTGTCTGCTTCATGCCGTGTTGGATAAAGTTTGTCGGTATCACTTAAATTGTCTCCTTTAATCCTTGTGTGACATTCCCAAAGCTTTTCATGCTGGGGCCACTCTGCACACCTGGCCAGCCCGGGGGCTTCACGTTTCCTGGTTCCCGTGGACTCTGGTGAATCGGGTCCATCTGTCTGTACAGAGGCCTGTGCAGTGACAGCTGGACAGAAGCAGCTCCTGAGGTCCCTGGTCTGCTGGAGGGGCCTCACCAAGCAGACCTCGGGCAGGACTCAGAGCGTGATCCAACCTGGGATCTCCCCAGGGGCCCGGCCCCCCATCAGGGACAAGCTGGCCACGGGCATGGGGCCTGGAGGGTGATCCAAGGATGCCAGAATCCCCATCACTGGAGGAGATCTTCTGAGACTCAGATTTCACCAGACCGTGTAATTTTCCCATAAACTTCAGTAACACACAACCACAAATTTAAGTCACCCTCTCAGCCCCCAGATGGTTCTGTAACATGAGAGTGAAGCCATTTATAAATCTTCAAAAACAAATGCCGGCTGGAGCTCATTAGGAAACATTTTCACAAATTGCTTTTCCTTCTCTCTGTCAAACTCAACA
Organism: Mesoplodon bidens; assembly: GCF_964165515.1. NCBI lineage: Eukaryota > Metazoa > Chordata > Mammalia > Artiodactyla > Ziphiidae > Mesoplodon > Mesoplodon bidens. The sequence goes on from NC_138170.1 coordinate 88,141,705, forward strand.
CTCCACCTTCACATTTTTCCAAAACCTTCTTTTTCTGGCTGCAAATCTTTCTCTGAATTTCTGTGGTCAGTACTAGCAATTAATGTTTTTGAAGGAAATTGTTTTTTATAAATAGTGACATTTTCCCCTAGTGATTAGCGACCCAAATGCACATTGATTTAAGTTTGTACCTCAGCAAAGAGACAAGCTGGAGGCTGCTGTCCAGTTCCAGAGACTCTGCCGGCTGCCGGGCAGAGGAGGCTGGACTGTGGACGTGGGCCTGGCCCCTGCTGAATGGGGGAGGGAAGGCCCTTCTGGCTGGAGGGCAGGGGTCCTGCCGTGGTACAGGCGTGACACGGGGTGACTGCCTGGAAGTTGCCTGGCAGGAGGGGTGGTTCACTGAGGTCCAGGTGGGGAAGTGACCAGGGGACACAGTGGCACGAGAGGGCTGTATCCCCCAGAGCCGCCTGCTCACATCCAGAGGACCCGCTTGCCTTCTCTCCACTGGAATTTAGAACATCCTGTCTCGCCCGCCTCTGACCACATGGGGCTGGGCCCTGACCCGCCCATCACCGGGCCAGGCCAGGGGAGAGGCCTCTGGATGACGGGTCCCTCGGAGAGGCTGCATCCCCCATGCTGGCCTCACCTCCCTGCCCAGCGGTGCCCACGGAGCCGGCCTGCATTCCAGCAGGCAAGCTGGCCTCGAAGCGTCCCTTCCTGGCCCCAAGATGAGTTCCAGAACCTGGAAGGAACCCACTTCTTAGGTCTGCGGAAAAATCCCGAGGAGCGTCCTCCACCCTCTAAGAAAATAGGTTTCCCGGCTTAGGTTTTTATTTGAAAAGTGGGGCCTGGGTTTTGGGAAGGTTTCTGGTTTCCCACCAGACAGACCAGAGTGTGGTGCTTCTGGGGTGACGGGGACACCGCCGGTGGGCACGGCCAAACATGCTGGCCTCTGTCACACGGCGTGAAATCCGCGCCCACACCATCCTGCCCACACAGCAGCCCCGTGCCTGGGTCAGCACCGACGTTTTGGAGAGGAGAAAACCCCACTCGGGGAAGCTAACCGCCGGCCACAGCCGCGGAGCCGGGGTGCCGCCACAGAGGGGTGCTCTCTGCCCACGCTGGGCTCTCCCGGGTACTGATTTGTGGTGTTTGCTGATCTCAGCCTGCTTTCAAGCAGCACACAAATTCCCTACATTTGAGAGAAGTTGGTGCCTCTCCAGCCCACCCCTGCCGGATGGACGCCAACCACAAGGGCACAGCATTTGCAAGCCGCCTTCCTGCCCCGTGACACAGTTCACCCACAGGTCGCCTGGACACAGAGTGGGTATTTTGCATCCTGAAGTTTTGGGGTGATTGGCGCCACAGCCGTGGAATCAAGTGCACGTCGCGTCACTTGGGGATGGGGCGTGGGCTGCGGCTTCCGGGGACAAGCGGGCCTGGGCCGTCGGGAGAGAACGGGGCTGCGGGGGGTGGGAGGCGTGATGAGGGCGGGATGAGCCTCCAGCCAGAAGCCACGCTTCGTACTAACCCTCCAGTGAGCTGCTCTGAAGGAGGGGCAGCCGGCGCTGAGTGAACACGCAGGGCCTTTCAGACTCAAGTTCCTCTGCTTCGTTCCCACAGCCAGTCTGAGCTCTGTATGGGGTCCAGAGAAGAGGAGGGGACGTGTGATCTGATTCTTGAAGGACGGACAGGGGGCCTCCAGGGAGCAAGGGAAGGAGGCCACACCAGACAGAGGGGCCCGGACAGAGGGGGTCGTCAGAAAAGTCACCTGGATCCTGGGCTTGAACGTGCTCAGTCCGGCGGGGTTTCGCGGGGCCTGGTGCCCAGCACGTCTGTGGACGCATTTCTGCCCTTGGCCTAATGGGACATCAGTTCTTCCCGAAGCAGTGCAGACGGGAGCTTCCCGGAGCCAAGCTGGAGCACAGCCTCGTTCACACGGACACACAGCTTAGGCTCCTGGAGGCAGCACCGCAGGGGAATGGGTCCAGGGAGCTGGGAGGCGTGTGGACAGCCCAAGGACAGATGTGGACGGACACAAGGACAGGACTCACAGAAAGAGGCTGAGCTGCCAGCGCTGCCCTTACGTGAGGCCCCAGCCACGCCGCCCGCTGGTGGCCACTTACCAGCTCCGAGGACAGGCACCTCCTCTGATTCTCAGACGTGAGTGTCGAGGTGATTTATCCGGAGCCGGACGGGCCGATGTCAGAGGCTGTGACTGCTCCCTCCCTCCTCGCAGGCCGAGCGGGCCACAGTGCCGCTGGATGCTCGTGGCAGCTGTGCTGAGCCCGGTGCTCGGTGGCCCCAGCTTGGAAAGGCCATGGCAGGCCTGCTCCTCAGGCACCAGGAGGGATACAGGCCCAGGCGGCTCACGCCGACCTCCTCTTCGGGAAGACGTATGGATTCCGGTGCTAACGGGATGCTGGGCTTGAGAGCAAATCACAGATACTTCACTTTTGTGCAGACGTGGTGGCTCTGTGACCTGTGGGCAGGCTACCCCGCATCCCGTGGGTGTCCCATCCCCAGGGGAGACACCCCCCCACCTCCATCCTTGGATGTTTTGATGCAACTTGTTACCCAGTCCCAGTTCTGCTGTGTATCTACTGTATTTTTTTCTTGTTAGTCTCATGAGCTTAGTGTCCGACCAAGGTGAGCGTATCTGCCCTTCAGATTGGTCCCCAGGAGCAGGGCTGGGGGGTCAGGGGGTCAGGGGGCCAGTAGGGCTTTGTGCAGAAGGGGACACTTAGGGTGTTCCAGCATTTCATTTTCTCTTCAGACCTTCAGGTAAAAGGGCTCCTGAAGTTTATTACCAATTAAAAACAACTCTAAAAATGTTCACAGTGAAATAAACTCTCAGTGACTCCCATGGGAACCTCTAGGAGAACATTCCCTCTACGGTGAGGTGCGTGCCGCTCCCGAGGTCGGGGCGCCATGTTCCCGGCGGGGCCGGGCTCGCTGGGGGAGTCGGGGGCAGCGCGTCCTCGTGGTGGGCATGCCCGTGGGGTCCCTGGGGGCCTGGGTGGGAGGGACCGCGGGGGGAGGGGAACAGAGAAGAAGGGAACTAACGCCACGTTGGAACCTCCCCCCTCATTCTTCGGCCCCTGTATTGGGTCACGCAAGCCCCGCACGTCAGGAGCTAAACATCAGAGAAACATTGCTTGTGCCCAGAAAGCACGTAACGGTTCCCAAAGAAAGTTCCATCCCACGTCCCAGGCGAGTCATGGCTGAAACTCGCTGTAGATGCGTTTGCTTTCAGCCTGGAAACCTTGCTAACATGCAGGGATAAGAGCAGTAAAGGAGAAATAACTGCTGACACCTTGAGGTTTTGCAGGACCTTGTGGTCCAGCGCACGGGACAAGCAGAAGAGCAAGGAAAGGTTGTGCTTCCTTGAAGGCTGGGGGCTCCAAAGTCTGCAACCCACCCTCACCCTTCCATGCTGGGCCTCCTGCTTCTCTTTTCCTTGGTGTAGAAAAGCCTGAGTCCGACCCCGCATTAACACGCTTCTTTAGGACATGAGTCCACCTCCTTCTCGGTCTACTGGCTTCCGAATAGAGTCACTATTCCTTCCCCATCACCTCGTGTGCTGATATATTGGCCCATCGTGCGGTGAGCAGTAGGAGCTTGCACTTGGTACCAGGAGGACGGGGGGGAATGAAACATCCCGCCTGGTCCTCGTGGGAGACAATCAGGGGGAGGATTCGGGGGACAATTAGATGAATTCGGGGGACAATTTGATGAATGGGGGGATGTTTGGGCAGGAAATTTAAGCTTGAGGCTGTTGGTGTTTAAGGCAGTGGCAGGAGTAGCCGTGTGCAGGGAGAGGGCACGGGAGGATGGAGCCAGGATTGGCACAGGAGAGGAAGGGGCAGCGGGAGCCTGGCGAGGGGCAGGGGACACTCGGGAGGCAGCGGGGCGTCTGTGCAGCAGGTCAGGCCCAGCCTGTGGCCCCTGCACTGCCACCCCTAGCGGGCGGCCCTGGAGGGCTCTTCCTTCCTCTCTGCTGTCCGAGTCTCACTCCTCCCGGGCCCTCCGGGGAGCAAACGGGGCCCTTGCTGCCATGCTGCGGCTCTTCGTGTGCCTGGCGGGTCACAGCGCAAGGACTGCAGAGCCATGTCGGGGGTGAGAAGTGATGCCGAGGCGGCCTGCCGGCCTCCCCAGCGCACGTCAGACAGGCCTCTCCTCCCAAACCCTGCCTGGCTCTCAGGCTGCTATTCAGGAAGTGCTCCAAAGCCACCTTGGCTCCCACGGTGAGAACTTAAAACTGAGGCCCGTTAGCTAATGGGAGATGCCAATGTTGTTACCGTACGTCCTGATGTCTCACAGGGTATCCACCTGGAACATTCTGGTTCCTTGGATTTAAAACAGAACTTGCAGATGGGGAATCGGAACACACTCTCACCATGTCCTGCTTCCTTGGAAATCTCCCTTCCCAAGGCCTTTCTTGGTAAGTGTTTTCCCTCGCGTTCAAGGCCAAAAGCTTTTGGAGAAGAAGAAATGATACCCAGGAAGCCAATCCATCCTCAGCTCCAGCCTTGCTTTTGTGACCCCCCCAGACGCATCCCACCACCCACTCCCGTCCCGCCATCACAGCTCATTCTGAGGATGGAAGTATTGTTAGTGAGAATTTTAGGACAAAACTTTTTTTTTTTTTTTTTTTTTTTTTTTGCAGTATGTGAGCCTCTCACTGTCGTGGCCTCTTCCGTTGCGGAGCACAGGCTCCGGACGCACAGGCTCAGCGGCCATGGCTCACGGGCCTAGCCACTCCACGGCATGTGGGATCCTCCCGGACCGGGGCACGAACCCGTGTCCCCTGCATCAGCAGGCGGACTCTCAACCACTGCGCCACCAGGGAAGCCCCAGGACAGAACTTTTGAGCCCGAAGTCTACACTCCTCCCTTGTTGCAAAGGGTGTTTTCTGGTGCTTCCTTACTATCCTGGGATGGGTTTTACAACTAATAGAACTTACCTGCACATATACTGAAAAATCAGGATCGTGTCCTAAATGTAATATAAAGAGAAAAAACGAAGGGATCTATTAAGGCTAAAAATAAGTAAAACAGTATTCAGCTGGATGCTGTCAATGCGTTTTATTTCTGTCCCACAATCTTAAAATGAGAAACATGTATTCATACAGGGACAAATGCAATCACCTTGAATCCAAGTAGTTTGAATGACCTTGAGCAGAGTTTTGGAGAGTCTAACGCTTTGTTTGAAACGATGGAGAACTTTTGGCAAAGTTCTGAAGAGACATCATCATGGTTTGCATGATGACATCATCCCTTAAAGTTCATTGCAATTAACATTGTGCCAAAAATATGTTTGTGTTTCAGTGTACATTAAGACCATCAGAACACCAGAAACGGGTGTGAACTGCTTTTCCTGTATCAGGGTCCGGTGGGATGGTCAGAAGTCCTGCGAGAGCTGGGCCAGTTCTTCCACGGCTGGGGCTGCCGGAGCAGCCAGGACGTCGGACCCCCGGGCTCTGTCCCTCAAAGCCACCGGCATCCCCCCGATCACCAGGGCCCTCCAGGCCCTGCAGACTCTCCAGACACCCCGAGGTGGTGGTGGCCTTGCTGAGAGAGGCTGCTCTAAGGCTTCCTTCTTTGTGGAGCCCGGGTCTGGTCTCGTACAGAGGCCCTGGGATCCGGGGACCCAAGCGGGTGGGCTCAGGCCGTCAGGAGGTCTGCTCAGAGCCTGCGGCTCATGGACGTGTGTCGTCACATGCAGATTATGGGGTGACTGGGTGCCTTTCCATTTAAAAGTCACCATGTTAAAACTTCACCAAGGTGTGGAGTATTTTGTATTTTCTCCTGCCTACTGATAGGCTAAGAGGAGGAGACTGTGATAGTTTGCAATAATTTGAGGAAAGTACATCATTTCTCATCTTCTAATTGCATAGGAATCACCCAGGCGGACAAGACTCATTCAAGGGTAAATTATTTTTCCTGACTTTTTGCATTAATCTAAGTAAATTAATGGAAATAGATAAAAAAGGAGTTTGTGGAAATACAGAAGGTACAAAGTAATTTTCATTCCTTTGAAATGAAAGGCTGCTTGACATAGGGTACTTCTCCTCCCCCAGAAGTCGTGACAATTCAACAGAGATGAAAACTGTCAGATGTACTTTGTTGTGAAAAAATTATACAATTTTGGGGACAGAGCTTTATTTTTAGTTTGACTATTTTTGTCACCGCACTGACAGATAGAGAATGTTCTTTTTACAGATTAAAAACTATTTTAAAGAATACTCTGTTCAAACAACATTTAACAGTTAGGCCCTAAGAGGAGTCAGAAAAAAAAGAAGATCTAAAAATCTATCCACAATTTTGCTAAAGCTAAATCACACCAAAGACCTTTCTGTTTGCCTGATAGTTTAACTGTTTTATTAATTGATTACTGGTTTGCTCTAGATTTAACATTTTAGCTCTGCTTATATAATAACGATGTCCACTGGGGAGGGCCTGGGGGTCAAACGTGGGCAGGACCCGACCTGGGAATTAACCTTCCCTGATCTTACACGTGACGCAGCCGGCGCATTCTCTTTCTTGCACGGGCAGGAGAGGGGCTGGTGGTGGTGGTCACGCCGGGCTTTTTGCTCGGGGACGCGCCTCTGCATCCTGTCTGAGAGCTCAGGGCCCCAGGCCCCTCTTCCCGTTCCCGGCGCGGGTGCTGGCTGGGGCCCCGGGGGTTTAGCCTTCCGGATGGGGACCTGAACTCTTCACTCCAGCTGGCTGGTCCTCTCCTGCCAGGTGAGCCCTGCCCCTGCCTGACCCACCCAGGGCACCTGCGCCCCTGTGGCTTCCGCCCCAAGTCGACGCCGGGTTCTGCCAGGGATGGAAGGAACGTGCAGGGAAACCGAGGATCTGCTCTAAGGACGTGCTGCCCGGGGCCACCCCCATCCCACCCCCACCCCAGACAGGGGCTCTGTGAGTTCGGGTTAGTGAGTGCTGAGGGAGGGTCTGCTGAGCTTGTTTGGGGTCTTGGGCCCCTGGGAGGCACGGAGCGGCTGCTACTAGGAGGATGCTTGGGCCTCTGTGAGCTGGTCCCAGAGCCCCGTGAGCCGCGGGGGACCGGGCCCCTCAGGGTCACGGCCCAGTGATACATATGGTGGTGATGCTCAACTCTCAGGAGAGGAAGCAGGTGAAGCAGAGGCTGCCCGTGTATGAGCAGAACAAGAGGAGGTGCCAGGCGGAAAGAGCAGCCGCAAACCGGCGATGCCCCCGTTTCCCAGAAGGCGGTGCTGTCCGCCCGCGGAACCGGGCCCCTCCACCTCCGTAAAGGAGAGGCCCTGGTGACAGTCCTGGGTTGTCGGCTGGGGGCTGCCTCGAGGCGAGACTGATGCTCTGAGGCCCGGGCGAGGCTCAGTTCTGGTCAGCTTGGCCAGATTAGTCGTGAATAGCAGACGGTTTAACGGGGAGGAAGAAGATGCCATGAACACAACGCACGGCTTCTGGGTTTGTGGCAGAGACGACGGGCCCTGCATCCCATGCAGCCGCCAGTGGCTCCGTCACCAAGGGCAGCCTGTGAGCCGTGTTCCCGTCTCTCCTTGACTGTAATTTGCTGTGTGATGCGGAGCGATTCACCTCTATCGCCTGGGACTCAGCTACTTCCTCTGTAAAATCAAAGCTGCACCAAGTGATCTTTGGGGTGACGTCCAGGGTAAACCACGCGAGGCTGAGTGTCCCAAGGGCGGGCTACGTCCACCGCCAGTTTGCAGGTCGTCTCGCGTGAATTCCCCACAGAACTAGTAAGAACGGGAGGCACGGCAGACACAGACGGGCCTGGGCGGGGAGCTGGTCGAGTCCTAGACCCCAAGGCCAAGGGCACAGGCTCCTGGGTTAGACTTTCAGAGGAAACAAAGCCTGGGCAAATTAGTGCCAATCCTGACAGCAGATGGACCAGAGTTATTACAGCAGCAGAATGACTAATACCGTAACAACCTGACCTCAGGGGGAGGGAGGATTCGGCGCAGATGGAAGGTGACAGGTGTGAACACCGGGCGAGCTGGGTGCTGAGGCCCCTCCGGACCCGGAGCCGGTGAGACAACTGACCCAGGACTCGTAGGAGACGGGACTGTTCCTTCCAGCCAGCTGGTCGTTAACGCAGCTCAGGGGCCGGATGCAGCACACGGGGCCCAACAGACACATAAGAACACAACAAGGTCCCAGAGGTCAGAGGCCGAGAGCTACGCCGAGCCGAGCCGACGGGTGGTCCCTGGTGGTGGTGTCAGCTCGAGGCTCCAGGGGGCAGAACAGAGCCGTCTGCCAGCCAGCTAGTGCCACCCCTCTGTCTCCTCAGCAGAAATCATTCCGAGACTCAGAGCTGCTACGCCTCATTTCCCGTAGCTGGTGCAGGGACTTACAATGTGTGTTATTTCGCTATGTCCCCTCTGATGGAAAAAGCTCCGGCGCAGAAACCGGCTTCATCTCCCAGGGGCGCGATGGGAGGGTGGTTAGAGCGTCTCCCATACTGGTCCAATCAAGTCTTTAACGGGTTTTATATTAACAATGATAAGAACTTGGGAACACAGAACAGGATGACCCAGGACCTACGAGAAGCAGTATTTTTAGGTGATGAACAGTAAAACCTGTCTCTCCACGTAACACCGCTGTAAAGCATCCAGAGCAAACCATCAGTTCCCCTGGCGGTTCCCCTCCTTGCTGGCGCAGAGCCGGGTGGTAGGATCTCATCTGTCAATCCCTACCTACCACGTGGTCTTGGAACACAGCAGGTGCAGGGCACGGACACCTCAGGAGGAAGGAGGAAGGTTCCCTGTGTTCTGGGTGGGGGAAGGGCCCGGCACGGGGGTGGGGGTGGCTACTGCGGCCAAGCCCTGCCCCACCTCGGAGCTGTCACTCTGGCTGCTTAGCCTCCCTGGGGCTCGCGACTTCACGTGTGAAACAGGGGCCCCGGTGACGACTGCTTTATGGGTTGATGTGACTAATAGCTCCCCCAGAACTGCCCACGAGCCTGCAGGGGGTCCCTCAGAGGATAATCAGGCTAAGGTACCCAAGAGAGGGAGAGAGATGGAGAGGCAGAAACAGGGCCCGGAAATGGAAGGGGCAGCGGCTGGGAACGGAGGCCTCGGTTCTAAGTCCGGCGGCAGATTCCCAGAAGAGGAAACAAGTCACTTATCCTGTTCTGTCCTCAGAATCACAGTCCTTCCAGGAAATCTCGAGTTCCGCTCCCAGGAGGAGGGGCGGGACGCAGGCTCAGGCATCCGCAGTGACAGATGAGCTGGGCTCGCACTGTCTGTCCTGAGAGTCAGCAGAGAAGCTGGCTGAGTGGGTAGGAAACACGGGGGGAGAAGGAATCACAGGATAAGAGGCAACATTAAAACTGGAGAAAAAGTGAGCCTGGGATGTGAGGGTGGTGAAAATAATCTTCCATTCCTTTGGTTGGAGGGACAGGTTTATAAATATGTATAACATGTAAATACGTTCTCATGGCAAGCCCCCCAGGAGGAAATAATCAGGCAGCGTTTGCAAACAGAGCCAGACAACCGCAAGGTGGTGGGGTTTATTCGTCCACGCTGGGTCGGCGTGTCCTGATGAGGCGCCGGGTGGTGCGCAGTTGTCCTGCCGCTTCCACCGGCCCCCGTCCTGGGAAATCGAAACAGACGACAGTGGTGTCTGGCTCAGGCTCCAAGAGCCGTGCACGCATCACACGTGCAGGCTCCTGCTTGCAGAGAAGGATTCGGGATCCACAGGCAGGGTCCTGCAGGAGAGAAGCTGCCACGAGCTTCAGACCGACAGGAAGCCTCTCCCTGGCCCTGGTCCCGGCAGGCTGATGAGGTGTCCGGCGGGTGCGCAGTCCCCGGCGTGGCTGCAGAGGCCTGGTCTGGGCACGTCAGCGGCGCCGCCTCACTCCGGGCGCCGTAGTTTTGGTTCCACGCTTGGGAGGCAGGTGCCAAGGCTGATTCCACTCTGCCTCCAAGGAGAGGATCATTTTAGCTATAAATCCCACCCAGCCCTGAATTGCAGGCAGGCCCCAGGGAGCAGCAGTGACTTCTTAATATAACACCACTTGGGGTCATGCGTATAAAGACAGTGAAAAGCAAGTTTAGACTGAGTCTTTCACACTGATTATAATGACTCCATTTTCTAAGAAAAGCACATTTCAAATGTCAGTATTTTCCTTCAGCCCTGGCTCCTCTCCCATCACCCCAGCCCGTACTTGAGACGCGCTGCCACGGACGCCCCACACTTAGTCTCGGGGTTGAAGCCATTCGTACAAATGAAAGGCATCTTCATTCCTTTCACTCTGGCTCACGGATTCCAATTTGTCTTTAGTTTTTAAAAAGTAGGTTAACATTTTGACAAATTAGCATTCTCCTGTAAATACAGTTTGTAGGAGAAGGAAACACGCAGCAGGAAGGTGCAGAAGGGATGGGGACCGGGGGCGCCAAATAGAAATGCAGGAGGCGCTCCTGCTGAGCGGCAGCAGCCCTGGTGTTCCCAGGGACTTCCTGGGTCTTAAGGGAAACGTCTGACACTGCAAACCTCAGGAAGGCCAGGTGTGGACCCACCTGCTCTGAGGCTCCAGCAGAAGCGTGGTGCCACGGAAAGCTCACGTCCTGGGGTTTCCCGTGTCCCAGCCGGGAAGTTCCTTCTCCCTCTCCCTCCAGGATGGGCAGCGAGGATTCAGGGTAGGCATGTGTCCTGTGGACACACACTGCTGTTGTCATCGCTTACAAGAACCAGAGGGAGCCCCAAGCCACGTGACCTCAGAGGGTCACCAGCTCGCTCCCCGCAAAGACAAAGAAGTGCCTGTAAGATTCAAGGAAACACCTCGGTTTAGAAAACAAAACTGAAAATTCCATGGAGCACAGCTGGAGGTAGACGCTTACCCCCTGCTGGGGTATTTGCTGAGACTGCCTCATAGAATTCGTCACCTCCCCAGGAGCAAACAACGGAGATGACAGCGAAGGTCATAGCGTGAAAGTGGCTTCGATCTGACTGTTTCTAAGACACAATCTAATACTGAGATATAGGGGACTTTTAAAAACGTGTCCCAGGATATAAGGACAACTAACGTGGTGCAGGCCATCGACCTTCACCTCTGCAGGGGCTCTGAGGGAGGGGACGGTAGGGGTAAAGAGACTGAGAGTTGAAGAAACCAGGTCTCATGTCGGGGAGCCCGGCCTCGGGAACCGGAGTCCTGTGAGGGCACAGCAGGGAAGGAGCACAGGGGACTGAGACGACACCCCACAGGGCACGGGACCCCGAGTCACGCACCTGGACCTGCTCTGGACGTCGGGACGAGATAGTTGTGCTGAAACTGCCTCCCCTCAGCCCCTCAAGGCAAGAGGCATAACTCTATGTTTTTCTTAAAGAGAAACTGACAAATAACAAAACAATTAACAGCAACAAAAGCAACAGGACTCTGCATTCCAGATTCAGCTGTCTGATCTGCAGCCACTCTTATGTCAGTGAAAAATGTATGTATTGTTTCGCCGGCTCCGGGCTCCAGGCGGTAGAGCAGGTAAGGCCGACCTCCCAAGCAGGTCATCCCGTCATAAAGAGAAGGGGAGGTGTGGGAGGACACGCACCGACCTGCGGTGTGGATGGAAGGTTGGCCTCGGGCAGGGGAGAAGCCACACCGCCTGGGGGACCATCACCTCTCAAGGATAAGTGGGAAATAATGCAAATTCACCCTCTTTCCCCAAGTTGCAATCATACTTCCGGTAGAAATAAACAGTGCAAAATGCAGCTGCCAGCTACCAAAGGCACAGGATAACGGTACCCTAAACAAAGAAAAACTGAAGACTTACACCTCAGATGCTGAAATTGACGGCCAAAACTTACACTTGGGACAAAGGATAAAACAAGAGCCCATGGGAGGAACTGACATGTACACCTCACAGTTTCCACTGACTAATAACCGATAGGTAAACACAGTCTGGATGAAATTTAGAGGAAAGGGTTGACCCGAGAAATTCAGACCCGCAGAAGTAACTGTGCAGAGGAAGCCCTCCTGGGCTGGAGACCAATGAGCGAAATGGATGTGGACCATGAATCAAGTTTTTAGTGTAAAAGTTGCACAGAAAAGGATTTATCTTGGTGAATATAATTTCAGTGAAACAAACAATGCCAAACTGGGGTGTATTTTAATTGCGTAAAGAAAGCTGATTAAAGAATTGGTTTAATGGGGTTAACTCTGGATCAGAGTCTTTCAGTGAAAACACAACAATGTTGGTATATTTCTGATTGAAATATTTATGTTAATAGTTGTTGCTCCAAAACATACAGGCTTAGACCCAAAATAGTAGGGGAGGTATAAATGGGGGGGGGGTGAGAGAATCAACATGGAATGGAGGTCAAGGCCCATGGAGCACCTGACAGGTGTCCACCATTCTGCCTCTCTCTGCCTCTGTCTCTCTGTATATGTCTCTCTCTCTGTCTCTCTCTGTCTCTGTGTCTCTGTCAGTCTCTCTCTGTGTCTTTGTCTCTCTCTGTATGTCTCTCTCTCTGTTTCTGTGTCTCTCTATTTGTCTCTGTCTCTCTCTGTCTCTCTATCTCTGTGTCTCTCTGTTTGTCTTTGTCTCTCCCGTCAGTCCCCCACTGGCATCCTTGTGGCTGGAATGATCAGGTTTGGAATCCTCGGGGCAGCAGCGTGCAGACACCCAGGTGGCCTGTAGGTTTAGTTTCCTTCCTTCAGGCTCTGAGGACGCAGTGTTTGCAGGGAGCTGCGGTGACTCAGAGGCTTGTGCAGAGACGCCCCCGTGTAGCCCCACCCCTCCCCCCTCCCTGCCATCGGCCTCCCCTCCCCCCACAGGGATCACAAGTTATTCAGGTAAGTGGTACTTTGCAAACCAAAGTGGTGTCCGGGCGTATTTTTCAGGCTCCAGAGTCGACAGTCATGGGTGGCAGATGTCTCCCTCCCAAACTTCCTCAGATAGGTGTTCATTAAATCTGTGGCTATAATCTTAAAGAAAACAGCTATTTTTCTTGAGTGTGTGGGCTAGAGGCATAACTTTTTCATAATAATAAGGCGATTGATGTTTAATAGAGATGTCTACAAATACAAAATTGCATCCGAATACTAAGTTACGGTAATATCAGCTTTTCACAACGGGAGCATTTAGTAGATATGATTATAGAACCCAGCTGGTTTGGGGGTGTTCGCCTACGGCCCATCTCATTTTTATTGTTTAATTGATTTCATGGTTACCTAACGGTTTTTGGTTTTGTTTTTGTTTTTTTTTTTGTGGTACGCGGGCCTCTCACTGTTGTGGCCTCTCCCGTTGCGGAGCACAGGCTCTGGACGCGCAGGCCCAGCGGCCATGGCTCATGGGCCCAGCCGCTCCACGGCATGTGGGATCTTCCCGGACCGGGACACGAACCCGTGTCCCCTGCATCAGCAGGCGGACTCTCAACAATTGCACCACCAGGGAAGCCCTACCTAAAGGTTTTAATTATTGATAATATCTAAGCTTTTAAGGCCAAGTGATTCTGAAAACATGGGGGATATTTTCTGACCCCACCCTCATCTGAAACTCCAGACGCCGTTTGCAGTCACCGTAAGTCATCTTCTCCCAGTGCAGGGCAGCAGCGGGGCCTTGAGGACAAGGCAGCTGTAAAATACTCAGTGATTAGTCAAAATAACCGTCCTGAGGATGAATCACCCGGAGCCAAAGTCGACCTTGAGGACCAGAGGAGGCCCGATGGGCGGCCAGGAGCGCAGTCCTCAGTCCCAGGCCACCTCAGGCAGGTGTCTCGGGGTCTGGGGGGTGCTGGGGCTGGAGCGTGTGGACAGTGAGCATCTGCTCGCTCACAGCTGGGGGTCTAGACGTGAGACACAGGTGTGGGCAGGGCTGGTTCCTCTGAGGCCGTGAGGCCCCCCACTCCCTCCTGCTGCTTTGCTGACGAGCCTGCGTGAGCCTTGGCTCTAGGTGCGTCACGCAGATCTCTGTCTCCATGCTCACTGGCCTGTCCCTGTGTATCTGTGTCCCAACTCCCCTTTTATAAGGACACCTACTCCAGCACGATCTCATCTTAACCAATTTCATCTGCAATGACCGTTTCCAGATAAGGTCACATTCCAAGCTACTAGAGGTTAGGACTTGAACACATGAGTTTGGGGGACACCATCAGTCCATAATGAGTACCCGCCATGGAAAGGAAGACTGAGACAGCGACTAAAATTACTCAGTGTATCTGACACGTGACTTGTGGCTGTTCTACAAGCTTGTAATTTGGAGAAATAATTTCTCTGTGGCATCTGACCTACGGCAGATATTAGCGCAGTTAGAAGCTGTGAGTCCATTAGCAAGTGTGTCACCTAAATATCATTCACCTGGAGATCACAGCCTTGTGTCGTCTGAAGTCTGGGTGGCAGACAGCGTCCTGGAGTATGAAAGAAATGGACCTGGATTTACTACTGCATCTTGGCGGGGGGCAGAATAGGACCAGGGGGTTCACAGACACAGAGGTCCCCCTTCCAGGTTCTCGGAATAAACGAAAAGGCCGTGACCCTCAATTACTGATGAGACTCAATTATTGACCACAAGCCGTGATGTCAGTCCTGAGACCTGATCGCTGAGGTCCAGGGTTCCGAGTATTTAGAAACCCATTTCCTGTAAGACGAGCAACTCCACGGGGGAACGTTCCCTTTGGGGTCCAGCAGCTGGCGGTTCTGAATGTGCCAAGGAGTCTCTAGAAACGACAGGGGGTGTGAAGCGTTGAGCTCCCCAGGAAGATGGGACGTGAACCAAAGGCCATCCGGGAGCAGAGGGTCAGGGTGACGTGAGGATGGACGCGGGGCCCGCGTCACAGAACCAGGGATTCTGCAGCTGGGCGGAGGGGAAGCGGCCCGAGGGAGTCCGGAAGGTCAGCCCAGCTCAGAGGCCAGAGAGGCCGGGGCCTGGGTCTGCTGCTGGCCCACAGAGGCTTCCACGTGGTCTCTAGTAACTGCACACTAGAAAAGTGAGCAGCGCCGGGTCTGATTCCTAAGACCTGGCAGAGGAGAAGCAGCAGCAAAGGGTGGGGACGGAGGGAAGTCCCCCAGAGGAAGCCCTGGCTCGGCTCTCACCCCCAGAAACACGCAGATCCAGCCACCAAAGGCCTCAACGGCTGTGCCATTTTTAACATAAAAGTTCACCTTTCAATTTCCCGATTTCCCCAGAGTTTGCTCTTGAGGGAGGGGAGAGAAATGAAGAAAACGGTTTTGATCCAGGGATGACCTTTTTTTCTCTGAGAAACCTTTGTAAGAACCTTTACTCCTAACGAAAGAGACTTTCAATACAATCATTTAATGTGACCAGGAATCCAATACCCCCGAATCTCCACCCACAGATGTTCGATACCCTCTAATGTGTACGAACGGTCGCCGCACTTTCATTATTTGGAGCAGAATGAAAGAGCCAGAAAGGCCAACACTTTGAACGAAGCAGCTCTGGAGACAGATGCGTTTGGACGCCGGCGCTCTCTACTCGTTTCAGAAAAATAAAGGGGCAGCATCTCCAGCCGGGCCCATAGGAGCGGAAGTTGCTGCAAGCGGGGACTTACCACCTGCAAACCACCATCCAGGTGAGGCCTGCCAGGCCACAGACGAGCACGGCGCCCAGCACGATGGAGACCGCGGACGCCCGCGGGAGCCTCCCAGAGTCTGGAGCAAGGACAGAGCCAGCGGTGAGCCTGGCCGGCTGAGGGCAGCGGCCAGTGTGCCCTCCCAAACCCCAGCCCAACCCCCAGCCGCCGCCCGAGCACCCCTGACCCTGGGAAAGCACGTTCCTCCGGGTAAGTTTCCCTCCACGGACCTCCTTGCGCTGCCCCGTGGGCTGTCCATCCCCTGCTGCCTTTGCTGTACTTGGAGTTGGGCTCTGCTCTGTACTGAGCTCTCCTTTTCCTACTGCAGGAGCTTTAATAAAATGTCTTGCCATTTTAACAGGTCCAGGTGCATAATTTTTCTTCTACAGGAGCTGGAAGCCTAGTTATGATTCCTAGATTTGCAGCTGAGTGGCTGTGTGACCCTGAGCAAGCCACTTACCCTCTCTGTTCTGCACATGGGGATCAAACTTCGTGCTTCCCTCCCGGAGATAATTCACGGGGGCGTGAAACTAGCTGAGGGTCTGGCGCGAGCCCGCCCCGCCCAGGGTTTCACCGCGGTCCTGTGTCTCAGACACGATCTCGCCTCAGGTGCGACCCAGCTGGCTCCCTGCTCCCACCCAACGTCAGCGGCCATGGCAGCGCGGACACACGTGGCCGGAGGACGACCCTTCAGTCATCCCTGACTGTATGTCGACCCCCCGTCCCAGCCTGGATGCCCAGGGCCGTGGTCTCACCCACGCAGGTCCTGCCGTCCTCGCCGAGCGCGTAGGGGTCGGTGCACTCGCACTGGAAGCCGCCCTTGGTGTTCTTGCACCGGGCGGACGCGTGGCACGGGGGTTCCATCACGTCTTCACACTCGTTGATGTCTGCACACATGACGTGAGGTCAGGGCCAGCCTCCTGCTTCCCTTCCCCACGAGGCCGGCCCCGCCCCAGCTCTGTCCCGTGTCCAGGAGGCAGAGGGACGTCACCCCACGTCGGGGCCGTGTCTCCTGGATCGAGAACATCCCCTGAGGTCCCGCAGGCGTCTCCCTCCCGCCCCACTTCTGCTCACAGCGGCCCTGCGGCCCCTCAGGAGTCAGCCCGGCCCGTGGCCACCCTCTGACCCGCTGGCCTGGCTGCTTCTCCTGGCCCATCCACAGTGGCCTCCTCGGACCCGCAAACCCTCTGGTGCTGGTGCCGATCCACTCAGTTCTGTTCAGTTCAAATTCTGCCAGGGGCTGTGAGGGCCCGAGTGTGAGGCAGGTCCCCGGAGGCTCAGGCCACACAGGCCGGTGGGCCTCGCTCAGACGCGGGCACGTGGCCCCCTGGAGGCTGCTGGCGCTTTCCACACTGAGTAGGGCTCCACCCCGGGCGGGAAGGAGGCGGGGGAGGGCAGGTGGCAGCGAGTCCGCCCACCCCAAGCGGACAGCTTCCAGCCACACAGCCGGCTCTGGGCCTCCACCCACCACTGGGTGAACACCGGCCGTGACGCCGGGAGCCAGGACCTGACACCCAGGCCCGCAGAGCGGGTGGATGTGGTGAGTCCCCCTGGACAGGGAGCGTGTGCAGCCCTCGTGGTCTCCTGTCGGAATCCACAACCACGACCGGACCCCAGGTCCCTGTTTCCAAATAACACGCTACCTTTTCTGGCCGATTTCAGGAAGGAAGCAGCAGAATGTCAAAAGAAGAAATATGTCCTGAATACATGCTGTCCAACCACATCACATTAGCAAACGTCACACGCGTGTGTCCTCGTAGGTGGTCCTTGTTCTGAGGGTATGAAGTGAATGTGGGCTCAGCCTTTGCTGCCGGTGGAGCCCCTCACTCCATCCTGGACACTGGACTGCAGACAGGGTGCTTAAAACAAAGCAGGTCCCTTCTCTCCCGGTTCTGGAGGCCTGAAGTCCAGACGCGGCCCTGAGCTCACTCGGAGGGGAGCATCGCTCCCGGTCTCTCCCGGCTCCTGGGGCTGCTGGCCATCTCGGCTTCCTCGGCCTGGCTGCACCTCTCCCATCCTCCGTCCTCACATGGCCGTCTTCCCTCTGTGCCTGTCCTCCTCCTAGAGGGACACCAGTCCTACTGGACCAGGGCCGACCTTGAAGGCCTCATTTGAATTTGATTGCACCTGCAAAGACCCTACTCCTAATAAGGCCACACCTGAGGTCCTGAGGTTTAGGACTTCAACATGCCTTTCTGGGGGACAGAATTCAACCCCTTTCACTCAGAAGCCAGAGCGGGGACTGTAGGGTCTGGTCTCCTGGTCCGGGGAGTCCAACCAGAATGTGTGGCAGCCCCACACGGGTGGTGAGGACCGTCTCAAGCCTGTGTGTCCCCAGATCCCCATGTCAGTCTGCACCATGGCCGTGGCTGCTCCTACCGGGACAGGTTACCTGCCAAGGAGAGCTGAAGACCACACCCCCGGGCCCACCTACAAACATCTACACGATGTTCCACTTCCCGAAGCACAGCTGTGCCGACGGCAAACTGCACTCTCCCTGTTGGTGCAGAAACATTTATTTGTGTTCACTTATTACAGAACCTCTCGGCAATAACTGGAGCGAAAAGCCACGGACACATTGCTTTTTATCCGTTCTGAGTTCACGACTTTAAAGCCCTTGAAAGAGACTCAGTACACTCATTTGCTTTTTTTTTGCGGCACGCGGGCCTCCCACTGTTGTGGCCTCTCCCGTTGCAGAGCACAGGCTCCAGACGCGCAGGCTCAGCGGCCATGGCTCACGGGCCCAGCCACTCTGTGGCATGTGGGATCTTCCCGGACCGGGGCACGAACCTGCGTCCCCTGCATCGGCAGGCGGACTCTCAACCACCGCGCCACCAGGGAAGCCCCTGCTAATTTTTTTTTTAATGTGATGATTTTGGGGGCTAGGCGGGATTTGAGCAGACAAGAGAGAACGAGTCTCCTTAGATTCTGTGGGTTAGATGTTCAGTTAAGCTGTTGCTGCCCTTTCTGCAGCCATGGACGTGCAGGTTAGCGATTCCGCTGAGGACGGGCGGCAGCCCTTCCGTCACATCAATTCACAGTGGAACTAAAATTCCCTCCCTGCTACATTCCAGAGTCATTTTTTTCTTGCAATTCTTGGCTTAGAAACTTCTAGTAGAGGCATAGATCAGGCGAAAAACATCTGTGTAAAGGAGCGAGTGCATTTGTACCGGGGGTGGCCCTCATCTTGCTTCCTGTCACATACTTACGTTAAAGGTATTCTGCCTTAATTATCGATGTGTTTAGACAAAGACACAGGGTTGTATAAACAGAGTCAGTACCCTCCTCCCTGGTCCTATCTCGCTGTGCCCACGTGACCGAGCTTGAGGAGCTCCTGTCTCCATGGGACACTTATCGATGTCGAAATAAATAGGACCCACTGCTTGTTGAAAAGTGGGTTCTCACTATCCACACAGCTCTGTAACTCACGTTTTTACTTAGTGATGTAGTGACATGCTTTCAGGGAGCGGTTAGCTGTTAGTATGAAAAATTACGTTAGAAAAAGACAGGAGGTGGGGGGATGACTGGGAGGTGGGGGGATGACTGGGAGGTGGGGGGACGCTGGGAATAGAAGAGCGATGCTGGCATCGTTCGGAGCATCGCGGGGCGCAGGAGGCCTCCCTGGGGGAGACAGTCTGAGCTGGGCGTCGGAGCGTATCCAGGGGCAGCGGGTGAGCCCGAGGCACTGACCCTCCTTTACTCTCCGGTTCTAAGCTTTTCTCCTTTTTGATTTGTACCTTGTGGACCCCTATGAATAGAGCTTCGGGGTCATAAATAGCTAAAACACATAGCCAGCATGACGCAGCATAAAAGGTCCAGGGGTTTATTCAGTAAAGATGGAAGGCACACACGTGACGTTTATGCCTGGAGCATGCAGGGCACTCAGCCCCCCGGGGCTCGTGTCCTTGCCCTGCTGACACCAGGACCCCAGCCCTGGGTAACAGGGATGTTTCCATTTTGCACCAGCACTAAGTGGAAACAGCACTAAGACTTCCAGATTTGTTCTACTTTTGCTCCTGTGGGACCTTCTACAGAACATAAATATTGGGAGCAATAAAAGAGGAGGTCAGCGGACACAACAGGCGCATCCAGACGCCACCGCGTCCCAGGATGGTCGGGCTCCTGTCACGGGAGGCTCCTGGAACGTGACTCTCTGCGCGGCCTTGCCCGGCCCCCTCTCCTCCAGGTCCACCGTCGTTCACGCCCAAACCCCAAGGAGACGTGTGAGGTGCCCGCCTCGGCTCCAGCCCACGTCCTCCTGGTGCAGACCTGGGTGTGTGGAGGCTGCCCTAGCCGTTTAACCAGGGCTCTCCAGCCCAGCGTGCTAGTTCTGGCCGTAAATTCCCTCAAACCCTCAGTTTCCGACCTTCTGCTTCCGATGAGCTCCCTGTGCCACCCGCCCTCCTCCAAGTGGTGGCCTGGATGTCGCCCTGGAGCCCCTCCTTCTTTGCCTCCTGTCCTCCTCTCTCACCTGGAGGGAGCGGCCCAGACTTTCCTGGGCCTGGTGCCCCAGGCTGAGTCTTGAGCGTCCCTGGGGCTCCGGCCTCTTCCTGTGCTCTTCGGAGTCTAGAGGCGGGTGTGGCCTCTGTAACTTTCCATGACACATTTTGGAGTCCCCAGAATTGAAGTGAAAATTTTGTTACTATGGTAAAACATACATAACATGAAATTTACCATCTTAATTATTTATCAGTGTGCCTTTTGGTCACATTAAGTACGATCACGTGGTCGTCAACGATGACCACCCTCCATCTCTGGAATTTTTTCATCTTCCCAAATCGAAACTGTAGAACTGAATACGTTGGGCCTTGTTTGCATTTCTTGTAAACCAGCTCGATTCTTGCATGAGTCCATCTCCTGCTCCTCTAGGGTCTTCCTCATGCAGCTTAGAGGGAAACGTGAGGGAGCTTCTCCCAGGGGACGAGGGAGGCTTCCTGCTTCTGCTTGCCCGGTCCCGGTTCCGGGTCCTCCCAGGTGTAGGCAGACTGGGGCCCAGAGCAGGGCGGAGGGGGAGGTCTCCCTGGAAACGGGCCGCCACAGGTGGGGGGCCTGCTCTACCGATGCCTCCTGTGGAAACACTCGTGTTTCATTGGAGCATTGGCACTGTGAGCGCCTTCCTACAGGCCTCCCTGAAGTTCTAGCCTCTTCCTCCTCCTGTCCATCCCTGGTCACCCCGCGGGCGTGTCGTGAGGTGACCGTCTTGGTGCTTCATTCTCTAGAAAGACATCGACTTAGGAACATGGGCCACTGGGGAGGGGATACTTTATTTCCATGCAGAGAGTTCCTGGAAGATAATTATACTCGGAGACACCTTTGGTTGAATGACATTTATGTATGTTTTCATTTGGGGTTTCCCTTCAGTTTTTCTTTAAATTGAAGGATAGCTGCTATACGGTCTTATATCAGTTACAGCTGTACAGTATAGT
This sequence comes from Mesoplodon bidens, assembly GCF_964165515.1. Classification (NCBI taxonomy): domain Eukaryota; kingdom Metazoa; phylum Chordata; class Mammalia; order Artiodactyla; family Ziphiidae; genus Mesoplodon; species Mesoplodon bidens. The sequence goes on from NC_138170.1 coordinate 88,162,640, forward strand.
GATCCACAATTTTTAAGGTTATTTATTTTTAAAGGACATTTATTCTTAATTTGTATTTGGAAAATGCAGCCTCCAGGGTCAAGTCACAAAAAGACACCTGTTAAACGACTGACCTTTACAGACCGGAGGCTGGGAATCCCATCCTCGGCGGGTGCAGGCAATTTGCTCCGGCCCTTGGATCTGGAATCCATGGCGACAGGAAAACACCAGCACACGCCTTCCAGACTCCTCACACAGCAGGAAGTCCCCGTCTTCCACTTTGTCCGGGAAGCCACAGGCATCCTCTGGGCCAGGTTGACAGGTACATACAATCAGTACCGGACCCCTTTCTTTGCCCTCCTCTGGGGCTGCATCCCCCGATTGGCCTCCCAAGGGGCTCACGTCAGCAATCTCCTTCCCTCCAGGTGGAACACAGCACGGGCCCCTCTCAGCACTGACCCCCTGCGGCAAAGTCACGCCTCTAACCCTTCCCCAAGTATTGGCCGTGACCAGGCTTCCCCACCCACCCCGAGGAAACCGCTTTAACTGAGGGCGACCACGGTCCTCGCTGAACAAGGCAGGCTGGATCTCAGCCCCTCTCCTCTTCTGACCACAGCGGAGCTCACCGTTGGCCGACCCTCCCGAGGCTGGGACCCGAGACACAGTTGCTCCGCTGGCAGGTGCAGGCCAGTGTGGTCCCCAGGACGGGCCGAGGGGGGCTTTGACTCAGACCCGCGCCTTCCCCACTGAGGAGGTCGTGCCCGGGACCCAGCAGGGCGGGAGGCTCTTTCCTCCCCCCGAGAGGATTTGAAGCATCTTCTCCCAGGAGCTGTGTGACCCCCAGGAGACCCCGTCCTTGACCCTGTAGGGGAGATGCTCCTGGTTCGCGGCTACCTGGAGGAGGAGCCTCCCTCCACGCGCCCAGGTTCATCCCCGGGATGATGTCACACGACTCGAACTCCTGGGGCCATGTCCCGACCCGGAAGGCATCGCGTGGCACGCGGGAGAGGCCGGTGTTGTCACAGATGACGCGGGACAGAGAGTGCCGGCCCAGCTCCTGCCTCTGGGCTTCCGTGAACACCGCCTGGTTCTCCCACCAGAACCTCCAGGAGGACACACGTGAGGACACGTGAGAGCCCAGTCCCTGCCACGCCGACCACTCCTGCCTGCCCTCTGTGCCCACGCCACGCGGCACCGGAGGCCGGGCTCGCCCAGGGGAGGAGGGAGGCTCAGGGGAGGAGGGAGGCCCGGACGGCGCCGGGAGGACCGTTCTTTCTGTTTAGGGACCCACCAACCCGCTCGGCTGCACTGACTGTCCCTGGGTGCAGAGCTGCCCCTACGACAAGAGGGACGGAGGACAGAGCCCAGCCTGCAGGAGGGCTCTGCGCCTGCCCTGCAGGACGTGCCCTGAGGCCCCCTCCCCGCAGGCTCTCCTTGGCCCCATCGCCAGGGAAATTCAGCTTCTGGGAAACTGTCTCACTTTCCTCCCAAGAGGCTGCATCGCTGACAAAGCCCACAGCTGCTGACCCGAAGGCCACAGGGCACTCCTCTCCACCACATAAAGCCCTGCTTCCTGCGCGGGAACGCCATCAGCACCGAACACCCCCTGCGTCCCCGCCTGTCCCAGGCACCTACCGGTCACCGTCCCTCAGGTTCCTCATTTGCTTTCCGATGATGCAGGCAAACAGCGGGCCGGTCCGCGCCCCGGGGAGGACTCTCTCGGCTAAGCCCCCGAGCCACACGTCCATGTTAGCCGGGTGCCCGTACAGGTCCAGGATCTTGTCGGCCACGCTCCCGTTGCTGGTGGTGGCTCTCAGGTCGGCCCGGGTCTCCAGCCTGGACAAGCCGCAGAATTCCCGCCACTCATTGTAACCTGTGCGGGGAGAGGGCCGAGGCTGCCCTACTCGGGATCCGGACGTTCCCCATCCGCCCTGCCAGCTGTGGACCATCGAGACCTGGGGCTCTGGCCACAGGATCCCCGCCTCAAATCCACCTTGCTGCCCCACGGCCTGCAGACCTCCCTGTCGGAATATTCCAGCACGGGCGGCAGGGCCTTATTGAGAGTTTGTTCACAAACCAGCCAGGCATCATGCTTGGGGACAAGGCTGAACCCTACACACCCGAGTGGGTCACACTTTTACCCACTTCTCATCTCTGCTGAGCAGTGAAGCCAGCGCTTACCTGCCATATCAACATTCCCACAGGAGCGGCCAGAGCACAGGCACCAGCACCCCTCATTCCACACAAGCACACACACACAGACACACACACGCACAGACACACACATGCACAAACACACAGACATACAGACACACACACGCAGACACACAGACATACACACACGCACACACACAGACATACACACACACGCACAGACACACAGACGTACAGACACACAGACATACAGACACACGCACAGACATAGAGACACACACGCACACACAGACATACACAGATCACACACACACACACACGCACAGGGAGAGCCACGGAAAGGACCATGTCTGTCTGACTCTGGGCTGCAGCTCCCTCCTGGTCTCTGCCGCTACCAGGACGCCCCCAGCCGCCGGCCGCTGGGGACTCAGCCTCCTCGTCCTCCTCGCTGCTGTCCACCCTGACTGCGCACCCGCCCCTCGGCCGTCTCTGGCTTGCCGGACCGCTGGTTACCCGTCCTCTCCCTCCGCGTCCCACTGCTCTCAGGGCCCGCCTCCTCCAGACCCTCCATCCCTCCTCAAGGCGATGGCGCGTGAACCCTCGCCTTACACGCCATCTGGGTCTGACCAGAAGCTCGCCAAGGCTCCCTGTCATTTCCTCTCTGGTTATGAGCTCTGCCGCCCGTGGTCCTTTTGGCAAGACTGGGTCTCGTTTTATGCTCGGGGCCTCAAACACAGCAGACCCCCGACAGAAGCACCGCATAAACGGGTGGACACAAGGAAATGTGTTAGGACTGGGCCAGTTCCCCACAGGGCGCTGAGGCACCGGGACACAGAACACTGGGGGTGGAGGGCTCGCGTTCAGACTAAACAGAACTAGAGGAAAGGATCCCCTATTTTCCAGTTAGAATGGGAGTGGCTACAGACGCTTTAAAAGCCATTTCTCAGACGTTGGCAGTAGGTCTGAGATACATTAGAACAGCAGCTAATCTGGCAGCTCCCGCAGGAAGGGAACGGGGAGGGCCCACCTGGCAGGCCGTGGTCCCGGCCCCTCTGCAGGTTGATGGATGCCAGGTCCAGGGTCCCCGAGTCCGACAGCACAAAGAGCCTCTCTGTCAGCTCCTCGTTCATCAGCTGGTCCTGCACCTGCAGCTTGGCTGGTGTCGCCAGCAGGCCCCTCATGATGGGGTCCACACCACCTGGAAACAGCACAGAGGAGCGATGTGCTTTCTCAGGTGAGTCTTGGGGAAACAGAACAAGGTCTCAGATCGTAAACTAGGCTGGTTCTGAACAAATGCCGCTCATAATCTCAGGAATTCACCTCCAGGGGTTCCCAAGTTTCCTGGGCCCTTAGGGTGCTGCCTCGTGGTGGATTCGCCCTGTTAGGGCCCCAACGGGCTGGACTGTGATGTGTGTCTGAAGGAAACCAGGATGGAGCCTCAGGGGTGGAGGTTTTGTGCTTGTTTTTCAGTAGCAGAAACGTCAACAGTTGAAGGAGGTGTTTGCTGAGTCTAAAGCCTAGACCAGTGAACAAGCCCCAGCCTGGCTGAGGGAGCCCGGGGCCGCCCCTGGGAATTCTGGGGACTCAGAAACCCCAGAGAAAGCGTCAGATGAACAGGGTCACTTTTCAAACCTCTTTGGATGCATTTATTTTCTCCATGCCCGCTGGTGACCCGAGCACCTCCGGCCAGCGGGCAGGTGACTGCACACCTGGCTCCCCCTCCCAAGCGTGGCCCAGGGTTGCTCACCTTCCTCAAGGAGCCGCCAGGGCCGGAAAAAGGCATCTCGCAGCGGCAGGAGCCCCAGGCGCTCCCGGAAGCGGGCGTCCAGCCGCCGCACCAGCGGGTGGATTGTGGCGTGTCCAAAGCGGAAGGCGGCCGTGGAGAACACGTTGGACACCGTAGGGTCCACGGCGGGGTTGTAGCCCCTGTATGGGCCCACGTGCTGCCCGAAGGCCTCGGGACCCAGGATTTTGGGGATGTAATCCCGCAGGGTGATGATCTGCGGAGAAAGGAGAGTGGGTGGGAGGTGGGGCAGTGGAGCCCCTGGCTGGATGCGGGCTCACAGAGCGAGGCTGGGTTGGGGGGCTTCTTCCCGCACAAGCCTGGGGGTTGCTGCATCTCCAGAGCTGTCACCGGGGGTCATGCCACCTGGGGGCACAGGGAAGCAGGGGAGCAGGTACAGGAACACCACCTATTCCAAATAAGGTCCTGAGCTCTCGGCTTTTACGGGGTTGTGCAGGGCATGTCAGAGATGCCCCCAGACACCCTCCAGGCTATCAAGGGCCTGCTGTAGCGCCCAGATCAGAGACACATGACTAGCAATCACTGGTTTAAAACAAGGCACTGTACCTTCATAACAGCCCTGTGAGACCAGTGGACTTAGTAAGGTTGTTTGATGGACGTAAGTAATTTTTCCAACTTCGCTCCATTATAATTGGCCAACTTGACACTCCACCCAGTATCCTCTGAGTCAAGATGAAAAATATCATAACAAAGCCTTACTTTAACTTGCTAATTTGCAAATCTCATACAGATTGTTTTTCTTTTCATTCTCTCCAAAATATCAAAATACCAAAATCACTGGTGGACACCCATCTGAAAGGGTCACCATGAGGACTACCTGAGTTAGAACCCTCAGAGCGCTTAGAAGGGTCTGGATACCCGGGGAAGGCCCGAGGAGCCGTGCCTGTTACTACTGCGGTCAGCCTCCTCATGGGATAATCACCGCCAGCCCCTGAGCAGACGAGCAGCTCCCACGGGAGCGCCAGGGCCCCAGGGCTTCAGACGGGAGCGGGGTTAATCTCGACGCAGGGCGTCCACCCACAAGGCTCTGAGCACCCAGGCGGGGGGCCCGCCAGACCCCCGCACCCACCCTCGCGGGGCGCCCACGAGGCCCCTGCGCGCACCTGGTGCAGGGCGCCCACCACCTTGCGCGCCTCCTGGTAGGCCGTGTCCGCGCTCCAGTGCGCATTGAGGGCCTTGAGCGCGGCGGCCAGGCGGTTGTGCTCGCGCAGCCACAGCGTGTGCAGGGCCGCCAGGGCGGGGACCTCGCTGGCGCGGCCGTCCCCGGCCAGGAAGCAGGGCCCGCGGGCCCCGGGGGCGCCGGGCCGGGCCACGCAGGCCGGGGGCGCGGGCGGCGGCGCGAAGGGCAGGAAGGCGCGGCCGGCGTCCCGGTAGCGCGCGTTGACGAGCAGCAGCCCCTCGGCGCTGGTCCAGTTCCGCAGCCGCTGCTCCGCGGCCGGGGAGCTGCCGTACACGGTGGACGCGTCCAGGAACGAGGTCAGCGCGTTCATCTGCTGGCGCGGGTTCACCCAGGACACGTTGCCGAGGAAGGCGCCTTGGGTCCCGGAGCCGCAGGTGGGTGACGAGCGGTAAAAGGGTAGACAGGCGGTGCCCGCGGCCGGCGAGGCGTTGGCCTGGAGCTGCGGGAAGGGCGCGGCGGGTCAGCTCGGGCGGGCCCCCTCCTCAGAGACGCTAGGCGCTCCGGGCCGCCCACCTCCCTCCAGCACCGGCCTTCATCTGCCAGCGCCCCAGGGGTCCCGTCCGCTCCTCCGCGGGCCGCCTCCTCCTCCCCCTCCCAGGGTCTGGGCGATTAGACTGGTCGGAATTCACTGATGCAGCCTTGTGGTGGCGCCCACTTCCCCCGGCCCCCCAGGTCTTCTTTTTGGTGTGTTCTGCCTCGCCTGGGGGGCCACCTCTGCGGACGCCAGGGGTACCCCGCCTGCTGGCTCTCCTTGGCCCACCAGGAAGCCCCTCCTCCTGCCTGTCCGGCCTTCCTAGCTCAGGGCACCACATGCGGAATCCTGGCTGCTCAGCCAACGTTTCTGGAATAAACGTGAGTGAGGACCCCAGCCCCAAGCAGTCTCTGTTCCTAGGTAGAAAATGCCCCTTGCCAGCCTCGGAGATATTTTCTTAGGAGAAGTAATTAAAAACCCTACCTGTATGTCTCTTACGTTGCAGGTCGGAGGGAAAACCAGAAAAATATTAACAGACAACAGTTCTGCAATCTCTGTCAAAAGTCCACGGCGCCTGCTCTGAATCTAGCGGTTGTATCCCCAGTGGTTTGTCTGTTAGGCATGCACGTGTGGCCAAGATTCAGGTCAGAGTGTGTTCTCTGCTTCGCTATTTGTGACAGCGTAACAACAGAAGCAAAACTGGAGACAACTCCAGTGCTCATCAGTAAGGAAATTTGGTTAAATAGGTCATAACGCAAACACAGTGGGATAGGGAGGGTCATAACAACCCAGCCTCTGTCCATTTAATGAGACGGAGAGAAGTGTAAGAACTATTGCTAAGTGACCCATACTGGGTTCAGGACGTGCACATAGTAGGACACAAAAAATGTAAGGTATAAGCACACACACACATGTAATGTTATACACATATATGTGCAGATAACTTCTGGCAGGAAACCCAGGAAATTCATAATGGCTGTTACCCCCCGGGGACAGGACCAAAAGTGACTTGTGTCTGAGTTTTGAAGACGGCACCTGTTAGTTTCATAAAAATGAGGAAGTTTAAAAATTCTACCTGTATGGGAAAACACGGGCTTCGGTTCTCACAGGTCCGCTGGCAGTCGGCCCCACCCCCGAAGGCAGCGTGGCTGGCGCTCTGTGGCGTGAAGGCCAGGTCGTGGTCAGCGTACTGTCCCCACGCCATCAGGAGGTCAGAGTACTGGCCGTCCTCCGTCACAGCCTCGTTGGAAACGTGGATGACCTGCCTGGTCACCTCCCGGACCTGGGCGGACAGACCAGCTGTCACGTGTGGGAGGCCGTCCTGTGGGGCCAGGGGAAGCAGACTCCTGGGGTGGGGTTAGCCCGGGGGCTCAGGGATCTGCGCTCATTCACAGGACGCTGGCGCTCCTGGGGCAGGATGGGGTCCCTGGAGGCCCCCCAGCTCTCTTCCCCGACATGCACGGGTGGTGATTTAGGGCCGAGTCGTAGTTTCCTCACTTGTAAATAAACATAAAAATGCTGACCTCTGGGGACTGTCGTGGGGATTAAATTAAGTCACCTAGTGATTAGTGCTGTTTAGTGCTGGACCTAGAGGGCAGGGCCTGGGGCCCAGGGGCAGAGCCCTGAGCCCGGAGGGTTGTTCCCAGGCCTTGAGGCCGGCTGACGTTTGCCTGGCCTGAGTCAGAATTGTTTGGGATCGGTGACTTCCTTTCTCCTTTCCATTTTTTTGTTTCTGAACCAGGACGTCTACAGCTCAGCTGTTATCCTGTGCCCATCCCACCACTGCATTTTGGGGGCAGGCTTGCTTTCCGGTTTCATAGGCCCCAAAAGAGGGGAGTTTTGCCCCAGGAGGGGTCACACCCAGAGCTTCCCCATCCCTGATTCAGATTATTCAGAGGATGAGATTTGGGGTCTGAAAATGGCAAGATTTAGATCAGGTTTGGGATTTTAGTTGATGCTGTAGTGGGCTGAGACTTTGGGGTACCTTGGGATGGGGTAAATGCAGTTTGCGTGTGGAATGGATATGACTTCTGGGGTCAGAGGGTGGGACTGGTAGGCAGGGTAACGGCCCCTGCAGATGTCCATTCCCCCATCCCTGGAGCCTGTGAATACATAGCATGGCAAAGGGGACTTGGCCGACGTGGTCACTTTGAGGACCTCGAGATGGGGGTGAGCCTGGATTCCCAGGGGGTCTGATCTAACCACGTGGGTCCTTAGACTCTGAGACCTTCCTTGACTCAGGGGAGATGTAACTTCAGAGAAGAGGCGCAGAGAAGAGGCTTGGGGAGGGCGGATAAGCTGAGGAATGTGAGTGGCTACCCACTGGTTTGTTTGCTGAAGCGAGCAGTCGAATTGGGGACAAATGATCCATTTTTGGACCCAAGTGATCAGTAGATTAGGTATGAGTTTGTTCGGCAAATGATTTGCCTCTGGGAGTGTGTAGCAGTTATCATCTTTGCCACTTAAATGAGTGAATTAATCAATTATGTGTCTTTGAACGCATCTAGTCTTATACCTATTTGTAAAGAGTCGAAAGCTGGATGAAGCTTAACTCTGTGTTGTTCCAGTCACTGGCTGAGGGGCTCTGATCTGTCAGAGCCAAGTTCCCAAGCTATAAGGGGAGGAGCCCTTCTCCACCCCGCAGGGGCCGGCCCGACTCAGCGAGATCTCATCAAAGCCCGGCTCCCTCCAAGGGGAGGGGAGGTTTGCTCCTTCTGGGAAACCAGTTCCAGCCTCGTTTCAGTGGCACTCACCGGGGGCAGGGGGAACCCGTTGTACAGGAAGTGTGGGTTCCAGCCTCTGGGTTCGCTGATGCCGTCTTCGTAGGAGGGGGGCAGCCACCTGGCCAGGGCTGTGTTGGCGGCTCCCCACCTAGGGTGGTCTCTGTGGAGACAGCGGGGCTCCGTGTTTGAGTCAACGAGGGACGAAGCAGCAGGGCCGACGCAGTGAACTGTCCCCAGTGACGCAGTGGAGCCGGCGTCCCTGGGGTGATTGTAGAGGGTGAAGCCCTCTGTCCAGTGGGGACCACACGCCCCCGTGGTGCTGAGACGCTTCCCGGGCTAAGGGCGCAGGTGGTCTCAAGGGAGCTGGCTCCCAAAGCCCACATGCACGTGCCCTCCCTCCTCAGCACGTGAACCTGTGGTGTCCTGCCCGTCCATGTGTCTCCCACGTTCACTGCCCAGTTTCCCTGCTTGTCCTCTGGAGGCTGTGTGTCACTCGGGAGCTCGCCATGGGCACCTCCGTGGGGCTCCGGACAGAGTCACACCTGAAACCCTGCCGCGCTAAGCGAGCTCCCGTCAAAGCTCCTACAACCACCTGGGCAGGATGCCCTTTCCTGTCACCAGTATTTACCTTTAGAACAAAGTTTCTGCTAGAAAGTGGAATCTTTGGAACTTGCTGAAATGTCCTAAATTCAGAAGTGAGATGGTTGTATTAGTACATTTGTTTGAATCAAAAATAAGTCAAGCTTTTTCTGAAAGTATCAAGTCTCACTTGGTTCACGGATTTAACAGTGAGCACGGACTCAGCCAATTAAGGTCAATGGGAATGTTTTCCATAAACAGACTGATCTGCAGTTTCATTCTGTTGGTCAAAATATATTTTGACAAAAATATAAAGTGCATGATGAGGCAAAGTTATGTCTAATGATATTTTGATTTTACAGACTACTTCTGAGCATGACTTTTGAGTCATGCAGGTGCCTCTAAGTCAAAGGGACCAGTATCAGTAAGAATCAGTGTGTCCCAGAAATGTTTCCAGCAATGAGGAAATGAGAGACAGATGATTGGTAACTAGTCCTCGTGCAAATCACATATAAATAGTAAATATATACGTATGTGATCACATATGTAAATGTATAAAATAAATACGTGACTATGTAACATTTAGAAAATACAAGAATAAAATGCTTAGAGAGCATATGTAAAAGTAAAGGACTATGTAAAAGGAGAAAATAAAATACTTTAATCATAAAATATCCTACATTTAGAAAAAAAACATCAGACAAATTAGAATGGAAGTGTTAGTTCAAAGACAAAAGAAAAAAAGGAGAATTTTTTGTTAGAGAAAAATTTGTTCTGTTTTTTAAAAATGAATTATTTGGGTACAAAATTGTTGTGGTATCCAAGGTCCCTCGGCCTTTATCAACACATCCCTATGGCAATAATAGCCATGGGGGTGTTTGTTTGGTGGTTGCAGAATCTTCCAAAAAGAAAGGAGTGAGGCTGGAGTTTGCAGGTGGACAGGAGACAACTTTGCTGGGTCTTTGAGCTCACGTAGCAAAAGCAATTGAATTGGAAAAGATTGGGATCTAGGCTTTCTAATATTCTTTCCCGCATCTGATGTGTAGACACTCACAACATTTAGGGAGTGAAGTCTACAAGAATCATGGCAAGCTAAAGGGTTTTTAAAACTTTTAAAGTATTTGTAAATATAAATATTGAAGAATTTAGTTGGTTTGTTTTGACACTACATTATTACACCATTTGAGACATAACATCCACCCACCATTCTTCTATAAATGGGACTGGTTTGGATGCTCTGCCCAGAAGTAAAGGAACCATGGGCTGCTGAGAACTTTCTAAGCTCTTGTTTGAGGCAAGAGCCCACAGTTAAGGCAGGGACACCCCAGGGTTCCTGACGCTGGAGAAAAGGGACTTTCTTGCTTCTGTGGCTCACTCCCAGCCCTGCCGCAGTGTCCAGGGGCCACTCAGGAATGATGAGTAGCAGTAGGTGGTGATGGTTACTTTGCACGTCCGAAGGGACAATAAATGGGGATAATTCTAGTTTTAATACTCCGTTGGTCTCCAGCACAACCAAAGGGGCTTAATTTGCAAAACCATATGGGACAGTAGTGCATTTACTCAGCTGCAGTAAGTCAGCTTTAGTACAGTGTTCTGATCTGTTACAGTCGGCTTGTCTTTACTGAAATCCCATAAAGTGCTGCTCTTTCATTCAATTAAGAATAATGAGAATGTTAATTTAACTGCTCAGGGGATTGGTTTTTTTGTTTGCTTGTTTGTTTGTGTTTTTTTCTGATTGACTGTCATGTTTCAGCAGCTCCCGGGACATCACATGGTTTCTGTGACCGTCTCATCCTCTGGTCGGGTCAGAGCCCAGGCAGCTCGGCAGGACCCAGGGACACCTTGTGGGGACCTCGCAGCCACCAGGCGGGGCCCCCTCCAGGCTTCCGGCGTCGCTCTCGGATGCTGCTAGGCTGGAGCAGAATAACCGCGGCGGCCCCAGAGGGTCAGCTTTCACCAGCACGTGCTTCCTTTAGTAGATTTGGATTGACAACCACATTGGAAATGGTCGCAAAGCTGACAACAAGCAGGTGACACGTCTCTGGAGGAGAGTTTCACGAGGGAGACAGGTGTCTGCTCCCCCCGCGGCTCCACGTGACTGGGATTTGCTTGAAACACCAGCTCCTGTCTCTCAGACACCAGGCAGCTGAAAATCTGCTCTGGGGGCTATTTTTATAACAAGTGGATGTGTGAACATTTGAGGTTGGTGTGGGCAGGTTTTGAACTAGCAAGTCTGAGCCTGCAGAGAGAATCGGCCACCTTGGGGTGTGTCTCATTTATAAAACAGTTAGCGAGGCTTCAAGGTGGTATCACTTGAGTTTTCTGAGCAGGTATGTTATGTTTGGGGCAGAAAAAATGTATGAAGTCCCTGCTGGTCCTTTGGATCTAGTTGCTGTAAATACTGTGACACAAGATTCAATCGACATCACGGAAGGAAAGAAAGGGACTGGGTCTCCACCCACAGTTCCCTGGAAGGTGCGTCCCCCAGAGCCCATCAGCAGGGGGCGTTGGCTGCCCCCTCCTTGGCAGGCGGTGGGGCTGACAGCAGAGAGCGGAGCTGGGAGGGGCGCCATGGGCAGAGGAGACCCCTGACCCTGGTCCTGCCGTCCGTGACCCCACATCCACCTGCAAGTACAGTTTCCCCAGAACACGGCACATGGGGCCCTGGGGGCGCCGGGGGCCCAGAGGTGGTTGGGGTCACCTGGAATGTTTGGGGGTTGCCTGAATGGACTGACCTTCTGGAAAGAGCGATCAGAGTATGAGACGGCCTGAGTCGGTGGCTGAGAGTGGACAGCAAATACACAGAAAAAGAAATGGAAGAAAGTTGGGATGACCTCAGGGACCCCTGAAGGTTTATGATTAGCCTCGCTGGTGAAAGTGGTACCTGGCTGCCAGGGAGCTGAAGACCTTTAAAATCTGTGTCTTATTAAAGATACACACAGAAGTATTGGAAACATGGGCGTAAGGAAGAGGCTTGACCAGTTCTTAATATAATGAAGTCAATATTGTACACTTCCTTTAATGAAACCTCAAACAATCTATGGAGACTCTGCCCTGATGGCACCTGTCATGTTCAAATACAATTTACAGGTGAGACCGAGGGCACTGAGGAATTACCTGTTGTTGCAGGCGCCCGTAATGAGCCTGTACTTGTTTGCCAGGCAGGTGTTTGGACATCTGGGGGGAAGCATGTAGGGCTGGCATCCGGACAGGTTTGCAATCGTTTTCAGTAGATCTTCTGATAAAACATCTAAGGAACAAACACCAAAGCTTCAGCCCTCGATTGTAATAACCTACCTGACGGGGTAAATGTTCTAATGTGATCGTTATTCACTCAGAAACCTCCTCATTCTTTGCGGGAAGCCCTTCCTTCTCCTTGAAATCAATCCTCTGTCATTGAACCCCCTTGAGTGTCCTCGTTGCTCGTAATGTGGGGTTTAAAATTTATTTTTGCTTTGCGATCTTTCAGAAAAGCAATTCTGAGAGCTCTGACCCCAGAGGTAAGCACTTCTCAGAGGCATCCGCAGCCTCGCTTGTGGAATCTCCAGCGTTTGCCATGCTGCTCGGCTGAGGCTGGGGGCCCACGCCCTGACCTCAGAAGACGGTGAATGCCTGGCCTTTATCATCCCCGCAAACCCTACCTCAGTCAAGTTTCCTAACAGTATCCATGTGTCCATCTACAAAACCCTTCTTTTTTCCTTCATGTTGATGTTTGGTTCCTTCTCATAAATCTTTCTAGGTTAGGGCCCCAGGAAACAGTCTCTTATTTTTTGCCAGTTTTGTTGCTGTTTATTTGACAAATCAAAGCAAGGACCACTTTCTTGTCTGTTGGTAGAAGGAATCACTGGTTACTCTCCAAGATGGTTTGTATAAATCTTCAAAGATAATGCCATAAAACTGGCCAGATCCCGCTGAAATCAAGACAGAAAAACACTGGAAGACACACATCCCATTTTCAAACTAGAGAGAAACAAAGCTAGCTTAATTAATGTTCACTGAACAACCTCTATGGAATGACTGTATGTGGACAGTTAAATGAAGCTTAGACGACAATTTTTATTTAGTCGATAGAGAAATACACATTCCTTAACAAGGTGAGGCTTCGTACCAGGAAACGCTCAAGCACATGCGAGAGTCTAACAGACAAAGTCCATGAGAAGAACCACAGTGGGACTTCCCTGGTGGCGCAGTGGTTAAGAATCTACCTGCCAATGCAGGGGACATGGGTTTGAGCCCTGGTCCAGGAAGATCCCACATGCCGCGGAGCAACTGAGCCCGTGAACCACAACTACTGAGCCTGCATGCCACAACTACTAAGCTAGCGTGCCTAGAGCCCGTGCTTCACAACAAGAGAAGCCACCGCAATGAGAAGCCCGCGCACCACAACAAAGAGTAGTCCCTGCTCGCTGCAACTAGAGAAAGCCTGTGCGCAGCAACGAAGACCCAATGCAGCCATAAATAAATAAATTTATTTAAAAAAAAAGAACCATGATCATAGCTATGTTAATACAAAACCAATGTCAGGAAACATCCCTAGGGGAGGGGTGCCAACATTTGATTGTAGATGCTGTTTGGTGACGAACTGATGGGGAAACATTTGGATCCTTCCACTTTTACTAATTCTGAAATTTCTAGATTGGCTATGCTGATAGTGGAAATAATAGAAAACATCCTAGACTAAGGGGTTCTTCAGTTCTGCACCACAGCCTGGCCCAAACCCATCAGCCAAATACACCCACAGACCTGGGCAATGGCCTTGCAACACTACACCGTGAACCCGAGGCCGGCAGGACCGCTGACTGCAGTCACCGCTACCGGAGTCCCAGCTGCACCGAGACAGGATCACAGACCAACAGTCCTTAGAGACAGTTTTCAACTGCTTCAATAAAAACATTTCAAATGGATCTTTGGTTGCTATAAAGTTGATTAAACTTAACTTCTAAGTTTAGTATCTGAGAATTCAGGTTAATCCCGATTTAGCTGAGTCTGTCTTATTCTAAAAACTAAGTAAATCAGTATTAAACTAATCTACAGCTAATTGGGAGGAAAAACTCAGAGACCAAGTAGCTCATGGCACCACATTGAAAGAAGTCTCCATAAGTTCATTAAAAATAATCTTGTTTTTTAATTCCTCATCATTGGACTTAGAAATGTGCCTATGATCGAAATCACTTTCACTCAGTATCTTAACATCAGCAGAGCCTTTGATGGGATGCAGCTCGCCCCTCGTGTTTGCTGGTTTGCCTGTGGCCAGCCGAGTGGACGGCCAGTGTGGCTGCCCCATTTAGGGAGGAGCACGTTGGCTCCCAGAGGCCTGAGCAGGGCCCCGAGGCAGTTTTCTCAGGAGAAGTGGGGCTGCTGTCCTCGTCTCCCTGGAACACGCTGCGTCCCACAGAAGTGAGTTTCCCCCAGGTTTTAACCAGGTCGGTCGGGGCCTTGGAAGTATCCCTCAATCATTTCATACCACAGAGCGGGACACTTAGATTACCGAGCTGCTTCTCCAAACCCGATCTGAACAGCAGAGAAGCAGTGATTTCCCGGACTAACAAAACCAAACTCCTGAGCCTCTTAAAGAACCGCTCCTTTGTCCTGTGAATGAGTGGGCATCGCGCCCTGCGGGGACCCCCAGCCCCTGCACAGCCCTGCCCGGCCCTGACCCCCCGTCCCCCGGGTGCTCACCTGTGGGCGGCCCGGACGGTGAAGACCCTCGGTGAGCCCTCCTCTTCGCCTCCTGCACCGACACCTCCATGATGTCTGCCGCCCGGGACGCGGCGCGGCTGGTGGGCTCAGGGAGTTTGGAAAAAGACAGAAGCTGTGACGGAGAAATGATTTCTCTTTTGTGGAGGTTTCTGGGCACAAAGCGGAGATGTAAAGTCAATTATTCTTTTATGGTGTTTGGTGATTACTTACTAATCAATCACACGCACCTTTACGTAGTACCTGCCAGGCAACAGGCAGGTAGGGATTCAAGGACCCCGTCCACAAGGCCCGCGGGATTTAGTGAAGGGATGGGACCCAAGTGTAGACAGTCTGCCAGTGTTGAAAGGTGAAGAGAACGAGCAATGTTTGTCTTTTACAAACTTGCAGAGCCGAGTCATTTGATCCTCATAGCAGCTGTGTGAGATCAACCTTCTCATCAAAGTCCAGTTAGTCAATGGGTTTGCTAACTTTGCCTGTACATTTACCACACATTGCCATGAAAACTAAATTAAGTTGGTTTCAGAACACTTTTTGACAATGGCTCATCTGTGTATGTTTGCCGCTGATTCATTCTTCTTGGTCACTTTGTAATATACTTTAAATTTTTGTTGAGATAAGGTCGTCTCACTGTTTATGTTGACAGTTTTTCTAGCTTATTGTGCAATACTGATTTTTAGTGTTATTTAAGGATATTTTAAGTGCTAATTAATGTTTCACTGAGAATATTACTGTGGATAAATAAATTGATTTTGAAACTTGAAAAAAACAGCCCAGTTAGACGTGAGGGTTCCAGCTGATGGATGGGGCTCTGAGAGCCAGCAAGCAGCCTGTCCTGGTCCCGTAGCAGATGTGCTGAGGCTGCGACCCTGCTGTGTCCGTGCTGCCAGTCACGCATCTCACGGCACAGCTGAGCAGGTGACGGAGCCGCTGGCGGCAAGAACTGCAAGTCCTGCCGCGGGTGCCCCTCACCCTCCCTTCCCTCTGTCCTCTCACGAGGGTCCCCGGCCTTTGGGATTCCAGCAGCTCCCACCACAGGGGACCCACCTGCCCACCAGCATCTCAGGGCCCGGGGACCCCTGGAGGGGCAGGACCCAGGTGGCCTGTGCAGGAAGCTGCCGTCACCTGGTGGCCCCTGCAGGGTTGCACCACCGAGGCCCCAGGAGCCCGTGTGAGAACCAGCTCTAAGCCTAACCTGAGAGCCGTCGGGGCGGAGCTCAGGGGCAGGACACCCCCTACCACTGCCCTTAGGTTTCTGGTTCACAGCCCTGAGGTCTTGGGGAAATGGCCCAGCTGTGCTCCAGTCGTTCTGCCAGCTCCGAGCAAGTGGATCCTTCACACATTCCCCTTGTTACTGACAACCTGGAATGTGTGGAGCCCACTGACGGAGGTGACGTGCAAGTGCCGGCTGAGTACCGACCCAGATTACTCCATATCTTCAGTTATTGCTCATCAAAGAGCAGGAGACCAACGCTAGGTGGGCCCATTTTACAGATGAGGAAGGCGGAGCACCAGGATGACAGCCTGTGACTGATGGAGACCACGTTGAGAATTGAAGATCCTACACACACGGCACGCTAGACCCCAGCCAGTGTGTGTATAAACGTACACAATAGAGAACTTAACGTGGGAGCGTGTTGGATTTGCCAGCGTGTTTTCCAAAGGTACTGTGAGGCCGTGAACTTTGAGGGGCAGAGCTTTTCCTTACAAGCTCCCATGGGAACCAGGTTCAGAGACCCCAGGCTCCGGGCTCAGAGACAAATGAGGCCGTTGCTCAGGGCTGCCCACCCGTGTTGGCGTCTGTTTCCACACCCTGGACGCCGCGGTAGACATGGTATTGGCCCCCGAAGACGTCCCAGTCCTGATTCTGAGGCCTGTGAACCTGTTCGTTTCTACAGCAAAGGGAGTTCAGTTGCAGGTGGAATCAAGGCTGCTACTCAGCTGATCATAAAAGGGGATCTTGTCCTGGATGATCCAGGTGGACCCAGGGTAGCGCAGGGGAAGGTGACAGTGGAGGGAGCTCGGAGACATGGATGTGACGGCTCCAAGACGGAGGAAGGGGCCGGGAGCCAAGGGATGCAGGTGGCCTCTGGGACGTGGAAAAGGCAGGAAACGGATTTGTTCCTGAAGTTCCAGGAAGAACACGGTTCTGCTGACACCGTGGTTTTGGGCCCGTGAGATACGTGTTGGACTTCAACCCGCAGGACGGTAAGGTAATAAATGGCGTTGTTGTAGCCACTGAGTTTGTGGTGATCTGTTATGGCGGCAGCGCCCGTGGGCTCTGGTCCTGCAGAGGAAGCCGGGTCTTTCTGGGAGGACAGGAAGCCTGGCCTTTACCGGAAGGAGTCCTTAACCGCGCGTCGGACAGTGAACAAAACTCTGTCTTCCAAGGCTGTTCACTGTGTAGACACCCTTGGAGAGCCGTCTGGAGAGAGGCAGCCAGGGCCCCTTCTCAGGAGAGCTGGTGTGTTAGAAAACAGACAGGATCTTCCTGGGCCACCGCCCACCAGCCCCCGGGCCCTTCCGCAGGCCGTGGTGGCCAGAGCCCCGGGGCAGCAGGAGGGCCTGTGCCGGCCTGGAACTCAGCTCCCTGGTTTTTTTTGTTTTGTTTTGTTTTGTTTTACATCTTTATTGGAGTATAATTGCTTAACAATGGTGTGTTAGTTTCTGCTTTATAACAAAGTGAATCAGTCATACATATACATCTGTTCCCATATCCCCTCCCTCTTGCGTCTCCCTCCCACCCTCCCTATCCCACCCCTCCAGGTGGTCACAAAGCACCAAGCTGATCTCCCTGTGCTCTGCGGCTGCTTCCCACTATCTATCTACCTTACGTTTGGTAGTGTATATATGTCCATGCCTCTCTTTCGCTTTGTCACAGCTTACCCTTCCCCCTCCCCATATCCTCAAGTCCATTCTCTAGTGGGTCTGTGTCTTTATTCCTGTCTTACCCCTAGGTCTCAGTGGGGACAGCCTAATTTCCAGGTTTCTAGTGTTTTTCTTCTGCTGTTACTAAAATCCACTGTGCAGCACAGTCAGCGAGTAGCCTTTGTTTCAACATTTACATTTGAAACGAAGCCCCCAGGCCACAGACTTTGCAAACGGTCAGTTCCCCCTCGGGAGAAAGCAGATCATGGACGGTGCAGCCCTTCACTGCAGGGGGGTCCGAGGAGGCTCAGTGCCTTCTCTCCATGGGGGTTGTCAGTAGCTCTTCCCCTTTTTCATGGATAGTTGATATCACAGTCGTGGACACACTAACAGAGTCACACTTCAAGAGAAGATTTCTTCTTTCTTTCCCCTTTGGTTCAAGTTTTTATAAAATAAGCAAAACTTAGTTGCAGCCAATATGGACAATAGGGCCTTTTCTGGTGGAATAATAGAAATTTGAAGTAAACCAACCTCTGTCTTGTGATATTTTGTATCTTGAGACCTTAAATAATTATTAGTCAGCTTCCAGCAAAATAACACACTTGTGAAGATAAAACCTGCTTTTTACTTTCTTGTGTGTTTGTCGTGTTTGCTTTACAAATATCTAATGTGAGACTATAATATTCTTAATATTGATGCCACTTTTATATTTAAAATGAAGGTGTTTCTTAATAATTTAAAAGGAATGTGGGGGGGCTTCCCTGGTGGCACAGTGGTTGACAGTCCGCCTGCCGATGCAGGGGACACGGGTTCGTGCCCCGGTCCGGGAGGATCCTGCATGCCGCAGAGCGGCTGGGCCCATGAGCCATGGCCGTTGAGCCTGCGCATCCGGAGCCTGTGCTCCGCAACGGGAGAGGCCACGGCAGTGAGAGGCCTGCGTACCACAAAAAAAAAAAAAAGGAAATGGGGGGGCAGATTTAATTCCTAGGTAAGGTTACAGCTGTGTCCCAGAGCCCGGACCCTGGTGCCGTGTGTCTGGACCTCTCCTGCCCCCTGGCTCTGAGGCCAGTTCTGCAGGAGCCAGGCTCCCTCATCTGTCTTTTGAACCAGGATATATTGAACCCTGGCTGCATCGCTGCCCTTTGCTCTGTTTTGCTAGAGAGAGAATTTGAATACGGGTTCTCTCGGTTGTTTGCATGTGACCCCAGAAATGAGAATAAGCTCACGTGAATCTCAGCCCCTAATCTGTAAGGTGGAGGAAACTGTGAAGAAGACGATGGGCAAATCCGCTAAGCCCCAGGAGCTGGTGCACCTCCTTCCCACCCCCGGGGCGGTACCTTCTCATCGTGGAGTAGACGGCCTCGTCCACCAGCAGCTTGCTCGCCTCCACGATGCCCCTGACTCGACACTCCTCCGTCTCTCCTACGAACGAAGCATCACACCATCAAACACAGAGTTCGCAAACTCCCCGCCACGTGCAGCTGGATGTAGTGACAACCACGCGGCGTCTGGGCCCCTCCTCCGTGGGGTCCTGGGTCCATTTCCCCATCTTAAGTGAGTGTTGGTTCCTCGCTGGCAGAGACCCTGGGGATGGGGTGGGGAGGGACCCAGCACCATCCTTACGCGGGCAGCCCAGCCATTCTTACTTCTCACTTGCCGGAGCCACCTCCAGGGATTCTGAATAACTTCTTTTCTGAGAGTTTTAGTTACATAAACCAGTGGTATAGGAAGTTTATAATAATAGTTGGCTATTTTAACTTGTGCATTTAAGAGAAGATAAACTACTCCAGTACACCAGCAGTTTGCAGTGAAAAGACCCTTATGTTTTATTTTAGTTTTTACTGCCTGGCATGTTTAACAAGTTCTGTGGTGTGAATGTTTCCGTTTCCCCAGAATTCGTACGTTGACCTCCTAGCACTCAACGGAACAGCGTCAGGAGGAGGGGCTTTGGGAGGTGATGAGGTCCTGAGGCTGGAGCCCCCATGATGGGGTGCCTGCCCTCGTATGAGGGGCCCATGAGCTCCCGCCCCTTCCTCCAGGCAAGGACACAGTGAGAAGACCCCATCTGTGAACCAGGAGAAGGGTCCTCACCAGAATCTGAAGGTGCTGGAGCCTTGATCGGGGACTTCCGGCCTCCAGACTGAGAGAAGCAGAGGTCTGTTGTTTATAAGCCCCCCAGTCCATGGTTCTGTGATCGCAGCCCGAATGGACTAAGACAATAATCTAAGATTCCATCTTGGGGTTAAAATGTGAGGTTCCAAATGAATATTATAAAGTAGGCGACTCCTTCCAATAACGCACACAAGTAACTTCTGTTACTAAATTACCTGTTGCATAATCAATACTTCATCAGAGGAAATGCATTCATTTCTAAGAATAAATAGAATATCAGAATGTTCTTGAACATTACACATCTAAATAGAAAGAAAGCTATTTTTAAAATGGTAAATTTCCGTATCTTTAGAATTACGTAGGCATAGTGTATTCCAGAAAATTTATTAAATTCCTGAGCAAATTTAGGAGGATTAAGTTACCGGATAGATTTTGTCCTAAAAGTTAACGGAAGATTTTGTTGCAAGAAGAAGTAAAGGGGCTCGAAACTGTAAGAAAAGTTCGGGGGGATTCAGACAGCAGGTTGCTGGGAGGCGGAGACCTTGTCAGAGTCCATCCTGCATCCAGGAGCCCAGCGTGGGGTCCCGCCCCCGGTGGACCCACAAAGGCACCTTGAAGGACGGTCGGGTTTCGCCTGCAGCCCCTCAGTGTCCTTCCCCAGCCATCAGCGCACATTCCACAACGTGACTCCCTCTGGTCCCTTCTCTGTGCCCCCTCTGCTCCTCCAACCCCGGGCTGGCTGAGGGCACACGGGGCGGAAGCGGCCTCAGCTCACCCGGGTCCAGGCCACCACGGCCATGGGTTCCTGCCGTGGGGTCTGAGCACACGGCGGGCGTGTGGCACAGGAAGCAGGGGAGTCAGGGGGACCCCAGAGGGGCCACCAGCCTGGGGCTGCAGAGCCCGCAGGAGAGGCCGGCCTTTTCAGGGACCCCTGCCCTGGGGCTGGAGGGGATTCCACTCAGCTCTCAGGACTGGGAGCCCCACGAAATCTCAGGGTTTAAGGCCCTGTGACCTTCATGTATTTCCTTTCGTTCCCGTCCAAACCCTCCATCCACATTTTCGTTTCTGAGGTCAGCCTGGCCCTGCGTTGGCCGAATGCACTGAGCCCCCCGCCTCTTAAGTCTCCTGCAATGAGATCAACTGCTGGCTCTTCGCAGGCACTTGGCAGTTATTTGAGAACGGATTCAGTAAAAAGAAAAATGTGTATCTGTCACCAGTGTCTTTGGAATTAACAGTTGCTAGAGAGATACTTCCTTTTCTTGACAATATTAATGTTGTCATTTAAGCGTAATCGATCATATTTGACTTATTCTCCAGTATCCTTCCTTACTATGAAATAGTTTACCGAGTTCCTAAAGATAGTGTTACAGGCTTGCAGATTATTATCTCTTCAGATATTGCATAAGAAATATATTTTTGTGCTGAAAATTCCCCATAAAATTGTAGTTCTCATCTTGAATTGTCTCCAGTCTCTGCCGGTAGCGGGCAGATGTGACCCGTTTCATTTCCTCTTCACCGTGTGGGGTGGGGTGTCAGGCTCATCTCCCTCCCTGGCTCTTCAATCACCTCCTTCAGCTGCTGTTGAGCAACCACAGGGGCACGGGGTGGCGTCCAGAGATGCAGCATCCGACCGTAGGATCACAGACTGGGAGATCCGCAACCTAACCTCTTCTTTTCAGATCTGAAAACTAAATTAGAGGGAGTTTCCTGATTCATCTGATCTGGAGACATCAGCCTTCTGAAGGTGGGTACCACCAGCGGGGGTGTGCTGCCCCTAGAAGGTCCCCTCGTACATGGTCATCCCATACGGAAAGAGCTGGAATTCAGGAAGCCGTTATGCAACAAAACACTACAGGCCAGAAAGAAGGAAGTCACTTATTTCCAGAGAGTGACTACTAAAAAACAAGGCAAAGGCTTCCCTGGTGGCGCAGTGGTTGAGAGTCCGCCTGCCGATGCAGGGGACACGGGTGCGTGCCCCGGTCCGGGAAGATCCCACATGCCGTGGAGCGGCTGGGCCCATGAGCCATGGCCGCTGAGCCTGTGCGTCCGGAGCCTGTGCTCCACAGCAGGAGAGGCCACAGCAGTGAGAAGCCCACATACCGCAAAAAAACAAACAAACAAGGCAAGAGTGCTGGACTCTTCCTCTCTGAGCTGTACTCTTGATGAACTCCGAGGATGTGGTTTTGCTCTGAGCTCTGTGTTTAGTCCTGACTTTAAGGATACCTGTTTGCTGAAACCCAATGAACTGGAATAAGTCTGCCAACTTTCCTTGTTAAACAGATTCACTCATCAGGCTGGCTTCCCAAATCCCCCATCTGCAGCAATGCCTCTGCTGCCTCTTGTTCATTTGCATCTGATTCTCTTGTAACAGCTATGACGTGTTGGAACATTTGCCACACAGATGATTGCACTTAAATCTAGAGTTTGCACGAACAGGAGAAATGAACCCCAGTCCGTGTGGTGATGAACTCACGTGGTTTCCATGATAAACGCTCTATTCGGAGTTTTTGAGAGAGGACTTGAACTCCTGCTGTGCAAACCTGCCTACAGTTCACAAACTGATGCGACACCTAAGGATAGTTGTTCCTGAGTGTTTATCAGCCAGATTCAAACGTGTGTGTTGGTTCCACGCACAGACCTGGGAGGTGACAGTGAGCATGGCCACAGCTCCGCCATCTCTGAGACCCTTGGGGCCTCTACTTTCTAAGCTGTGAACGGGTGACTGGACCCCATGGGCAGGAGCAGCCCACAGAGAAGACACCCCACCCCAAGGGGCTCCCCACTGGCAAGTGGAGATGGTCGTCTGTGGTCCAGCCCGGACCTGGTCCTCATGCCCAGTGCCCCCAGCTGGCTCTGAACAGGCAAGAGGGAGCAATCCGACAGCTCGTGTCACAAAGTCTGTGAACACAAGTGATATAAACCCAAACTCAGACAAAAAGTCTGGTGAGATCGTCATTGAAATTTTGGCTACGGAGAAATATGACTGATAAAAGTTATGTTTCAAAGAAAGTTCAACACTTTTATATATAAAATAGATAACCAACAAAGACCTACTGTATATAACACAGGGAACTATACTCAGTATTTTGTAATAAACTGTAAGGGGAAAGAATCTGAAAAAGTAGTGTATATGTATAACTAAATCACTTTGCTGTACCTGAAACTAACACGATATTGTAAATCAGCTATTCTTCAATTATAAATGAATAAATAAATAAATAAATAAGAAAGTTAACCAGTGCGCAATTATTTTGTTTAAAATGACCATTGGCTTGTCAACTGGGGAAAAAAAATCATTGTATTAAAGGCTGTGAAAGTGAAACACTGTAAGACTAAGGATATTTTCTAAATAATTAATTTACAAAGTAAACAAGTAATTAGCCAGCTTCAGAATATTCTAATGAACAATAAATTAGGCTCCAAATTGCAGCATTTTTATCAGCTGCTATACTGTGCATTATTTATATATATACTGAAAGTTTGAGGAAAAAAAAAACCTCTTAGAGATGGGGAAACAATAAAAAATTGCTCTAGCAAAGTTGTAGATATACCTTTCCCAATTTTTAAAAAATATATGATTTCTAAAACTAAAAACCCTAGTGTGCAGATATATTTATATTCTGTTGAATGGCTCTTACTCATGACACCTTTGTCACTATGGTTTTGTAGAACCAGGACCGTAGTAAATATGAAATGCAATGACTAATTCACAAAGCATTTGCTGCACCCCTTTGCTGAGATGGGTTTACTGGGCTGGGAAGGGGGGGACCACACTGCTTGAGGATATTTTAGATGGAATTGGTTTTTGTTTTTTTCTAGTTCGTATTGTCCAGGCACGATGCACTCAGTACTTTAGACGGAGCATCTCAGTGATACTCACAAATAGAACTGTGGTGGAGAATCTTCCAGTTTTCTCCACTTTACAGACAAGAAAGTGGCCCAGTCAGTAGTGGGTGGGGACAGAGCCTTACCTCAGCCTCCTCACAGCCTCAACGGCCAGGCCATTTTCTTAAGGAGCATTTGGGTCTGCAAAGGACTTTGGTGCAACTGTTCGCGTGACCCCGAGGCCTCCGTGTTCGGTGAAACTGGAGACTCCGTGGATCTCAGCAGGAGACAACCTGGGGTGACGTGGCTGCGTGGACTCATCATGCCTGGAGGGCGATCAAGGGGCCTGGGGCTCGGGGAAGGGGCCAGGGGAGCAGAATGTCCAGCTCTGAAGAGCCCAGAGGGGCGAGCCTGCCCGGGGGGCCCGTGTTGCAGAGGCTGGTGATCAGAGAGCATCCTCGAAATGCCCTCCGATACCCTGCTCCAGTCACATCCCTCCTCCGTGTTTGGGACCTTTTTTTCCTTTTTTTTTCAAAACAGAGCAGAGTTTGAGCTGTGATGATTTCAACCACAGCATAGCTATACATTTCTTAACTGAATTTGACATTGTAGCACCCTGATTCCAGAAAATACAACACAGAAGTGATTTAATGAAAAATGACTTTGTGATACAGGAACAAACAACTACTCCCAAAGAAATGTTTTTCAAACATATGAGTAGGTAAACATGGAAATTTTCTATTGTGTAATCATAGGAAAATCAGTTATTTTTCAGAAAGAATTGTATTCTAATCCTTCTAAACTCAAGAATTATTGTTATTTTCTTGGAAAGTGAAAGAAACACTGAAGAGGTCTTACCTGATTCTGGAGAACCCACGATGCTTCCTGTTCTGGTCGCTGGGAGCAATAACTTTATGATTTCAGAAGACCGTAATTTATTGTTACTCACCCCAAAAGAGGTCCTTGTGTCTCAGGATGAAGGAGAAGACAGCTCCGGCACAGGCCACAGCCAGCGTGGTGCCCAGGATGGCCCGAGCCCCCATCCTGAAGAGGAATTGAGGGCATCAGGCGGTCAAGGTCACGGTCAACTCCTCAGCTAGAGTCCCTGTCGACGACTCTCCACGCACTAGTCCCTGCAAGGCGGCTGCTCTCAGAAGCTTGGGTCTGAGCTCTGGGAGGTTCTGACCCACATGTCTGCGGTGTGGACAGGCCTTACCTGCCCAACTATTTGAAAAGAGATCCCTCCTCTTGGGCAGCTGTTGTCAGCAGAATAGCTCAGTGACAACCTGTTTTAATTCATGGTGATGCCTAATGCTGTAAAACTTCTGGGAATAATCACAGGGAATAAAACAAATCTATTTCCCATAACACATCTCTGTAGAATTTTAAAAAATGAATAATACAAGGAATTTAGCTTTTAGAAAAGAGGTATATAAAATTTCTAAATGCATGTGGGATTTCCTACAACATTCTTTTCCCTGCTTATAAACTGATTTCAGAATTATGGAGCTGTTAAGACAAAGCAAAAATTCCAAATCAATCATTTCTATTTTCCCAATTTTTCTTTTCCTAGCCTTGGATGTTCTGCTGCTATTTTGGTGCCACGAACTTTGTTAAACGGGGTGGGGCTGACGGGGCATCCTGAGTGGAGCACGTGTCAGGGCCTGCTGACCTGTGAACCGACCTGGCTGCACCTGCCGGCCGCGCTCTCTGCACTGAGGTCGCAGGAAACCTAACAGTCGTCAGCCCCGCGGCTCTGCTCAGTCAGCCTCCCAGATGTGCCCTGAGCCCACATAACAGCCTCCCTTGAACTGCTTTACAAGTTTCAGTGATGGATTTCTCTCAGAAAAAGGAAAGCCAAAAAGTTTCACAGCCAGACCCTCTCCTCCGCTCAGCCAAGAGGTAGGTGTGCAGGACAGGTGACCCTGGACGTGCCCAGCTGCCCAGGGCCTGGCCTCCCACCTATAAAGAGGCTCCAGGCTCCACTCCCCGCCCACATCACCGGGCTGGATTGGCTCCCGTTCCTGGGTTGGCTGGACGTTTACCTCTGTGTTTGCACAGAAGGCCGTGTGCTGGCCAGGTGTGGCCTCACCTGGGTCCATGTGAGGTTGAGCCTCTGGCCCTGGAATGAGGAAGAAAGGGAAAGAATGCGTAAGTGTCGGGAAAGAAGAAACCAAGTACAACCGGCCCCTCGTGACGCTCGCACTGTCCTCTCTCTTGCTTCTCTGAGCTAAACACCTTATGAAAAAGAGCACGTTCATCTTCAGAGGCAGCGTGAGGAGCCCTGCCGATGCCCCGCATCCCGTCTCTGAGAGGGGGTGAGGCACGTCTTCTGGTCTGTAGAGAGTGTGGGGTCTCTGCACCTCTCCACTTCCCGTCTGAGTCTTGGGTTTCTTCTACATGAAATCATCTTCCTCTTCTTCCTGCTCTTTTTCCCTCTCTTGGTGCCTTATTCAAGGATGCTCCCTCCAGGAAAGCTGAGGTTCGATGCTAACACGTATGCAAGGCATCGGGACATCAGGGCATATTTGAAGCATTAGAATGTCATGATCAGCATAGGAAAGATCCGTCTGAAAGTAACACAGTAAGTGAGTTAGAAAAGCAGGTGGGGAATCGTCAACAGTTACGGTCATTTCTCCCTGAAATGGTGGTAACAGGCTGAGACGGTGAGAGGAAGGGCGAGACTCCAAGGCCCCTTCACAGCAAAGCAGGGACTTGGTGACTTGCCTCCCTGGGAGCAGACAGGGAGCAGAGCCAGGGCCCCGGCAGGCTGAGTTGTGGCCTGAAGCCATGGAGATCCCGCTTCTGACCCTGGGGAAGCCAGGGAAGGAGGGGAACCGGAGGAGAGGCGCAGAGGTAGCTGTTCGGGTTGGGACGCTGGATTTGAGGCATTGGAGCTGTGCACAGGCAGCCAGCTGGCAGCATTTGGAAACACACTTTTGGAACTTTGGGTGGAATTTGCCTGAAGAGGGACGTGAACACAGATGAGGCAGCTGGATGTGACACACGGGGTGGTTCAGAGAGAACGCAGGGACCCAGAGGAGCCTCTTTACTGGGACCCCAGCTGGTGTCGGCCTGTGTTTAGGGCCCTGGACGTGAGGACGATCCCAGTGGAGACCGGATGTTCCTTTGAGTCCTTGGCTGGCTCAGGGCAGACGCTCAGACGGCCGGATGTTCCTTTGAGTCCTTGGCTGGCTCAGGGCAGATGCTCAGACGGGTGGCCTTGTGCACACAGCCTCAGACACCGGTGCCCTGACGTAACCGTTTCCACAGGCATCTCGTGCCGGCTGGCTGCACCCAGGAACAGCGGGTCCCTGTGCTCAAGTCACCCTCCACGACTGGGCCCAAGATGTTCCGTGACTCACGTCAGAGCCTGGAGTTTGCGTGATGCCCTGTGGGGATGAAGCACCCATGTCCCACTGAGCCTTCTAGAGGTTCCAGCTCACTGGTGTTCCCACCCCAAGTCCTCACACAGGGTTGAGCAAAAAACATTAGACTGAGATGGAATCCTGGACCCTGACACTTCGCCCTTGCCAGTGCTCTGAGGCTTTTACTGTTCACCCTCCCAGCCTGAAGTGGAGGGTCCCAAACAAAGGTCCTCTTCCTCCAGGAAAGAGACATAAGAAGATCGCATCATTATTCTTTCTTTAGTGAATTTAAATCACTACAAGGGATGATAGAAATGTTAGTGGGTGTTAAGTCGGTAATGTGCTTTTCTGGTTTATTAAATGTTCTGACCACCTCAGTTTTATATTGTGCATTAAGAACACTGATATTTGGTGAGTTATAAACAAAAAAACTATACGACTCTCCTGAGATACCTGTATCATTTAACTAACTGCTTAAAGACAATCTAGGAAAGGGAATCTTTTGGGAGAGTTTTAAAAAGCAATTGTGCCCTTTTTAAAAAGAAATAAAGAAAACATTTTAGTTTTTGTTAAAGTAACAAGTACACAAGGAAACCTATCTGCTTGGTCAGTCTGGAAAAACCAGCTCAGGGTTGCACTTTTGAGAGGTATTCGTTGCATTTCCAGCTGCCTTTGAAGGGTCCAGAGCATGTGCCCTTTTCAATGTTCTGATCAAATGTTCTCCAGCTTCAGGTAGTGAGACCTGACAGCCCCTCACCACATACGCACACATCCCAGTCAGTCACGAGGACTGTTGGAATTTGTTGATGTGACCGTCTTTCTAAAGGTATTTTCAAAGTCACGGTGCATATGATTTGCCCATGTTCACGTACACAGAAATGAAAGCCCCAGGACGTGTGTCCTGAAGCTCCTGAAGGATTTGTCCTACATTAATAATTGTGTTGCCCGCCATCCGTCTCCCCAGGACCTGGGTCCCCTCCACGCTGTGTGTGACTCTCCATCTCTACACCTGGAGAAGTGGATGCTTCTTTGTCGTCCACTTAACCCATATGAAATGGGGGGAGGTGACAACTAAATACATCTGGATATTCACTCTGTGTCCACGACCTTCCAAATGAAGACGGGGTCACACGATCCGCCTCCTTTGAAAACATCGGGTCCAGAGTGAGACGTGGCCTCACCTCCCTCCTGGACCCCAGGGCGCTGGGTCGTGTCCCGTGGGTTGGAGACGGTGTCTTCCCTGTGTCCTCACTGTCCTCCTCTGTGTGTCTGCGTGTCTGCGTCCTGACCTCCTCTTCCTACGGGGCCACCTGTCCTCCTGGGCTGGGGTCCCTTCTGAAGAGCTCACTTTACCCAAATTACCTCTTTAAACACCCTATCTGCACATACATCCTGAGGTTCTGGGGGTCAGGGTTTTGGCATGTGAACTTTGGGGGGACACGGTGCAGCCCCTCCAGGCTGCAATGAGGTGCGGCCAGCCCCCCTCCCGCTGGGTTCCCGTGCAGGAGCCCAGTCCTCTCGCTCCAGCACCCAAGGGAGCAGAGCTGCTGTTCACGTTCCTACCCGCCAAGGAGAAGATGCGCCCTCACGGCAGGGTGCGCGAGGCAGCTGGGTCCAGGGGCCACACGTGGCCGCTCCGCCCACTTGGACTCCGTGTGAAGAAACATGTGTCCGCGGGCCCCATGTCTTCTGCTTCCAGTTCACGTGTGACTCTTGGACGCGGTCTGTGCCGGGGAATTGCGTGGCCTCCTGCCATGTGTAGGTAGGTTGACCCTCCCGCCCACGGTGAGGGTGGCCTCCTGTGGGATGCCGGTGTGGTCCTGCCCGGGTCACTAGAGCCTCCCAGACTCTGGCCCCCAGGCCACGTGGGCAGAGCCAGCCTGGGGACATCAGTGGTCTACACACTGGGTGAGGCTAGTGGTCCACGCCCAGGGCTTTGATTGGGAAAAGCACTCAGTGCCCACTTAGCTGATGGGACCACAGGTGTAGACTCGGCGGAGGCAGCTGGGGGCCTCGCCTCCACACAGGCTCTGTGATTCGAGCACCTGAGGGCCCTCCTGCCTGCCCGCTGTGCGTTGTCCTCTGGGTTGCTAGCTCAGCAGGGCCTCTGGGCAAAGGCTTGCCTTGGGGCTCCCCACTCTGGCCAACCCCGACCCTCCCCCGGGCCCTGCAGAGGAATCTGGAATTTACCCTGAGAGACGGATGCTCAGAGCCCTGTCACTGCAGAGACGTACATAGTCCCTGGGTGGAGCCCGGTGGCCGGGTTAGAGGGGGGTGTGGCAGCCGTGCCCTCGGGTGGCAGATCCCAGTCCCCGCTGGAGGTGCCAGGTGTTCCTGGGCGCCAGCAGGCCGGGGGTCATGTGGCACGGGCAGCGGGGGACGGGCGCAGCTGTGCAGGGTCTTCTCCTCTGGGGACATTGGTGCTGAGTCATCCCCAGAGGCGGCCTTGCTGGGCCGACTCGGGGCCCAAATGCTGGAGGCCTCTGCGATCTCACAGCCCCGCTTCCTGCATGCAGGGGCACCTGTACCGAAGCTCTCTGCCTTTCAGACAAGGAGGAGGACGCTCTGTCCAGGAGAGAGAGACGCCCACAGCGCAGGGCCCAGGGGACCAGCCAGAGTCCCCGCCAGGCCCGAGGGCGGGTAGGACAAGGAAGACTCTGTGAGAGGGCTTTTCATTTTAATTCTGTCGCTCGCAGGTGTTGCCACAAGGACACATGACTAGAAAGCGGTCTCTCTACTTATATTTTTGTTAAAGATAAGAGGAATTTTTTAAAAGTTCTCCTTTAGGTTTAGTCATTAGTGATTGACTTGCCAAGACATGAAGAGAGTCTGTGTGAACATCTGATTCTTGCCGATAAAAATCCTGAACAAACTCACACCTACAATGAACGCATCATCCGTTTCATTGAAACATGAAGTAAATTTACATGTTCACTTAGACTGCTGGGCGAATTCGCACATTATAATGGAGCGGTTCTTCTCAGACACTTGCAAAGTCAAGTCACAAATATTTCTGGTTTTCAGGTACAACTGTACGTGTTTTCTGTAACCCAGGAGTCCCCGTACCAATTTTTAATAACTTTGCAAAATGAGTTTTCTGAACGTAGGAAGCTTGCTAACAAGGACAGAAGGTCATGTGCTGTATGAAGGATGGAAATTAAAGTCCACGGCGTCCAGGCTGAAAAGGGCTCTCCAGCCAGAAGCCCCGCGTTTCAGGTTGTGTTTTCTTGTGGCAAAAGGGGGTAACTTTCCTGGTAAGCGATAATAATCACTTAATTCAGAGAATCTGCAGAGACAACATGCTGTAGCAAACACGGAAGCACTGGTTTTCCCAGGTCAGGCACCTGGATAAAGGCCGTGACGCTGCACACGTGACTGTGCAGCCCCTGTAGCATCCTTACGAGGCACCTGCCCTCGTTTCTGTTTTCAGATGAAGAAACTGAGGCTCGGAGATGCGGAAGTTCCTGCCAACGGTCAGACACCCAGTCGCTGCTGGGTCTGAAGCAAAGGGTCACGAGCAGAGCGGGCGGCTGTCGGCTGCCCTGGGCTCCGCCCCCTCCGGCTGCCTTCCACGTCGCCCAGAGCGACGCGGGGGCCCGACCGTGGCCCGCGGGCGGCGCCCCTCTCACAGCCGCGTCCTTTCTGAGCCCCCCTTCCCGGCTCCTGGGGCATCTTCATCCTGCCCCCGGGGGCTCTCGCCGACCCCAGTGACACCACACCGCGCGGCCTGGCCTGACCACGTGGCATACAGTGTGGCAGCTCCCACCTCATCAGGACGCGTCTGTGCCGGCGTGACTCTCTGAGTGACCGTCGTCACCTGCACGGCGAGCACCTGCCTCTTTGCTGTTTCTCGTGGTGGAATAACGAGGCCGCAGCTCCCCACGTCAGCGGGCTGGAGGGGGGTCAAGGGTGATTTTTATTTACCTCTGCCGACTTAACCCATGGGTTATTTAATAATGAACAATAGAATAGCGAGTCAAAATGTGCATTCCCTTTTTTTTCTTTTGCGGTACGTGGGTTTCTCACTGTTGTGGCCTCTTCCGTTGCGGAGCACAGGCTCCGGATGCGCAGGCTCAGCGGCCATGGCTCACAGGCCCAGCCGCTCCGCGGCATATGGGATCTTCCCGGACCGGGGCACGAACCCGTGTCCTCTGCATCGGCAGGCGGACTCTCAACCACTGCGCCACCAGGGAAGCCCCTGCATTCCCTTTTATTCAATGTGATGGCAAATACCTGATACTTTGTGTGCTGAAAGTATCTGTATATAAAATAAGCTCACAATTTTCATTGTATAAGGGAAAAGTGAATTTTACTAGCTCAGGGGGACAAAGCATTTGTCTTCGCACATTTGTGAATGCAGTTGAGACAGTACAGCTGGTGAAGATTGCTGCAGGGAACTAAATAAACAGGGTTATTTTCTGAGGCCCTCTGAAGCTGGGCTCTTCCCTCCCAGGACGGGAGACAAGGCTTATTCCTTGACCTTACAGTTCAGAGATGTTTCCAGGCCCTTGAGAAAGGTGTTCCTGGGCTGTAAAACTGGCAAGAAGGCTTATTTAGCTTTAAAAGGAAATTATCTACATCTCAAAGAGGAGAAAGAACTTACAATTCCAAGGTTTCCGAAGTCGATGCTCCATGAAAAAGGAAGCGGGGGCGTCTCTCCCCTCGTCACCGCAGGAGGATCAAGTGTCTTAGCTTGTATTTGCTCTTTCAAAACACGGGTGAGACGCAGCTCACCAGACGAACTCATGGTTAAAAGGAAGAGATTAACAGAGCCCTGGATCCATCCGAGGGCGCGGCCCCGGGGCCCACCTCCATCCCCTGCGTCACGGGAAGCCCATCCTCTGGGATGGCGCAGACCCCAGGAGCCCTCCCGCACCCACCACGGGGTCCAGTGGGCACTTGCCAGGGTGCAATCCCTTCCCCAAAGTCTGAGCGTCCCCAAGGGGCCCTCAGCCCAACAGCTCGGTTAGGGACGTGCCTGTCTGAGTCTATTCCTGGCCCTGTGTCCTCAGAGGTCCTCCCGTGTGACGTGGCGACCAAGGCTCCCCACGTGTGTGCTCAAGCCCCACCGGCTGACCCCTGGGTCCTGTCCTGCCTTCGGTGGAGCTGGCCGGGCAGGTCTAGGAGAGGCGGCTGAACTTGGCCTCCAGGAGGTCTGGGGACCCAAAGTCACAGCACGGGAGGAGGAACCTCCGGCCAGGGGTGGGCGGGGATGCTTGTTCTCACGCTCCTGTATCAGAGGAGCTGCATTTATTAATTTTAAGAGTTATTTTGTCGAGCTCTCTTCTTACCAACGCAGAACCTAATTCCCCGAGGGAAGCCCCTCCCCGTCGTCCTGCTGGGGTCCCTGCTCCCGCCGCCCCCTGAGGAAAGGCCCTAGATCATTCCACCCTCCTCCTCCAGGACGGGCCAGTGCACAGGGAGCACCGGACACCTGCTGCTTCAGGGTCCTCCCCGGAGCCCCCTCAGGGGCCTGAGCACAGCGCGGCGGGTGTGGGAGCGGCCAGGGCACCTGCTTTGCCTCGGGGAGCGGGGAGGGCTCAGCCTCAAGACAGGCCCAGCAAGGACAGCCGCGACGGGGAAACGGGGTCACACGCCAGCCTCATCCCCCCGCAGGCCAGCCCCAACCCTTGGCGCTGACAGGGCTCACCCTCCACGTGGCCACTGCTGGCCCTGCTCACTGTCCGCACTGACCCTCTCATGGTCACCGCTGACCCTGGTCACTG
Source organism: Mesoplodon bidens (assembly GCF_964165515.1). NCBI lineage: Eukaryota > Metazoa > Chordata > Mammalia > Artiodactyla > Ziphiidae > Mesoplodon > Mesoplodon bidens. Next base: position 88,195,127 of record NC_138170.1, read on the forward strand.
TCACTGCAGATCTTGGTCACTGTCAGCACCGACCTTTGTCACTGTGCCTGTTGACCCTGGTCACTGTCACCGCTGACCTCCGTCCCTGTGAACACTGATCTTGTCTCTGTCACTGCTGACCCTGGTCACTGTCAGCAATGACCTGAGGCCGTTTCAGTGCTGATAGCGTCTGCTGACCCAGGAGAGGCCCAACTTCCCAGAATAAAAGCCCGAGGAAGCAGCAGCTGAGCCTCCAGCCTCAGGAGTGGAACGCTCCACAGCCCTGGCCACAGGGGTCAAAGATTAGGGCTGAGCGAGCCTCGAGGGCATCGGATCCCAGCCCTGCCGTCCGAGTCCTGGAAGCTCAGAGGGAGAAGCCAGGCTCCCCAGGGGTCAGCTTCCAGGCACTGATGCAGGAGGGGCCCTCGAGCCTGACCCCCGCGCTCTCCCCAGCCTCTCCCGTCACCTGCTTGTCACCGTACCTGGAGGGTGTGCCTGGCCCCACGGATCAGGGATGGCTTTGTGACTGTGAGCCCCTTGGTGTCCGAGCCGCTTCACGTCATACGACCCTATGGCGACTGTTTGTTTTTGTTTCTCAGAAGATCCTCAAACGGAGGGTCTGCCCCGGGGAAGGGGTGGGGCTGGTAGATGTTTGCTGTGTCCTCAGCTCACTTCTCCAGGTTCTGGAAACAGAATCCATGTTTATTTCTGAAATTGACTTCCCCCTGCTCCATACACACACGTGCACACACTCACACATGTATGCACACCCACACCCACACACGTAGACATGCGCTCACACACTTATGCTCCCATGCAGGCACACACAGGCAGGAACACACACATCTGTGCACACACATACATATGGTACACACACGTGAAGGCACATATTCTTCTTGTGGAGCTCATGAATCTCCCGCCAAATCCGAGACAAAGGCTGTGCTCAGGGCAGGAAGGGTTTTCTCTCTGTGTGTGAGTCAAGGTAAAAAACAACCTCTACCTGGAGGAAATTGGGAGTATTGATTTCCCTGAAGGAAACATGTAGATATTCTTTTTGTTTTGCATTCGCTTTGAATTCCAGTTTTAAAGGAACAGTTTATTCTAGGAGAAACTTTTTTCTCAGGAAAAGTATGTATTATTTAATATTCTTGTCCCTTACTGTGGTGTAAATTTACTGTTAGGTACCAATAAAGCATATATCCTTTTTCCAACCATATTCTGTACTATCTATTTTGTCATTGCCAGTATATAAACCACTTTCCAGGAAAGCTGTGCTCGTGTTTTTGTACCGCTGTCTGTCATGCTGCCACGGCCCTCCCTCGGGAAGTTTTTTAGAAACGTGCATTTGGTTTTCTTTCATTGCCAGAGGCATTTAAGTTTGCTCAGTTCTGAAATACCATTGATTGATCTCGGAATGTTACCTGTGGTTAAATGCCTTTATTCTCAACTCTGGGGAAAAAGGGGGAGTGGGGAGGAGGGCTCAGGCCTGGCTTTGGCTCAGAAGGCACGGCCTCTGCTCATTTATGGCCTGGGCCTTGGCCGCGCAGTAGGGCTGTGCACCTGGCCAACTCTGGGCCCCCCTGGCAGGAGCAGCATCACCTGACAACCCCTGGCCCTTCTGCGCTGACAGTGTCCGGTGCCCTGCGGGCGACACAGACATGCGGCCCAGGTCCAGGAGGATCGCTGCTCCATTGTAAGTGGAAGGCCATCTCGGGTCATTTCTAGGCAGAAATGGAACCTCTGAGGACACGACCCAAAGCCCCTTAATGACTGGTTTGCTCAAATCAGACAGACTTGTCGGAATGTCCCTCGTGGACTGTCTGAAGAGCAGAAAGGCCTCTCAATCCCGTTTGTGTGGATTCGTGCGGCGGCGTCCTCCTGCAAGCAGTGGAAAAGGGGCACACTTTTTATAAAAGCACTTGGCACTGGGCGACCGGCTGAAGGTCAGAGCTGGGCTTCGCTCCCGGCAGGCATTTGGGGAGGACAGGCTGGCCCTGCGGGTGGAAGGGGGCTGTGCACCCCACTTCCAGGGGCCTTGGGGGCGGGCTGTAGTTAAGTGGACAGCTGGCCCCCGGACGGCAGGGCCGGGGCCTCCTTCCTCTTTCTCTTCCCCGGTGTAGGGGGACCTGTGAGCTGACGTACCTCCCACCCCAGTCAGGGTAGGAGGCACCTGTCAGAGCCCAGCCTGCACCCAATGCCCAGGAGACACACTCGAGGGACATAAGCGTCCTGAAGGAAAGACTCAGGACCTCACTCCCAAGGGACTGAGGGAAACACTCGTCACCTGTGACTGATAATAGCCTCCTGGGTCCTCATCTCATCTACTTTTCCTCACCTTCCGGATTTGGCCAAATCTTTGCTCTAATTTTACCTCATGCTGCGTTTTGGAACTGAGGCCATTTATCAAAACAAGGGAATATAGCAGAATCGCGGTTAGTATGCAGCTTCAACAAAAAACAGAAATAGAATTTAGAATCCGAAGCCTGACAGATCTGTAGGGTTGGAAATACTGAGTAATTCCTGCCTCGGAATACATTTTCATGCGATTGTGTAGATGCTGTAAACCAAACTAGAGCCTCTCTTCCACTATGAAGACGAGTGTTTAATTCACCACTTTACTCTGCTAACGTAGACCCAAGTTAAGAGTGTGATTTTTTCTGTCTTCTACATGTTCTAGCAGCAATTTGTGGGGGAAGTAATTTGATGCAATTTACTTCATCATAATTTTTCTTTTTAAAATTTTAAAATGAGGAAAAAAAATGAAAAAAACTCACTAATCAATCTTTTTGTTTCGATGTTTAAAATCTACAAATTAAAGGGCTCACCTTTTCAGGTGTGCTGTTCTTTCCAAAGAATTCCTCTGTCAATAATGTTGCATAAATGTTTTCAGATATTCTCTGCTGAAAGTTAGACCCTTAAAGGGCCAACATTTGGTTCTACTAGATAGGAAAAGCCCAACACAGCAGGGATGGTTTCCCTGAGAGGTCGTGGGTTGGTAAGTCTGTAACACACTTGGAAAATTCATTATCCACGACTAACAACAAAAGATGAACTCCGCCAAAACTTCAGCCGAGTGAGTGAAAACAAAAAGGAACACACACACAAAAGCCTGGGGCTGGCTGGGGTTGTCCCGTGGCCGGAGGGGTAGGAGGGTTTCTGATGGAGGTGACCAGAAGTCCCCGCCAGGGAGGAGCTGGTGACACGGCTGTAGCACAGGAACTGGACTTGAGGGGGTTTCCAGTTCCCCGCATTCCAGCAGTTTGTGCGTAAAGAACATCTCTGTCCAGACTGGATCCTCGTGACCTTGTGAAGCAGAGAGCGTCCGAAGCCTTGACCCCGAGAGCAGTTTGTCCGAGGAGGCCTGTTGCTGATTCAACGTCCTGGAGTCCTTGCTCCCTTGTTTCAGAGCATCCAGAATATGTCTTCAGGACTCCCTGTCGGAACTGTGGCTCCAGTTTGGGGAACACGGCAAAGATTTTTGTCTGCTTGGCTCACCGCTGCAGTCCTGGTTCTAGAATACTCTTTGATTAGGGGCAGAAATCCAGTTGAGAGCGGTTCACCCCCAACCCCGTGAGCTGAAGCCCTGGAGGGCTCTGAAATCCTGAGCAGGGAGAAGACTGCTGATTGTGCAGCTGAGTTTTCTCAGCATTATTCTACCTGCGTCCCGAATGCATGCAATGGGCAGGGAAAGGGTGAGAGAAACAGAGAGGCCAGCTGGGTGACGGTGGAGCTGCTTTTTCCGTTCGGCTGAAGAGTCTTCAAAGGTGGTTTTTCTTCCCAAGGGGAGAAAAGAGCTCTAAGCCGACACAGGCATTTCTATACCTATCAGCATAAACACGATGCTAATTTATCACACTCAGCGTATTACTTATGAATTTGAAATGGATGCTGTAGACATACTGTAGGTAGCAGCTTACTTTATCTTTTAGAACGCCGTTTATATTTTCCTTGAATATTCTGAAGCTATATATGTTCCTCTCACCATTGTTTGGGGTTTTCTTCATCACCAACAATTGTATGTCAGTGCACGTGTTGGAATACATTCAGGTTTGGGAACTTCAACTATCCACTGACCTTTGAAATTAATGACACCAAAAAAACTGAGAAAAACAAAATTTAAAAAAAAAGAAACTAATGACAAGGGGAATAACAGTGAGACTGAAGGCTGGGCGGGTAGTTCCTACAACTGTGAATACGTGACCCCGAACTCTCTGTGTCTGAATTACCTACAGCAGTTAATGGTTAATGGCCCTGAGCGTAGTAGGGATTTATCAGTGTTTTCTGAACAAATAAAAGAATGTCTTCTAGGACAGAACTGAGTCACCTGCACGTCAGTCACAAAAGTCTGTCCAGACTCTCACCACTTTGAGAAGAAAATTACTAAAGCTGTATAAAGCCGGTTCCATTTGTGTTCTTATGGCTCTGTTTCTCTCCCCCCAAATTCATGTACGGAAGCCAAGCCCCCAGGGTGCTGGTGTCTGGAAGCAGCGCCTCTGGGAGCTGATGAGGCCATGCGGGTGGAGCATCATGATAGGATTGGTGACCTTATAGCACCCTTTCCTCTGGGTGAGGACACAGCGAGAAGACTCCATCTGAACCGGGAACAGGGCTCAGAGTCTGCAGACACCTTGATCTCAGACTTCGGCCTCCAGAACTGGGAGAAATGAATGTCTGTGGTTTATAAGCCCCCAGTCTGTGGTTTCTGTTACAGCAGCCAGAACGGAATAAGACACTCACTCTTATGCAAATTTCCAAGTACGCAGTGTTCTATCAAGAGTGAGGAAATTCTAAGTCATGTGGGTATCGTCTTTGAGTTTTAAAACAAAAACACACAAAAAAGAACACTATAAGCCAGATTATGGAAACCTGCTAACGTGGTACAATTACCATCACCTTTATGAGTGGTCCAGGGCTTTAAAGTAAACCAGCTTCCTAATTACTATACAAAAATCTAGAATTCCTAACCTGTGGTATAGTTTATACAAAACGTGTTATATTACAAAATGATGTCTGTTTGGAACCAATATGCCAACGTTCTTCTGGAAGCATGAAGGCCACATCCCATGTCTGAACTGACCCACAAGGGTGGATCTCGGCTGCTATGTCGGCCGCTGTCACCTGTCACGTTGGCCTCCTGAGGCCACCTGGCCTCATCCGAGCCCACAGCCTGTGCCGGGTCCTCAGCCTCCTCTTGCTGTGGCTGTAGGACCAGCCACAGTGCCTGCCCCGAAGAACCTTCTACAAGTGTTTGTTGAATAAATAAACCTACCATCAGCTGTTCACCTCAGACCTCCATGTTTTTCTCACACTAGCTCTGTTGACCCTGTCTCCCTGGATTTAGAGTCTTTTAACTTCAGTGTAGTGCTATCTTCCAGAACACACACTGTGCTAGTTTTATCCCAGGGTTAGCCAGTTGGGAGCTTTACAAAGTTTCTAGGGTGCGTTTTCACCAATCACATCTTTCTGGCTTAGCTATGCTTCTGATGGGTGGCCTGTGTCCCTTTCCCCGACTGCAAGTCTGCAGGGCTGCCGAGTGGCCCAGTGTTCACTTGTCCACGGTGGCCATGGTGGGCAGAAAGGCCTCCTGAGATGGGAATCCTTTGTCCACAGCCCTGTGTCCAGCAGGGTCTTGGCCACTGAGAAGAAAACGCTTTTCTGAGTGAAATCAAGTTGGCCATCAACGACCACTGCATCTTTTTATCTTTCTCTTTATATGTATATGTGTGTGTGTGTGTGTGTGTATGTATATACAGTAGTGTGTATCTGTTAATCCCGAGCTCCCAATTTATCCCTCCCACCCACCTTTTCCCCTTTGGTAACCATAAGTTTGTTTTCTACGTTTGTGGGTCTGTTTCTGTTTTGTAAATAAGTTTGTTTGTATCATTTTTAAGATTCCACATATAAGTGATATCATATGGTATTTATCTTTCTCTGTCTGACTTACTTCACTTAGTAGGATCATCCCTAGTTGCTGTATAGCACAGAGAACTATATCCAATGTCCTGGGATAAACCATGATGGAAATCCAAAGGAAAACTTTCCATTCTTGGGGAAAATAAAAGTGGTGAGCTCTTGGGATTTTCGATTGTAAGGAAATAGAAATGGAAATGAAATGTGGGTTTTAGCAGTGTGTGCTGTTGGCACCTTCACGTGATCTGGAGGACTGTGGTGACACGGCTTATTTCACAGGTAAGTCAAGTTTTCTCAGCCACAGCTTTGCCTGAGCAGAGGCTGTGTTCCTTGTCAGATGGAACAAGTCCAATCCATCTCTGGAAACTAGTGACATGTTTTATTGGTATCACAACTATAGGATCATTATAAAATCACACAAAGTCGCAATATTGTGCAGGAAATATTCATTTCTTAAGAAAATAATTTAAATTTCAGTACTCAACAGACGCACTGTTCAGCTGCTATACATGTATTTTCTGGCAATACTCTGACTGTCTATAAATACCGGATCCACTGAGGCCACCTTCGCTGCTATGAAGGAGTGGATGCAGTGTAGAACAGCCGTCAGATCCTGAAACTCCAGTTCCTGCAAGAAAAAATAGAATGTACTTATATATTATAAATATTAGAAAAACACATTACAGAAAATTTAACAGATTCTATGTTCTTAGAACCACAAGGAAGTTACTCAAGTAAGTACAAATACACACAAACGAAGAAAGGTGGCTGTAAACATGAACACACTGGTTTTCTGGGTTTTTTGCATTGATATCCTGACAATTGGGTTTAATTCTTGATTTTCTTGTAACTAACATAGGTTAGCACTCAGGTCCTCTGTGCGGCATCCTGACTCCATCTGTGCCGGGTTTTCAGTCACTTGGCCAGCAGCATCAGGTCAGGACGTCGGCCTCCGCTGAAGCCCGTCAGAGCTCTCACACGACAAGGCGCACCGTATTCCCAATTTAGCAGAACGAATCATGCTAGACCCTGTGTGTGTGCACGTGCGCCTGTGCACATGTGTGAACGTATGTGCACACGTGCCCTGTACTTATGTGCCCATGTGTGTACGCTGTGCATGCATGTGTGCCCGTGTGCATGCATGCACACGTGTGTTGTAAGTGTTCATGCACATGGATGTGTGTGTCCGCGTGCTCAGCGGGTCAGCTAGAGGCTGGGGCACATGGCCAGCAAGTCCCGTCTCATGTTCTGTGAGTTTCATCCACGGAACCCTGTCACCCAGTTACTTTCCTCTGCAATTTATTTTTCCCAATGACCTCGATTTTTATAGAGTCTTTTAACATTTCATGGTGGCTGAAACACTGATTTTAAATATGACCTACAGCTTGGCATAATTATCAAATTTTAAGTGTTTTAAAACCTTGATCTTTTCCTTAATTAGCTAAAACTCTCAGGAAGTCATGAGGGTCTATACTGGGCTCATCAAACTATGAAGACTGAGGTCACCCAAACTTGAGAAAACATTTCTTCTTTTATAATCTTTACTCTCAGGAATGTTCCATCTATCACAAGGGTGACACTTTCAATGAACGTGTAAGTGTTAACGTTGCCCGGATGTCCTCAATACATCTCCTCGCGCAGAAATCACATTTCCTTATGACACTACCCCTATTTCCATCTTGCTGCGCAAACTGCAGACACGTGTCAAAAACTGTCTGTGAGACGACAGACAGCCCTTCCGAGGAGCGGTAGCCATCCTGGGCTTTTAGTTTTCCTTAATTGTCATCTAATGGCCCAGTGCACAAGGGGGAAATTTTAAAGTTTGTAACCGTTGAAGAGACCAGTTTCCACTCAGCGGTAGCAATTCAGACACAGACTGTATTTCAAAGGGAGCCTTAACCACGGCCCTTCCCAAAGAATTCAACATGGAAGCTGATCAAAGCTATACTTGAAAGAGACGATTGCTAAATAAATGAACAAGTCTCTAGAATAAGTGAATATGTGCCGTAATTTCCCTTAGAAAATGCCCCAAACGAGTATAACTGAACTTGACAATTAGCAGGGATAGCCATGCATAGAACACAATTTACCGTGTGTTATTCTACAGGGAACTCAGATCGGGGGCCAGCCACTGAGTGTGGAGACAGGCCCACTGAGGGGATCAGATACAGGTGTCCCACTTGGGGACTCTGCAGCCCAGGCAGTGCTGTGCCGGGGCCTCTGAGCTGCAGCATATTTGCTGATGGCTGTGGTATTTGTAAATACTCCCCACGGACTGATGAAAGGCTGGCAAAGTTCCTGAAACTTCACCGAGTGGCTCCCCATGGGGTGTGACCCACACGGCCCAGGATGGAGCCGGGCCAGGTGGAGGGGCAGTGGTTCCCTCTACGGCCAGCACAGGAGGCCGTGGAGGGAAAACATGGATTCCGGTACAACGTCGGTACCCAGCCAATGCCGGTCCTCTCCAAGCCATCTGTTAATAGAGCATCATCACCCTCAAAGGTCAAAAGTGAAGTAGGACATCCCGAGTGAAGCGCCAAGTTCATTTTCCAGAGGAGGAAATGGAGGTTTTAGGGTTTTAAGTAACTTCTGCGAGGTGACAAGGCTGACTAGTCACAGAGCTGGCACAGAAATCCAGGACAAACTTTGGTCCAATGGGCCCTCGCTGTTTCCTGACAAAACATTCCAGAAGAAACCTAGTGCACTAGCTCTTACACTGAGCGGTCCTGAGGCATCAGCACATCCTGGGAGCGTCCTGGAAAAGCAGATTCTCAGGCCACATCCCCCTTGGTGCCTGGTGGTCTGTGTGTCCCTCGGAGACGGAGGCTCTGCAGAGGGGAGGTCGTCCTGGAGGAGCTCAGGGAGCAGGGTGGCACCTCGCAGAGGCACCCGGGCCTCATTAACCCCAGAGGAGACACGTCCAGTGGGCGCGGCTGGGGCCCGAGTGTGGGTGGAGGGGAGGGGCTGGCTGGGGGCTGAGCTGCCCTGGAGGCATCCAGCAGACATGCAGCGGGTGGAGCCGGGCAGGGAGAAGGATTCAAGTGCAAGGTGAAGCAGCAATCGCTGACGTAGAAGCTGCAGCAAGTCATCCAGGCAATCCAGAGAAGATAATTCATAGCACGGCTACACTGAACCACTGATCTTCCATGCAGACAGAACCGCCTTGCACTGGAAGTACTGCCACCTAGGGCTCGCATAGCTGGAGAGAAGTCAACTCCTGGCTTCGAAGCTTCAAGGACAGGCTGACTCTCTTGGTGGAAGAAACATTCACATATTGAGGTCTGGCTGGTACGTGAATTAACGTAAACTTTATGCCAACTTACACAGTCTGTTTTGTGCCATAGTCAACATACATTGTGATGCCGGTGCTTCTCTCCTGGGCTGGTTGTGGGGATGAGGCAGTCGTGCGTATGAAGGACGGAGCACAGCGGCGGCTTGTAACGTAACGGGTGCGATAAAAGATCCCCCCGCCCACCGGGCCGCGGTGAAGGCCCGACAGCCCAGGAAGGCTCGGAGGGAGGGGTGGGTCCCCAAGCAGGTGTCGTAACCAAGACGACCCCTGCACAGAGACCCTCGGACACAGCAAACCTTTGACCGATGTTTTCCAAGCAAATGTCTACGGGAAGCACACGTCCAGGAAGAAAGCTGAGAAGCGGAGTCAAAGGCCAGCAGGTGAGAAACGGCGAGGCGGCCGGGTGATGCTGGGCTCTAACCCGGACGCAGGCAGGATGCGGCTGGTGCACCTTCCCTGTCCCCACGCGGAGGAGGGGCACCTTACTGATCGACCGTGCAGGGGAACTGCGAGGAAGGAAGGAGGGAAGAAAGGGAGGGAGGAAGGGAAAAGAAGAGCAAAGAAAGGAAAGCTCTGACCCGTTCCAGCTTCCGGGAGAAGAGATTAAGGACAATTTCAGACCCATGTTTGGAAGGGGCTGCACTCGCGTGTCCCCTGTTCCGTCGAGGCCCCGCTTCACTCCATCCTCAGGAGGAACCTGGCCTTGTCTCCCTCCACCATCTCTCCACCATCCGCCGCCGCCACGGTTACTTGCTGAAGCCGGCAGTGGCGTGATGCACCCCTGCTCAGCCCCCGCCGTCCACATCTGACCGTCTGCGCGACTCACGACGCCCAGGAATAGTTTCCAGTGGAGTTTATCCTCCTGGATCATCACAGAGTGAAGAACACCCGCCTCTGTTCCTCCTAAAGACAGAATTCTTCTTCATCACGCTGTGCGCTGCCTTGAACGACCAATGTCCGCCTCGTGGATTCTCAACTGGGCTCGCCAGAAACCTTCGTGTGCAGAGGTCTGTAGTCATCAGGGATTTTCACGATAATGGGAACAATATTTTCCTTGGAAACTGATAAAAATTTTTGTGAGTGTATCTGGTAGTTCTTTCAATACTAACTTGCTCTTTCTTTCTTCATTAATTTGTTCATTTAAAACACATTTACTAAGTTCCGAAGATAAAAAGCTAAAGAAAGCTGCCCTTGAGGGCTCAGTCTAGAGGCAGAAATGAAATCATAGAGGAACGCGTACAATCCAAACAACGGGCGTAGGAAAGGGGTCGGGGGATAGAAGGGCACCGTCCCTCCCTGCAGTGGACCCCAAATTCAGTCCTTGTAACTTAACTATAATTCGCTTATAACCTATTAAGCAGATCAGTAGGCAAGTAAATCCTTCATTTCAGAAAGCTTGTTTATGCTACACTCTTTTTTTAGGAGAAAGATGTAGAAAACATGAAAACAAATACTTTCTTTAAAAAAGACTGCAACCCCAAAGCTCCAGCCATTGGCCTCCCTATATGGGGTCAGCCCAAGTCCCGGAACTGCGTGACCTTTTTGTAAATAATGGAGAGAAAACATAACTTCCCCTCTGTGCTCCTGAAGCCCCAGAAGTCCTCCCCCGGGCGTCAGCACAACTCGGCATTTTCTCTTTACGCTCATTCCTGAGGCAGCGATCAGTTAAACATCCCAGAAAGATTCTCAATAAACACTCAAAGGTTAACTGCTCCACGACCATTACTCCCATAACTAAAAGCTCCATTAATAGGAATAGTTTTCTCTGAAACTCTTGCTTCACTGATGACGTCACGCTGCTCTCCCTTCCACTGGCCATAGCCCTGGTTCCTATTCAGAACTCAGTGCCCGGCTCTTGGTTTAAATCCAGCGGTAGCTACAGGTGTTCTCACGGGTTCTAGATTCCTGACTGGCGTTTCCAACCTTCCCTCGGTCTCACAAGCTGTAATAAACGCAGAACATCAGCCTGAAGCAGTTTCTTCAAACCGCCGCCCGTGTTTATTAGAGGCTCTCCACGTGCATGTTTCCTGCTCCGTGTGACAACGTGGAAACTACTTTTGTCCCCAGTTTCATCCCCCCCCCGGGAGGGGCCTGAGCAAGGGGCCCCTGGTCCTTGTGCTACCGGCTGAGACCCCGTGCCCTACACTCTCGCACCCCAGGGCCCCGGAGGGAAGGCAGAGGGGGGCTGCCGGAGGTCCTGGGATCTGGGGGGAGGGTTCATGTGGACATGGGTTCAGTTTGGGTCTCCTGGGAGGTTTGATGCGTCTCACACTCATTTCTGTGTCTAGTTAGCTTATTGCATTTGCAATTTTGTAATTTTTTTCATAAAGAGACACCTGCAGACTGTTTAAGCTTCAATTCTGCAAACCCTGTATCCGCCCCTGTGGCCTCCACAACTTTCTAGGACTTTCTCTTTTCCTGAAAATGGAAACTGAAGCTGTCTAAACCGAGGGCCACAAAGAAACCGCGTCTGTTTCAACACACGTGCCCCGAAGTTTACGTCACCTGTTCAAACTGTCTGGTTTAGACCATCCAATGCCTCTACTCCCTCTATCAACACAGATAACCAAGAGTTGACTCAACATTAAAAAATAAAAATAAATACTTTTAAACCGAATGAAACAGAAGTCCCTGTGAAAAGGGAATCCAGGTGTCATGTGACCGTGTCCTGGGACATCAGGTGCTCTGGCAAAGTCCCTGGAACCCGTGAGCACAGGAACCCAAGGTGCACTGGGGGGCTAGCTTCCTAAGTGTCCCCCTGGCTCACACGGACGGCACAGGACCTGAGCCTGGAAGGGGTCCTGGGGCTCCTCCCGGCCGCAGTCCCTAGGGCAAAGGGCAAATCAATACATCAGCAGAGGAGGAACTGCTGTGTTAGCCGCATCCGTGCAGATCAAGTACCAAACACACAGTACAATCACTTCCAGCCTCCCTCCCTCTCCCCGCTCTCCTCTGACCCCCGTCTGCCGGTGGCAGTGTCCACTGGACTCTGCTCAGGGTGGCGTGACTGAGCGTGGCCACCTCGCCATCACAGCCCAGAGACCCGTGTCCCTGCCAGCATCACTGTCCCATTGGCTGCCCTGTTGTACACCTCCAAAACCAAAGCCTTGACAGTGGTTACAGAGTCTGATTTTGATTTCATTCACTCCCTAGATACAATAATGTCAAGCGTTTCTGCACAATCTCAATTGTACTTAAAAAGTAGATGTGGTGCCTTATATCATTAACCGCAGTGAAGAGGTGTTAAAAATTGACACAATATTTGGATATAACAATGTCACATGAGATGTGTCCCTCTGATGAATTTCATCAAAAAGTGCATGAAAAGTGCTGACAATCAGTTTCCAAACAATATGTGTTCGTAGGTTTTGCATTTTTGTTTTCTCTTTCTTTTGGTTTTGTGTATGGAACTTATCCTTCAGTTTGTCTTTAGTTTATATTAAAACTGGGTTGTTGACAACATAGTTATACATAAAGTATGCAAAGAATCAACAGTTGCTGATAGTAAAATGACAGCTCAATGCAATGAATTTGTAAGTTATGTCAAGACCCTTTGAACTAACAGAGTAGTTTGTTCCTAATACCACAGACAATCCATCACTTAATGCAGTTTGTAAAACTCTTCCTTTAAATATTGACTTCCCCTGTATTTTTAAATATTGTTTTCCTGCTAATACTGACTAAGCAAATTGTGATTTTCAGTGGAATCAAATAATGTTTCAATGATTACAATTTTAGGAGATTAAAGCCTCTAACAGGAGACATACTATGGGCTCTTGTGACATCCTTGCTGATTTCTGAGGAGGGTTCACACTCCAATTCTGATTATTTTCCCTAGGCTGGTGGAACGGCACGGCCACCCTCAGACACCTGGGCTTGCTCGGGTGAGGCTGGGCTCAGGTGGATGAGCTCCTACCTTCATCTCGATCTGCTTCGTGTCCAGATTCTGAAACAGCAGCTTCACGCGAGCTTTCCCATCGTCTGAAGACCCTTTCAGCTGAGAGAATTTAAATCTCCAGAGCACATTCTGTAAAGGAAGGCAATTATCTAGTGGTTTAGACACAAGAGCTCACTTCTTTAATTAACATATGTCAATATGTTAAATCATCTATTTAAATAAATGCAGACATTTTCTCCGTTATCTTATGTACACTGAGCACGTGGTGACTTAGAAACTCCACCTTCTCTTTCCGAGTATAAGAGACTGACCCCCTCAAACCACCAGACTTCCTGGGGGTCCCTCCCGTCAAGCTCCAAGGAGCCTGTCCTGGTGCCCGAGCGCCCAGGTCCCTGCGGTCTCCTCTTCAGTCCCATGCTACCCGCATCGCCTTTCTCCTGGGTTTTCCTTACGTTTAAAAGCATCATAAGCACTTTGCTCCCTTTTCTTCTTGTAAAGCTTAAAAGAATCCACTCCAAGGCCCAGGTCTGGCTACATAGAGTATATGAGACATGGTCAGCAGTGCAGAGAAAATGAAAACCTTTCTCCCGCCCCCTCCCCAGGTTAAGTTCAAATCACTCAACGTTGGTTTCTCCTGAACCAAGCTGAAAAACGTAGGTGCTATTACCTCTTAATACTAGTGCAACAAGTGCTTAATGTTTGCTAAGGTACTTTAGAGATGATGTGTACTCTATAAACGCTTACTCTTCAATTAAAAGAAAAAGGCTGCAGCAAATAAAGACTTAATGGCTGCCTTTTATAAAAGATAGTCTATAATTATAGATTCTTTATGATGATAAATCTTTATCTTCCCAGAAAAAATCCCAATAGAGAACGGCAATTCTTTTTTAGCAAGCTATAAGTTTGTATTAAATGCATTTATTTTGAAATAATGAACATACGTTTCTCTAAGTATCACAAAAGGCCAAGAGGCTGGGACGTGGGGAGAATTTCAGAGGCGCTGTTATCCCATCGGCTCCTTGGCCCATCTATTCACACCCACACGGGCCTCGAGGTTCCTGACACATCTTTCTTTTATATTGAATCTTGCAGCCAAACAGAGGCTCTGCAGCTCATGGTCAAGGGTCACCACGTATGTTCCTTCTCCGTGCTGAGAAGCTGGAATCCCGTGGGGTCTCAGGGAACTGTGACTCCAGTACTTCCACTTTCACGATAAGTCATTGGGGTCCTTGTGCCCTGCTCCCCACTCGGGCACCAGGGCCCTTTCAGGTCGGAATCACTGGACCGACCCAGAATGAGACTGCTCAGAAGCTGCTTCCATCACCACTGAGGTAGCAGGCTGCAGAAGGGCTGCTGGTACACTGAGATGAGCCAGAGAAACGAACCACAGCAACAGCAATAGCCCAGCCAGGAGGGCCCAGCACCAGTGATGAGACCAGCAGCGGTGGGGAGAGCTCTCAGGCTGCCTGCAACGCCCCCTCCCGGGCAGCTCCCATCTCCCAGGGCGTCGCCCCGGCTTGCCCTTGGAGGGCAGGGAAAGACGACTGTCATTTCAGCCTCTAAGATTTTGTGAAAACAGCCCAAATCTCACCTGCCTTTAAAACTACGCACCCTCCAGCTGTCCTGCCAGGAACCTGTAATCATAAGGGGCGCATCCAGAGGAGCTGGAGGCATCTGATATCATGGTTTTGCGAAATTCCTCACCGAATAAGCAAGACCCTGACTGCTCTGAGAACATCACCTGGTGTTTGTTCAAATTTGCTTATGAAGAAGAACAGCTCAGTAGTCGTAAGATTCTAGGAATAACCTACCTAATTATCATTTACATAGTATCATAAATGGCTGTTAAAAAAAAAAGGCAAGATCAGCATAGGACTTAGAAATATGGCAGCAAATGCCAGAAAACAGCTAAAATTGTTGAAGGCGGGTGCTCTGGGGAGTGAGAGTGATAAGGGACAGTTCAGAGGGCTGCTTTTCCATTATACATCTGTTAGTACTAATAAGCCTTTTAAAACTTTGTACACGTATAATTTCGGTTAAGGTAAAAATTAATAATATTCATTCTAATCATAAGAAAAACATCAGGCAAATCCCAATGGAGGGGCATTCTACAGAATATTGAATACGTAACCAATGTTCTTCAGAATTGTCAAGATCATCAGATACAAGGAAGTGTGAGAAGCTGTCACAGTCAAGAGGACCCAGAGACATGGCAACTAAATGTTACGTGGTATCCTGGATGGGATGCTGGAAGAGAAGAGGGGCATGAGGTAGACACTAAGGAAATCTGAATAAAATATAGACTTTCATTCATGATAATTTATCAATATTGGTTCATTAATAGTTACAAATGTACCATACTAATGTGATTTGTTAATAATAAAGGAAACTACGGGCAGGATATATTGGGAAAAAAATAGTATAGACAAAAAAGGGCAGAAATCCCTATGTGAAAGCCCTGCTTATCGTTTAAAGAATCCACAGTGGTCCTTACAATGAAGTCCTTTAGCTGCATCATCGTTATCTGTTTGGTACATTATTTTTAGACTGAACCTGTCCTGCAAGGTGATATGAGGGAAATGCAGCTTGTGAGACGTACACACACAGCTCCTTTGCTTAAAGTCATGCACTCATGTCACATGGTGGCCCATTTGGGGTGAGGTAAGGTGTCCTAAATGTGGGAGCGGGAGGACAGCCTCGGGGGCGGCCCCTCGTCTTCCCACACTCAGGAACCTTCAAGTCACTAACGGTGCCTCTCAGAACTCCTTCTCAACTTCTAAGTACCTATAAACGGTAATTTTTATTTTAAAAAAGAATTTTCCATTGCCATTATGGATGACATTTCTGCACTTTTTATCTACAAGTGGTTCCAGGTAACAGTCTAACTTGAGGACTCTGAGCTTTTCTGCACGACTGGACTTTCCAGGCCAGAACCTGACACGCTGTCCACTCACAGCTCAGAGATGCCGCCTTGACTGACCGCTAAGCCCAGCAATGTCCTGGCTGGTTCAGCAGCCTCAGGATGTGTTTGTAGGGGCCCTGGGTCTCCCCGCCAGCCGTCTGAAGGCTGGAGGGAACCCTGATCTCTAGGACTCAATCTTGGAAGACAGAAAAAGTCTTTCCAGCATTTCAGTAATTAAAGAACAGTTTTACAGTTAAGCGAGTGTTACAGGAAACATGCTAACGTTTATGTTTTATTTTTATGACTGCAGGAGGTTAATGATAACCTTCCTTTGTAGCAAATTTGAATTATTTTAATTATTACTACACACTGATAATGGATAATTAACATAACTTGATAATAAATTGATAATTATTAAAACATTCAACAAATAACCCAACTAGCAGTTCCAGAGACTTTACGAGAAAAGGATGAGGCACTAGAGCAGATTCACGGGTTGGCATTTTCCTGCGCGGTCCTGTGGAATCCTTCTTCACTCCTCCAGTCAGGCCAAAGCCAACTCTTCATCTCCCCTCCTATGAGAAAGTCAATTCCCTGTTTTTTCCCCAAAACTATTCTTTCTGTTCCTCCACCTCGGTCTCAGCTCAGCCCTGCAGCATCATCAAGATTCAGCCTAACAAACTTGTGACGTAGGGGATGAGGCCCAGCACGAGGACCACCCCCCATCACCCTGATACAGAGATGTCAGTTTTCCGCTATGCATGGGGACCATCAGAAGGTAAAAAGAAAATGTGGATGCACGTTGACATTTAGAGACAAGGCGAATGCCCCAAGTAATAAGTAAACATGGAAAGAAGTTCCCTTTGTTTCCAGGTCCCAAACATTTGATGCCGTGCACACGGGCAGCACCAGAGTCTGCGGCCCATGGAGGACATGCAGCCCGGAGGAGGGGCTGGTCCGTGGCCCCGTCCACGTGTGCTCTGATGTCCACACGCTGTTTTCTAAGTCTTGTTACGTCCTCTCCCACTTCTGCTTAATTACAGCAGAGATGGGGCACTGGTTAGCCCTAAACCAGAGGGATCAATAAGAAATAGGTCAGTTGGAAATGGGCAGAGATCTATCATGGAAGTGCGGGGGGCACCAAGAATGGCGTTCTAGTTTATTCTGGGTTAATATTTTAAAAATAGCTTGGAAATTTTAAAATATTAGATAATGATCTTCTTTCTTATTTTGTAAGTGCAGAAAAAATTTCCAGGTCAAACGTATTTCTTCTCCCCTGTGATTTCAGATCTTCTCAGCTTAACTCATCTTTATCAATGTTGAAAAGGAGAATTGATGGTGAATGAATTCATGCTTGGAAATAACTGCTCAGCTCTTCTCTGCCAGGCACAGGGGTGGGGAGTTAAGAAATGTGACCTCATGCGTGCTTCTGAGGTGGGTGCCATGCAGATGCCCAGCATCAAAATTTGGGCTGTTATCGAATTCTAGGGGCTTTTTTAAAGCATTTGGTTAGTAAGTAGCACTGCCACGTTGTGTATTTAGTTTTACCCACACATCATACACAAATGGTCTAACAGTGTAATGTGGTATAGGAGTGCTAATTATTTTGTGAAAATAAGCGTGATAAATCCCAATCTAAATATTTTGGGGCCCCCAAATTTTTCCATAATGACTTACATAAAGGGCATATGGAGAAAACCTCATTTTCATAATGTTCATAATTATTTCATATTCAGTAATTATTTAATTATTTTCATAATTATTTCGTATCAATCTAGAAATATTGAAATCCTATTAGTACTGGACTTGCAAATGTCATCCTACATTAAAAGACTGAAAATACATCAAGTGAAGTAAAATTATAAATATTTTATATATTTACAACCCACTGGTATACTCTTCACTGTTAGGTTGAGAAAGCTTTGTTTTTCAAAATTCAAATATTGTAAGTTCTGAAAATAAAATTTCAAAAAGAATCCATGAAACAAGCCTCCAGAATAACTTTCTTTTTTTTTTCTGTCATTTTTTGGTTTCATTTTCCATTACTGTCTACTGTTTATTGTGTAAATAAACGTATAAGTTTAACCCAGAACTTCTTCCCCCCCGCCCCCCACGGTACGCGGGCCTCTCCTGTTGCGGAGCACAGGCTCCGGACGCGCAGGCTCAGCGGCCATGGCTCACGGGCCCAGCCGTCCCGCGGCATGTGGGATCTTCCCAGACAGGGGCACGAACCCGTGTCCCCTGCATCGGCAGGCGGATTCTCTACCACTGCGCCACCAGGGAAGCCCTGGCCAGAACTTCTCGAAATAAAGAAGTAATCACAAGAAAAATGTGGAGTCAAGAGTTCACCTTGAAAGGGAAACGGGTCAGGAGAGGGTTCTGGCGTCTGAACCAGAGGGTCAGATGAGCGAAAAGAAGGCTTAATTGGAACTTTATAAAAACGTGACTGAACAAGAGTGGACCGGACGTGAGTGGGTGAGGGCTCCGCTGAGGGCGGCAGGAACGCAGAGCCCGCGGTGCCTGAAACCTGCGGCCGGTGAGCTCCAGGCGTGGCTCAGCCCTGATGCGCCCGCCGGGAACCCGCAGCTGCCCACGCCTCCCGCAAGCCCGGCGGCTGGAGAAGCCGCTCGCTCTCCACCAGGGGGGCCGCGGGGCAGCCCAGTGTGCTGGGCAGAGCGAGGCGGGCAGGGCCACCGATAAATACTATTTCAACTAGGAGAGCTTCGTCGAGTTGCGCGGTTCGGTTACCAGGATATTTAACACGGCGGCCCGGCTGTGCGCGGCGGTAAGAACATAGTGCGCCTGTTTCAAGTCTTACTCGATTAGCGTGAGGGCGAAGCGGGGAAACGTGTGGGATTCAGGGCTGGGAAGAGTCTCCCAAGGGCCCCGGGCCTGGACCTTTCTGCCCGCTGCCGGGAAACAGCGGGACACGCATAGGGCGAGGCCCTAAAGACAGAAAGACCCGGGGCAGCCAGGGAGGCAGGGAAGCTCAGTGGGCAGGTAGGAGAGAGGGTGTGGGCGTCACAAGCCACCCATGGGCTCCCCAGACCCCCCGCAGCGGCTCCGGGGGAGCCACTCCGACCCAGCCAGACCTAACCCGGCTGCACAGGCTGCAGGCCTGTGGGACGTGGGGCCTTTAGGGAAGCGGCTTCCCCTCCTCGGCGCCGTGCCAGCGGGGTCTTCTGCTGGCGCCTTGGGAACATCAGCATCTGGGCCTCGGGGTCCCCTGAAGGGAGAGTGCCAGGCATTCGCTTCCGACCTCTCACAGTCACTCACACCCCCTCCCGGGCCTGGCCTGGCCCCGGGGGGTGGGTGCGGTACGGCCCCTACAGAGTGAGACCACACAGCGGGAACCCCGCGGGAGACACGGTGACCCCGGACAGCTCACTGGGCGCTGGGTATTATGCCAACCGTGACCAAAGAACCAGACCTGCCGGCTGGGAACAACCTGCCCACGGAAAAGCTGACAAGGAGTGGAGGCTTTCTTTGCTCCTGGACTGAGCAGGCGGGCCTGCACAGAGCCCGGAGCAGCCAGGGAATGGGCACCAGCTTCAGAAACGCACTCTGAAGGCGAACTCTGGAAAGTCTCGGTTTAGATGTCCTGACACACAGGATTCCTTGAACCACAAAGCAAGAAACAGATGTTATAAATCAGGGTTTCTGGTTAACAGCTGTGTTCAGGGCTTCTCCCTTCTCTGGGGGAGGTGCTTTGTCACTTCCCTGTCTCCGAGGTCACGTGGAAGGAGGTCGTGCATGTCTGGCTAAAGGCCAAATAGCATGAACGGCGAGTCATGGAGCCCGAGCTGGTGGGAACCGTGGGTGGACCAGGTACGTGGGAGGATGCCCGCACGGGGTCGGGAGCCTTGGTCCCCTCTGTGACCTTGATGCCGGATCGCAGACAAGAGAGCCTTCTCAACTCCAGTTTTATGCAAGCAGACCTCTCGTCATTATAAACGGTCTGTGGACCCCTGTTGGGGAAACATCGTAACCATCTTCCTGGTAGGAAGGAAAGTGACAAGAGCACAGTGGGTTTCCGGTCCAGAATTCTGTGAAGGGTGTGGACTCCTACCCAGAACGGGGTTCCCTGCTCGCTCTGCGGGGCCGCCCCGTGCACTGCGGATGTTTGACCTCATCGCTCACCCCTCCCCACTAGATGCTGGTAGCAACTCCCTTCCAAGCCGTGACATTTCCGTGTCCCTGACAGGTGTCACTCCTCTTCCCATCACACCGGTGCTCTCCCCTCACCTCTGTTCGTAATTAGCAGACAATGGATTTTAAAAAATATCGAAGGACAAAATACTGGCTTCATGTTTGCAACAAAATTCTCAGCACTTGTGTGGTTGGGTGAACACCCAGGCCCCTTCGAGGTGCGATGGGAGTGGGTCTCCTTTCCCATCCCTCACGCTGGTTGTTTAATGTCCAGTGAAACTGAAATCCCGTCACGGCTCACAGGTGTGGAATCAGCACCTGGTCAGCTCCACCAGGTGTGGAGCATCGACCCCCCAACCTAACAACCCAGGTGTTAGGTCCGGCAGGGGTGAGGGGTCTCCCCAAAGGGCTCAGTCGGTGCGGAGGGTCCTCCCCCCTGAGCGGGACAGCCCTGCCGACCTCCCCCTCCCCACTCCAGACCCCTGGGCACCTGCCCACGGGCATCACGTGGTGTGGTGTCAGCCCTGCCCGGCTCTGGGGCTTGTGAGATCCTGGGACCCTGAGCTCTGAGAGAAGGTCCACCACGCAGGATAACTTGCACAGGACACGAGCCTGTCGGGGCTGGTGACGGCTGAGACGCACACAGGTGTTAACGGCCCTGAAATGGAACAAAACGCACCGCTGATGGGCGCCTACCCCCAGATGCTTGGCCCTTACCTTTGTTTTGCTGTCAAAGCAGGTGAATCCCAGAGCGAAATCCACCGTGAAGCACAGAGTGTCTCCTTGCCAACTGCACATGTACGTTTTGGACTAGAAAAAAGTATTAATTGTGAGAAAACATCCTTTTATAATGAGGTTTAACATTAATCAGGTAGTTACAACACTTCCCCCAGTCAAAACCTATTTTTTTTAAAGTGTTAACGTGTAAACCACCTGGAGGGAACCTGAAGGCCCGCGGTCACACGAAACCTGGGGCACAGCTCACACGGGCAGTGTCCCTAGCTTTTGGTCTGTCAGCAAATTGTAGAAGTTGGACCATCTGCACGGGCATCACTCTAACTAGAAATAAACCAGCAGAGGACACAGAGTTCCATTTGCTGAAGCCTCTTTGAAACACATCCCAGATCTGTAAATCCCTGTTGTGACTCATTCCAGAAGGACCATCCCTGTTACACAAATGGGGGGTATTGTTTTGCTCCCACAAATTGCCTCGGGACAGGCCAGGCTGGAAGTGTGTCCAGGAGAACCTAGACGCGGCTGTTCTTGGGAAACCGTCCGAGAGGAGTTTGTTGTAAAACGAGAACAAAGGACAGAAAAAATGGCAGCAACGACATCACCAAAACCCAAACCAAGGACCGAGGACCCCTCACAGGTGGCAGATTGCTGTGAGGGGGCCAGCATCCCACCCTCTGGGGCTGGTTCAGGTAGGGCGGCCTCAGCTGTCACGTGAACTTCTATGGGCCCAAACCAAACTCCACGGGCAGCCTGGTTTCCAGGGACCAGCGCTGTGAGGACGTGGGCACACGCAGGCACATACACACATGTGCACACACATGCACACGCACGTGCACACAGGCCGCGGGCGCACATCCACACTTCCAGCCACATCGGGCAAAAGCACAGAAACACAGAGGCCTGTGCTCTACTGTCCGGGCACCGCTCTTAACATCAGGTGTGACTGCAGGAAGGGGAACCCTGAGGTCCCGGGAGCACAGTGGTTACAACCCTGAGGTTAACCTGCAGGTAAAACACTCCACTCAGCGGGGAACCTCACCATCGGTCTGGACAGGAAGACGCGGCAGTGCCCCGTCCCCTGAACCCACAGGCTTGTAACTTGCTGGCTCTGGGGAGTGTCAGTCACTGTCTTTTCAGCCCTGCCCTTGGTCTCCTCTGTGGGGACTCCGATGACACGGGGGCTTCATCCCCCGTCCCTCCCTTTACTTCCTGAGCCTTGCCTCCAGTGATCTTGCTTTTCGCCCTGAAGCTTCCCTGTGTCTGCTCTATAACTCACTGCCTTGATCTCTTTGCTGAGACTTCCCAGTCTCCATCCGTTTCAACGTCTTGGCTCTTGTTTTGGAAGCGCGGTTATCAGGGCTGCTGGAAAGCACCTGTGGATCCTTCTAACCTCCTATGGTCTCCACGTTGGCTTCTGTGGTCGTCTCCGTTCATTCCAGATCTTCCAGGTTCTTGGCAGGAGCAGTGGCTGTCGATCGACACCTGGCTGTTTTTGAATTTCGAGACCCTTAATCTGTTCTAAACCCTCTGTTCCACCCGACTTTCTTTGACGCATCTTCCTCAGGGGAGGGGGCCGCCCTGTAGCCGGGTTCCCCGCTTGGTCTCTGGAGACGCAGGGCTCCCTCTCCTGCTGGGCAGCGATGGGCATCGGCCACGTGGTCCCCACGGACAGCCCGGGGGCGTTCCTGACTCGGCCCCCCAACAGCACTGGCAGAGCTGGGGGCCGCGTCCAGCCCGGCGCATGGGGTCACGTGAGCATAAGGTCACAGTGGCGGAGGGAAGCCCCGACCCAACCTGACCGGGGTACTCGCAGGACGGCAGCGGCAGAGCAAGTGACGGGGGTCATGCAGCTACGCCGAGCCGTGCGCGTCCCCGTGAAGACGAATGCTCACGTGACGTCAGCTCTGCAGCTCACGTGACTTCAGTTCTGTACGCTCACGTGACATCAGCTCTGCAGCTCACGTGACGTCTGCTCTGCACGCTCACGTGACTTCAGCTCTGCACGCTCACGTGACATCAGCTCTGCATGCTCACGTGACGTCTGCCCTGCACGCTCACGTGACTTCAGCTCTGCAGCTCACGTGACGTCTGCTCTGCACGCTCACGTGACTTCAGCTCTGCAGCTCACGTGACGTCTGCTCTGCACGCTCACGTGACTTCAGCTCTGCAGCTCACGTGACGTCTGCTCTGCACGCTCACGTGACATCAGCTCTGTACGCTCACGTGACTCCAGCGCTGCACGCCGTCCAGGACGCAAGGACTGATACTCCCGCAGCCCGGCTCCTCTGCCACGGGCACACGTAGCGGGAAGCGGGCAGGAGTAATCACGACCAGGTTTCTGTTCATGAAGGTGGATCAGAACGAGCCACCCCCTCGGGGGAGGCGCGGAGGGAGAAGCTCGAGGCGGCTTTGATTTCCCCGGAGCTGCCGCTTGAGGCTCCGCGTTGGGCAGGGACCCGGTGCTGGTGTCACGTGAGGACCGCGTCTCGGGAGCCCTGGGTGGGCCGTGTTCTGACCCGCTTCTGGGGCGAGTGTCCATCGCCTTGTGTGTCCTGCACTTGGGCTCGGAGCGGGAAGGCTGGGGGCATGTCCCCTTCACTCCCGCCCCTGTGAGCTCAGCCCTCTTCTGACGTGAGGCTCTGTAACTAGTGACACTCTCCGAAGACCGTGCTTTTCTGAGAAACGTGATCTGTCTGCAGACCCCGGGCTGGGCAGGTGTGCGTCCTGCTGCGCGTTCCCTCCGAGCGGGGCTCCCACGCCGGCAGGGCATCCAGGGAGGGCGCTTCGGGCAGGTCAGTGGGTGGCTGAACAGCGCAGGGGGTTCAGGAAACAGGGGCCACCCCGGAAGACAGGCAGGTGGTCCGTGGGCTGCTTGCACTTCGTCCCCTAAACAGAGGGGTGACGGTGGCCCCAGCATGCTCGGATTTTGTGAAGATCAGGTGATCAGTACCTGCGTAGCTCATACTTAGCTTGGTAAGTGTGAGCACCAGACGCGTGAGCGAAGGCTTCTGTGGGTGCTAGTCTGTCAAATTCTAAGCTAGGTGAATGGACCCTAACGCGGTGGTGGGTGATGTCAGACACCGCCACGCTCGCTAGGGAGAAGCTGCAGCTGAGCTCTCCACCCCCGCAGGGGCCACGCCTCCTGCAAGTTCTACTTCAGGAGGCGCTTCCTCCTGTCATGGCACTTCGGGGGTGCGTTTTCCATGTCCTTATATAATGCCTTTTGGGAAAGTTAAAACTAAGGAATACTTGAGGCAGGAAGATGGGTAACTTTTTTTTTTTTTTTGCGCGGGCCTCTCACTGTCGCGGCCTCTCCCGCTGCGGAGCACAGGCGCCAGATGCGCAGGCTCAGCAGCCGTGTCCCATGGGCCCGGCCGCTCCGCGGCATGTGGGATCTTCCCGGACCGTGGCACGAACCCGTGTCCCCTGCATCAGCAGGCGGACTCTCAACCACTGTGCCACCAGGGAAGCCCGATGGGTAACTTATTGAAGAGGACATTTCCTTTTAAAAGAGTCTCTCTCCCCATATAAGTCTCTGCATCCTTTGGGGAAATTATGCTGGAAGCTGATGTTATCCGGTTAAGCGGGGAGCGGAATCCTCGGTGCGCAGGTGCCATGCTGGCCCAGGACACATTGATCTGCTGTTTGTGGCGTCTGTCCCTCTGATGCCTGGGCTGTTAATCTGAAAGGAGCCTGGGCCAGACCCACCTGCTGATCTTGGCGAGTCTCCAGGGAGGCTGAAGCTCACCTGGGGACGGGGAAGGTGGCCGCAGCCTTTTTGGGAGCGTGTTCGACCACAAGAACACTGGCGCTGGTGAGTGCCATTGTGGAGTCTTCCCTGTAGTCTATTGGTGCCAGGACCCAGCTCCACCCACCAGCCAGTCGGCACCAGTCCTGGGACCCTCCAGGCTGAGCAGCCAATCCTGTGGGGACCCAGGCCCACCCACCAGAAAGCCAGCACCAGCACTGGGTCCCGACAAGGGACCTGGCACCACAAGCAGGCCTGGACCAGCCCTGGGCACCCCCAGGCTCTACACCTAGTTGCATCGGGACACAGACCCACCGTCAGCCTCCAGCAACCTCTGCACAAGGCAGGGCATGGCAGCCAACCGGGCCAGGGACCAGCCCAGCCTGTGACTGTGCCCACGGCAGTCAGCCAAACACCCCACACACGGAGGCACCACTAGAGCATACAGCTCTGATGATCAGAGGGGAGTGTGCTGCTAGAACCCTCAGGATGTCTCCTACATAAGGCCATGTCTCCAAGACTGGGAAAAAGAACTGACCTGCCTAATACACACAAGTAAACATAGAGAAGTGGGCACAGTGAGGCAACAAAGGAAGATGTTCCAAATGAAGGAATAAGATGAACCCGAGAAGAAGATCTAAGCAAAGTGGATATAAGCAATCCACCTGATAAAGAGTTCAAGGTAATGATCATAAAGATGCTGAAAGAACGAACACAGTGAGGAGTTTAACAAAGAGTTAGAAAATATATACAGAAGAACCAGACAGAGCTGCAGAATACTAGAACAAATAAAAAATACACTAGAAGGAATCAGCAGTAGACTAAATGATACAGAGGAACAGATCAGTGAACTGCAAGACAGAATAGTGGAAATCACCCAAGCTGAACAGAAAAAAGAACTTTAAAAAATGAGGACAGTTTAAGAGACCTCTGGGACAACATCAAGCATATTAACAGTCACATGATAAGGATCTCAGGAGGAGAAGAGAGAGAGAGGAAAAAGGGCTCAGAACATAACTAGAGAAATAATAGCTGAAAACTTCCCTAACCTGGGAAGGGAAACAGACATCCCAAGTCCAGGAAGCACAGTCTCAAACAGGATCAATCCAAAGAGGACCACCACCAAACACACTGTAATTAAAATGGCAAAAATTAAAGTTAGGGAATATTAAAAGCAGTGAGAGAAAAGCAACAAGTAACATAGAAGAGAATCCCCAGAAGACTATCAGCTGATTTCTGAGCAGAAACTCTGCAGGCCAGAAGGTAGTGGTATGATACATTTAAAGTGATGAAAGGGAAACACCTACAACCAAGAACATTCCATCCAGCAAGGCACTCGTTCAGCTTTGATGGAGAAATCAAAAGCTTTACAGACAAGCAAAAACTAAAACGGTTCAGCACCACTAAACCACTTAACAAGACATGTTAAAGGGATTTCACTAAGTGGAGAAGAAAAGACCACAAACAGAAACATGAAAATTATGAAAGGAAAAATCTCCCTGGTAAAGGCAAACATACAGTAAAGATAGTAGATCAACTATTATAAAGCTAGTAGGAAGATTTTTAAAAGGTAGTAAAATCATTTATATCAACAGTAAGTACTTAAGGGATACACAAAACAAAAGAATGTAAAATATGATGTCAAAAACCTTAAACATAGCAGGATGGAGTAAAAATGCAGGGTTGATAGAATGCATTCAACTTAAGAGATCATCAATTTAAAATAACACTCAGCACACATACACTCATGCACTCACAGACACAGCACACACTACACAACACATGCACGCAGACAGACACAAACACAACAGTCTCTCACACCACACACAACACACTGCAACACACATGCACTGTCACACACATACAGACACACACACACTCGCACACACACACACACACATATATATATATGTTGATATATACATAAACTTCATGGTAACCAAAACCCAATATCTTCAGAAACACACACAAAAAAGAGAAGGGAATCAAAACATAACAGTGACAGAGCAGTTCTGGGAGGGGAGGGACTCAGAGACACAGGCGTAGCTGTGGAGCCACAGGACCGGGTCTATCCCAGTGCTAGTGCATATGTATGTGTGTGTGTGTGTATATATATATATATATATATATATGAACATCTCACAGCGAATGTTTAGTAAGTGTTGAGTTGTGTGACTTACAAATAAAGCTGAATGTTTCCATCAAAAACAAATGTTTATTTTATAAGACAATGTATGGATGCAGTATTTGGAATTGGTGATTTTGTTGACAGTGCCTTTAATGTTCTACTTGTTTTCTGAAAACTTACCTCTAAGTGAAATCTTAAAAGATAAACCCAAGTTAGTCTTGTCTTACTCAAGATTACATGGAGTTCTTTTTTTAGGGATACAAACATAACCTTTAAAAGAAAGTGGTTTGGAGTCTTATGCCAGAAGGAAGTAGATGTCAAGGAACGTACCCTATTTTTAGAATGTTTTATAAGTTTTTGGGAGGCAGCTGATCTGTGATATCATATGTTGGAGACTCTGGGTTTAAAGTGAAAAACTAGGACAGGATCCCCCCATTATTGAGCTTGGATTCCAGATAAATGCTTGGACTCGTGATTCTCAGCCACATTTTCAGGTCACGTCGGCGTTCCCTTCCTGTCCTCATCCATCAGAACCAGAATGGTTACAGCCTGGAAGGAGGAAGGTTTAAAATGCGAACAATTAATAAAAGCTAATTTGGCTGTGCTCTTCCATGACGGGAATGTTAATTGGAGGACTAGATTGACCCTGAAATAAATTCAGGAGCAGAAATAGAAAAGTTACGAGCAGCGCTCTGAGTTCCCATTTAATTAAATTAAGCTGTGATGGTTTTTAGAGAAATGAGTTGCTGAGCTGTAACCTAATCCATACTCCAGCATCTTCCTGGGAAATATTCAGAAGAGCTCATTTGGACCAAGAACAGCACTAAATAGCACCTCTCACAATTACACAGATGTCGGCGATTCACTCTGGAGACTTTCAAATATTTACCATGGAGATTACTCAATTTAGAGTTTTCAAACAAAATTTCCAAGGAGAGCACAGCTCCAGTAGTCTAGATATGTTTTCTCATCAGTGGCTCTGTCTGTATTCAAACAGCTGGAGAAAGAACACGGGCTCTTTAACTGTTTAATCCCCAAACGGTATGGATGCTGCAGCCCACTTGAATCCCTAAACGTTGCTCAGCGGCTATCTGTCCTGCACGGGTGGAAGCCAAGGGTGACCAGTGTCCTTGAGGCCTGGGGGTCACACTACATCCAAAAGGAAAGCATGGAAAAATAGGGTGTGGGCGGAGGACGGGCTGCAGATGCAGAAGGAGCTGTGTGGGTGCTGCAGTGCGCGAGGGTCAGGGGCGCAACACAGGGTGGTCGGTGTGCCCCGAGGATCGTGGCCCACAGTCTATCCAGGGCCCAGGCAGTTTCGTGGGCCCGAGCGGCAGGCCTGGACTTGCCTGCGGTGTTGTCCCCGGCTGCATTGACACGGGGCTGCAGGAACACGAGGACGCATGCTCTCTGCCACTGACAAGTAAGGTTAGGATCTGGGGGTGGAGAGGAGACACACAGGAGCCTGGGACGGTCTCCCTGCTGTGCGCTGGTGCTTCCGGCCAAAGGACAGCTGGGCGGCACCCCCAGGCCAGAGTGGAGGTCCGGGGGGCTCAGGCAGGCAGGAGGACAGGGTGGTAGAACCCTGACCCACAGCCTGATCTCGAATGCTCGGGAAGACCTGGATTCAGGGCATCAGCACGGGGGAGGGGACAGACCGTCTGCCATCCTCCTGGTTGCGGCGGGGCTCGGGGGCATCTGCAAGGCCTGGAGGACGGGCTGCCTTCTGGGCAGCAGCTTCCCCGGGATCAGAGGATCTGAAAACCCAGCCCCGGTGCTCCTTTCAGCTCAGCCACAGACCTATTACGGCCAAGTCTGCCTTAACGTCTGCATTTTGAGCATCTTGATTATATTTTAAACATAACTTGGAAAGTGGAGGTGCAAGTTCTTTGTGGTAAAGGGATGAGCAAAGGGGGCTCGACTCACTTTAATGAACAAAAGTAGAGGCAACACCAGGAAATGCAGGGGTGCTCTGCTGACGGGGTTGGCTGTGAAGGGGGAAAACACTCCAGGAGCAGCGACTAAAGACACCCGGGCTGGAAAGATGCTCCAGAGAGGGCTGTGCTGTAAAGCCAGGGAGAGCCACAGTGAGTTATGCGGGACGAGATTCTGCAGATACAGAAGCTGGAGTCTCTTGTTTGGTAGAATTTGGGAGGATTAGAATTTTAAAGCCTCCTGCACAGATGCCACTTAGCCCACCTTGAAGCCTGGCTTCCTCAACATACTGGCCGTAGTTTTGACTTCAAAAGCACGCAGTCGCACTTTCTTACATCCACAGTGTTTCCAACTGAAAAAGCTGTCAGTTGATGAGCAGTAAATGAATAACAGATTCCTGGGAAATGTTCACATCAGCAGAGACGACTACAAGTGAGCAAGGGTATCTCGGGGCCCCAGAAGGAACCAGGCTTGGTTTCCGTGAACGTCTGCGCGGGACCCACCGTGTGGACCACAGATTTCAGAGAACATCACACAGTTGTGGGGATGCTCCCTGCTCCCTCCTAGCACTGAGCTTCAGGGGACTCGGTACATTTTGACATCCTGAACGAGAGATAAATGATGACAATCTTTTCACATTCAAAGCAGTGCTGATAAACGAAGGAGCTGCTCCCAGGTCCTCACCCAGAGCGACTGACGCCAGGCCAGGAAGGAGAAGGAACCCAGAACTTCCGTGTGGAGTTAAACCTACCCCATGATGCTGCACCTGTTTTCTCACTTCTAGCCATGCGAATTCCGCCGTGAAAGGCAGCTGCTACTTACAACAATGCGGATTATGACACACACTCTACCTCAGCCATTTAGTCCACACACACCCCAATCTGGGAGAGATTTATTTGCTGTCCTGAAAAGGGAGAAGCGACCCAGACACATGAGCTGTTTTATGTTCCTGTTGGATCATTAAGTTTGAGAGGAAGGGCCTTTAAGTGCCTTAAACTACGACAAAGGTCCAGGTGAGTTCACAGTAAACACGGTTGGTGAGCAAACACCAGGGACCTGACTGCGCCGTTGGCTGAGGGCGCTTCCTCTACACGGCACTGGAGGCCCTTTCCTCACATTGAATAGAAAGACTGATGTAAACGAGATGAAAGCTCTGCCTCACTTTTCCCTAAATTCACCCATTTCATCTACTGGGCACAGTGGATGTAGGGACCCCGACGAGAAACGCCCAACTCCCGACGACTCCTGTTTTCTGGAATGCTTGCTACAGCTGCTCTAATTTACATCTCGGGTGCCCAAGCAGGTTTAATCAGAGACGACAGTGAGTCGCTCACCCCCGTCCTCTGCACGTCCAGGAAGGTGGCCCTCTGGAAGGACAGCTCCCATGCTGCGAGCTCGCTCCCCAGCTCCACGCTGAACATGTGGCTCCTGCCGTGGCCGACGAGGACGCTGAAGCAGAAGGGCCTGTGCTCCCCACAGTTGGGGTCCTGGAGACCCAGACAGAGGCTGGCTTGGGCCCAGCTGTCATCCGGAAGCCAGAACTGAAACAGAGAGGAGGGCACGCAGGTTAGAGGGGACGGCTTCCTGGGTGACTGGTCCACGGAGGGCGCCCGGGACAGAGGGGCCTCTTCCAGGCTGGGGGCTGGGGCCACACGCCACCAGGCGACCTCCCAGCCACGCGCCTGGATTCAGGAGCAGCGTCCCCCGACGTCACTGCCGTGGAGACGGGCCCGTAAGTCAATATCTGGGAGTCAGTTATGTCCAACTGCCAATGCTCTGCAAGCATCTTGCACCTAAACCATCAGTGGCCACAACTTCTGTTTCTATGCTTAGCTTTAAAGACAAAAAAGTCACGAGATGTTTGTGCTTAAGTTGAGCACGAAATCAGCAAACACTGAAGACAGCGAGACCTCACAACTCTGCCCGCTCTGCCAGGGTCCCTGAAGGGTCCCCGCTCCTCGGCCCTGTGCGGAGCACCTGGGGTCCCCCAGGGACACTGGGCCGCCGAGACCTAACTATGTGAACCCAGGGGTCCTGGCCACACAGAAGACGTGTTTTAGAAATAGTTTCAAAAGCAAAGTTTGAAACAAGAAAAAAGAGCCGTTCAGTTCCTGATGAAACATTTAAGCAGAAGATGTGAATCAGCCTCAGTGCGTCCCTGGATCACAGACATACCGGGTGGATGTCCCGGCAGCTCCGAGCCTCGGGGCGGGGGGTCTCCGCCACAGCCTCGCCTGAGTCATGAACGCGCCCACCCAAGGAGCAGCTGCGTCAGGCTTCACTCAGGGATCAGGAGAGATGGAGCCTGGGGCCTCAAACGAGTCCGCATCTCAGGCTGGAGCCTGCTCTTACCTTCCTCTGTGTCTCTCTGTCTCTGTGTGCGTGTGTCTCTGCATCTCTGTGTCTCTGTCCCCTGGAGATTCACGTCCGTCTTCGTCTCCCGCTTACCCACTCGCTGTACAGACACCCTGAAGAGTCCGTGCCAGGCCCTGCACTAGGGTGGCCTCTGCCTGCATGGCCTCCCCGGGGAAGGGGAAGCAGGTGGACATCCTGCCAGGGCTGCTGAGCAGCCTGAGGAGACATGACATGAGCCACAGCCCGGTGGCAGCAGGAACAGAGGCTGCGTACAGGCCGGGCCTTCACAACCCGACTCCGAGCTATTCGGATGCACACGGGCTGTCCCGCCAAGCCACACCCACCACTCACACTGGCGGCCAGAGTTCATTCCCCGAATCCCCGTGACCCACCTTGTGGGCTGGTCTGGTTTTATGTGAAATACGCTTCTGCCTTCTGGGCCCAGGCTTGTGAGAGCAGTGGCTGCTGACGGGGGTGGAGAGGGGCGCACGGGCTCTGGGTGCCCTCTGCCTTCTCAGGGCCTCGCAGCGGCTCTGCAGGCCCCGATCCGCGCTGTCCCCGCTTCCACTGCCCAGGGACCTGTCCTCACGCGTCACTTAGACACTTGCTGCCTTGTGGTATGCGACGTGAGGGTGCATGTGCGTGCGTGTGTGCGCACAGGTGTGGTGTGTGCCTGGTGCATCTGTCCTGATCCTAAATGAACACAGTACAGAGGCTGCACCTGGATTTTGGAGCCGCCAGATCCTTGACCTCAGACTGGCATGCACAGAAACCCTTCAGGAAATAGGATATCGGGTTCTAAGTCAAGGAGAGCAAGATGTGAGTCACTGGCCTGACTTCTCAAACTCCGTCCATAACTACTGACCTTGAGTGTCAGGACTGACCACCAAAGAAGGACTCTTAGCAAGTGTTTGTGCAGGTGGCACCGTCGATGGTACGGCTATATTCTTTCCTGTACTGGTGTAGGTGGGGGGCTGTGTGCTGCTGTAGGAGAAAAACAGGCTTTGGAGTCAGACAGACAGCACTTGGGACCTTCTTGGCCAATTATCAGCTGTTGACCTTGAGCTTTTCACTTCTCTCTAAGCCTAAATATCTGAACCATAAAATGGGTGTAAGAGAAAGGTTGTCATGGGCTTAAAGGACAGCACGGATGAAGCGTGTAGCACCTGCATCCTCGCCCATGTGGCTCGTTTTCTGTTTACATAGAGCCCATCATCCACAGGCAGTGCTGAGTCGTGGCGTAGACTGAACTTCCATGTCTAACGTACAGCGAACTGTCTCCCGACAAAGTCAGCGACTACACAATCCAGCATCACGTTTCCAGCTGCCCACTCCTGATGTGGACCCCTGCCCCAGACTGTGAGAAGACAGAAACCATCCTGGGTTCACTTTTCAGAAAACAAAATGCAAAGACTATTTTGGAAAATTACCTGGATTTTTTCCTACTTCTATTTATTTATTTGAGACAATTATAGCAACAATACAGGAAATTTAAAAGACAGATCATTCTATTATGATCTATCTTTTGTCATCTAATTTGTTTTTATATTTCCTCCATGCAGTGTCTCTTTGTACACTTAATTCTATAAATGTGTAATGTGATTTTAATGGCGCACTTGAAATATACGACCCTATTAGGTCTTTATTTCTCAGTGGTCATCTGACAATTCTCCCAATGTTCACTACTTAAGAATATCATGAAATATTTCCATGCACACAGCTATTTGACTCTTGCAAATTCCTTGTTTTGAGTCAGTTCTGAGAAGTGAGCTCGTTTGATCGAGCACTGAAGTGTTTGTGACTCTTCATCTGAATGGACAAACCTCAGCTCTACATGCAAGAACAAATAGAAGGGTTAAACATAACTTTTGAGGGCTTCCCTGGTGGCGCAGTGGTTGAGAGTCCGCCTGCTGATGCAGGGGACGCAGGTTCGTGCCCCGGTCCGGGAAGATCCCACATGCCGCGGAGCGGCCGGGCCCGTGAGCCATGGCCGCTGAGCCTGCGCGTCCGGAGCCTGTGCTCTGCAACGGGAGAGGCCACAACAGTGAGAGGCCCGCGTACCACAAAAAACAACAACAACAACAAAACAAAACCTTTGAACCACCTGAGAAATCCCAAGAAAGGACACTGAAGGATTTCATAGATGTGGTTACTTTCTGCACCTCAAACTGTTGAGCTTCACAAAAAATAATGTGCTATAAACGCTGCGACGTGAGTGAAATCACTGATCCATACACAGCTCATTTCCCCAGATATTTTCTGTAGCTTCTTTTGGAAACAGTAACTCAGTTCTCATGCAATGTATCGTTAAGACTAAAAACCAGGAGCGATTACAAAATTAAAGGTCCCTGAGCTGCTGTGGAGACAGCGAGTGACTGAGGCACCTCCCAAATCACTTCCCGCAGCCTGACCAGCTGCAAAGGCCCCTTCCTGACTCTGGGCCCCCACCTGCCATCCTCGGAGCATTTACGGTAGGAAACCCATCCCTCTAAACCCTCTCTCTGCCCCTTGGAAGTGCAGATCTTTTTAAAGCCTCCGCCGGTTCTACAGGGCGAGCCGGGGTGCCACCCACGCCCCTGGAGCGTGAATGCCCAGGAATGGGGCCCAACTTCCTGTCTCTGCGGGCGGGAGCCTCCCTCCACGGGACCCAGGCCAGGCTGCACAGCTACTTCCCTCCACGAAGATGGGAGAGAGGTTCCTCTTCCTGTGGGTGGGGGCCACCTGGGCCACACTCACCCCTCACCGAGCTCGGGGACCCCTGCCTTTTGTTTCAGTGGACTTGAGGTCGGTCTCTGCCCCCAGTGACGTCTTCCTTGTCTGTTTTACTTCGATGGGTACAGGTTTTCTCTGACAGGACTTGAGGAGAATTGTATTCTCCTTATTCACAAGGCTACACTTGAGAGGTAGCTGGAGAACAGGTCACAGGAGGACACTCCAGAGAGCTTCCTGCGAGGCCAGTGCTTCTGACAGGTGAGGCAGAACAGGATTTAGAGAGGTGGCATTTCAGGTCAAAGGTCGTGAACTGTTTACATTTTGATAGACCCTTCCTCGCATTGTCACCAACCTTTTCATCTTTGACAGTCGAATTGGCAAACATATTATTTCATGGTTTCCACTTGCATTTCTTTTCTTTTTTTTTTTTTTTCTTTTTGCGGTATGCGGGCCTCTCACTGTCGTGGCTTCTCCCGTTGCGGAGCACAGGCTCCGGACGCGCAGGCCCAGCGGCCATGGCTCACGGGCCCAGCCGCTCCGCGGCATATGGGATCCTCCCAGACCGGGGCACGAACCCGTATCCCCTGCATCCGCAGGCGGACTCTCAACCACTGCGCCACCAGGGAGGCCCTCTTTTCTTTTTTTTATTAATTTTTTTTTTAATTTTATATGGAAGTATAGCTGATAAACAATGTTGTGTTAGTTTCAGGTGTACAGCACAGAGATTCAGTTATACATACACATGTATCTATTCTTTTTCAAATTATTTTCCCATTTAGGTTGTTACAGAGTATTGAGCAGAGTTCCCTGTGCTCTACAGTAGGTCCCTGTTGGTTATCAAAATGTAAACAGTCCACATCCTTTGACCTAGAAATTCCACCTCTCTAAATTTTTCCTGGTGATACACTTGCACACGTGTTATTACATTGTTTGTAATTGCAAAAAAATGGGAACAAATTAAATACCCCTTGATAAGGGCTTGGTAAAATAAAATATGATACATTCATGGAATTGCACACTAGGTAGTGGTTTTAAAGTGGGATCATCTCTTTGTGTATATTGAAAAAAGATCCACAAGATAAACTGTAGAGCAAAAAGTGATGTGTGGAATAGTGTGTATGCTTCCATTTGCAGAAGGAAAAAAGAATATTGTACATATAAAAAAAATCGAATCGGATTTAGCTGAGCTTCAGGCCAAGGGAACCTGGACCCCACCTGCCTCCAGTGAGGCTTCTGGAACTTACTCCCGCTCTGTGCTTCTGGGTCTCGGCTGTCAGATGGAGATGACAAGGATTAACTCCTCAGTTGGGGACAGGATTAACTCAGGATGTAAATGGGGCACTTAACAGGGCTGCAGGAGGCTCACTCAGCAAAGATAAGGTATTATTATCAAGATCCTTTGCCAAACATATGAGTAAATTTGGTTCCACTGAAAAATGCAAACGGAATATTCTTATGCTGAGAGGGAATATTTATGCAGGAGGCGCCACACTGCTGAGCAGTGTTTTTTTTTTACTTTATTTTATTTATTTATTTTTTTTGTGGTACACGGGCCTCTCACTGTTGTGGCCTCTCCCGTTGTGGAGCACAGGCTCCGGACGCACAGGCCCAGCGGCCATGGCTCACAGGCCCAGCCACTCTGCGGCATGTGGGATCTTCCCGGACCGGGGCACGAACCCGTGTCCCCTGCATCGGCAGGCAGACTCTCAACCACTGCGCCACCAGGGAAGCCCTGAGCAGTGTTTTTATTATTCACTATGTGGAGGCTGTTTGTGATTTAAGTCACGACTGCAATCAAGTCTGATTGATTCAATTTTCTTATCTCTTTCGTGGTGAGTGTGAAATACAGACACATAATTTTAAGAACTGGAAAAAGGAATTTTTGGAGAGGAGAAAGAGTCATAGAAAAACACCACGCTGACTACAAAATTTGATTTCTGGACTAAATATTAATGACTAGACTTTGAAATGGTGATTATGAAAACAAATCATTAAAAAAATTCTATACTAAAGTGCTAGTTCTTACAATAACCATACATGTATTTCAATTTTTGAAAACTGAAGTAAATATTACAGATAATTTAAAATTCATACGTGCAAAATGACCAACATCAACAATTAAAGGCACCTGAGAAAAGGGGAGATTTTGTAAGATCACTGTTTTTTTTTTTTGTGTGTGGTATGCGGGTCTTTCACTGTTGTGGCCTCTCCCGTTGTGGAGCACAGGCTCCGGAAGCACAGGCTCAGCTGCCATGGCTCACGGGCCCAGCCGCTCCGCAGCATGTAGAATCTTCCCGGACCGGGGCACGAACCCATGTCCCCTGCATCGGCAGGCAGACTCTCAACCACTGCGCCACCAGGGAAGCCCAAGATCACTGTTTAAAGACTCCCAACAAGACACAGAATTCAATCTCCTTTTTAAAAATGTTGAATGCTATACATTTATTATGATTATTATTTACCCTGCATTGAGTTTAATGCTTTTGCTGTAGCCATCCTCCTGGCTAATTTCATGATTTCAGTTAGTTCATAGCATGTTTATTGATTCAATTTTTTTTTTCAATTTTTCTGAAAAGATATGTTGGATAAAAACAGAAGAGGCTCGATAGTTTATTCATGAAGCACACATATAAAATATGATGGTCCTATGAAGACATCCCAATACCAAATGAAAAACTCAGATGTCTGAAAAGCCATATAAACAAGTTGAAAATATAAAAAGGCCAGAATGAAATAATAAGGTGCCTACATAAAAAAAAAGAATAAGGACTTAAAAGTTCCTCTATGATATTCTTTTGTGGAATTCTGATGAATGATTGTGGGATGAAGCTAGATGTTCATGTTATTTTACTATTTCAACAGACAGTGGGAAACAAATATTTCTCTCACTCTTTAAGCCCAAAGGGTCATCTTGTTAATATGAAAGCATCTATTGTGCAAAGGAAACTTACCTTGTGAACTTTAAATAGTACCTCACAGAGGTTATAGGTTTTTTCCGCTCGGACCCAGTCTAATGTGCTCACCTGCAAGAAATATAAAACAGACACATAAACCCTACGTGTTCTCACCCCAAATAAGGGGAACTGTGTAAGGTGACAGAGGTTAACCAACTTGATTGTGGGAACCACTGAGCAATGTACACGGATATCAAATCATCACACTGTACACTTTAAAGATATTCCATTTTTGTCAGTCGTACCTCGATAAAACTGGGGAAAAAATTAAAGTATACATGCAAAGACACATGCTAGTTTTAGTATGAGAATTTAAACATTTACAACAATGGAGCTAGTCAATGTGTCTTTACCTTCATTAAATTCTAAACCAGGAGCAGGACAGTTGAAAAACTAAACTATGTGCCATGGCAAGTTTTGCTGAGTAATTGCATGTCCCCGCTGTTGGCTTGAAGCCTGAAGATGTTTAGATACATTATTGATACAAGAACCCAGTAACGGCGGAACTTATCTATTACACACAATAGGGCATAATTTTAGGAATTCATTTTGGATTTCTTTTACATTAACTTAAGGACCGATTTTAGGTTAAATTTAGACACTCCTCACCCATGCTGCTACGCTCCTAACTTCTGTTAAGCAGCTACTATCTGTGTGTCTGCATGGCCATCTGTGGTTTGAGCTGTCCCCTTCCATTTAGTTTTCCTTGCTGATGGTCACTTTCCTTTCCCCCCTGGAAGACCCCCTCTCCACGCCCGGCTCCCGTGCTCCTGGTGGGTGACTGCTCAGCCCAGGGTGGAGGTGCCCTCGGAAGTGAGTCGGTCCGTGCGTCTCACCCTCTGGGCCACGGTGTCTGTTTCAAGGAGAATGTGCCACAGTCAGAGACACAGCTGACACTGAGAAGATGCTCGGACTTCTGGGATGGACTGCTTCTTGCACGGACTTGAAGTGAAATGCTTCCACCCTGAGAGCCTTTGGGAGCTGTGTGGGGACCACGTGGCCACCAGTCACTACGATGTACCCGCACTGGTCATCAGCTGTGACACACACACACCCACTGAGGCAGGATGGTGAGAATGGGGAAGATGGGGGGCCTGAGCTCTCTACCTGCCACTCACTTTCCTGTAAACCTAAAAAACAAAGTTTATTAATTAATTTTCAAAAGCAGGTCTTTCTCTTCATTGCCTTCTGCCTTGACAATTTTCTATTTTATCTGACCACATCTGATTTGAAATAGAGCAGAGAGTGTAGATTCTCAGATGTAGTATCTTGGCATATTTTAATATTATTGTGGAACACTTGTGTAGCCCCAGAACTGATACAGAGAAATATTCTATATTAGATACATAATTGTCTAATATGCCTTCAGTCTACAAATCTTCACTTAAATTACTTCTTTCCAGGTAAATATTTTTTTGAATGATAGAATACACTTCCCTAATTGCCATCCTTAAAATTGCTTCTAGTATTTCTTGCATATTCATAGGTAACTGCTATATAATTTATAAGTTAATGCTATAAGATGCTATAAAATTGGTTTTATAAGTGTTATTTAACACATTTTAATGGTGTCTGAAAACATGAGTAGCTGAAACATTATTTCTCAGATTCCAATTTGCAAATCAGAAATAACAATTCACGCTAAGGAAGGAGAGCTGAGTGCATGAGAAAGGCCAGAGAATCCTGGGTTAATGCAGCTTTTCCAGCATGCATCAGCACACAGGAGAGACCTGGGGTCACCACTCCCCACCGCCGGCTGTTTACTCTTCGTAGGTAACTCAGCCCCAGAAAACCCACCGCCTTCCCCAGCCCCACGCTGCTCCTTTCCTGTCTTCCAGCCCTTCTCCCTTCTTTTTCCTCATTGCCTTCAACATCTCCCTTTCCCTCATCTCGAAGGAGCTCAAAAACCATCCTTGAAGACAGGACTTTCTCTTTAATTTTTCCTAATTTATTTGCCACAGTATCTCTGGGCCTTTTAAAAGTTCATTTAGATATTCTGACACAATGTGTTGGCCACAAGGCTCCATGAGTGTGGTCGGGCTTTCTCGACAAAGACTGCTGGCCCGGGGATGGAGGAGGAGTGAGGGACCCAGGCTGGGGAGGTCTGAGAGCAAATCAGCAGGGACACTTGTAGATTCACTCCCCTGGAGCCACTTATTCTCATTCCAAGGAGAAATGGACCAGAGGGCCGCCTCCCACGCCCTCCCAAGAGAGCTGTTTATGTTACCTGAGCTCAGAGAGGCTTAAGGACTTCGAGCCCCTCCCGTGTGGCCCAAACCTCTGTGTACACAGAGCCCACCAGCCTCACTGGCCCGCCTGTGAGGCCCGGTTGGAGGGAAGATGCTGTGACTAATTAACAGTCCGCCTCACAGCCACGACCTCACATTTCACGTCAGCATAAAGGAGATCAGTAAACATATGTATTAAAAACTTAACATACGGTTGTTTCTGATTTGGGCAATTTGCCTCCAGCTCGAGGATACAAAAATCCAAGGTCAGATAAAAACATGTGCAAATATTTAGGTGTAAATTCACTCGCCATATTTTGTGTATTGCCTTTACATGAGAAGTTGCTGAACATTAAGAGTAAAATTTCTTCTGTTAAATTCAAATGCGCTGGAGTTTCAGACACACTTATGAATACATAAATTAAGTCCCTCAGTGCTCCGTTTCATCCTGTGAGGTACTCAGCTAGCATTTACCACCCCCATCCTTAAACTGAGGAAACTGCTGAATAGAGGGGGAATTAGTGCCTGTGGTCCCACAGCCAGGAAACAGAAAGATTGTTTACAGCCCAAAGCTTCCAACCATTCACTTACAACTTTTTCTCCTTAGGCTCTTTTTCCTAACATCTTGCAGAGTAAATATTTCCATTGTCTTATAAAATCTTTCAGCCCCCATTTTCAAATATGCTTTTGTTATTTTGGATAGTATAGGAAAATGATTTAAATCAGCATAATGCCATTGTGTAGAGGTAATTTTGATTTTTTTTTCTAGTTAAAAAGTTACAGTATTTCTGGTTCTGCATGTAAGGAGCTTGAGCATCACCACTCCTAAATAACAATCAGCATGAAACAGAATGGATGGAAAAATCAACAACTCTTGTTGGATCCATAACAGAGGGGAGGACACAGGGCCAACCATGGCTCCCAAGCACACATATATTGACAGCAAGTGGATGGAGAAAATAGTCCATGTTAACACTAACCAGAGGAAATAGAGGACTATTATTTTCCTACAGAGCACACTTTACAATAAGGAATGTTATCAGGGATAAAAAGTGTATTACATAAAGATGAATGGTCAATTCTCAAAGGAGACATAACAATACTTAACATGTGTACAGCTAACAACAGAGCGTCAGACCATGTGAGGCAAATACAACCTCCAACCATGAGAATGGAACTCGAAGCTTCCCCACTAAGACCAGGAACGAGCAAGGATGCCCCCTTTTCACCATCTAACTGGAAGTCCTTGCTGTGCTCTATGGCAAGAACCACATGTAAAAGGTGTACAGATTGGGAAGGAAGACATAAAACTATCTTTGATTACAGATCTTCTCTGTAGAAAACCTGAAGGAGTTGACCAAATGAAACAAACCAAAAACCTCCTGGAAATAATAAGCAATTATAGCAAGGCT
The DNA here is from genome assembly GCF_964165515.1 of Mesoplodon bidens. Taxonomy (NCBI): domain Eukaryota; kingdom Metazoa; phylum Chordata; class Mammalia; order Artiodactyla; family Ziphiidae; genus Mesoplodon; species Mesoplodon bidens. The sequence goes on from NC_138170.1 coordinate 88,235,464, forward strand.
GCAGAATATAAGGTTTACATACAAAAGTCAATCACATTCTTGTATGCGAACAATGAACAATCAGAATTTGAAATTAAAAACATATTACCATTTATATTAACATCCCCAAAATGAAATACTTAGTTATAAGTCTAACAAAAACATACGAGATATATATGAGGAAAACCACAAAACCTCTTTGATTAACAAAATCAAAGAAGTAAACAAATGGAGGGATATTCTATGTTCATGGACAGGAAAACTCAACATTACCAAGATGTCAGTTCTTCCCAACTTGATTTACAGATGCAACACAATTCCAATCAAATTCCCAGGAAGTTATTTTGTGGATATTGACAAGCTGATTCTAAAGGTTATACGGAGGCAAAAGACCCCAAATAGGCAACATATTTGAAGGAGAAGAGCAAAGTCAGAGGCCAGAGAACACCTAACTATAAGATTTACTATAAAGACAGTGCGGTATTGGTGAAAGAAAAGACAAGTAGATCCATGGAACAGAATGGAGAGCCCAGAAACAGATGAATAGACTCATCTGATCTTTGCTAAAGGAACGAAGGCAAAACAAGGGAGCAAAGACAGTCTTTCCAACATATGGTGCTGGGACAACTGGATATACAAATACAGAAAATGAATCTAGACATACATCATACACCCTTCACCAAAAGTAGCTCAAAATTGATCATAGACTTAACTGTAAAATACACAACTATAAAAAACTCCTAGAAGATAACACAGGAGAAAACCTAGATGACCTTGGGTGTGGTGATGCCTTTTTAGATACACCACCAAAGGCACCACTCATGAAATAATAGATAAGCTGGGCTTCATTAAAGTTAAAAACTTATGCTCTGCAAAAGACAAAGTTAAGAGAATAAAACAAGGCACAGACTGGGAGAAAAAATTCTCAAAAGACACATCTGATAAAGGACTGTTAACTGAAATATACAAAGTACCCTTAAAACTCAGCACTAAGAAAACAACCTGAGTAAAAATGGACCAAAGACCTTCACAGATCCCTCACCAAAGGAGACAGACAGATGGTCAATAATCACGTGAAAATGTGCTCCATGTCATACGTTGTCAGGGAAATGAAAATTAAAACAACACTGAGAGACCACCACACACCTATTAAAATGACTAAAATCCAACACTGACAGCACCAAACGCTGGTGAGGATGTGGAGCAACAGGAACTCTCGGTCATGGCTGGTGGGGATGCAAACTGGTGCAGCCACTTTGGAAGACAGTTTCTCACAAAACTAAACATATTCTTACCATATGATCCAGCAATCACACTCCTTGGTATTTACCCAAAGGGGATGAAAATTTATGTCCAAACAAAATCCTGAACATGGATGTTTATAGCAGCTTTATTCATACTTGCCCAAACCTGGAAGCAACCAAGATGTCCTTCAGTAGGTTAATGGATAAATAAACTATGCTTCATCAGACAAGGGAATGTTTTTTCAAAGCTAAAAAGAAATGAGCTCTCAAGTCATGAAAAGACATGGTGGAAACTTAAATGCATATTATTAAGTGAAGGAAGTCAATCTGAAAAGGCTACATTCTGTATGACTCCATCTGACATTCTGGAAAAGGCAAAACTCTGCAGACAGTAAAAAGATTAGTGGTTGTCAGTGTTGGTAGGTAGGGAGGTACAAACAGGTGGATCGAAGAGGATGTTTAGGGCAGTGAAAGTACTCTCTAAACCACAGTGGTGGACACACATCATTGCACATTTGTCCAAACCCATAGAATGTGCAACATCAAGAGTGAGTTGTAATGGATACTGTGGACTTGGGTGATAAGAGGTGTCCATGTAGGTTCATCCTTGGTAAAACACGTACCATCTGGGGGGATATTAATGATGGGGATGTGTAGGCCCTGGGAGTAGAGGGGAATCTCTGTGCCTTCCCCTCTATTTTACTGTAATCCTACAACTGCTCTAAAAATAAAATCTTTGAAAAAAAGTTACCCAGGCTGTTTCATGTCTTTATATGTTGTGTTTAATACACAGCCTTTTCATCTCAAAGCAAATTACAAGGTGAATTATTGTCACGTGGTTACCTTTGGAAATGGGTATGTGCTAAACTATATACTATGGCATCACACACACACACACATCTACACACACCACCCCCCCAAAAGGAGCCATGAGAATCCTGCCTTCTTGCTCTTTGGAAATTTTTGTGGTTCATACCTTTCTGATCTCTACCTAACTCTTGTATGTACTAACACTGTATACTCAAACGTTCTCAAAATATTTGACTTTAATAGGAAGATATTTACATACTTGTTTTCTTTAATTAAAATAGAAATGGAACCGCTACCATTTTTACCTTAAATGATATGAATGAACTCTTGGAAACCTTTCCAAAAGTCTGGGAGATGGAGCGTCAACATCACACCGTCTCCGGCAGGGAAACTTCCACACCTGAGAACTCGCCGTGCAGAACTAGGGATAGCAAGTGCACAGGATGAAGCCTCCGCCTCTGTGGGCACCTGGATCATGGCCTCATGCACGATGTCTTTGCTTCTTGTGGAATTTGCTCGTAATTTGTTATTTGAGCGTTTCCATCACAAACTGTTTTGAGATTTGTTGGCATACTGTCCTCACTTGCCCCCCAAAATCTAAAGGGTTGATTTTTCCTCTATACAGTTGACCTTTGAACAGCACAGGTTTGAATTGCGTGGGTCTACTTTTACGTGGATTTTTTTCAACAGTAAATGCATGTAGTAAACACTATGTGATTTGAGGTTGGTTGAATCTGCGGATGCAGAACCGTGGATACAGAGGAACTGCATATAAGGAGGGTGGATTATAAGTTATACTGAATTTTCCACTGTGTGGAGGGTCAGAGCCCCTAAATCCTGCATTGCTCAACTGTATTCTCTTTAGAGGATTTGATGATATTTCCAAATCACATAGCTCACCACAGAGCTTTAATGCTTATTGTTAAATATTTATATTAATAGATATATTAGATATTTAAATACTTAATATTCACTTTACAGACTATCCAACCAGTAACCAAGGAGCATCTTCTTCATGTTCAGTGTGATGCTAGATTCAATGGGAGCCACGTTAAGAAGGTCCCAGTACAGCGGAAAATAAACAAATTGGTTTGTAGCATTTACTAATAGAAATCTCCATAAGTCATCTTTCAATCTCACAACACCTCTCAAGTAGCCATTTACTTTGTACTTGTTTATAGGTGATATTTAGTAAGGAAATTTAAAAATTATATGAAGACATCAGGAAGTACACAAATAAGTCAACTCAATCTAATTTTTGGAGTGAATACTTATAAATATTACTGCCTTCATCCTTTCACTTCTTCCTGGGAATTACTAGTATTGATTACCCTGGAAAATAGAAATTATGCAGATTCAGGAGAGGCAGGTGGCTTCTGCAACTTGTGACCATGCAGAATCCAGTGAAATGATGTGGAGGCTCATCTGGTCTCGCAGCATTAAGGACCATCTACGTACTGATGCCTCCAAACTCCATCCTGCCAGACAGATGTCATCGCTGCACTAGAAACAAGGGTACCTAACTCTACTTGAAAATCTCCTTGAGGCATCTCTAGATGTCTCCGGCTCAGGAACCCCCAGCACTCACTACTGTGTCCCCCGTGGGGCTCCGTCTGGGCCGGCAGTGGCATTCCCACCTGGCTGGAACCACAGCCACAGGCACCGAGTAGTCTACACCTGTGTGCGCGTCTCAGTGGGCTTCTTAAATTCTGCTGCGTTCTAGGGCTTCAGAGGCTGCGACGTGCTATACTGATGGGATGTACGATTTTATATTTACACCTAAAAATCACATTGTGAAACTACAGGCTTTCTTCAGGATAATAAAGTTTTCATATTTCAGTGATCTGAGACTCTAATCTGTTAGCAGGCAATTTTGAATGGATGTGAAAAATTTACATTAGCATCTGGCTACCCTAACTAACTCCAGTGTGATCCGTAAATGAACGTGGGGCTCATGCAGTCTCACAGCTCTGCATCCTGGACATCACTTCCAGACTCCCCTGGGGTCTTGCTTTTCCTATACAAGTAACAGCATGAGCCAAATATATAAAAAAGGCCTCACTTTTTTTGATGTCGACAAAACTATAATTATCAGAAGATGTTGCTGCTGATGACTCTGAGAAGAGATGGGGGACGGTGGAGGAAAGTATCTCTTGCAGAAACTGTTAGGAATGCAAGTTAATGAAAGATGCACCTGCCAGGAAACGTCTTTATTGGGAGAAGGAGATGTCAGTTATAGGAAAAGATGAGAGGGCAGGTGTTTCTTTTTTCTTTTTTTAATTGTGCAGTTCAATGTTTTTTAGTATGTTCACAGTTGTGCAACTATCACCACAGTCGGTTTTAGAATATTTTCACCATCCCCCAAAGATATCTTGTACCCTTTAGCTGTCACCCTCCGTCCTTCTCCACCCTCTCAGCCGTAGGCCGCCACTAACCTACTTCCTGTTTCTATAGATTTGCCTGTTCTAGATACTTCATATAAATGAAATCATACAATACGTGGTCTTTTGTGACTGGCTTCTTTCATGGTGTTTCTTTACTACAGGGTAACGTGGCCCTTTCTCCATATCAGAGATGCAACTATGTCTCGGAGGAATTAGAAATCAGGTAAGGGAGGAGACCCCGGGCAGAGAGACAGAGAGTGATAGACAGACAGACAGACAGACAAGCATTTCCTGCACAGCACCTGCTTTCTGCAAACACATTCTGAACGGGCCCCGCAGAAGAGACAACATGCTGCCGGATCCCACATAATCCAGAACCGGCAATCTCCAGATTTCCAGAACGTTCGTGATACAGGGCTGGTGGCCACATGTAACCATCAGCTCACACGGGAGGCTCACGTCCAGCTGCAGGGAAGTGGAGTGGCTTTGCTCGGATTATGTGCAAAGTGAGCAAGATCTCCCCGGGCACAGGCGCTGATGGGCAATCCAAGGAGAAGCTGCCAGCCCAGCACCGGATTGACCCAGACCTTTAACTTACTGGTAAGAACTGGGCCAGTTCACCTCGGTTCACGGAGGAAACCAGGGTTCCTCGCGCTGCCCTTTCCATCTCTGAGGGTCACCTGAGCACCTCCACAGCTGCATCCAGAATCGGGAGGGGAAGACGTCCGTGAAAAGACGCGTGCACCCCACGTGTGTGCCTAAAATACCTGTAACGTAGAAGACGTTGTTGCCAAACCAAAGGAAAGGGAGGTGTAGATTGTGAAAGCTGCTCACCGGTGCCGGGGAAGCCGGCTGGGGAGGGACCCCGGCCCCGAGGAGGGCACATGGGGAGGACTCAGCCCTTGGCCAGGCCAGAGCAGAGAGCTGAGCAGATTTCAAACTTCTAAGAATGATATTTACGGCAGCAGAAGGCCTGCTCCAGGCCAACCCGAGCAGCTGAGGTCAGCAATTGATTCGCGTGATATGCTGCTGGTGACACGGATCGATGCAAGAAGATTGGCCCTGGGATTTTAAAGTAAACAAGCCAAGCCTGGTGTTAATACAGATGACATTATCCATATGGTGACTGTGGAGATCTCCTGAGCCCCCCAGATTAGAATTTCTGTCCATGAAATTGAAACTGCCATGGGAAGTGGATGAAATCATCTTTCACTATAACAGGTATAGAAATCTGATTAAATATTTAAAGCATTTCTCATAATTTAGAATGTTGTACTATGTAGGGAAAACTTATACCCTGAGAATCTTAATTAACAAGAAAAGAAAAATTAGGAGAACTCTCAGGCGTGTGACCTGGGACATCAGTCACTTCCTCCCCCAGTTCTGCGGGGGGGGAACCCTCCTTCCAGGTACATCGGGTGCAGGTAGGGTGACCCTTTCCTCCTCTCCCAACTGTCGCAGGCCAGCGGGAGGCCCCTCTGCTTGGAGCCGCACAGTTCTGATTCTCGATGCCCCACCCTGATCCACCACTCACGCCCCAGCCGCCTTCCACGTCACTCACTGCTGCAGCCAGAATTGAGGCCATCGGGGTTATCTGTGGTTATTCTTATGTTTACTTTGTTAGACAAAACCTTAGAAAGTTACATTTAGCAACAAATGCTAAATAACATTATTGCATTTGAGAAGAACTCAATTATTATGCAAATCTGTAGATAACCCTCCAGCATCAGTAAATTCACAGCCTTGGATTATGAAAAGCTCGAGTCCCTGGTGGAATACTGGCCTGGGTCCTGGGGAGAGAAAAGAAGTCCGTGGGAAGACTGGTGAGGTCTGGTGGCATCCGTGCTTTAGTTCCCAGTGTTGTGTCACTGGTAATCCTTCAGCTTCAGCAAACAGACCACAGTTCTATACGGGGTCAGCCCTCAGAAACCTGGAGGGAGGCTACGTAGGAATCCTCCTACCCTGTGCACAAGTTCCCTGTCAATCTTTTCTTAAACCATTTATTGAGGTATGACTGACGTTCAGAAAGGTATACAAATTTAATGTATACAACCAGATGAATCTGAAGATGAGAAAACACCCAAGAAAGCATCACCCCCATGTTTGCCATAAACGCATCCATCCCTCCACAGTCAGAGAGGACAAGTGCTGTGAGGGTGTGAGCAAAGGGAACCCTCGTGCACTGTTGGTGAGAATGTAAAATGGTGCAGCCACTGTGGAGATGGTATGGAAGTTCCTGAAAGAGATTAAACACAGAAGTGCCATACAATCCAGCAATTCCACTTCTGCATATTTATCCAAAGGAAATCTGAGCCTCAAGATCCCTGCACCCGCATGTTCATCACAGCACCATTCATAGCAGACAGGACACAATGCAATCACAGTGTCCACTGATGGATGGGTGGATAAAGAAAATGTGCTGTGTGCAGACAGTGGCATAACATTCAGCCTTAAAAGGAAGGAAACCCTTTTATTTATTTTTAATGGCAGAAAAGTAACAACATTGTAGGTAAACGGCATCTAACTTTTTAGATGCCTGAAGCTATCAGGTTTTGCTGCTTGTTTGCAGCTCTGATGTTTGGACTCACAGAAAGTGAAATTGCTTTAATTGACAAACTTAGAGGCAGGGCATAAACATTATATTTGGTCAGTTTGGGGGAAATGGTGCTGGTAGGAATTAGAAAATAAATTGTAAACTGTAGCATTCACCGTTAAATTTCTATTATGGGCTCTACTAAATCAGGCTGTTTGTTTACTTTTATAAAACTTGGAAGATATGAGGGAAAAATAACTTTTTAAGTTTCATTATTTGACCATTAAATTAGAAATGTCTTAACAGAAGGGTTTTCTTCTATTTTGTTTGTGTTTTGGATTCTTCAGCTATATACTTGATGCTCTAAGACATCTAAGCCTTTACATCCCCACGTCCCAGTCAGCTGATATTTTAAGCAGGAAAACACTCTAATGTCTTAACGGCTGTTCAATGGAAGGAAAACCATGGACTGGTAGATTTACGGATTTAGAGTAAGAAAAGCCAGCGGGTCCACACAGGAACCCTTTCCATCCGCGTACGTAGGGGTGGAGGAGGACGGCCGGCTGGTCGTGCACCCTTCTCTGGCCTCTTCCAAGCGCTAGACCAGATCCTTGCTTCTCTTACAAGGATGGCCTCGTCGGCATCCCTCCCAGACCCCAGAGGCCTGCTTACCGGAGGAGACGTGAAGACGTAGAAAGACGAGCCCTTCAGGGCCAGGAACTTGGATCTGCAGGTTTGAGAGGAGCTGGCCCCTCCCAGTCTCTCGCTGACCCACCCCACGTGGACGACCTGCGGAGCAAAACCTTCAGAATTAACAACCAGGCCTTAGGAGAAGCACAGGGCCACCCGGGCGGAGAGAACAAGCAACACACCACGGGACGCAGACAGGGACAGGGGAGCCCTCAGCCATGTCCAACCTCCAATCAAGTGGACGCCACAAAAATGTGTAATATCTGGGGTCAAACGTCCAGACTTCTGCACTGGGCCGGGCTCAAAATTTGAGCTTCTGAGTTCTCTTCGTTTGGGCCAATGCTGGACGTCTCAGCTGCCTCACAGTTGTGCCTCCCATATGTAGATTTTTACAACCACAGTATTTAATTACATCCTATCAGGGGTTAGTATTTGTAATCTGTCTATGAGGTTGCAAAAGCAACGGTAAAATTTTACAAAAACCCTATTTTCACAGTGTTCCTGGTGATGGAAAAGAGAAAATTAAAGAGTAGCATTCTACGGAGAGTGGTAGCCACAGCTAACCAGTCAAGGTGTTGAATAGAAGTTGTCTAGTGCATCAGTGTCCTAGATACACAGAGCTTCGTAAAGTCACCCAAATACTCCACTGGCTCATGGACTTGTCTTTTCCCTCTCGGTTTAGCTATTGTCTTGTGAAGGCTTAGGGTCGCATCAATGCGATACAGTTTTAATGTTATAACAGAGAGTTTTATTATTTATTTATTTCACATGTCCTTGGACTCATTTAATGCTTCTGGGTCCGTTTTCTCATCATAAAATGGGACTAGGATTCCCTCACATGACAATTTCGAGAATTTAATGCTGTACCACAGAAAACTCCCTCCCAAAGTACTAGCAGGCAGGAGGCAAGTAACACACTGCTCAGATGGAATTAGAACTCTTCGGAAACCACCCAAATAGGACCGAGTCTTTGACTATCTTGTGGATTTGAAACTGATTACACACATTACTTTAAAATGTCTGATTGACTTTTCTCCTTTTTGTCTGGTAGGATCACCCAGATACACTTTTGTTCATTATAACACTAGCATTAATACTGCTGTAAATCATAAGATGTGCTCAATTTCCATGATTAAAACAAGCTTCATTTTAATCGGGTTATTTGTTTTCTTACTGCTGAGTCTTAAGAGTTCTCTGCATATTTTGGGGAAGAAACATTTCATTTTCTCTAGCTAGTTCAGCAGCTCCTTGATGTTCTAAAATTAACACAAATTCAATGGGTGGTTTGAATTCCACACTCACCACTGCACGAGCACAGTGATTTGTATAGTTTATATAAGACAGGATTCATTTTAAGCACGGTTACTAAAAACAATGAATTGCAGCTGGATTGAGTTTTACACAGTGAAAAACAGGGATTTGTTCAGAGATCAGCCTCTGTTCCGTGCAGACTGGATGTGTGGCATTGAGAGGCCGTCCTAGTTACTTTAAGTTGGTACAAGACCATCTTGCTGAGCATCATCCAGAGGCAGTGGGTGTTTGGTAACGTTTTACAAACCAGTCATCATTGTAGGTCTCAAACGGCATGGTTAGCAGCATGGGTATATGTTTTTCTTAGTGTACATTTGTCAGTGCTCATGAGACATCCTGTGGTTCTGGACAATATTCCCCCCGTTATCCTATTTCTGAGAGGGCTGCCTTCTCAGTAGTGGGGTGGGGACCACAGGTGACACTCAGTGAAAGCAGCTCCAGGGGCAGGAGCTCTGGACGTCAGGCTACATCAAGCCCATCAAGGGCTCTGTGTTCCACGTCCTTATCTTCAGAAGGGGACGGATGCCACTGCACACGCCTGTTTTGAGGGCAGATGCAGCCGTTTGCACGGCGCTACTCAGCATCACATGATGTCAGATCCTCTCGGCATCTCTAAGCAGGATCAGGGCTGTCTTTTCTGCGGCTCGCACACTGCTTCCCCCTGGGTCTGCGTTAGATCACATGCTCTCTGAGGATGAGACCTGTGTCTTTATCTGTATCTACTCCACACCCGCAGGATTGGCAGGGAGGGCTCGTCCCCTAAAATTTCTTGAAAGAAACCATGTGTGGCTCTTCATCTATCACCACCTGTGACTTTATGGGAAGTTACATAATCACAGCAGGGAGGACCTGCTTATCGTATCCATCAGGTGGGCGGACTGGAAGCCTTTTGTTTTACTGATTACCCTCAAAATGTGGAACCAGCATTTCTAGAAAACATAGGAGATTGCTTAAATTCTAAATTATTGCACATTTTTAAGTCAGCAGCAAGCTCAACAATCTGCTTTGATATTATATTTATTACCAGGAATCTTACCAAGATACTTTTCAGACTACTAAGCTAGTAAGGGCTGGTAGGAATAAAAAATAATTGCCATCCGGATGAAAAACTAAGTAATGGAAAGAAAACAGCCCTCAGCGGGTCTCTAGCAATATGGCGTGAGGGTCCCTAAAACCTGTAAACACATTATGTTCTCTGCCAAGAACTCCAAAGGGACCAAGCTTCAGCTTTGGGTCTCAAAGGGGGCTGTAGGGGGGACAAATTCTGCTGGTTTTTCCTTTCTTTTTTAATCATATATTCAAATGCTGACAAATCTCCCATGGTCCTCTTTCTCTTCATGAAATACTTAGTCATAGACTGCAATGTAGATTCCACAGGGATGAATGATATACTGGAACCTGATACATAGGAGCTTAATTTAAGACAGGGCTGTAATATGCACAGACATGGAAATATAGATAGATGATAGATAGATGATAGATAGATAATGATAAGATAGATGATAGATAGCTAATGATAAGATATATAGATGATAGATAGATGGTAGATAGTTAGATGATAGATAGATATAGATAGATGATAGGTAGATAGCTAGCTAGCTAGATGATAGATGATAGTTAGATGATAGATAGATGACAGATAGATATAGATAGACGATATGTAGATAGCTAGCTAGCTAGATGATAGATAGGTAGATAGATAGATGATAGATAGGTAGAGAGGCAGACAGATATGATGGATGGATGGGTAGATTAGATTCACATTATAGACTGGTCAAGGGTGAGTAGAAAGCTGAAAGTGTAACTTCTAGGCTGAAATGGAGAAGCTGGGATTCTTTTTCTAGCACAGCAGCAGCAAGCATTCTTTTGTGAGGACAGTTGTCAAGGGATAGATTTTACATCTGATTCTCACTCAGCCTGAGCATTGCCCTGTTTCTCTGGAGACACAGACACTGGTTGTGGAGCCCACCCCTCCTTGGTCCTGCCATCTTCCTCCTCCTCCAGGGCTGGGGCAGTGTCTTATTTTGCTGCTTCTCCTTCCCACATCTGGTTAATACAGTGCTGGACACAGCATCCAACAGGAGTTACATATTGAGAAGCGAACTAGGAACTCCTTTTCTGGCCAAGATGGAAACATACAGATTGTTAATAACCTGAAACGTCTATAAATCAGATGTGAAGTTAATGAAATTCCATATGTAATTTAATTCTGCCTATATTAATTAGCAAAGAAATAAGTTATCGCTTAGCTATTACTGGAAACACTGGCTGCTTTATGAATCTTTTTTAGGTATATGCAGTTCATAAATAATTTTAAGGGAAGCTAATTTTAAATTTTACATTATGAATTTTCTATGGCTGATTACATAATCCAAGAAATGTATATTATAATTTTATGAACACCTACCTGTCCATCAGATAATAATTGTACAACTGCTCTGTTCCTTTTCACAGAAAAAAGCTAGAATAACTTGAATTATTTAAGCCTCTTTTGGATTTGGTGATTAAGGTACCCATATTTCCTTTAATTCAGGTTTTAGGGAAGAAATTTATTTTGGAAAATAGATTCTTGCTGTTTTCACAGGGTGAACACATGTCCTGGTTTTCCTGGGATGATTCTAAAGTTACTCCTGTTGTCTTAGTGTTACTTTTAGGTCAGTCTCCATCCCAGAAAGAAGTATCCCAGTTTGGATGAAAAATTATACAGTCATTTTACTTACCAGATATAAGAGTCTAAAAATCTATACTTATGCCTTTTGTATTATCCTTCTAATTCTGTTTTCTTTGGTTTTTGTCAATTTCAGTGGTTGTCAATATCTTTACTTTTTTCTTATTTATTCAATATTATTTTTTGCTACATACCAAAATCAATAATTAATTTTTCAAAATGAGAAAAAATAATCCTTCCTGTTTTTAAATAGGGCCCAACACCATAAATCTAAACTCCTATAACGCATAAAAAATGTTTAGTTTTTGGAGAAAATGTGAAAGCATCCTCTACTGAAAACTCGGCAAATTGGGGCAGGGGTTAGTTCTTTTACAACCTCACATAGTGAGGCCTGTCTCTAATGTTTCTTTCCAGATAAACAAATTCAAGCCCTTAAGTAAATTCAAAGTTATATAGAAAATTTAAAGTTAAAAAAAGACTTTAGATTACCCTTTGCAACTTTCTTCTCTTATAGATTAAGAAACCAGGGCTCAGGTGTTAATGTGTTCCCACTGCAACACCAGAGAAGGGGTTAGGTGGGATTAGAATCCAGGTTTGATTCTCCTAAGGCCACCAAGACTGACATCACACAAACGTGGCTTCATATATGACAAAATGTCACTAAGATAAAACCAAAGTGAAATCACTCCACTGCCTCAGAGGCCTTTGAACCATAATTCATTTCATGTCCTTTGTGTTGGGAATTTTGCTTCTCAGATAGTTTTAACTTTCCCTGAACCTTACTTCTTGACTCTCTCTTGTGATTCAGTGGGAAAGAGGAGTTAAATTTCAAAACAAAACAAAACATGCTTTGGTTTCCAGACTGGTGCTCTTTCCAGCCGGCCAGGCAGTCACGTACAGCCGCAAAAACGCAGAGTGTGCTCCAAATGCGTCAAGTTCAAGTCCTGTGAAAGCTGCTCAAGTCTCAGGGTAATGGGCATTCACGTGTGCCTGCACGTGAGTGTTCCCAAACCACTGACCATGCATGATCTGTTTGGGAAGTCGGGGACAGGACGACTCCCGTGACAGGACACGGAAAAGCTGAAGGAAGGGCTCCGCCTGCAGGTCACTCTCTCCTGTGGTCGCTCCTGGGCATGGAAGCCTTTCTGTGCTCCCTGTTTCCTGTTTGTAGGAAATAGGCTGCATTCAGCCTCCAAGACCCTCCCTGCGTTCCAAAGGGCAGGTTCAAACGGTTGCTAATCAGGGAAGGGAGGGGATGTGGAGACAAGGGAGGAGCAGCCAGGAAACAACAGTGCAGCCTTGGGGCAGGGTCCTGGTTCCCCTCAAGGGATACACATCACAATGTCTTTGAGTTCTTCTGCAGAACTAAAACCCCCAACAAATGGAAGATGTTAGTATTATTCATTCCACAGAGAAGGTCACAGTTCCGGAACCTTGAGAACCACAGGAGCCCATTACAGACCACCTGACGCCAGATGATCTCTGGATTGAAGGAATGCAAGCCCTGCAGGCACCCTGATCCTTTCCAGCAGCCCTGCCTCTTGACCATGAGACTCCGCACTACCCACTCCAGGTCAGGACACACAGTTTTGAGCGCATTAGCCCGCTGTGGCCTGCTTTGCCAGGCAAAGCAATAAAGCTCTTCTTTCCTACTTTACCCAAACTCTGTCTCTGAGATTCAATCTGGTGCCCGTGTACAGAGGCCGATTTTTGTATCCGTCTTGGAAGAGTCTCTGATTCACGACAAAAAGGATCCCCCGGGACACTTTGCTAGTTTTGCTTGTGCCAACAGAAATCCAATTTCAAATGGCAAATTATTCTTGGAGACAAAAACACCAATTTGGTCTATTGTCCCACCAGCTTTGGTAAATAAATCCAGAGAAGACAGGCTTTAAGTGTGAACTACAGGGAGATGTGTCCTCAGGGGAAAAGTCCAAGAGAAACTTCTGTCTTAGAAACACTAAGCACAGCAGAAAAGCTGTATTTTATGTGTAAGAATATGAGATGAGTCCTACATTAATTTGAAGACATTTATGGGACTATTACTCATTAAATAGCTAACCACCCTCATTTAGCTATGTAAACAAAAATAGCTGTTCATAAATTTAGAAAAACATTACAACAAATAAAAGTTAGAAGAAGCTTTCTTAGTGTTTCTTATCTAATTTAAAAATGTTGACTAGAGGGGTTTAACTTAAAACACGGTCCTAATTTCCTCTCTTTTTCAGGAAACATTCGATTGGCAGGTACTTACTCTCCTGAATGCCTTCCATTTTAACGCAAATTTTATCACTCAGCACTATGTAAAGAGCATCTCTGAGTGCTATTTAAAGCAAACTGAACACATTCCTTTAGTTTGCTTAACTTGAGCCTACAAGGTATACTGCCTCAGACCTATGAAAGACACAACCAGAAAGCTAAGAAGCTATACATTTTAAAAAGTTCACACTTACAGCTTGAACTATGACTTTATCAAAAAGGAAATAGAAAAATAATGTAGTGACTTCAAAGTGTATTTACCTGATACACAGCTAAGTACTTACAGACCTAGTACATGAGCAGTCCTTGAATTAGAAAACCAGGCGTATTACAGGTTGGCCTTTGCTCTCGGAAGGAATGAGCTGAGGGCTCCTGAAGATGCAGGGCTACCACCACCAGAACACGCGGCCTCAAGGTGGACAAAGGCCAGCACAGGGCGCAGGGGTGGGGTGCTTCCTTCCCACCTGCAATAGCAGCTGCCCAGTCAAAGCCTCCCAGAGTGAAACTTCCTGAACGAGGATGTGATCTAAGAAAATCACACGATGCTGAAGACTCCAAATTACACAGGTGTGTCTCAGCTGTCAAACCCCTCTAAGCTTAAACAGTCATATCTAGGTTATCATTTAATCACGATTCCTTAGAAAATGTAACTGCCGATAGATCACTGATAACACGGCCCACTCAGGTCAGAACGATTCCTCCTGCACTATTTCCAGGACAAACGAGTAGCTTTCTGGAGTTAACACTGAGGGTGTGAGGATCCTGACTTCAGTCCGATGTGTGCTAATGCTTTCTTGTCAGAATTTCCAAACCAAATTTCAAACACAGAAAGCAGCTCCCTTCAGGGACATTGTATAATCAACACAAAACCCACAAATCCTACCTGGTCACAAGGAGAACAGCATTTATTTGCCATTTTCATCTGTAGAGAGAGGGAAGCAAGGAGTCAGTATGACAAGTGTATTGATGTCATAATTTTTCAACCTAACTGGCAACTGAATTTAATTAGCTGCATGAAGTGTCCCTGCATGAAACATTTCCTTTATGAGGTATTTCTTACCTGAAAACCAAACCAGAGCACGTACAGATGTCTGGCAACGACTCTCATAACAGAAAACCCAAGACTAGCATATCGACGCTACTGTTTCAAGCATCAGCTCTTTACTAAGTGAGGCTCTGGGGCAGTGGATGCTTAAATTTCCACGTCTGAAAAAATGGGGGAAAATTATTTCTGTACTACATGGTCTTAGGTAATTACAGTTTTCACCGTTCACGGTGGATTCTCCCAGCAATCCCACAAAATTTAACCAGTGAGGAAATGAAGGTCCAGAGTAATAACAAGGTCAAGACTACCCAGTGGGAAAGTGGCTTTGAGTCCACAGTTCCAGCTCTAAAGCGTCTGCATCTCCTTTCCTCTGCTCTGTCCAGTAGCTACAATGTGTGAGATTCATCTAGAACCATGCATTTCTGCCAATATCAAGCTACCACCACCTGGTTTCTTCTTTTCCTTTTATCCATCCAGATACCTTTGGAATTCAAAATGCCAAGTTGGAAAACTGAGGTCTTAGAGAGGGTCCAGTACCTCCTATGTAGCTGGGAGCCGCTGAGGTCTTTGGAATAGAAATCTCACATTGCCGCTTCCCTGATATTTCAAAGTGCTCAGGCGACCTCTGTTTAGTAGTTTCCAGGAACGAGGCAGGTGTGAGAGGAAGAACAGGGCTGCTGCGGGGCCTGAGCCTGGCTGGCTACGCTGTGTGCATCCAGACCCCTGGGATCCTCCTGCCAGCAGCTGCCCTGAGCCACAGCAGCCCCTGGGGTGCAAATGTGGACAACGGGGCAAGTCACCCGCAGGGACTGAGAACAAGGAAACGGGTCCACGGCCTCCTCGGGACAAGGGCTGGTCCTTGCATGAGCCTCCCGTGGCTGTGGCCATCAACTTACTGCCGGGATACAGCAGTTGCTTTAGGGAACTGAGTACTTTATTCATGTTTTACTCTCACCCCATCTAGCTTTATTGTTTCATTTTGAAGTTTCATATTGACCTTGATCATCAAACAGATCACTCAAAGAGAAGGAGCGCTTTTTCTTTCCTGCGTACCTGCGGTGAGCCATTGAGAAGGGATATTTGTGGTGGAGGTGCCTCTTTATAAGTTTCCTTGATGTTTCGGAGAATTACATATTTAACCCAATTGGGTTCCCCAAATAAAAACGTCACATTACATCAATGCATTTGGATAGAGTATATATAAAATTACATGCACACAAATACTTCTGTGTAGGTACGTGGAAAGGAAGAGAGGGAGAGAGAGAACCAGCAGTGAAGTGTCCAGAGGTTTGATTCAGTCTACACTCTGATACCAGGAAACTTTTAGATGACTTAATCTTTAACTTTTCTAGTCAAAGGTTTGTTATGTTGAAAAAAAGTACATATTCTTCTGTTTAATGTTATTACCGACTGTTTTAGGATTCATCATAAGTAACAAAAAATCATAATTATTTTCATGGATTAAAAAGCAAAAATAGGGACAGTGGAAAGCCTCCGTGCTCACATTTTGGAGCGTCAGGTCGCTGATGTTGGCAGACACGGCCCTCAGCCAGTCGGCGCTCTCCTGGGTGGTGTAAAACCAAAGGATTCCCGAGCTCGCCCCATCCAGGGCCTGCACCTCAAATGCACTGGACCTGCAGGAGGAGGACAGGAGATGCTGGAAGGAGGCCCCTGGGATCCGATGCCCCAGGACCGCGAGAAGGCGGCGCCCACTCAGCCCTGCTCAAAACGGACCTGCAGTCACTGCAGGAAACACAGCTCACAGCCATGGGCACAGCCTAACCTGTCTCCGTATCTTAGGTAGGTTTACTGAAATTAAGTTCAAAACGCTGAAATTCCTATTTCTAATTTAATAAAAACATGAAAGGCAGCTCCTGTAGGAAATACACTTGCTCTTAGAGCAGTGCTGGAGTTACTGTTTTGTGGTGTCCTTAGCAGTGATTCTTTTGGAGACCACTTACCATGGTACTGAAGGCTCTTGACCCAGTGATGATGGAGCAGGTCAAACACCACCATTCCTCAGCGTCGATGGTATTTTAGGATCACACGTATATGTCTGATTTACAACAGAGCTTTTGAAGAAGTTGGTTCTCCTTTATTTTTAACCGTGAGAATCAACCTGCCACAAACCCACCCATGGCAAATTATTCATAATGGCAACATCACTGTGTCTAATTCAGTAGTTCTCCCCTATCATGCAAGCCTTTTATTCCAGAGATAATTTCCATATAACTATTGCTATAGACTGATGTGTGTATTCCCCAAAACCTACATGTTAAAGCCCTAGTCCCCAGTGTGGGTATATTTGGAGATGGGGCCTCTAAGGAAAGAAGCTTAAGTGAGATCAGAAGCGTGGGCCTGATCCAACAGGACTGGGGTCCCTATAAGAAGAGGCCTCAGAACTCTGTTCCATATGAGGACACAGTGAGAAGACAGCCATCAGCGAGCCAGGAGGAGAGTGCTCACCAGACACAACCCTCTGGAACTTTGATCTTGGACTTCCAGCCTCCAGAACTGTGAGAAAATAAATTGCTGTTGCTCAAGCGCCATCCCGCGTCCCCCCCACAACCCCGCCATCTGGTATTTTGCTAAGGCAGCCTGAACTGACCAACACAACCCTTACAGCAAAAGAATGTCACTTACATGTCTGTTCATTTTCTCTTAAGAAAAATGCACACTAACCCATGCAGCTTATATCTCCATGTCCTTAAGAAGACAACTGAAAGGCTAAAAATGATAAAACAAACTTTTTTTAAACAAGGTTCTCACTAAATTATGTTTTAATAGTCTTTCAGATGTGGGTTCAATCATGGTCTCATACAGGAAAGGATAAAAGGGCGGGAGAAGGAAGTAGAGACATTATAAAACAGCCCTGCGTGTTCTTGGGCCAAATCTACCAACCAGAGTTTCTCTGATTAAACAAGCCTTCTGTCTTTTTTATAAGTAGATATCCCTGGCTAGGTGTCATTCCCACCCTAATCAGCACTGCTTGAATCAGAACATAAGGTTCATTTACAGACAAGTGTGTCATTGTCCTCGCACTCTGTGCCAGAGCCCTGGCTCAGAAATTTTACCTGAGGAGGGGGTGAGAGACAGGCCACAAAACCTACAGCTCCTGGTCAATTTCCACAGGAAGTGACTTCGTTTGCAGTAGAACCTGGAGAAGTTCAAGGTCATGGGCACTTCTAAAACAGTGGAAGTTTCGGTGAAAGGCAATTGGAAAGAGTTTCATAAATTAAACAAATACAGGCTGAACTGCTGGCCGGCTAGTTTTCAGGAGAAAACCTGGGAATAAAACAGCTGGAAGGAGCTTTCCTGGGGTCAGAACAAATCTCAGACACCGACCCCAGGAACTAGTTCTTCAAAGGAACCCAGATTTGACTGGAATATTCTGCCGATCCATTTACACCACAAAGCTTTGCTGAAAATAATAGACCAATCAGCTGGAAATGAGTGAAGTTTAACAGCCAGGTGTGGTCACAGAAAGAAACCAACCTCAGGCTTAACAGGACTCGGGGGAGAGTGGTGCCCAGACTTCACTAAAATGATCCAGCCGGTCATTAAACAATAAACAACAAACCGCAGGTAGGGGTGTGGGGTGAGGACCTGCACCCGGAGCTGCTGGAGACAGGACAGTGTGACGCGCGGCCTGGGGAAAAGCAGGCACGGAAGGTGTCTGTGAGGTGACCAGACGTCACATCAGGCAGAGAAACTTCAAAACAGTCATTATAAACATGTCCAAGAAACTAGAGGAAAGCTTGCTTAAAGAAGTAAAGGTACAATGACAACGTCACTTCAAATACAGAATGTTAGTAAAGAGACAGTAGCTACAAAAGGAAGCAAATGAGTGTATTACAGTGAAAAAGTATAATAACGGAAAAAAAATTTACTGGAGAGGCTTGACAGTAGGTTCCAACTGACAAAGAATTAGCAAACTTGAAGACAGATCAATAGGGTTTATGCAATCCAAGTAAGACAGAAGGAGTGAAGAGAAACTGTCAGAACCTCGGACACTCAAACTAGAAAATGAAGAAAACGTCTCCTGTTACTGCATGGAGGTTCTCCAAATGTTGCCATATCTATTTGGTTTATAGTGTTGTTCAAGTCTTCTATTTTCTTCCTGATGTTCTGCCTGGTTTTTCCATACAATATTAAAACTGGTGTATGGAAGCCTCTGACTATTATTGTTGAATTGTTTATTTTGCCTTTCAATACTGTTAGTTATAGTTTCATGTCTTTTGGTGCTCTGTTTTTAGGTGCATATATATTTATAATTGTTATATCTTCCTGGTGGATTAAACATTCATCTTTTTTAAATGTCCCTCTTTATTTCTAATAGCATTTTCAGTTTTAAATTCTTTTTCTATGATATTAGTATAGCTACTCCATCCTTGTTTTTGCTGTCTGTGTATTTTTCCCATCTTTTATTTTCAATCTATTTGTTTCTCTGAATCTAAAGTGTGTCTCCTGAAGACAGAATACAGTTGGATCTTATTTTTTCTACTCAGTCTGAAAATCTTCACCTTTTAACTGGATTATTCAATCATTCAAATATAATTTTATTATTGGTATAGTTAGATTTATGTCTGCCATTTAACTTTCCATTTTCTGTGTCTCAAATCTTTTTTGTTCTTCTGTTCCTCTTTCCCTGCTTTCTTTTATAGTATGTGAATATCTTCTAATTAAGCATTTACATTTCTTTAATGATTTTAAGTATATATGTGTATATACACATATATATATATATGTAGTATATACATACAAATAAAGATCAAAACATAAAGAAAGCAGAAGGAAGAAAATAATGAAGATTAGAGCTGGAATTAATGAAGCAGAGAAGAGAAAAACAACAGAGAAAATCAATGTAATCAAAATCTGGTTCTTTAAAAAGAACAGCAAAATGGACAAACTTTTAGCTATATTGACCAAGAAAAAAGAAAGAAGAATCAAAATACTAGAATAAGAGGTGCAAGTGGAGATATTACTATCAATATTACAGAAACAAAAAGGATTATAAAGGAATCTTTGAACAACTGTAAAGCAATAAATGAGATAAATTAGATGAAATCCTAGAAAATACAAAGTTGATTCAGGAAGAAATCTGAATAGACAATATTACAAGTTTAGAAATTGAATTTTTAACCAAAAAACTAACCACATAGAAAAGCTGAGGCCCAGATGGCTTTACCACTGAGTTCTACTAAACATTCAGAGAAGAATTAATAACGATTATTCACAAACTCTCCCTGAAATAGAATAGAACATTTCCCAAATTAGTTTATGAGGCCAATACAGCCTTAATACCAAAACCACAAGTCATCACAAGAAAACTACAGACCAATATCTGTTTTGAATATGGATGCAAATATTCTCCATGAAATACTAGTAAACTCAATCCAGGAACATCTATTAAGAATTATATACCACCATCAATGGGATTTACCCCAGGAATTAGGTCAGTTTGATATCTGGAAATGTTATACATCATAGCAACAGAATAAAAAAAAAAATCACACAATCATCTCAACAGATGCAGAAAAAGCACTTGACAAAATCCAAAATGCCTTCATGCTAGAAAACACTCAACAAACTAAGACTAAAGGGGAGTGTTCTCAGTCTGATACAGAGCTTCTACAAAAGCCCATGTAGGGGGTGTAGACAGTCGGCTCTCTGAGGAAAAGGGATGAGTTTTGAATTCAGCATGTTCATGTTTCATCTGTGTGAGACAAGCTAGATGCCTAACCTTTAAAAGATCCTTGTCTACACAACGGGTCTTGAAATGTCAATTATACCACAAATGGAAATATTGGGAGAAACAAGTGGGGTAACGTAAATATGGTTATACCAAACCCACAGATCCTATACAAAAATTGCTGCCAGTGAGGTTATCTGTCAAGCAAAGCAATACAAATTAGACATTATATGAGCAGAAACGGTGAAAGTGTTGGCATGAATGCTGATGATAGATGCCAACATAACAACAAAGTATGAAAACAAATTCGCACTTTGGCTTATTGTACAAAAGTCATATTAATTAGAGTCAATGATACAAACTCTGTGCGTGTATGCCTGAACGATGGGTGAACATTCATGTCTCCTGGTTGACTCTTGAGGTTTTATGTTCTCAGCTTTTCACATGTGCGGTGTTCAGGCTCCCCTACAACGTCCCTCCCCCATCCACAGGCGGATCCTGCCTCATGGTTCTACGGTCATGGCATTTGCTCAGTATTCTCAGGATTTTAATCCTATGGTCAAGGTCACAGTCAGAACTAGAAATCCCAGAGTACCCGCTGCTTGGGACTCAGCGTGCTCTGTGAGGTCACATGTCAGCTTTTAAAAATCAGCAGTAAAACCTACACCCAGAGAAGGCAGAGTATTTGGTGCATGAGTTTCCCGGGTAGAAACCAAGCCAAGTCCCAGACACCATCATCAAGGACCAGGGAAGAACTGACCCTGCCCGTGCTTTTGGAAAGCCCACCTGCTTCCAGGATTCCCTCGAGCCCTGAGAGGAGTTTTGATTTTCAAAGAGAAAACTGGTAAAACAGTTTCAGACTGTAGGCAATGAGTCAATTCACAGTTTCTGGCTAAGCAAACGAAATCTATTCCAATGAGGTTCAAAGTGCGTGTATCTTAACTCACTAGAAGATTGAGGAACTGAGAGTTCACTGTGGAGTCTGCACTGCCTTTGGGGGGGGGTGTCTGCATCTCCTCCTGCCTCTTCACCCCCCCCCACTTCTCCTCAGACGACAGCTCCCCGGGGGGCATCCCCCCAGCATCCTGCTGCTGCTCCCCTCCCGCCCCTGCAGACGCCAGCCCCCCAGCCCTGCCCAGACTTTCCCACAGTCCCTCCTGAGACTCTCTGCACCAGTACCTTTACCAGGTCAGCTGCTGGAGGCTGCCGGTGACCTCACAGCACATCTCAGTTTTTTTACAGCCCTAACGCTGGACACCTGTCTGCATCCCACGTCCGCATCCTATGGCGACAGACAATCTTCCCACACCTACCTCAACTGTGCCGTGGAATTCCAGCATGACCCGAATCGGGCTCCAAGTACGGAGCATTCTTAATTGCCCCTCAAAGCTTCAACATTGGAGAAAAAGAACTCAAAGTTTATAAATCATCCTTTTAACACGTTGTGTGTTTTTTAAGGAACGGAAACACTCGAGCTTCCAAAATGACCCACAGAACCTCTTACCCACGAGTCGTGGCTCACGGCCATCCAGGCCCCCAGGTTCCGGCCAATCCTGACCCTTTACACCTGGACAGCACCCAGGGAGGACTGACTGCACACAGCATCTCTGCTCTGATGAACTTGAAGCCCTCCTGCTCTGGAAGCTGAAGGGTCTGTGTCTGTTTATTTTACTCATATTGAGAGTTATGAACATTCACTAGACAAAATGAGAGAAAAACGTGTATATTCCTCAGAACTTGAAAAAAATCTCCCAACTGCCATTCACATGTCACATTTCAAGCCTGCCTCTGTGGCATGTGTGTTATTTTTTCATGGAAGCCAGAGAAATATTTTCTTTCTGCTTCCCCACCATGCAGCGGCATCTCTAAGGACTCCATATTAAACAGTAACAAAGAGACCCAATTTAAATGTAGGCACCCTTCTCCCTGTATCAGTTTGTTTATTAAAAAGTCACTATTCCTGGAAGATTCCAGGCACAACAAAAGTCCAGCAAGTCCAGGAAAGAAAGATAACTTCTTCTTCGTGCTGCCCCAAAGGCCAACTTGTCTTCCTCTGTCACCCCGATCACCATCCTGAGACCAGGTCCGAGTCCTCCGAGTCCCTCGCCCATCATGGAGCAGGGGCTTGAGAGGTGTGAGGGCGGAGGGTCTCATGTGGGCGGTGCCCGAGCCAGATGGCGGAGCCCCTCCCAGGGGTCCCACTGAAAGAAAGCGGAGAAAAAACCACTTCATCTAGGTCTCCCTGATGGTCTGATCTTATGCCTGTTTCCTGCCTGCATTTCCTGCCGGATGGGGAGCTTCCAGAGAGCGCGGACTCCTGGGTTTGCTCATTGCACACCCTCAGCCTGCAACATCTACTGCAGCGCTGCACGGAGCAGGCATGCTAGAATACTTGTCACATCAATAAATGCTGGAGAACACGCAGCACGATGGGAAAGGCTCCCACCTCCAATGCCCACTGCCCACTGATATAGAAACCACTGTCCTCCCAACCCGGCCAGGGGCGTGGCCTCCTCATCTGAAAGCAGGCGTCTGAAGGACCGCTCGCTGGGCCGTGGGGACAGGTCAGTGAGGTAGGTGGAGTGACAGCGCTGTAGCCGGCACACACGGGGCACAAATATATAAGAATATTATACTTGTATTCAATGCACAGGTACAGGCAGCAAGCAGGACAGAGAACCCAGGCTCTGTGCTTGTTAAAGATGTTTGCAGAACCTGTGTAATCATCTTCCTTATATTCTTAAATTCTTCATGTTTGAACAATTAATCATGCATTTGAAAATTCCCCTTTACACAATGATTGAAACTGCTTTGAACAAATTCAAAATACTGTAAGTCAAGAACAGAGAAATATCTTTATTGTCTATAAAAATAAAACACATTCTAAAAGATTCACAGGTGGCTAAAATCACTGGCGCCTCTAAGTCTTGACATTTTCTTTTTACAACCGTTTTGAATAATGGAACCTGCAGCTTTATCCTATGAATAAGGAAATCAGACATAACAAACACTGCATCTCTCTCTACATTTTCTTTGTCTTTCCCTCAGGATTTCTGTGTCCAGGATTAATCAGCCCTCGAAGGCTTTCACTTCCATGAAGCAAACCTTTCAAATCCCTGTATACCTCCTTCAAAGTCGACGGGGGGCCATTCTAATGGGAGTGACCGCTGACCCAGCAAAACATTATAGCAGGTGCCACGTGGAAGCAAACACTACAACCAGTTCCTACTTCTGCGTCTGCTGATTTATCTACTAGGAAAATCTGAATTACTGGCTGAAAATATATGAACTGCCTGAAATGCTGTAATCTGTACTGGGGAGTGCTCTGAGTAACAATTCCTTCCTTGAAAAATGCACGTTTTATCCACACAGCCCTCCAGTTTCCCCTGTGCTAATTAGCCTTTATTTCTAAATTCAAATCCATACTTCTAACTACTTAATCCTTGTTGTTTTCATCTAAATGAAGAGCCTGTTAGACTCTGAAAGCAACTGAATCAATGGATGTTTGTGAAAGAGGCAAGTTTGGTGTCAGGCAATGGATTTATTGGTCAGTACACTTTCTCACTTTTTAACCTTCAGTTTTATTTGCATAATAAATTGACTTTTAAACAAACTTTCTTATTTATTCCATAGGAAGCTAACTTAAGAACTTATTCAAGAGAAATGGACACGGGGATGAACCTTCTGGTGGTAAATTAGATGTTTGACAAAATGTCTTAAAGGCCTTTAAAATGTTTTAACCTTTTCATCCCATAATCTTACCATGCTACCTATTCTAATGAAATGATGGGTAATGTGAATAACAATGTATGCATAACGACATCAGAGCAGTCCCAAAAATATGTTTTAAAAGAAAAATAAGCTCCTGGTCTCATTATAAAGGAATAGTGGGTAAGCACTATGCACACCGACAGGACAAAAGTCTCATTAAATCCCAATGTCCAGACACCCATCCACAATGTTCTCTCTCTATAGAAAAGTCCAGACAAACATACGTTAAGGTGATAACATAGCTTTATCTCATGGTAAAATTTTAATGTATTAACATTTTCCCCACACAGTTGTATTTCCCAAATTAGCCAGAACTAATGTTTTTAGCTGTGTACCCTATGGATATATGTAGAAATGTGTGCGCGTATATACATATGTATATACGCGCACACATGCGCACGCCCGTGTCCACACACACGTGCACGTGTGTGTGTGAGGAAAGGCCCCCCATTGCCGGCGACTCCTGCTCGTCACATCCGCGGGTGCTCCGTGTCCTTCAGAGCTGCAGCTCTTCTTCCCAAAGGCCCTCTAACGACCTGCGTCCTCCAAGTCTGATGGTCCTTCTCACCCTTGAACTGTAACACCTTACGGCTTTCGGACATCAAAGTTTTTCTTCCAATTTAATTGTTTGCTAGAATATAAACACTTGGATGATAGAAAGGAGGTTTCTTCCCCTTTGTAGCACGTGGCACTAAATGGTCGTTAAGGAATGTTTCCTGCACAAGTTCCATGGTGGAGATTCAATCTTTCCAAGTTCTTAGGGGACATTTAGACGGGGCGCAGGTGGCCAACACCAGGAAGGGTGAGTGCTTCTCCAGGCAGTGGTGCGGGACCCCATCTTGGAACCCTGGAACTGGCCGGGTCTCCCCAGTGACACCTCCTGGTCCTGGTGTGCAGTGTGGACACGCTGCAGACGGCGGGCGGTACGTTGGGACTGGGACCAGGAAACGTAGGGAAGTTATCTAGTTCCCAGTTAGAGGGAAACGGGGAGTCTGAGCACCATTCCCAAAACTGCAGAAGGAAACCACACTGACTGCACAGCTGTGTACAAGCCTCCGTGACTGTGGACGGGCCAGAGCACGTGAGCCTGGACTGACCCCTGAGCTGTAAACGCAAAGAGAGCCGAGACCTTCTTTTTTCCCAAGATCAGAAAAATGCCGTCTCTGATCCTCACACTTCCCACTTCCTGTGGACATCGGGCAGTGATCTTGGTAATAATTTGTAATAATTCCCTAGTCCACAAGATGCTTAAATTCTACCCGCCAGGGAGCCTCCTGTCAATGTTTTCTAGCTAATATTATGCTATTGATTTTATGGAAGCACAAAAATGAGTAAATGATAAACTCAAGAAAGTATGAAACATAAGTAAACAAAACTCTGTACGTGTCTTAGTTCCGTTTTTTGACTCCTTTTAAAGAGGCTGATGATGTGCAATGAATTCTTACGTCCTTTTAACAAAATATACCGCCTTTTTTATACTCCTATGTCAACATTTAAAGTCAAAAAGTTAATAAATTTTAGAGAGGCAAAAAAGGATAACATATATTACTACCAATGACATTTATAATAAATGATAAAAATAGCTAGTTGGCCTTTATTGATACTGGCTTTGTGATGAGCACTGTGCGAAATACGTTTTAAACTCTGCTGGTTTTAACCTTCACAATAAGCCCGTTCAGAACGTCTTATTATTGTTACCATTTTATAGATGAGGAAACTAGGGTTTATGCAGATCAATCAATTTACCCAAGGTCACAGGGCCTGGAAAGGCACATGAACACCCACGCCCACACACAGGCACACACAAACACACATGTGCATGCACACGCCAAACCAAAAGAGCTCAGAGTCTGGTTCCACAACCACAGTCTGAACTGTGACCTCAGGCCACCTCGTGGAAACTGCCGGCACCTCTTCTGTGCAGTAAAACCACACAGACCCTGCCTTTAGGGCTGTGCAGAGTTCATTCCTTCCATACCTGATGCTTTGTTTTAAACACATGTTTGTTTTGATATTTAATACAATTAAGTCTGCTGGAATGGTTCCACGATTCTAGTAACATGACCATTGTTTGCACTTTGAGTTTTCATCACTTAGATCTTTCTTCTGAGACAGAAACACTGCATCTCAAGGAGACACTGGAAATGCAAACTCTAACCCGAACACCCAACACCAGTGTGGCGGCCGGGCTGAGTGCAGTGAAGGAACAAATCTCCGTGCCAGGACATCACTCAGCCAGGACGGTATTTTACCCCCTTAGACATGACTGGTTATAAGATGAGGAGGAAGCTGAAAGCATCCTGCATCCTTGACAATCCCACTGGTAACTGCTCCACCAGGAAGCCCTGGGGAGCGCCGGTCCTGAGTCTGGGGAAGGAGCCGTGGTCTCGGGGTAAGAACAGAGCGGGGGCCACGAGGAGAAGGGGGCTGCTGGCTGTCAGAAGAGGCAGGAAGCAGACTGACAGATGGGGCAAGGCATGGGATCAAGGGTCAAGAGTCAAGAGTCACATGGCATGCCCAGGACCACCTGCCAGGCAGAAGCAGGAATGGACATGCAAACGGAACTAGGTCAGTTTTTGAGAGTCTGACCTCAAAAGTAATTAGAAAGTTGGTCGAATTCATAAAAAGCAGGGCTCCCCTGCACACCCCCAAGCCTGGGGTCAGTATCTAAGGAGCAATGGGACATGTTCCTAGAGACAGCAGCCTGCCTGCTCCCTGTGCCCGGGGTAGTTTGGTCCGGTAGAAGGATGTCCCTGAGGCCCTCTCCTCTCAGCAGCAGGAAACTCTGTCACTGCAGCTCATCTGCTTTGCTGTGATGACAGGGATGCTGGTGAAATGAGGACACAGACAGGTGGTCCCTCAGCAGCTGGTGGAGATGGAGGGTCTGAGGGAGGCGACAGGCAGCCCTGGAGATGATCTCAGGAATCAGGCCACCCACAGGAGGCCCCTCATCTATAGTGATGCCACTCTCCCACCTTAAAAGCCCCCCTAGTTATTATCATTTCAAACTTTGAGAGCCTATTAAATTTCTATACACAAAGGAAAGGAAAATCAATGTAACGTTCCAAGGGGAAGACTTGTGATGACACCGACCCTACTCAGATAAGAAGAAAAGACCCGAACCTCCGAGAGCTGAGACTCTGAGGCATCTCTCAGCAGCTGGGGCTCTGATCCCCTCACGGTCACCATGAATAATCCTCGGAGGTAAAATAAGAGGTGCTACATTGAGAAACGGCCATTTGATGCACCGGGAAAGAGAGAGAGAGAAACAACGTTTTCCGAGGCAGCGAATCCAGCAGAGACAAGGAGCATCTCCCAGGATAAGTCTCGATACCGCACGTGTGGAACGACGGGCCGGGGACAAGTGTAAGACCCAGCGAAGAGAAGCGGGAGCCCTGCCACCTGCACCGAAGACGGCGACTCGGAGCTGCTCTGCACTGGCTGCACCAGGAGGGGCCTGGCCGCACGGGTCACCCAGCACGAGTCCTAAGCAGCACAGACCAGGGAAGGTTACAGAACAGTCCTCGGGGGTCAAGTGGGCAGAGCTTCCCACGAACCACAGAGGGAGGGGCCCTGAGGCTTTCACGTGTCAGCAGTGGCCCCCCCGGCAGCCCCCAGCCCCAGAGGGCCGGCCAGTGACCTAGACAGTCACCGCTCCCGCTGGGGACCGTCCAGACCCGCCGTGCCTTCCGGCCGTGGTGAGAAGCCACCGCCCCAGGGCAGCACGTCTACACGGAGGCGACTCACGTGGCCCGTGGTTTGGAGATGATCACAGAGAAGGCAGGCTGGCCTCCAGGGTTAAAGCCGGTGATCAAGGACCAAGAACGCACGGTGAAGTGGAAGGCTCACTTCTCTCCCCCGGCGTCCAGGGGCAGCGTCCTCTGTCCACACCCACGGCGGGACGGCTGCCCCAGCAGGCTCTCCTCCCCAGGCTGCCCTCTGCAGCAGCCGCAGCCCCGCGGGCACCCCAGCCACTGTCCCATCACGACCCTGTCGCAAGGCCGGGCTTCCCCGCAACTCTGCGGACACGGCCGACCAGGCGGCTCCTGCCCCAGAGAAGCTGGCCCACCTCATGCTCCCAGGCCGTCCATGCCCCGTGTGCAGGGCGCGGCCAGAGCCCGGACGTTTGGGGAACGTTCCTAGAAGGGCATCATTCCCTCTCAATAAGCACACACGCCCTAACCTTCTCTCCCCACGGTGGAAATTTCAGAAAAAACTAAAGACGCAGTGAATTGAGAAAGACAGCAGCCTTGTTACTGAAAGTGGGGTCTGGCTGCTCGCTGCTCAAAAGCCAATAAAGAGGCCAGGAAAGTGGAAAGGAAAGCTTGCTTTATTTTGCATGCTGGCAACCTGGGGGCAGGGTGGACTCCTGTCCAAAGGGCGACTTCCCCCCATTCCCCACCGACAATCATGGGCAAGAGCTTTTATAGACGGAGGGAGGGGCTACCTGCAGAAACAGCACGGTCCGCTCTGACGGTCATCTTGAAATTGGTGCTGCCGTGGTCTGACCAGCATCAACTTGACTGTCTTAAGTACAGTTAAGCTTCGGTTCCAGGGTCGGTTTGTTCACATTCCCTTGAGGCCAAGTCTCCGAATTGTGGCAGCTTTTGTCATGGCTACAGCCTGGTCATCGTGGAGTTCACTTCTTCCACCAGACACTGGCGGTGTTTCAGTGTCTACAAGACGGCTCCCAGGATACGGCTCAGAATATGATCTATAGCCCTTGAGGAGGGACTAAAGGTCCTTGACTCTGCTAATGACTAGACTCTTATTATTTTGTCCTGTTTGTTTTCCTTTGCTTCTGCATTTTCTCACTTATCTGATTAAAC
This sequence comes from Mesoplodon bidens, assembly GCF_964165515.1. Lineage (NCBI taxonomy): Eukaryota > Metazoa > Chordata > Mammalia > Artiodactyla > Ziphiidae > Mesoplodon > Mesoplodon bidens. Next base: position 88,264,679 of record NC_138170.1, read on the forward strand.
TTATTCTTTGACTAAAGTTTTTCTACAGACAAAAGGTAGGCGGAGGACACGGGGGTTGGGGAAGGACCACAGGGTCCCGCTCCACTCTAGCCTGACGCCCGACAGCTCCCAGACTGGCTGTGGGATTCTTCTGCTGAGCATAAACAGTTCCGAGCCCGCCCACAGCAGGCGAGGGCTCTGCCTGAACTCCAGGAACAAGACAGAAAATCGAAAAACTCCTGCCCAAGCAGACGAAAACACAAAGGGTGTCCAGCCACCAAGACCCTCCCTCATCCCACCCTGACGACCGGGCTCCCCCAGGACAGGCCCGGCCCTGCGCCCAGACACCCCAACCTGCATCCTCCCGGATGAAGTCAAACTCAACGATGACCCCGGGGGCCCACTCTCCAAGCACCCAGTGCAGAGCAGACCCTGAGCTCCTGACCCTGCTATGGCACCCCCAGCATGAACCCCACCCCGCAGAAGCCCCTCTTCTTGTGGAGACGCCCACGGACCTGGGATTCTGTCTACCCTGCTCTGCTCGACCCCCGGCATCCAGAGAGCTGCACTTTGAGGATTTCCCAACTACAGGAGGGGGGTTTCGGCACAAGTATCTAAATATGAAACCATCCTTTGCAAAACACATCAGAGTATTTAGCAGGATAACTTGTAGCATCATTTTTGAAAACGTGCTTATCTGCAATACGTCTCCAGTATGGCTGCCGAAAAGCCCACCTGGTCCCTTCCATGCTCTTTACTCTGAACTAAGTGGACCTCCTACAAAGCAAAATGGGGTATTACTGTCAGTGAAAAGACGTCATTTCACAGTTATTTTCACAAATATGAAAGATGTGGGACAAATAGAACTAAAGCTTTCGTTTCCTTCCATCCCTTTGAAAAAAGGAACGAGATAAGTGACTCCTTACACTTTTTCAAGCCAACATCAAACAAGAGCCCTGGGAAGGGCTCATCTGAGCAGAACCACAGAAAGCAGCGCAGGGCCTGAATTCTGCCACCAACCAGCGAGAACCTTGGGCAGGGCCCCGGCTTCAGGTGAGAGTGCAGCCAGGTCACACCCCAGCATCGGCTTGGAGACCCCGGGACACACCCCCCAGCTGACCCGTGGAGACTGTGAGATGACACGCTCACACTTTTGAAGCTAAATTTGCACTAACCGGTTATGTAGCAACGGAAAATGGAGAAGGTCCTGCTCAGAAAACTCTCGCCCTCTTCACAACCGTCAGTCACCCCAGGAAGCATGCTTTCCTCCTCGCAGTGTCAGAGAAATGTGCTAACAACTACCTAATAGCCAAAAGCACGAGCTTCTGCTGAGGAATCTGTGATGTCTCGTGGCTACTTCCCAGTGTCTGCAGACATGGTCTCTTTTCCTACGGGAGCACTCGAGGAGCAGCCCTACTTTGTAAGGCGTCGCCTGTCACCCTCACGGGGCATCGTGCTGTTTTTACGCCTGTTTTCGTTTAATATCAAGATGCTCTCCCTCAAATTCTTATGGAACCATGTTTTCCTGTCCTGGGCAGTCAATGATTCGACCTTCATTAATAGTCACGTATAACTTATGTAAAAGCTTAGTTACCACTGTGCCCAAGAGCCGCTGACACTAACGTCCACCTGACAGCAAACAGGTGCAAGAGGCCCCCGGCAGAGGACAACCCTGCAGCCCCGGAGGCGACGGGACATGGTAACCGTCATGCTCACTACAACTGAGTTTTATCATTTCAATGCGTATCTCAAATATTAGGTTTAAATACGTGTCTACTCTTTAGAGAATCTTTTGAAACATTTTCGGAAAATGAAGGAACCTCAACCACCACTGGCTGAATTACTGTACTTTCAAAAAAAGGAAAGCGCAGAGCAGCTGGTGACAAATTTTGGTCCTACAACTGGACAATGACAGGAAGCCCAGGACACTGACCTCTGACATGCTCATCCCACTTGTTTTTTATCCACTCAAAGGATCTCCTAAAAATCCTGCCCAAGCTATAGTAGAGCTTTGGCTTTTAGCTTTTAAAAAGCGTTTGATTTAGAGTTGGCAATTTCTAAACAGCTCCTTGCACACCCCAGAGCGAGGGTCCCTCGGGAGAGAGCACAGGAGCTGCAGAAGTAACTCCGGTTGTTTGAGGCCAAGCGCTCAGGCCTCCTCTCCTCTTCCTCCTCTTCAACGTGGGACCAGAGGGCTACAGGGCAGGGGAGGGAACAGCATCCCCTCTAAACATGCACGTTAATACTGATGTGAGTCAGACACACACACGTGATGAAATGCAGAATTTTAGTCATTCATTTTACTTTTTGCACCTTCCTGCCCATATTAAAATCATGAAAGAGTCAGCAAAGCTCATAAGATATGTTTGTTTCCGTAAAACGACATGGAAGCTTTGGGTTTGCTGTTAGGGTTTGACAGCTCTTCCCAGGGCAAAGGAGGGGCATGTGACCACCCAGGGGCACCTTCTTCCGACGCTTTGTGCTCACATGAACACGGCCTCCGTGGGCACACGTGTCTCATCAAGAAAGTACTCAATTCCAAGACAACAAGCACTCTTCCTTTGTTCACACCGTTCTCTCCCACCTTCTTAAGAATGAAAGGAAACTCACCACCTACTTACCTCTCAGCCTTTCCACAGGGACCAGACTGCACAGCTGGCCACAGAGGACACATTGTATCAACTTGGAGGGAAAATGCTACCTTATCCACAAAACAGTGATGGACACACAACCCTTACAGATGAAACTCTGAAATTACTTCATCAACCGGGCTCGAAAACTAGTGAGCATTTATTGAACACTGGTGCTGGTCTAACCTTCTCATTTTACTAATGAAGAAAACGAGGCCCGTGGGGTTGAAATGACTTTTCTGTGATTGTATGCAGCGTGGATAAGAGTAGAGTCTTATTTCCAATCTAATTCTGTTAACAGTTAAAACTGAAAATACGATTTCTTCTTCTGACGACCATGTCTCAGAAGAACAGACACAGTCACCACCAGACAGAACCCTCCTGACGACAAATCAGCTCCTGCTCTGACTAGTGCTTTCTTATGATGCTTGACTTTTATTATGATTATGATTATTTCTGCAAATGCTAAATCTACCTGGAGACAAGGACACGCACTTCGGGGTTTATCGGCGCTTCCCACTCCACACATCGGTCACACACCTTACTTTTTCTGCGCCAGCTCTGCACCGTGAGACCCGAGCCATGGACAGAGGGAGCGACATGGCGTCCAGCCAGCGCTTCTCATATTTTGGTTCATTCGCGATGGGCGAAGAAGGTGAGGATGGAGCCTGCGCAAAACAGACGAGAATCAACGGTCACAGGATCAGGTGAAGGCACCAAATCCAGGGGGAGGCCCCGACAGGCCCAAACGTCACGCTCCCCAAACCCAAATGAAACGCATTTCAACTGCTGCAAGAGCACATGTGATCGTTTTCTCAAGGCTCTGGAAAGAAATAAGTGCTCTTCTATTTCAACGTAAACGATTTTCTTCCTCTATTTTTTAAACAACATACTGCTCCCAAGACAGAAAAGTCCCAGGGAAGGGGACAGGGAGAGAGGCTAAAACTGGAAGGAACCTGAGGGACACGACGAAGGCTCTGAGTCCAGGAAGGCTGTGAACGACCACCTCCACCTGGAAGGTCAAATCAGAGCGAGTTTAATGCATAATAATATTGAGGACATGCTAACGGGTGCCTAGGTCACAAGACCTTGCCTGTTCATCAGTGGCGAAGTCCCCACTGTCTGTCCAAGGTGAGCAGAGAGGGAGCCCGTGGGGAGGGGTGGCCCGGTCCCTCCTCGGCGGGGCCTGCAGGGAAGAGGAAGACGCTCGAACGCCTGAATGAAGCCACGCAAACAGCCAGGTCGCCAGACAGGACACCGTGCGTGCCCAGTTAGTCACAGGGTCGGACGCTGGCCCGTCTCGCCTCCCGCGGAGAAGACAGCCCCGGCCCGCGCGGCCGCGCCTCACGGGACGCCGGCTTCCTTCACACGGAAGCATCCTCGCGGCGGCCGTGGCTTCCAGCCACGAGGGCAGGTTTTCCCGGCACCTTCTAGCTCAGGGACGGTGCGAATCCCCGGGGCACAGGCAAACAGACGCACTAGTTAGGACGGCAAAGCTGGATCTGCCTGAGAGCGTTGGAAAGGCCCCCAGCTCAGGGAGGCCACTTCTGTGCTGTCCTGCCAGGGGTCGTTGGGAATGGGGGAAGGGTCTCGCTGAGGAAGGCAGGGCCTGCAGGGCGGCGATGGTGAGCACTGGAAACGGGCTCTTACTAGGACGGCTAAGGCTGCGTAGTTATTAAATAAAATCATTTAAAATTTACTTTTCAGGGCTTCCCTGGTGGTGCAGTGGTTGGGAATCCGCCTGCCAGTGCATGGGACACAGGTTCGTGCCCTGGTCTGGGAGGATCCCACATGCTGTGGAGCAGCTGGGCCCGTGTGCCACGGCTGCTGGGCCTGTGCTCTAGAGCCTGTGTGCCACAACTACTGAAGCCCATGTGCCTAGAGCCCGTGCTCCACAATGAGAGGGGCCATCGCGGTGGGGGGCCCGTGCACTGCAACGAAGAGTAGCCCCCGCTCACCGCAGCTAGAGAAGGCCCGTGTGCAGCAACAAAAGACCCAACACAGCCTAAATAAATAAATAATAAAATAAATAAATTTATAAAATTTACTTTTCAAAATGTAGGATAAAAAGCGATTCCCCACTAAGGAAAACAAGTTTTTCCTTTATAAAATCAGGTTGCATTTCATAACCTATTGGGCACATTTTAGCAACAGACTATAACTTTATAAAGGAAGCTTTTTGTTCCCTCTGCTTTGGAGAGCTTCTACCTCAGGGGCCACTGACAAGCCCAGAGTTTCATGTCAGATTTGACCAGTGTTTCCTCTGGTAAAATACTTTGTATAATCCTGAGACCCATGAGGCTGAAGGAGGACACCAGGTCTCCGTAGATCAGTGGGGTTTTCTGTGATGCTCACATGGCCTCCTTGATGGTGGGTTCAGGGGATGCCTGGGGAAGGAGGAGGAGCCTGGCTGGGGTCCCCTCCAAGCTTGCTCCATCCCTGGACTCCTGCCATGGGCTGCAGGACACAAGCTGCCTGCCCTCTCTAGCTGCGAGCCCTGGGGTCTGGGGTAAAACGGACTGGGGGCCCCAGCACTGCGGGAGCCCGGAGCTGCCACGCCTGATGGGACACCAGTAAAGTTGTGCCCGGACAGACCTTCCAGAACCTGTGGTCAAGGCTGGGGCCGCTCGAGGGCTGGGCAGGCTTCCCCTGTGTGTGCAAGTCCCCGTCTGAGGGGGGCTCACCACCCACAGGAAGCAGAACATCACGATTCTAATTTCAGCCCGAAGTGGTACATCAGCTTTAGAGCTTGCAGAGATCACGAGGCGTGTTCCCCCCAGCTGAACCAAAACGCCGTGGGTTGTACCCGTCAGCTCTCCTGATCGTGCGGCACAGCCCAGGGAACTCAGGTCTATGACACCATCTACTGCTACCCACCACCCAAGTCATCGATTTTAGAGGAGGCGGGACAAGACGTGTTTCCTTCCATTTGATGTATGATGCAGTCAAAGGTGTCAGAGGAGGGAGGAAGAGAAGGCCGTCCTGGTTCTACAGCATTTATACGTGACCCATCAACTCACAGGACCATTTACGCGAGGACACCTTAGTTTCTTTGAGCTGCAGATTCTGAGTTGAGATGGCTCAATGGAGGTTCTACCTCGTGGGACAGCATCTCACCTGTTTTTTGGGGGATCCCTAGCATGACGGGACGCTCCCCATGGAACTCACTGCCTGCAGAGGGCTACGCACCACAGAGGATTCTGAAGGAGTGAGTGTCAGCCAAGGATGCTGCATTACAGCCACGATCATGCTTTCCCCGAAGTCACGAATATGAGCAGCAAACCAGTGAGGGCGGACCTCCTTGCTCTCAAATGCTCTACCTGTGCATCCTCCACTCCTCACCTGTCTCCTTTCTTGGGTGCTGGGATACGTCTTTAAGTCATCTTTTTCATGAAAAATGTTCACTGTTCAATACTTGATGTTTAACTAGGAGATTTGAAGCCAACTTTTTAGGTATTGCTACCTTATTTCTGCTTTGAATGGTTGAGGACGTTCCACTTTATTCTTCTATTTTTAACTGAACTATATTGAGGCGTCAATTACATATAATGACATGTACTGATTTAGGTGCACAGTTTGATGAGTTTTGACAAATGTATCCACCTCACACAACCAAGCCCTAAATTATAATACAGAATAATTCCACGCCAGCCACCAAGAAAAGTTCCCTGCACCTGTGTATAGGCGTCTCCCCTCCTGCACAAGGCAGCCACTGATCTGATTTCTGTCACTATAGATTACTTTGAGTCTTCTAGGACTTCTATGCCTAGAATCATACAGGACATACTTGTGTGTGAGGCTTCCTTCTCTCGGCAGGAGGTCTGTGAGAGGATCCTCATTACTGAGTATTTCAGCAGCTTATTCATTTTCATCACTGAGTAGTCGTCTACTGTCTGCATGTCTTTATCCATTCACCTGCTGAAGGAGATCTGAATCGTTCCCAGTTTAAGAACAATATAAATCAAAGTGCTGTATGGTCGGTTAAACTTGGGTGCCAAGCTTGCATTTCCTCGGATAAACCTCATTTGCTCATGACACATTATTCTTCCTTTGATTTGTTCATAAATTTGAAGATTTTTGCATCTACATTTATGAGGGTCATTGGTCTGTAATATTCTTTACATGTAACGCCTTTGAAAGATTCTCGTAAAATTATTCTGGCCTCATAGTGTTAGCTGGGATGCATCAAATCTTCTATTTTCCGAAAATGTCTGTGAAGCTGACATATTATTTCTTTGATAGGATTCACCAGTTACAGAATACTTGAGTTTTCTATAAGCCTTTGTTGCCCTGAACTGTCTTTCATAGCCTTGTATGTGATCCATCTTGATGAATGTTCCATGTTCACTTGAAAGGAACGTTGATTCTACAGACTTTGGACACAGTATGCTGTGAGTCAGTTAGTTGGCTCATAAGGTTGGATATATCCTCTACCTCCTTACTGATGTTTTGTCTACTTGTCCTATCAACTTCTGAGCAAAGAGGATTAAAATCTCCAACTATGACTATGAGTTTGTCTCTTTCTGCCATTTCTGCCAGGTTTGGTTCTTATATTTGGAAGCTCTGTTACTAAGTGCAGACTACATCCAGGATTATTACATTTTCCTGATGAATTGGTCTTTTAATCATAATGCAACATTCCTCTTTGTTTCTTGTACACTCATTGCCTTAAAGACTACTCTGTCAGATATTAATATAGCCACAATTATTCGGTTTCTGTTTATAAAATATATGTTCTCCACTCTTTTAATCACCACCTATTTGCATCTTTATGTTTAAATTATAATTTCAGTAGAAAGCATAGAGTTGGACCTTTCTTTTTATCAAAAACAGTCTGACAACTTGTACCTTTTAATTGGAACATTTAGTCCATTTACATTTATTGTAATTCTTATGTCACTAGGTTTAATTACTATTTAATTCCTATTTGTTATTTGTTCCTCTTGATTTTTCTGCTCTGTTGAACATACTCTTTTTAAGGGGTTGATCAATACTTTTTCATTATTCTCTTTTATTTTCTCATTAGTTGTAGGAATCATAATACATATTCTTAATTTATCAATGCTTATTTATTATATTGTATCACTGCAAACTTCCCATCTGACACATCATTGTTCCTACACCTCATGTCACAAATATAAGAACTTTACAGCAGAATAATTCAATTTACCTGACCCCATCCTTTGTGCTATTCTTGCTACACCTTTTGCTTCAACATGCATTATCAACTCCATTTTACCGTCTTATCGTTTTGTCCTCTGAAGTATTTATATTTAAAGGAAATTATAAGGAAAATAGATATTTTATACACACACCCACTTATTTCCCATTTATGCTGCTCTTTACTTCTTCCTGTATCTGTAAGTCTCCATCTGGTGTCTTGTCCTTTCAGCCTGAAGAGCATCTTTTAGTATCTCAGGTACTGCAGGTCTGCTGGTGATATTTTCTCTCGGCTTAAATTTCTTTTGAAATGTTTGTATCCCCTCACTTTTGAAGAATATTTTCCCCTGGATATAGAATTCTAAATAGATATTCATTCATTTCTCTGTTCCTATGTAAATAATATGTCTTTTTAAAAAATCTGGTTTCTACCTAGATTTTCTCTTCTTTGACTTTCAACAGTTTGACTGGGATCTGCTGACGTATAGTTTTCTTTGTATTCATCCAGCTTTGTCTTCGTTCCCATTTTCCTTCTGGACTCCAAGTACACATAGCCTTGGTCCACTTGAGTTATGCCACAGGTCACTGGTGCTCCCTTGTTTTCCAGTCTTTTTCCTGTTCTTCAGATGGGCAGATTTCTGTTGGTGTGTCTCCAATTTCCTTCATTAATGTCTAAAAGTTTTCAGGGTGCAGATCATTCATGTCCTTGGTTAAATTTATTCCAAGGTATTTTTTTCCTTTTTATGCAATTATAAATTGGATTATTTTCATAGTTTCCCTTTCTGACAGCTCATTATTGTGTATAGAAATACAACTGATTTTTGTAATAGATTTTCCATCTTGTAAATTTACTGAATTTGTTTATTAGTACTCAAGAGTTTTTTAGTGGAGTCGTTAAGGTTTTCTCAATATAGTATCAGGTCATCTGCAAATAAAGACAATTTTACTTCTTTCTTTCCACTTTGGGTGTCTTTCATTTCCTTTTCTTGCCTAATTGCTCTGGCTAGGACTTCTAGTACTATGTTGAATAGGAGAGGTGAAAGTGGGCAGCCTTTTCTTGTTCCTGACCTTAGAGGAAAAGCCTTAAGCTTTTCACCATTGAGTACAATGTTAGCTGTGCAGTTGTCATTTATGGCCTTTATTATATTGAGGTATGTTTCCTCTATATACAATTTGCTGAGTTTTTAATTAATTAATTAATTTGGGGGGCACTGCGTTTGGTCTTCATTGCTACATGCAGGCTTTCTCTGGTTGTGGTGAGCAGGGGCTACTCTTCATTGTGGTGCACAGATTTCTCATTGCTGTGGCTTCTCTTGTTGTGGAGCACAGGCTCTAGAAGAGCGGGCTTCAGTAGTTGTGGCACGTGGGCTCAGTAGTTCTGGCACATGGGCTCTAGAGCGCAGGCTCTGTAGTTGTGGCGCACGGGCTTGGCTGCTCTGCAGCATGTGGGTTCTTCCTGGACCAGGGCTCGAACCCACGTCCCCTGCATTGGCAGGAAGATTCTTAACCACTGTGCCACCAGGGAAGTCCCCCTGAGTGTTTTTTTTTTTTATCATGAAAAGATTTTGAATTTTGTCTAATGATTTTTCTGCATCTATTGTATTAAGATACTCATATGATTTAATCCTTTGTTAATGTGGTACATCATGTTGATTGATGGAGATACTGGACCATCCTTGCATTCTCAGAATAAGTCTCACTTGATTATAGCATAAGATCCTTTTAATATATTGTTGAATTGGGTTTCCTAATATTTTGTTGAGAATCTTTGTATCTATGTTTATAAGGGATATTGGCCTGTAACTTCCTTTTTGTGACATATTTGTCTGGTTTTGGTATCAGGGTAATGCTTGTCTTGTAAAATATGTTTGGAATTCTTCCCTCCTCTTCAATTTTTTGGAAGAGTTTCAGAAGGACTGGTATTAATTCTTCTTAAATGTTTGGTAGAATTCACCAGTGAAGCAATCTGGTCCTAGACTTTTGTTTGCTGAGAGATTTTTGATTACTGATTCAATCACCTTACTAGTAATAGGTCTGTTCAGACTTTGTAGTTCTTCATGATTCAGTCTTTTTAGATTTTATGTTCTAGGAATTTATCCATTTCTTCTAAGTTGTCTAATTTGTTGGCATAATATTGTTCAGAGAAGTCTCTTATGATTTTTTTGTATTTGTGTATCAGTTGTAATGTCTCTTCTTTCATTTCTACTTTTATTTATTTGAGTGTTGCCTTCTTTTCTTGGTAAGTCTAGCTAAAGCTTTGCCTATTTTGTTTATCTTTTCAAAAAAAAAACCACCAGCTCTTAGTTTCACTGATATTTTCCATTGTCTGTTTAGTCTCTATTGAACTTATTTGCATTCTGACCTTTGTTACTTACTTCCTTCTACTAACTTTGGGATTAGTTTGTTCTTCTTTTTCTAGTTACTTGATTTATAGTTTTAGGTTATTTATAAGAGCTCTTTCTTATTTCTTAACATATGCATTTATCACTATGAACATCCCTCTTAGAATTGCTTTGGCTGCTTCCCATAAATTTTGGTATGCTGTATTTCCATTTTTATTTGTCTCAAGATATTGAGACTTCTACTTTGACCCACTGGTTGTTCAGTAGCATGCTGTTTAATCTTCATATATTTGTGGATTTTTCAGTTTTCTTCTTGTAATTGACTTCTAGTTTCATACCACTGTGGTCAGAAAAGATGCTTGACAGGACTTGAATCTTTTTTTTTTTCTTGCGGTACGCGGGCCTCTCACTGTTGTGGCCTCTCCCGTTGCGGAGCACAGGCTCTGGACATGCAGGCTCAGTGGCCACGGCTCACGGGCCCAGCCGCTCCACGGCATGTGGGATCTTCCCGGACCAGGGCATGGACCTGTGTCCCCTGCATCGGCAGGTGGACTCTCAACCACTGTGCCACCAGGGAAGCCCTTGAATCATTTTAAAGATTGAAGTAAATCTGTGGTTCTTAACTATAACCAGTAAATTCAGTCTATGTATATTGATTTTATTACTGCTATGTCTGTACTCGTATCTACATCCTTAAGTTTGGCTCTTTCATTGTCTTATTTTTCTATTCTTTTTTTCTTAATGCATTTTAGTTAAGGATTTTTTTGTTATTGATTTGCTTTTTTTCATTTGATGTTTTATTTTTACTGGTGTTTTATTAATTTGTGAAGTGTCTTAACAACAGTAGGACTTTAGAATGCTTTACATCTCGTCCACTCACTCTGAACCACATACATTGTTTTCAGTATTCTGTATTTGCTCTCTTATCTTAACCTAAGATATTAGACATTAACTTAAGTGATGTTATTACTTTCTGCGGAGAACATTTGTTTAGATTCACATACATAGTCCCCTCCTTTAATCTCCAACTGCCTTTCTGGGATCTTTTTTTTTTTTTCCTGATATGTGGTCTTTAGAAATTCTGTTAGTGATATACTCTTTCAGATTCTCTTCCTATGAACAAGTCTATTTTTACCTTGTTTTGGAAGGATGGTTTTGTGAGGAACACAAAGATAGACTAATAGTTATTTTTCTTGTCTCCATGATTTTGAAAATATTATTGGGCTGTTATCTAGCTTCCATTGTCGCTATTGAGAAATTTGCTGTTAATAAAATTGTCATTGTTCAAAGTGATCTATGCTTTCTCTAGTTGATTTTAAGATTGACTTTTGGCAACAAGGTCAGACAGAAGAGTACAACCCCATCCACATGAAAGTCAAATACAGGTAAAATTAATCTAATTGAGGTAACTGAGGTCAAAATAATAGTAATTTTTTGAGGGAGAGAGCAGTTTGAGATTATGGTGATGTGCTATATTTTGACCAGGGTGCTCTAACATTTATTGAGCTGTTTCTCCAAAGGTGTACACTTCCCTGCATGTGCCTTATACTTTAATTAAACAGTTAAATATCATTCACTCATTCATTATCTCTGCCTGGGAGACCATCCCTCCTTCCATTTAGAAGACTCAATTCCATGTTTAACTTATGTGTTTATTTGTTTAATATTTTAAAATATATTGTTTATTTTTCTTATATCTGCTTTTCTTTTGCAACTACTATTTATAAGTTTCGTATCTGTTTCCTTATAATTTCTGTAAAATCTTGTTTCTGTTTTGTGTTTTTTTTTTTTTTTTTTTTTTTTTTTTTTTTTTTTGCGTTACATGGGCCTCTCACTGTTGTGGCCTCTCCCGTTGCGGAGCACAGGCTCCGGACGCACAGGCTCAACAGCCATGGCTCACGGGCCCAGCTGCTCCGCGGCATGTGGGATCTTCCCAGACCGGGGCACGAACCCGTGTCCCCTGCATCGGCAGGCGGACTCTCAACCACTGCGCCACCAGGGAAGCCCCTGTTTTGTGTTTTGATATATAGTTCCTGTACAATTTTGAGCATTCAATTCTCTGTAATGACCCTAATCTTCTGAGTTAATCTCTTGAAATTCTTAACTCAGAAAATCAGGCATTTACTGTCATAACTTCTTTCTTTTTTAATTGCATCTCCTTATTTATTTTTGGTAAAGTTTTCTGACAAAGGGAAACTTGTCAGACACAATTTAGCCTTGCATCTGCCACGTGTAAAGCAGAGACAATGGCATCTGAAGTCCCTCAAAGGACCGGGTCAGCACCCAAGTTCCAAGCACACCAGGTGAAAGCACCAGCTATCTCTCAGGAAAAAGGAAAACATTTTTGGACAACCAGGTAATCAAGGAATAACCCCTCTATGTTCCCTCTGTGAAGGAAAACATGAACACTAACCCACTAACAAGGGAGCCAGAATGGGACGTGCAGGAGTGTGGAAACAGGGGCAGAGGGAGAGAAGGACCTGACGATATACACGTTCAGTTGAGATGAGTGACACTGATGTGAATGAGACTTTTTGTTGTTATAAATATTCAGTAAGTTTTCTGACACGAAAATAGTGCAGTATGAGTGATGAACTTAGAATCTTAAGGTGTGTGAGCCGTTCCTGGGTCTGGAGGAGAATGTGGGGCCTGGGGGTGAAGCCGTGAGCAGACTCCTTCTCATGGAGGGTAGAGAAGACAGAGAAGATGTAGCACCTGGGGAGGGAGCAGTTAATAATTTAGTGTCAAATGAGAACCCAGGGAAGTTGTCAAATACACAAGGTAGCACTGGGAGTGGCTCTGGAAATCCCAGACAGAGTGAAAACGCATTCTATCGGCTCCCCCAACTCCACAAGCAGGGGTTACAAATGTGTTGGGGGTCAGGGGCACACAGTCATGAAGGGGAAACCCAGTCTCCAGGGCTCCTGTGATTGTAAAGCTGCTCTGAACTTGGCAAACTCTGCCTCTTGCTCCATCACGTCTGGTCTTGGGAGAAGGAAAGTGATGTGAGCATGTCTGAAAGTGCAGCCAACGAAAACTGCCTAAACCCTCTGTGTCTGAGGAAGGTTCCAACTCATTTCCTTTGATAAAACAAATTGCAGAGTGGAGCCCATTTTCTTCTCCAATCCAGAGATATGGTAGATCCTAGTCTTCCAAATACTAAAACTTTGTGGTCACTCCTTGTACTCAATGTGGATTACATATAGTCCACAAGAAAAAGGTAAGTGAGAGAGAATGGAAAAAAATACAAAGACTTAGGACGTTGTGAGACAGCATAGGCTACAGTGACAAAATTTACTATAAATACAGAGTAACTAAGCAGTGTGGTTCTGGTATTGATATTGCCATCAGAATACAACCAAGGTCTCAGCAATAAACCCAAGACCAGGAAACATGTGCTGTGATCACAGTGACTGAGGACATGGGTTAGAACAACTGGTTACCCTGGAAAATGAATCTGAGTCCCAGCCTTTCACGTGTTTTACAAAAATAAGCCTCATATGCTTTGGAGACCTAAAGTGAAAAACAAAGCTTAAAAATATTTAGAAAAAGAAATACAAGGAAACATCTTTATGATCTTAGGATAAGAAAGGATGTCTTGAACCAGATCCTAAAACCACAACCTCTACCAGAAAGAAATGGACACACTTGGCTACACAGAGATTAACTTCCATTTATCAAAAGGTAGCATAGGGGCTTCCCTGGTGGTGCAGTGGTTGGGAGTCTGCCTGCTAATGCAGGGGACACGGGTTCGGGCCCTGGTGTGGGAGGATCCCACATGCCGCGGAGCGGCTAGGCCCATGTGCCACAATGACCGAGCCTGCGCGTCTGGAGCCTGTGCTCCACAACAAGAGAGACCGCCATAGTGAGAGGCCCGCGCACCGCGATGAAGAGTGGCCCCGCTTGCCACAACTAGAGAAAACCCTCGCACAGAAACGAAAACCCAACACAGCTAAAATAAAATAAATAAATAATTTTAAAAAAAAGGTAGCATAAATATAACGAAACGCATGCTGTAAATTGTGAGCAGAGATTTGAGACCCAAATTCAACAAAATATTAATCCCAAGTGTGTATGGAGATTCCCAAGGGATCAGGAAGGAAAAGACAAACAGCTTTACAGGTAAAGGGGTGAAAGTGGACGCACGTCACGGAAGGGGAGAAAGCAAAGTAACCGCAAGCAGGAGAGGCAAACAGACCTCCTCAGCCAACCCGGGAGCAGCCACCAAATACCCCTGTGCTTGGAAAAATGCACCCAGAGCATGGAAACCTGAGAAGCCATGGCCACCTGGAATGCCTCCTGCTGCTGGGATGGTGACCTGGGACAGCCGCCTGGGAAAATAAGTTGTCGTTGTTTTGAAAATCAGACACTGGAATCATTTGTGCCCAGAAATTCTAGCTCTAGGTCTGTAGCCACGAGATATTTATAAGCATGTTCATGGCAGCCTGGTTTCAGTGACAGCAGGCTAGAGTAAACGAAGAAACAAAAGCCAAGTGTCTAGTGATGACTGATAATCAGTAAATAAACTGCAGTATATTCACACAATTAAATGTAATGCAGAAAAAAACAAACAAGCAGAAAAGAACCAGGGACATACATAACATCTGTGGGTCTCAAAAACATAATAGCAGGTAAAAATGTAAATCCCAGAAGGCTATGACAGAATAACATTTCATAAGCCTCAAAATGAAATGGTATATTTTAGGGATCTATACATATGGATAAACTTTTTTTTTTTTTTAATCAAGCCAGTGACAAACTCGAGATTCAGGATGCCGTTTATTTTGGGAAGGCCAGAAAATGGGATATGGGAGTGACACACAGGCGGCCGTATAAGCTGGGGACAATGTTCCTAGTACCGATTTGAGTCTTGAGGTCAGGGACATTTGTTTTATTATTCTGTTTCATAACTCACGTAGACCCTAAACGCAATTTTTAAATATTAAGAACTATATTAAAGGGTTAAAAATGGAAAAGAATGGTATTTTAAGAATGGACTGTGCAAACATGAATCACTTCCTCTGGCTCCGCCTGCCGGTCAGGTAGGTGGTGGTCGGAAGGTGCGAGTGGATATGATTTCCAAGAAAACATTTTTTCAAGCTGCTTACAGGAGTCTAATCTGTATCCACTAACGGCTCAGTGGTTGATGAGACCACACCCTGGATGCTGGCTCTTCTAAGGGCCCACCCAGCCGGGGTCTGGGTCAGGCCAGGCCTCCCTGGGGGAGGGGGCAGCCGTCCAAACCCAGGTCACCTGCAGCCCTCTCTTTCTGCTCAACTCTGGTTTTCTTGGGAAGGTGAAGATTTGGAGGATGATGGAAACTCACTGTAAATACACAGCATCACGCTTCCTAGGTGATTCCATTAACTTGGGAATGAACCCCTTTCCTGTGAGTCTGGAGGAAGCTTCCTGAGGACAAACCCTGGCAGTTCCCACCGTCACGTTCCGATGAAAGTTGGAGCCACGACTCCGCATTCTACCTCAAAATTATGTACTCAGGCCTGTTCCCGAGATATTGTGAATTCGGAGCTGAAAGTACCCTACGGTGAAAGACCAGGCGTCCACGTGGGAATAACGCACACGGAAGCACATCCTACACCCATGTTCGAATCTCCCTCTGAAACGGGCAGCGAGGGCTTTCTAAATCTGCCAGGGGAGCTTCTGGTTAAATCAAAGGTGAGGAGGAGCGAGCTTACTGTGTTGCTGGAGTTTCCGTTCAGATGCAAACCGCTGTCAAAGAGGGGTGAGGAGGTCCCGCTGCCAGGCTCGCTAGACGGTCCTGGGGACCCTGAAAACGAAACAGAGACTCACTGCAGATGGAGCCACCAGAGGAGTCGCAGCACGTTACCCGCAGGTCCACCTACGGGGGTCACCTAGGGAGGTCCCCAGACAAGCTCCTGGGGGAAGCAGCTGCTGGTATGGGCTGTGCAGCCAGCGCTGGCCCCTCGCCGCCCGCCCACCATGTGGACGCCCCCGTCTGCACCCCGCAAAACGCCCGGCAGAAGGAGGGCAGGACCGGCTTCTTGCCGGGGCTGCACCAGGTCCAGGTGCAGAGAGACAACGGCCTCTCCAAGCCGGTCCGCTGGCCCCGGGGGCTCCATGAACCTGCCCTCCCCACCGCTGGGATAACGATGCTAATTTCCCACACTAATTCTTGACTTTCCGATGTTAATTTTTACATTATTTGTTTGACATTTTCTGATTATCTTTGCACTGCAAGTTGCTTTAGTGAAAAATAGAAAGACCAATCAGGTAAGTTTGAGGAAAGTGATATTTATAAAAAGAGGAAGCAGCTCTGGACTGGGGAGGGAGCAGGGAGCTGCCGTTGGGCCTGGAACACGGGTCCTGGATGAACAGAGGGTCCGAGTCGAGTGTCTGTCTCGGGCAAGTCAGGGCCCTTCCCGAGCACAGTCCTCTTTTCAGGAAGTACAGGATGGAAAGGGATCTCTGTCCTGTCGCTCCAGCACCAGGCAGGTCCTGTCCCCACCCTTCCGCCACCGCTCAGCCCCCGCCCTGCCCTCCACTGCGGCCCTGGATGCGCCAGGTGAGGTGGGGCAGCACCAGCTGCCCCCAAGCCTCGCCCGAAAGACCAGCGCCCCAGGTGGACAGCAGGAGTGGCAGCGGGCCCTCAGTGCACATCGGCCCTGACCACGTGCCCAGGACCCCTCACGGGACACCAGACGGGCGCCAGTGCAGCAGGCAGAAGGAAGTCCGTGCCCCCTACGCGAGTAGGGAGCCCTCCTCCTGACCATGACGCACCAGCAAGACCGACTCGGTGGCCCCAGGTGCCGCCATGGACAGGTTCACCCGCTGCCCTCCTGACTCAGTCAGCAATTTCAGGGAGAAGCCAGTGACCCCGCATCTCCCATTATCAAAATGGGCGACGGGAAGGACCCCGATGGGATGTGTAGGGTCAGGGGCGCCCCGGCTGAAGCGGGTGCCAGCCTGATACACGGGCCCTTCATTTTCTTTTAGCTTGAAAAATTTCAAAGCTAGCGTTAGCCTTCAAAAGCCAACTACTCGGGGGATAAATCACATTAGGCAGAGGTTCCAAACTGGCAGGTGAAGCTCAGTCTGATCTGCAGATCGGTTTTGTCTGATCAAAGCCAAGACACTGCATTAAAAATCCAGATTTCTCACTTTCTTGGAAAATGACAAAAAACTTTACTGGGGTAAAGTTCCCAAATGAGAGTAAAGGGCTGGAGCCGAGGGGGTTCCACAGCAGGGACCCCGGGCCCACCTCGTCCTGTCCTGCCCAGTCTTCACCGTCAGGTCTGAGGGTCTGCGGCACACGTGTCACCAGCATCCGTGTCACTGAGGACGGAACTGAGAGCCTCGCGATGTCGCTGTGTTTACTACTTTGACACACAAGCTTCAGGTGTGGTTGTTATTTATTATCATCACCAGTTCACAGATGAGGAAAACTAGTGGGATATCGTGCAAGTTACTTCTGTGATCTCAGTTTTCTCCTTGAAAAGTCGTGAATGCGTTTATGGGCTCACCTTCAAAGCAGCTGGCACAGTTCAGGTAAAGCAGGTGCTCCATCAACCTAATTTCCCTTTAAACACTAGACAGGACAGCCAGAGCTTTCAACCTCTCAACAAAATCAGATAAATTCATGGGTCTTCATACTGATGCTTCCAGGCCACCTCCAATGTCGGCAAACAGCTTCAAGAGGGAGGCTGTGCTCTTTTACGTCCTTACGACCCCACCCGAATGTTTTCTGGCCAGAATATGAGCGTGGGCAGGATTCCGTCCACTCTCTCTGGGGTGCTGCGACACACTTGGCACCCTGACTGTGCAAATTCCCTGCTGTGAGAAGCAGAAGCATCTTGGAAATACAGTAAAGGAGACCCTTACTGACCCCTGAGCAAAACCAGGGCCTGTTACACGTCACCTGGGTGCTTGAGGAGGGGAAAGAAACACTGAGGCCGGCCCGGCAGCAGGACAAGTCGTAACAAGTAGGCAATGCTTCCCGCTTCCACACTCCTAAGGAAAGAAGCACGTGAAGCTGACGTGGAATCCGATGGATGCACTTCCGTGCACCCACTCCCACCCCCGTGTCCAGAGTGTCTGTGAGGCCCGACACGTCTGTAAAACACCCCATACCGCATCCCTGCAGGCGGAGAGATGGACTGAACAGCTCCAAGGAGGTTTGAGAACATGACAGCAACTTAACTCTGCTTGAACACTAGTTCTCACTGCATCTGACCACCTGGCTTCCTGCCCGTTTTCCTAACCCCCCACGCATCCTGCAACCAGCTCCCCACGCACAGAACTGCTTCTGGACCCAGAGTCTGCTCTGCCAGCAGCTCCACCTACTTCTTACGACCTCTTCCATCTGCAGCTCCTTCCTGATGGCACATGTGTTGTTTCCATAACTAGCTCATCAGTGACTTGGGAGCGAAATCAAAATATTTCTAATTTCCTTCATTCTCCAGATGCTCTCACTGGAGACACTAACTCTGCCAAGTCAACCCCAAGGTGGGGCTGAGCGAGCAAGCGAGTGAGTGGGTTGTAGCCTGACCGTCACTCATGCGCTCTAGGTTCCCATCAACTTACTGCTGGTGAATGAGCATCCTTTCATCTACATCCCCAAAGAGAGATCTGAACATTGTAATATTTGTTTCTGCTTATCACTACTTAAACCCGTTATTTTTTAAAAAATCAGTGTCAATAATTATTAATAATAAAAATAGTTAGTGTCAAAAAACAACTACTGGACAAGAATACAACACAAATAGTTTCAATGAGTATTTACAAAAACACGTAACCTAAAAAAGTGAGCCGTGATCTATAGCAGCTACACTGACCTCGTGCAGGGCTGGTGGGGTGTTAGATGGTGCAGCCGCCATGGAGGCAGCATGGCAGGTCCTCAACAATCCGACCCAGACTTGCGGTATGACACAGCACCTCCACTCGCAGGTGTGTGGCCGGGAGAGCTGAAAACACGTCCACATAGACCTATACATGAACGCTCACACCAGCATTGGCACAACGGTCCCCAGATGGAAACAAGCCACCTGCCCGTCAGCTGGTGAAGAGAGAAACAAAACGTGGTCTCTCCAAATAATGGAAATTATTCAGTTAAAAAAAGGAATGAAACACCTGCACACGGGGTACCATGTGGATGAATCTGGAAAACATGCCAAGTGAAGAAAGCTGACACGAAAGGCCACACACTGCACAGCCCCAGTTACGTGAAGCGTCCAGAACAGGCAAATCCACAGGGACACAAAGTGGATTCATGGTTTCCAGGGGCTGGGGGAGGGGATGATTGGTACAAAGTTCCTTTTTGGGGTGATGGAAATATCCTGGAATGGGACAGTGGTGATGGCTGCACGGCACAGTGAAAAATTAAAAACTGCCGAAGCATGCACCTTAAAATGGTGAATTTTATGTTATGTGAATTCTATTTCATAAAAAGTCTGAGTCTGAATTTATGCAAAATAATCAAAGTCGGCACTGACTGTCTCCAGAGGAGACCCCTCCCACCTCCTGTGCCCTCCCAGACACACCGTCAGGTGACGCCGCTTTCTACACACAGAGGTGCCCGCAGGAGAGATGTCTAGGCAGAGTTGTACACACGCCCCCCACGGCTACACGACGCTGTAAACTCACAGGTGCCAAACACCTGGGCCCCAGGCGAACGCTTGGGATTGGCTGTCCGTGGGCCTCTTACCCTATTCTGGAAGAATCACTGTGAAACCCCAGTAATCTCTTGTGCTGTGTATAGCATTTATTTCTCTTTGAACTTGTGGCCTGATTTCTCATGTTGGTCTTTTTAGAAGTCAGGACGGGTGATGAATCCTACTGATGTATTTTCATACCCATGGGGGGATCGTCAGTTTTTCTTAGATCAGTGAGCAGCATGGTTTCCAGGTTGAGGTCTGATGGGGACAAAAATCGAGCTGCTGAAACCGATTTGCTCGGTTACTCAGGAAGATGGATGGGGAGCAGGGCCAGAAGTTCAATGGCCCTTTTTGTGACCGTGGATTCAAAGGTGAGATCGGGTCTCAGCAGCTGCCGTGGCCCCAGAGAGCTGGGCCAGGCCCAGGGGCGGCAGCAGAGGCTCCGACAACAGGGGAACGATGGAAAAGAGAGAGAAGACTCCAGCCGTAAGGTCAGCCCAGAAGAGAGAAGCTGTTCCTTCATGTGAGAGAAAAAGCCGGAGAGAGAAGGGAAAAGAGAAGAGAGGGGCTGCCGCGGGGGGAGGGGGCCCCACTTCCCCGTGAGCCTGGACAGAGCTGAGCCGCCGGCAGAGCTGCAGCCCCTGGGCCCAACCTCAGCCCAGAGTCCCTCTGGTTCCAAGGTCAGCACCCAACAGAGGCCCTGCCGCCAAATCAAGGAAGGACAGTAACTTTATAAATTCCGTAAAGCCATCCTCCCGAATAGAATCAGTCATAATACCTGTTTTGATCCACTTCCCTGCTGGATCACATCAGGTATAATAGAGAATTACAAGCTCTGCAGGAAAACATGGGCGACGGTGACACGTCACAGTGCAGATTTACTGTTCTTTCCTCTTTTACATTAAACATTTCTCATGTCAACATAGATATCTTAAATACAGACTTCCTTCCTCTATGTGTGCATGTGTGTGTGTAGGTAAATACAGTCACAGTGAGGAGACCTGAGGAAGGCAACTTAGTTAATTCATTGACAAAGCGCCATCTGGGGACACCCTCTTTTAAAAGTCTGTGGACGGATTAAAGGGCAGGACGTCTTAGGAACATGCAATGCTGAGGCGCCCTCCGTGTCTTTCCTCTCTCAGAATGTGAGCTCAGGAAACGATCTACACTCCTGCCAGTGCCATATCGTTTGGATAAATAATGTGCTGCCTGACACCCTTGAACTTCTCCCCTCCCCCTTACCTAATGGGAGCTTCAGAAATGATGGCGCTTCCCTGAGGTACTCGACAGTGATGGTCACTTCATCGCCAGCATTTCTCAAAAGATGCACCTGTGAATGTGACAAAAGACAGCTACTTCACCATCACAAAGTGACCAGAACAGAAATAGAAATAAATCCCTACACGTCTCGTCTGTCTCCCGAGAATTCAGTGTTCACGATTACCTTCGAAACTCTGGAAGTCCTGCGAGCCTTACCCGCCGTAACAAAAGGATGGCTGTATGTCCCCAGGTACAGGACTCCGGCGCCTCAGCTACACACATGTTCACATGTCAGCAGAGGTCAGAGGCCAGGCTCCCTGCACACTCAACCCCCGCCATCCCGGAAACTCAGGTCACGTGAGAAACCCACGTGGCGCGCAAACTGACAAATTTCAGACGCTGGCAACACACGCCAGCTGGTTAACTGTGACACTGCAAACCGAAAATATGAGCTTCAAAATTTAAACGACATTTTAATTTTGGAGAAATCAACGGGCATCACTTCGCCCTTCTCGGCTGCAGTGTCACCGTCCCCACGGTTCAGGCCCTTCCCTTGTAGCCCAAACAGCTCATTCCTTTAGCTCTAGGGTCAGCTTTTAATGCTCAACCTTTGCCCCGTTTAAGCAAACGTGATTCAGACACATTAGCCAAAGCCCGGAGTAAGAAGCTGTACGTGTTCGCGCCCCCGGCGTCCCATTGGGAACGCGTGTGATGCTTCCACGCGGCCCCGGCCCTCCCCTGAACACACCCTTGCTGACGACCTGCTTCTGCCTGGAGAGCCACAGAAGGGCCTTTCCCGTCACCCCGGGGATGTTCTCCGTGTCCCCCGAGCCTGAGCTCCTCCCCTTTGCCTCGGCCCATGAAACCCGCCAAACGCCCCAGCCCGGGCCAGCCGACGTGAACGGGCGCCCCCGGCTCATCACGCACCCGTCTGTCCCCCTCTCCCCGAGGCCCTGCGTCCACAGCCTCCTGCGCCACGGGCGCTGGAGTGTCTCTTCCACGTATCAAATCTCGTGACCCTGAGGCCTTTTCTCCATTTCACGCCTCACCAGGCGGGCGCCCCGGGAACCCTGAGGCGGGCCTACCCCAGCGCCCCTTCCCGAAGCCCCCTCGTCTCCTGCTGGGTGGGTGCAGGTGCAGACATGGGATGAAACGCCCCAGGGGCTGTCTTCCTGAAGTCAGGGCTGCCGCCCACGGGAGGGAGAAGGGAAGGGCTCAAAGGCTCCCACCAAACCCAGCAACGCGGCCATGAGACGGACGCTCTGCTTGGACGACTCAACAGCTGAGGCCCAGCTAGGACCACCCTCCAGCCGGCCCGAGGCCCCAGAGACAATGGCCATCGCCTCAGCTCCTCCAGGCCGTCAAGGGCAACGGGGCCCACGCGCCTCCTCTTCCGAGGGCGACCCAGGGCGTCTCACAAAACTGTGGTGTCACTGTGCCCTCTCCTCCTGCATCGAAGGGACCCCGAGCTGCAGCGCCGTCCTCTTAGGATGTGGCTGCTGCAAGGGTGTGGGTCACATCTGAGTAAGGGACGGCCACCAAAGAACCTGCCTCGTCCTGGGGGCTCATGGAGCTTTAAATTTAAGACCAGGGTGTCACGTGGACAGCACGAGCCTGGGATGTGTGCCCCGCTCTGTGGTCAAGTTCTCCCGCTGCTTCTGTTATGCGGGTCTGCCCGCACGTGCCTGCGCACACGCACACACACACACACCCCTACCTCAATAAGTGAGCATATATTTAACGTTACAAGTCTTCCTGGAGATAAAATGGAGTTTAAAGCATTAAAATCTATCTAATAAAGGCTAATTAGCCCCCAGAAGACTTGCTCACATATTTACATGGCTCAGTCCTTCAGCGTTGTTCCTCAGGCCCTTGAAGAAACATCACTTTGGACAAGTTAATTTTATCCGGGAACAACAGTAAACCGTGAGGCAGGTGCACCTTTGATGAAACAGTGGGCTTAACTTCAATGTATTATAATTTTTCAAATCCCAAGTGTCTACTCTGCCTTGATGCTTCCAAACTTTGAAATGCTTGGACAAGGAAAAGGTTTTACTTCATCACCAGTTTCTTTTTTTTCAATTTAGTTCAAAGTATGTATGTGTTGTCTGAGAAAATATTTTGACTACTGACCATTAATGCCTCCGAATTCAACGAATGACCTCAAAGCTATGTCTACCCCTCAGACCACGACCTTCGGACTGACGGGTGTCGGGAGGGAGCCTGACTCCACGCTCGGCTCTGGATGGCGGGGCCCCCACTCTGCCTCAGAGCGACACAGACTTGCTTTTGCATCTATTTAAGACCAGCAATTCCGGCATCTTCCCGCCTGCGTCCCCGTCACCGGGCACGTCTGCTCTGCTCTGACAAAGTAGGTGCAGGTTCCTATTTCCCACCTCTGACTCACCTGCTGGGCCGCCAAGTTTTACCGGTGAGTCAGACATATTTCTTTTTTAGGAATGATTCAACTCTCATATGAATCTTCCCCAAGCTTTTAAAATGCCGCTCGAGCCACTTAAACTGCTGGGTCTCAGGTAAACTACTTGGGCTGCCACAACAAAAAAGCCACAGGCTGCGGCTTGGATGACAGACACTCTCTGCCACAGTTCTAAGGCAGAGCCCGCAGTCAGGGTGCCGGCCGGGTCAGGGCTCTGGTGAGGGCCTTCATCCTAGCTGCAGACGGCCACCTTCTCACTGTGTTCTCACAGGGCACAGAGCGAGCTCTGGTGTCCTCCCCTAGCATCCCACGGATGCTAATCCTACTGGACAGGGCCCCACCCTCATGACCTCATCTCCCTGGATTCTCCTCCAAAAGGCTCCTCCTCCTGACATCATCACCCGGGGGTTACTGCTCCAACCTGTGAATCTGGGGCACAGACACTCGGTCCAGGACAGGGGCTGGCAGCCTTGCGGCCTCAGAGGAGTTTCTCCAGGGAGTCTCCGAAGTTGTCTCACCCGGGACGCCTTCCAAGGAGTGAAGAAATCATCCCATATGGTTATGTCTGAGGAGCCAGTGCAGCTTTAAAATGTTGTAACTGAAATATGATGACTGGATATTTTAGAACAGGAAGTAACAAACAGATACACGATGAAAGCGTGGGTGTCTTTCACATGCCAGAGCCCTGGATGGACACCTCAGACACATGGCTACTGGTGTATCTTGCGTGTCCTTCCAGAAATCATCTATGCATTTGCAAGAATGCCTTCTCTCTTGAGGGCGTTTTGGTGACATCTAGCAGAATTCACAATCTGTGTGCCTTTTGGCCCCGGGCCCACACGTGTAGGTACAGGACCATGTGGGAACAAAGAGGCACACACAGGAAAGCACACTACACCACGTGTGCTGTCTGTCCTCTTCTTGGCCCTGTTTTCACGTCAGTGGAACCATGTCCACTAGCCGAATCACTCTCTTTGCCTAAACTCAAATCTGCAGTTCACCCCTGTCCGCACGCAGACCTGTCCTGCTCCTTCACACGGGTGGTGGGCTGCACTTCACGGATGTCCAGTGACTAATCCCCCTCCACCCTCCACCCGCGTGTCTCTGCTGAGAGGGTCACAACCCCCTGCATCACTAGC
This sequence comes from Mesoplodon bidens, assembly GCF_964165515.1. Lineage (NCBI taxonomy): Eukaryota > Metazoa > Chordata > Mammalia > Artiodactyla > Ziphiidae > Mesoplodon > Mesoplodon bidens. The sequence goes on from NC_138170.1 coordinate 88,289,258, forward strand.
CCCACTGCACCTTCACTAATATTTCTAGAATTCTTTTCAGAGCTTCTCTGTCCTGTATTATTACAAGAGCAAACTTGGGATAAACTTTCGGTATCTTGAATGTCTCTTTTACTTGTCCTCTACGTTTTGTGATTCTTTAAAAATGTGCACCTTCATCTTTATTATTTCCTTCTTTACCCTTGTGGGTCATTCTGTTGCTCTTTCTTCAAACTTCTGAGGTAAAAAAGGGCTCTTTTTTGTTTACCTCCTTGCTTTCTAATGAACATACTTAAAAACTGTTAATCTTCCCCCTAAACATTACTTAGTTGTTTCCCATAATTTCTATATGAAGTGTTTCAACATTGTTCGTGTCTGTATTTTTTCCTTCAGCATTTCTTTTTACACAAGTATAACTATTTTTATAGTTTCCAGATATGTAGAAAAGTTTTAAAAGCAGTTTTCATTTTGCTTAGAGGACATAACCTATATTATTCTTATTCTTGGCTTCCTCTGTGGCCTGAACAATTGCTGTGAATGTTCCACATGCTCTCGAGAGAATGTGGGTTTTATGTGGGACAAATATGCACAGGCTCACACCTCCTCACACACACTCACATACAAACACATAAGCTCACACACACTCAAATACATAGGATCACACACTCACATAAAAATACATAGGCTCACACACACTCACACACAAACACATAGGCTTCCACACACACACACAAACACATAGGCTCACACACACTCACATACAAATACCTAGGCTCACACACACACTCACATACGAATACAGAGGCTTACACACACACACACTCACACACACACAAACACATAGGCTCACACACACTCACATACAAATACATAGGCTCACACACACACTCACATACGAATACAGAGGCTTCCACACACACACTCACACACACACACACACACACACACTTGCACCCGCCGGCCCGCCAGCCCCTTGGCGGTCATCTGCGGGGTTGGGTCCCCCCCCGACCCTCCCACTAACACCGCCACTGTCGACGTCAGGACCGCTGCCTCCACGCCCCGCGCCAAGCCCCGATGCCCACGCCTGCCCTTCTCACCTCCAGCTCCACGGACGTATTCTTTGGCTCCACCAAGACCTACCGCCTGCCGGTAACTTCCGCCGTCCCGGCCCTCATGGTGCCGATGCCCTCAGCACCGCCTTATTCCACTAAATCCCCAGATCTGTCCCCAGAGCCTTGGCGGCACACGCGCTTTCAGCCCCGTCTGAGTGTCCTTCTACCTGACAGTGACCCAGAGACCCCTGGGCTGGTCCACTCTGCACTCACGGACAAGTTCCTGGGAACAGGCCTTTTGACGTGGGCCCTGAGGCTCATCAAGCCTCCCCCGCCTGCCCATCTGCATCCAGGACCTTCTCTGCAGATGTACAGGGGCCCAGCCATCATCCTGAACACACCCTCTGCCCCCAGCGGCAGGTGGCAGTGCCTGTGGTGAGAACCCAGGGATCCTCCCAGCTGCTTGGCGTGGTGAACCGCATGCAGCTCGGTGTTTTCTCAACAGTATTTTGCCTCTTTGCCATATGAATTCTCAAATGCTTCATTTGTAGAACCAGGACACTTTAAACATTGAGGCTGGTTTGCTGTAAGTAATTTCGGCGTCTGTACTTACAGCCACAGTGAGCAGGAAGGTCTCCTGAGACAAAGCACAGCAGTTCATGGAGCTGAGGCCCCCCGCAGCCAGCATCAACCCCACTCACAACCCCGAGCGCCACGGGGAGGTGAGCTGCCTAGTGTCTGACGGCCGAGGTGCCCGTCCTGCTGGCTGGCAAGGGAGCTCAAGGGACTCACTCATGTGCGGTTCTGGAGAGAACTGCTTCAGGCGAGTGAGCGACCTCACCCCCTCATCAAAGGACCCGTGAACTCTCTCGCCTGGACTGTACCCTCCACACCCTTCCAGTCCTGGAGGACTGCCGCCCTGGTCTGAGAGCAGGAGCGAGTCCTTCCAGGAGTCGGGAAACACCTTTTACTACAATGACAACCATGGCTCCAGATGCGTTCTCCTTCCCAGAACAAATAGAACACGTTCCTGGTACCTGAGTTACAACTACAGACACAGCCAAAGCTTCACTTTCCTGGAGGTTCTGGCTGTCAGCAAACGCCAGCAGAAGCAGCAGCAATAGTGGACCCTGACTCTCCTGCATCCAGGCCAGGCCAGTCATCCGTCTTTCTGTCATCCCGCCCCCAGCATCTCACCAGCCCTCGCGGCCCCCGGCTGGTCAGCTGCATCATGACATTGTGTGTATTCAACTTGAGGGGACATAAGGCAACACCCTAGAGAGTCTGTGAAGACGCAGGAGTGCCAGAGCAGGAAGTGGCCCAAGAGACAGACGGGGGCTAGGCCTGTCACCTGTGACATGAGAACGAGCTGCCACAGGAGCGCCCCTGCCACCAAGACGGAAGGCCCGCTGGTGGTTGGCTTGGATCCCGATGGGGGCGTGGCCCACAGCTGGACACGCTGCTCTTCCCACGCACCCCACGGTCATCATGCTACTGACGCGGAGATGGCTCTGCACTATATCCACGCTGCCCCAGGCAGGCGCCCTGCTACCCGGGCCCGCCGCCCAAAGACCTCAGGCGCCGGAAGTGTCCGTGGCAGATGGGATTCTAGGTAGTGTCTGGAGGAGGCTAGTGGGATAATCACACACATACCTTTGTGTTTGCTCTCCTCGTGGAAAAGCTCCTACCTGGTTACTGGGCTCAGGTAGGGTCTGGATGCTCGACTGTGGTCAATGCTACAACACAGAGTCCCGTGCGTCAGAGTTTGAGTGTCCTCTGCCTCCCAAGGCCATAGGGGCTGGACACATGCATCTCTGCTACCAAGGTCAGCAGTTTATACAAGGCCGACCTGGACCGGGCCCCAGGGGAGGATGTGAGCACGTGAACAAGAGCCAGACTCCCCTGCCCCCGGTGCTACTGCACCAACGACGCCCCACAAAGCACACCGGTGGCTTTACTGGGAGTTTAGATTCCCATTCCAACAACTGTGAACCCTGCTAATTTCGAGGCCCGGGAATTAGGGAGCAGTGATGCTGAACCAAAGCTATCCACTGAAACCTCTGCGGGTGTCAGGTGATTCTCGTGCACATCGGGGTTGAGAATCATGTCTCTGAACAATTTTCCAACTCGTGCACGAGAAAACACTGTTGGTCGGTTATCTCTATCTCTATTTTTCTATCCATCCACCCACCCACCCATGTTCTATCAGCTACCTGTCTGTCTGTCTGTCTACCTGTCTATCTACCTACCTTCTATCCATCCATCTTCCCTCTACCTAACCTACTTAGTCCAGCCTTTCCATAGCACTTATGTTCCTTCCAACAAGATGGAACGCTGCCTTAACCTCCTGTGTTCGGGACAGTTTCTCATATGAGCAGAGACTGAGTGAAGGTGACCATCGCCCAAGGAGGGCAGATGTGAGGAGGTGGGGGGCCGGGAGTAAGTCGGCTGCCGCGGGGAAGAGGAAGCCCGAACAGCCCAGGGACCGAGAGCGGAGGCTCATCCTCGAGGGCAGAGGCCTTGCTGACACCTGGTGGATGCTCAGGGTAAGGAGGGTCCACACGTACTTGCCGAAAGACCTGGAGAAACAGGCGACCGGCCTCAGCTCCCTCAGGACACCTTCTAGCTGCGAGTTGCTGAGTGACGGCCCACGAGATGCTGTGAGCGGGGGTTCTGGGGGTGTGACGGCCTGGCTGCTGCTTGGAACAGCAGACCTGGAAGGTTCCATTTCTACCATTTTTTAAACACGAGTGAAGACTTTATTTCTAAGCGTTCTCGAGTTCAAAATCACCAGAACTCAGAATCTGTCCTGAGATCTTAGTGATAACCAAGCTGCTGGGCATGAATAAAATGTGTATAAAAAGGACTCATTTCAACTTGAAAAGGAGGCCTCATAAAACAAGTCTGTGAAGTGTTATCAGTTAGGGCAGTTTTTAATCAATGGTTTTCATGGGACTTAAAACCCTGGCCTGCCATTCTGGACTAGAAATTAATTTAACATTTGAGATTTTAAAAAGAAATTCTGAGCATGTTGCATAAAAATGAAGTTCTGTAATGTTTCTCGTTCTGAGACCCTTCAGGACGGAGTGCTGACCCTGCTCTGACTCTCACTGGACATCGGTCTGGGTTCTGCTGTGGGGACCCTGCTTCCAGGTCTCCTGCCATACGTGTGGGCCTGGGGGTCCCTCAGGGGGACCAGCTGCCCCCACACCACCTCCCGCCAGGCATCACTAACCTCTGCACACAGGTGACACTGAGTGATTTTCCAAACATCATTTTTCCTTCCTCTCTGAATAGTGAGATGTCTCAGAATTTGCCCAATAAAATTATGGAAAGTTTACTCTCTGCTACGTTGGCTACGATATGTATGAGGACACACGGTGTATTAAAAAGGGGGAAATAAACACATTTTCTTTGCCCAAAAGCAGTACAAATTTTCCAAAGCAGGAGAAAATATACAGGATGAGGCTCATTTTGTAGATCTTTTGTGTGGAGCAGAACTGACTTTTTGTTGTTGTTGTTGTTTTTTTGCTTGCGGTATGTGGGCCTCGCGTTGTTGTGGCCTCTCCCGTTGCGGAGCACAGGCTCCGGACGCGCAGGCTCAGCGGCCATGGCTCACGGGCCCAGCCGCTCCGCGGCATGTGGGATCCTCCCGGACCGGGGCACGAACCCGTTTCCCCTGCATCGGCAGGCGGACTCTCAACCACTGCGCCACCAGGGAAGCCCAGAACTGACTTTTTTTCTTTTAGGATTAAGTGAATCTAGAATTTGCTCTGAAAAATGAGTTTCACAGTGTGCAACTGTGATTTATGAGGTCTTTTACAAATTTAATATTTTTATGAAGTTCATAAGTCTGAAAAGCTGAGATTGTATGTCATTAGCAGTGCTCCAATCATGGCTTGTGTGTCACATAAGACTGTAGACTTGTAATTTGATAATTTGGTCCAAAAAGTATATTTGTATCAGTCAAGTATTGGAATAACTCCATTTATAAGCTTTACACATCGTTTACTTAAGTGAAAAGTCTTTCTTTTCAGATGAATGCTTTTCACTTTCCCTGGGCTGGGATAAAGTTACCTAGGTGTACACTGTCTCTTTTTGAATTACTATGTATTTTCTTACCTTAAGAAAGAAAACTTTTGCAGAGATTGAAAAATAACCCAAATGTTAAGTTTAGGAAGTAAATAGATGAGAGCACATCATCCATTTGAACCTAAACCTAAAACTACAAGTCCCTTGAGGCCAAGAAACAGGTCATCCCGCCTGCGAATCTTTCCTCTGTGCCTGGAGCAAGTTAAAATAATTCTTCACCTAGTTAACGACCTACTAATATGCCGTGTTGGAGCCTGACCTGACCTTGGGCAAGGTTCATGTCTGGAAAGGGGCGTTGGGGCAGAGCCTGTGACCCCCATGTCCACAGGCCAGCATCCCAGACACACACCAGAGGCGAGCGTCCTGAGACGTCTTCCAAGGCGACAAGCACACAAAGCCAGAGGGAGCCGGTGCGCAGACCCTCACAGGCTCCACTCCGGTCACCTGGGCGGGGTCCCCACTCCCTGAATTTTAACCCTCCCATCTTTAAAATAGCAGCCACCAAATCTATCTTTTACAGCATCAGAGAGGACCCATGACGTGTGGATTGTGAAGGGACGTGGCACAGAGGCCCCTTCGAAACACAACTTCCTAAACTTTCTAAGCTTTTCTGAAGCTCTGTGTCTATGAATATACTCCGTGAAATGAACTTTCAGAGAAAAAAATAATGAGAATGAGAGGCTATCTAATAAAAAGAACAAAAACCATAAAATATCATACACTTACCACTTCTTCGTGGGTTGCATTTTCTACATTAATGCCATTAACCTGAAAAGATGACAAATTAAGAATTTTAAGGATAATAATTGATGAGTCTTAATTCAACACTAACATGAACTAACATGCAACAGAGCCAAGGACTGAAGTTTAAAATACTGACCTGGAGGAGGGCGTCCCCTACGAATAACATCCCTGTCTGGTGGGCTGCAGGGTCGCAAAAGGGGCAACAGTGTTAAGAGAGATTCAGAGACATCGTGCTCCTCCTGGCAGTGGTTTAGGGTTAGAGTTTGCAGCAATTGGCATTGTGTGTGTGCAGGTGTGAGTGTGAGTCTGCACACACGTGTGCATTGGGAGTGTGGGTATGTGCGCGCACACGTGTGCATGTGTAGTATGTGTGCACACACGTGTGTGTGCGCGCACACGTGTGCATGTGTAGTATGTGTGTGCACATGTGCGTGGATGTGTGTGCATGCAGGAATCTCTGTGGGTGAACATGTGCATATGTGTGTGCACATGCTCGCATGTGTGACATGTGAGCACGTGAGCACGTGTGTGTCTCTGTGTGTGTGCGTGTGCACGTGTGTACACAATGTGGGTAAATGCCAACAGCACAGCCCCAGCAACCCCCTCGCCCAGCCAGTGAAGCTAAACATTCAGCTAATTTTAAGCACATTAAGAGAGTTACTTTGTAAACGCAGAGCCTTGTTCAATGAGAAGCACAAATGTCACTTCCTCCTAATGAAGGATTTCATTACATGTGTGGAAAGTCTGATCCCCATTTTTCACTAAGTCGACACAGACAATAAAATAGGAATCCCAGAAGCCACTCAGCATTTTCCCCTTTCTCGGTAACACATTTACATAGACTGCTTTAATGAAAGAAAATGTGCCCAGAATATTAAAGGAAAAAGGAAAGAAAACCTTTGTATTGTAAAGTTTGAGTATAATCTCCACAACATTATTCCACTTCACTTTTCTATTTTCATAGGGGCAGAAAGATAACTCCTTTCAATAATAAGACTGAATGAATTCGCACCAAACGTAAAGCATTTTGCAGTGTAAACCCTGACAGCTGTTTTTCCTCTTTTGTCACGCAAATGCCTGACCTCAGCACTGCTCCCCTCAACGAGTGCCAACCACACAGCAGACGGAGCCAGGGCCCCGGCCCCTGAGCCGCAGTGAGGCCCCTGCACTTTAGAGACCTTGGTTGACTTCAGTAACTGACCATTTGGCCCCTTGTTTTTCCTCTTCCTGTGCTTTAAATTCCCACCTTTATGTTTAAATTCACCAATAAAGAGTGATCCCGGGAAACCCTAGACCCCGGCCTCGACCCCAGTGAAAGCAGGACCCCGGGCCTCTCACTCTCTGCTGGCAGCCTCCTTCTTTCTGTGTGACCCAGGGGTGCTGTGTGATTTCCAGGTCCTGTCAGCAACGAACCTTTATTTTTTCAGTCCCCTCATGGCTACTGCTGAAGGCATCGTATGACCATAAGAGCCACAAGGGCTGGTCCAGCCACAGCACGGGTTAGAGACAGGCTGAGACCTGTAGAAAACACATTTTCACAGGTATTTTTGCCTTCCTCTAGACTTGTTTTAATTTATAAGGTCTTTGGTTAAATATTCGAAACCAAATAATAAGTTATTAACACTGGAATTCTTTAAATTTCAGGTAAATATTTAATGTCAATTGTTAATATTAGTTCTAGTCATTAACTAGTATTAAATTTTGTTGAAAATAAAGTACAGTCTTTATATTAATGAATTTAATGGTATGGTTTTAGGTAACTAATAAAGTTCTCATTTACACTGAGCCTTTGCCCAGAAAACCTCCGTCACCCATTAGGTGAGATTTACACTCCCTCTAGCTCCACAGGGGGGCCCTTTCAGAATCTCCCCCATCTCTGCCTCTATCTCTCTCTGTCTCTGTCTATCTCTTGGCCTCTGCCTCTCTCTGCCTCTGTCTCTGTGTCTTTCTCTCTCTGCCTCTGTCTCTCTCTACCTCTGTCTCTATCTCTCTCTGTCTCTGCCTCTGTCTGTGTCTCTCTGCCTCTGTCTGTCTCTATCTCTCTCTGCCTGTCTCTCTGTCTCTTTCTGTCTCTGTCTCTCTGTCTTCTCTGTCTCTCTGCCTCTGTCACTCTGTCTCTCTCTGTCTCTGCCTCTGTCTCTCTCTGTCTCTTGTCTGTCTCTCTGTCGTTAAAGCAAAGCTAATTAAAAAGACTTCCCAGTTAAATCTTTGAAATGTTTTCTCTTTGTTGGACACTTTTAGTTCTAAAGAAACAAATTAAAAAGTGGTAAAGTGGATGATAAAATAAAACCACGGAAATTTGATTTTAATTTAAAATTTTAATTACTGTTCCTAAATAAACTCTTTGGTGAGATGAAGCTAGGTTCGGAGATTTCAGCTGGAAAACGGCTCTAGTTTATTTCTGTGGTAATCCTGCCATTACATCAGGATGTAAGATGGAAATACAGCGTCATGTATTTTAACCCACATAAACATTCAAACATGCAAACTAGCTACAATGAGATGTTTTCTATTTGTTATATTTGCCTTTTCAAGTCAAATTAATCGCTATTACTATAGTGTTATGTGAGACTGTGTAAATTTAATCATTGTTTGCAATACAATTGTGTTATAACGGAAACTGTTCTTTTTGCAAATTAATTAGTCTTTGTAAAATTCAGACGCTTGTTAAATATTCATTCACATAAACTTCTGGGTAGTATTAGAAAACGAGAACACTTCTTAAACAGTCTCATGTGCACTGAACACCTGGATTAATAATGACTAAAACCCTCTTCATCATCCTTTACAAGCACTGAGTCCTTTATGCCCCAGAACGGGCCACGTGTGGACACTGTCACCACCAAGCGGGCCATGGGAAGAGAGACGGGGCTGACCCCACCCTGGGGAGACCTCCGAGGGGCCAGCCGCTTACTCTGCCTCAGAAGCAGACTCGGGGGCACAGGATTCATTTCCACATTCTGCTCTGGTTCAATCCCTAGACCTCTGCAACCTTCCGTTGCCCCTGCACAGGGAGATAATCCTATCACCTCACTGGACAGTGGGGATTAAATGTTGGTCCATGGAAGTGCTAACAAGGTTTCTCTTCCCATCTTACAGGGGCCCTGGGAGGTTACGTGTTATTGATAATGGGGGGAGTTAAATTCTTTAAGTAACTCAAGATATTTCAGCCATTTCAAAGCATCTTGTAAATTAAAATTAAAAAGTACTGGGGCGGGCTTCCCTGGTGGCACAGTGGTTGAGAGTCCGCCTGCCGATGCAGGGGACACGCGTTCATGCCCTGGTCTGGGAGGATCCCACATGCCGCGGAGCAACTGGGCCCGTGAGCCACACTACTGAGCCTGCGCGTCTGGAGCCTGTGCTCCGCAACAAGAGAGGCCGCGATAGTGAGAGGCCTGTGCACCACGATGAAGAGTGGCCCCCGCTCGCCACACTAGAGAAAGCCCTCGCACAGGAGCAAAGACCCAACACAGCAAAAATGAATAAAAAATAAATTAATATCAGATGCAGGCTTGTGACATCCTCTGTCACATAGGGGAGGACGAAAGTCAGGCACCAGCAGATAAGCAAAGCTTTAAAAAAAAAAAAAAAGAAAAAGTACTTCCATCTTCCAGGATGGCCCTCAACTGTGGAAGCTGACACAGTGGATGGTGTTAGGAGGATTCAAGGAGCAAAGACAAAGTGGGTCCAGGACAGAAGGACTTGTATGGAGAGCCTCTCAGACACCTTCTGTAGCCATAGCAACTGGATTCTTTGCTGCCAACCTGCCTCCCTCTGATCTTAACATCAAGTGATCCTTCAACAGTAAGAACATGCTGGCAGCCTGGCAGCCAAATTCTCTGCTGCATTTCGCTCTTAGCAATCAGCTACCGAAGATGAAGGCTCTTCCCACGTGGAATTTAAATTAAACCTGCAACATTTAATGTGCATCCTTCCAAGATTCTGATATATCTAGTATGTCTTGTCCAGGTTCCAACATTCCTCATTCAGCTACAAAGTCAATTTTTATTGTCTGTTCCAAGTTCTACTTACTTTGATAGCTTTCAAAGCACATTTTTCATTGATTCATTAACAATGAAGGAGAAAGAATGCTGAAATATTCTTCACTCAAGGAGCTGCACTTCCATCTGGATCCAGGGTGTGGGAAGGGTCTCCTTTCACCCTATAGCCAGCTCCTGTGGCAAAAGGAGCAGATTCTGGTTTGTTCTAGGAAGCAGGGTCAGGAAAGCCTGACCTAAAAATTCCAAATCTGGCTCCACAATCTCTTCCTGAGGTGAAAGGACTTTCTCTCTACTTCTACACAAATTCAGTCAGATTCAGGCTACACCGTCTAAAACAGGACTCTGTTAAATATTAACAGAGTCTAGAAAGAAGTTAGCAACTATTGGTGAGACACACTGGCCCGAATATTTGCGTCAGATCTTACGTTTCCAAAGCCATGTCCTTTGCAGCACAAAAATGAGATGGGGCAACAGCAGGCCCTGCTGCTGGGGTCAGGGGCTGCAGTTAACACGGACAGAGGCAAAGGCCCGCTGTCTGAACCCCCGACACCAGTGGGACAGGCAGCAAGACGGTCGCATTCTCTGAAAAGGTCGCCCGGGCTCTGCAACCTCTGCTTCCCTAAGCCTGGACCACACATTTGGACTATGCAGTGGGGAGGGGTGCTAAGTGGCCTCAGAATTAACACAGATGAGGGGCTGACGTGTAGACGGAGGAGAGGGAACCAGAGGGATGCAAGGATCAAGGGGAAGATAAAGGTTTCCACTGAATTCAGCAAAATCAAATTAATGAAATGTCATAGATGTGAAAAGAAGTTAATCACAAATCTTGTATAACGGCGGCATTTCACGGCTGTAAGACACCAAATACAGGTGAATATTCTAGAGAAAAATAAAAAGTGGGTGTCTCAGGGGACCTCACACCCCAGGAAGCTCCGACCTCACCCTGAAATTGGCTCAGTAAGTGTGAGGAGTCCCGTTTCGACGGATCTTGTGGCTTCAAAAGGCGGAGGGTCCCCTGCACTCAGGTTCCCCCCTCCGGCCCTGTGCCGGTCGGGGTGAGCGTGCAGCTCCTAGGCATGGGCTTGGTCCCCTCACCCTGGGGTGATACCTGTGTTTGGACGATAGTAACGGTCATTCTGTGCAAACGTGCAGCGTCTTCACAAGGGACACAGCCGCCCCATTTCCATCCACACTCAGCTGTCACAGAAATGTCCTCTATGATCCCACCATCCAGCTGCAGGTAACGATGACTGCTCCACATAAAAAAGGCTAAAGGATCCTAATTCTTTTTACCCTCCTAATGGGACAAACTTCCCCCCTCCCTACTTTTTAGTTCAGTTTTCTGGATATATTCTAATTGTCCCATCTGTCTCCTGAATACAAGCACCGAACCTGTCACAGGGTGCAGCCTGCCCATCCAAATCCTTACTGAAACATTATGATGGTAACTGAATTAAACCTCGGCTGTGAACGGATTTTACTAGTACGTAATGTGATGACATGGTATGGAGGAAGAACTGAGTTCAGAGACAGAAAAATCTGGTTTATAACTAAGCCTCCCTTTCCTGGCAGAGTGAGACTGGGCGAACCACCGTTTCTCTGTTCCCTGACCTACGAGTGTGAACAGCCAGCCACACCTGCCTTGTCCAGTCATGAAGACCCGATGAAAACACAAAGAATTTGAAAAAGAATAGATGCATGTATATGTGCAACTGAATCACTTTGTTGTACACCTGAAACTAACACAACATAGTTAATCAACTATACTCCAATATAAAATAAAAGTTAAAAAAAAAGAAAATGAAAGTCACACAAGCATTATTTCAATGTAAGAAATTGCTGTTAAGATGACAATTTCTAACTCTAAGCCTCTTTGTCATCCATGTTTCTCTTCATCGTTTATTTGTTGTATACAGTTTGTTTTGGGTTTCTACGTTTTTGCAGTATTAGAAATAATATATTTAAATTTCATTCAATTGTAGAAAATCTCCTCATTCTTGCTTATTTTTATAAAGTACAAAGTGGTAATTACTAACAGCAAGCCGCTGTGACCAACGATTAAAAGGAGGATTGGAGAACGGCCCAACACTGCTTTTGCTTTCCAGAAACATAAAATGTTATTAAGAAGATGTGTGTCTAACTCAAGGTACCTCACACCTATGTGTGTGCACGTGTACGTGTGCATGTGTGTGTGTGCCCGTCGTGTACTTATCACAGAGCACGCATGCAGCCTCGCAGGTGAGGTCGGGTGTGCGGGAAGCAGAGCTCCCTGTGGGCACGAAGGCGGGGGATAGGAGGGGCACCGGGGTGCCAGGCCTCACACGGGGGCAGGGCTCATGTCTGGGTTTGCAGAATCACCAGTAACACAGAGAAGGGCTCAGATGTCCAGCCTGAGCACTTAACATGTAAGCAGCAGAGGGTCAGGGGAGACTTCTGGGCAAGGGGACGGAAGAGCCACACAGAAGAATTAAGTTCAAAGAATGTGGACAGAGGCCATAAGCCTGCGTTCTTAGGATGGGCACCACAATCACACAAAACCTAGGCAGTGACCTTTCTAGACTGGCATTAAATCCTATGGCCCCTGGTGGTTCTAGGGTTTTAATAGCATTCCTGGTGACTGGCCCTGCTGGGTACATGGGCAGGACACCCTGGTGGACAAGGACGTCTGTCCCTGGAGCAGCTGGGCCTGGGCAGGTGCGCTCAGCACCTTGCAGGAGCGGGACTGCAGGTGTGTAGGGTGCACCCCTGAGAACTGACAGGTCCAGCAGCTGAGCCGGACCTCACACAGAACCCAGGACTGCCAGCAACAAGTTCTGCACCCCTTGGAATCCTCCAGAAACAGCAGGACCCCGGACCACCAGCAGGGCCTGGACGGGCAGAGCCTTTGGTCAGAGCCCGGCCAGGGGCCGAGCTCTCACGGGGATAAGACGAGACCATCACCTGCTTCTCCAGCAGAGTCTCTGGGTGGACGGTCACAAGGCCATCTGAGAGCCTCTGTGATGCCTGAGGACCCAGGAACGACATCCGGCTCCCCGGCCAAGATGGGGAGCCTCCCTGCCCTCAGCGAGGAGGACCCCACGACCTGACCCAAACATGACCCTGCAATGAGGAGTGTGAAGCCACAACTGGGCAAAGGGCCTCACTGGGCTTTTCCTTCAAGACTCCAAGGCCAGTTCTCTGCTGGTGCCCTAACTCACCCGGGACTCTGGAACGTATTCTCCTAGCAGCAGCCCGAGTGTTTTTTTAACGTAAGACCTATCTTATGACCCTGCTTTGGGACGTCCTCAAACGACCCCTCTACCTCCTTAAGAAAATCCAAGTCCTGCCCCAGGACCGCGAGGCCCGAGGACCTGCTGCAGCTCCCCCCACCCCGAATCTCACGCCCCTCCCTCGCCTCCCACCTCAGTCACCCCTGCCCCGCTGGCTTTCCTGTTTCTGAGCGAGCACGCCCCTCCCTGCACCGAGCTGTCACCCTTCCTCCCTTCCGGGGCCAGGATGCCGTGTCGGGGCCTGCTCACCCCTTACTCTGGGTGATTCAAATATTTGCTTGAATGTCGCCCACAGAGAGACTCCCACCGAGCGCCCTATAAAACCGCGATGTTCTATCCATCACTCCGCACCCCAACACTGATTAATTTTCCTCATAGCAGCTGGTATTGTCTGAACGCGTACTATGATCTGTTCATTTACCGCCTGTTTTCTCCCACGGGACACGGGTGGGAGAAAACGGGCAGCGTTCGCCCTGAATGCCCAGACCAGAGTTTAATCTCCGCACGGTGGCTGCCGAAGGCGGCCAGGTCCGTCTGTGGATGAATGACTGAATAAAGGGGTTACACTCTGCTCTGCTCTAACGGTCCACGGCCGCCTGATTCCTAGACGCAACGCCAGGTGGACAGCAGGCCGCCGACCTCGCTGGTCCCCACGGTGAGCGCTGGAGGCAAACTCTCCACCTCTGGACTGTTCTCCTGGGACGACTGGGCATCTGCCCTCCTCGGGGTGGGGGGGAGCGAAGCAGGGTGCTGCCCCCGCAGGAGCAGTAGGGACCCCAGTTCCCGTCCCCTCCCCTGAGCGCTTCGCCTCCCAGGAGAAACCCTGACACCTGGGTTGCTGGCTGGGGTGATGGTTGTCAGGTTACCAGTGCCGTGCGCCCCGCCTCCCTCCCGTGTGTGGCCAGCTTCCCGGAGCCCAGGCTCCCACACACCACGGTCCCTCCTGACACCGACGTGCGCGGCAGCTCAGCCAAGGGGCTCCCTGCCTGTAAGACACACGTCCTGAGCCAGATCCTGAACATACGAACTAAGTTACACCAAGCCCGGGTCCCTGAAAGCTCACAGTTCACTGAGCATTTAACGCAAGAGTTTCGGGTGTAGAAGAAGCCCACAGTGAAGAAAGGAAGACATCAGTGGGAAACACCTTAACTCTGGCCGCAGCGGATGGAGAGGACCCCAGAGGGAGGGGGAGGGCCTGCTGGCCAGCCTGGCCCCAGGAAGGACATGGTGATGGAGACAAGGGGCCAGGAGACGCAGGGGGAGATGGGGACCTGGTCTGGGGACTCGCTGGGTCTGAGCTGCTCGAGATGCGACCCAGACGATGCAGAGCAGAATCTCCGTTTCAGAAGAGAGAGTCGTATCCGCACGACTGGACTCTGCTGAGGGGGCCGGGAGCCCAGTGTGCCCCCAGCCCATGGAGAAGGCGCAGCCTGTCACCTGTCACCGTGTGCGGCCTCCTTGGCCTGTTCACACCTCTACAGAGAAGGTAGATGCTCTTCCTGAACTGAGCATGAAATTCTTTTCTGATTTTAATCTTATTCCCTTTCTTTTCTGAAACTTATATTCATATCCACAGATTTAAAACTTTACTTATAAAAAAGAACTCAGGATGCTCACAAGGATTATAGGAGCAGAAGCGGATTCGAGCAACCCTTCCTTCAAGTGTTAATCAGCCAGCCAGGTGGTTATGGACTCGCAGAAATGATTAAACACTCAGAGTTCAGTGACGAATTGATTCATTCTCCCCGTAGACCCTCACTCTAAACGCAGGGACCTCTGAGCTCCTGCAAGCTTTTCGATTCCACAACTGCAGTGCTTGATTGTACAACTGTTGCACTTGGTTTGTACAACTTTCCACTTGCCCATTACAAGAAGGAATCCCGTCCCCACTCTCACTTCTACACACACTGATCTGCTCCCAAAGCCATTGGTTCACTGTGTCAGCGATTAACGAGCTACCGTCAGCACCGCGGAGGCCTCTCGCTCACGGCTGTGATGCCATTTTACACCAGAAACCTCATCACCACCGCATGTGCACACTGCATCCCCCCAGTGCTTTGTCTTTCCTGAGAAACCAGAGCTCAAACCACTGCCGTGTCCGTGTCTCCTGGGGATGACTTGACACCACGCTGCGAGTCCGTATCTCTCTTAAGGGCTCACGGGATCAGGGGAAATGAAAAAGGGCGGCATGGCACCAGGGATGGGAGAGCGGACAGCTACAAAGCAAGCTGGCAGGCAGATAACCGAGCAACACACGCAGCCGCTATCTTCTCATTTAAGGTCGTGCACTGTCTTCCAAAGTGCTGCCATGCTCACGGTCACTCAGAGGCTTTTACCTGCGTGGTCTTTGAATATCTTCGATATGACGACCGGGACCCCGTGCTCCATGCCGCCCTGCAAGACAGGAAGCAGGAGCGCGGTTAAGATCAGCGCGGGAACCTTCATGGACAAGCGTGTCGAGGAAAATCCAGTGCATTCATACCTTTATGCTCAGGCCCAAGCCGCCCACGGGCTGTCTGCGAAGCGTAACAGTTCTGTGCTTTAAAAAATTCAGAAAACAAACCCAGTTTAGGTTAAAATGCACAATCAGAAAGTGAATGCAAAATGTATACATAACTTCTTAATTAAAACTTTAGTGACTATACTTCCAAAGGGATGTTGCTTAACTACTACACCACTTTAAGTCTCCAACCTGCAGTATTACACGGAAACAAAGATACTGATAAAAACAGACCCTATTAGGTGCATTCTTTACACAAAATTCCTGTAAAGCTGGGGTCGTCTTACCCCCATTTTGTCTGAGGAATTGAGGCCCCCGAGGGAAATACCGGCCCTGGTTCCCCAGGTAACAGATGGTGAGACTGCAGAGCACGCGCTCAGCTCTGTTTCTCAAACCTGTCTTTCCACTAATCCCAAAGCGGGCTCCCTTTGCACCACACTTCTCTGTACAGTTCAGTCGTTTTTAGTCCACTTGTTAAGAAATCAATGTTAACTCATGAACGATCGATTATCTCACGTCCCGACCTTGCTTAAAGGTGTCGCTGCTGATGAAAAGCCAAGATCCACGCTGCCCCTGTGGGCTGATGGGCTGATCAGGGTCTCCATCTCTTATATGCTCAATCATGTAATGTATTTTATTTTGGTCTCAACTGACTATTTGTTAGTTGTGAGGCTGAGGGCGTGAATAGGGCGGCCTGGGGTTAGATGAAGGGGTGTAGAAAGTGTGTTTACCTCCAAAAGGTACTATCGGAAGAAAACAGGGACATGCGTTGCTGTGATTATTAAGGGAAAGCATAAGCGCTTTTAGACCCAATGACTCTAAAGCCTGTGTGTTTGCAAAGCAACAGCAGAGGGCGAGTCAGGGGTCCGGGAAGAGCCGGGGGTCCTCCCCGAGCCTGGGGCCTGCTCACCGCCAGTGAGAAGAGACGCGGAAACTGTAGAGCCACTTGTAATCTTATTACAAATTTTTATTTGTATTGCTTTATTTATATTTATCATATTATTTTTATTTATTATTTTAGTATTTAAAATCCACTTGTAATTTTATTCTCAGGAGTGGATACATTATAAGCTTAAAGTAAAGAAACCAAAAATTAGAGCAAATAAAACTATTTTAAAGTGTATACGGGGAACACATTTTATAATTCTGAGCTCTTCCGCACATGTAACTTTTTGAACTGGTGAAATGCTTATATAATCATACACGGAAAAAGAGCTATAATTCGGGACTTTTGCATTGGAAGAATCGTTTTGCCTTTTCCCTGGTCCTGGGCTGGACTCCCAGGTGACACTCGTGTGACAGGGACGCCATGTGACATCGAGACCACGTTCCAGGAATACTCCTGTCATCTACACAGAGGCAAAGCACAGCCGACACGGTGGGCAGAGGGGGGCCTCTGGGTCCAGCTGTGCCCAAAGTGGGGACAGGGAAGTCCCACGTGTGATGCAGTCACACCGATGCTTCCAAGGGAAACTTCCTGAGCATCAGAAGATGAGAAAGTTGGATTAGCTAAGAGATTAACCAGGAATCCCTACGGCATTTCTCAAAACATTCGATAATGGTTTTCATTTTAGCCATTAATATAAGCATTTGAACCTCACTGAGAGTAAATACTGGTGAAAATATCTTTTGAGAAGGAGTAAGTTGGTTTCTGCCTCAACTGACCTCACCAAAAAAATGACCTTTCAAATCCATCATTTTATTCATGTATCGATCTTGGGAAGACAATCTAAAGGAAATGTCAAGAAATGGTCAACTGTGGCAAAGTGTGTTAATGCACACCAAAAATCTGTTCTAATGTGCCTAACTGGTCAGGAAAGGAAATTATGCCATAAAGCTCTTTAGTGTGTGTTTAAGAGAGCTCAAAGAGCCTACCGCTGCTTATTCCGGCCAAGCCAGAGCACTGCTTATTCAAATACTTGCTCTGTGCAACCTGCTGAGATGTTCTTTCCAAGCACATGTGGTGCTGGCATCTAAAGCTCGGCAAAGCTGAGTTTCTGCACGCTTCTGAGTTTCCTACACAGGAAGTTGCTGTGAACCGGACTGTGTGCCCCACATCCCTATACTGAAGCCCTACCCCTCTGCTGACTGTACTTGGAGATCGGGTCTTTCAGAGGCTTAACCTAAGGTTAAATGAGGCACGGAGGGGCTGGTCTTACAGGACTGGGGCCGGTACAGGAAGAGCAAGAGCCCCCCGAGCCCTCTCTACACACACAAAGGACATGGCAAGAGGACAGACGTCTGGAAGAGGGCGTCCAGAAACCTGGCCGGAGCCTGGCCGGCACCTTGACCTTGGGCTTCTGGCCTCCAGATGGTGAGAAAAAGAAGCGTCTGCTGTTCAAGCTCCACGCCCCCCCCCCCACCTCGTCTACCCCCTCGTCTGCGGTATGTTGTCAGGGTGGCCTGAATTGACAAGACAGAGGCCAAGCAAGAGAATTGTGGGAAGGAATGTTGCAAACCATCGAGTTTCATAAAAACACCGGGATGTTGAGTCTCTTCTATGAAAAGTTGTTCTTCCTTATCTTTTAAAACCCCCTCATTCAAGCATCACAGATTCTAACATTTTAAAGTCGGGAGGAGAGGCTCAGCTAATCCACGCTCTCCTCAATGAAGATTCCATAACTATCGATACTAAGGCTCTAAAAGAGTTGGACATTATCACATACAAGCACCTTATTTTTCAAAACACCATTTGTAAAAATTAGTGGATGGTGAAAACTAAATAGGAAACAAAAGTTCTGCAGCTTTTAATTGAAACTTTTACACCACAGCCCAGACAAAGGCACTCTTCCTTCTGTGTCCTGACGTTCAAGACCTCACAGCCAAGGCAGAGCTGATCCTTTTGACTTGAGGTCCTGCGTAGAATGCTCCATCGTGGTTCTGTCAGCGATCCAGACAGAACTCATGTTATCAAAGGCATCTTCTAATTAAACCAAGCAGTCATTCTTCAGTTAGTTTACTCAGTACACACTCTGCAGGGTCAACTGCCCAAAAGATCAGGAGCCAGATATGACCCAACTAGAGGCTCAGTTCTAAGAGGAAACAGTGTGGGAGGGGCCTCCTCTCCCTTCAGATGCGTCTTCCCTGTAATCCGGGCTCTTCCGCCAGTCCAAGGGTCCAGCGCACAACCAGACTCACTGATGAAACTTCTGGAGGATGAACTGTGGAACCTAAGGTAACTATCCAACCAATTCTCTTCAGTTCAGTCCCGCTCTTCTTTCTTCACAAACATAAGTAAGGTCCTTCAGCAAATATTCTTCTGCACTTTATCATTTAATCCCCAGCTATGTTTGATGGTCATTCACATCTGCATCCTGGAGCTGCCATCACTGTAGCAAGACTCCGCTACGCCCACGTTATCTGCTGACTGTAAACAATTTGAGACAATTCTTACCTATTATAAGAGAAAGTGACTTGGGGACACTGAAAGCTGGATTTCCTACTCTGTCTTGTTCTAAAATACTGATCTTCAGGTACTGCTGCAGCATATGTACGATCTGGCCACACGTTTTTACTCAGGCATTTAAAGTGTGGACTTAACGCTAAATTCAAATTTGTTACAGCTGTTAACAGATGTTCAGATTTGAATGTTGCCGTCTCCAGAAAGATGGGTTTCAGGCAGTTGTTAAAATAAAAGTTGCCTTTGCGGGGCTGTGCCAGCAGGCCCGATACCCTCTCCCCGGCCTGGGCTTTCTTCACTCAAGAACCTCCCATCAGTGGAGGACTCCAAGGGCGGCCTTTGTGCCCCTCCCCAGGGGCTCCCACCTGCACCCCCTCGGGACCACCTGAGCCACATCTGCTGCTCAAGGAGGAAAGGAGAGAGCAGGTGGGAAAACAGTGACAGAGGCATGAGCCTGAGTTTCCATGACATAATTGAAGGGCCTGAAAGAGCAACTTTTAAAATTAGCAACTTAGGGAAAGAATTTTCTGAAGTATTTTATTTCTCACACAAACATAAATACTTTAAAAATTATTTTTTTTTCCAGGAAATAAAGTGTTACTGGACATTGATGTTGAGGAGGGTTTCGGAGGAGGGGTGTCAGACCCCAGGGGCCTCCGTCCACAGGGCTGGGATTCTCCAGGGAGCAAACACCTGGAAGACGTCTTTCAGGACAGGGCCGTGGCCTCTCTCCACTCTTTTTAAACCATCCACTCAAGCGAAATTCCCTCAATCTATGAAGAGTCTGGATTTGCCACTTGAAGTAAGTAAATTATTCCTCCATGGGTTGTGGTAAGTATTTCAAAACAATAATAGTTATTTGAAAACTCTCGTGCATATTTGTTCAATTCGGTAACAGACTCAAATCCGCCTTAGGAGGACTTAAAAATCAATATACCAGACTCGGAGTTTCCAAAAATGTACCGCAATTCCTAGAATTTAAAAATACCGAAAACCCCTATAGTAGTCCAGCCTCGGGAGGAGTTGCCAGAACGCTACGTGTGATCTTTCAGGCCTGACCACGGCAATGACGGGAGAGCGGCCCTCCACCCCCCAGACCCGCGCACCGGCGGCGCCCTGAGGCCGGGCTCCTACACGACCGCAACTCTGCACGCCCTGCCCCGCACGTCGGCGGGGGCCCTTCATCTGAAGCCTCGGCCAGGCCTTGCTGTGGCGGAGGGAGCCCTGGAGATGCTCCACCTGGGCTGGCCCAGCACCCAGGACCCTCCCACCCCAAACACCCCCGGGACCCATGAAACACAGGAGCTTTTTGCTCAGGGCTCCAGTGGGCAGGGACTCTCCACCCCGGGCTCATCCACCTGACCCTCCCAGAGCCAGCCGACATCAGAAGCTATGGGGGGCCCTGCCCCTCCTCCCCATCAGCTCTGCCTGTGCAATCAGAGCAAGTGATAAAGGCTCAGCCGTCACTGTCCACTTGTTGCCTTGACTGGCTATTCTGAGCCCTGGCATCCGATTGGCCAGCTCCTCTGAGCTCGGCTGGTTACTATTCACACGAAGCTGAGGGGCAGCTGAGCAGACGTTGCACCATCGTCTTCCTGTTCATCCCTCAAAACCTCAACAAAGAGAGTTCACCGCACTGGGGTCAAAGATGGATTCTGAGAGAATGTATGAATTATTGGGAAGTAAGGTTACCTGAGATCAAAATATTGGCTGAATTTAAAACACAAACCCTTCTTGGGGGGCTTGAATCCAAATAAGAATGTGCAGGAAAGGCATCAATCACCTCTGGGTTATGGACAGGGGAGTCTGCAGTCATTACAGGGATGAAGTAACCATCCACAGGTATCATGTCTCCATAGTATCACGGGTAAGTGTAAAAAGCACAATATTTGCAAATGAAGGAACAATGTTATTCCGCTCATATAAATGTGAAAAGCACCATTTGGCTGTGGAAATTTTAAATGGAACAGTATATTCGAGTATCAGTATAGCGGGGCTTCAGAGGTATCTGCACATTTCATTTCTTTAAAAAAAGTGGAGAGATTTAAAGCAAATATGTTGGTATATGGTAAATATGGATGATAATTACATGGGGTTCTGCTTATTACTTTTCAACTTTTTCTATGTTGAAAAATTACATAATTAAAGGAAAGAATAATAAAAATGTTCAGTAGGTTATGCAAAATACACTGCTATTATGATTTTAGTTATTCAAAGTTTCATTGAATGACATATTTTTGCATTCAGTTTCCTTACACAGTGGCTTGTGTGCACACAAACACAAACAAACACGTATAAATTATTATTCTACTATTCAACTAAGTCGTGGTATAAACCTTTGTAACGAATTCGCCCCATCTATTCTCTAATTCAAGGTTTTCATATTTTTAAAGCCAGAACTATCCTACTGCGGTGAAGTGGAGTACGGGTCAAATCCGCAAGCATCTTAATGAGCAAACGCACAGCACTGAGGGCCAGGGCCCGAGAGAATTCCACAAGAGTCAGGAGTCAGCCACTGTCCTGGCGGCAAGAGGGAATTCCTGGCTACTTGCTGACAACTGCACTTCGGTGCTTGTCTGGGAGCCTCTTGGAAGAGATTGCCCACCCTCCTCCTGAGGGTACGACTTTGGCAGCACTGGTTAAACTCCACGGGTCCCACCTCCTCACCTGAGACGGCTCACAGGTCACTTCTCAGGACTGACCTGCACTCTCCAGGGCTCCTTCTGTGTCTTGGATCTGTCTCCACACAAGGGCACCCTCTCTCACCACCCAGCCCTCAGCTATGGAAAGGATTCTTCTGGAAACGACCCTCCCGAGAAAAAAGGCAGCGGCCTTTCCACTACACACAGATTTCAAACAGGAACAAATCGTTAACACCAACACGTGTAGAGGGCTAGTTAGTGATTTCCATAAGCAGGATTTCTTCCAACTGAAAGTAAGCCAGTCAATCACAAGAATATATATAGAGAGAGATTTCCTCTGGGACAAAACAGTACTAATAATGAGTGAATAATTCATATTAATTTTTTCATACAGGCCCACTCCAAAGATCATATATAATTCTTCAACTAGTGGGTTAATCATTGAAAAATGAAAGCTCAGAAGGTGGTTTTGCCTTTGTTATCCTAGTTTATAGGAACGATCGCCAATCCTTCTTATGTGGTGTTTCACTTTGCAAGTAGGAGTATCTGCCCTGCATCAATGAACTGGCTGGAGCAATGGCCTAGGGGTCCAGTGACCTGCATCTCACAGGCCTAACTGGGGCTCGTTCCTCCCCAGCAGGATAATGCAGGAAACTTTTGGACCAGTAACTCACTAAGACCAGGAGGCAGCACTTAGAGACCCAGAGCCAGTTTACAGTGTGAATGTACAAGTAGAAACCAATTTTCAAAAACTAAAAGGAAATGGATTTTCAGCTGAGGTCCTGGAAAAATGGAAAAAATTAAGAAACTAATGAATGTTTGTCAGTAAACAGATATCAAGAACAGGGAAATATATAAAGCTGAGGAAATGTATCCAATGAGTTCAGAAGAGTGTTTTGTTACTAGGTCACTGGTACTTTGGCTGAATGACAAAACGCCTGATGGGAAATCAATAATTACTAGTGTAAGAAAATACAATACTGTAATAAAGATTAAATTCAATGAAAGAAATTAAATTCAATTAATTTAATTCAAATTAAAGAATTCAAAAGAATTTTTAATTAGATACTAAAATAGATAGAGGTGGTACCTACTCCTGATTTATGGACCCAAAGAATAGGAAGCAAAAGGGGATTACAGAAAGGGTATCAATTTAAGTGGATAAAAGTAGTAATAAGGCATTTATTGTACAACAAAAAAGCAAGTATAGAATTGTGTGTATTGTGTACTATGTACAGAATTTATCAGAAACTGCCATCACTTGGGCACTGTCACGATAACAAATTCATCTGTCTCAGAAAGTTTAATCCAAGTTTAGTTCTTTAATCACTACACTAAATACACTAAAATAGCAATTTGCTGATACTCTTCACAGGACTTGTTACATAAGCCATAAACCTAATTTTTAAAAATGCTTTTAACAGGCTCCATGGACCATTGGGATGTACCGGGGCCTCTTGTGGGCTCAGGACCACATGGCCACCAATCGGTGCATCACCTGCGCTCAGCGATCCTCACGAACATGACTGGAAATGCATCTACTTCTGCACAAACACCACTTGCCACACAGGTGCAAAGATGCAAGTGGGAAACCAAGGAGGGAGCAAGCCAGCTCCTGGATGGGAGGGTGCACACAGCCCCAGAGAGAGGCAGGGCCAGCACACAGACGTCTGCAAACGCCCACATGTCAGCAGCACAGGGGCCACGACCCAACGTGTGTTCACAGGGAACAAGCAAGTGGAAGGACGTGAGGTCAGGTCAGGGCCAGCGTACGCAGTGCCTGGAACACAGAGCAAAAAGCTTCCAGGCCCGATTCTGAATTCTACAATCAGTTCGCAGGTTCGTGGTATTAGCCAGACAGATCCGTGAAGAAGACCGAACACCGACAGGACACACACGCTTCCAGAAAGAGACCAGAGCAGACACGTCCAGCTCTGTGCGAGGCCCCTGATCACAAACCAGAGGAGCAGGGGACAGAAGAGGAGAGCAGGCCTCCGCCTCTTGGAATCTGTTGGGGTCCCAGACCCCAGATCCAGGTCCTTCACCAACTAGGGACTCGCGGGGCGTCTGGTCCTGGCTCCCCTCACCCGATCTTCTCCCTGCGTCTCCACGCATCCACCCACCAGCTCCCTCGCTGCCCGCGGGGCCTCCACACCACTCGCCTATGTGCTCCAGCTCTTGATGTTTCATTCCGGAGATTTCTTCAGATCTACTTCACAGCTTGGACGCTTCGTTTATTTGTTTCTTATTTAACTGGGACGTTGAAATTCCGATTTCACTGACCGTTTGTGGCTGGTCTCGCATTGGCTGGCTCACTTTTTACAACCCTCCTTCCTTTGTCCGACTGTTAGAACCTCCCGTTTAGTCTTCAAATGTAATGAACGTGCACCTTGCATGCAGCGCACCTGAGCCTCTCAGAACCCCGAGTCGCCACAGGCCCATCTCTGCGTCTCTGGCTCACGGTGGTTTTCCTCCCTGTGGCTTCATCCCCGCAGGTCCCTGTGAACCCGCAGCTGGGAGTCGTCTCAGACCTAAAAGTGTGTCCCTCCAGAAGGGACCTGCATCTTCCTTCCGCGTGGACCTGGGGACCCTCACACCTGACACCACCTCGAACTTCGTTTTCAGCTTGAGGTTCTTCATGCCGCATGGGAGGTGTAAAGGCCAGCACCAGACCCAAGTGGGCGGAGGTCGGGGAGGGGTCCTCAGGGGACATTCGTCTGGTTTGGGCCTCTTCCTTCTGAAGCCAATCCCAGCCAGGCAAGAACTCTCACTGCCCCTTCAAGTTCACACTCTAAACCTGTAACCCGGGGCTTTCTTCCTCCAGGCGGGGCTTAGGAGAGTCCGGTGTGTCCCCTCCTCTGGCTCGGCCCCAGGCTGCCTCCTGATGTCCATTCCGACGGCCGTACCCAGCTCGCGTGGGGTGGCAAACCCAGTCCAGCTCACACTGTGTGAACGGTCGCCCAGCATTTTCAGGGTTCAGTGCTGCTTGTGGTTCCCTGGACGGTCTGCACTGCTCTGTGCTGAGAAATTACCAGGCAGCATCCCTGGACTATAAGTTAGCAGAGGAGTAGCTAAGATGCTGCCTAATTCTGTAATTAACTTTGTGAACTCAGACCAACAACTTCCTCTTCCTGAATCTTCATTTCCCAAACAGTAAAATGAGGGTATGGAATTCTCCAGAATACCTTCCAACCATAAATGTGCCATGACTTAAAGGGCCAAATACAACACAGAGATCTTCTAATTTTTTTTCTTTATATGTAACTCCCTCACTACACTCAAACCACAAATGTAAACTTACAGTTTAGAAAAATAAAATATGTCAAAAATAAAGCAACCTAAACAGAAACTCGGAAATGTGAGAACAAGCCAGCTTTTTCAAACTGCAAAGCACACACTCTCTTTAGGAGATAATTAGAAAACCCGGAGATTCTACTAAGCATTCAAAGTGCCATGGTGATCTGAACAGATAGGAATATAAATGAAATATGAAGTCACCGATTCTAAACTCTGATAATGAATCAGCAGATTTGAGAATCTATTGGTTTTCATTAAAGAATAAATTGAGTTTCCTCTCCCTCTTTCCTGATAAGAATAACATCCATCCTTAACTGATATAATGCTTATTTTTTCAGCAGTTTCAAGAAAACAAAATACAAGTCTACTCCTTAATCCTGACTTCTCAAACAATCAATAATATAAGTGCAGGGGCTTCCCTGGTGGCGCAGTGGTTGAGAATCTGCCTGCCAATGCAGGGGACACGGGTTCGAGCCCTGGTCTGGGAAGATCCCACATGCCGCGGAGCAACAAGGCCCGTGAGCCATGGCCGCTGAGCCTGCACATCTGGAGCCTGTGCTCCGCAACAAGAGAGGCCGCGATAGTGAGAGGCCCGTGCACCGCGATGAAGAGTGGCCCCCGCTCGCCACAACTAGAAAAAGCCCTCGCAGAGAAACGAAGACCCAACACAGCCCAAAATAAATAAATAATTTTAAAAAAAAAGAATATAAGTGCAACCCAAGGTGTAAAGTTCAGTGTAAACGGTCTTAGGTTTTGAGAGAACCAAATTCCTTCCAGGCTCACATTGTGAGTAAGTGTTGGATCACAAAGTGTGTTGATTTTGAAGCAAGCATATACCTCCCACTGAGAACAGAGCTCGAAATGTAAGAATCGATCATCAGTATTATTTTCTATTAAGAAAATTGATCTTGAAAATCAAAGCACCAGTGTGAGCCGTCCACACGACAGTGAAGTGCCTGTTCTAAGGCACTAATTGGGCCTTGGGGTCCCAGTGACAAGCCAGGTACTGCTTGACTTTACCATCTGTAAATGTGTGTTGAACTGAATCTGATGATACATTTTTCATCTCCTGGGATCCCAGGGACTCAAGGTTTGGCGAGAAGTAAAATTCACACTCGTTTCTTCTGCTGATCAGCTGAGGAATCATCATCATTACATCTTCCTTTCCTGCTCCTCAGAATATTTTAAATGGAAAATAACCACTTTCCACCAGGTTCTCTGGTGGAGGTTAACGTGGAAACATTCAACAATATGAATATAAGAGAATCACTATGGTCCGACCCCCTTAGAGGTGTCCTGATTCTGTACCAACAACCGTGGCCTTTGTTAAGAGTCATCTTTCTCACTCTCCAAACACATGATAAACCCCCATGTCCAGGTTAGCTTTATTTTTATAATCATCTGAAGAACACAGGGTTTCAACTGTTCCTCAAAGTAATGGGATTGAACCCAATGTGATTCTGTATCTGGGGTAGAGTAGACATTCTGATCTCAGTAGCTGAGTATGTTCTTCTAGGTACAAAAATGTCCTCGGAATCCGCCCCCCCCCCCAATTATCCAGCCCAGATAGGCATGTTTATTCAAGGAGATATTCACTCCTCTCCTACAAAGGAGGGCTTCCTAAGGAAGCAGCAGAGACCAGTAAAGATGGAGCCGGAAGAGACCGGGAACAAATCCACGTGACCCACCCTCTAACTTAGAGCAGGGAGTTCTAATATCAAGCTTTAGGCACCAATAAATCACTTGAAATTGTAAACATAAATTTATAGGTCTGAACACTCACCCATTTTTCTTATGAAGGAGCTGATAATTTTCATCAAGAATATAACCTTGGGCAGAGAATCCAACGCTGAATCCTAAAAAGTGTAATTTATTTTTCCTGGACAGTACAGCACAGAAACATTACCTGCTTTTACTGTAACTTGTCTGCGATTCTCTGTAGAGTACAAATTCACTCTTAAGAAGGGTGACACTTAAGTGTTTACAAAACGCCCCTGCTTCTCCCTCTCCCCACTATCCCCCATCCCGTGTGGTATTTAGAACACGTGGAGGGAAATTAGCAAAGGGAAGGTCAGTGATGGGGTCAGAGAAGGTGAGCACAAAATTGCTCTATCTGTCCTAGAGAGATCAGACTTGGGGCCAGCGGGAGTCTTAGTAAGAGCTGGTGCCGGGGTGGGGTTCTGCAGGGTGCACCGGGGGCTCTGGAGGTCGGGATGCAGGATCCGGGCCTGAGGTTCCAGGGAGGAGCCCTGGGAAAGATGGTGTCCTGTCTCTCGCCCTCCTTGTGTAGCTCCACTGTCCTGGACCCAGAGGGGTGCCCTTGATCAAGGCCGGCGGCCAGAATGGGCGCAGCAGGTGGGCGACGGGGGGTGGAGGTTGGCCTTGGGCTCCAGGACAGAAGGAGGAGGATGCCATCCAGGTGGAGACATGAGTGCTGAGGGTCATAAAGTGCCGTGTGTGTGTGGACACAGAGGCAAGGTCACCTGATGTCAGGGAACCTGTTGAGGACACGCTGACTGCAGGACTGCGGATGCACCTGTTTATGTCATCTCCAACATAAAGGTCATGAGGACCCAGAAACCCACACAAATGAGGGTCTCCAGAGCCTCCAGAAGAGCCAGCCGTGACCTGGGGATGGAAGAGCTTCAGGGAACCTCCTATCCTCTACATGGTTTCTTGCTCATCATTTTTATAGCTAATGGGAAGGTCTATTAAAAGGAAGAAGTAAGGACTGATGTTGATAATTTCTATATATAACCATGTATGCAGACATGTAACACAAAATGCACATGTATATCCACAGCCATTTAAGTCCACTGGGAGGAAAATAGGAAATTTCAAGTATAATATATTGTATACATATATACATCATTTGCAATAGTCCCAAGTTAAACTTGGAGATAAAACTTGCAAAAGCGTTTTCCCCTCATCTTTATTCAATATTCGAACACATCTAATACATAAGTGTCTTACCCTTAAGAAAATTTCACTTGTAATTGACTGAAGCTGAGAAGGAACCAAGCTTTACGTGAAAATCCCTATTTGTATCCACAGAGGCAGGGACCAGGTTGATACTGAAAAACACCTGCTGTATCTTTCATTGCCTGTCGTTCTAGATGGAAACCCTCAAGTTATTATTCTTTCAGGAATTAGATTATCTGTCAAGTTACGTCTTTCTAGTTTCCAATGTGAATATGTCCAATCTCATGCTGTGGTGTCTGGGGATATTTTTAATATAAAGCTGCTCAAGGAAAATACATTAATGAAGAAATTAAGAAAGTCAGGGGGAGTGTAAACAATACAAACTTGAAAAGATGCTTTGCTTTGCAATAATGGGGACATTTAGATACGGCTGAGGACCTTGTCAGGCCACGTCCTGCAGGACCACTCTTAGGGGGCTTTCGTCCGGGGAGACCTCTGGGCTGATCTACGAGACACACTCAGAGACAAACCCCTGGGGCCTGCAGACGCAGAAGCACTTACATTTGCACTGTGATTGCTGCCACTAACACAGATGACATCTTGTTTTTGAATTGTCAGTACCTCTTTCGTTAGCTTCAGGCGAATGTCATAGGCATGTCCAGACCTTTCATCGTGCAACAAGGCAGTCCCGATTTTAGTCTGAAACAAAAGAGGCGAAGAGGGTGTGAGGATGGGAGAGCACGGACCCTGACAAAACACGCCTGCCCCTGTTCACAACCTCCTGAAACACGCCTGTGTATTTATCACATACCCATGCATCTGACTAGGAATTGATTAATTTAACACAAAATAATGGAATTTTAAATATTTCTTCCTGAGTAGTCTTTATAGGATTTGCATAAAACATGTTTTTAGCAGGTGAGGAACGGATGAGTCAGAAAGGCACCTTCGGATAAATTAGAAGTCACCTCGTCCGCGTGAAGTCATGGACCCGCCCCCGGCTGAGCGGCGCCCGGTCACACAGGTGGGCACAGGTCCCAGGTGGGCACGGGTCCCGGGCGAGCACTTGGACGGCCCTCCTGTCCCTCTTGTGCCTGCACAGGGCTCCGGCCAACACGGCCTCGGACACAGCCCTGCAGCCAGGAGGAGGGGAGGAGGGGCGGGATGCGGGGAAAGGCCGCAGGTGTCTGGTCCTCAGGCCAGGACCAGACGGCCCCAGGGCTCACTGGAGTGAGGGTGTGTCCAGGTGAGGCCTCTCCCCCTGCCGTCCAAGCAGGCACACATGCACACACGCACACATAATGTGCAAAGGCACGCAGCATCTGTGTCAGTGTGCAGCAATCAGGGCAGGAAGATGAGGTTTGGCTTCACACAGACAGGCCTTCAGTTGTGAACTAGGAAACCTGAACTCAAAGTAAAACCAAAGGCTGATAAAAAAAAAAAGACTAAGAGGCAGTGTCTGCAAGGAGGCGTTTTTTTTTCCTACTGCGGGGTCAGAGGTCATCATGCATCCTTTTATAAAACAAGCTTTAATCCAGCAGGACGTGGCGTCTCGGTGGGAACAGGAGTTTCGCCGGCTCCCAAGTCACGGATGTGCCCACGAACACGCTTGTGGGGTTGACCGCACGGAACAGCCGTTCCCTGGGGGCCTTGGCCACGTGGAGTCGGTGGGGACACTCAGGAGAGGACCCGGGGTGGCTGCTGGCGGGGCCAGGGCTGGAGGGACCCAGCACCCAAGGGAACCCGAGACCAGGACAGCCCCGCAGGGAGAGGGCTGATCCCTGCATGTCGTTTAGAGGGAGAACCGTTTCCGGTTCACATCAAAGAGGCTCAACTTCGACCCATTTCTATCGACGTGTAAAGCGCGCGCTCACTCACAGTGTTCACTTCCAGCCAATTCAGCACGGCCAGCCCACGTTTCTCCCAGTCAGTTGTCTTGGTGACGAAACCCCCTCCACCCGGCCCACGAGGAGAACGCAGGTCAGAGGCGAAAGGAAGGGTGGCAGAGCTTTAACAAGTTAAACACAGTATTTAAACTGTGCTAGACATTTAACGAGTCAGCTACTGAAAGCAAAGGGATTCCGTGGAGAACTAAGGCGAGTCGTCTGTTGTCTTAAGGTGCCATCTGACCCCGTGACGCTGCCCGAAGTAAAGCCAACTGCTGCTCAAAATGTTGAAAAATGAAGTCAGGACCATGAACAAACTGGAGAGCATTCAGCGTTCCACTCAAAATCACAATCTTCTTCTCATCACTTTCTTCTAGAAAATCACTCCTCTTCTGTCAAATGACATGAGTGCGCCAGAGATGAATATCCCCGTAATATAAACATAGCAGCCCCCTTCCCGGGATCCCAGCACCACCGTCCTCAGGGGACCCGCCCAGAGGCACAGAGGCAGGAACAGAAGACAGACCGCCGAGCCGGGCTCTTCCCTCACACCAGACACGGTCAGCAGGTCCCCCCTTTACAAACTGAACACACATTTCTCGGAAATAAAACAACTTCTTTAAACTACATGTTGGTCTTTGCCATTCAAAAGCCAAAAAATTAAGAACAAAACTATACCCCAAAGCAAAAATGTTAAGAACCTAAACTCCCCCCAAATGAAGAACAAAACGAACGCCTGCCCATGCGGGGCCCCCGCCTCAGTGAGGGGTGAGTCCTCGCTGTGTCCTTGTCCCGTCGGCGGCCCCTGTGCCCTGCCCTCCTCACCCGCACGGTGAGTCCAGAGGCCCATCCCGCAGCCTCTGCCTACGAAACGTCCAGAGCCCACGCTGCAGTCAGTACCTGGGCTGCCGCCCTCTCCCCTGTAGCCCTGCCCGACCCAGGCTGACCCTGTCAGCCCACCATCCACACGGGCCATCCATCCTCCGGACAGGGCCTCCCAGGACCGCAGGGCCGCTCGCTGCCTGAAGACCCTCTCCCTCTGGCCCCGGTCCTCATCCCAGCCCGGCGGTGGCCCCCAGTCTGGCCCAGGATCTGGTCCTCGGCTCCTGCATCCCCTGGTCCCTCCGAGTCCCACGCGGCCCCTCTCGTCACCTGTAGGTCTTGGCTGAGACTGGCCTTGTGGACAGACCTCCCCACCGGCCACAGGGCCCTAACCCCTGCCCCCTGCTTCATCTTCTCCCTTCAGCCCACGGGACTGTGGGCCTCGTGCCGGAGCCAGGCATCCTAGGCGGGGGGCCCTGGCCTCACTGCCGGGTTCCCAGCTCTCACAGCAGAAGCCATCGGCCAGGGGCACAGGGCATGCTCTGTAAACAAGTGGAATAGGAAGGCCACCCTCTTCCCACAAATGCATCTTCACGTCCATGCAATTCCAATAACAATCCATGAAGACGACTGTGAAATTTACCAGGATAACACTAAAGTTACATTTTGTGAAATAAGACTGGTGCTGCAGGAAGATAATTGATCCATGAAACATTAAGCTCACCACATATTGTGGTGCTAAGCAGTCGGATGCAAGAGGCAAAGGAAGGCTCCAGAAAGTTTAATTACATCATTGGAAATAGTTCATAATCTCTTTTGCTTTTGTAGCCTCACCACATGGCTTGCGGTATCTTAGTTCCCTGACCAGGGATTGAACCCAGGCCCTCGGCAGTGGAAGTGATGCATCCAAACCACTGGACCACCATGGAATTCCCAAAAATATCCTAAGACTATTGCTTAGTGATTTTGATCATTATAAACATGGTTCTCATACCTTATTTCAAAAACACTCCCAGAGAGATCAACCCTTGTAAAAACATAGAAAAACAAAATTTCTTGAAGAAAATATTAGTGTGTGTGAGGAAAAACTACCAGGTTAGCTTAACTCAACAGCCAGAAATTCTTGAGAAAAAGATTCATGGAATTCACTACATGGAAATATAAAAGTTTGTATGACAAGGACTCCATATACAAAAATATATGCATATAGTAGACACGAGGTTAACAGGAAGAGTCTTACAACCGAAGACGGACAAGTGAACATCCTATAAAAACTGAGTCAAAGACATGAAAAGGAATTCCCAAAAGAAGGAATAAAATGAACAATACATTTGAAAAGAGATGCCAGCTCACCAGGAACCCAAAGACTCACAATTACTCAACAATGATTCATGATTTTTAAACTATTTGATAGGCAAACATTGAAAGAGAACAGCAGTACCTAGTGTGGACAGGACCTGGAGGAGCAGGTGGCCTACGTGTGGCTGGTGCAGGTGCCACCTGCCTCCTGGAAAAGGTCCGGGGATAACGAGGGCGTCTGTCATACCTGATCTGAAATCGGGTGTCTCTGCCTCCAGGAATCCACCCACAGGCGCAGCCAGGCAGCTGCCCTGGGGGTTATGCAAACCACTGTTCCCCACTCTCTTCACGGTTAGAGTGCGTCACCCTTTGATGTGACACTAAGCATGAGCCTAACAGACTTAACACACCTGATGGACTTAGAATATCAGTTCTGTACCTCTTGGCAAGAAAACTGTCCACAGATATCAATTCCTGAAGAGCAAAAGAGCACGCAGTACCTAAGATACAAAAAATTAAGTTCGTACATAAATATAAATGTACAGAAATGCATGGAGAAAATTTAGAATGACAGGATTTCAAAAAACAAATAGTAGCAAACAGAATCCAACAGACATTAAAAGGATAATACACCATGATGAAGTGGGTTTATCCCAGGAATGCAAGGATTCATCAATATACACAAAATCAATCAATGTGATACACCATATTAACAAGTTGAAGGATAAAGACCATATGATAATCTCAATAAATGCAGAAAAAGCTTGTGACAAAGTCAACACTCATTTATGATCAAAACTATCCAGAAAGTAGGCATAGAGGAAACTTACCTCAACATAATAAAGGACATATATGACAAACCCACAGCCAGCATTGTTCTCAATGGTGAAAAATTGAAACCATTTCCTCTAAGATCAGGAACAAGACACGGTTGCCCACTCTCACCGCTATTATTCAACATAGTTTTGGAAGTTTTAGCCACAGCAATCAGAGAAGAAGAAATAAAAGGAATACAAATCAGAAAAGAAGTAAAACTGTCACTGTTTGCAGATGGCATGATACTATACATAGAGACTCCTAAAGATGCTACCAGAAAACTACTAGAGCTAATCAATGAATTTGGTAAAGTTGCAGGATACAAAATTAATGCACAGAAATCTCTTGCACTCCTATACACTAACTATAGAAAATCTGAAAGAAAAATTAAGGAAACACTCCCATTTACCATTACAACAAAAAGAATAAAGTACCTAGGAATAAACCTACCTAAAGAGACAAAAGACCTGTATGCAGAAAAATATAAGGCACTGATGAAAGAAATTAAAGACAATACAAACAGGTGAAGAGGTATGCCATGTTCTTGAATTGGAAGAATCAACATTGTGAAAATGACTATACTACCCAAAGCAATCTACAGATTCAACGCAATTCCTATCAAACTACCACTGGCATTTTTCATAGAACTAGAACAAAAAATTTCACAAGCTGTATGGAAACACAAAAGACCCCGAATAGCCAAAGCAATCTTGAGAAAGAAAAATGGAGCTGGAGGAATCAGACTCCCTGACTTCACACTATACTACAAAGTTACAGTAATCAAGACAGTATGGTACTGGCATAAAAACAGAAATATAGATCAATGGAACAGGATAGAAAGCCCAGAGATAAACCAACACACATATGGTCACCTTATCTTTGATAAAGGAGGCAAGGATATACAATGGAGAAAAAACAGCCTCTTCATAAGTGGTGCTGGGAAAACTGGACAGCTACATGTAAAAGAATGAAATTAGAACACTCCCTAACACCATACACAAAAATAAACTCAAAATGGATTAAAGACCTAAATGTAAGGCCAGACACTATAAAACGCTTAGAGGAAAACATAGGCTGAACACTCTATGACATACATCACAGCAAGATCCTTTTTGACCCACCTCCTAGAGAAATGGAAATAAAAACAAAAATAAACAAATGGGACCTAATGAAACTTAAAACCTTTTGCACAGCAAAGGAAACCATAAACAAGACAAAAAGACAACCCTCAGAATGGGAGAAAATATTTGCAAATGAAGCAACTGACAAAGGATTAATCTCCAAAATTTATAAGCAGCTCATGAAGCTCAATATCAAAAAACAAACAACCCAATCCAAAAATAGGCAAAAGACCTAAATAGACATTTCTCCAAAGAAGATATACAGATTGCCAACAAACACATGAAAGGATGCTCAACATCACTAATCATTAGAGAAATGCAAGTCAAAACCACTATGAGGTATCACCTCACACTGGTCAGAATGGCCATCACCAAAAAATCTACAAACAATAAATGCTGGAGAGGATGTGGAGAAAAGAGAACCTTCTTGCAGTGTCGGTGGGAATGTAAATTGATACAGCCACTATGGAGAACAATATGGAGGTTCCTTAAAAAACTAAAAATAGAACTACCATATGACCCAGCAATCCCACTACCGGGCATATACCCTGAGACAACCATAATCTAAAAAGAGTCATGTACCACAATATTCATTGCAGCTCTATTTACAATAGCCAGGACATGGAAGCAACCTAAGTGTCCACTGACAGATGAATGGATAAAGAAGATGTGGCACATATATACAATGGAATATTACTGAACCATAAAAAGAAATGAAATTGAATTATTTGTAGTGAGGTGGGTGGACCTAGAATCTGTCATACAGAGTGAAGTAACTCAGAAAGAGAAAAACAAATATCGTATGCTAACACATATATATGGAATGTAAAAAAAAAAAAAGGTTCTGATGAACCTAGGGGCAGGACAAAAATAAAGATGCAGACGTAGAGAATGGACTTGAGGACACGGGGAGGGGGAAGGGTAAGCTGGGACGAAGTGAGAGAGTGGCATGGACATATACACACTACCAAATGTAAAATAGATAGCTAGTGGAAAGCGGCTGCATAGCACAGGGAGATCAGCTCGCTGCTTTGTGACCACCTAGAAGGGTGGGATAGGGAGGGTGGGAGGGAGATGCAAAAGGGAGAAGATATGGGGATATATGTATATGTACAGCTGATTCACTTTGTTATACAGCAGAAACTAATACACCATTGTAAAGCAATTATACTCCAATAAAG
Source organism: Mesoplodon bidens (assembly GCF_964165515.1). Taxonomy (NCBI): domain Eukaryota; kingdom Metazoa; phylum Chordata; class Mammalia; order Artiodactyla; family Ziphiidae; genus Mesoplodon; species Mesoplodon bidens. The sequence goes on from NC_138170.1 coordinate 88,324,278, forward strand.
ATGTTTTAAAAAAGGAGAAAAAAACAAACAAACAAAAAACCAGCATTTTATGTAAACGTCCACAATTCTCATATACGTATATGTATCACCTATTATGGATGGTTTAATCTGGCCACTCTTACACTCACTGCTAAAATGGCTTGCCCTTCATATGAGTGGAGGTGGCATGAAGCAGTCTGCCTGCTAATTTTTTAAAAATCATAAAAACTAAAGTTAACTATTTTATAGCTTTTTAATTTACTTATACAACCAAGAACACCCCTCTCAAACCACTCCGTGATGTATGTGTTAGGAGTGCGGCAAAGCTGAAGGTTTCCAGAAGAACCAGGCAAAACAGAAGCCTGTTCTGTAACAGAGCACGGTGGACAACCTCTCACTCACCAGATGCTCATGGTTATTCTACCAAAGAGCACTGTACACAAGTTACAATACAGAGATGTTCACAAGAAGTCTTAATGCATTTTCCTTGTTTATTCAGAAATAAGCATATTTTCTTCACTGAATCATTGACAAATAAATTAAAGAATGAATATCAAGTGCAAAAATAAAATAAAAACAAAGAGCTATGAAAACACACAGAGGAGGGAGACAGTCTATCTGTATCCCTTAGCAGTTTATTCACAGGGAGAAAGACAGGGATAGATTTTTAATTTAGTCCAGTTTTTAGCAATACATACCTAAGGGCATTATAAGTAGTACTTTGTTACAAAGAATTCTAAACTTCTAATATTGTCTCTTTGATCTTGGTTTACTGGGTCTAACAAATATGAAAGATCATACAAAATATTCCCTGAAAGGCTGTAGACATTCTATACACGGTACAACTGAAACCGTGAGGTTTATGTACTTTTGAGCAATTACTTTTGCAATATGTGAAAAATGGAAAGTTCCTGTAGAGAAGTCCAGTGATGCCATAGAAAAAGCATCAGAGGACATAAAAATTAATTCCAGTTCTGTCACATGCTGGCCATACACATTTGGACCATCCATCTTCCTCCTCTGAGCCTCCGTTTCCTGATGGGTAAAATTAGATCATTCCAACTTCCCTGGGTGATAGAATGAGTCAAGGAGACATTACCTGTGAAAGTTTCTAATAGCCTGTCTCAAACCAGCAGAAGGTGAATGCAATCCAGGGGTTTTCCTAGTAGGTTATCTTTTCACAGTATTTACATATCAGTAAAAATGAAGCCACTTTCGGTACCAGAAAGAAAAAATCGACTTTGTTAGTCCTGCAGCTCTTCACACAAAATGAAAGGATCAAGGCATCAATGGGCAGACAACCAGGAAGAGCATCCGCACCAGGAAAATCCACAACCAAGATTTTAGAAAGAAAAGGGGGGAAAGAGGGGTGGGATGAACTAGGAGATTGGGATTGACATGTATACACTAATATGTATAAAATAGAGAACTAATGAGAACCTGCTGTATAGCACAGGGAACTCCACTTCGCTGTACAGAAGAAACTAACACAACATTGTAAAACAACTAAATAAAAAACAAATGTCCCCAAACAGTTCAGATATGGAGGGAAAAAATGACAATCAGGCAATATTCCCCTAAAAATACAACAAAACAACTACTGCTTGCCTCCTAGGGGTAAAGAAAAGCCGGACCTTAAGGCATTCATTTTATACCAACCAACAGAAAAGAAAGCTTTACACTGGAATAACAGATAATATTCTGCCCCACAAAAGCAACAGTTTGAAGTTTAAAGACATAAACGACATCCCCAGGAAAGCTGGGTCATGTGCTGAGACTTGCTGTGGAGGATGCCCCAGGCAGCTCATCACCATGAGGTCACGTCCTCATCACTCGAGCAGTGCCTCGGACAGGTGGGGTTTAACTTACAAATGCACACACACAAGCTACATCTGCAGCTTTAATCGGAGATGCTCACCTGACCTATTTTTCTTGGTTACATGACCTTCTGTAAGTTATCACTCCTCTCTGGCCATCAGTTTTGGCATCTATATTGGGAGAGAAGTGGACCCTTATGGTCCATTCTGCGTGTTAACATGTGATTCCATGATTATTTTATTCATTTTGATTTAAAAGGACATTATCTTTGACCCACATGGCAATGCAATAATGAATTAAATAAGATCACACACATAAAAGTGGTTCAAACACTTCAAAGTACAATAAAAATTAAAGGGATACACTGTCAACATTGCTTCTGTTAGGACATTCTTGCTGAAGCTAGACTTTTGATTTAAGCAGTACCTGTTATAATAATTATTTAAGTTCTGCTAAATCAGGATTTGAGCTGCTTTAAATTTACACTGCACTTACTCTTGAAAAATGTTTCCTGAGAAAGTTATAATGTAAAATTGTAGGGGTGTGTTTGGCATTTTATATATACAGTAACCTTTAAATTCTTTAGGGATGTTTATAGGTTAAAGGCAGTTAATTACAAAATAGAGACACTCCTAAAATCGCTTCATTTAACCACTCCTTCCAAGTTCCCAGGGGGAACAGACTTAACTTAGTATATTTTGGCCAAAAAAGAAATGTCAGGAGAAAAAAAAAACCCATGAAAGCTGGTGAGGTCACAGTGCTTTAGAGCTTACAATGTGCTGTTTTCACAGGTATTGTCTTCTGCGGCGGCCCCAGGCTGAACGGGAGGTGTGCAGGGCCCCTTTTGCAGATGAGACCCCCATAAACCACCCTTCCCACAGGTAAGGCACATGGAAGCATCACTCATCTGAGATGGACCCAGCTCTGCCTGCCTCACACCTGCCACCAGGCAGCTGGATATCTCTCTAGCCAACGACCTCCTCCTCCTTCATCCAGAAAAGTGGGGCAGAGAGAGGAGAGCTTGCTTGGGTACCACATCCCCAGAGCCAGCACCTGCCACACCCATCCGCCCTCCCATGGTGGCCACAGTGGTATCAGTCTCCTCCAGGGGCCTGGGTCGTGGTGCTCTCCCAGACTCAGGGTGCCCTCCAGGACGAGCCCACACTCACCATTCCCACTTTCATAATCGGTGGCCAGGACTTTGATGGGAATATAGTTCATTTTCACAGACAGATCAGACAATTTTAGGATGTAAACTAGAAGACAAAGATTTTTCCACTTGCATAAACTTACATAAAAAACTCTAAACATATAAAGAGACACTCAGGCTATTTGAATGTCCATCGCATACACTTGGGTACATCTGTCTGTGTTCAGCATGTGATAAAGTAACAGTCTTGTCGCAGGATGGGACTTTATGTCATGACTTATTTGTTAAGGTATTTAGCATTTTATGAAATACTGAATATAAGTTCAAACACAGATATGTTTTTTATGATCAACTACAATAAGCACTTTCCACCTTAAAGCTTCTGCAGAACACTCCTCATCAAAATGATAAAACAGACGTAATGGCACTGATAAAGGTGTTATGGATATTACAATGTCTGTCTTTTAAAATGCACATTTTGTCACAGCTTACTGTGACAAAGCGAGAGAGTGGCATGGACATATACACACTACCAAACGTAAAATAGATAGCTAGTGGGAAGCAGCCGCATAGCACGGGGAGATCAGCTCGGTGCTTTGTGACCACCTAGAGGGGTGGGATAGGGAGGGAGGGAGGGAGGGAGACGCAAGAGGGAAGGGATATGGGAACATATGTATATGTATAACTGATTCACTTTGTTATAAAGCAGAAACTAGCACACCATTGTAAAGCAATTAGACTCCAATAAAGATGTAAAAATAAATAAATAAAATGCACATTTTGGTTCAGAAGCTTCGTTCTTAACAGCCCCAAGGAAAACCCCTGCCGTTTCCAGTGAAGGCAGTGTCCTTGCAATGATTCAGTGGTAAACAGCTGGCTCTCAAGCTACATGATCTTAATGCCTGGAAAGCGAATGTCTTGTTTAATTACCATGAACGCTGTAGTAGGTCACAAGCTAATTCCACATGATCCACTACCATCATCCACGTGCAGCTCCGAATGTATAAATAAAATCATTAAGTCTCCATGTCATGCCTTCCACCAGTACTGTCAGCAGAAGAATTTAAAGTAAGTGGTGTGTATTTTTAAGCAAATGCCAAAACGGTTTTTGTTATGAACACTGGAGCTGAAACCTGGTAGTAGGTCAATGTATAGAAAATAACAAAACAGAAAATGGCTGTGAAAATTAGAACATCTAATTGCCATTGTCTTTACTGTGTTTCTGATTTTTACAGCATTTTATCACTAACAGTATAGACTAAGCACATAAGGAACAGTCATGCCGTGATGGATCCAGGACTAGCAATTACAATAATAACCTTAATCACTCATCTGACTGCAACACCCTGGATGTGGAAAGCATGCTAATTTCCATCGTGTTCCTGGGGCCTGTTGAGCGTGTGGAACAGGAAGGGCACTCAAGAGAGCAGAGGAATATCTTACTCTTCATCTACTTACATGTAAACTCAACTGGCAGGAAAAGTATTGTTTAAAAAAAGGCCAATCTAGCGAGTTCCAGGCTCCCTGCGGTGTGCGGACACCTGGTGCCCGACAGCTCCTGAACACGTGACCCTGGGAGTGGCCCTCCGCTGGCACCAAGGTGACTTCTCAGCAGAAGCAGGATAAGCTGGGTTTGTCAAGCCACCTCCCCACCCGCGAGGACAGACTGATTCAGAGGTCATCAGGCCCCGTGTGTGTGCCCTCCCCCTGCTGAAGCTTCACCCCCAGCCCCATCCTACTCAGAGGAGCTGGACCTAAGTCTGAGTAGACCCTTTTCTCTCATTCTGTGTCTCTCTCAATGCGATCCCTGTAAACAGCGCAAAGTGGGGTCTTGTCAAGTTTCCAGCTTTTTAAATGAACCCTCAGACTTCGCCCTGGAGATGGCTGTCCACATGGTCTGACTTATTTCCACCATGTTTGGTCTTGTTTTCTGTTTGGGCATCTGCTCTCCATCCTTCTGTTTCCTTCTTTCCTGCCATCTTTGGATGAATTTTAAGTATGTGCTAGTTTTCCATTTCATCAATTAAAAAAAAAAAACTGTTTTAACCATATAGCTTTGTTCTATTTTTAAGTGTTTTCTCTGGATATGGAAACATACGTCTTCCTGTATCACCATCTACCACCAAGCAGTATCGTTTCGTGAACAGTGTAAGAATGTAATACCTCCGACTCCCTCCTGTCCTTTGTGGTCTCCCATGGGTCACCTCCACATGTCACAGACCCCAAAATACATCATTTTATCTATGTACTATTTTAATTTATATTTATGTTTCATTATGGTTACACAAAGACATTATGAAATAATACATAAGTGTGTAATTATATATCTAAATACTAAAATGAACATTTTTTATATCACTCCGTTCTAATGATCAAATTCAGGAAATTTATCACTGACGCTGATGGAGGTTCTGAGGTTCGACCCAGCTTGAAAGATAGCAAAGTGACCTGCTGGGATTTCATGGATGCTGGTGGAAGACAGGAGACACACTTCTCTCACTGGTTAGCAGTGAAAGTCAGCACATGCACGGTCTAAGTGAGGTCCTGGATTATGTCTGATAACGTGAGGACCCTGTGACAGCACTTACAGTCTGGGGTACTTGGCACCTACACAGGCTAGACAGAGAGGAAGCGAAACAAACATCTTTTTAATGAAATAAAAATGAAAGGGATCAAGAAGAAGGAAAAAACAGCTCATCTTGGCGGTATTATTGTTTTAACTTTGAAAATGCCTAATTTTTATCACATGTATTTCAGGTGAACTTTTATTGAATTGAAATGAGTTATATGATTCAGTTTTACCCTGTCTGTCTTCCTAATTTAGTTTCTTCAACTGAAAATGTACCTTCTAAGAAAATCCATAAAATACATCAATTCAACCTCAGATAACATAAGAAATGTGATATTACTGCCTACTTGTTTGTATAAAAGATTTATTCATTGCTACGGGGGTCATTAATGCTGCTTTGTACTTGAGGATTTACGGAAACACATCACCTCTACAAAATCCCTCATGAAATCAACAACCAGGACCCAGCAGGGCCCAGCAGGGCTCACACAGGCTCACATCCAGACAGGCTCGTCATCACCACCCGCTTCAGGCTGCACCTCAGGTCCTGCTGGAAGGACCAGTGGAAACTGCAGTGGGGGCTGAGGTTTGCTCCCAGGATCCTTCAGCTCATCAAAGTGCTGTCTGTACGCAAAACCCCAGCCCTCTACTTATAACAGAGAGTCAGAGCATTAAAAACTCGGATCCCAGAAGAATTAAACATTTCCATGGCAACAGGAGGGCTGCCCTCCAAATACCTTTGAGGAGGTAACTCATAGTACAGAAGCTGCAGAGGGCACAGACCCGGGTCAGCCTCCAGGAGACGGTGGTTCCCGGGGGGGCCAGCAGCAAGGCTGGGGCCAGAGGTGCTGCCCTCAGGACCACAGGCTCCGGGGAGCATCTCCTCATCCTGCGTGGTCCCCGCATCTGACCACAAGGTCAGCACCAGAGGGTCAGGCACCACATCTGTTCACATCACTGGCCTCATAGTAGGGGGCCCAGAGTGTCAGGGAGGTGGGCGTGCACTGCCCACTGCCGCCTATGAGTGAGGGCGCAGCACTTACACAGCAGGCAGGCGTCACTAAAGGAGACGTAGGGACCACCTGGCTCCACTCCCCCCTCAGAACCACCACCAGCAACACACAGACGAGCCCTCTCCCTCCTCGATGAAATAAAGAAATGGCACAGCTGAAGATCACAGCACAAGACGGACTTTCTCAAAATACTGTGAAACTGAGCAAAAAATGAGGAAAGATTCTGACAACTGACATAGAATTCCTCAGACTTGGAACTCTATGTTTCTCTGAATATAAGCACACAGTCCTGAAGGGTAATCTGATGATCTGGGGCTTGTAGGCCAACAAAGTGTGGGTTAAACCCTGTAAGGATGAGCTTCAGTGCAGTGCCAGAGAGCAAGAGGGGACATGGGGATGTGGACAACTGGAGGGGGGATGGGGAGGAGAAGGAGGGAAGGGAGAGAGGAGGGAGGGAGAGGGGGAGGGGAGGAGGGATGAGGGAGGAGGGGAGAGGGGAGGGGAGGGAGGAGGGGGAGGGGTAGTGGGGGAAGGGTGGACGGAGGAGGGAAGGGAGAGATGAGGGAGGGGGAGGGAGGAAGGAGGAAGGGGGAGAGGAGGGAGGGGGAGGGGAAGTGGGGGAGGGGAGGGGGAGGGGAGAGAGGAGGGGAGGGGTAGTAGGGGAAGGGTGAAGGGAGGAGAGAAGGGAGAGATGAGGGAGGGGAGGGGGAGGGAGGGGGAGGGAGGAGGGAGGAACGGATAGAGGAGGGAGGGGAGGGGGACAGAGGAGGGGGAGGAGGTCAAAGGGTCAAAATCACTCAGACTGTGTCCTTTTCACATACTCTACAGTGGAAAATGAGCCAAAAAAGATAACATAAAATCTCCTCTCCTTCAAAGTTAAGCAATCTACTTCCAAATTACCACAGATCAACGTTGTAAAAATCACAGTGGAAATGTACTTTGAATGGATAATGAAGTTACAACTCTTTGAAATGTGTTTCAAAGAAAATTTACATCTTTTAATGCATTATTTACTTTTAAAAAGCTGTTGAAAATCAATGATCTAGTCACAGGGCAGCCAAAGACCTGTTTCCGTAAATAAAGTTTTATTGGAATAGCCACACCCACCAGGTTACTCCTGTTCATCACTGTTTTCATGCAAATATTACTACATGTTTTAAAAGCTGAATTCACTATTAAAAATCTTTCACAAAGTAAACTCTAGGCCTATATAGCTTCAGCAGTTAATTCCACATATTTCAGGAAAAAATAATGCTATTATACAAACTCTTCCAGAAAAACAAAAAAGGAACACCATTTAACTCATTTATAACCCCAAGCTAAGCTAGTTCTAAAACACGGTAAGGAGGTTATAATAAAGTAAATTTACTTACCAAACACCCTCTTGAACATAAATGTAAACATCCTAAAGAAAATGTTACCAAATTGAATCCAGAAAAATATTGAAAGGAAAATACTTTTTGAACAAGTGAATCAAGGAAGGGAATGTAGTTCCTCATCTGAAAGTAACTGTACCTCCATGTAACAGTTACCTACCTCCTCTGCATAATAAGACATCCAACACCTCACAGCTTCTGGGATCTGGATGCGGGTCCCCTGCGGCCGCGGTCAGCCATGGGGGCAGCAGTCAAGTGGGAGTGGGCTCCGGGTGACAGGTCGGCCGCCACCCGCTTCTGTGCTGCCGGCCGGGAGCTCCCCGTCTGGGCCCTGGGGCCTCTCCAGCTGGCCATTCACAACACAGCATCCCCCAGAAAGTGTGATCCGAGACAGAAAGGACCTGCCCCCAAGATGGAGCAGGGTTTCTGTAACTGAGTATCACCACATCAGCCCAACACTATGGACACGCAGACTAGCCCTGGACAGAAGTGGGACAGGACCACACAGGGCAGGCGGACAGGGATCCTGGGAGGCAACCCGTCACAGGCTCAGAACACGGAGACACTCCCGTGACCGTGAGCAAGTCTCAAAAAGCCATTTGATAAAAGTCATTCACAACGAAGCCTTTTAATAAAAGGTACCTTCCCTGACCTTCCGGAAAACCTCTAAGAAAGACTCAGAGCATCTGTGGCCTTCAGTGTTGAACCTGGAGAACTTCCTCCTGGGGACTGAGAAATAGATGCTCACCCCGCCACCTCCCCGCAGCCACGCCCTGCAGCTCCCAGCCAGCATCTGCCTTTGTGTACTTACAAGGCCTGAAGGTTGGAAAGGAAAAAACAAAGCATTTTCCACAGATGCCATTACTGAGCACAGAGATAATCTTAAAGTATGAAAATAGATAAATGATTAGTCATGGCATTAATAAAGGTATCAGTTAATGGTATACTATGTCAGTATTTTGAAAGTACATGTCAACACATCAGCAATAAGTATAACAACTGAAAGATATAAGAAGATACAACTTACAGCAGCATTAAAAGTCACCAATATCCACAGCGAGATCAGCTTGGCACTTTGTGACCACCTAGAGGGGTGGGATAGGGAGGGTGGGAGGGAGATGCAAGAGGGAGGGGATATGGGGATATATGTATACGTATAGCTGATTCACTCTGTTATACAGCAGAAGCTAACACAACAATGTAAAGCAATTATATTCCAATAAAGATATTAACAAAAAAAGTCACCAACATCTAGAAATCAATTTAATAAAAGACGTACAAGGTTTTGGGGCCTCCCTGGTGGCACAGTGGTTAGGAATCTGCCTGCCAGTGCAGAGACATGGGTTTGAGCCCTGGTCTGGGAAGATCCCACATACCGTGGAGAAACTAAGCTCGTGTGCCACAGCTACTGAGCCTGCGTTGTAGAGCCCACGAGCCACAACTACTGAGCCCACGTGCCACAACTACTGAAGCCTGCACACCTAGAGCTGGTGCTCCTCAACAAGAGAAGCCACCGCAATGAGAAGCCCGCGCACTGCAACGAAGAGCAGCTGCTGCCCACCGCAACTAGAGAAAGCCTGCGTGCAGCAACGAACACCCAACACAGCCAAAAAAAAAAAAAGAAAAGAAGTCCAAGGTCTCTGAAAATTTTAAAAACATTATTAACAGGATATAAGGAGACCTAAATGTCATAGAATAGATCGTGCTCATGAAGTGGATGAATTAATATCGTCAAGTTGTCACTTCTCCCAAGATTAATCTAAGATTCAAAACAATAGAAAATCATAACCTCAGCAAGTTTCTAGAAATTGATAAAGTGATTCTGAATTTTAAATGGAAATACAAGACTCAAGTGCAGTCAAGGAAATCTTGGAAAAGAGAAACAAAGCTTAAGACGTACACTGCCGGATATCAAGAACTATTACAAGAGCAAACGGGGCATTTGCTCAAGGAAAATAGCTCAATGGGAAAGAGAGAATCCAGGATCCAGAAAGAGATACACACACACACATGATCACGTCATGGGCCGTGAACGTGGCCCTGCAGTGAGGTCTGGAAAGAATCATCTTTGCTACACACAGAAAAGTGAACCTGGAACCCTGCTTCACAGCATACCAAAAAAAAAAAAAAATCTGATTGGACTTAAGATCTAAATGAAAGGCAAATAATAAAATGTTTAAAAGAAAACAAATGAAAATATCTTCATGAACGTGGAGTAAAGTTTATTTCAACATCATGCAAAAAGTTCTACCCATAAATTAGAAATTGATAAAGTGTTCTGCATTAAAATTGAGAAATTCTGTTCAATAAAACATATTACTAAGAGAGCAAAAAGGAACCCACAGAGTGAGAGATTTCGGCATCACATGTTTGATAAAGACTCAGATGCAGAACATATAAAGAACTCCAAAATCAGGACGAATAATACTAATTCTGTGAATCTGTAATAGAGCAGCTGGTTACAGCTCCTCCAGTAAACATCATTTTGTTTACCTTCGCTTACCATGAGACAGGAGAAAAAAGGCATAAAAATTCAATGGCGTTATCAATATTCACAGATGGTATTCATATCCACAAATAAACCCAAAGATTCTATGGACATATTAGAAATCATGAACATCTAGCAATATGGCTGGATAAAATTGCAATCTATCAATATGATTCATGTATTTATACAATAGAACCAGGAGAAAAAATTTAAGAATATAATCTTTCTTCCTCAAATCCATTAGATACCCAGGAATATACAAAACATTTGAAGACTTCAAAGGAGAAAATGTAATCCTTTATTGAAGACATTAAAGAAATAATGATTAAATAGAGAAATGCCTGTAGATGGGAAAACTGTCCCCAAATCGGTCTATGCAGTCACTGTATTCCAACCAGAATCTGAATCAGTTTAGACCTTGACAGAAAGACGCTGATTAAAAGGAAAACAAGGCCAAGAAGAGTTAGAGCATCACTAGAAAAAGAAGTGGTGGGACCCTCCCCCTGTCAAATACCAGTATCTGAAGTTTGCCACTGGATCTAACATGGATTTCTGTTCATAATTTAGCATCTGTGAAATCAAGGTGTATATTACAATGGATGTTCTTTGTGGTACAAAAAATAACGGGGTACGTTGATGTTAATTGCATCTTATAATTGAAGGATACGGCATCACCAAGTTATAACAATTAAAACTGTGGAAAAAATGATACAGGGTTTGAAGAAAATGACCAGAAGAACAGAGGAGAGCCCAGAGTCCCTCTGAACACGGAGAATGGATGTCGGCCGGCACCGCTGACAGTGAGGAACAAAAATACAGAATGCTGGGACAACGGATTAACTCCACAAGGAACCTGTAAGTTGGACCCTTATTTATGCTGCGTGCCTTAAAGATGAAATTGAAAACTTAAAATAAATATCTTCTGGACGGTTGGGACTCAGGAAGGCTTTCCTAACAAGGCACAAAACCCAAAACTAAGTGGGGAAAAACTGTTGCATACACTACGGTTAAATGTTCTTTCATCCAAGGACCCCGCTGATGGTGACACAAACCAACCCTGGGCAGAGGGACCATGACCCAGGAGAGAACTCAGCCTGGAACACACGGCACAGGTGGGCAGGTTTGCGGGACCAATGCAGGAAGCTCACCCCGACTACCTCCCAGGATTCACCTGACAACAGATGCTCACTTTTGTTTCTGAAAGCCTCTGAGTTTAAATTAATATCAGTTTCTGCTGAAAATCCACCCACTCGCTTGACTGCAAGTCGACAGAAAAAGCGAAGTGAACACGAAGCAAACTCAGAAACCAAACGCTCGTTTGTGGGCACACCCGTGCTCAGTCTCACAGGCGCACTTCTGAAGCATAAAGAATGTCAAGGTCAAGGGGGCCGGATGAGGAGCGCGCAGTTACTCCACTGCCCACACTCTCACTGTTTCCAGCCTCCTCAGAAATGAGGGTTTCCATCACTTCTTGTGAACTGAGACATGCCATCAGGTACGATATTAATTTCAAAGAAAATCTCTAAATTATTTTAATCTGGGACACAAAAAGGGAAATTAATGTTTTAGGAAACAACGGTTCCCTATCACCGATAGATTCGTGCAATCCGTGGATCCACCCCGACTTCGGCAACGGCCGATAGAAACTCCATATGGAGCCCCCGCACTTCTCTGAGCTGTAGGACCAAAGAGCCCTCGGGGCTGCCCCCAGGAGCCACAGGGAAAAGGCTGGGGGTGATCGAGTTGGCAGGGCTGGGAGCCAAGCTGTTGAAGGAGGAGAGCGGAGAGAAGAGCTGAGGCCAGAAGCTCAGGAGAGGGCGCTGGGGGGGGTCCCGGCTGAGCTTGGGAAACCATTGCCTCCGGGGGCCCCCCAGAGAGCCTGGCCTCACAGGCAGCGGTGAGGGGTCTGCAAACTCCCTGGGTGACTCTACTGGGCAGGAAGGTCTGAGAACGACCCCGCTGGAAACTGAGGATGAAGAGGCGGCGAGAGGTCCCCCGAGGGGGCTGGAGATGAAAAGCAGGAGGGGGATGGCCACCACGGGCATGGGGTCTGCACGAGGGCCCCGCGGGGAAGGTTTGGGCTGACTGAAGCACCCTCACTTCCTCCGTGACACGCCCTCCATCCACCTGATGGCTCAGATCCAGACAGCCCCCCACACGGCCTGACGGGCCGCAGGGCTGAGCAGCAAGTGCCCCCAGCAGTCTACGCGAGGTCGCGGGAGACCTGAACATGAACCCGGTCCTTCGGTAGGAAGAGTGGTGCCCAGAGACACGGCTGCACAGTGGCGGTGAGAAGCAGGGCTTATATTTTCCCAAAATCCAGGGAAAAGGTCATATGGTCATGTTAAGTATTTTAATCTTCTGTTTGAAAATTTGTTTAGGGCCAAACTTTGATCAGTGATACTGACCTTGAAACTGCCACTCAGATGTCTGCTTGATTCCATCATCCCAGTGAATTTATAGCCATCAAAGGAAACAAGCAAGATCTGTCAATAATGACCTACTTAGGATGCACTTTTTGAGGGAAAAAAGGTAGGACTCCATGCTGTTGAATGATTTCTAATTCTGCAAAAATAGACTGCTATAATGAGCCCCAAAGATCAAAAGACGCAACAAAATGGCATAACATTTGAATAACTTGGATTTGACACACAAAAAACATTTCAACGTTATTTAAAATAGATATCTACTTCCTTAAACTGTATTTTAAAATGAAGTCTAATTGTGAAAAAAATCTTAGGAAAAAGAAACGTTGTATACACATATAAAAGTCATAAAAGACATTAGAACAATCACAACAAAATAAACGAATCGCCCTTTCTCATTACCAGATTCAGCTCTCAGTCCCTCAGACACTGTTCCCAAAGTTGTCCAAACAAGTCTTTGTGTATTTTAAGAGGGGATTTATCTCTGCGTCCAAAAGTGGCAGTGAAGACTCTCGTTACCGCGTTAGATAGAGACTGGCACTTTCAGCAAGGGGTCTGCACCAGCTCTGCACACTTTACAGGAACTTACGGACTTGCAAAGAGGAGCCGACTGTCAAGGTGAACAGTCTGAGTGAAGACTTCATTCTGCAAAAAGGTACGAACACACAAATACGGGCTCATGTGGGAAGAGCAAACAGCCGGTGGAGATGGAGAAAAAGCTCAATGTGTCTAAATTTTTTACGTGTGCCCCGCATTTCAGTGGAGATGTCCTTCACATCTGAATAAATCAGGTACACGCTTCTCACTTTAAATAACAAAAACCTTAGTTACTGAATTTAGCAGAGTCCTCGCGGCATCAACTCGAACGTTCTGTAAACTTGTTACAAAGCAAACTTGAGTTGCACGTGTCAAAACATCATACAGCTGAGACATTTAATAACCGAGTTCTTCAGAAGACAGATCTTCCTGTATAATAGCTAAGACCCATCTTTACTATACTGAATTTCTTTACATTTTAACTCACAATATCACAAAGGAAAATGGCACAAATGCCTAGCCTGGACGCTACTAAACGTGAGCACGAGAATGGCTGATGGGAAGGACCGGCTCCACCGAGCACTGAGGTCAAGGGCAGGGCAGCACATGACTTCCTCCAAGGGAAGGGTTTCCAAGAAGATACTTGAGAAGTCGCCATCTATTTCAGATGCAGAATCAGCCGTGCCCCAACTGCTTTTTGTGCCACAATAATGTATTGTATTGTATTTTATGCCACAATAATGTATTGTATTGTATTTTTTCCAATCTGGTAATAGAAACTTACAGATTCACTCTGTGAGAATGTAGTTACAAAGGAAACAATCTTGCCTAAATTTTCTAAGGGAAATAAATAATGCACAAATATCCTTACAGTAAGATGACAACAGTTCCCTTTGTAAAGGTTTTGATGACTGGATCGATCCTGATTTATATATATATATATGTAATACATATATTTGTATATATATATACACAAATCGATCCTGAGGCCCTGGATATTTTTGTAAAGATGATAAAATGTCTCCAAGGATAAGGTAGAAACTCTGACGCAAACACAAGGAAAGACTGTGACCCCTGACGCCTTAACTCCTGAGACATGAGGAAGGACACACGTGAAGCAGCAGAGATCCAGCCTTCAGACACAGCATCTGAACACCAGCAGTGATTTTAACAAACTCTTAAAGACTGATTTAACTGAAATTTAAAACCTGTCAAAGGAGGGAGAGATGAAGGACAGAAGCGCCTCGGGGAGGAGTGGACATCGTCTGCCCGGCAGGGGTCCGAGACGCCTGCGCAGAACAAGGAGATGAACCCCGCACAGCAGTGCCCAGACTCTCCACCAACTCATCCCTGTTCACTCTGGGAAGAGACCAACTACCTGCGACCTTTCCAATGTTACAATTTTTCTTCATCCTCCTGTTGAAAACCTTCTGCTTTGTACCTTTGTGAGGATTCACCTGTTCTATTTTTATTCAATTTATTTAAATTAAAAAACACCAAGTTCACCCACTTCTCCCCCACCCCACCCCCGGCCTCTCGCGGACACCACTCTGTTTTCTGTATCTATGAGTGTGTATTTGGTTTTAGCTTTTTTAGATCCCATGTATAAGAGAGAACTCACGGAAAATACTCTCTCTGGCTGACTCAGTTCGCTGCACACAACGCTAAGCAAAGGCGCACTTCACGGGTGAGTAGTTTTATTGGCACATAGGACGGCTGTTCATTCACTCTCCATCCAAAGCGGCTGCTGTGCCCCTGCAGGAGCAGGGTGGAGTCCCTGCCTCAGAGGCCACACAGCGGGAAATGTTTACTATCCAGCCCCTTGCTGGAAGAGTTTGCCAACCCCTGCCCTAAACAGCTGCCACTAATGCAAACCACACGCTACCTTCCCCACATCACCAGCTACCGATTCGCACACCAACCTCCAAGAGCATCTTCTGGGTCTGGTCGGGAAGCAGAGGTCGTGGAGCTGAGATGCAGTCACACCTGGGACACTGTGCGGGCACAGTGACGGGGGCTTCCCAGGGAACCGCTGACACTGAGCCCGCTGGTCCCACAGCATCATCACCAGAGCTGCCCGGATGACGTGGGTCACCCGAGTGGTGCTGTCCGCAGGTGGGATGATCACTGGGGTCGGGGCCATCGGTCTGACAGCTTGTCCCATGAGGCCAACCCTTTGAGTGGCCATCGGATTGAGGGCACGACCCACCGTTCAAACTTTCAGATTTATGATGCCACGAACATTCTAACAGTAACTTACTACCTACCTGAAGCATAAATTTATATTTTATACTTTAACAAAACATTGTGTTTAACCAAAAAATTAAAGCTGTTTAATCTCCGTGTTCCAAAACAAAGACTCAGCACCATCTATGTGCACTTTCTGACTGCAGAGAACTGCTTTAAAAATAGATTTCCCACCGTCCAGATGCACACCCAGCACACCCGGGCAAGTCACCCAATTTAAAGTACCTCTTGCTGTTTAAATGGAGAAGAACATTCCAGGAGTGAGACTGGTCCCCCTTCCCCTCCCTGGGGGGGGGCGCTCTTGAGGGGAGGACACCCCCGGGCCAAGCGACCATCCAGGCTCCGAACTTCAAGCCTCCTTCCTCAGTCCAAGCGGAAAAGCAAGGTGAACCCCGCCCAACGCCCACCTGTGCAACAGCGCAGGTGGTAGAAGCAAGGAAAGCGAATCGCGTCGTCACTGGTAGTGGCTTAGACATAAAGTGACACAGTAAACCCGCCACCAGAGTCCAAGCTCACGCGGTGGCGGCAGCAGACAGACAGGGCCACCTGTTGCCCCACGGGCCCAGCTGGTCCCCGGGCTCCTCCTCTAGTTTCCTCTCTTCCTAAAGGAAACCTTGACTGTGCAGGTGCCCTGGCGGCTCGCTCTGCAGGTCTATTTCCACCTCCATGGCGAAGAGATGCGCTTCGTCAAGCCCAGACTCTGGGGGGCAGGTGGGACCCGAGGGTAGGAAGTGCAGGCCAGGAGGGAGGAGGGTGTGTGGTCCTCGCACGACGGGGAAACGGCTCCCCAAGCACGCACCCTGCGCTGATCTAAACACGCCGGAGCTTCCCCACGTTCCAGACACACGGCGCGACACACGCGCCCAAACACAGCCCTGTCCCCCCAGGACCAAGCCAGGGCCACCGCCCCTCCCTTCCCACTCAGGGGGCCTGGTTTGACCCTGCTTCCTAGAAGGGTGAGCTGCCTGATCAAATTGGGTCATCGTGCAGGTAAGTCCATCCCAGACACTCAGGGGTCTTTCTCGTGGGCCAGTGGGGACCTGGGCCACGTGGCGGAAACCGGGGTTACAGCCTGAAGGACGCTGTTGGCCAGGACCCACCTGCTCTGACTCAGCAACCTTTAGCTGACGCTTCTCCACTGAACTGGCTGTTTGCTCTGCAAAAACTCGGTCTGTTCATCTGTAAAATCAGAACTGAACCAAGGAAGGAAATCTAATGTGTGTTTTTCTTACTTGAAGGAAGAAGGAATAACTTTTTCCCAATTAACATCATTACAACCCCTGACTTGAAGTGCTGATAATGTGAGCTAATATAATGTCATGAAAAATAGCTTTCTTTCTTTTGGAGACACTGTCTTAGTTATGAACCTTTGCTATATTTAGAAGCAAGCACTTGTCACTAAATTTCTATACAGTTTCTTTAATTTCTTTGGGAAAATTTACATGAGAAAATCCAGCTAATTTTCAAGACTGATATTATCATATCTCTCAGGACACTGAATTAGAGAACTTCATGTTAGACATTTTTCCCCCTTAACTTTCAATAAACCATTTAAATAGTTCACTGTGCCCACGTGGTACTAACCACACATATTTCATTTCACTAGTTTACTTTAAAAATAAAATTCAATATCCCAGGGCGCTGACTGTAACACTTGTAGTCTTGGGCTTTTCCTTCATGTAATATCATGCTTCTTACTAGAGAACTCACTCTTTCTTAACAAAAATTATGGACATAAATCGGATATAAGATATGAAATTAACATACTAGCTTTTATTCTCCAAATACATGTCATTCAAGTACAAAGTACAAATGTAGAATCGATGCCAAAATTATTTCATTGTGCCAGCTAATTATATAAACACGGGGGTGGGGTTGGATATCCCCAAACTCCCTATGTTCTAGAAATGATTGCCCAAACCATTCCCAACATCCTGAAAGCTTGTTTTGTGTGATGTAAATAAAACTCCTATGAGACAGTATACAACAAAAAATCATACGGTCTAAATTCAAAGGAATTTACTAATTATGTATGACTATGTGTCAGCAAATCACCATAATTTTGAATTCCAAAAATGGGTTTGCATAATTCATTATCATTTAGTATTAAAAACAGTGGTTCAGTAGAATTCAAAAAATAGCAAATTTTGAACACTTTTTTAAGTAGAGACCAATTACTACCTAATGCAAATTGAAGTTTTAATGGCAAGTTTTGGAACCACTTCACTGTACTTTATCGCTTATAATGTTATGATATAAATTAAAACATTGCTCAATTAATTATCCAGAGATAATACTGTAATGAAATTTCTTAATTCCTTAACGGTACACTAAACATAATTACCAACTCTAAAATGTGTGCTTCGACTTGGTAGCACAGAGCAGACTTTTCGTACCTGAGAATATATTTGGCAGAGAACACAGGCTGACAGCAAAAGCCACCTTGGGAAGTTCTTACCGAGATTCCCTGGAAGATGACGGATTTCCATCACCTCTGTGGTCCGCACTCCACAGCGGCCTTACAAGAAGCAGGAATTCCCTGCTGTCTGATGCAACGGAAGTGAATTAGCCATCAGAATCCTCAGATGATACCTTCTATAATGACATTTATCATCAGAGCCATGTTTGGTCAACATTTAATTAAATGATAGTATCATAGCAATGCTACCATAGATATGGGAAAACCCCTTTCCACAATGAAGTTAGAGAATTAATCTCAGATTCCCAATAGAAAACTGTAGCTTTTAAAATTTAAATTGATAGACATCTTTCAAAAACTTTAGAGGTTAACAAGGAGAGCAGGTAAAATTACCCACAGCCCATATCTGAAGCGTAACTAGGAGACAGATAATACTGTAAATGTACATTTGCATGGGAAGGTGAAAATACACACATTCAGCCAGAAGCACAAACCCTGTGCCCACACCTGAAAAGCCATGTATCAAAGCTCTGATTCATAAACACATAAACATGTGACCACAGTCCCATTGGTGAACCCCTGAAGGAAATAAATTGTTCAGCTAAGTGCAAACCCTACTACCCCAGGGAAAGAAACTCGATCCCCTAACAAACTACGCATTTATCATTTGACCCTGCAACACCTCCTTTAGGATTCTAACTTCAAGATGCCGTCACCTACAGAAAACAATATATGCACGGAGATACTGACTGCAACACTGTTTGCATCTGCAAAAGCCTGGGAAGAATACAAGTGTCTATTATAGGGGACTGGATGAATACATATACTGTACCGTCACGCAATGACTACTGTGCAGCCCAGCATAAATGAGGGGACACCAGCATATCAGCATGGAGTCAAGTTCAAGACATGCTAAGGCACAGGGCAATGTCGACAGAGTATGATAACCTTGCATCTGAAGAAAAGGAACATATAAGAAAAGGAAGAAAATACATATTTACTTTTTTCAAAAGTAAGTATCATAAACATAAATTTACCCAGAAAATAAGCAAAATGATTACCAACAGGTGCAGGAAGTGTCAGGATTGAGAGAGTAGGGACTGAAGTGAGAATTCTCTGAGTTTGCTTTTTTTATAGTTTTAATGTTTCACAATGTAAATTTTTACAAATTCAAAAATTAAATTAAGTGAAAAGAAAAATATTAAAACTCAAATATTAGAAATAATTTAAACATTAAAGCCAATTGCATAATAAACTACAGAGAGATAATAAGTATCTCAAAAAAATTTGAACACTATACTGACCTGTATGTTCATAACTGATTACATTCCAAAGATCAAAGATGAGCAATAAATAAATATTTGATCAATAATTTTAGAGTTCATATTTTGATATAATTTTGAAAATGTTTAATGTACTTATGGGGTTAATAAGTAAGGATGAAAAGGTTATTAGGATTAAAGATCTTCATTATTATTATTATTTTTTACATCTTTATTGTAAGAAGTATAATTGCTTTACAATGGTGTGCTAGTTTCTGCTTTATATCAAAGTGAATCAGTTATACGTATACATGTGTTCCCATATCCCTTCCCTCTTGCGTCTCTCTCCCTCTCACCCTCCCTATCCCAACACTCTAGGTGGTCACAAAGCACCGAGCTGATCTCCCTGTGCTATGAGGCTGCTTCCCACTAGCTATCTATTTTACGTTTGGTAGTATATATATGTCCATGCCTCTCTCTCACTTTGTCACAGCTTACCCTTCCCCCTCCCCATATTCTCAAGTCCATTCTCTAGTAGGTCTGTGTCTTTATTCCTGTCTTACCCCTAGGTTCCTCATGACTTTTTTTTTTTTCTTTCTTAAATTCCATATATCCCACTACTGGGCATATACCCTGATAAAACCGTAATTCTAAAAGAGTCATGTACCAAAATGTTCATTGCAGCTCTATTTACAATAGTCTGGAGATGGAAACAACCTAAGTGTCCATCATCGGATGAATGGAAAAGAAGATGTGGCACATATATACAATGGAATATTACTCAGCCATTGAGCTATTTGTAATGAGGTCGATGGACATAGAGTCTGTCATACAGAGTGAAGTAAGTCAGAAAGAGAAAGACAAATACCATATGCTAACACATATATATGGAATTCAAGATCTTCATTGAAGAAATAAAAAAAAATAGAAAAGAAAAATACCTAGTCTAGGGAAGAAACCTGTCATGTGAAATTTGAGTAAACACTATTAATATCATGTCATGAAAATTTTAAAATATTTTCTCTTACTCTGTCCAGGAAATGGTCTTGGAAGCTTTTGGTTTCTAAAAACTCAACTTAAAATGAAAAAAAGAGCAACTCCAAGTCCTTAGGAAACAGGAGATCCATGAAGAGGTTACAAGGGTGAGCCTGAGATAATCTTTTATCGTCAAAACGACAAGCATTACCTGCCCGAAGGTTAAAGGAAACCAGCCTGCGGACCCTCCAATGACCATCTCATAGAGATGTACCTGACTGTGATTCACGGAAAAAACGTGCGACCTGGACCCACGATGGTTCTCAGAGGCTAAAGAGAAAGAGGTGGAGAGGCAGACACAGGAGATAGTGAGCACCACCACGGGAGGGGTCAGGTCACATCTCCACTCCTTCCCGTGAAAGCTGTGACTCAGGAGACAGAAACAAGCACCAACCCCGACATTTCACGAGGGACAGTGGTGCTTCTCCAGTCGACGACAGAAAGCTGTTCTTTAGAGGAGAGAGGCCATTGATAAATGGAACAGAAAACCACCATTTGGCCAAATTCAATGGATTAGCTCATCAGAAGGATCATCAATAAATGATAAATCCATTCATTGAAAAATTGCTGGCGAACAGTATGCTTTCATGGTGCCACCACTTAGTATTTGCAAAAAAAAAAGAAAAAAGAAAAAAAGTTGTACTGTTAAAGCCAGAGTAATCAGAGTCCCGCCCTGAACCAAGTCAGGAATTCAGATCAGGGATAAGAGAGTTGCCAGCGAGGTGGGCAGGCTGACCTGACTGTGGCTGAAATTCACAACATACGTGAATGACTTTTCAACAGTTCAGCAAAAACAAAGCAAAACACACACGCACGCGGATGAAGAAAGTATATACAAATATGGATGTGGAATCTGGGCGGTGGGTTTACGGGCATTTACTGGGATTATTTTTTCAACGTTTCTGTTTCAGCAAATATTCATCGACACGAATTTGGAGAAAAATCGCAGGAATCGGCACGTGGACTTAGCACAACCAGACCCGTCTACACGGTGTTGGTGAGGAACGCTTTGTGAGCAGTTCCCATGGAAGAGCGAGTCACCCCGTGGCCCTGCGGAGACGCCCTCCAGAGCCGTGCTGCTGTCTGACCCGTCCGGCGTGTTCTCAGTGGCCGTCTGGCCCATCCAGGTGCCAGGTGTGGGGTCGGAAGAGCCAGGCCCGCCGCCGGCTCTGCGGTTGCAGCCTGTGCTGTGGAGACTGGCCCAGGACCCCAGCCTGGCTCAGGCCGAAAGCCTGGGCATCCCCCCACACCATCCCCTCTCCTCCAACCAGCAGGTCCTAAGAGGCACCTGACACCCCTTGCTCCCAACTTCCACTCCTCGCACATCCACGGCCACTTCCCTAAATCCCAGGAGATCCTTCAGGAGCAGCGACGCTTGAGATGGGGCTGGGAGACCGTCTCTGTGGGACCATCAGGAACGCCCCTCCTGGCTCCTTCTCTCTGGTGCTCTCAGCAGAACTGAAGAGCCTCTTCAGAATTCAGCCCGCTCTAAGGGGATTCTAAAAGCTCCTGTGAGTTAGTCGTCTTCAAACCCTGACAGCCCAGCAGTCCTACAAGGGAGTCAACTGAGGGTTCCCCCTGCACACAGCTTCACGTCTGTTCCAAATAATACACTGACCCACAAGTAGCTACTTATGTCTTATGTGTGGAAGCCGTATACACGCCAGGAAACACATCAGGGTACTAAGAGGAAGGTGAGGGTGCACAGGGCTCGGGGGTGGGGCTGGGGGCACCTCCCGCCCGGACACAGACGTGCCTCTTCATCGCAGCACTTGACTCACACCCGGCCGTTCCCAGAACGCCTGCCACGTGTTCTAAACTGGAAGGTTATGCGTGTATCTTATCTCTGATGCTCGTAACAATCCTACTAGACAGTATTCAGTTGCCAGGGATCAGAGCTTCCCGGTGATGGGGAACAAAACCTAGGAGGACAAAGCCACTGACTTCTGTTAATTATTTCAGGTATGTGTGAGCTCAGAGGCAAACTTTAAAACTATGATGTGTGTCTATTTATCCAACACTAGATTTATGACATCTCCACTGATACCATAAACACGGATGTACACACATGTGTGTGTTTTTCTGTTAAAAGGCATGTGTGATGGCGTCTGCTATCTCCCCGGAGCTGGTGCCTACGACAACCAGGTCCAGGGCTGAGGGGCCGGCCCGCATCTCCTGGGACACAGCCTGCTTCCAGCCCGCGTGTCCTGTGCGCCTCAAGCCGGCCGCTCCCTCGTCTGTCTTCTAACAGCGCATCCATCACCTCTTACTTCAGACACAACGACATCGGCAAAAGCCCTGGCCTTTCAGCCAGGAAAGTTCGCTTCACTACCAGTCACGACGGCGGCGAACAGGGACCATCCTAACGGGGCTTCTTCCCCGCTAGTCAGAGCATCCGATTTAGAACTGAAAGAATGAAGAGAGGGTGGGAGGAGAGACCCTCACTCCCTACCATAAACCTGAGATTAGGAAAACTGAAATGAAGATAAACTCGTGTGTATGTGTGTGTGCGCGCATGTGTGTAGCTGAAGACAATATCAGGGCAGCCGAGTCTTCTGTGGTGACAGGTGTGGCTCAGGCACACACATTCCCAGGGCCAGGTGTGACAGCCACAGAGCTGACTGCCCGGCAACAGTAGTCTCTCTGTAAAAACAGATTTTCCTAGGTACTTTTTTTTTTTTTCTAAACAGTGTGTCTTTTCCTTCTTAAGGCTGGTAATTTGAAAGACAATTATGTGTGTGCAATTTTGTGTTGTCATAAATGCTGTTCTTTCCTGCCACACTGACATTTATTAACTTGAAACAGTGCTTTCTGTCACATGCACTATTATATCACCTAGAGTCTGTCAAAAAAGATTGAACTGAAAATTATGTTGAGTGGGAAACTTTAAAAAATCAAGTTTAAGAACAATTTTAAATATATGTAATTCATAAGCTTGTATGTATTTTTATGTAAAAGAAAAAATAATTACTATCCAAATCTTCTCCAAATCAGATGTCCTTTCTTATCATTGTATTTTTTTTTCCACAATCAAAACTGTAACTAAAACATTAAATGAGGATTTACATCATCCCTGGTCCGTGAAGCTGACAAATAACAAATAAAATCTGTTCAGTCATGCAGACACCCAGGCATTTGGTCTGTAATTCTGGTACTTGATTCAGTATAGCTTGTGTTTTTGAACTGAAAATATTCACAGTACTAGAGCTACATATTGGTAAGTGATGATTTTTATATGGGGGCTGTCTGAACATCCTTCTTTGTGCATCTCAAAAAAAGTGATAAAACTGTTACAGAAATGACTATAGTTTTTGTGAAGCACTGAAAATAATCAAGAATGGCTATAAATACTCAATACTAATCTACCAATGTGAAATAAAATAAAGAGATAAGATTATTAGAATCCACTTAGAGATTGTGAAGGTTATAAACATACTAAATTCCAAATAACTAAAGTAACTTTACTTACAGAAACACAGATCAATATGTTAGTTTGACCTAGATTTGACTCAGGGCACAATACAAATGGATTTTAAAGAAAAAAATGCTGCAAGGAAGCTTCTCCAATAAAATTCAGAATCCTCCTTGGAAATCACTGTAAGATAAACTTAACATCCATTTTTATTAGCTGTCATTTGTCCTGAATGTAATAAACAGTCCTGAGGTCCACTCTGCAGTGGACGGGCCACACACCAGGCTCACCAATATAAACAGTGCAGACCCAGTTACGCTCAAGTAAAACACAAAGTACCCACAACCTAAAACCAAAGTCCAATAACACTCACAACCAAATTTCATACCTACCACCAACTAGTATATCAGGAAAGTTAGTGCTATGTCTATTTTTAAAAACTCACATTGTCGGCGATAACTAGTAAAACTTAAAAAAAAATTCTTGTATTATAGGATCAATGTCATTCTAACTAGGTTTCAATCCTTAGACTGCAAATCTCATGTAATTATTTTAGAAAAGGAGTTTTCTTTTTTTTACATACAGCAGGTTTTTATTAGTTATCCATTTTATAAGTATTAGTGTATATACGTCAATCCCAATCTCCCAATTCATCCTACCACCACCCCGTCCCCACTTTCCTCCCTTGGTGTCCATACGTTTGCTCTCTAAATCTGTGTCTCTAAGAAAAGGTGTTATTTTTAAGCAGAGATTTCAAGCATATTAGGAAATAATTCACCTTTATTTTTAAAGGGCAACTGAAGATGGGAGTTTGGTGTTTATAAGACACACACCCCCAGGAGATTTCAGAGCCACAATAATCACAGCACATCAGCCTTTAAGTGTTTAACCAGAGAGACCAAGTGACAGATACAATAAAACTGTATCAACAGACCTGAAACACCACATGACTGGTCCATGCAGAGAGAAACTGTTCAGAAATCCATTCATGAGTGTAATGCAAGCTTTTTACCTCGCAAACTTGGTTTACTGAGAAAATTTCCTCTGTTACATGGCAAGAGCACGGATCATTTTGAGTTTGCTACAAAAGCCTAAGGACTTCAGTAGTTAAAACTAAAATTTAAGTCCTATGAACAACCACCTCCCTGCTACAGAGACTAAGGATGTAATTTCTGTCACATGACAGTAATGTCAAGCACTATTATTAAATATAAAGCAAGGTATCATTTTCTAAAAATTAAAATTAATATATGTTGTATCTTTCAGGGGGGGTTTGCATGAGTATTACTATGCAGCAGAGTTTCATTTCTAACAACATCTGCTTTGCAATAACTCACTTCCTAGACAAAGCCATTTAGGTCATGGCAGGTATTAAAATGAAGCATTGAGTTTGCACTGGGAATTTAGAAGCGTGCAGTACAGTATACATTGAGGGGTAAATAAAAGCAAGAAGCATAACAATTCACAATTGCTTATTTGATAAATAAAAAGGCTATGTACAAAGAAAAATGGTGTTTCAACAAAGTTACATTAAGTGTGCATCTTGAGCAATAAAGTTTTCAAACTGAACTAAGAGGCACCATTACAGAGATGTGTACAAGCCCATCACAAGGGGGGTGGGGGCGACCACTGACGGATCAGGGCACGGCCCCCTCACAAGCGGGAAACCCCTGGGAGTGTCATCTCCCTCACTCTCACCTGTCAAAACACCCAAACTAAGGCACAAGAAAGGAAGCCTGTCCAAACGTGGACAGAAATGCTGAATGTCTTTGTACTTCATTAAAACAGAAATAGAGGGCCTCCCTGGTGGCGCACTGGTTGAGAGTCTGCCTGCCGATGCAGGGGATATGGGTTCGTGCCCCGGTCCGGGAGGATCCCACATGCCGCGGAGTGGCTGGGCCCGTGAGCCATGGCCGCTGAGCCTGCGCGTCCGGAGCCTGTGCTCCGCAACGGGAGAGGCTGCAACAGTGAGAGGCCCGCGTACTGCAAGAAAAAAAGAAAAAAAAAAAAAAAACAGAAATAGAGGTGGCAGTACCATCCCAAGAAAATCGAGAGCTTCTGGGCTCTTGGCTGATGTGCTGGCCTCACGTCAGCTGTGCAGCCTTAGGGGACCACATGGGTCTGACGCCCTCACGGCTGAGGACGCCCAAGCCCTCATCCCAGCACCTCACACCTCAGCGGCTGCCCGGGACCACCTGCTCTGTAAACCTTTCTCCAGCCTCACCTCCTCTGATGCCATCTGCATTCTTAAGTGTCGACCTCCGGAAAGTGGTCTGTTACTAGGATGGGACCTACTATTTCTATGCAGTCAGCATGTGCCGAGCGTTCAGGGCATGCCAGGCACCAAGGTGAGTGAGAAAGGGCACAGCTTCCCCATGGGCTCGACTCCAGCGACTAGAATGACCTCACAGACACGTGCCTTTGACTCCCGGCCTCTGCTGTGGGATCTGGGAGGGAAAGACCAGGTCAGAGAGTCCTGGACGGGCTCCTCTGAGGAAGCAGCAGGGGCGGGTACCTGAGAGCAGAGGAGGAGAGGAAGGAGAATTGGGGGCAGAGCAGGGGCACGAGCAGAGGCCCTGGGACAGCAGAGAGCTGCTGAGATTGAAGGTGAAAGGTCCGGCTTCACAGGCAAATTCTAAGGGAAGGTGAATTTTGTTCAGTTGATGATAATCTATTTCCTTTTTTATCTTATTGATCTATTTATTTTGCCCTGAAGGAGTTCCCCAAGTGTTCTATTTATTTTTGAGATTCCTAATGTCAACAGTGTATCTCTGAAGATGCCAGAAGTAAACTCTGAATCAAGAACGTTTTGTAATTATAATTAGATTATAATTAATTATAATTATAATTATAATTAGCTTCTTGCATCTGTCCCATTACTAGAGCTTCTCAACAGGAATATCTATCATTTGTTCTGCCTTCCATATCTTTTACTTTTCTCATATTTGTGTATATCTTTTTCCTCCATATTGACAGAAATCAGTAACTTTCTCAGTATCTCTAACTCAGTTTCTACGGCTGTCTGTTTTCTGCTTATTTATTTTTGCTACTGCATTTTAAGTTTTTTGTTTTATAAAGCAGTCAAATGTCTGCTTCTCAGTTTGGTACTTGGTGTTGATCATTTATATAAAAGCATGTCGTGTTTTGTGGGAAATCCTGCTGGATGTTCCTTGGCGTTTGCATGGCCTGCCTTGACCGTGGACACATGCCCACTGAGTCAAAGTCACTCCTGCTTCTGGTTCCTTCCCTGAACAGTGGGTGAGCTGAATGAAGCCAGGGGCTCCGTCCTCTCCCTGCTAGTCCGTCTCAGTGCAAAGTGAATCCCCTCCCAAATTTAAGCTTATGGGTCATGTGACGTGTACAATCTCTCAGGACATTTCTCATCATTTATCAGTGGTTATAATCAACTGAGGGGGATAGTTTCTCACAACTGCTGCCTGGTCTCATGATGACAGCAAGGAAATTCGTTCCTGGGAAAACAGAAGAAGCTTGTGTTTTTCCTTTTCTAGAGGGAACACACATTATGTGAGCGGCCAAGGGGACCCGCTCTCATGGGCTGTACTGTTTCTGATGTTACGTACAGCAGGTGCATTTTCACAGCCGCACAGCACTGGTTCATGCGACTGTCATTATTCGGGGGAAAACTGTCTCACAACCCAACACATGATCATTAAGTCAAAAGCCATAAGAGGGGTGTGGAAAATAAGCCAGAAGGACTCTAGTGAGTTGCTGATTATAAATATTCCAGTACAAGAAGGCAGGATGTGAGAGCGAAGCATTATATTCTCCCGTCAGTTTGGAATTAAAGTCACAGCTTTGTGTTTTCGGATGTTACAGAAATGATACCTTCCCTCATCCAGCCCCACTTCTCCGAGAACTTCAATTAACATGCTGCCTGGATTGAACAGTTATGCCTGACTTAGGAAACTGAATCACTTCTCGGAGGTACTCGCGTTCATCCCTGAAATTCATTAGATATTAATAGCTAGAACACACTTCCAGGGAGACCTAGCTCTAATCCCTAAAGCTAAGGAACAATAAAACCATCATCTAGTTTTCTCTGTGTTTAGTATAAAATTATCTGATTACTAGCAGAAACATGCAAATTCAGAGCAAGATTTCTCAACAGCACGCCAAGAGGCATGTACCATCAGCATATCTGAAGGTTGTTACTAGTCTTTGGATGGTAACTATTCAATGAGTAAATAGGAGAGAGAAAAAAAGGACAGTGAACTGTGGTAAAATGAAAAACCATACAAATCTCACTTATGAAATAAGCTACACCTTCCTCCTGGTCTGCAGAAATAAAAAGTAAGTCGATGACTTTAAAAGCAGATTTCCTCATTAGTCAGTCAAATGCCAGAAAATAAATTCAATCTACATGGAGTCTCTAAAGCAGTGCTCCCCAACCTTTTTGGCACCAGGGACCGGTTTCGTGGAAGACAATTTTTCCATGGACCAGAGGAGGGGGAATGGTTTCGGGATTATTCAAGTGCATTACATTTATTGTGCACTTTATTTCCATTACTATTACATTGTAATATTTAATGAAATAATTATACAAAGGAATTGACTTATGATGGTCTCTGTGCGGTCAAACCTCTCTGCTGATGATAATCTGTATTTGCAGCCGCTCCCCAGCACCAGCATCACCGCCTCAGCTCCTCCTCAGGTCATCAGGCATTAGATTCTCGTAAGGAGCGCGCAGCCTAGGTCCCTCACATGCGCAGTTCACAGTAGGGTTCGCGCTCCTATGAGGATCTAATGCTGCCACTGATCTGACAGGAGGCGGAGCTCAGGCGGTGATGCGAGCGATGGGGAGCGGCTGCAAATACAGATGGAGCTTCGCTCGCTCGCCCGCCGCTCACCTCCTGCTGTGCTGCCCGGTTCCTAACGGGACACAGACTGCTAGCGGTCTGTGGCCTGGGCGTTGGGGAACCACTACTCTAAAGGATATACAAAATTTATTAAGTACATAATTAGGAAAAGGGCACCAAATTTTTCCTCCAGCTTAGGATGACATTTCCAAAATAATATTATAAAACAAGTTACTATACAGCAGTTTTATTGGATGTAGTTTAGCAATGTGCTCTGTCTTCAATTTCAATAAAAAGATGCACATCAGCAATGCATGGAACTGACCAAGGAAAAAGATGCCCACTATGTATAACTAAGCTTACTAGGACAGAATCCCCTCTGGTCAGGACGTAGAACACACGAGCCCACGGCTCTGACGCCAGCACAGAAGCTGAGGCTCCCAGGCACCCGGGACCAAGCTGCAGGATGACAGGCCCCCCTGGGTGCAGGTGGAATTCATCAACTTTTTGCCTTTGGCAAAAACCAGGAAGAAAGATGTTGGAAATAAAACCAGGAAAAACTAAACCCAGAAATGCCAACAAGGGCATAAAGCTGAGCAGGGTGCAGGGGAGGGGTGCCCTCCAGGGCTTTCCTGAACCCCAGCTGTGCTAAGCGGATGAGGAGCCCCCGGCATCTGTTTTCTCCCCTGAAGCAGAACCATCTGTCCCTGGGTGAAGGGACAGGAAGACCTCCCAGGCGCCCCCGTCCCGGGGAAGCCACCGCCTCTGGGGGAAGCACACCCCCGATGCTGCTGCCAGAGGGGAAGGGCCGCAACACCAAGAGGGGGTCTAAGCACAGCGCTTCAGAGACTGGGGCTGCAGGCGGGTGCGGTGAAGGAGAAGGGAGAGAAAAGACCCCTCGAGAGACTTCTGGAAGGAGCACGGCAAGGAGGCAAACCACAGAGAAAGGCGGGGGGGGGCGCCCCATGCACAGCGAGCGGGGTCCTGGTGGGAGCTGGGAGGGGCGCTTGGGGCATCACACCCGGCGCGAAGCACAGCCACCGCTGCCGCAGGCTGGCTGAGCCCTCAGAGCGAGTGACCATGGCAAGAGGGAAACCCAGAGCCGAACCCCGGCTGGGTCAGCTCCCCTGTCCTTGCCAAGCCCAGGGAAAGGGAAATAGTCATCTCGGTTTCTTCTGCTCAGTACCTAGCAGTCCATGAAAAAGGCCGCCCTCCTCCCAACAGAAGCAAGAGATTTAAACAAGCCATTGTCACCACATAAAGTCACCAGTGGAACATACAGGCGCGTGCCTGTGAGTGTGGACGAGGCCTTAAAGGAGTTGGGTGAACAAGTTAGGAACATCCACTGGTAAAGCTGGACGCGTGCATGAACAGGAGAATCTCGGCAGAAAAAAAACTGAAATTACAAAAAAACAAGTCCACTGGAAATTCTAGGAAAAATCTGTAATACAGATTTAAAAAAAATTTTCTATAGAGTTGTCAACACACTAAACAGTTAAGGTTGAAAAATCTGTGACCTTAAAGAGAGATCACCAAGGTGGAAAAATGGAGCAGAATATACCCAGATACATCATAGTTAGACTGCTGACACCCAAAGATCCAGAGAAACAAGGAGTGCCACTCCGAGAAACAAAGATGAGACTCACAGCACGGCCCCCAGACAGTGAGGCTGGAGGATGACCCAGCGATGCCATCAAAGCACAGAAAGGAAACGAGGAGGCATCAAACCAGATTCCACACAAGGAAGGTGTGTTTCCAAAGTGAAGGCAAAGCAGAGCTGTGTTAGTTGAACAAAGTGGAGAATTCACAGCCGGAAGATGTGGATCCACACAGGGAAATGCGGAGCACCAGAAAGACGAAAATAAGGGTATACGTGAGCTATGGCTTTCTTTTTTATAATCTCCTTAACAGATAACTGTCTAAAGCAAAAGCAGTCGATCTTGCCTTTTTATCCAATCTGTCATTCTCCGTCTTTTAATTTACGAGTTGAAGCCATTAAAATGGAATGTAACGTAGTTATCCTGATGGTTTTGTAATTGCTTTTTAGTTCCATCTGTCTTTATCCCTGTTTTCCGGCCTTTTAGATTCAGTAATTTTACTATTTAATTTTATTTCTGTTTTTGGCTTTTCAGGTTTATAACTCTTTCTTTAAATGTGTATGTGGCTGATTTGGGATTTACACTACACATCTGTAACTTACCACCATCTCACAGTCTGCCTTCAGGTAATATATGACCTCACATACAATGTAAGAACCTTAAAATAGTACCCTTCCCTTCCCCCATCCTCCCTACTACTGTTTTCAAACCTTCAACGCCTTCAATAAGTCCTCCCGTAACACACTGTTAAAGACCGGAATGTGTACACTGTCAAACACCCATCAAAAGCTTGAACGGCTATAGTAACATCAAACATTCCTTTGAGTGCACGTGAAATATTAACCAAAAAGGACCATGTTCAACCTATATCTCAAAGAAGGAATCATAAGGGGGATTAGAAAACATTTTGAATGGAATAAAAATTTTTAAATGACGTATCAAAATCTGTGAAATGCAACTAAAGCACTGCTTAGAGGAAATTAATAGAATTAGATATTTAAATTAAAAACAAAGAAAAGTCCCAAATCAGTGATCTAATTTTCCTCTTAAGAAACTAAAAGTAGGGGCTTCCCTGGTGGCGCAGTGGTTGAGAGTCCGCCTGCCGATGCAGGGGACACGGGTTCGTGCCCCGGTCTGGGAAAATCCCACATGCCGTGGAGCGGCTGGGCCCGTGAGCCATGGCCGTTGGGCCTGCGCGTCCGGAGCCTGTGCTCCGCAACGGGAGAGGCCACAACACTGAGAGGCCCACATACCGCAAAAAAAAAAAAAAAAAAAAAAAAAGAAACTAAAAGTAGAATCATCCTAAAGCATGCAACAAAAAGTAAATAAGTTAAAATAAAACAGAGATCAGCATTTTTTAGAAAATAGAGAAAAACAGTAAAGAGAGTTCTTTGAAGAGATCAACAAAATTGATAGCCCTTTAGCTAAATGATCCAGAAAAAGAGGAAGAGGAAGAGAGGCAGAGAGGGGACATGACCAAAGTCAGGGTTCACAGATGGACATAACTGAAGTTCCAAAGATCTGAGAGGATAAGAGAATATTGTGAGCAACTTTATGCCATTAAATTGAATAACATGGATGAAATGGACAAATTTGTTAAGAGTCAAATTACCAAAATTCACTCAATAACAGATAGCCCAAATGGCCCTATGTCTATTAAAGGAATTGTTACTTCTACAAAGAAAGTTCTAAGCCCCAGTTGTTTTACTGGTAAATTCTTTTAAAAGCTCCCAGAAGATAACAGAATAGAATGTTCCCACTTATCTTACGATGCCAGAATTACTCAGATATCAAAACCAAACGAATATATTAAAAGAGAAAAAATTAGATTTATATCCTTCATAAGCACAGCTGCAAATATCCACAACAAACTAATGTCAAATCAATTTTGGCAGTTATTAAAAGAATAATACCTAATGTCCACTGGGATTTATACCAGTATTGCAAGTTTCCATAAACATTTGAAAATCAGTGCAATGGACCATCAGACTATAAGATTAAAACCATCCGAACAGCTCAACAGACGTAAAACCAGTTTTTCACTAAATTCAACACATGCAAGATAAAAATGGTCAGTAAATTAGGAATGGAAGGAGAACCTCCCCAAATTGATAAAGAAAACCTGTATAGTTGATGTGATAATTAATGATGAAAACAATCAGTATTTATCCCCAAGGTCAGAAATAAAGCTTTGATATCCCCTTTCACTTCTTTTTAACATTTTACTAGAGATTCCAGCCATTGCAACATGGAAGGAAAAAAAAATCACCCACTGGTAAAGAAAGAAGAACTAAAACTGTCTTTGTCACAGATAATATAACTGCCTACATAGAAAATCCCCACCAATCTAAAAGTAAAGCTACTAAAGCTAATCAGTTGATTTAACAGGGTTACAGGATTGCAGGGAAATATACAAAAATTAGTTATATTTCTATATGCTAAAAACAAGAAAAATTTGTAAATTGAAACTAAAAAATATTTACAATAGGATGAAGTATATTGAATAGACATAAAATTAGAAAACATTGCTGGCAGAATTTGAAAAACCTGAATAAGAACTATTTCATGTTCATATGTCATGCACTTACTTAGTTGGAAAACTAAGTATTTTTAAGATATCAGTTTTCCCCAGATTGAGCTATACTTTCAACAAAAGTCTCAATTAAAATTACAGCAGGCTTTTTTTTTTTTTTGTAGAAATGGAGAAAGTGACTCTACATTTATATGGAAATGCAAAAAATCTAAAATACCCAGAACAATACTGGAAATAAAGGATAAACTTGAATAATTCACATTAAGTGATTTCTAGGCTTACTGTAAAGCTACTGTAATGGGCAGTGTGTGTTACTGGCATCAGAAAATGCACACAGACAAGTGAGACAGAGCCAGAAACACACCCACACAGATGTGCCTAATACATTGTTAATAAAAGTGGCAAAGAAATTTAATGAGGAAAGGGTAGTCTTTTCAAAAAATGCTGCTTCAACAATTAGAGAGCTATATGTGAAAGAAGAATCCCAATCCACACCTCATTAATTATACATAAAGTGCACACACTGGATCCCAGACTTAAGCATAAGAATTCAATCTATAAAATTTCAAGAACAAAACTGAAAATTTTATGACATTAGGTGAGGCAAATATTTCTTAGACATGACACAAAAAAGAGAAGCCAGAGCACGAGGATGGAAGGAAGGAAAAGAGAGAGAGGAAAAGAAAAGAAAAGGAAAGGAAAGAAAAGAAAAGAAAAGAAAAAAGAGAAGAAAAAAATCTGATAAATTGGATTTCACCAAAATTCAAAGTGTGTGCTCTGTGAAAGGCACAGTTAAGGAAATGAAAAGACCAGACCGGGACTGGAATAAAATTTTGCAAAATAAAGGTCTGAGAAAGGAGCTGCATCCAGAACATACAGACAACTTTTAGAACTCAATATAAGGAAAAAAAAAACCAATAAAAAATGAGTAAAAGATAATCAAATACAGTGTTTTCATCAGAATATGAAAAGATATTTTTCAACTTAATTACAAAAAGGCAACACAAAATGGGCAAATACGTGAACATGCTTCATGAAAGAAGCTACCCATGTGGCCAACTTACACTGAAAATATGTTCAACGTCATAGTTCATCAGGGAAACGTGATTAAAACCGCAGGGATGTAGCACAACGCACCACATGGAAGAGCTGAAACCAAGAAGCTGGAAGGGTCAGGTTCTGGCAGAAAACATCGCTGGGGACCAGAGTCGTCCAGCCCCGTGGAGAGTAGCCTGGAGTCTGCCTGTAAAGTTATAAATGCATCGAAGGAAAGACCCAGCCATCATGCTCCTAAGAATTTACCCAAGAACCACGAAAATGTGTGTCTGCAGAAAGTCTGCTCGTGAAGAATTGCAGCCACTTTATCTGTAACTGCTCCAAACTGGAAGCAACTAAAAGTCCATCACCTGGTGAAAAGATAAAGTGAGGTATTTCCATTCAGTGGTAGACACCCAGCAATGAAGGGATGAACTTCTGATACTTGCAAACTCCTGGGTGAAGTTCAAAAGCATTGTGTTATGTGAAGGAACCCTGACCAAAACAACCATGAAAGCTGCACACCGTCAGACTCTTACATATATGATCTTATGAAACAGGCACAACTGTAGGGACAGAAACCAGGTCAACAGTGGCCAGGAAGTGGAGAAAGGGGATGAACTGCAAAGGACAAGAGAATTCGGGGATTATCTTGGTCATGGTGTGGTTCCCCAAATCTATTTGTCAGAATTTATAAAACTATACAATTTTTCCTGTGTGCACAGAAGCCCCAGAAGCAAGTACTGGGGGGCTTGTTCTTTCTAAAGTCTCTAGGGGAAGGTCCTTCCTGGCCTCCTCCAGTGTCTGGAGGCGGCCGCATCCCTCGGCTCACGGCTGCTTCACTCCGAGCCCTGGTCCATCCTCTCCTCTCCTTCTTGGACTCTGACCCTCCTGCCTCCCCTGTGACAGGACTCTGTGACCTCGGGTCCCTGGATGGTCCAGGATGGCCTCTCCAACTCAAGATCCTTCATCACAGCTGCAAACACTCTTCTGCTACGTAAAGAAACATATTCGCAGGTTCCGGGATTAGGACGTGGACGTCCCTCATCAAACCTACCACCTGGCCCTACAGTCCCTTCTCAGACCATCCTTACACAACCATTCCTGGCTTCAAAACTCCAACTCTTCTTGACTCACACAGAACATCCTGGCCCTGCCAACTGAGCCTGTGTCACTGACTGTCACTCAGACATGCCTCCCTGGCCAGGCAGTGTCATCTCCCGGGGGATGCAGACCATATTTTCCATAACTTGTGCATTTTCCAAACCATGTGGCACAGTGTTAAGTAAATAATCAACATTCCAAAATTTTGTGTCCAAAAATTATTTGTCAAAAAAATATATATGTGGGGCTTCCCTGGTGGCGCAGTGGTTGAGAGTCTGCCTGCCGATGCAGGGGACACGGGTTCGTGCCCCGGTCTGGGAGGATCCCACATGCCACGGAGCGGCTGGGCCCGTGAGCCATGGCCGCTGCGCCTGCGCTTCTGGAGCCTGTGCTCCGCAACGGGAGAGGCCACAACAGTGAGAGGACCGCGTACCGCAAAAAAAAAAAAAAAAAAAAAAATATATATATATATATATATATGTAAACCTATATATATATTATATAGTATAGTATAATATATTTCACTCATTTACTAACTACAAAAAAAATTTCAATTTTAATATAAAGCTATTAATGAGGAAGAGCTACTGTATTTTAGGAATATTCTGTAAAATTTAGCCCTTAGCTATTCACTCTGAAAATGCTAAGCATTTATTGGCTTTTCTAACATGTTTTATCTTTCAGGAATGCCAAGGACATTTTCTTTAAACAACACAATCTGTGCTTTAATTCGAACAGTGCTACATTTTGTCGTTACTGAAGGAACGAATCCTTTATTTAAGGAAGAAAAAAATGTCCCGCTCAGTAAGGAAGCAATTTTCCCTGGATCTCTCACAGAATTACTGAGCGTCTTTAAGGATCTGGGGCTATTTAAAAAGATGCCCGCCCCAGGTACCACCCGGCCAATGGATTTCTTCCTGCCTCGTCCTGAGCTGCCCAAATACTGCTCTATGTGTTTCATCTCGTCTCCTTCCTTGTAACTAAGCACGGTGGCCTCACTCAGAGCATTTGATAAACACCAGCCTCTCCATGGAAAGCACTGTTTAATTATTTTTATTTACATTATCTGCTATTGAGTCCAGGCCAACTCATGTACAGGGCGTCTTCACAAACATGAAAATGAAAACAGAAACCTGATCCCATGTGCGATTTTCTCTTGTTCCGAGGGTAAAGTTCCTCTCTCCAAAACAACCCTGTTAGAGCCTGTGAGAAGGGTGGCTGGGAGATCCCAGAAGATCCCTGCTATGAGATCCCAGGAGATCCCGTGGTAGAAGATCTCAGGAGATCCCTGCTATGAGATCCCAGGAGATCCCCTGGCTGAGCTCATGCCCGAGGGGGCAGCGAGCGGACATCACCCTGCCCGCGGCCACACGTCCTTGCGCTTTGCCCCAGTGCTCCAGCCCGGGGTGTGAGAGGAAAGTGGACATTTAGCAAATACGAAATTCTCTCAGCTCCATCTCTCTCTCAAAAAAAAATTATATGATTTTATTGTTATTTGCAGGAAAATACACACACATACTTTATATCTATAATTTATAATGCATAATACAATCACTCACACTCACACACACACACTGGAAATGATGCAAACAAACAGATAAGAGGCACTTTCCCTTCTCTCCTCTTTCCTCAGCTTTGCTTAGTTTGGGTCTTTGAACACGACCTTTTTCTCTGTTCTGTCTTTCCCATCCATGAAGTTCTGATAACACCTGCCTGCATCAGTATTAATAATTCTTGTGAGAAAATTCAGGTAAGCAGTTACGAGGGTTCATGATAAAGCAGCAACACTTATGTCAATTCCAAGAAGGGCTCCTTGGGGGAAGGCCCCGGGTCCTGCACAGACGAGGGGTCATCGCAGGCTTGTGGGGACGGACAAGCCTTCCTGTGACATCACCACAGACAGCCGGGCTCTGACTGGAGTCCTGAGAGGCCAATTTACCAGGAGTCAGTCTCTGTCTTAAAAGAAAATTATTCTGTAGACATGCTCTGAAGTTAAATCACACAATGGCCTCGGGTGCTAGATTTCAGTCCTTTGGGGGACATCTCTGCCTGAACCATCACTGTGCGAGCTGAAGGGGTGATGGCTGTCACCAGCACTGGCCCCAACATTCAAGTCGAGAATCTGGTTTTGCCACATCCTAGAAAAAAAAAAGGTCTACTGAGAGAAACAGAAAGACACATCTGTCAGTGAACACAAACCATGCTATTTTGGAGGAAGGAAATATCTTAATTACAGAAGCTGCTGTAGCATGAAATGCTTTCCTGCCAGTTTCTACATGTGCCGAAAAGAAAAAAGAAAAAGAAAAGAAAAGAAAAGCAACTAGCCTTTATGTTTAATGGAAACAGGCACACATGTTTTGGTAGATTTTCTTTTTTGGAATCTGATATATATTCACTGAGGAAAAGGCAATTACTCTATAGGAGCTGGAGTTTTCTTCAGGAGACATTTCTTTTCTTTAGAAACCAGATTGTGTCCAAGAATGAAGGTGATTTATATACACTTGGTTCTCTGGCAACACTTGATGATTGGATTTTGTGTCTTCACAAATTGAGGTGACTGCTTTCAGGAAAAAATGAACAGAAGTTTCCTGGGAACAAAAATGACATATAATGTACTTGTGCCCAGAAAATCTCTCCCAGCAAATTGTGTAGCTTATAACATCTCTTTTCTACTGTTACTGAAGAAAACCCTGTACGAGGAACAAAAAGGTCCACGTCAATCCTTGTTAAATTCTGATACTAAAATTCCCTCTCTCCTATCATAAAATCGGCACTGGACTTGCAGACTTCAGGTCTGGGATCAGGAACTGAAAACGAGGTTCATGTTTCCTGTATCTTCAGATGTTCCGTTACTATATCCTCAGCTTTAACCATGTGACTGACCCCTGTCCTCTGCCTCCTTGCTCAGAACTGCTGACATACCCAGCACTGTCCTTCATCCTCAGGACAAGGCTCTGCCCACCTAACGCTGCCTGTTACAGAGGATGCCCACAGCAGAGGCGGGTCTGCAGGAGGCCATGCGGGGTGAGAGCACAGAGCCATGGGGCACGGAACAGCCAGTGATGCAGGGGGCAAGGCGCTGAGAATGGAGGGGGTGGGTCATGCCCGGCAGAGAGGAAGGAGGCCCCAACTGTGGTCCGAACAGACAGAAACACAGAGGTCCTGCCTGAGCGGCAGGAAATGAGCTGGAAATGGGGCGCCTCCCCGGCCCCGCTCAGGAGGCTACGTCCCATTCCGGTTGCTTCCTCTAGATTGTGGGCTGAACGGGCAGAAGCACCAGGACGCCGGCCTTCTTCTTGGTCCTCTGAGCCTGGGGGCTCCCGCAGCACGCCCGCTGGGGGCTCGCAGGGGTTTTAGCAAGTTAGCTCCCTAGACCGAGCAGACGGAACGAGCATCTGCGCATGACCGCGGTCTCTCCCCTCACTATGCTCCCCACAGTGCGAGGAACAGGTCGACGAGCCTCAGGGACCAGAGCCTCAGATCTGAAAACAGCTCCTGCGCCGGGGGCTTCCATCTCAGGTGGGAGCCGGCTACCAAGTGACCAAATCCACCCTGAGTAACCAGATTACAGCCACGCCGGGCTAAGCAGGGGCCGCACAGCAAGCTCGACAAGAACAGCAAGGCTGCCATCGAGTCAGAGCAATCTGGGAGCCTGCATGGAGGAAGCACCCCTCCCAGGCTGAAATGTAAGAATGAAACCGAAATGTATGAACTGTTGACTTTGTCATAGGCTGTGTTTAAGGCGTAAGCTTCACGATTTTAAGAAGTTTTCGGCTGGAACAGCATTTTCTACTTTACATAAGTGTGTTACTTCCTCCTCACTTTTACTCCCAACCCCGAGGGAACAGGACCAAAGATGATCTAGAAAAGCAGCGTAGACCCACAGGGTTTTCCTGCATGTTGCAGGCTCACTGGTACCAGCGAGCTGAGCGCTGGGCTTAGCTCTCATCATCCCCACACCCAGGTGTACACAACGCATCCAAGGAAGCGCACCTCTGAACCGTCCATTATTCTCAAAGAAAAGTGGGGGAAACTACAGCTGATCCTTCAACAACTTGGAGGTTAGGGAGACCCACCATCTGCACATCAAACTCCAAGTGTAACTCACAGATGCCCCCTGTACTCGAGGCTCCGCATCCTCGATCCAGCCAGCCCTGGACTGCGCAGCCCTGCAGTGTTTACCGCTGAAGAGCCTCCCACAAAGGGGGGTCCATGCAGTTCAAACCCTTGTTCTTCAAGGGTCAACTCTAATTCCCTTAATTTTTGTTTTGTTTTGCGGTACATGGGCCTCTCACTGTTGTGGCCTCTCCCGTTGCAGAGCACAGGCTCCAGATGCGCAGGCTCAGTGGCCATGGCTCACGGGCCCAGCCACTCCGCGGTATGTGGGATCTTCCCGGACCGGGGCACGAACC
Organism: Mesoplodon bidens; assembly: GCF_964165515.1. Classification (NCBI taxonomy): domain Eukaryota; kingdom Metazoa; phylum Chordata; class Mammalia; order Artiodactyla; family Ziphiidae; genus Mesoplodon; species Mesoplodon bidens. The sequence continues at coordinate 88,363,508 of NC_138170.1, forward strand.
CGTGTCCCCTGCATCGGCAGGCGGATTCTCAACCACTGCACCACCAGGGGAGCCCCCCTTAACTTTTAAGTAACTCTAAGCCTTGTTTTATATTAAAACAATCTTATATAGTATGAATATAGTATATATATATATATATATATATAGTATATAGTATAGTGACTTTTATGTGAATTTTAAAAATAAAACTCATGGGAATGAGAAGACTGGAGTTCTAGTCAGGGTGATGCCAACACAGGCGAGTAACCCTGCTCGATTCTGCAAAGACTGGAATTCATGTCTGAAGACAGCTGTTCAGTTAGGAGATGAGGAGCCCAAGGACAAGTCTGGGGATGTGTGTGTGCACGTATACATGCATGTGTGTCTCTGTGCGTGTGTGTGCATGCATGCATGTGCATGTATGTATGCCTGTGTGCACGTCTGTGCGTGTGTGCATGTATACACGCATATGTGTCTCTGTGCGTGTGTGCATGCCTGCATGTGCATGCATGTGTGCTTGTGTGCATGTCTCTGTGTGTGCATGTATACATACATGTGTGTCTGTGCATGTGTTGCATGTCTGCAGTGCATGTGTGTATTTGTGTGCATGTGTGTGCATGTATACATGCATGTGTGCCTCTGTGCATGTGTGCATGCCTCCATGTGCCTGTATGTGTGTGTGCACGTGTGTGCGTGTGTGCATTATACATGCATTGTGCATGCCTGCATGTGCATGTATGTATGTATGTATGCCTGTGTTCACATGTGTGCATGCCTGTGTGTGCATGCCTGTGTATACACATGTGTGTGCATGCCTGTGGCCCTAACAGGTAGAAAAAGCAGGCGGGGGGAGAAGAGAACTGGACACAGGAATCAGACCAGCAGGGGAAGTATCCGTCCTGTGAGCAGCCTGTCCAGGCCACGTCACTCCCTTCCACGATGCCGCAGGTTCTCAAGGAGAACGGGAATTTGTCCCCATAACTTGCTCACGCCCGCTGCCCAGGGTCTCACTCCACAGGTGGGTGCAGATGCCATGGTGGTAAAGCTGAGCTGAGGACGGGGCAGAGGTGGCTGGAATCCCAGCCCTGAAAGCCACAGCTCTAACCTTGGGAAACCATATGTAAAACAAGGAAAGAGCCAGGCCACTGACCGGCTGTCAGGATAATGAAACAGTCTTTAGTCCAGGGCCTGGAGGGAAAGATGGATTTGGTAACCAATTTGCTATCCTTCAGCACCTCGTCTGTTAATGCCTTCCAAGAGAAACCAGAAGTATTTTCCCTTTGTGATGTCAAATATTAAGTCAAGGTTTCATTACATACCTTTATTTTTATTTATGAAAAAGTAAATAGGGCTTCTCTGGTGGCGCAGTGGTTGAGAGTCCACCTGCCAATGCAGGGGACATGGGTTCGTGCCCTGGTTCGGGAAGATCCCACATGCCGCGGAGCGGCTGGGCCCGTGGGCCATGGCCACTGAGCCTGAATGTCCGGAGCCTGTGCTCCGTAACGGGAGAGGCCACAACAGTGAGAGGCCCGCGTACCGCAAAAAAAAAAAAAAAAAGTAAATAATACCAGATTAATCCATTTATTACACTTGTATCAGACAACTCATGAGGCTAAAATTCCAGATAAACGTCTGGTAGAAAATATGAGCTCTGCAGAAACCACTGTATTCTTGGTAAAATAGAGGATAAACCAAAATTTCACTTTATCTTAAATTTAAATATAAAACAGTGGATGAAAAGGCAGATATTATCATCCAAAATGTATTGTTTTCTCTGTGTTGGAGTCCCAGTGGCTCAAAAACACTACAGTTCCTTCAGGTAATGCCTTTCCCCCAGATCTGTAGGAAACAGAGAACTTTCCATGAATTATTCATCTTCAGATGTTTTTTGCTTTACTCCTAGACACTTTCTCTGTTTTCAGTGTTTACTATGAAAATCATCCTCTCTCATCTGTTCACCTATAAATAGGGACCCTAAGCCTGAGCTGTGACTGAAAACTTGGTCCAGAGCATTTAACACACTAACACTTGGTTAGACTGGTAGGTGTGTGTGTGAGAGATTAAGAATTAACTATAAATAAAAAGGAAGCTAATCTGATCACTCTGGATTTGAGACAGGCTGTAATTCAAACCTGCAAGTCCCATGGAGGTGAGGGACACTGCATACGAAGCATCACATCATATGATCTGACTTCCGAAAGATTTCTCCCACTAGAAATTCTGAATGATGACATATAACTAAGGATTATAATTAAGGATTAATAAGGACTTAATCCTTAACAAAAAAGTAGTACAATACTTTCATAAAGTTATTTAATCGAATGTAATTTAAATCGAATGAGAGTCTTTCTGTAAATTTCAGCAAAAATCTGGTTAAAAGGCTTCAGCACTCTGAGGGCATTCAATGGGTTAGAAAGTTGCAAATATGACATTAAGAGTTAAAAGATCTTTAAGTGGAAAATTGCTCTAGCAGCTGTTTGAAAGGAACCCACATATCTGCATAATAAGTGGGACTGATTTGTTCCTATTCTTGCAGTTTTGAGAAAGGGAAATATCTTTTAAAAGGAGAACAGAAAAAAAATGACAGGCAATGGTGCACTTTTCCTAAAACCACTTTTTGAAGAAGATACTGCTCAGCACAAAACCCCGGGGCATGTTTCAGACACAGTCCAGCTGCCCAAAGGTGACTTGGCAAGTGACAGAGATACCCCGTTTAGTCCACAATCCAGAAGACAAGGAGTCGCGGGCAGGACGACGGGGTCAAGGGGTCGGTGAGACAGAGCGGGTGAGGAGGCTCCCACCTGCCCCCAGACCCAGGGAGCCCACCTGGCCCTCCCCCTGCCCCTTCTGTGGCCGATGATCCTGCTGAATTCGTCACTGGGCCGGCAGAGGAGAGCAGGCAGGTCGCCGACTGGAATTAAACCCTGGCAGCCTGAAATCGGCCACGCACAGCACTGACCCTACAAGGATCGGCTCACGCAGCGAACCAGCCTGTTCCCTCCCGCGGATCTGCCCTGGGAGCCAGGGGACCAGCGCATCACAGGTTTCTGGTGATACTCTGAGTTATGCTTCAGGCCTTTCCCCTGAGATGGAGGTAATGAGAGGGCCCTTGATGGATCCCCAGCGCCTGGCACGGAGCAGCCACGCACCAGGTGCCCCGTGAACACGCAGCCTTCAACAGTCCAACTTAACACCACCAACCAGGTGTATCCTTGTAAACAACTTTACAGATGAGTGAGCTAGCACAGCTAAGGTAAGGGATCTAGCCCAGCTTGCGGGATTGTCTACAAGAGTGGAGAGCGTAAGTGTAGGGTCCGGGCTCCCGCCCTGCCCAGTGCCCATTCATCCTTCTGCTTAGATGTGTTCGAATCTCAGGACAACGGTACTGGTGCACACCACACGCATCACACACACAAACGTCCACATGGGTCAAAATATCTATAATTTAAAAGTCTTTTCCCAATGACCTTTAGCTCATGTGAGTGCCACAGACCACAGGGAAGCTTTGCTTAGCCAAAAGCAGGGTAAAAATGTCAGGCAAAAGATTCGCATCTTAATAGCTTTGGGGTGGAAAACTAAAGAAAAGGCAGGGTAAACTCAGGCTACGTTAAGTTTATGACATCCACAAAAATCGCCCCTTTTATTTAACTTTGGAGACAAGTTCCCTATTGGACAAGAGTTAACCTTTTGGATACGGTCCCTGAAAAACATCAGATGGCTTTTACCCACTAAATTCAAAAGAAAAAGTGATAATTTCACAATTCTGTAGAAAGGAACTTTTCAAAAAGTTCCTGAACCATTTTATTAATGGTTTAAATCTTGATACCACAAAATACTACTCAAAAAATGTTTATTTTGTAATTAACATTTCTAGAGTTTATAGAAATTTCCCTTTCAGAAGACTCACTGTTTCTTTCTTATATTTATCCTAAATATATTCTGCCTCTAATTATTTCAATGATAGTAATAACCACAGACACCAGGTCCATTTTCTGTGCCCCCAAAGCCACTGCATACAACTCTTCCAATTTATTCTTAGTTCAAGCCAAAAGCTCCTCTTTCGAGAAAAAAAAATGCCAGTAGTAGAAGTTGTTCATTCTGCTGGTGTGTGATATGACTGTATGCAACCCAGACAACTTCTGTCTAGATTTCATTTGATGTGCAAGATTACATGAGAGACCATTGTACTTTCTTTGTCACATACTAGGGCATCTTTATAGCACATTAATAAAGGTTACTGCCAGTAACATAAAATTTTCAAGAATATCTTCGGAGAATAAATGAGTAATAATGAGGGCTGTGCCCATAGAGAGTAATAACCTTTCTTATCAACTTACTGGTTTGAAAAACAAATTTGACATATTTAAGGCCAAAACGTACTAAATACGTTCAAGGTGAACACACAATGAATTCTAGTCTTTGAACATGTTTATTTCATTATTTTTTTTTAAATTGTGTATTTTTGTCAACAATAAAACTGTGGGAGTATGTGCATGTGTAGAAGAGGTTGTTTAGGGTTTGTTTTGGGTTTTATTTGCTTATTCGTTAATTTATCAATTTTTAGAGCCTATTATATATGAAATTTTAGATGTATTTGACATCATTCGTGGAGAATTTTCAGAGCCTACGATTTAGAGAACAGACTTTCTGCACGTGCACGTGTGCACCAGGACCCAAGCGGCTGTCCTCCTACGTGTGCTCCACACACTCTCTGTGCAGAGTAACTAAAATGTAAGAGTCAAGAAGTTGGAAGAGATTAGCTTTGGATTTGGGCTCAGTTTTGCTTTTGTTTCTGTCTTTTGTGTAAAATAAAGACATGAGACATCAAACGAGAGCCCATAGTACCTTCTTTGTTATGATTTCTTTGTCAAATAGATGGAGAGTTTCAGCAAAAAGTGGGAAATGTAAAATAAAAGACAAAAGGGAATGCAAGAGAGAAACACATAACATCACAGATGAAGAATCCCTTCAAAGGGCTTATCTGTCAAATGAACACAGGTAAGTAAGGACAGAGTCGGTGACCTCGAGGACAGGTCAGAATTACACACACTGAAAGACAAAAAAAGAAAAAAAAAGAATGAAGGAAACAATAGGGCATGCACAAGCTATGGGAAAATATCCAACTGTGTAACATCATGTAATTATAGTTCCAGAAAGAGTAGAGTTAAAAAAGAAAGAGGCAGAGGAATATCTAAGAAGTTAATGAAGGAAATCTTATAAAATTAATAAAAGATAAGCCACATACCCAAAAACCTAGAAAGTCCCAATAAGGATAATCTCCCACCCCCCAAAAAAATACCAAGCCTATATGCAAGGGAGTCCTGAAAACCAAAGGTAAAGAGAAATCCCTGAATGTATCTAAAGAAGAAGAAGACAAAGATTAGATACAGATGAACAAAGTTAAGAGCATTTTAAGCAAATCAGAAGACACTTTTAAATTACTGAAAAACCGAAATGAAAACTTTCAACCCAGAATTCTATACTCAGCAAAAATACCTTTCAAATACATAGGCAAAATAATATAGAGACATTTTCAGAAAAACAAAAGCTGAGAGAATTTAATGGCAGCCAACCAGCACTGCAAGAACTGTTAAAGGATGAGAAATAATATACTGTGTGGTTCCTAAAAATATAGAAGCAAAAGGAAAGAGGGGTGAGAAATGTAAGTAGACTTGTAAGATCCTTACGCCGTACCCCAAATGGCACAACATCACATAAAGGTACATACTGAGAAGTTAAAGATGTGCACTGAACAAACAATACAAAAAAAAGGTATACTTAATAATCCAATAATGGAGTAAAGTAAAATCATGAAATACTCATTTAATCAAAAAGAAGGCAAGAAAAGTTGGGGAAAGGAGAAAAATGTACAGTTGGGACAAATGGAAAATTGGCAAGATGATAAATTTAAACTAAACCATATAAAAAATTACATCATATGCAAAATGTCTAAACACTCCAATTAAAAAGCAGAGATTATCAGACTGAATAAAAATGATACCATGCATGAGGGAAGGGATGTGGGAACAGATGTATATGTATGACTGATTCACTTTGTTATAAAGCGGAAACTAATAAAAAAAATTAAAAAAAATGATACCAGATTCAACTCTATCATATCTACAGGAGGCCACTTTAAAAATAATGAATGGAGACTTCCGGGTAAGATGGCGCAAGAGTAAGACGCGGAGATCACCTTCCTCCCCACGGATACACCAGAAATACAGCTACACGTGGAACAACTCCTACAGAACACCTACTGAACGCTGGCAGAAGACCCCAGACCTCCCAAAAGGCAAGAAACCCCCCACATACCTGGGTAGGGCAAAGCGGAGAGATCCCCACACAGAGGATCGGTGCCGAGCGGCACTCACCAGCCCGAGAGGCTTGTCTGCTCGCCTGCCGGGGCGCGCAGCGCTGGAAGCTGAGGCTCGGGCTTCGGTCAGAGCGCAGGGAGAGGACTGGGGCTGGCGGCGAGAACTCAGCCTGAAGGGGGCTAATGTGCCACAGCTAGCCGGGAGGGAGTCCGGGAAAACTCTGGAGCTGCCGAAGAGGCAAGAGACTTTTTCTTCCCTCTTGGTTTCCTGGTGCGCGAGGAGAGGGGATTAAGAGCGCTGCTTAAAGGGGCTCCACAGACGGGCGCGAGTCGCGACTGAAAGCGCGGAGCCCAGTGACGGGCGTGGGACGCTGGGGCTGCTGCTGCCGCCGACAAGAAGCCTGTGTGCGAGCGCAGGTCACTGCCCACACCGCCCTTCCGGGAGCCTGTGCAGCCCGCCACTGCCAGGGTACCGGGATCCAGGGGCGGCTACCCTGGGAGAACGCACGGCGCGCCTCGGGCTGGTGCAACGTCACGCCGACCTCTGCCGCTGCAGGCTCGCCCCGCACTCCGTGCCCCTTCCTCCCGCCCGGACTGAGTGAGCCAGAGTCCCCGAAGAGGCTGCTCCTTTAACCCTGCTGTCCTGTCTGAGCGAAGAACAGACGCCCTCCGGCGACCTACACGCAGAGGCGGGGCCAAATCCAAAGCTGAGACCCAGGAGCTGTGAGAACAAAGAAGAGAAAGGGAAACCTCTCCCAGCAGCCTCAGAAGCAGCGGATTAAAGCTCCACAATCAACTTGATGTACCCTGCATCTGTGGAATACATAAATAGACAACACATCATCCCAAATTGAGGAGCCCCGAGTCAGTGCTGTGCCTCTGAGGTGGGAGAGCCAACTTCAGGACACTGGTCCACAAGAGACCTCCCAGCTCCACATAATATCAAACGGCAAAAATCTTCCAGAGATCTCCATCTCAACACCAGCACCCAGCTTCACTCAACGACCAGCAAGCTACAGTGCTGGACACCCTAAGCCAAACAACTAGCAAGACAGGAACACAACGCCACCCATTAGCAGAGAGGTGGCCTAAAATCATAAAAAGTCTGCAGACACCCCAAAACACACCACCAGACGTGGACCTGCCCACCAGAAAGACAAGATCCAGCCTCATCCACCAGAACACAGGCACTAGTCCCCTCCACCAGGAAGCTTACACAACCCACTAAACCAACCTTAGCCACTGGGGACAGACACCAAAAACAACGGGAACTACGAACCTGCAGCCTGCAAAAAGAAGACCCCAAACACAGTAACATAAGCAAAATGAGAAGACAGAAAAACACACAGCAGGAGAAGGAGCAAGATAAAAACCCACCAGATCTAACAAACGAAGAGGTAATAGGCAGTCTACCTGAAAAAGAATTCAGAATAATGATGGTAAAGATGATCCAAGATTCTATTTCCCAGATCCAAAATCTTGGAAATAGAATAGACAAAATGCAAGAAACAGTTAACAAGGACCTAGAAGAACTAAAGATGAATCAAGCATCGATTAAAAACACAATACATGGGCCTCCCTGGTGGCGCAGTGGTTGAGAGTCCGCCTGCCGATGCAGGGGATACGGGTTCGTGCCCCGGTCTGGGAGGAACCCATATGCCGCGGAGCGGCTGGGCCCGTGAGCCATGGCCGCTGGGCCTGCGCGTCCGGAGCCTGTGCTCCGCAACGGGAGGGGCCACAACAGTGAGAGGCCCGCATACCGCAAAAAGAAAAAAAAAAAAAAAAAAAAAAAAAAACACAATACATGAAATAAAAAATACTCTAGATGGGATCAATAGCAGAATAACTGAGGCAGAAGAACGGATAAGTGAGGTGGAAGATAAAATAGTGGAAATAACTGCTGCAGAGCAAAATAAAGAAAAAAGAATCAAAAGAACAGAGGACAGTCTCAGAGACCTCTGGGACAACATTAAACGCACCAACATTCGAATTATAGGGGTTCCAGAAGAAGAAGAGAAAAAGAAAGGGACTGAGAAAATATTTGAAGAGATTATAGTTGAAAACTTCCCTAATATGGGAAAGGAAATAGTTAATCAAGTCCAGGAGGCACAGAGAGTCCCATACAGAATAAATCCAAGGAGAAATACGCCAAGACACATATTAATCAAACTGTCAAAAATTAAACACAAAGAAATCATATTAAAAGCAGCAAGGCAAAAACAACAAATAACACACAAGGGAATCCCCATCAGGATAACAGCTGATCTCTCAGCAGAAACTCTACAAGCCAGAAGGGAGTGGCAGGACATAATTAAAGTGATGAAGGAGAAAAACCTGCAACCAAGATTACTCTACCCAGCAAGGATCTCATTCAGATTTGATGGAGAAATTAAAACGTTTACAGACAAGCAAAAGCTGAGAGAGTTCAGCACCACCAAACCAGCTTTACAACAAATGCTAAAGGAACTTCTCTAGGCAAGAAACACAACAGAAGTAAAAGACCTACAATAACGAACCCAAAACAATTAAGAAAATGGGAACAGGAACATACATATCGATAATTACCTTAAATGTAAATGGACTAAATGCTCCCACCAAAAGATACAGATTGGCTGAATGGATACAAAAACAAGACCCATATATATGCTGTCTACAAGAGACCCACTTCAGACCTAGAGACACATACAGACTGAAAGTAAGGGGATGGAAAAAGATATTCCATGCAAATGGAAACCAAAAGAAAGCTGGAGTAGCAATTCTCATATCAGACAAAATAGACTTTAAAATAAAGACTACTAGAAGAGACAAAGAAGGACACTACCTAATGATCAAGGGATCGATCCAAGAAGAAGATATAACAATTATAAATATTTATGCACCAAACATAGGAGCACCTCAATACATAAGGCAAATACTAACAGCCATAAAAGGAGAAATCGACAGTAACACAATGATAGTAGGGGACTTTAACACCCCACTTTCACCAATGGACAGATAATCCAAAATGAAAATAAATAAGGAAACACAAGCTTTAAATGATACATTAAACAAGATGGACTTAATTGATATTTATAGGACATTCCATCCAAAAACAACAGAATACACATTTTTCTCAAGTGCTCATGGAACATTCTCCAGGATAGATCATATCTTGGGTCACAAATCAAGCCTTGGTAAATTTAAGAAAATTGAAATTGTATCAAGTATCTTTTCCGACCACAATGCTATGAGACTAGATATCAATTACAGGAAAAGAGCTGTAAAAAATACAAACACATGGAGGCTAAACAATACACTACTTAATAACGAAGTGATCACTGAAGAAATCAAAGAGGAAATTAAAAAATACCTAGAAACAAATGACAATGGAGACACGACGACCCAAAACCTATGGGATGCAGCAAAAGCAGTTCTAAGAGGGAAGTTTAGAGCAATACAATCCCACCTTAAGAAACAGGAAACATCTCGAATAAACAACCTAACCTTGCACCTAAAGCAATTAGAGAAAGAAGAACAAAAACATCCAAAAGTTAGCAGAAGGAAAGAAATCATAAAAATCAGATCAGAAATAAATGAAAAAGAAATGAAGGAAACGATAGCAAAGATCAATAAAACTAAAAGCTGGTTCTTTGAGAAGATAAACAAAATTGATAAACCATTAGCCAGACTCATCAAGAAAAAAAGGGAGAAGACTCAAATCAATAGAATTAGAAATGAAAAAGGAGAAGTAACAACTGACACTGCAGAAATACAAAAGATCATGAGAGATTACTATAAGCAACTCTATGCCAATAAAATGGACAACCTGGAAGAAATGGACAAATTCTTAGAAATGCACAACCTGCCAAGACTGAATCAGGAAGAAATAGAAAATATGAACAGACCAATCACAAGCACTGAAATTGAAACTGTGATAAAAAACCTTCCAACAAACAAAAGCCCAGGACCAGATGGCTTCACAGGCGAATTCTATCAAGCATTTAGAGAAGAGCTAACACCTATCCTTCTGAAACTCTTCCAAAATATAGCAGAGGGAGGAACACTCCCAAACTCATTCTATGAGGCCACCATCACCTTGATACCAAAACCAGACAAGGATGTCACAAAGAAAGAAAACTACAGGCCAATATCACTGATGAACATAGATGCAAAAATCCTCAACAAAATACTAGCAAACAGAATCCAACAGCACATTAAAAGGATCATACACCATGATCAAGTGGGGTTTATTCCAGGAATGCAAGGATTCTTCAATATACGCAAATCAATCAACGTGATACACCATATTAACAAATTGAAGGAGAAAAACCATATGATCATCTCAATAGATGCAGAGAAAGCTTTCGACAAAATTCAACACCCATTTATGATAAAAACCCTGCAGAAAGTAGGCATAGAGGGAACTTTCCTCAACATAATAAAGGCCATATATGACAAACCCACAGCCAGCATCGTCCTCAATGGTGAAAAACTGAAACCATTTCCACTAAGATCAGGAACAAGACAAGGTTGCCCACTCTCACCACTCTTATTCAACCTAGTTTTGGAAGTTGTAGCCACAGCAATCAGAGAAGAAAAGGAAATAAAAGGAATCCAAATTGGAAAAGAAGAAGTAAAGCTGTCACTGTTTGCAGATGACATGATACTATACATAGAGAATCCTAAAGATGCTACCAGAAAACTACTAGAGCTAATCAATGAATTTGGTAAAGTTGCAGGATACAAAATTAATGCACAGAAATCTCTGGCATTCCTATATACTAATGATGAAAAATCTGAAAGTGAAATCAAGGAAACACTCCCATTTACCATTGCAACAAAAAGAATAAAATATCTAGGAATAAACCTCCCTAAGGAGACAAAAGACCTGTATGCAGAAAATTATAAGACACTGATGAAAGAAATTAAAGATGATACAAATAGATGGAGAGATGTACCATGTTCTTGGATTGGAAGAATCAACATTGTGAAAATGACTCTACTACCCAAAGCAATCTACAGATTCAATGCAATCCCTATCAAACTACCACTGGCATTTTTCACAGAACTAGAACAAAAAATTTCACAATTTGTATGGAAACACAAAAGACCCCGAATAGCCAAAGCAATCTTGAGAACGAAAAACGGAGCTGGAGGAATCAGGCTCCCTGACTTCAGACTATACTACAAAGCTACAGTAATCAAGACAGTATGGTACTGGCACAAAAACAGAAAGATAGATCAATGGAACAGGATAGAAAGCCCAGAGTTAAACCCACGGACATATGGTCACCTTATCTTTGATAAAGGAGGCAGGAATGTACAGTGGAGAAAGGACAGTCTCTTCAATAAGTGGTGCTGGGAAAACTGGATAGGGACATGTAAAAGTATGAGATTAGATCACTCCCTAACACCATACACAAAAATAAGCTCAAAATGGATTAAAGACCTAAATGTAAGGCCAGACACTATCAAACTCTTAGAGGAAAACATAGGCAGAACACTCTATGACATACATCACAGCAAGATCCTTTTTGACCCACCTCCTAGAGAAATGGAAATAAAGACAAAAATAAACACATGGGACCTAATGAGACTTAAAAGCTTTTGCACAGCAAAGGAAACCATAAACAAGACCAAAAGACAACCCTCAGAATGGGAGAAAATATTTGCAAATGAAGCAACTGACAAAGGATTAATCTCCAAAATTTATAAGCAGCTCATGCAGCTCAATAACAAAAAAACAAACAACCCAATCCAAAAATGGGCAGAAGACCTAAATAGACATTTCTCCACAGAAGATATACAGACTGCCAACAAACACATGAAAGGATGCTCAACATCTTTACTCATTAGAGAAATGCAAATCAAAACTACAATGAGATATCATCTCACACCAGTCAGAATGGCCATCATCAAAAAATCTAGAAACAATAAATGCTGGAGAGGGTGTGGAAAAAAGGGAACCCTCTTGCACTGCTGGTGGGAATGTGAATTGGTACAGCCGCTATGGAGAACGGTATGGAGGTTCCTTAAAAAACTACAAATAGAACTACCATATGACCCAGCAATCCCACTACTGGGCATATACCCTGAGAAAACCATAATTCAAAAAGAGACATGTACCAAAATGTTCATAGCAGCCCTATTTACAATAGCCCGGAGATGGAAACAACCTAAGTGTCCATCATCGGATGAATGGATAAAGAAGATGTGGCACATATATACAATGGAATATTACTCAGCCATAAAAAGAAATGAAATTGAGCTATTTGTAATGAGGTGGATAGACCTAGAGTCTGTCATACAGAGTGAAGTAAGTCAGAAAGAGAAAGACAAATACTGTATGCTAACACATATATATGGAATTTAAGAAAAAAAAATGTCATGAAGAACATAGGGGTAAGACAGGAATAAAGACACAGACCTACTAGAGAATGGACTTGAGGATATGGGGAGGGGGAAGGGTAAGCTGTGACAAAGCGAAAGAGAGGCATGGACATATATACACTACCAAACGTAAGGTAGATAGATAGTGGGAAGCAGCCGCAGAGCACAGGGAGATCAGCTCGGTGCTTTGTGACCGCCTGGAGGGGTGGGATAGGGAGGGTGGGAGGGAGACACAAAAGGGAGGGGATATGGAAACATATGTATATGTATAACTGATTAAATTTGTTATAAAGCAAAAAATTAAAAAATAAATAAATAAATAAAAACTTTAATCAAAAAATAAATAAATAATGAATGGATTTCATTTTATAATTTTCATTTAATAAAGTGAAAAATTTGGAATTATATATAATACAAATACTGATAGAAATTGCAGTATATACATTAATACCAAAAAAGTAGACTTCAGAATAAGAATTATTTCCAGAGATGAATAAGTACTAGAACAAACAGAAAAAGAAACAGAACCTATGAACTACGCTATCAAATAACTTCATCTATTTGATATTTACAGAACCATCAACAAACAGCGGCAGAATATATATTTTTTCAAGTGCACATGGAGTGCTCACTAAGATAAACCATATTCTGGACCCTAAGACAAATCTCTACAAATATAAAAGGACTGACAAAGGGTGGACAAAAGTATGTCCCCACTCACAACAGAATTAAGCTAAAAATAAGTATCAAGAAAACCTCAAATATTTGGAAAGTGAACTATGTATTTCCTTGTAAACCAGTAAGTCACTGACAGAATCAAGAAGCAAATTAGAAAATATTTTGGCTGAATGCACATGTGTTGCATACCCAAGGACCACTCTTGTTGGAAGGTTCACCATAAGTATTGATGTAGTCATGCTCATGGCTAAGAAGCATCACGGCGGGGCTGGGAGGATGCACAGCTGGGTCCCAGGGACACACAGGTACAGTGCAGAGGACCCCCGTATACTCTCCCCATCCCGAGGGGCTCATGGTATGCTCTCTTCCCCAGCAAAGGAGATGCAGCCCTCATATGACCCTTCTGCATCCAGAGCACATTAGAGAATGGAGCCCAAGGTTCCTATGGGGGCAGGTCACGTAGGCAGCCTCTGCTTGCCACACACCAAAATTCCAGATTTCCAGAAGGAGAGCAAGTGCTCAACAGAAGTCGTGCTGTTTGGACAAGGAGCCCAGAAACAGTGAGTTGCCCTTATTAGCAAGAAAAGGGTAGCAACACCCTGAAATACAAATCCCCAGGGGCCAGCAGGGGTCTGATTCTCTTGCAAGAAGACCTTTCTAGGGACCAGAAGTCTCAGACCTGCTCTCTTGACGCTTGTAAAACGTAAAAACACAAAATGTAAAAACCTGTGGGAAGCAATTAAAATAGCGGTTACTTGCAAATGTGTAGAATAAAAAGCTTATAATAGAAGCCAAAAAATGTCTCAAATCAACAGTCTAAGATTCCACCTTAAGAACCAAGAAAAAATAAGAAAAGGAAGCCTAAAATCATGTTCTAGGAAGAAAATAAGAAGAACCATGTCAGTGAAGATAAAAACAAAATGGAGGGCTTCCCTGGTGGCGCAGTGGTTGAGAGTCCGCCTGTCGATGCAGGGGACATGGGTTCGTGCCCCGGTCTGGGAATATCCCACATGCCGCAGAGCGGTTGGGCCCGTGAGCCATGGCCGCTGAGCCTTTGCGCCTGGAGCCTGTGCTCCGCAACGGGAGAGGCCACAATAGTGAGAGGCCCGCGTACCGCAAAATTAAAAAAAAAAAAAAAATGGAATTAAAACTGTGTCTTTGTCAAGAACATTAAAATTGATAGCACACTGGAGAGACTGATCGATAAAAAACAGAGAAGTCACAAGTCACCAGTATTATAGGTGAGAGAGGGAACAGCACTACAGAACCTACAGACTTCAAAAACATTAATAAAGAAATACTGCAAACAACTTTATTGCAAAGAATTTTATAACTTAAATAAAAGGATAAATTTTTTAAAAGACACAAACTACCACGATTTATCCAAGAAGAAACAGATAACCTGAATACTGCTTTATCTTTTATAGAAATTTAATTTGCAGTCAGAAAGCATCCCACAAATTAAACCCCAGGCTCACATGAATTATTCAGTATGAATTTTACTCAACAGAAAAATAATACAAAACCACAGAAAGTTTATGAAATTGTAGAAGAAAAACACTTCCTAACTCATTTTTGAGGCCAGGATTACACTGATACCTGGATACCAAAACCAAAAAAAAAAAAAAAAAAAACCCAAAAAAACAAATGGTGTTATATGAACAGAACAATACAAACCAATACCCATCGTGAACACAGACACAAATATACACTGACAAAATCTTAGCAACTTGAATGTAGTGATTAATGAAAGGATAAGATAGTGACCAAGTAGAATTCATTCCTAGAATGTAAGGTTGGTTCAACTTTCAAAATCACTAATGTAATTCACTAGATCAACAGCCTAAAAAGCATAATGTCATCTCAACAGATGAAAAAGACTTTCCATAAAATTCAACATCCACTTCTGATAAAAATCTCAATAAACCAAGAGATGGCATTTTCCTCAACCCGAAAAAAGCATCTACAAAAGGCATATATTAACATAGTTAATGATGAGTAACTGAAGCTTTTTCCTAAAGATCAGAAACAAGGCAACTTCTGCTCACTATTGTACCTGTGTCCCACCCACTGTACTAGGACAAAATAAATAAATACTGGAGTACAGATTCTGAAGGAAGAAATAATAGTATCCTTACTTGTAGACAACACGATCATCAATATAACAAAAAAAGTCCCACAGAATCTATGATTCTCCCACTCTTTTGGTTGGGACAGCATGTGTCTTTTCATATATTTATGACTAGTTATAATTCTTTTTTTTTAAAGGCAAGTTTAAATCCTTTGTACATTTTTTTCTCTTGGGTTTTTTTTTTTGCAATTTCACAAGGTCTTTTTAAATTAAAATATACCTCTTCAACTATCATTTGTATTAGAAATAATTTTCTATTTCATTGTTTTGAATTTGTTTATTTTCTAATTTATCTATTTTTTTCCTAAAAGATTAAAAAATATTTCTTCGTAATCTGATTTGTCCACATTTTCCTTATGGCTTCTACATTATAAAAGCCTTTCCAAATCTTAGAACCCTCAGAGACAAAGTTTAAAGGAATATATTCATCAAAGAATGCTCACCATCAGATTTCCAAGAAACACAGAGAAATTATTAAAAACACAAGAAAATAAGTAATAACCCAGGAGTTAAGCAAAATTAGCAAACTGCAGAATCAGGCAATCAAAGGTTACAGATGTTAAAATTATTAAGTGCAGAATATAAAATGAGTACATTTATAGATTTAAACATATAAAAGAAGTTACTGTAAGTGAAATGACAGAATAAAAAATTATCAAAACCAACCAGTTTTGACGACCAGGAAAGTAAAACTAAAGACATTACATAGAACACAGCACAGAGAGACAGAGAAGTGGGGAAAAGAGACAGTGTGCTGGTTCAGTCCCTTCTAGAAGCAGACACCCACCCAGCGGTCCAGGTACACCTGTGAGGGGTGGGAGGAGCGAGAGCAGGCAGAGAGGGCTTGGTGTGAAGTCAGGGTCTGAGGGCTGTGAGGCGAGGGGTGAAGGAAGGAGGGTGGGTAGCACGAGCCTGGGACCCCAGCACAGCTCTCTGAACATCCCAGACAACAGGGCACCTGAGAAAGGTGCCTGTGAGGGGATCCTGCCCCAGGACCCCTGCTGGCGGGGAGGCAGCAAGCCAGGTGCTCTTGAGGGAAGAGCTGAGGGCCCAGCTCCATGGACAAGCAGAGAGGGCGCAGACAGGGAGGATGCTTCAGATCCCATCACATTCAGGTGGAATTCCCCACAAAGAGAACAGGCACTGGGGGGAGGGGCAGAATTCTCAGAGAAAATGCTAGAGGATTGCTCATAACTAATGCAGACAGCACCACGATACTGAAGACTATGAAGGAGAAAAGGCCTTTCAGACACAGAGTGTAAACTGTCACCTGACCAGAAGGACAAGTCCACTGATGGCCGAGTTCTGAACAGCAACAGTGAGAGTCAGAGGAAATAGTACCTTCAGAATACCAATGAAAAATCAACAAGAATTCTGTAACTTTTTCAGGAAGAGAGTGTGGTAAAATGAGCGATTTCAGTCCTAAATAGACCCTCACCACTGAAACCTTTAGGGATGTTCTTCAGGAAGAACAGGGATCCCAGAAGGAATGCCTGCGATAATAAAGGAACAGCACAGAGAAAACCACAAGATGTGGGAAGAGCTTGTAGAAAAAGCAGTCCTAAGTCTGACTTCTGAAGTTAGAAAAGGAGAGAGCACACATCATGTCAAAAGCAGGGCACGAGTGGGTTGGAGCCGATGGGTTTTCGTCTCCCGTGGCCTCGAGGGTCTCCTTCCAGGAACCTATTCTCTCCCCTCTCGTCCACATGGACCTGCTTCTATCGCACCTTCAGCTTTGATGAGCAGTTGCACTGGGTATAAAAGGTGGGACTAACGATGTTTCTTCTTCCATCAGCACCTTGGAAAGCACCATCCCACTGCCTTCTTCCCTCCATAGTCAGTGGTGAGATGTCAGAATCAGAAAATGAACCACACAAATCCACCCTGAAAACATAATTTATTGATGCATTTCTGACAAATGAAAACAAACAGCTTGCGAACTGGTGAGCCTTGTGGGATTTAGAAATATGTAATTTTCTCCTCATGGGATTATAAACCATGAGTAAACTTAAGTGCTAACATGGATTCCTAAGGAACAGTCAGCTTAGCCAAAGATAAGTGAGCCAGCAAGAAGGATCTGGAAGGGCTGGTGCTGATTTCCACACACAAAAGCAGACATTCATCATTAAATCCCTTCTTATGGGAATAGCCACAAAGCTTCTCTGCTGATACAATAGAATATTGAGCAGAGATTCAACAATATTGACGAACGTGTCTAAAAAGTGTGAAAATTATCATTTTTATAGTGAGAAAATTTTAAATGCAGGACAAAAAGTGCATCTAAAGGATGGTTTTAGCTAATAGGATACATAGTGAAAAAAGGCCAGAAGAGGTGTATGAAATGCTAGCCATACACATATGTCCAGGTCACACTCTTTCTTAGGCTGTTCAATGTTTTACACACTTTCCACACTGAGGCAGGAATATTATGCTACCATTCACACAAATGCCAAAATGTGAAACAAATGTATTTAAACCAAAGGAGGTAACAGAAAGAGCCAGAATCCCACAAGGAAGGACCAGAGAGGGGGCTCAATGCAGCCTCGTCCACATGCTTGCCACGCGGGGCCTTGTGACCCCACTTCTGATGTCCAGCTTCATCCCCTGTCACCTCAGTCCTCCCCTCCTCCCTCCAACCCAAGCACAGCCTGAGGCTTTCACAGCCAACGTGGTGACACCACCACGTGTCCGTCCCGTGGGGCTCTCCCGGCTGAGCCACTGTGTCTCATTTTCCCCAGGACTGGGCTCCTTATTCCAGAACCAGCTGTGCAGACTCCTCCCAAACCTGCCCCTCCTCCTTCCCACCTGTGAAAATGGAAATTACAAATCTAAAAGCATTTTGATTCCACCTGATAAAAGTGAAAAGAACCTATAGGTCACAATGGAATTTGATAAAGCGTAGGAAGGAAATAATTTTAATGCACAAAGCACTTAAAATTTCAAAGATCTGGGCTGGTTCCCACCTACATCAGGAAGAGAACGTACAAGGCACATCACTCTTAGATGCAGCCAAGGTTTTGTATCTTGTCCTGACAAGAAAGCTTTTCAATTTTACTTCC
This sequence comes from Mesoplodon bidens, assembly GCF_964165515.1. NCBI lineage: Eukaryota > Metazoa > Chordata > Mammalia > Artiodactyla > Ziphiidae > Mesoplodon > Mesoplodon bidens. The sequence goes on from NC_138170.1 coordinate 88,382,040, forward strand.
ACTCTTTCTTAGCTACCAGCTTTTCCCTCTTCATTCTATTAAGTAATCTGCTACTTAATGTAACATACCATGTTATATATGCTCATATCAAATTAATAGTTAAACTACATTATCCAATTTAAAAATTAATTTTTAAAATGTGATTAAATCTTATCTAAGTATTGCACTTCCCATTTATATCATTAGTTACATTTTCCTATTTCATTTTGGTAGTTAGAACAAATCTATTTTATATACAGAGAAAGAGTATGTGAATGATCATGTCATCATTCATCTTTTATTATATTTTGTTATTAGCAATTTCAGATTTCGATTTTAATTTCTTAAATCTTAGAGAAATACAATGGTTTTAGGTGAATATTATTCCAGAATCATGAATGTCAATTTAGAATGTTTGACCTAATTAACTATATTAACATCAAAATATAAAATACATACATTTTACTTATATTGCATCTTAAAGTTAAAATTAAAACATTGTGTAAGCTCAAATTAATTTTTTACATCTCTCTGGATGTTAAATGGACCAATTTATTTTTTAAATGCCACTGATTTCAATCACAAGAAAATTTTGCTGTAAATCCTGGTTCCCACTGTATTTCAAATCCTAAACACCAACTCAGATAAGTGGCTTTAGAGTTTTTCTCTAAAGCGATTACAGGAAATTCACAAAGCTTCAGTCAGCCCAGCTTCACTAAAATGTCACTTCTTTGCAGAATTTAAAAATATGTGGGTTTCCCTGGTGGCGCAGTGGTTGGGAGTCCTCCTGCCAATGCAGGGGACGTGGGTTCGTGCCCCAGTCCGGGAGGATCCCGCATGCCATGGAACGGCTGGGCCTGTGAGCCATGGCCACTGGGTCTGCGCATCTGGAGCCTGTACTCCACAGTGGGAGAGGCCACAACAGTGAGAGGCCCACGTACCGAAAAAAAAAAAAAAAGCCACATTTTACATCCAAATCTTGCATTATGTATTCACCAGTTATCACTGCAATGAGATGGAGAGTAAAAGTTAAACAACAAAAATACTTTATTTACAAATAGATATTTAGTATATAATAATAAGGAAACTGTCCAAAAAGTTCCATTCCAAATTTATTAAACTGATCTTATCATTTTAAACTGAAATTTGAAAATGTTTGTTTGAACTTGAATTTTTCAATACGCTGAAACAAAGATGCTTAGAAATACAGTTCTGAGGGAAAAGGAAAAATATTTTAAAACTTTAGTCTTCAAGAATTAATTGAGGAGAGTGCCAGAATAGCGACTAACTGTTGAACAATCATCGACAAGAAGACAATGGAACTCACCAAAAAAGATACCCCACATCCAAGGACAAAGGAGAAGCCACAATGAGATGGTAGCGGGGGCGCAATCACGATAAAATCAAGTCCCATGACCCCTAGGTAGGTGACTCACAAACAGAAGAACACTTATACAACAGAGGTCCACCCACTGGAGTGAAGGTTCTGAGCCCCACGTCAGGCTTCCCAACCTGGGGGTCTGGCAACAGGAGGAGGAATTCCTGGAGAATCAGACTTTGAAGGCTAGTGGGATTTGACTGCAGGACTTCGACAGGACTTGGGGAAACAGAGACTCCACTTTTGGAGGACACACACAAAGTAGTGTGCACATCAGGACACAGGGGAAGGAGCAGTGACCCACAGGAGACTGAACCAGACCCATCTACTAGTGCTGGAGGATCTCCTGCAGAGGTGGGGGGTGGCTATGGCTCACCGTGAGGACAAGGACACTGGCAGCAGAAGTTCTGGGAAGTACTCCTTGGTGTGAGCCCTCCCAGAGTCCGCAATTAGCCCCACCAAAGAGCCGGTGTAGGCTCCAGTGCTGGGTCGCCTCAGGCCAAACAACCAACAGGAAGGAAACCCAGCCCCCCCATCAGCAGACAAGTGGATTAAAGTTTTACTGATCTCTGCCTGCCAGAGCAACACCCAGCTCTACCCTCCACCAGTCCCCCCCATCAGGAAGCTTGCACAAGCCTCTTAGATAGCCTCATCCACCAGAGGGCAGACAGCAGAAGCAAGAACTACAATCCTGCACCCTGTGGAACAAAAACCACATTCACAGAAAGATAGACAAGATGAAAAGGCAGAGAGCTATGTACCATATGAAGGAACAAGATAAAACCCCAGAAAACAACTAAATGAAGTGGAGATAGGAAACCTTCCAGAAAAAGAATTCAGAATAATGATAGTGAAGATGATCCAGGACCTCGGAAAAAGTATGGAGGCAAACATGGAGAAGATACAAGAAATGTTTAACAAAGACCTAGAAGAATTAAAGAAGAAACACCTAGAAGAATTAAAGAACAAACAGAGATGAACAATACAATAACTGAAATGAAAAATACACTAGAAGGAATCAATAGCAGAATAACTGAGGGAGAAGAACGGTGACCTGGAAGTGACCTGGAAGACAGAATGGTGGAATTCACTGCAGTGGAACAGAATAAAGGAAAGAGAAAGAAAAGAAATGAAGACAGCCTAAGAGACCTCTGGGACAACATTAAATGCAACAACATTTGCATTATAGGGGTCCCAGAAGGAGAAGAGAGAGAGAAAAGACCCAAGAAAATATTTGAAGAGATTATAGTCAAAAATTTCCCTAACATGGGAAAGGCAATAGCCACACAAGTCCAGGAAGTGCAGAGAGTCCCAGGCAGGATAAACCCAAGGAGAAACACACCAAGACACATAATAATCAAACTGACAAAAATTAAAGACAAAAATTATTAAAAGCAACAAGGGAAAAATGACAAATAACATACAAGGGAACTCCCATAACGTTAACAGCTGATTTCTCAGCAGAAACTCTACAAACCAGAAGGAGTGGGATGATATATTTAAAGTGATGAAGGGGAAGAACTTGTAACTAAGATTACTCTACCCAGCAAGGATCTCATTCAGATTTGATGGAGAAATCAAAAGCTTTACACACAAGCAAAAGCTAAGAGAATTCAGCACCACCAAACCAGCTCTATAACAAATGCTAAAGGAACTTTTCTGGGTAGGAAACACAAGAGAAGAAAAGGACCTACAAAAACAAACCCAAAATAATTAAGAAAATGGTAATAGGAACAAACATATTGAAAACTACCTTAAATGTGATGGATTAAATGCTCCAACCAAAAGACACAGTCTCACTAAATGGATACAAAAACAAAACCCATGTATATGCTGTCTACAAGAGACCCACTTCAGACCTAGGGACACATACAGACTGAAAGTGAGGGGATGGAAAAAGATATTCCATGAAAATAGAAATCAAAAGAAAGCAGGAGTAGCAATACTCATATCAGATAAAATAGACTTTAAAATAAATAATGTTACAAGAGACAAAGAAGGACACTACATAATGATCAAGGGATCAATCCAAGAAGAGGATATAACAATAATAAATATATATGCACACAACATAGGAGCACCTCAATACATAAGGTAAATGCTAACAGCTATAAAAAGGAAATTGACAGTAACACAATAATAGTAGGGGACTTTAACACCTCAGTTACACCAATGGACAGATCATCCAACCAGAAAATTAATAAGGAAACACAAGCTTTAAATGACACAATATACCAGATATATTTAATTGATATTTATAGGACATTTCATCTGAAAGGAGCAGATTACTCTTTCTTCTCAAGTGCACATGGAACATTCTCCAGGATAGATCATATCTTGGGTCACAAATCTAGCCTTGGTAAATTTAAGAAAACTGAAATCATATCAAGTGTCTTTTCCAAACACAGCACTATGAGATTAGAAATCAATTACAGGGAAAAAAACATAAAAAACACAAACACATGGAGGCTAAACAATACATTACTAAATAACCAAGAGATCACTGAAGAAATCAAAGAGGAAATCAAACAATACCTAGAGACAAATGACAACAAGAACATGATGATCCAAAACCTATGGGATGCAGCAAAAGCAGTTCTAAGAGGGAAGTTTATAGCAATACAATCCTACCTCAAGAAACAAGAAAAATCTCAAATAAACAATCTAACCTTACACCTAAAGGAACTAGAGAAAGAAGAACAAACAAAACCCAAAGTTAGTAGAAGAAAAGAAAACATAAAGATCAGAGCAGAAATAAATGAAATGGAAACAAAGAAAACAAGAGCAAATATCAGTGAAACTAAAAGCTGGTTCTTTGACAAGATAAATAAAATTGATAAACCTTTAGCCAGACTCACCAAGAAAAAGACGGAGAGGATTCAAATCAATAGAATTAGAAATGAAAAAGGAGAAGTTACAACAGACACTGCAGAAACACAAAGGGTCCTAAGAGACTACTACAAGCAACTCTATGCCAGTAAAATGGACAACCTGGAAGAAATGGACAAATTCTTAGAAAGGTGTAACTTTCCAAGACTGAACCAGGAAGAAATAGAAAATATGAACAGACCAATCACAAGTAATGAAATTGAAACTGTGATTAAAAACAAAAGTCCAGGAACAGATGTCTTCACAGGTGAGTTCTATCAAACATTTAGAGAACAGCTAACACCCATCCTTCTCAAACTCTTCCAAAAAATAGCAGAGGAAGGAACACTCCCAAACTCATTCTATGAGACCACCATCACTCTGATACCAAAACCAGACAGAGATACTACAAAAAAAGAAAATTACAGACCAATATCACTGATGAATATAGATGCAGAAATCCTCAACAAAATACTAGCAAACAGAATCCAACAACACATTAAAAGGATCATACACCGTGATCAAGTGGGATTTATCCCAGGGATGCAAGGATTCTTCAGTATAGGCATATCATTCAGTGTGATAAACCATATTAACAAATTGAAGAATAAAAACCATATGATCATCTTAGTAGACGCAGAAAAACTTTTGACAGAATTCAAAACCCATTTATGATAAAAAAAAAACCCTCCAGAAAGTGGGCATAGAGGGAACCTACCTCATCATAATAAAGGCCATACATGACAAACCCACAGCAAACATCATTCTCAATGGTGAGAAACTGAAAGCATTTCCTCTAAGATCAGGAACAAGACACGGAGGCCCACTCTTGCCACTCCTATGCAACATAGCTTTGGAAGAAACTATGTAAATACTGCTGTCATGTAGTGCTTCTTCTTTGGAAGAAGAAAAAGAAATAAAAGGAATACAAACTGGAAGAGAAGTAAAACTCACTGTTTGCAGATGACCTGATACTGTACACAGAGAATCCTAAAGATGGCACCAGAAAACTACTAGAACTAATCAATCAATTTGGTAAAGTTGCAGGATACAAAATTAATGCACAGAAATCTCTTGCATTCCTATGCAGTAACAATGAAAGATCAGAAAGAGAAATTAAGGAAATGATCCCATTCACCATTGCAACAAAAAGAATAAAATACCTAAGAATAAACCTACTGAAGGAGATAAAAGACCTCTACTCAGAAAACTTTAAGACACTGATGAAAGAAATCAAGGATAACACAAACAGATGGAGAGATATACCATGTTCTTGGATTGGAAGAATCAATATTGTGAAAATGACTATACTACCCAAAGCAATCTACAGATTCAATGCAATCCCTATCAAATTACCAATGGCATTTTTTACAGAACTAGAACAAAAAACCTTAAAATTTCTATGGAGACACAAAAGACCCCGGATAGCCAAAGCAATCTTGAGGGAAAAAAACGGAGCTGGAGGAATCCGACTCCCTGACTTCAGACTATACTACAAAGCTACAGTAATCAACACAGTATGGTACTGGCACAAAAAAGAAATACAGATCAGTGGAGCAGGATAGAATGCCCAGAGATAAACCCACACACCTATGGTCAACTAATCTATGACAAAGGAGGCAAGGATATACAATGGAGAAAAGACAGTCTCTTCAATAAGTGGTGCTGGAAAAACCGGACAGCTACACGTAAAAGAATGAAATTAGAACACTCCCTAGCACCATACACAAAAATAAACTGAAAATGGATTAAAGACCTAAAAGTAAGACTGGACACTATAAAACTCTTAGAGGAAAACATAGGAAGAACACTCTCTGACATAAATCACAGCAAGATCTTTTTTGACCCACCTCCTAGAGAAATGAAATAGAAACAAAAATAAACAAATGGGACCTAATGAAACTTAAAAGCTTTTGCACAGCAAAGGAAACTATAAACAAGATGAAAAGACAACCCTCAGAATGGGAGAAAATATTTGCAAATGAATCAATGGACAAAGGATTAATCTCTAAAATATATAAACAGCTCATGCAGCTCAATATTAAAAAAAACAAACAACCCAATCAAAAAATGGGCAGAAGACCTAAATAGACATCTCTCCAAAGAAGACATACAGATGGCCAAGAGGCACATGAAAAGATGCTCAACATCATTAATTATTAGAGAAATGCAAATCAAAACTACAATGAGGTATCATCTCACACTGTTCAGAATGACCATCATCAAAACATCTACAAACAGTAAATGCTGGAGAGGGTGTGGAGAAAAGGGAACCCTCTTACACTGTTGGTGGGAATGTAAATTGATACAGCCACTATGGAGAACAGTATGGAGGTTCCTTAAAAAACTAAAAATAGAATTACCATATGACCCAGCAATCCCACTACTGGGCATATACCCAGAGAAAACCATAATTCAAAAAGACACATGCACTCCAATGTTCATTGCAGCACTATTTATAATAGCCAGGTCATGGAAGCAACCTAAGTGTCCATCGACAGACAAATGGATAAAGAAGATGTGGTACATATACACAATGGAATATTACTCAGCCATAAAAAGAAACGAAATTGAGTTATTTGTACAGATGTGGAGGGACCTAGAGAATGTCATACTGAGTGAAGTAAGTCAGAAAGAGAAAAACAAATATCGTATATTAACGCATATTTGTGGAATCTAGAAACATGGTACAGATGAACCGGTTTGCAAGGCAGAAATAGAGACACAAATGTTGAGAACAAACATACGAACACCAAGGGGGGAAAGCGGGGCAGGGTGGTGGTGGTCGGATGAACTGGGAGATTGGGACTGACTTATATACACTAATATGTATAAAATAGATAACTAATAAGGGCAAAGGATTTTTCCAAATGTGCTATAACACACACACACACACACACACACATGCACGCACACACTGGCTCCTGTTTGTAATCAATTATATCCCACCTGGATCTTTTGTTATTAACCCCCCCCAAAAAAAGAATTAATTGATAGTCATTATTCTAGAGATATGAGTATCCTCCCTATTTTTCTCCCGACCTACGGGTGAGTCACAGAGAAGTTGGTACCTGCGCACGGTCGCACAGAGTCCCCTGAGAGCATCCAGGCCCCAGACTCTGGGGTCACAGAGCCAGGGTACAACCGGGCAGCTGATGGTCCAGAGCAGCTCCCAAGACGCCAAGCTGAGCACTTATGATTAACACACACGGTATTCTCTGAAGGTCGTGTCTCTCTCCCTCAAGACAGCCATAAACGTCCGCGATCATGTTTTCCATGTGCCACTCTTTTCCTGTGCACACAGCCACAGTCGTACCCCCAGCAACAAGCAGCAGTCACCACTCGGGGCAGGGAGGAAGCACCTGTCGCCCACCACTCGTGGCCCCCTGCCCCGCCCCAAAGCCTGCGCTTCCAGAATCTACCTCCTCTAGTGGTCATGGAGGGGGGGTGGGCGGGGAGCTGGGGGGTGCTCGCCGGCACGCACCTGTGTCTGGACCCCTCTGCCCTGCTTTGTCCTCTCAGCTCCCAACACAGCTCCTAGCAGGTGCTCAGACTTTGCTCTGTTAACGATGTGCACGCATAAACAGTGTGCACGCAGGTGCAGGTGTGTACACATCTGTAACCACACAGCACTTTTTTTCCAAATGACATTTAATTTTACCTTCATAAAGTCCTGACCCCTTCAGGAAAGGCCTCAAGGCTATGAAAAAGGCCAGCCTGGCGCCACTTCTCCTGGCTGCCCTCCCCGGCAGGAAGGCAGGGAAACCTCTGGCATTTCTAAGGCCACAAATGCAGAAGCTGCTATCTGTCTACCGTGTCACACAAGCCATGACAGCCTGGATCTGTCACCAATGACAGGACTAGCACTGCCTGTGCCGAGGCCACACACCTTCCCCAAAGCACTGCTGCCGCCGCATGGGGTCCGAATGTCCCCAGGTTTACAGATGAGGAGTGATTTCACACTCCTCAGCACATAACAAAAGCTTAAGATAATTATAACGTGAAGAGTCAACGAATGGAGCCATTTGGTAAAGTGTAGTTATCTGAAGAGAAGTCATTAAGGATAATGTTCAACAGGACAGAGACGAGAGGAGGATACGGTGCATTTTACCAGGGACAGTCGTGCTGATTTGTACAACTGACATCAAAACGCAGCTATTATAAAAATATAAAGGCACAATTTTATCCAAACCCGAAATAGCTAATCAGGGCTTCCCTGATGGCACGGAGGTTAAGAATCCACCTGCCAACGCAGTGGACTCGGGTTCGAGCCCTGGTCCGGGAGGATCCCACATGCCGCGGAGCAACTAAGCCCGTGCGCCACAACTACTGAGCCTGCGCTCTAGTGCCCGTGAGCCACAACTACTGAGCCCCCGTGCCACAAGTACTGAAGCCCGCACGCCTAGAGCCTGTGCTCTGCAACAAGAGAAGCCACTGCAATGAGAAGCCCGCGGACAGCAACGAAGAGCAGCCCCCGTTCGCCGCAACTAGAGAAAGCCCGCGCACAGCAACAAAGACCCATCGCAGCCAAAAATAAATAAATAAATAAATAAATTTACAAAATAGCTAATCATAAATATAAATTCTCAGTACAAGAGCCAGAAACAGAACTTTCTCCCTCTTACAGCATGACATACCATTAATTCAGATAAATACTTATGATTCAACAGTGAGTATCAGCTGTTACATACCAGGCATGTCATTTATTTACTCAGTCTTGCGTCTCTTTCTAAAAGAAAGGGGAACTTCCCTCCTCACTCACAAGCAGCCTCACTGGCAAAGCTGCAATCATGCCCTTTCCAAAGGCAAGCGTTGACTTAGGCTGGTCCATATTTACACCTGAGGGTGGGATGAGGCCCAAAAAACATACGGGCACCAGATACCCAGACAAAGGTGGGTTCTGGAAGCAGGAGAGAAGGGGCGCGACTGTGACTGGGAATAAGCAGGGCTGATGGAGGCTGGGACAGAGGCCAGGGAAGGGGTCAATGTCCAGGGAGAGACGAGAGCATGAGCAAAGGCCCTGAGGCGGCCTCAAGGACACGAGCACATCAGACAAAGACCTGAGCTGGGTGGGTGGTGCTGCTGTTGTCTGACACATAAACACAGAGAGAGAACGGGTTCGGGATTAAGATTAGGCAGAGGATCTTGGAAGTGTTAACTGAACAGCCAAGCAGGGCTCACCGAGGCACCGTGTTGGGCATCAGTGGGTTAACCAGAGGCGGGTGAGGCCGCCTGGAAACATAAAGTGAGAAAAGAACCTACAGCAGAAGGTCTGTACCCCCCACTCTGAAAGGCAGAGCAGAGAACTAGGTCCCCAAAGAGCCGGAGACGGAAGGAGGAAAAGCAGAGGGTCGGGGAGGGAGGTGTGCCAGGTGAGCCGTCAGCAGCTCAGACCACTTAGAGGTGGAGCCAGGAGGGGGCAGCAGGTCTCGGGCCTGGGGACACGGCGGCCTGAGTGTCCCAGGGACAGAGGTGAAGATGGTCAGCTGGGGGCAGGGACCACGAAGGGACAGCTCCAGGGGCAACACGCTCGGAGGGAAAGAGTCAGGGAGGAGGGTCCAGCTCCCCTTACACCTCTTGGATTCTGACTTAGCAAGGGAAGCTGCTCTCCCTTTAAAGACCCGACGGCCACCGCACTTAGTTTCTGAAAGTTGTGTCATGCAAAATGTGTGCGAACATTGTCAAATGCGACATTTATTGTCAATAGAAAGTGTTGTAATTCCTGATAGGAATAACTGGCAGTTATGTCACACTTTATAAATACAGATTATTCTCCTAAGCACTAGCTCAATGAACAAAAATGTCCTAATGTAGAATCTGGGTGCATTCATGTGGTTATATTCTTACTGATATTAATTCATAAAATACAATAAAATAGACACCTGCTGAGAGCATTCACAGTCATTCTAGAAATGGAATTGGATTCTTACAATGATTTGTCATTCAAACTACTTCGATTAAAATATAAATAATTACAGTTACTTCTCTTTTAGTCAACGCTTAAATGCAATTACCACTCACTGCAAAGGGGAGGGGAGTCAGCCTTCAACTAAAATCAGCACGAGAAATAAAGCAGTATGAATGCTAATAACACCATGAGATTTACAACACCGAACCTTACTGTTTATATGATCGTATTTATAATAGTACAATTCAATGCCATAATACAATGATATTCATCCAAATTTCAAATGAATTTTGGTGCCTATCAAAACTACAATTGATGTCAAATATCAACCGTTTAGAGTCAGATTTATTCACTCAGAATAATAAGTGTGACTGTAAATAACCTGCAGACAGTGCTGAGTGCAAAGCGCAGAGACACAGCCGCTCTGGAAACTCTCACAGGAGAAGCAGGTCATTGCCGGTGCCAGGGCTCCACGGCAGGTCAGCTCGGTGCCCACACGTAACTGGCCTTTTCTAACGGTTTCCAACAGGGCCTGCTGAGCTGTCCGCTAAGCAAGCTAAGAGACACATTCACTTTTTAAAAGTCCTACTTCTTTGCTTAATTAAAACATAGCTAGTTAACAATATTTATGGATGTAACAAAATTTATGGATTTCTACAGCCTCCGTAGAAAACAGAAACTGTCTCACCAATAATTTTAATTGAGAAATCACAACAGCATAATATTCGCCACACTTTTTTAACAGCCTTGAAGATGAAACGCAAGAGAGGAAGGAGGTGAGGGCTGCGGGGAGGCCCAGAGGGTGGGCGTCCAGGGCGCAGAGCCTCTGCTGCTCAGCACAGAATGAGTGGGGACCTCAGTGGCCTGGGGGAAACTGACATCCAGTGTTCGCTGAAAACAAGCCCAAAGCTCTCCAAAGGTACCATCTGAATGACAACATGCAGTAACCAGCTGGTACTAAGGAAAAGCACACGCCAGTCTAAACACAAATATTTTTTTCCACAAAATTCGCATGCACTTTTCTCCCCAAAGCATTTCTTTAACCTGCCTTGGTAAATTGCAAAAATACAGGTAGATTCTAATTAGCGAGTTTCTGAGGATGTCGGAATCAGGTCTGAAGTGACTCAGAACCCAGACCACAGGTTCTTCGGGTGAGGGGGAGGCAGGGGACACACGGTTCCCCGTCCCCGTCCCGCCTGGAGCGGCCACCCATCACCCGTGTCCACGTGCCTCAGAACGACTGTCTGCTCGGAGAAGGACAGCACAGGGGCCAGAGGTACAGAGACAGACCTCACGTGCCTGACGCCACCTGCTTCCTGTGGTGGCAGGCGAGCTGCTCTAGTAATTCTGCCGCTGGGGTACCCGTTTGACCGAGAGGGAACCCGGCTGTAAACTCACTGACACGAGCTCCCCTCCCGCCACCCAATGATAAAGCAGCTCAACGTCTCCATCTGCCACTCACTCCCTTGATGGAACTCACATCAGTGCTGCCCTCTTGTCACCCTTCTTAAGTGTGTCTCCTGGGACATCTAGGGACATGGAACTAAATTAAACTTGGATCTTGGAAACCAATCCAAGATAGGAAACCTATCTCCTGGTAAAATCAGGTAATTCCCCATCTTAAAATATGTGAATCTTGCTTATGACATCGTAGAGACCATCAGAAATTCTACACTTGAAACCAAAGATGAGTCAGCAAGGATGAGAAACATGTGACAAAAGCATAGAACAAACGGACATCCTTCCCCAGAGGTTACCTGTTTCCTTTAGCTCCCGCGATAACTCACATCTCTAACTAGATGACGAAGTGGTGACATTACTTAGATGCACACTTTAAATGACCTGACATGCTCTCACCTTCCAGTCGCCAAGCTCACCGTGAGAACTCACATATGACTGGCTCTCCCAGGCTTCCAGCCCCTGGACTGAAGCAATGATGTTAATTAAAAACAGAAACTTGCGTTCAGCACAAACCAACAGCAGTGGTTGAACAGGAAAGCAGGACACCTTTACACACTGCACTGGCAGCTCTCCACCCAGGGGTTTAACCACAGGGACACAGGAGACTCAGGGACACAGGTATATGAACTGGCTTAACTTAGGGAATACAAGTAACAGGGAACGGCTACCTAAAACGAAAGGGAAAAAGAAGTTCCAATCCTGAGCAAGAGACATTCAAATGTGGCCAAGTTCTCATGATTCAAACCAGCAGTCATAAAGAACATGTTGTTTTTCTGACTTCAAAATAAAATGTTTACAACTAGAAATATAATGGGTTTGAAGCGACTTTGTTGTCTGTCATCATTTTTCTAATTAGAAGCACTAAGTTCTCCTTCTTAACGGAAATGATTAAATAACTATGTAAACTCAATGATGTTATGGATAGTTACAGATAAGAAAAGCATCAAGTGTGCATGGTTGTCTAGGTTCCAAGGATTCATGTGAAAAATGTATGGCCATCAGAGGTCCACAGTGCAAAGACGTTTAGGGCCATTTTCCAGCCAAGGTTCCAGCCATGATTGTGAGCTATGAACATTCCTGTTTTAAAAGACACATGTGTAGACAGAACAGTTAACAGATCTGTTATAAATGAGCAAGAAGCTGAGCCCTGCTGTAGGCTGGAGCACGCGGCATCTGAGCACACCTGATTACTTAGGACACCGGAGGGACCATTCCTGCTACTACGGGATCCATGTTACTATTCCAACACTTGTCCTTTGGTGCTGACAGAACTTCCTGGCTGGAACACAATCACAGCTGGAACCTTGGCTGGAAAATGGCCCTAAACGTCTTTGCACTGTGGACCTCTGATGGCCACACATTTTTCACTTGAATCCTTGGAACCTAGACAACCATGCACACTTGATGCTTTTCTTGTCAGTAACTATCCATAACATCATTGAGTTTACATAGTTATTTAATCATTTCCGTTAAGAAGGAGAACTTAGTGCTTCTAATTAGAAAAATGATGACACACAAGAAAGTCGTTTCAAACCCAGTATGAGGCACATAGGATGCATCTTATAATCAAGGTTCTTATTACAAGTAAGCACTAATTACAGCCTCAGCAAATGGGGTATGGAGCCCCTTTCTGAGCCCCCAATTTAGTGTCTTAATGTAGTCAACATTTAGCACCTTGGACAGTACTTATTTGAGTACCTGCAGTTGACATATTTTTTAAAAACTTAAGTTATTGCCAATAACTCGTCCACTGGGTCAGTTATGCAGTATGATCAATCCACTTGGTTCTTCCTCTATAATTACAGTGGTTATAAACAGGACGGCTGCAAGAACACCTCAAGCAGATGGGCAGCTCCTAACCAGCGAGGGCATGGCTGCAAGACTCCAGGCAGTGACAGAACTCCCAGCCTCTCTTTCTTAAGCAGTTTACTTCCGATTACCCCAAGCACATCTTCCCGGTTTAATTTCCACCTGCAGTAGCTGGAAAACTACTCTGTGACAAAGTGCTTTACACAATCAGCACGGAACTTTACATGAAATGTAATTTCAAGATTTTGTAGAAACACCCCAAAATTGTATAACTTGATGGAAGAAGCAACTGTCTCTACATAAGCTTTTTTTTTTTTAAGAAAGTCATACAGTCATTAGTACTACTGCCCTGGTTTAGAAGCATCCTGACACACAGAATTTATAAAAGCCTTCAACCCATAGTCTCCGAAACATTTCTCAGTTATCCTGAAAAGGATTGCTAGACACACGCCGGTTTTTATTGTCGCTCCCGGGCTTAGGGAGTCTGTGAGGACAAACCCGAAGGGAGGCGGTTACAGCCGGATTAGTCAATCAGTCGGGGAGCCTCGGCTGCGGTTCCTAAACTGTTTCCAGAACACTCGGTTATGCTGCGGGTGGCGACGCGAAGGCTTCCAAGAACTTTTCGTTTTTGACTGAGCCACATTTCTGTTTTTCCCCAACAGTTAAGTTATTTAAAAGTAAGAGGGTGGAGGGGAGTCGTCTGGGGCAGGGATAAGAAGCGATGTCACACAGACACGCACGCACGAATCGGTATCACGAAGGGGGCGTCCAGAGCTGAGCTGTCCCCTAAGTAGCGGGGCGCTCGGCCAGGGGGACCCCAGCACCGGGCAGAGGCCCCCCAAGACGGAGCTGAGCTCAGGAGGACGCCCGCCGCGGCCCCCGAGGCCAGGAGCCGCTCGCAGGGAGACAGGAGGGGCGAACCCCGAACGCCCAACCCTGGAGAACCTGGTTCCCACGGACCACGGAGCCGCTGCACCTTCACGACAGGGAAAGGCAGACCCTATAAGTTTCCGTCTGGGATGCTGGATCGGGAGGATGGAGGGTCAGGGGGTCTGCGCCCGCCCGCACGAGCCGCACCGGGAGATGGGGATGGGGACGCAAGAGGGAAGGGGGCGCCGGGTGAGGAGGGGGCGCGGAGGAGAGACAGGGGCGCTGGGAAGGGGAGGGCCTGGAGGGAGAATGGGGTGCAGAGAAGGGGGCGCGCGCAGAAAAGACGGCCGGGAGGGCCGGCACTCACCCTCGCGGGCACTAGCAGGCGGCCGGGGCGCCCGCGGGGGGCAGCCGGGGAGAAGGGTCCCTCGGCGCTCATCGTCGCCCACTCGGCGGGACCCAGCGCTCCGGGCCGCGCGAGCTCAGCGCCGAGGCCCCGCGCGAGCCTCCTAGGGCCCCGCGGGCGCCACGTCCGCGCCCCTCTGCGCTCCGGCGCCGCTCGGGCTCGGTTCGGGCTCCGCGGGCAGCGGCGAGAGGAGCCGAGCGCCGCCCACCGCCCTTGAGCGCCGCTCACCGCCCTGAGCACCGCCCACCGCCCTGAGCGCCGCCCACCGCCCTGAGCGCCGCCCACCGCCCGTGACCACCGCCCACCGCCCTGATCGCCGCCCACGCGACCCGCCGGGAGAGGAGGGGAGCGCGGCTGCCGAGGGGCAGGGACGCGTCCGGGGCTGCGGCGCTCCGGGGGAGAGCGGGAGAGGTGACAGCCTCTGGGTGCTGCCGCTCCCCCGGGCCGGGGTCGAGCTCTCCTCCCGCTCGGCGGCTCCTCCCCACCCCTGCTCCCCGGTGGATCTGACCTGGGGCGTCCCCCCGTCCGCAGTCGGGTGCCTCCGGCCCTTCCCCGCCCTCGGATGGGCGCAGGGCAGCTGCCGCCGGGTCCCTGGGGACCCCTCCGCCGGGGTCTCCCCGTCACGTGGAGCTGGTGCTGGACCCTGGGGACTGTCCAGAAAAGGAAAGGACGCCTCTTGCGCCCGCGCGCCCCACCCGCGCCCGGGCCGGCGGCTCGGCGGCGCCCGTGTCCTCCCTGCGGACCCGGGGACGCCCTGGGGCGCGGGGCTGGGCGCACCTCCCGGCAGTGGGGCAGCAGCCGGTCGGCGATTCCCTTGTTCTCTCAGGACAGTATCGGGCTGCGTAGACTCAAGTCATCCTCGTTCAAGCGTAAACGAAAGTTTGGCATAAATCTCAGGAAAACACACACACACACACACACAAGCTACCAACGTTTACAAAGGGCGTGGGTTTTCCTCCCTTTCCAAGTCCCGCGTCTCCCGGTCCCGCAAACTCTCAGGGGCGCAGACGCGCGCGGCCTTTCATGTGCGGAAGCCCGTTCGCTGTCCTTCTGAGGCGGGAAAGCGCGAAAGCCGAGGTGGCGGGACCGGCGCGACCCGTCTCTGCGAATGGAACGCCTGACGCATGGCGGACAAGTGGCGGTGCAACAGACACGAGAGCCGCTGCTCTTTCTGACGGCAACCTGGTTTTTTCGAGCTTTATCGGGAAATAATGGATGGATAACAGTGTGTAAATTTAAGGTGTACAAAGTGTTAACTTGATACACTTACACCGCTGTGTGATTACCACCCTCGGTTAGCTGACCTTCACCAGGTCACATAATTACCATTTCTTTTCAGAAGTGGGAATATTCATAGCAACTTTCACGTGTATAATACAGTCTTGACAACTATAATCACCATGCCCTACATTAGACCCCTGGAATGTATTCATCTTATAACTGAACAGCTTGTACCCTCTGATCAACATCTTTGCAGCCCCCAACTCCCCAGCCCCTGGTACCCACCCATCTACTCTGTTTCTCTGCGTTGGGCTTTTTTAGATTCCATATTTAAGTGACATCATACAGCATGTGTCTTCCTCTGACTTAACGGAATGCCCTCAAAGTCCATCCATGTGGTTGCAAAATGGCAAGATTTCCTCTTTCTGGCTGAATAATATTCATTATATGTACATATAATATACATACATATACACATAGGCACATATATATCACATATATACATATATATCTGATATATATCACAGTACATATACATACACACAGGTACACACACCCCACATCTTCTTTATCCATTCATGCGTTGCTGGATACTTGGGTTGTTTCTATGTCTTGGCTATTGTGAATAATGTTGCAGTAAACATGGGAGTTCATATATCTTTTCGATATCCTGTTTTCCTTTGGTTATACACCCAGAAGTGGGACTGCTGGGTATAATAATAATTTTATTTATTTTTCGAGGTACTTCCATACTGCTTTCTCCATCTTCCTATGAGCAGAAAACTACTGTGTTTTTGGGTTTGTTTGTTTTTTTTTTAACTGAGGGTTTTTAAAAATTTATTTTATTTATTTATCTTTGGCTGCATCAGGTCTTCCTTGCTGTGTGCGGGCTTTCTCTATCTGCGGTGAGCAGGGCTACTCTTCATTGTGGTGTGCGGGCTTCTCATTGTGGCAGCCTCTCTTGTTGTGGAGCATGGGTTCTAGGTGTGTGGGCTTCAGTAGTTGCAGGACCTGGGCTCAGTAGTTGTGTCTCGTGGGCTCTAGAGCGCAGGATCAGTAGTTGTGGCGCACTGGCTTAGTTGCTCTGCGGCACGTGGGATCTTCCCGGACCAGGGCTCGAGCCCGTGTCCCCTGCATTGGCAGGTGGATTCTTAACCACTGTGCCACCAGGGAATCTCCTTGTGTGTGTGTTTTAAAACCATATTTGCTACAAAAGAAGTGTGTTTGCATACGCCATAATTTCTCCATGTTGTCTAAACTAGAAATTCACTAAAGAGTAAAAACACTATTTAAGAAAAAAAACATCACATGATCATTACCATATTTCTATTTTTAAACCTGATATTAATATGAATTACAACTAAAACTCACAAGAACTACATTGTAGTGCAGGTATCACTTTTTTCCCAGTCTTCAGATAATAAATTTTACTGCTAAATTAATATTGTTTTGGAAACTTGTTAATATTTGTGTGCTAAGGAGTTGAAGTGAGTACTATTTTTGAGACGTTTTTGGAAAAAATGACATTTCACATTAAAAAGGATGGTGTGATATAATCAACACTAATATGCTACTCAAAGAACAGGAAGGGAAGGAGGGAGGGAGGGAGGAAGGGAGGAGAAGAAGGAGAAAGGGGAGAAAGATTCCACAGCAGTGGAGGGGGATTCCTGTAGGAAGCCTCTCCCAGGGGAGCCATGGCTGTTGGGGGCCCTTGAGAATCGGCAGATCCTCGGAGGACTCGGAAACTGACCAGGGCAGGCACCAGGGTCCTGGGTCCTGTGCAAGTGCAGGATAACGCAAGGGCTTTTAAGTCATGGTCCAAGAGTGGGTTTTAGGCAGGTGATCAGTGAATGCCTCTAACTGTATGTAAATATTTATATCTTTTACCGCTTTCAATAGTCAATATTTTTTTCAATCATTCACACATTCAACAACAACTGATTGCTGACCGATGTCTAGATGCCTTAGTAGATATTGGGGATGTGATGAATGTAAGACCACCAGGTCCTCACGGAGCTCAGAGTCTAGTGGGTCACGGACATAAAATTACTGCCTCCCTTATTTGATGGATTACAGACATTTTATTACCCATGTAATAAAAATGTCCTTCCCAAATCAGGTTCTTAGCATACGTGTTAAATATCTTTGAGAATGAATGAGTGAACTCAAAACTGATTATGTCACTGTATCCTTACCTGAGTAAGAATATTTGGAGAAGATATTAAATATATCCAGTAGGCATTGTAATATTCAAATATGTACCTGCATTTTTAGAATGGTCTCCAAATAGAAATAAACCATGAATACATTTAGTTTTGACTCATAACCAAGTCCCAAATCTTATTTTCAGAGTTATATAAGTGTACAGAGGCTCGGAGGAGAGAATTCGTTTCTGAACACTAAGATACTTCGATTCTCATAGGCTTAAGAAAAATGAATAGAAATTTGAGCAACATGATACGATTCTCCTCAACTTTTGCTGTGACAAAGACAATTATGAGGCTAATTTCTCATTTAACCTTTCTTTTTCTTAATAAGTACATTAGAAATGTACAAAGTGTATGAATTTTGAAAGGTTTGAATTTCTGATTTATTTACTTTTTCTTGCAGAAAATTGCTTGCAATCTACATATTTTTTAATAAGAAAGTGCTTTAGTAAAACACCGACCTACAACCAAGAATATGGGATTCTTTTGTTTCATAATTTAATAAGATAATCATTAATTTACCTCCTTCCTTATTTATTCAAAAATATGCACTGGACTTGTGTTATGTATCAGGCTTGTGCTACACGGGACAAACACGATGGTAACACAGACCACATGCTCTGGTCCAGTGTGCAGAATACAACACAGGAAGCATAAGCAGAAACAGCGGGAGCCAAGGGGGTTGGCATTAGTTGGCAAGTGAGTGCGGGATGCCGAGATTCTGTCCAGTCTCCTCAGTCTCCCCTCCCTCAACGCCATGGTCCTCACCGCCCACATCTGCCCTACCAGCCCCAGGAACCAACCACCTGCAGTCCCACTGTCAGTACCCCTACCCCCAGCTCATTTCCTCTGCATGTCCCCTGTGTCTCACTCTACACTTACAGCCAAATAATCTGCTGGCAGCCACTGACCCCTCCCTCAAAAATGACTTCAATTTCTTCCTTATTCCATTTAAATTATAAAATCCACCACTGTCATCTTACAAGCATTACATTACATCTTACAAGCATTACAAGTCTCTTACAAGCATTCCTAACTTCCCCCAGTTTTTCTCGCTGTCATACTTGTCTCGTGAAACCACAAACCTGGTTAAGCCCAACTATCCACCTGTCCCTTGCCTTTCCCCAAACACCTGAACCCCGTGAGGGAAAACCACAGAGCCCTGCCGACTGGTCTGTTTCCATCCAGGACCACATCTCAAGCAGGCGCCCAGTCACTCCTGTGGTTCAGCCACCTCTCCCGGTGGGTTTGACTTCCAGGCTCTAAAACAACTTCCCTCCTCCCTTCCTCCCATATTCTCTCTCTCTCTCTCTCTCTCTCTCTCTCTCTCTCCCTTTCCCTCCACCTCCATTCACTCTGCTGCAGATATTCTCTCTAATTCAAAGAGAAACTAGAAACAGTTAGATAGGAGCTACCTCATGTGTCTCCCACCTTCTGTTCCCTCCACAAACACTTTCTGCTACCCTTCTCAGGGGACATGCCCTGCCTTATGGAAGATAGTCCACCCCGCCCCAATTGCTAAGGAACCTGTCACTTTTGCCTTTTCCTGCAGTATCCCTTCCTCCCCCCATACCCGCTCCTTCATCCTCCGGAGGAATTGTCCATTTTCAGCTCCCTCCCAAACCAGATTCTCAAAGAGCTTTAACTCCCCACCTCAGGCTCTCCTCCATCCTCTCCAGCTGGCTTTATCTACCTGCCACCAGGAGTCAGCCTCCTTCAGGGCTCCAGTGACAGCCCCCCTCCACCCAGACATTGAGGTCAGCACAACAGGGTCCTGCACGGATCTGATCAAACTTGAGTGAATATCAACCTGAATAATCAATTAATGAAAAAGGACGAAGTCTTTGTAGTTACTTGAAGGCCCAGTTACAATTTGATCCTCAGAAAATGAAAACCAGAGTTCTTTTTCCTGGAAATTTTAAGAAAGGGACCAACAGTCAGGATTAACCTGGACAAAGGGAAACACACACTTTCAGTTCCATTGATCCTAAGCCAGGTCAGTGGTGTTTCCCTGCTCCTCTTTAGAGAAGAAGGTCTGGTCTCTGGGTCTTCAGAAGGCACAGTGGCAGAAAAGGTAGCGTCCATATCTGCTCACAGGACAGCTCTGTGGGCAGCCGTGCACTTACCCAGTCATTCCAATAACTTTCAGTGCTGATATCGTAGTCCCAATCTGAGGAAAAAAAACCAGGGCTTGAGAGGTTGATATGTAAGCTTTTGACTCAGCAATACCACATCTAAGAATTTATCATAGTACATGATAAAAATAATTGTGCACACACACACATGTAGATACAGGACTGCTCATTACAGCCTTACTAAAACAGAAAAATATCAGAACACCATTTTTATACATAAAAAGGGATTCATTAAATAAAATGTCATCTGTACACATATTTTATGAAGCTGTTACCAAGAATGAGGTATATTTACATTTATGTCTAGTAGACAAAGTCTACAATATGTTAAGAGAAAACAGTTATAAAATGTACATATTGAATAATACACTTTATGAAAAAACGTAGTACGATTTATGTAATAGAGAACTCATATAAGTGAGCTGTGCTCTGGGGCAGGCTCAGGAGAACCCCAAGTCCTCCAGGTGCGGAGAGGCGTGTTGGCAGCCTGGCCGCAGTCAGGGTACCAGCGCCTGAGAAGGTGGTGTGTGTATGCGCGTTTGCATCTGTACTTGCATAGACGAGAGGATGGTGGCTGCCTTGGAAATATATGTGATTATGAAGAATACTTTTATTTCATTCTTCATAAAATTTGTAGTTTTCACTTTTCAAAGAGAAAAGCTAGTACCTGTATATCAATACAGTTCTATATGCTATCAGTACCATATAGCTTTATATGTAGTATACATATGGTAAATACTACATGATAAACACTATGCAGAAATAAGTTTTTTCCTTTGGAAAAAATACATGTGAATTTATATTCAACTGAACTCTACAGCAAGTTTCCAAACATGATTTAGTACGCATACGGTTTCATTGGGGACTATTATTTACAATTCCTTATGAAATTTTATGTAAAATACAGATTTTTATTTCAAGTCATTTATTTTCTTTCTTTGACTTTCATTAAAATATCAGTATTTTGTAAGTCTCTCTACACACACACACACACACACACACACATATATAATATGGGAAAAGTGGCAAGTATTTATCACATCATGAATGTTTTTGCACAGAGAGTGAATATCAATTGGGATTTTCTCCAAAAACAAAGATTTTGGAGCATGTCGGGAAACTCTGAACTCTCTGATCCATGGTGAGCGGCTACAAGATATTGACAAACTTTGATTCCCCTGTGAACATCCGAAGGTTAATTTACCCATAAATCCACCCAACTGAATAAATACTCTTGAGACTATACAAATCACCACCACAGAAGTAACTCCCACCTAAGAAGTGGCCCAGCCATGATGCTTATTCCCCACCTGGTCCTGGAGCTGATCCCTCACTTTCCACTTCCCTGGTGAGGTGACCTGGGAAGAAGGATGCAGGTAAGTTGCAGAGGTCACCGGCTCTGAGGGCAGGGAGGGAGTCACACCCAGTAGTCACGTTTGGAGCCCCGGCTCTGAAACCCCTCAATATTGACCATGGAGGACACGCATTTTTAAACATGAAATTGTGAGGTTTAAAAGAGACAATTCCCTTTCTCTTTTAAAAATGACAGTGAGAGTAGATTTATTTTTATTTTAAAAGTCCTTTTGATAAAAATAAATTAATATTTTTTAAAAGTCATAAAATGTATGCCAAATATACCAAATGCAAATACTCAGTTGTTTTGCTCTCCCATTAAATTTTTTTAACATCTTTTTTTCGTTTTTTTAAGTATAGTTGACATATGATATTATAGTAGTTTCAGATGCACAACAAAGAGATTTGACATTTATTTACGTTACGAATTGATCCCCACAATGTTTAGTAACCATACGTCACCATATAAAGTTATTATAATATAATTGACTATATTCCCTGTTCTGTGTATTACATCCCATGACTTATTTATTTTATAACTGGAAGTTTATCCTTCTTAATTCCTTTCACCTACTTCACTCATTCCCCCACCCCCATCCCCTCTGGCAACCGTCTGTTTGTTCTCTGTGTCTATGAGTCTTTTTTCATTTTGTATTGTTTGTTCATTTGTTTTGCTTTGGGCTTTTCTTTTAGATTCCACATATAAGTGAGAACACAGCATATTTGTCTTTCTCTGTCTGACTTATTTCCCTAAGCATAACACTCTTTATAACCATGCATCCTGTCACAGATGGTGAGATTTCATTCTTCACTGTTTTTATGGCTGAGTAATATTCCATTATTAATAGTCTGGCGTATATAAATATATATATATATATATATATATATATATATATATATATATATTTCACATCTTCTTTATCCATTCTTCTGTTGATGGGCACTTAGGTTGCTTCCATATCTTGCCTATTGTAAATAATGCTGTAATGAACACTGGGGTGTGGATATCTCTTAGAATTAGAGTTTTCATTTTCTTCAGGTAAATACCCAGAAGTGGAATTGCTGGATCCTATAGTACTTCTATTTTTAATTTTTTGAGGAAGCTCCATACCGTGCTACACAGTGGCTGTACCATTTACATACCCACCGACAATGCACAAAAGTTTCCTTTTCTCCACATTCAATCCTGAGAGATTTACCAGCCTTTATTTACTGACATGTACATCACTATTTTTTTATTATTTTATTTCTACAATTATAATTTTTCTCTAATCTACGTATAGTTCTGTTTCAGTGGGATTTCTAAAAAGATGGAAAATGTGTGAATGATCACCCTGTCATATCCTAGCATTGTTTTTATTGCTTAGGATTTAGGTTGACAGGATTGAGCTGGTAATAGAAAACTCCTCTTAAATAATCGACATTGGTTTGTTAAGGGACTTTCTTTATATCACAATAATTCCTCTTCTTTTATCTCCATGCCCATCCCCTATCTTACATGCATATTTATTTATATATGTATTTCTTTGGAAATATGTAGTGGGGTGTGTGTGTGTGTGTGTGTGTGTGTGTGTGTGTGGTATTTTGCTATAGAAATCATTCTATTTCTAACATTCTTCACCTTACTATGTTTATAGAACTATTTTTTTAAACCTAGTAAAATTTTATTTTATTTTTTATTGGAGTATAGTTGCTTTACAATGTTGTGTTAGATTCTGCTGTGCAGCACAGTGAATCAGCTCTATGTATATTCCCTCCTTTTTGGATTTCTTTCCCATTTGGTTCACTGCAGAGCACTGAGGAGAGTTCCCAGTGCTATACAGTAGGTTCTCATTAGTTATCTATTTTATACATAGTATCAGTAGTGTATATATGTCAATCCCAATCTCCCAGTTCATCCCACCCCACTTCCCCCCTTGGTATCCATGCATTTGTTCTCTACATCTGTGTCTCTATTTCTGCTTTGCAAATAAGTTCATCTATACCATTTTCTAGATTCCACATATATACAATAATGTACAATATTTGTTTTTCTCTTTCTGATTTACTTCACTCTGTATGGCAGTCTCTAGGTCCATCCTCGTTTCTGCAATGGCACAATTTCATTCCTTTTTATGGCTGAGTAATATTCCATTGTATATATGTGCCACATCTTCTTTATCCATTCCTCTGTTGATGGACATTTAGGTCGTTTCCATGACCTGGCTATTGTAAATAGTGCAGCAATGAACATTGGGGTGCATGTGTCTTTTTGAATTATGGTTTTCTCCAGGTATATGCCCAGTAATGGGATTGCTGGGTCATATGCTACTTCTATTTTTAGTTTTTTAAGGAACCTCCATATTGTGCTCTATAGTGGCTGTATCAGTTTACATTCCCACCGACAGTGTAAGAGGGTTCCCTTTTCTCCACACCCTCTCCAGCATTTAATGTTTGTAGATTGTTTGATGATGGTCATTCTGACCAGCGTGAGGTGATACCTCATTGTAGTTTTGATTTGCATTTCTCTAATAATTAGTGATGTTGATCATCTTTTCATGTGCCTCTTGGCCATCTGTATGTCTTCTTTGGAGAAATGTCTATTTAGGTCTTCTGCCCATTTTCTGATTGTTTTTTTTTTATATTGGGCTGCTTTAATATGACATATAAACAATGCATTATCTCAAGTACTTCATAAAATTCCACTATTTTACTTCTCTATTTGCCAGATAAGTAAAGGATAAATCTGTAGTTTATCTATGAATTTTGCTGCCGTAGCAACATTGTGATTAAAATCCCTTTCACTTTTTCTCCTTGTGGATGCCTGAGGAGCATCTTTGAAACAGGTAAATCACTTAGTATTAACAAATTACACAGAAAATCCTGTACAAAATTTATTATTGTTGTTCATCCTTCCCACACATTAAAAAAAATCCAAACCCAGCCTTCAAATCTGTCTCATAAACAATCACTTTGCTTGCCCAGCGATCTTTTTGCCTGTTGCTGCCATTCTTCCAAATTACTAGACTTCAGAATTTCAGATAATGGGAACTTTGATTGTAAAGTGAGTCAGTGCAACAAATAAAGAGCAATGGAAAACTCGTTGCAAATTTATTTCTAAAGAAGGAGGACATGAATTTTGAATGTTGAAAGGTATTTACAGTTTTTGTGAAAAGACTTCAGAACATGGAATCTTAACTCCTTTTCTTAAGTGGTCAATGATTTGAATTTAAAAAGTGGAGCCTGAAATGTTGCACTGCTCTTTCAAAACTTTGCAGAGTGTTTGGTGTGATGCGTGATAGTGGTGTGCTGGGGAGGACAGAAATTGTTGCTGCGTGGACCTAAGGTCACCACCCCATAGGATACCTTCAGTGGTAACAATAACTGATTTTAGGGTCCACTAAGTTTCTCCTGAGCTTTCTATACAATGCGCCAGAAGCTAAGAGTCCTCTGTGGATGAGCTCACCGTATTTTCTCTGGAGCCCTGTGAGCTCAATGCCAGTCTCATCCCACTTTACAGATGAGGGGTGGAGGCCTGTTTTGGCCCAGGGTTGGTGAGCAGGGACCTGCGGTTGGAGCACAGTGTGTGGCCTTAGCACGGAGCCCTACGTGCTGACAGCATGCTTGACTAAATGAGTCGACGTACTTTATTCCTTGAACTTCGATTTCAAAGCCAAAATCCTAACGCCTACTTTGGAGAGTTGTTATAATGACTAATTTGTAAAATGTCTGGTGTCACCTGGAACATAAAAGGAGCTCAATAAATTTACTCACTATAATTATTACAAATTTCATCAATGGCTATGACAATTAGTCGTATTGTAGACACAATAGCTGCCATCACAGATAGACTGGGAGTCCTGACCTGACTCAGAGAAGTGTCACATCCTCTCCCCTTAAACACAAATGACTTCTCCCTCAGAAAGTGTACTGTAACGTTAAAAAGAAATCAATCTACAGTGTTGCCCACAATCCTTTGCTTTTAATGGGCTCTTCATTTCATTACGTATTATGATAATTCTGCTAATTCGGCCTTCAGTAAACTATAATGTGAAAACTCAATAGAAGAAAGTAGTGTTTGCTTTAGCAAAAATTAGCCTCTGGCGTACAACCAGACCAAAAAAACTATCTATTTGGCACGAGATTTGCAAACAAGTTTTCCTAATAGTAATTCTCAGACTCTGTATTAGAGCCCCTTCTACTTTATTGAAAGTAATTCTGATCTGCTGTGAGTATAACTCCTACCTAGTTATGGCTGGAGCTCACAAAGGCAGCCTGTTCTGTGAGAGTTGATAAGCTTATAAGCAGAGCACCAACCCCCACAGGATTTGATTAATTTGGAGACCTTTAATGTTCTTTAATTGCCTGATAATATTTTTTTTTTTTTTTTTTTTTTTTTTTTTTTTTTTTGTGGTACGCAGGCCTCTCACTGTTGTGGCCTCTCCCGTTGCTGAGCACAGGCTCCAGACGCGCAGGCTCAGTGGCCATGGCTCACAGGCCCAGCCGCTCCGCGGCATGTGGGATCCTCCCGGACCGGGGCACGAACCCGTGTCCCCCGCATCGGCAGGCGGACTCCCAACCACTGCACCACCAGGGAAGCCCGCCTGATAATATTTTTTAACTGATTTTAAGAATTACCTTTGAAAAATCATTTTCTCCCCATTTCCTTGGTTAAGATGGTGGAAAAAATAGAAAGGACTGAGCTATACTTTTCTTGAGCTAGATATTGCCATCAGCTTGTTTCTTCAGGTGTTGCATTACTACGAAGCACAGTTATTTCTCAACACGCTTTGTACGTGCCGAGTAGGCATGTGTTAAGGTGAGTGTGGGGGAGTGCCATTTTACTGCCCTAGAGGGTTTTTGTTGTTGTGGATTTGTTTGATTTTGTATTTTTTCATAATAGCCTAAGTCCAGCTGAAAAAGCATACAATATATGGTTGTAGATTATAACACACAGCTCTGTCCTGAAGGCAAATATTGCCCAAAGTACAAATAAATGAGAGGTCTTTTATTAGAAATAAATACATAACTATAAAATGGCTGATACATTTGCTCTGTAAATTGAGAATAGAAATTCAGGATAAATTCAGGCTGGTTTCAAGAAATCCTCCTCCCACCGTTAGCTCGTTCCCTCATTCGGTGGCCATCTGTAAACACCTTTAGGCTGGTGCTTATTAAACATGATCTTGTGTTAGTGTAAATTATGCACACACACTCACATGCACACACATGAACACGCACGGATGCACATACATACACAGTCACGTGCCCTGGAAGTGAAGACAGGCCTGGAGGTGAGGACAGACTGGATTCTGACAGTGTCATCAAAGGCTCATCCTAAAGGAACCCCGACCACTTCTGCCAACACTCAGTGTCCACGGTTAGTCCTGCGGCCCCTCCCTGCACGGGCGGGCACGGCCCTGTCCCCTACTGGCAGGGGCAGTGACCAATTCCAAAGTCGCCCAGGTGCGCAGCACAGCTTCACATGCTTTCAAAGGCTGAACGGGCTCCTGAACATCCCAGGACAGCGGGACGGCCCCTCAGACCCCGGGGATGGAAGCCCGACTTGGCTGCTGCCTCTTGTTCAGGTCCTGCTGTGGCAGCTCTCAGCCTGCAGACCTGGATCTGCTTCTACAGGAGAAGGTTCCCTTCCCTCCTCTCTGTGCAGCCGGACAGGAGCAAACTAACTGCCTTGAGCACCCTCAGAGGGAGAAGCACCCAGGTCGGGGCCCTCCGCCCGGGAGGAAATGTCCTCAATGAGCCCCCATTTTGTTCCCTGCCAGACACTCCCTTTTGGATGTGACCTGTGGCTGCACTTTGGAGATGCCCTTGGTTTTGCATCCTCACCTCCGGCGCGGCCTGTGACCCCCAACCTGCCTCCCCCCAGCCTGCCCCGCTGTGGGAGAGGGATCGAACATCATTTAAATTCTCTGGCACTCACAGACCTTCTTGAGGCTCAGGGTTTCTTTTACAATCAACTATTTCAAACTTGGCGAGCTTCTTATTTGGGGATCCTTGCGACAATAGCCACACTCTGGTATTAGGGCCACCCAGCAGGTGTGTGGGAACCACATCCTTAACCCGTTTCCTGGAGACAGTCGTGTAATTGAGGAGACTCAGAGGGCACCATCCCAACCTACTGAAATTAACCACCTCCCTGCCAGGCTGTGCAGCACAGGTTGGCCGCTAAAATTATCTATATTCCAACTTCTGTAAGTGACGGTCTTTCTAAGCATTCATCACTGCAGAACAATTTCCCATGGTCGCCGTCACAGACTGCCACAACCTTGGTGGCTTTCGTTGCTTCATAAACTGGCCCCGTCCCCAAGAGGGCAGGGAGAGACCGAAGAAACTGGCAGACCTCCAGACGGGGAGGGTGGCAGGTGTAACCTGCAGGGGGCTTACTCATGAGGCTTGCCTTAGACCCCAAGACAAGTGGCTATCTGCACCCACCGCCAGATTTTAGAAGTTTATAGAGGGCTTACCTGGGTTCCATCAGGTTCACTGTCAAGACGGCCTCGACCTTGAGGCTGTGTCTAGGGTGGGGTTGGTGCAAACATCCCAGGGTCAGAGGTGAGGGGCCCCAGTTGCCCGGGACAACTCTAGGGCTTCTCAATTACCTTCTCCATCAGCTTTGAAACAGTACAGATCTAATTCTTACAGTTCTGCAGGCCAGGGTCCAAGGGGGTTTACAGTCTAATAGCCAGGTGTTGGTGGGCTGCCCTCCTTCCACAGGTGCCAGGGGAGGGTCCAGCTCCCAGGGGCTGCCGTGCTGTCTGCGTCCTGGCCCTCCTCCCACCTGGGCCAGGAGTGCTGCCTCACCTGCATCACCTGGACTTTGACATGTTACCCTCTCATCACATACGTGGACTTGTGATCACACTGCCCGCACCCCCTCCCCGACAGTCCGGGATGACCTCCCTTCTCGAGGTCAGCTGACTACTGGCCACAGCTCCGTCTGCAGCCTTCACTTGCTTTGCCACGTTACACACATAACCACGGGGCTTGAGCAGGACGTGGGTGTGTTTGGGGACCAGTTATTCCACCTGCACTTGCTTCCTTCCCTCCAGGCTTTTAAAATATATATTTTTTTGACCACACTCAATGGACAGCCCACTTGTGGTCCCATTTTCTATTTCAGTCAGGGTAGGTCTACAGTATTAACCACCACCCCCAAATCTGCATCCCTCACACAATGAAGATTTAATTCCTGATCCGGCTGCATGTACATGCGTGTGGGCCTCACCAGAGGAAAACAGCCCTGACACCACTCACACCAGCCCTGAATGCGCATCCTTGCCCAGATCTGGTCATGGGCCCCTCTGCCACCATCTGACATTGACACTAATGACACCACATCTGGCACCTTGTTTTTGCTAAGACAATATTTTAGTTCTTTAAGTAACGTTTAAAACTATCATTCTGCTCTCGTTATAGATTTTATTGTCAGTTTATTCTATTTTCTCTCTCTTTTTCATAACATGATTTCAATTAGTATACTGATCTCTCGAATCTTCAAATTTCTTATTCTATTTTTTTCAGGTACGTTTTCCTTAATCCGTCTTAATTGTAAGGTTCTTAACTCCTGTTTTTAATCTTTAATTCTACCCACTGTTCTCATTTTAATGTTTCTTTCATTAATATTCTAACTATTTAATTATAATATTGTATCATTTATTTACTGAGTTCCTAGATTTTTATCTTGAAGCTCATTTACTTTAGATCTCATTATTATTTCTCTTTTACCCAACTGTGAATCTATTATGCTCTTACTTCTCTTATTTTCAAATTGTACTAATTACCTTTACTTTGAATTTTATTTTACATAACTCTTTTTTATGTGTGAATACGGAAAACGTAGTTAACGGATATTACTTCTCTTCATCACAGCTTGTTCTTTCTTTAGGGAAGGAGCTAACCTTTGCCATAATGTAATTCATGGTCCCTCATACAGTGGCCATGTTGAAACAGTCATTTCTACTGCATGATCCACGGCCTGGTGGGTAGAAGTTTACCCCTCCAGCTTTACAAATTTACATCACAGATGTAAGAAATGAGGAGGAGGAGACCCGTAGAGAGAGAACAGACATTAAAGATAAAGAATGGAAGTTGTTTACCAAAAATTTTCTTTGGGAACAAGCCCTGGACTGAATCTCTTTCAAGGGTTTTGTGCAATACCTTTTAAAGAAAGCAGAAAACTTCCGCACCCCAGGCTCTGGGAGGGGAGGTTTCATTAAAAGGCGCCTGTTCTAAATGGTTGTCTTCTGCCTTCTGTGTTGGCTTCGTGTCCTCATGCTGCTTTAACAAAGCACAACACACTGGGCGGCTTAGAACAACAGACCTTAAGGTCTTACAAGTCTGGAGGCTACAAGCCCAAAATCAAGGTGTAGGCAGGGCCGACCCGCCCCTTCCGACCTTCTGGGGACACCTCCTGGGAAGCATAGCTCCAGCTTCACGCGGCTTCTCGTAAGGACACCAGACCTACTGGATTAGGGCCCACGTCCCTCCAGTGTGACTCATCTTAGCTAACAGCACTTCCGTTGACCCTGTTTCCAAATAAGGTTGCATCCACAGATATTAGGGGCGAGGACTTCAACATCTCTCCTGGAGACACAGATCAATCCACAACATACATCAAGGTGGTGATTTCCAGATACCAGATTAACACTGACATCAAGTGATTTGTGGTGAGGAACACACTGGCGAGAACTTCATCCTGAAACACAGAGGCTGGCGACTCATCCGTGGCCGAGGCTGGACCCTGCACAGCTTGTCTGGTTTTTTTTTTTTTTTTGAAGCTTTGGAAGCCATGTTATTTTTCTTTAAACATTTGTTTACCTCAGTTAATTTTAAAACCTTATTTTGCAGAGAGACAATTTTAGGCTCCTGATAATATTTGGAAGCCTCAAAACACAGTCGAAATAAGCATTCAATTCAGTTTCGGAAATTTTAGAGCTATCATTGTCCAGTTCAGTTTTCTTTTGGTTTTTTTTTAACATCTTTATTGGAGTATAATTGCTTTACAATGGTGTGTTAATTTCTGCTGTATAACAAAGTGAATCATCTGTACATATACATATGTCCCCATATCTCTTCCCTCTTGCGTCTCCCTCCCACTCTCCCTACCTGAGTTTTAACTGGTGCCTCTGAGGCTGCCGGTGGGGAAGCAAGCAGAGCGCTGGGTGTGGCTGTGAGGACTCTGAAAACCACAGAGGGCTGCAGATGCACAAATGGGAAGATCAGCAAAAATGTCCTGGAATGTGGACAACTCTTCACTTAATCTCATTCTTTACAGCCAAACCCATTTTGTTAATACCTACTTGAAACAGAAAAGTGAATGCATTCATTAGCATGACCCAGAGGTACAGCCCCTTTACAGTATAAAAAAAACAAACGCAAACTGAATTCTATTGTTCCAAGATCTTTGCTTAACTGATGATCTTGACAACTCTTTTGAAGGTCACGCACCACAATACAGAATTACTCTTGCCATAAAAGCGTATGTTGGAATCATAACTGCATTTAATTGAAAGTGTGCATCTTTTTTAATCTTAAAGATGATATAGGTGTATTATTAGTTTATCCAGAGTAAATCAGTGTAAGAAATTTAGAAAATTTAAATTATCTAGATTTGTCATGAGAAAACTCAGACCTCATGACAGCTTAAGTGAAAAATTATAATATATTGCACAGACTTTTTTTTTTTTTTTTTTTTTTTTTGTGGTACGCGGGCCTCTCACTGTTGTGGCCTCTCCCGTTGAGGAGCACAGGCTCTGGACGCACAGGCTCAGCGGCCATGGCTCACGAGCCCAGCCACTCCGTGGCATGTGGGATCTTCCCGGACTGGGGCACAAACCTGCGTCCCCTGCATCGGCAGGCGGACTCTCAACCACTGCGCCAGCAGGGAAGCCCCCTGCACAGACTTTTTAAATCAAAATTATCAAACCAAATTGATCTGTCCAAGGCTTATCTATGTTTGAATCAATTTCTTATAGGAACAAATACTTTTGTGTTAGCAGTTTCTCAAAAGTTTGTTCTTTTTATTTTTTTTCGTTGAAGTCTAGTACACTTCAGGCGTCAGCAGTTCCGTTTTTTTTTTTTTTTTGTAAATGTTCTTGGAATTCAAGGAATATTAGATTTATGCAAACACTTAGTAGTCTAAAACCAGCCACAGAAGGGCTCCTTTGTTTCAAGGTGCCCCATAGTCTAATTTATTGATTACTCTGGAGGCAGGACGATCTCACACTGGCAGGTGAGGCCTTTTTCCGACTAGAGGTGTGCAGACTCGCAGGGCACCTGCAGCGGCTCCGGTTCCTCAAGTTCAGCCTGGGGTGGAGAAACACACACACACCGCAAGGCAGGTCCGCATCCCTCTCCGCAGTGTCCAGACACGTTCTTGCCCAGACACAGACCAGACAGCAGACTCGCAAATCCTCAACTGTCGCTGCCGACGGACCTCGTCACAAACTGGCTCTTCGTCCTGCGCTGCCCCCAGCTGAGAACAACTCATCAGCTACACCCGACCAAGGACCGGCGAGGGAGCCTGGGGAGGGCAGGCCTAGCGTCGCTCGGGCTGTGGCTCCCAAGGCCCTTTGTCCGCAACCAGCGAACTTTGAGTGACGGAGACCTTCCTCCGTAACGTGGGTGGGAGGCCTCCCAAAGAAGAAGAAATTCTCCCTGAAACCCCCAACCCCGGCTGCTGGCCTGTGCTACTTCATTCTCACCACAGACTACAGTTTCTATCTGGTAAGTTGCATGGAGTCGGGCCTGAGTTTGCTTCCTAGGGCTACGGCTTATCAGCTCTGTGCTCTTAATGTATTTCACATCTTCTCCTTTAGTTTTATCACCTGTAAAATGGAGGCAAATCCACTTCATAGAGATTTTCAAATATTGACACGAAAGAGTGCAGGCAAAGCACTTAGCCATGAAATAAGCGTGTCATGGAGCAAGTGCTCAGATGTCAGCAGCCCTCACACCTCCTGCCGCTGTTGGTCTGATTACATATGCAGTATATACGTATGGTTGCCACTTGCATCTCTTCAAAAAAGTTGGGATAAATTAAATGTCCAATATTATGTTTTAAAGCCTCACTGGAAAGAATCTGATGGATTTGCTATTTTCTATTCCCCTAATTTTTGTGGCTCTTCTCTCCCTATGTTTTATGATAAAATCACTGATTTGTTTGTTCAGTAATTCTTTGCAAATAAGACTAACAGAAATAGATGTTCTTTCACTGGGCAAAGGGGATCATAGGAAGGAAGTTTATTGATTTGGGCTATTTTGTCTTTGGGGAGGAAAAGTGTAATGGTTTCTTGGTAGAGTTTAGTCTGGTTCCGTCCAGGGGCGCTGAGACTCACTCACCACCTCCCGAACTCTGAAGCCGGGAAGAGAGGAGAGTTAACCCTTCAAAGGTCTTACTGATACTGAAAAGTGACATGATGCTTTGGACAGAGGAAGGCCAGATTTAAGGGCCAGAAGAGAGAGAGAGAGCCCCTTTGACTCTGTTTTGAGGGTTATCCTGACTTCACTGCATCCTCTGCACTGCTGGGGATTTGCCCTGGAGCGTGGAGGAACTCGCTGGACCAGCATCGTGATCTAGCTGAGATGGGGAATCAGTGTCTCTTCCCATCGTGGTGACAGTGAATAGCGATGCCTTCTGGAGAAGGAACGGCTGCCTCGGGGTGTCCTCCGAGGTCCAGGGCGGCAGTGCTGGTGTTGGGTTCTTTTCCTGATTAGTTCCCACTTGGCAGTTCCACTGAAATGTCAGAGTAGAAGCTCATTTTTGAAATATGGAAACAGTGTGAGCGGGGGTAGACCTTGGTCTCCCCACAGCAGCGTGAACAGTTTTCAGGATCAGAGCTTACAATGAGCACAAGTCTCCCAATCGCTGGGATGGATTTCCCAGTTCAGTGGTTACAATTTTCCAAATGATTGAATTTGGCGTACAATTTACCCAGAACTGACAATAACTTTCAGGCTTTTTGATAATAAACCTTCTCAATCTGGGAATATAGCTTACTTTTTCGACAAGGATTTTTGAAGGCTGATTTGTCTTATTTGGTAGCCACAAAAAAAGCCTAAATCCTGAGCTTGTTTAATTATTATTGCTCAGGACAGCATTTTAGGGGAGAAATTGGCTTTTTGCTGATGTTTGAAGGAAGTTTCTGTTATGCCGCTTCTGTTAACCATGTGATATTAAGGAAATGTCTCTCTTTCACGCTGAGTGCCCTTAAGTTTACTTCACTGAAGCTAAATATCCTTCAGAGCAAGGAAGGTCCCTAACCCTTGATTTACTTGCCTGATGTTCTAATATGTGTTTTTTGTTTACATCCTCACAAGCATTTTGACCTTTTCCATTTAACAAACAAGGGCTTTATGTTTTCACTTTAGTTTTCCAACACAAGGTATTTTATGTCAAATTCCTGGGCCTTTGACAGCGGCTGTTACAACCAGTAACTGTTGTAACACTGTTCCCTTTCCAGGAAAGCAAGGAAACTGTTCCAAAAAGATTGATTTGATGATATTTTGCTGTTATAAGACATAGAGTTAAACTGCTAGGAGAAATTCCCAAAGCCAAAAGGAGTTCTGCAAATATTAGCCAACTGCCCTGAAGCATATCTGGCTTTATTAAAATGCCTACAACTCTCCATCTGCCTCATCTCATGCAAACGGAAGTTTGATCTCCTTACTAAGTAAGACTTCACTACAAATGCTTTGCACGACTTTATTTTAAAAGTATCAACATTTAAATAGAAGAATCAGGGCTTCCCTGGTGGCGCAGTGGTTGAGAGTCCGCCTGCCGATGCAGGGGACGTGGGTTGGTGCCCCGGTCCGGGAAGATCCCACATGCCATGCCGTGGAGCGGCTGGGCCCGTGAGCCATGGCCGCTGAGCCTGTGCGTCCGGAGCCTGTGCTCCGCAACGGGAGAGGCCGCAATGGTGAGAGACCCGCGTACCACAAAAATAAATAAATAAATAAATAAATAAATAAATAGAAGAATCAGTGTGAGGTTTTCACTCTGATTTAATGGAAATGTCAAAGAAAAAATAAAAATATCAAATCTGTACTATTGGAAAATGTCAAATTTATGGACACACACACATACAAAACCGTTTCATATATCTTATCTCATTATATATTTCCAGCAGCTTGCGGATGTACGTAGAAAGACAGACAGGAGATATATAGCATGTTAAGAACATGAGCCCTCGGGGATGGAAGACCAGGGTATTTTACCAGCAAACACTGAGTTATAAACTGAACGCGCATATCACCTCCTGAAGCCCCACCTGAAATAGTGCCACTAATTTCCTTCTTTCTGGTCTGATGCTTTACCAGGTCCAGGTGACTGGAGGTGGTGGTGGACGGGATGCATCTGTCCTCACAGGCACTGGGGCAGGGCTGCCACACGTACACACCTTCTTTAGGAGGCGAGACCAGACCTTCCATTAGGATGAACTGCAATCTTATCACTCATCTCAGTACCGTTCTCCAATTCTTGGACACAAGCAGAAAACCAACGTGTACCATTTGTTGAGCAGCCTGAGAACTGAGTAAGAGATTTTGGTTGTGCTGTAATTGTTCATTTATGTGTTGATTTCCTCAGGACACTAAGCCTTTGAAGTATTTTAGCCCTTGAATTCATCTTTATAGACTCATTAATTAGCATATACCTAACACAGAAATAAAATCACAGAGAATATTTGTTAAATAAATAAACACATAGTATTTCTTTCTTTTTCATACATTAATGAGGCAAGTTGTTACATCTGGACTGTGAGAATTGAAATAAAAGTAAATAAAATGTTTAGAAAATCTAGAGCTTAAACAGTAATACTAAAAATATATTGTATTAATTTATCACATATTTTTAAAGTAATTACTTTGTGCTGAGAGTGGTTTTCGGTGGTACAGATCCAATGGAAGCAAGATTGATTTGATTTGTGTCCTTACCCTTAGAGAGCTTACGATGTAGCCACAGGGCTGTTTTATTAGGATGAGTTATCTTTACCAGATGGAGGTGAGATCAGTACCACAGAAATGAGCAATATATTATTTACAATGTTTTGGTGCCTTGAGAAGATTCTGTGCCCTTGCGAACTCACACTAGGATATCTTTTCAGCACATTTGGACGCTCAGTAGGAGTTTGGAATATATTTCCTCAGAAATAAACCCTTGACACAGGACTAGTTACAGAGCAGGGCTGTGTACAGAGCAAAGCATAGGAAATTGGTAAAAGGTTCTTCCAGGACACAGTTAATCCTACCGTTGTCTGGACCAGGATCTGGGCTCTGCACCTCTTCCAGCTTCCATTAGGGTCCGTAGCAACTCTCTGTTCCAATCCCTCCTTGGAACATCGTCTGTCCTCTGCTTTCATCAAATCTTGATGCCCAGGGAATGATTCTGAAACCTCCATGTCTCTCAGTGTCCATGGAGGAGGTTGGGTTATCTTTACCTAATTAGCCCCTTTTTTTTCTTATAAGTCATCCAAGGTATTTGAAGAAAAATGAGCCAATCCAGATATTTTGAAATGCAGAGAAATGTTACTCAAAATTCTGCTACACAACTATAACCATTGGTGTAAATGTTCTCAAATATTATTCCTCCTGTGAGTGTGAGTATACTTTACATTAAATATAATATATATGATTATACTACAGGTGTGCTGTTATACATTGAAGCCCACTCTCTATTATGCTTTCTCAACTAAAATATAGTTAAACATTTGTCTATGTGATTCTAAGTTTATGTCATTTTCACTGCTACATAAAATTCCCTTTTTAGGATGTACATGAGATATTTAACTCATTTTATATTGTTGAATACTGTGATGGTTTATTTTACATGTCAGCATGATGGGGTCCTGGAGTACTCAGATGTTTGGGCCAGTGTAATTCTGGGGGTTTCTGGCAGGGTGTTTTTGGATGATATTAAGTACAGTTAACTGAGTAAAGCAGATGGCCCTCCCCAGTGTGGGTGGGCCTCATCTAATCAGTTGAAGGCCTGGGCCGAACAGAAAGGCTGATGTTCTCCCAAGTAAGAAGGAGTCCCTCCTGCCTGGCGACCCTCACTCTGAGACACGGGCTTTTTCCTCCTGAAACATCCATTCATCCTCAGTCGCAAGCTTGCTGACTCACCCGGACCATCCAGGGACTCGTCAGCCTCCAAAATCACACGAGCCAGTTCCTTACCTTACAGCTCTTTGTATGTCATGTGTATCCTGTGTGTGTCCTGATAGCGACTGGTTCTGTTTCTCTCTCGAGGATTCTGCCTAATACAGAGGCTTTAGGTGGGCCCAGCCCTTGGCAATTTCGAGGAGTGTTACAGAGAGAATCCCTAGGCGTGATTCTTTGAACATTCCAAGTAAGTAGTCTTAGGTGACATTTGCCCAGTACCTCTGTGTGTCCAGGAGCTGCTCATACTTTAAATTCCTTGCTCAGGGCATTTCATCCAGAAACAGATTTCCTTTCAAGCGGATCTCATGTTCTCTAAATTTATTTATCCCTTTGTCTCTAGTTTGATATTACTTGTATACATACATCTATTCTATACCACACCGGAAGGAAAAGCACCTGTGGTTCTATCGTTGGTTGCACTAAATAAACACTCTGCACATAGTCGGTGCTCAGAAACTGTCTGCTGAATTGTTGAGTGAATAGTGCAAACTCCAGAATTCAAGTGAGGTGACTTTACTTATGCAACTGCAGATAAATTAAAAAGTTACTGGTTTTTGGAAGCTACCTCTGGAGGTATGACTACACTTTAAAATGGATTTGTTTAAGTCACATTGGATAAATTCATCCTTGACAGAACTGAGGCTTATTTGCTGCCACATCTTAAGTAACTCAGGAACCAAAAATACAGCTCTCAAGGGCCTTATGTACAAAATATCAAATGTAAGCACAGGGGGAGCTTTGCAATGGCTTCTGCAATGCTGGTGGTAGAGCTAAAATAGCAACGTTTTCTTTGTCATGAAAGGATTTGTTTTTCCATTTGTTTCTTGTCATGGCATTTTTTCTCGAGAAAACAGCAGCTATGGTCCTGGGAACACATTTGCAAGGCTCTACGTCGCATTTCTCAGGTGACGCTGCCTTGTCTCCTGGGTCTTCCCGGTCTAAGACCCCTGAGTATTCCACTACCAGATGAATTTTCAAATCACCAGCATGACAGCTGGAATCGTGTGAATACCACCAGATCCCAGCACTAGTCTTTTATATGAGAATTTCATGACGAAGTCCTCTTCAGATGGCTCTAGGGAGATCTACCCAGAGGATCATGGGTTCCAAGACATTGTACTAAGCACTTTTCATGGCGTTTTACCTGCGTCCCTGTTTAATTATTTTGCCGAGGGCTTTACTCACTGATCCATGCTGAGTGCCACCCTCTCCTTGAATTTTCTCTATCTGTATTTCTGTTACTTGGGTCTAAGATGGGCAGGGCCGGCACTCTCCTTTTCTTGTCACAACATCCTTTATTTCTATTGATCCCACTTTTTAAAAAAAGCATGAATTCTTTTAGTTGAAATGTGAGTTAACCCAGCTTCTTCCATTTTGTAGTTGTGTGTTTTTTCATGTTAACATAGGATTTCACATTTGCCCTGTTATTTTATCTTTTCATTTTCTCACATCCTTCTAATCTGCAACAAAATTCATGAGTGATAACCGTCACTTGACATATAGACTAGGCTTCCCAGCTTTGTGTTTACTGAAAACTGGATAAATGTGCTGACCATGGCTTAAAATGAAATTGTTCACAAAAGTGAGTGGACAAAGTGAGTGAACAGCTCAGAAGGAGTCCAAGGGAACTGCAGCAATGACCCTAATTCTGCACAACAATCTCCTGGCAGTTGTTCCAACACGTGTATATCAGCCAAACCGCCATCACTGAGCCCAAATGGGAAAATGTGGACCCTTCCGTAGGGAGATGTGTCCAAAGATGAAAGTCAATTCTTAGGCTGCTGTGACTTGAAGTGATTTAGCAATAATTTAGTCTATAGACGTGGAAAAATAGGAAGATTATATAGTAAATACACAGGGAGCAAATAAAGTGTGGAGGTATTGAAACACTAAACACAATGAAATTTAGCCTAACTTGGTCCAAGAGTCTTGTGGTAACTTTCAAATATCCTGTTAGGACAGGAATCGAGGGCTGCGTGTTGGAAACGTCTGGGAGGAGAGTGTCTGATTCTGGCCGAGGGCCCTGGGCTGACTGGACGGGTGGGATGCTGGGGGCCCGGGGTCTCCACAGGGGGAACAGAGAACAGGTGACACACATGGAAAACGCCCTTTTTTTAATACCTTACATTGCCGACATTTGCAGAGTCGTTTGCAGCGCCTGGCGCTCTAGGGAAGGACAGGGAGGCCCAGAGGCCCCCAGGTCCCCGAGCGGGTTTCCAGCTGCAGGCACGGCTGAGGCTCACCCACGGCTCCTCTGTGCGCGTCACTGCGGGAACTCGTCTGAGCGAGAGGAGAGCGCCCGCGACCCCCGCGTGGAATCCCTCCGCTCCCTCGTTGTCCTCGGGGTCCATGGGGGGCGCTCCCCCTCGAGGCCCGCGCCCCGCATTGCAGTCCTCGCAGGGGGTGGGACGGCCCAGTGCCCTGAGTTCTGGCTCAGACACTTCGAGCCCATCCGTGGCCTGTTCAGTGCTCCTGGCGTGGCGCAGACCGGGCGCAATCCTGGTCAGCACAGCCTGGAGGGCATCCTGGAGCCGCCGCAGGGGGAAAGTCCGCAGGAGATGGGGGATCTGGACGGACGTCACAGTATGCGCAGAGATGCGGTCACCCCGCGGCTGCGCTGCAGGGGGCTCTCCTGGAGGGCCTCTTACCTGACTGCCTCCTGGCCTGTTGTGCCGAAAAGGGTGCAGAGCTAGGAAAGAGGAGACTGAACACGGAGCGGGGAGGGGAGGGGAGGAGGAGGCCGGGCGGGGGACAGGGTCTGGAGGCCTGAGGGAATGGTGGGGCGGCGGGAGGGGAGGCTCCGGATGGGCAGGTTCCCTCACCTCCCCCAAGCCCAGAACTCGGCGCGGAATTAGGAGACCTGGGATCAAACTCCCGTTAACAGATTGCCCAGCGCTGTGGCTGCGGAAGGCCCAGACCAGCGCCACTTCCGACTCAGCATCCGTGGGGTTCGGTACATCAGTGCCTATGGCGGCCTATCCACCCATGTAGCTATCATCTGTTGATCATCTACCTACTGTCTATTTACCTATCGACCTATTGATCTATCGACGTCTATCTCTCTATCAGAGACTTTGGGTCATGTCTAGAGGATTCGTAATGTCCATACGGCCAGTAAAGCTTTCAGTGAAAAGCACTGGTGGTTCCCACCCGTCTGGCTGAGCAGACCCCTCCTTCTTTACTGCACCTTGACCTGTGACTCTCTGTGTGTGAACGTTTTGTTTCCCCACAAGGATCGTGGTGACTCTTTAGGGTCAAGAATCAGGCTTTTTCCTCCTGACACCTCTGGCAGGTGCACTGTGAGGGTGTAGCTCTTCCTGGTTGAAGAGTCACTTAAAATACATTCAAAATCCATTTGCAGGAAAAGTGTGTACAGCCACAAAGCCCCAAGCAATCCCAGCCCTACAAAGACTAGTTTTGAACATCAGAAAGTATTTTACTTTACAGGTGGAAAAGTATTACCACTTTATGTTCATTTTGTATAAGTAGCCTAAAAAAGTCTCACCTCAATGCCATGGAGGACTCTTACTGGTTATTGTTTTGATGGGGGAAGTGGGGTGAGTCAGTGTAGAAGTGGGGTCTTCCTGATGCTCTGGGCGGGGGGAGGGTATCACTGGCTCCGATGGCCCGATCCTGTTGCTCAAACTTAGCAAATGACATTCTGCTAAAACAGCTGTGGTCTTGCCTGAGCAATGTGTTGCCAGCTGTTTCCCATTTTTAATCTGCAAAGATAGATGTCATGCCACTGTAATGGAAAAAGAGATTATTCATAGTTATGAGA
Organism: Mesoplodon bidens; assembly: GCF_964165515.1. Classification (NCBI taxonomy): domain Eukaryota; kingdom Metazoa; phylum Chordata; class Mammalia; order Artiodactyla; family Ziphiidae; genus Mesoplodon; species Mesoplodon bidens. The sequence continues at coordinate 88,422,572 of NC_138170.1, forward strand.
TTTTTTTTCCAGAGAGAAAGAACTTTTAAAAATGCTTTCAAGAGCCATATTGAATGCACCATATTTTTCTGAGGGTAGAAATCATGGCCCAAAATAGACATTCACAGGTTATATTACATATTTTTTTTGAAGTACTGCTGGCTTCATAGGACAAAATCAGTTCAAGCGCCTGTTTTGAAATATGCATCAGGCACAGCTAGAAATAAATGGAAAAGTTAATCATAATGACTTTTTATGAAGAATTGATAGAGTAAAGTAATCTTCTGGGCAGTTTCAGGGAAAATTAATTTCACAATTGTCGAAATCTATGCACTTCAGCCTGTGTGGCTATTAGTTAGGGTATCGAGAAGCAAACACTGAGCCTGGACCCCAGAAGGCTCGGGATTTTGATCCCCAAACTCCTGCAATCCTGCTTGTATTTTATAATCAGGTGACACCGTCCAGTGACTGAGGGAATTCTAATCTTTGTGTGAGTACTAATAAAATAGTCATTAAAATAGTCACTTGCATTTTCATTGTCAAGTAGTAAAAGACATATTTATACCAAATCATTGTATTTCTTCCAAACTTAAATAATTTCGCTGCAAGTTAGATGGAAAAGGAAAGCCACCTGGCAGTGTCCACTTATGAGAATCATCGCTTAATCACGGCTAAGGTGGCTCTGTAGCCGCCTGTGAAGTGCCCGCCTTGACGAGAAGATCTATTCTTTTTTTTTTTTAATTTTTGTTTATTTATTTTTGGTGGCATTAGGTCTTCGTTGCTGTGCGCGGGCTTTCTCTAGTTGCGGCGAGCGGGGGCTACTCTTCGTCGTGGTGCGCGGGCTTCTCGTTGTGGTGTCTTCTCTTGTTACAGAGCACAGGCTCTACGTGTGCGGGCTTCAGTAGCTGTGGCTCGTGGGCTCAGTAGTTGTGGCTTGTGGGCTTAGCTGCTCTGCGGCATGTGGGATCTTCCTGGACCAGGGCTAGAACCCTTGTCCCTTGCATTGGCAGGTGGATTCTTAACCACTGCGCCATCAGGGAAGCCCCGAGGAGACCTGTTCTTAAAATAGGTCCCCGAGTCCTACCGCAGACACACAGAATCAGTGTCGTGGGGACAGACCTCGCAGGAAGAGGGGATTTTCATGATTTACCAGGATTAAGATGACAGAGGTGGTCTCTCCAAGGATGCTGATTAACACACGTGATTCCAGAGAATCAGGACGGGAAGGAGAAAAGGCACAATCATCTCTGATCGCAGGGGAAAGAACACTGGCCAGAGCATCAGAAAAGGGCCAGATCCAAAGGCTCCCATAAAGCAGTTTACAGGGAGAGCTGCGTACGGGCAGGCATGTCCCAAGGAGGGAGCACGGTCAGTGGGACAGACGGGACTGGTCCTCTGTTGTGGGATCGGGAAGGTTCCATGCGGAGGAGCGTGTGCTGCATGGTGCTGAAATGTAAATGTGTTTATGTTATAACACGTTATTTTCAGTAAAAGTTTATTCAGCTATTTAGAATCTAAGAATCACATCGTGAAAAAAGAAAACCAGTTGTTCTAAAAATAAATACAGGGTGAAGATGGCTGTTGAAATCAGAGCAAGCTCTAACTCTGGGTTTCCTGCAGGACAGGCACAGGCTCACATATGCTTTCTTTCCAAGTACTAAGTAGCTGTAGGACGTCCAAGTTCATCCACAGAAACATTCTCTTAGAGTGGAGATATCTTTGTAATACGTTGAAACACAAAACATTAATATAACCTTACCATTCATAATTAATAAAGATATTGTGAGCTGACTTTCTATAAAGAATTTACTTCACTTGTGGCTCTAAAATAGAAGCCAAAGCTCCTCCAAGGAGGGAGGGTGACGCTGTGGGTAGGTACTTCAGAATTGTTTATATCGCCTAAATGTTTACCATTTCCATTTGCTACTGAAAAATTATTCTGTCAGATATGATTACTGAGGAAACATAAACCAATTTCATTTTATTCCATGGAATGCTCTTTCTAGCCGGCAGGAGCAGAGACAGGCTTCCGAGTCCCCTGCAAGCCAGGGGTTTCGTTTTAAGCCGTGAAGTGTCTAATATATCTTCTCAATTATTTCTTATCCTGTAGACAGTGGAGTTGTTCTTTGAACTGAGCTAATTATCATATAAAGGGCAAGTTTTCCATTTAAAGGACTTGATGCATTTCAGACTTTAAGTCCCCTGGAAATGGCCTTGGCTTCATTATGTCTTCATCGCAGGATGTGTGAGCAGTGATATCCTTTGCTCTCAAGATGAAGGGAGAAGTTGGCTGTTGGGATGTAAAGAAGCCCTCACGCCACCCGGCCTTAAAGGCGCGTGAGGGGTTTCATCGTGATCACGAGGACACAGTGTGCGAAGTAGACCCTACCCGTTTTATTGCATTGATCTGCCAAACGCCTCCTAATTACCTGAAAAAACTTCTTCTCAGTTTTCAATTTCATTTTAGTGTTTCAAAACGCTCACCTTTACCTCTCCTCACCAGCTGAGAGCCTCAGCCTCGGTGGCTGTCATGGTGCCCGGATCAGAGAGCCCTGGGGCTTAGGGCCACACCCCACCCGGCCCTGACCTTGGGCACTTAGTTCCCCTCTCTGGGCCTCGGCCTAAAGTGGGCGATAAAGTTACGTCCACAAAACTTATGTTGTTGTGAGGCTCAAACGAGTGAACGATTGCTGCAAGTGAGCAAAAGAATGCGATTAACAACAGGAACATTCTGACCTCTTCCTGTGTTCTTGTCCGCAGGTCACACAGCCTAGAATATCGGGCAGGCTGAGTTCATTCTCCCTGGAAAGCAGAGAATGGGCACGTCGGCACATCTTGGCTTTCCGGGTGCCGGGGATGGACGCAGAGCCCCGAGGAGCTCTGCGCTGCTGCCCGGGAGCAGGGCCAGCGCTTGGGCACAGGGCTTTATCTGGGCCCCGTGTCCCTGCTGTGCTGTCTGTCATGTTGGAATGTTCTTGACCATTGGCCGTTCTGGCTGCGGGTGGGTGTCTGATGACCTGACAAGGATTCAGCTCCAGCTCTCGGTTTGCCCTCCAGCCTCTCCTGTGCTTTGGACGCTGACCCTGGCTGCTCGGGAGAATGAAGAGGTGGGGAGCCGTGAAGAGGGGGGATCTTTGAGGTTGAGGTGTGTGACAGGACTGGTTAATGAAGTGTCACCTTCCTTATTAATGACAGACCCATTTTATAGTTGTCTTAGAAAAGTCGGAAATATTAACCTTGAGGATCCTTTAGAAATAAAGGTATTTATTGTCAGGAAAAGGCAACGTGGTTTTCCAACAAAAACACTGAAGAATGTCTGAGACTCAGGCCCCTGCAGCGTATCTGACGGGGCTGCACAGACCAGGAGAACATCATCAACTCCCACTGCCTTGCAGCTTCATCGAGGGTAACCACGGCCCAGACACGGTATCTATGATGTTCACTTACTGCGTGAGTTTCCACTGAAAAGACTGCAGACCAGCAGGTATTACCAAACAATTCCTTAATAGGTGGCCATGTGTCCCTCACCCTAAGTGAAGAGCAAACCGGTCTCAGGAGAATCCAGAATTCCACAGAGATGTGATCCTCTTCCAGAGAAAATAGGAGTTAAAGGTTTCCTCGTGGGGGACACTGGGGCCCCTCTCTTTGGTTTATAAAGGGAAATCCAGGAAGTTGCTTCTTTTGGGGGCAAACACCCTCGGCCTGTTTTTCTGCAGGCATCTCGTGTTGATGCTGATGGGTCCTCTGTTCCTACTGAAATTAGGGCTTTTTTTCAACTCAGAAAAGAGTAACAACCAGCATAGACCACAGCTCTGTGAAAGCCAGAGATATTCCCTGGGGAGGTTTCAGAAACAGGAAGCTCGTGAATCGTCTTGGGTGCCCTCATCTTCCTTATTTCAGGGGCTTTTCCCCAAGTCCGGGGGGAACGGGGCCTCCAGCCGCTGCTCACGTGCATCTCGGTCCCTGGGTAGGGCAGAGGCTCCCCGGGGTCTGGGCGGCCGTCTGTGTGTTCCCTGCAGGATGATTGTTGCGATCAAACCCGATGCCATCGAGGCACCAACACCACACGTGTCACCAGCACTTTCGTGTTTTTTAATCAGACTCACAATTCAAGACTCTCCCTCGGTCCTCCCGGGGACCTGTAGCTCCCTTCCACCCCCTTCTCCTTGAAATGCTCCACATCTGTTCATGAGTGTCATCTACATTGGGAAGAAAGTTATGTTGTTTGCTATCCCGCTGTGCCCGTCTTGGCTCTGAACCTGAACAGACACGATTAAACAGAAAGAATATTATTGCTACGGAGCTGATCTGGGTGTTCTCCCCTTTCACACGTGAGGAACCTGAGGCCAGGGGAGGTGGGTGATGTGCCCAGGTCACAGGGACTGGGAGTCAGATCCTGGCCAAGGCATCTCCTGGCCTGCTCGCCAACCACCAGGGCTGAGCCCGGGGCACGGACCTTCACCGTGTATGGGGCACCGTTTCCTTGTATCAGTTTGAAATCTCCCCAAACAGCAGGGCTCCCAAGGTGTGGACTGCGATGTCTCATCCCTGTGGTGGCCTGGGTCTCCTGCCCTACATGACCAGCATGGGCTGGCGTCCCAGGAGGAGGAGGAGGACCCTAGTCTGCAGCTGAGAGCTCGTGTCTGTGCGGGAACCCAGCCCCACAAGTCAATTTCCAAAATGGAATCAGATCCCATAAAAACAAAGAGCACATATAAATCAGTAACGTGGCCTGCAACCCACTTACCTGAGCTCCTACAAGGGCTTCACCACCAGAGGATGTTTCAGAGACCTCAGAGGACACTCCTCATTGGTCAGAAGCACACAGTCAGCCTTTATGGGGTGGGGAGGGGGGCAGCTGGAGTAAACTTATCTAATGCCCCGTGATGAATGGGTGGTGAGGAGCGGAGCTTGATGACAGAATACCAGAGGCTTCACTTAAAATGCATGAGAGCTGCTAGATTTTCAACGGAAGGTAAACAAGCCTTCCTGTGAGATGTTAATTTGCTGGATTATTTGCATTATGGACATGGGGGAAAACATGGCATAACTTACGGACAGAGATGCAAACTTCACTGTACCGTTGCTCTCAGCTTCTCTCAGCTTCTCTCATCATAAAAGTAGAATTTTAAAGTTTCCCAAGTTTTTATTTATTTATTTTCTATTGCCTTTCTCCTTCACATAAAAAGGCTTCTAAATTCCTTGGGGCTCTCTTGACAGAGCATGAATGTATTCCATCTCTTGAAATAAAATGAAAACAATAAAGAATAAGAAAGTACAGAGAAATGAAAGAGATGTAGCTACTTGCACAAAACAGGAAATATGCAGAAGTACTTCTTGCCTTTTTAAACTGGCAGTCCCATCAAGGTTGGGAAGTCGCTGCAGTGACCAAGTCGGATGGAGCCCAAGGTCATCAATATTCCCTACCCGGGCCAAGGGAAGGTTCAGGTCAATCCTTCACTGACTTTTCCTTAGAAACGTGTCCGCTGAGAAGTCCTGGGCCCAAGTCCCAGTGCCATGTCCTCCGCTGACCCTGGGACCCTCCACTGGGGCCCCCTGGGGGGCTGGATAACGTGAAGACAGGGATTCTGTTCACAGAGAACCTCTAAATTGACCTCAGATGGTAAAATCTATTAAGCACATAGTACGGGGCAGGCACTTTATCTATATTATCTCGTTCTATCCCCACCTTTCTTCAGAAAAAAATGTGAACGTTGCTAAGTGACTATTTCTTACTCTCAGACTTTGGTCTGAAATCTGGACCTGAGATGAGCGTCCAGGGGGCCGGGGTATCGGTGTGGGGACCCCAAGGGGCTGAACGTGTGCTGGTGTCAGTGCATCACTGTGACCCCAGGGGTCCCTGTAGTGGGACCACATCCCGCAGCTGCTCAGGGGACGGTGACCCCCCAAACAGCCTCGGGAGCCCCCGCTGTCACAGGGCAGACTCCAGCGCGGCTGTATGTCCTGTGTGGCCCGTTTCTATCTCCCTGGGGGGTGGGCCCTTGGAGCCGGAGGCCGCGCCTGGCCAGGACGTGCTGTGCAGTGGGGATGAACGGGGTGGGGTGGAGGTTGTGCTGTCAGCCGAGCCAGGGCACCGCGGTCGGCCGCGGGGATGCCCTCCCCGGGGAAGCGGGCACCGGGACCGAACGGCCTGTCCTACAGCGTTGCCCCTTTGTCAGTTTGTCAGCACGGGCTGTGGGAGACCAGTCGGAGTTGCAGGCAGTGACACAGAGCAGCTCCCCACACGCAGGGCAGACTGGCTTTGCAAACACAGAGGTGGTGTCAGAACGTGGGCCCCGGGCGGCAGTGACCCCGAGCGCTGGCGCAGTGGGCAGACACCCACGTTCGTTCTGACCCGCATCCAGTTCTGTGGAAGTTCATGGGCGCCTCTGCTGTCACGCGGGAGAAACACCACCGAGGCTCAAACAAGTAAACTTTATCCACCCCGGAAATTCTTACAAGGCTGAAACATTAATGGAAAACCACACTGAAATCAAGCCACTCAAAGCCCAATGCACGGGGTATCTAATTATACTGATGCCTGCGTGCGACGAACACAGACTCAGGGACCAGGAGCGGCGAGTAGATGACAAATGGAAACATAATTTTCTAAAACTGCCAACACTCCAAAAATCAACATGACACAGAAGAAGTTTTTACCTAAGAAATGTTCATGCATTTAAGCTGTTTGTGGATTTTGTGCAAAGAATTACGTCGACGAACTCCCAGCGCCCACACATTGTCAGTGACGTGCTCACATATTTTCCAGCCTTTTCTGCTAATGAGACTCAAGCTGCATTTATGAATATAAATTATTAACATTGGCCTATTGATACACAGCCGCTAACTTTCAAGATACTGTCGGTAAACACCATAAAATTGCATTAAATATTCATGTAATCACTGTGATAGTGAATCCATAAAGCAATTGTAATTAAAATGGAAGTGTCTTTTCTTATAAGTAACCCAATAAAATAGGACTTTAAAGAATAGGACAGCAGCCCTTCAAGGCTTAGAGCTCCTGTGTCACCACTTAGTTTTGGAGGCTTTTGTCTTATTTGTTACCATCCAGGTGAGAAGGCCAGGTGGTCACAGGGTCAGGCCTCAAGCAACGTCCCCAGGGCTCGGGGCTCGGGCGAGGATGCCCTGAGGGTGCCCTCCCGCTGCTCTGCATCTGCCAAGAGCCGGCAGTGCTGCTCAGTCTTGGCCTGGACCGTCGTCCTCAGGAAAGGAAGATGAGGATGAGGTGGAGGGCGAATCTGAGAGCCTGTGGACCCTGAGATGTTCTGGGGCAGTGGTCCAGGCTGGGTCTTCCAAAGGTGGAGCCCCAGGGCTGCAGAAGGTCCAGGGTCTGGGGGGCTGGGATCTCTGCCCCTCTTCTCACCACCCTGACTTGCCAAGGTCAAGAGAGGAGAACTGGTCGCCGAGAGCATGGCGCCCCCTCGCTTGTCCAAAATTATGGAGCCGAGAAGCAGGGACCCAGGATGTGAATTGTGCTCCTTGACCCTAATTCCTGCTTCCATCGACTGCCCCTGGACCTTTGCTTAGTCATGATCATTCCAGCAAGCTGCTCGTGATTCCACCCTTGGGGGCACACATGGTCCACAGGTGTCCCTAGGAATTTGCCCTTTTTGGGTGATTCTGTCCTTAAGAACTTGGCCCCCTTGGACGTCTGCACTGCACAGGTGGCCCAACACCGAGGCCAAGAGTGCTGGCCGAGGTCACTGCTGTGCTGTCTCAGGACCCGAGAGGGATCCTAGTGCAAGGGAAGGATAAGAGCAATTGCCTAAGCAGACGTTTCTCCAAAGAAGACACTCAGATGGCCAGGAGGCACATGAAAAGATGCTCATCATCCCTAATTACTAGAGAAATGCAAATCACAACTGCAATGAGGTATCACCTCACACCAGTCAGAATGGCCATCATCAAAAAGTCTACAAATAATAAATGCTGGAGAGGATGTGGAGAAAAGGGAACCCTCTTGCACTGTTGGTGGGAATGCAAATTGGTGCAGCCACTATGGAGAACAGTATGGAGGTTCCTTAAAAAACTAAAAATATAACTACCATACAACCCAGCAATCCCACTACTGGGCATATATCCAGACAAAACTCAAGTTTGAAAAGATAAATTCACCCCAGTGTTCGCAGCAATAGCCAAGACATGGAAGCAACCTAAATGTCCATTGACAGAGGAATGGATAAAGAACATGTGGTGTATGTATACGATGGAATATTACTCAGCCTTAAAAAAGAATGAAATAATGCCATTTGCAGCAACATGGATGGACCTAGGGATTATTATACTAAGTGAAGTAAGCCAGACAGAGAAAGACAAATATCATATGATATCACTTATATCTGGAATCTAAAAAATGAATCAAATGAACTTATACACAAACAGAAATAGACTCACATACATTGAAAACAAACTTATGGTTACCAAAGGGGGAAAGTGGGGGGAGGGATAAACTAGGAGTTTGGGATTAACAGATACACACTACAATATATAAAATAGATAAACAACAAGGACCTGCTGTAGAGCACAGGGAACTGTATTCCATATCTTGTAATTACCTAAAACGGAAAAGAATATGAAAAATAATATATATCTCTATCTATCTATCTATGTATATAATGGAATCACTTTGCTGTACCCCTGAAACTAGCACAACATTGTAAATCAATAATACTTCAATTAAAAAAAACTTAAAAAAAGTAAACCCATCCCATTCTAAAAAAAAAATTACTACTTGGGATGATCTCTTTTGAGAATTGTAATGTACCAGAACACACAAATACTACAATGCTTGTTGGTATAATCTGCCTTCTGATAATGAAAGAAAATAAAGATATTTAAAATATGTTAAAAAAAAAAAAAAAAAAGAGTAATTGCAGCTCCCAGACAAGGATGGAATCGGACCAGCTGGAGAAGTGTCTCGATGGCAGACACGCCATTGTGGCACCAAGAGGCCTGTCTTCCTACAGGACCCTTGCGCGGCCTTCAGGGCCTGTGTCACCACGCGACCCTCGGCCTGCAGACAGTGTGGGGCTGCTCCACCCTCGCCCCTTCCTGCCGAGGGCCTCTTCTGGGTAAACAGGGCCCTCGCCCCTTCCTGCCGAGGGCCTCTTCTGGGTAAACAGGGCTCGGGTTCACCTGGGGCTATGCATCAGGGGACCGGGGTGAAAACAAACAAACGGAAGAACAGAAGAAACACACCTCATGTTGTGTAGCTCGTTTGCAAAATGACACCAAGGATGGATGTTTATTTGCCCTTTTTGTTTTTCTTTCTATCATTCTCTTTTCCTTTATAGAATCTCTCAAGGCCAGAAGTACTCAAAATTTTGAGATTTTAACACTGGGATAGGAATTCTTGTAAAGTAAGAAAAAACTTATATGTTTTCTGGCATCCTCTTAGAAAATTGTCTGTTTGTAATTTATGTCTACACATTTTCCTACTTAACCCACTTCTGGGGATGAGGGACTTCGGTGTCCTAGAGATTAGATCTCTGTGCGTCTAGTGCTGCTGCCTTACTGCTTCCTGTTATCAGGAAACGGGGCCACGGAAAGGTATCCATGACAGACAAAAGGTGGAAACAGAACTGTGTTTAATTCCAGGCAACAGAAACTACTCTGACTAGTTTAAACAAAAAGTTTCCAAGGATTAGATGGTTTACCCAACTGCTGTGTCTGGTGGACCAAACTGGAGGCAAATGACCCCAGGTGACCCCGTTCCCAGCCTCAGGACTCTGGGTGTCAGGAAGCCCCCCAGGGCGCAGGCCAGTGCACAGTGGATGGCGAATCCTGCACAACTGGGTCCAATGGGGTCAAGGGCAACAGTGCTCCCTCCACAAGACCATCTCTGGTTTTCAGAGAGGCCTGCAAGGCAGATGGGGGTAAATCAAAACCTGCGGACGATAAGTATTTGAATAAGATGCACTGTTGCATGTTGCAATCATTGCAGACTCTTAAAACTTCTAACGTGATTCTCCATGGACTCTGGCTGGTCACTTACTAATTTATTGGGGGCATTTCTAGAATTCACTAATTTCTAGACCTTGTAACCATTTAAACTTGACTTTCATGTGTCTTTTCTCCCATTTCCCCCCAGCTAATGAATTCTTACTGTGACGATGAATATATGCGTATTTAGACCCAACCCAGGCTGTGTGAGATGCTGCATAAGGTTGTGGAGAATCTGCAAGTAAAGGGCTGACAGCTCTGCTGGGGAAGCAGGATCTGCAGCTGGCGGGGGATGGGCGGCGAGGAAGCCGATTGAAGCGGTATCTGAGTACCAGCCTCCGATGCCACCTCTAACCAGTGTTAGTTACTACGAAGCTTCGTTCTGGGGCAGAAGCACAGGCTGTCACACTTAAGTAGTTGAAGTGGTCACTGTCCAGAAGGCTGGAAATTTCATTTTTATTGAAAAATTGCATGTACACGATTGCAAGTCCAAAATAAATCAGAGATTGCAAAAAAAGAAATACTCTAAAATGTTTAATCTGGTTTATAGGTTACTAGAAAACAAATGCTCAAATCAAACTAAAATGTGTTTTTCTCTTCCATTTTAAAGTTGCACACGGCCAATTGTGTAGTGTTAGCAACTGGGACCACTGCTCACAAAAATACTTTGTGCTTGAAAAAAAGGACTACATTTTAGAATGCAATTGGAAAAGGTAATTTTCTGTTTGTATATAAAGAAATAAGTTTGTGAGCCATTTAACTGGTTATGAAGTCGTTTCTTTAAAAGCCTGTCTAGAGCCATATTTATGACCATTTTTTCTTTGATTAAACATTTTCTTCAATGCCTTTTGAGAATGTCAGTGAACGGCTGGCTGCAAATGAAGGACTCCCCCGGTAAAAAGGAAATCAATTTGTATCTATGTGGTTACAACTTTGGCTTAGATTGAAATAAAATGCCCTTTCTTCCTTTATTTCCTGAAATAGAACTTTAGTCTAGAACAGAAGTTGCTTAATGAGCAACTTGAAACTGTGACACGTTTAATTGATGTGGCCCCTACATAATCCACCTTCCATTTCGGAGCTTCTAAACTGCTTCTCTCAGGGTTCAGATGAAGTTGTGCAGAAGCAGAGCCCATCCTGGGGAGAGACAGAGAGAGACAAAGACAGAGTGGGAGAGAGATAAAGAGAGACAGAGACAGAGAGAGACAGAGGGAGCCCTACGGCTGCCCCTGTGGAAATCAGGGTTGTCATGACGACTGCTAACAGGTCCTGAGTCCCTGCTTTGTGCTAAGCCCTGTGTCAGGCACATGCTCCCCTCCATCACTACCTAATTCTCTCAATCTTCCACCGGGACAAATGCTGCTACTTCATCTTCTCCACCAGGAACCTAGAGGCGAAAGGGGTCACACGACTTCCCAGGGTCACACATCTTGGAGGTGCTGCGTTGGGGGTGGATAGAGAGCGCTGACCCTTAAGTCCACCTTCTCTCTGCTGTGTGTGGTCCAGACGACGGGCTCACAGATCACTATGGAGACGTCACCATTTTGACCAAGTACAACTGATCGGCTCCTAACCTAAAAGGACATATACTGCCAACTTGTTGCCACACCTTGAAATTCCTTCCTTTTTACTGAGAAATAGAGTTCAACTCAAAATAGTTTATGGAACGTGATTAACATTTGATTTGAAGTGTCTGTAGGATCGAGTGCTTATCATTCTCACACCTTGGGGGAGGCTTGTGTCCCTCAGCCACTCAGGAGGGGATAATTGGGGTACCTTGATCCCACAATTCCATTTCCTACATGAAAATAAAAGGGGTGAGCTCTCTTCAAATTAAAATCAGCACCTAAGGAAACTGGTTTTATATACTGATAGTTTTAAGTTGTAGACATTCTACACCATATGTCGTGAGTTTAATGAAAACCTTAGCAAAGATGCTGTTGACTTTCATTTTCACGGCAACTAATCTCTTGTTCACTGAAGCAGGAAGAGGGGCAGCAAAGGAAATAAATCAAAGCCAGTGCAGTTGTGGTGCCGAGCGGAAACAATCTCCATAAATGTGTGTAAATCTGGTTACTAGTTATGTAACAGGGAAGAGCCCAATCTGACTACATGCTGGATCGGTTTCTTTTACTTTATCCTTTGCTTTCCGCGGCTTTTGTTCACTGAAAGGATACTGTCTATACATAATGACCTGCCTCGGGGAACCCCGCCCCTCTGCCTGAATGTTAAACCAAAGTGTCTTTGTTCAGGGAAACATCTGGACCCTGCCCCCTGCGGATGGCTGCAAGAAAGAAGAAACGGACCCATCCCCTCCCCGAGGCTGGCCGTTCCAGGGGATATTTGCAAAACTTACGGCCTTTTTACTTTACTTCCTCACCTCCTCCCCCTCTCTGATTCTGTAAAGGAAACTGGCATCCAGACCCCGCTAAGACGGTTATTTAGAGACACTGGTCTGCATCTCCTCGGTCCGCCGGCTTTCCGGATGAAGTCGCGTTCCTTGCTCAACACCTCGTCTCCAGTTCACTGGCCTGGCGTGCGGCGTGCAGACGTTAGAACGGCTCACATCCCGGCTGCGTTGTCACTTCCACCCTGGACAGGACGCCCACGTGGCGTGTTTCCGTGACGGTGCTCCCGGAATGCTCTCATGGCATCGGCTGGGATGCCGGGAACGGTGCAGAAGCAGCAGGAGGGGCCCCTCAACAGTTTGTGTCAGAATGTAACGTCCCGTTTCCACCATACGCCTTGAACATACGTGGCCAGGAAAATGGAAGAGCAATTCCGGTGCAAGAATTTGAGAAGCACGCTGCAGAAGGACGAAGGGCACTTGGGGCAACTCGGAACGCACGGCCCGCGTCCGCACCAGCCTCCTTCTGCGGTCGGAACATCCCTTTGTGTGTCCGTTTCCTCACATTTAGAACGCCTGTTACTCACGCCCCGTCTCGCCGGAGTCAGCTCTAACAGGCTGAGTGTCCGGGGTCCGCACGCGAGGCCGGGGAGGCACAGGGCGGCCGCGAGCTCCACGGACCGGGACTCCGCAGCGGGAAGCGCCAGGTCTCCTCTCCGGAGGCGCAGGGGGAGGAGCGGGCGCCCTGCTCGCCCGGTTCGGGGCGGGACCTTCCGGGCGGGGCGGAAGGCAGAGGGCGGTGCGAGTGCAGCGGAGGGCCGGCCTTACCCCGGGGCCTCGGGCCTGTGCGGCGGCCCGACGGGGGGGGTGACCCCCCTCCCCTGACCCTCCTCCCACCCCCTCCCCCAGCCCTCCTCCCACCGTCCCGGCTTCAGCCGGAGGCTCTCTCCTTCTCTTGGTTTTATCCGTTAGGCTACTGAGCTGGTGAGCATTCATTCAAAAATAATCAAAACCCTGGAAATCATTGATGAAGGCAGGAGAGCTCCCTGGAGGACGTGGCTGTGACCCGCATCGTTTCTGGAGGGGCTACGGAGCCGCGTGAGCGGTGAGGCCGCCTGGGAGGGAGAGGGAGAAAAGGTGTGATGCGTGAGCTGCCGCTGGGGGCACAGAGGGAGGGAGCCGATGCCTCTGAGGGGTCCAGCCGTTGTCACGGGGAGCACCCTGTGCCCTTGACCGAGAAATAAAAGGGCAGGGAGGAGTGAGGGGCCAGAAGAAGCGGAGGGTGGTCTTCAGAGGGGAATTCTACTGGGAATCAACTACACGTCACATCCCAAATGATGGGGAATTGCTATGGTGTTTGTGATTTAGAGCCGAAGGCTTGATTTGCAGTAAATACTAGTTCCTTCCGAGGGTTTAATTTAGGCCCCTCATGGCCGCTCTAGAGAGAATTAATTAACTGTTGATAATGAAAAGTCAAGAAAATGTTTGAAGGAAGAGGTCATGTGCGTGCACGTGTGTTTAGTGACCAAGCAGTTTAACACATCTCAGGTAGAACCCCACATCCTTCGCTTCAAGAGAAACCAAAAGAATAAGAGACAGAGTTCCCACTCTTAGTGAGATTATGATAAGAGAATACATGTGCACTGAAGCAATATTCACATAATTTGCAGGAGGCGTAAGCAGTCTGTCATTAACTAGATATGACAAGTTCTCAAAATATTACACTTTTAAAAATAAATTTTGATAAACATGTTTACTAAAATTCATTAGCTAAGCACCTGCTAATAGACGTGTTCCTTAAAATCCAGGAGATGAGTTTCTCCCCTGGGTCAGGCACATCTGGGTCCCTGGAGTCCCCAGTTTATAAGAATCCCTGGGGCTCTGTCATCCTTCTGTAAGCTGCATACACCATCTTATACTCCTGTGATTAAAGACAGCGCCTAAAGATTCTTGCAGGTTTGACCAAATGTTTTAATTTCAAAGGCATTAGAACTTTTTCCAGCAGAGAGTTTCATTTACTACAACAGATGTGCCAAGTTACAAAGAAGAGTCCTTCACAGATTTTCTGCATGCACTTAGATAAAAATATTCTCCTTTTAAGAGAAGAAAGTCAAGGAGTGACACAAAGTAGGGACTGTACTAAGACCGTGAAGCAGACATTTCCTGGTTTTGGTAACCAACCCTGTGCAAATGTGTTTTGTTTGATTCTCATCATGATTGATCCTTCCCAAAGCGTTCCTCCAATATTTAATAATTGAGGTAGTTCATATAAAATTTATATTTATGACCTCTCTAAAAATCTAGATTCATGATGAAATTTAGCCTCTGTTTTTGCATTAGCAAAAATCAGACAAAGTACCCGCTTCTTTTATATCATATGTATTTTTTGGTATTTTTCGCATCATGTGTGTTTGTTTTTTTGCTACCTTAACAGATAACCACAGACTTAGTGGCTCAAACAACACGAATTTGTCATCTTACAGTCATGGAGGTCAGAAGTTGGACTCGGTCTCACTGGGTTAAAGCCAAGGTGTGTGCAGGGCTGGCCCCCGGAGGCTCTGGGGGTGTCTTCCTGCCTTTCCTGGGCTCCAGTGGCGCCCGCAGCCTTGGCTCAAGTCCCTGGCTCTGTTTTGAGTCAACAACGCCCCTCACCTCTGACCTTTCTTCTGTGGTCACTTCTCTCTGACCGCAGCTGACCTCTGCTTTTAAAACTCACCCACCAGAATAATCTCCCCGTATCCATGTCCGTATCCTTTGTGACATCTGAAAATTCCCTTTTGCTACCTAAGGTGACATATTCAGAGGTTTCGGGAATTAGAACTTGGTCATACTTGGGGGCCATTACTCTCCTACCACACACAGGCTTGTCAAACGCGTTTTTTTTCCATCCAGTTACCTGCTTGGCCCTTTGCGCTAGCCCATGCTGGCAGGGCCGCCTTCCTACACCCTTAGGTTGGGGGCGCCTCGTTCCTACACCTGAAGACCCACCTGACATTCAGCACAGCCACAGCTGTTGGGCTGAGGGTCCTGGTCAGAACGGGCAAGCCCCCCACTTCTGTGCACAAAGCAGCCTCCTATCCGGTGCGCCCTCCTCTCTCTGCACCGGACCCTCAGAGGTTCCCTCTGGTCTAGCCTTTCAGGGATAAGGAGATGCAGACAGATGGAGAGTAAGTCATTCCAGAAGGACATTAGTGATTTTGTGACAAATTCTACCGCAGAAGAAATACTGAGTGTACATTTGAGGAGAGAGAATCATTTCATCAGTGTATTTCTCTTCCGCATTGAAATTTCCAGCAGTGCTCTTCCTGGTTAGAGTGAGATTTGGCAGCCTTTAAAATGCTACCAATTCCTGACTCATACATATATTGTTTTTATATATAAAACCCCATTCAACAGAGCACCATGGAACACAGCAGCCGTGCCTGTACAGAAAGCCACACTGAAAACTGCATTAGGAAGAAAGACAAGAGGAAATGCTTTGGTCATGGCAGTGTTACCCAGAGGCTGCAGGAAAGGACATGGGATGCAGTGGAGACCAGATGCCCGTCTCACCTGCAGCAACGCCGTCGACTTGCTTGCCCTCTACCCACACATCCCTGTCTTAGTAGCGTCAGGGGGGTGCCTCAGAAGCACCAAGGTGGTTACCCCACGTTTTCTCATCACACTCCTGTGACTGCGGTGTTATCTTGGGAGAGTTACTTGAGTTCATGGCTCTCGTGAGCCATGTGTGTGAGACAGAAAGCTGCCAGCACAGTGGCTTTGCGACCACTTTAGGACTTCGAGCTCGCATTTCATGCCCAGATCCTGGGAGGAGGGGACCTTTGGGAAACCAGGGAGCCACTGAGTGGTGGAGAAGAGCATCTTGGGCAGAGGGGACAGCAAACCTCAGCCTCCGACTGGGAGCAGGTCGGTGATTCACACACACATCAGCAAGAAGCTGGGGTGAAGCAGAAAATAGGGGGCGTTGGGCTGAGCAGGTGGGGTGATGAACTTAGCCTGTGTCTGATGGCTCAGGAAAGGCTGCCTGGATCTGGCACGTGGGAGAGGCGTGCCTTGATGGCTCTGTTCACTCTCCTTGGTTTGTGGAACACTTGCAGGTAGGGGCACGGTGAAGAGACCCCATCCAGGGAGGGGTGAGGGAGGCTGTGGATGCGTGTCAGGGAGGTGGGCTGGACTGGGTGTCCGTGAGGATGGAGTGGCAGCAGGACCTGCCTGTGGGCGTGTGGAAACGAGGGAGCGTAAGTCCTCTGCAGGACCTTCAGATTTCTCCGACATTCGATTCCTGGACTTCTTTTCTCTTTGTGGCAGATTCTCATCCAAGTGGTTTTATCAGTTGACTTTGGAAGCCCTCAGGTGTTCAATGATTCCTGTTAGAATTCAATCTAGGACTTGGGCGCCTTAGTTTCATCCCGATATCCTCTGAAGAGAACCTCCAGGACAGCAGCACTGGTGTGTCCATTCGTGGTCTCTGTTTGGGGAGGATGCTCCTCTGTGAATGTTCCTAGTTCTCTGGAAGGATCCCTGGGACCCAGCACTTCGGGGGGGGGGGTGCTTCCTTATGGCAGATGTGCTTCTAATTGAGAGCTTGAGGCTCCGTGTAGATTCTCCACCCGTGGTGATTGTACAAACAGCCTCTACTGGGGCTGAAGCCAAGGGCTCAGTGCAATCACCGCAGCAGAGATGGGTGTGCTTTAAAGATGTGATGAGGCTTCAGAAGTTGTCTTGCTTGCACTTAGGCTCTGAACACTGGAGTTTGAAACCCTGATGAAACTGAGATATGTTTTCTCCCAAATGCCCTGATGAAACTGAGATATGTTTTCTCCCAAATGTATCAGAATTCACCTTAAAGTGGAAGCAGAAGGATATCTTCTCAAACACTCGTATCTGTTTCACAGGAGTACATTGAAATGGCAGGCGACAGGCTGCGGGCATCTTAAGACCCACACGTTGTCCGCTAGTTAGTGTCAGGATGGTCTCTGAAAGGCCGAGATGCCTTCCCAGGTCGCTGGCTGACTGAGGAGCCTGAAAGCT
Source organism: Mesoplodon bidens (assembly GCF_964165515.1). Classification (NCBI taxonomy): domain Eukaryota; kingdom Metazoa; phylum Chordata; class Mammalia; order Artiodactyla; family Ziphiidae; genus Mesoplodon; species Mesoplodon bidens. The sequence continues at coordinate 88,439,892 of NC_138170.1, forward strand.
GGGCATATATTCATTTATGTTTTTAAAGGGAAACACGCATTTTGTTAGAAGAGGGTAAAGAGCATCAGCATTTGGGGAATTAATACTTTATTGAGTCCATTTGTCTTTATGCTAACATTTTGTTTACTATTACTTCATGCGATTATGTCAAAAAAGTAAAATAGAAGATTACCTTTAGCTTCTGATGAATGTAGGCAGCATTCGTGTTTGTTATGTATCTGATTTAGGGCAGAACACCTGTCCTCCTGCTATTTGTCTCTCTTCAACGCCTTCTGTCATTTGGCTGTAAATAAGCCCCATTCACAGAAGGAATGAGCCCATTGTACAACAGATCTGATCTCCACAAGGAACCAGAAATGATACTTTGCTTGTAAAATAGCTGTATTCAGAAGCATATAACATTTTGGTTTTCAGTTCTAAATATTTAGTGGGAACTGTTACTTAGCGGCAACATCTGTCTGTTTGAAGCAATAAACACGACTGTACAGGGATTGTTGTTTTTTTTTTGTTTTTTTTTGTTTTTTTTTTTGCTGTACGCGGGCCTCTCACTGTTGTGGCCTCTCCCGTTGTGGAGCACAGGCTCCGGATGCGCAGGCTCAGCGGCCATGGCTCATGGGCCCAGCCGCTCCGCGGCATGTGGGATCCTCCCGGACCGGGGCACGAACCCGCGTCCCCTGCATCGGCAGGCGGACTCTCAACCACTGCGCCACCAGGGAAGCCCAGGGATTGTTTTTAAAAATGGATTCTTGGCCTTAATTTGAGAGCCAGAGGGTTATGGACTGAATCGTGTCCCCTCCAAATGTGTGTGTTGAAGTCCTAACCCCGGGATGTGACTGTATTTGGAGGTGGGGCCTTAGAGGAGGGTCTCTGTCCCACCTATAAGAACACAGCCACGCACAGGGCAGCCAGGAAGCAGTTTGCTCTCTGTTGACTTCAGCTGCAGAGGGAGGTTTGTTTTGTTTTTCTTCGTCAGAGTTGTTAACTCACATCGTGCAGAGCCGGCCTCCTGATGCTCTTTGTAAATCCGGAGGGGCTGAAGGCACGTCCGTAAAGGAAGAAACACGGTGTGCAGTAACATTTGTGGGTGTCAACATGCATGCACACAAATACATTCCACTTGGACTTTCTGGAAGATTTCCTCTCTTTGTTGACCTATTAGCTTGCATAGGAGAGAGAAATTATATTAATTCAAGAAATCTAATAAATTTAAACCCAGCTGTTTGCTCTTAAGTTATAAGAGCAAAGATCATAGAAATCCAGAGGCCAGGCCATTTGACAAGTCCATGGCAGGGCTGAGAAGGGGAGGGAGTGAAATGTTATCCAATCTGGGTGCAGCTCCACAGTGATTTTAACAGTTGTCTACTATGAATTCTAAATGCTACAGTTCTGTTATAAAATGTATATATTTGACTTAGAAAGAAGGGAACAGCTTTATTGCTGTAACACTTATGCTATTAATTTAAATTGCTTAAATGCATTTCTCATGCATTAGTAATAAAGCTAGACTAAATTACTATCTTTAATTTTTTGCTGCTGTTTTTATTACTTGGCGATTTATGGAAAATTGCAGATATACAAAAATTTTAATTCTTCTTTTTCCCTTGTCAGCCTCTGGAAAAGTAACAGTAAAATGAAATTCAAATCAGTACATTAAAAAGATAAACTTTAAGAAAGCTTACACTAATCCATTTGTGATTTTATAGCAAAAACAAACAATAAGGGATTATAAACTCCATATCAATTTATAATGGGCTATAGAGTACTTTATATTTGTAAAGTATTTTATAGATCATAAACCACTTTTGAAAATAAACTTTTAGGGCTTCCCTGGTGGCGCAGTGGTTGAGAGTCCGCCTGCCGATGCAGGGGACACGGGTTCGTGCCCCGGTCCGGGAAGATCCCACATGCCGCGGAGTGGCCGGGCCAGTGAGCCATGGCCGCTGAGCCTGTGCATCCAGAGCCTATGCTCCACAACGGGAGAGGCCACAACAGTGAGAGGCCCGCGTACAAAAAAAAAAAAAAAAGAAAATAAACTTTTAAAAATTTTGGAATAATTTTAGATTTACAGAAAGGTAGCAAAGATCTTTGGGTGAGTTTCTATACACTTCACACCCAGGTTCTCCTATTATTAACATCTTGCAGTGGGGTAGTGTATGTTATGATTGATGGACAGCATTGGTAATTATGATGAACTAAAGTCCATACTTTTTCAAATTTCTTTAGTTTTTGCCCAAAGTTTTTCTCAGTTCCAGTTTCTCAGTTCATAGTTTCTCAGTTCATAGCCCATCATTTTATAAAAATGAACAAATCTGAACGTAGAATTGTCAAGGATGTGGATCTTACGAACAGGCTATTGGAGTATAAATTTACACAGCCCATCTGAAGAGCTATTTTATTGTGTCCATTACAACTGTTATGTGCACCTGCTTTCAAACAGCAGCTCCAATTGTAGGAATTACCTTAGAGTAACACCAGCACAGTCACGGGGAACTACGTAGAGGACGTTCACTGCAGCTTAACTGGTCAGAGTGGGAAACTGGAAACAATTCAGATATCTAAATAGCGAGACATGGGCAAATAAACTGACGGAAATAAGGTGAGCAGTTGTGGGAAGTGATGTGACCTGAGAGGATGGTGTGGAGACCCTGGGAGGGAGCTGCTCCGTATCCGTGTCAGGACATTCACGTGTTGTGTCGGTTTGTCATCAAACGTACTTAAACCTTCTGTATTTCGTGGTGAAGTTGTAAGTGCACATGGGTAAACTATACAGGAGATTGCACGTGATCTGAAAATGTGTTCAGCGTTCACATCACAGGCACTTGTGTTGGTGTGAATCTGACACAGGTGTGTGTGTGTTCTGGGGCAGAGGAATTGAGTAACTGTGCTGGTTTCATTTAGAATGGGCATTTTTGGCTCAAAAATACACGTCTAAAGACTCTTCAGATGTGGCTTATTGGATGCAAGTGACAAGCTGGGAGACCCCAGCATCCTCCCTGCCCGGGGCTCAGTCACACGCTTCCCAAGCTCTCAGCGCAGGCTCGGCGGGCGGGGGGTTGTCAACAGCCAAGTCTGCAGCCCCAGCGCCTTTTCAGGGGCTCACAGCCAAGGAGCCTCCCTCTCAGTATGGCGGGATTTCCTCCCCATCCAGCGCTTGTGTCCTTTCGCAGTCGTGCTCCTGTGTCCCCTTATTATCCTTTCTGTCCCGCTATTGACTTTGGGGCTGTATTAGTTCCCTTTCAGTGGTGTCCCTCAAAACCACGACATTCATCTTTGTGTTTTTACGGTTTTCTCTGAGGCAGCCTTATACGTCTGTCACGTAAGACCTTCAGGACGCTGTACATCACTCTCAGGCTCTCCTTCCCTGTCTGCTGGTCTCCTCCACTTACATTTTAGGTGGTAAAACTCACCATATTTTGTTGCTATTGTTGTTTTAAATAGTCAGTTAACTTTTGAAGAACGTAACAGAAGAAAGGGAAATAATTGCTTTCCCGTGTCCTCAGATTTACTATTTCTAGTGTTCGTTATACTTCCGGGCACCGTGATTCTTTCCGGTATAATCTCTCTTCAGCCCGAAGGACCTCCTTTAACATTTCTTGAGGTGCGGATCTGCTGGGGACAGATTTATTTAGCTTTAATTCATCTTAAAATATCTTTATTTATTCTCCATATTTGAAAGATGGTTTTGCTAGATTTATTTTTAATTTGACAGAGTTTTTATTCAGTGACATTTTCTTCTGACGCTATTGTTATTTTTGTGACAAAATATCCTCTGACAGTTTTATCATTGTTCCCGATGTGGAATAAATCCCTTTTTGTATCTGGCTGCTTTTTTATCTTCGTTTTTCAACAACTTGCTCCCAGGGACCTTGGGTGGCTTTCTTTGTCATTATCCTGTTCAGGTTTTGCTGTGTTTTCTGGATCTGCAGATTGCTGTTTCAGATAATTTGGGTTATTTTCTGCCAATATTCCTTCAAATATATTTTCTGTCCATTCTTTTTCATTGATATTTTTTCCTGGGGCGTAAAGTACCAACACGTTTGAGTTGTTTATACTGTTCCTTCACAGGGGATTGAGGCTTTGTTCTTTTTTCTCATTTTTTTCTCTCTGTGTTTCAGTTTGGGTAACAAGTACAGATAGGCCTCAATTTTTACCAGTTCTTTTTTCTCTTGCTCAATCTGCTTTTAATTCCATCTAAGGAATTTTTTTTTTTTTCCATTTTTTTTTAAGTTTATTTATTTATTTTTTTAATTAGTTTCTGCTTTATAACAAAGTGAATCAGTCATACATATACATCTGTTCCCACATCCCTTCCCTCATGCATCTCCCTCCCTCCCACCCTCCCATCTAAGGAATTTTTAATATCTGGTACTTGATTTTTCACTTCTAGAAATCCAATTTGGTTCCTTTTAAGTTTCCAGGTCTTACCTGAAATTCCCCATCTTTCACCCAGCGTAGCCAGCTCTTCCTGTTGCTATGGTGACGGGGAGGCTTCAGCACATCCTGAGACCCGGCTCCTGTGGCCAGGACATGGCGGAGGCTGTGGTCAGCTCTGGGGACTATGGCTGCCTCGGCTCCCTTCCTAGGTCCACCAGGAGGCACGTTCAGCCCACCACCCGCACGTGAGAGCTGCAGCCTCCGTCCACTCCCAGACCCATGCTCACCACCTGGGACATCTGCCAAGTTCTTATTTCTAGAGGCCTCAGATCCAGGCTGGAGCTTGAGAAATTCGGGTGAGGAGGTGAGCCCTTAGGGGCTGAGGCCTCGTTCTTGCTCTGACCTCCTCGTGCTGTTGGGTGGAGACCTGGATAGATGCCAGGAGCCGGGAGGAAGGACCAGCAGGTGCAGAGGCCCCAGGAGGAAACGTGCTGTGGGGTTTGAGGGGCAGGAAGAGGGTGGTGGGGTCGGCACCAGGCTAGAAGGGGGGTGGGCCTGGGAGCCTGTCTCCATGGAAGCCCCTGGCTGGAGAAGTGGAAGGAAGGTGTGTTTATAAACATCCACTTTCATTTTCCTTTCACTCACACTTAACAACTTTTTTCCTATTTCTTTGCCTTTGAAAAGTCCTTTTTTTTTCTTCAAAGCCAAGCTAAAACATCAAATCACTGAAAATCTCCCATGCAATCAAATCTAAGCATTCACATAATAAAAATAAAGCTTTTCTTCCCATGTGAAGTGCTTTGTGTCCTCCAAGCCCAGGGCTTCTCCTTGCTGAGCTGTTAACGCACGACCCCCCCCTCTGATGGTCTGGGGGCAGCGGCCTGACTGGGACGATCACAATGATGTTGATGCAAAAGTTCTGATAAATAAGTGATCTAATGACAGTTATCAGTTGTTGTAACTGTTCCGTTGAAAAGTTGCCATATCAGTGTCTATCCCATAAAAAATAACCGCTCTCAGTAACTGATGCTCCTCCGGCAACCTGCCCAGCCCTGTAGGTGGGTCCCTCCTTCAGCCTTGCGGACACCATCCCTCAGCAGGGTGTTTCTCATCCCTGTTCTGACTCCTGCGGGCCCCGCCCCCTCCTGCCCCAACACCTCCGGCTCTTCAGCAAATCCTCTGGGACCTGAGCTTGCCTGTCATCTGAAGGCCTGGGTACGGATTCACTGTTTTATTGAAATATAACCCCTGTGGTGTGCAGATTACGGCCTGGCCCACCTGCACATCACTGTCATGATCAAAAATCAACTATGAAGAAGGCAATAAAGCGTGTAGCATTAGACACATTCAAACATTCCTGATAGAAATGTGAATTTCCAAATTCACTGTTTATCAGGCCCTGAGGCACCATCAAAAAAAAAAAAAAACCAAAACGGAAATAAAGCACAACATGACTCCTCAGTCCTAATTATCAAAGGGGCTAAACCTAACAAGTGTAAATTTTAAATCATGCCCAGCTGTAACCTAAATAATCAGCCACAGTATAATTTGGAATTTAACATAATAGACTCAGAAATCAGTAATATCCATTATGTTGACTCTAATTTAAAAGATCTATTTAAGTCTAAGACGTATGAGGCTAAAAATACATTGCTGTCCTGCTCCAGACGCATCCCAGAAGCCTCTCACGGCTGAGATGTGAAGGACCCGGATCCTCCGCGGCGTGGCTGTCAGCACCTCCTCCCATGTCCAAAGGCATCTTTTCATCTCGAGACAAGTTTCTCCCCGAGCAGATGTGGTCTGGCCAGGAGCGCAGCCTCCGATCACGCTTCTGTCTTCCCTCCGTCATGAAGGATCCTCCAGCGAGGACGCTCCCTTGCTGGGCTGCGTGACATGGGGACGGAGCCGCGTGGGGTGACTGCAGGGCAGGAGTGGCGGCTGTGTCGGGGCCACGGCCAAGGGCAGCTTCCTCCCGGTGCAGCCTCATGACGTCACTGTCTCGTCACACCCAAGGTGCCCGAGCAGGACGGGGAACCGAGTAACAGCCAGTGTCCCTGAAGCTGCGCATTCAATGACGGGCCTGAGAAGTGTGAAAACGTTTCCTCCTCACGACGGATCAGGACACGTGAAAATCTCGGGCTCTCACCCCAGGTCTCAGAAGCAGCCTCCCGCTCCCCCCCGTCAGCATCTGCCCCCCCACGACTTTCCCATGTGCTGCCAGGCAGCTCATACACCTTTCTGGGGAGTAAAGCTACTTTTGGAGACTTTGCCGAAGTCCATGCTGAAATCCAGAGACATGGGCCCTCTCCAGGCCTCTCAGTTCACCCTGTGATGGGTCCTGGGGATGCACAGGTGGAGAAAGGTGGGCATCTAGGGAAGAAGCCAAATATGACACAGTCAGAAGTTGCCCTCCTCTTTGGAGGTCCAGGCTGCGAATTCTGTGGGATCTTAGCAGCGACAAAAATCAGTGAGAGTCAAACAGGCTATTGACTAGAGCAGAGATTAAACCTGGTCTTGGCTGTGTGAGGAGGACGGTGGGTCCGTGGTGGACGAGCCCTGGACGCCGGCCCCCGGGATTCGGGAGAAGCCAGAAAACAGCGGGCCGGGCAGGTCCTCAGAAGGAGGTAAAGCTTCCCAATCAGAGAGTTCAGGACAAGCCGCGATGTTGAAAGGGAGGCACCGAGGAACAGGACACAGGGCGCCTGTCCCCAGAGGCTGAAGAGGTGCCGCCCTGCCCTGAGAGCCCGGGGTCTGGAGAGAAGAGGACCCCTGGACATTTGCAAATCCTTGGCCCCAGCGATGGCAGGAAGTGGTCCCTTGGTTCCCCCCGAGTTTAATCCGCCCCATGGACCCCACACGAAAGCACCGATTTTGTGTGTGTCAACAGCGCCAATCGACAAGGGAAAAAATTACACTGCATACTCACAAATTATCCTAAATACAATTTATATTCAAGTCACATCCCTGAGGTGGAAATGAAAAAATAGGAACCTTGAGAACGTTGGCAGTGAATTGCAGGCATAAGTACGAGGGAATATTTTTGAAAACAGAATGCTTATATTATCACACGTTAAATTATTTATTTAAGAGAATCAGAGCACGGTGCATCTGGTTTCCAGGGTCCCCAAAACGTTCCTTTTCCTCCCTCTGAAGAGAATAAAAAGAGCTCCTCCAAAATAAGTAACTCCTCTGTGCAGAAAATGAGCAGCCTGTCATCTACGCTGCGGGCATTGTGCTATAATCACCACCTTCACGGCACTCAGAGTATTTTAAATAAATGTACTGTGGACCATGTGTCAGCTGAATGGAAGCTACAGGCAGGATCTGACAAAGACCCACTTCCTCCGTTCAGGACACTGAGGGTGTAGGGGTGGATAGACCGCTCAACCCTTGTCGTTTCAGTAACTTTATTATCGTTATTTTCTGTCCTTCTAGACTGTGAATTTAACCCCACGTGGACATGACCCTGATGCATGCACAGGTGGAGGAAAGCTGTCGCCCTGAGGAAATTGCAGCTACCTGTCCCTTTGCTGGTTCAGGAAGGATCCTGAGCTGGGTGCCCAGAGAACACAACCTCCCCAGGCCCGGGGGCCTGACCTGCACCCCCGTCTCCCGCTGCTTGGGGGCAGGGCCAGGGTTGACCTCTGTACCTGCCTTCTGCCTGCAAACCCCCAACACCAGGAGGGTAAAGGTTTGGGGCGAGAGCGGCCTCCCCTCAAGCCCCCGGTGGGGAGGGACGGTGGGACGGTTGCCGTGAGCGCATCCCCAGCATCCCTGCGGGCCTCTGACCCTCCTCCTGCCCGTCACCTGGCCTCTCAGGGCTCACCTGTGACCCCACCTGCCCCGCAGGAAGCGCTGTCATTTCCTGTCTCACAGCATCAGTGGCCCCTCGAGACCAAGAGCCGTCACTTCCCTGGGACCAGCCACAGCCTTGAGCTCTGATGTGTCAAAATCCTCTGGTTTCTGTTTAGTTTTCTTTAAGATTGCATTTTTTATTTAGAAATCATTGTTTTAGATTTACAACCTGTTACTGGCAATAGCACATAGATTTTTTCAATTTTATTGAAATATTGGTGATTTACAGTGCTGTGGTAATTTCTGCTGCACAGTAAAGTGATTCAGTTATACATATACATATACATTCTTTTTCATATTCTTTTCCACTGTAGTTTATCACAGGATATCGAATACAGTTCTCTGTGCCCTACAGTAGGACCTTGTTGTTTATCCATCCTAGATGTAACAGTTTGCATCTGCTGACCCCAAACTCCCGCTCATTCCCTCCCCCACCACCCAGACTCCTCTGGTTTGGACTCCTTGCCTGGGACCCACCTTCCTCTGCAGGGTCCCCCTCCACAGTCCAGCCGACTAAGCCTAGCCCCCACGGTAAGTCGTTTTCTCTGCTAAAACAGGAGCCACATAAGACACAAGATGCCGGTGGAGACAGGCACACGGAACAGAGCTGGACCCAGGGGACGGGGTGTCCCAGGATCCCCCCCGAGGCAGGGTCCCTGGGGCTGCGCAGCTGTGCCCCCGAGGGAGGGTGGTCTGAAGCTGAAAGTTAGGGTTCTGGGTCCACTGCAGTTTGCTGCCTTTAAATTAGCCTCCAGACTGTGTATTTTGGTTTTGCACTTTTCTCTTTTATGATAATCACCAGATCAAAATTTTTCTTAAAGATTATAGGACACAGCATGCCTGAAGCAAGTGTAAATAGTAAATGCTTTGTGGGTGTTGATTAAGTTATAATTAGTGCAGGGAGGAGACTGACTGAAGGGATGTGATTGAAGGCTTGAGTGGGTGAGGGGGTCGCTGCCTGCCCAGGTCTCCGGGGATCAGGCCTGGGTGCACAGCCCTCCCCTCAACCTCAGAGCATGCACAGGCTGCCACTAAGCCTGCCATCCACATGTCTAGATGCTCAAAGGGTACATCAAGGAGGAAACTGGTGCCTGAAACCCATTTTATATTCCCACCTCGATAATCATTTTTAAATGATTGAGAGGCAGCAAAATAAAATCTGTGACCAAACTTCATAACTATTTCCCATATGAGGGTAACAAGGCGACCTCGTTAAGAGGGTTTTATTTACTGTCTGCGTTGAGCTCTGTGGTTCGGGAAGGTATGTAAAGAGATTCCGATTCAGGCTGCTGTTATCCTATAGGAATAAGGAAATTAATTAAAAACTAAATGCAAACTCTAACCTATTTAATATCATGAGTTTATTATGTGAAAACCCATCATTATGCATTTTTTCTTACCTGTCCTTTTTCAGATACTTTCTGTTAAACGTTAACAGGTATCAATCACACTCTCAAAATACTATAATTAAAATATCTGTATAACCAAATTTGTGTAGTTAAAATCAGCCAAACTACGTGGTCTTAATATTTGAGATCATAAATTACTCAGGAGATTATTCGTATTTCTGGAAATGAGATAATGAGGGGATTTCTAAGAGCAAAGCTAGTTTTAAAAATTTGTCTTTACTTGTTTGAGAAATAGTTGCCTCAAGTTGTAGGTAATCAATCTTCATAAGGAAGCAGAATTCCAAGGGACCTAGTGTTAAAGAGAAATGGAAACTTTCAGACATGCAACTTGGGAATAAAAATGACAGTAAATGAATAGAATCTCAGATGCAGGAATGATTCTCTTAATCCATCATTTGAAACATCACAGCAATATCAGGGTCAGAGTCCTCTACCATTAGGAAAGGCAGGCATGTTTTTGTCCTTCTTAGTAATTCTCGTTTCTCTGGCGCTGAGTAGAAACTTAATCAAGGCTCCCAAACTTGGCTGTTGGTTCGTCAGCATCAGAAAACTACTTTGGTAAATAAGCAGCCATCAGCCCCTCCCCTTAGAAGGAGAGTCATCACTGAGTCCTCAACACACAACGCACAGTGTCAAGAGTGGTGCCTACGGATGTGCGTGAGACGGGGGTGCTGACCCCCCAGACCCGCGGTCAAGGCTTCTGGACCCGCTGGTGTCCTGACTCAGGACGTGTGGGGCGGGGGCAGCGGGTTCCTCTGTTTCTTTGGGGTCTCCCTGCCTGGAGCCTGCCTGCTACCCCTCACGGGGCTGCGTCCTCAGAACACCTCACAGCCCTGGGCCACCTGTCACCAGTACAGGCTCAGACTGAAAATGAGGTTAAACCCTTATTTTTTGATGACGTGGTTCTCAGGTCAAGTTTCATACAATAAATAGAGCTTCCTCCCTCCTTCTTTCCCTCCCTCCCTCCCTCCTTCCATATTCTCTCAACACCTTACACCCCTCCCCCCTTGCTTCCCCAGCCTTCTTGGAAGGTAGTTGTTTTCACACTCTTCACTTGCAAATGTGAGAACCTTGTAACCAAGGCTGCTCTCCAGTCACTGTCCAGTACTCCACAGCCTCTCTTCTCTTGGACAGTCGAGTTTCCGTGACAGGTGATGTGTGTCTGTGCTCTCGGTCCCCAGGGGGTGGAGGAGGGACGAGGGGGGAGTGTCCAGGCCTGGGGGCAGCAGACCCTCCTCCCAGCCCCCCTCCAGAGCAGGGGACTTCAGGAGGACATCTGCCAATAGCACGAGCTGTGTGCTGGTTGTGCCTGGAGGACCAGATGACAAGATGCGATATTTAGGGTGAGTTTGTCAACTTTAACCCTGAAGTGTACAAAATATAGAATCCATGTCTTTCACTGCCAGATAATTAAATCAATTACGATGTTACAGGAGAGTTTGTTGCAACTGGCCCCTGAAAAACGGTTGAAAAGGATATTTGGAAATGCAGTCACCCTGGCTTCATGTGGATAAATGTTAAACATGAGTCCCCGAACTTTGAAGAAACTGCCTGCACATCTGCCCTTCTGTTCCTGTTAGCATAACCGGTGACCAGCTTCGACACAGGGACATTAAAACGAGTCACAGGAGTCCTTTAGAAATCCGTTGCCCTTGCTGTAGGACTGCTATTCAATCAAGAGAAGATAAATTCATAAGTAAGAAGCAAGCTCACTTGTCAGCTAATGCTTTAAATATTGATATACGTGCATTCCCTTCGAAGTGAGCTTATAAGGGGTCACAGTGGAGAATCACTACTCCAGTAATGTTTTAGTTAAAAATGTGAAAGCAGAAAGTTGGGATTGTGAATAACAGTTCTCTATGTTAATCACTTATATGAAAGCTTTAATTGAATAATATATACATTTAAACAAAATGCTTCTTTTTTCTATGTTCTGTTTGTTATATATGTATTAAAATGCAAAAGATATCTGAGTTTGTATTTTGTATGTCTGTTATTTTCAGTTTCAGATTTTTAGCCATTTCTTTTTGCTGTCTTTGACACATGTATCGGCCCGTGACATATCGGAAATAATAATTAAAATAGTCCTCCCCGTAGACAGTCTGACAGACACTGGTGCAGCCAATGCTGAGACTGGGTGGGAAGTGTGGGTGCACCAGGGAGGGTTTTTGGGGGGTGCCGAGGGACCCTAGGAGGGGCCAGGAGGAGAGGGTGCAGGTGTGAGCTTGGCGATGACTCCCAAGCCCCAGACCCCAGTGCAGAAGTAAGCAGACACTCCCACATCTTGTCATCAGAACTGTGACCTTTGAAATCCCTTCCCCTCTTTGCTGCTCGCACGCTGAGACCCCTCAGGTCACTTCAAACACAAAACCAGGGATTACAAGATGTGTCAGGATCTCCAGAAAACCTGCGTTGTTAGAGACGCGACCTTTAAGTCCAGCTGGAGCTGGGACTGTCCTTCTGACACGTAGCTCCCGAGGCGTGTTAGGACTTAGCAGAATTTGCCTCCTGAGGCGCTGATGCCTCACAGCTGATGTTGAACCTGAATCTGGTCATGGGTGTGTTTGGTCCACTTGCAGGGTAAATTAACAGGGAAAAATATTCACTGGGCAATGTTTTTAGATATAAGCTGAGTACATAGGTCTATGCTAGATACGCTTCTTTGTTCTGTTTCGTTTTATTTCTTATTAATAGGCTTTATTTTTCAGAGTGAGGTAAGGTTATTCATAGAAATAGAGAGGGGAAGGTACAGAAAGTCCCCACATACCCCTCACGCCCATAGACGTTCGGTTTCCCCTGTTATTAACATCTTGCATGACTATGGTGCATTGTTATAACTGATGAATCGATACCGACATTGCTATTAACTAAAGTCCATAGTTTACACCAGGGTTCACCCTCGGTGCTGTGCATTCTCTGGGTTTAGACAAATGTATACTGACATGTATCCACCATTATAATATCACACAGAGCGTTTTCACTGCCCTAAAAATCCTCTGTGCTCCATCTACTCACCCCTCCCTTCCCCAACCCCTTGGCAAGCACAGACCTTTTCCCTGTCTTCATAGTTTTGCCTTTTCCAGAATGCCACATACTTGGAATCATATAGGGTGTAGCCTTTTCAGATTGGCTTTTTTCACATAGTAATATGCATTTTTGCTTCCTGCATGTCTTTTCACAGCTTGAGAGCTCATCCCTTTTTAGAGCTGAACGATAATCCACTGTTTGAATGAACCACAGCTCTTTAAATCTATTTACCTCCTGAAGGGCATCTTGGTAGGCTCCAAGTTTCGCTAATTATCAAAAACTGCTATAGACACCTGTGTGCAGGTTTCAGTATGGACATAAAAAATTTAACTCCTTTTATATAAATACCAAGGAGTGCGATTCCTGGATCATATGGTCCGAGTGTTTACTCTTACTGTCAGAATGATCTTCCAAAGTGACTGTACGATTCTGCATCCCACCAGCAACAAGCGAGAGTTCCTGCTGCTCTGTCCTCACCTGCATGTGGTGTTGTCAGTGTTTCGGATTTTATTCGCTCTAATAAGTGTATAGTGGTCTCCTGTTGTTTTAATTTGCATTTCCCTGATGACATATGATGTGGAACAAACAACCCAATTATAAATTTTCTTTTTGTTGAGTTTTAAGAGCTCTTTATATATTTTAGATAACACTTCTTTATCGGATGTCTGCTGCAAATAGCTTCTCCAAGACTGTGGCTTACCTTTTCTTTCTCTTAACAGTGTCTTTTGCAGAGCAGAAGTTTTTAATTTAATTAAGTCCAATTTATCTTTTTTTTTCTTTCATGAATCATCCTTTTGTTGTTGTATCTAAAAAGACACCCTCACACCACAGGTCATCTGGGTTTTCTCCTATGTTATTTTCTAGGAGTCTTATAGTTCTGCATTTTATGTTTACGTGTATGATCCATTTTGAGTTAATTTTTGTGAAGGTGTAATGTTGCGCTTTTTTTTAAAAAAATAAATTTATTTATGTATTTTGGGGTGTGTTGGGTCTTTGTTTCTGTGCGAGGGCTTTCTCTAGTTGCAGCGAGCGGGGGTCACTCTTCATCGTGGTGTGCGGGCCTCTCTCTGTCGCGGCCTCTCTTGTTGCGGAGCACAGGCTCCAGACGCGCAGGCTCAGTGGTTGTGGCTCACGGGCCTAGTTGCTCTGCAGCGTGTGGGATCTTCCCAGACCAGGGCTCGAACCCATGTCCCCTGCATTGGCAGGCAGATTCTCAACCACTGCGCCACCAGGGAAGCCCTGGTATTGTGCTTTTAATTTCAGATTTCAACTGGTCAGTGCTGGCATACAAGAAAGGAAAGTGATCAACTTTTGTATATTAAGTGCAAATCCTAAAACTCTTTAATCACTTATTAGTTCCAGGAGGTCTTTGTTGCTGTTGTTTTTAATTCTTTGAGATTTTCTACACAGATAGTCTGTCTTCTGTGAGCAAACACAATTTATTTCTGCCTTCCCAATCTGTATACAACACTTATTCTTTTCATAGTTAGCTTCTAATGGCCAAGATGAGGTTATTAGATTAGCTTGTTATGAGATTAGATCATTAGGAAGGGTAAGGGCAGTTTGCAACAGGAAATGGACGATGCAGGCAGGAAGGCCCGTCTGGAGCGGAGCAGGGACGCACAGAAGGTCACTGGTTGGAGGAGCGATGAGCACGTGGGTGAGGGAAGACTTGGAAACCAGGCAGACCTGCAGCGTTGGTGCCGGTGGGGCATTGAGGAGTGAGGTAAGGTAGGCTCTGCACGCAGCTGTCACTCAGCAAGGCTTCCTGCTGGTCAGTCATGACTCCTTCAGCTTATTGGAAACGCAGATATTATTGAAACTTATTTTCAAAGAAGAAACCATTTCAAGCATCGGTTAATGTGTTTCTCTTCATGTTGGCCTTCTATAGAATGTCTAGGAAGAAACAATGCTGAGAAATTAGTTCCATTAAAAAGAAGGAGCAATTACTGAAAAATGACCGTTATCCTAGTGAAAATTTAGTGTCAGTTTGCATTCCTCCAACCAATTATAACCCATTAAGTCCTAGAAAGTCATGTGGAAAAGACCGCCCCCTGCATTAGTGATCCCCGAGGATTTCTGATGTAGTGGGCACCCTTTGAACTGAATACTCTCAGGGAACATGACAACCTGGTGGAGGATTCAGTGAAAGACAATCTGGAAGCAGAAATATAGAAAGAACCTAGAATTTGTTGCAAGTCTATCAATTCCCTTGAACGTTCATAATATCTATTTCAAAATGTGTCTTAAGACACACCCTCCAGAGTGCCTGCCTTCTTCCTATTTTAAGAGCACGGTCCTCCCATTATCATCGTGTTTCTAAGTGTATTAATCTTTTCACTCCTGTGATCATCCCCCTGCCCGTCCAGTTGCACAGACCGTTCTCTGCATGACTTTGACGCATCTGAGGGACCCGTCGGGTCAGCATTTTCTGGGAGCCACCAAATGCAAAACGTCCCAGGGAGGATTTCTCTTGTCTTACCTTGAAGCCCTAACATCAGCTCTTCCTGACTTTCTTTCCTTTATTCCCTTTCCTATATTAACACATTGTTCTCTCAGAGGTGGAATCACAGGAGACAACACCTTCCTGGCCTCTCGCTCTGTGAGGTTCTGAGGGCAGCTGGCACCCTGGATTTTCCGTCCGTGACAGGAGGGCCTTGTTGCCCCCCGGCTGCTTCTCCCTCGTCTGCCCCCCCCCAAACCTGTGATTTCACCGGCTCCGCCTCCGCTCCCTCCCTCTCAGCATCTTTGGAAGGTGGAGCCCTGGGGCTGGGAAGTTATGGCCCCAGAGAGAGAAAATCTCCGCTGAGGGCTCCTGAGTCCTGGTGGCAGAAGGGAGCCAAGTGAGTCAGCACCCAGGACCCCCAGGAGGTGGGGGAGCTGAGGGAAGCCCATCCCCGCGGACGCCCCCTGATGGCACCCTGCTCACCCACAGCTCCCAGCCCGTCTCCACCTGACGCACCCTGGGAGGTTTTGTTTCCCCTCCATCCCCATGTGGCTGCCTGGTTACACGTTCCAGAGTCAATAGCGTGACACTCAGTAACTAGCTTCTGTGCTATTATGACTCATGTCTGATTATCCGAACGTAATGGACTTGAGCACCACGTGTTGGAAACGGTAGGAGGAGAAGTCAGGAAACCCAACTCGACCCCGAAGTTGTCAAGTTCCCCAACAGGGCGGAGGCTCCACGGGGAAGCCCATCGCCTGGAGGGGCCACTTGACCACGAGGAGTGGTTCTTAGGCGGCTCCAGGCGAGGCCCAGGGTTCTGGAAACAAGGGCTGCCAGCAGGTCCGCCCGCACAGCCCAAGCCAGAGGTGACCGTGACTGCTGAGCAGGTCCAGCCCAGAAGGATGTCCTCGGGGCGGAAGGAGAAAGGGAAGACGAGGCCTCTTGCTCTGACGCAGCCAGCGTGCTGTGACAGGAGAGGCTGGGGGTCCGCGGGCACCAGCGGCCCAGGCCCTGGACACGGAGTACCAGGCCCAGTGCCCCGACCGCGGGGTGAAAATAGGAAGCGGCCGCTCCCCCAGCCCCCGACGAGCGTGGCAGACGGGGAGGTGGGTCAGGTCCCAGGTGAGGCTGAGGTGGCCCCTGGGCAGGAAGAGCTGGGGTCCGGATGTCATTCACTCATCGGCCCTTGGAAGACGATGCCTCCGGGCCCAGCTAGCGCACCGCATGGGGACCAGGGCCATCTCCTTGCCTGTCCAGCCTGGTGACTCAGGATGGCCTGTGGCCTCGGGGCACAGAAGGCTCCACACAGGATGACTTGGTACCTGCGTGCGTGGACTGTGTCATGCTGTACCCCCAAACGGCCTCACACATCCCTCTGGACTCCTAACCGTGGAGAGAGGGGCGCCTCTGACCCAGGGGACTCTGTACCATTCCCCGCGTGGAGGCCCTTCTCAAGCCTAAGTTTCTTCTAACATCACTATTATCATCAAAATTGAACCCGAATGTGAACACGGCCCCATCTGTCAGTCCTCGGTACCATCAGATGTGACCCAGGGGTCAGGGAATTGTCCACCTGAGGCTGAAAGAGCCATGCTCATTGGCCACGGCTGTTAAACTGTGTCCAGTCCACTTCCTATGTGGAGGAAGGGCTTATGCCTATTTGGACACTTGGTTGCAAATTAAAAAACCCAACTCAGGGGCTTCCCTGGTGGCGCAGTGATTGAGAGTCCACATGCTGATGCAGGGGACGCGGGTTCGTGGCCCGGTCCGGGAGGATCCCACATGCAATGGAGCGGCTGGGCCCGTGAGCCATGGCCGCTGAGCCTGCGCGTCCGGAGCCTGTGCTCCGCAACGGGAGAGGCCACAACAGTGAGAGTCCCGTGTACCGAAAAAAAAAAAAAAAAAAAAAAAAAAGGCCCCAGATGCTCCTAGGGTCAATGGGACCCCTGAAGTGCAAAGGCCTCAGTGAAGCTCAGGACAGTGGGGACACCTCCCCTGTGGTCACTGCCCAAGCTGACTGGCCCCAGTTGGCCTGGAGCTGGTGAAGGCAAGGCCTAAGTGAGCACCAGGCCCCGTGATCCTTCCTGCTGTGCTGACCTGTGGACCACAGGGAAGGTCGGCATTTAAATGTAAAAGGAGCAGGTGACATCCGCGCAGCACAGACGTCACTAGGGAATGTCCCTCAGGAGCCTGTGTAACGTCGCTAACATCAACAGTGTCACCATCCACTGTCCCCAGGAGCCACCGGCCGCACATCCCGTCGTTCCTTTCGGTCCTCGCTGCTGTCACGGGACACGGATCGTTCTACACAGACTCATGTTTCTGCTGAAGAAAGCGACCTCATTTCAAGAACAACGTGTGAGTGCTCAGGCCACCCTGTGCTCGTAACTCTCTAATTTGCTTCGCGTGTTACAGCGAGATGGAGCTGGGAGTTGGAGCAGCTGCATTCTGAGACTGTCCCTCCGGTGCAGCCTTAGGGCAGTGACGCAAGTCAGAAGGCCTTCGAACCGCATGCTCTCCGCACCCCGTCTCTCCACTAAGCTGTCCGGCACGTGGACTGCGCACAATTTAAGCACGTAGAATGACAAGGTGCTGAGAGGGCCTGCTGGTAAACCATAGGGTAGAATCAAAGGGGAGAAATGGGATAATGAAACAAAACAGCCAAAATGTCTGTGGAAAGGGTATTTTCTCCTGGTCTGACATTCGAGAAAGAACCATGAATATTTATCATACATAAAAGCATCAGCAATCTTTTATGATAAAGCACAAATATCATAAGTTAGAATGAATTGGGGATATTAAAACTCTTCAAATTTTTAAATTCCCATCAAATGTAAGCTGTAGCTTACCGGACAGGACACACGGTTATAACAGATCTGAGGTAGCCAATGTCTATTTTGAAGCAGTTACTTTCCCAAATACGGAAGCACATCAAGCCTGTCTCGGGGGCAAACGGGTGAGCAGAACCCCAGAAACCCATGAAGCTGGAGCATTTCTCCCCTGCCTTTGGGAGCAGCCCCCCACGCTTTCCCCTCCATCCCCGGGCCCCAAACAGCATCCGCAGCGGGGCGCTGCCCACACAGGACTCTCCTCCCACATCTTCCTCCCCATCACAGCCCTGCTGAAGCGCCCCAACAATCACTGGACTAGCATCCTGCACCTCCTGACAACACAGATTAAAAATGGAGCAAAATCAGAAATCACACTACTCCAAGTTCACATTCAAATCACTGGGCATACATAACATAATGTTCACTTGCTGACAGGGAGAAGTCCTTACTGAATACATTAAAATACAGAAAACATACTAGGCTTTGTAGATGCAAGTATGTAAAAACTGCACACATACAAACATATTTTAATAGAATCATACAGAAGTAAAAACTGGTAAGCATTTAAAAATATTTCCTTCAGCAATGCTATAAGGTGATTACGACTTAGAAATATTTAACCAGATAAAATAAAACAAAGCTGATTGACTTACTAGCTGTGCATTAATTAATCTATAACCTGTATGTGATATTGATCACTTTAACAGTGATGTGTTTCCTTCTCGGCTGTTTTGTGTGAAATTTTTTAAATCTTCATTTAAAAAAAATGTGTTATTAATAGTCACCTAAGTAACAAAAAAAAAAACAACCCATGGTCGCTCTATTGTTACTTCAGAGACGGAAATGATTCCATGTTTTTCTTCACTTTTGGGCAAAATTACTCACATTTTCTTTCCTTCTGGAAAATAATTGCTTCTTGTAGGGCCCCCAGCTGTTAGACCCTATTATTATTGTCGTAACTGAATGTATCGGAAACTGGAGAAAAGGCTCAGTCATTTTTCAGAGCTTAGTAATAAGAAAACCTCTGAAGCTTCTACCACTGCATCTCCAGGAGAAGCAGCTAATTGAAAAGCTGACTTTTGAAAATGATCTCTGGGCTGTTCCGTCTTCAAGAAGAGGTCATAGCTGGTGTTGTGCTAATTTGAGAAATCTCAAATACACCAAGACTAATAGGAGAATGACCGCTCTTTATAGCAAGTTCAAACAAAACACTAATGTTTCTGAGGCACCAGTCCAGTGCTTAATAATGAATAGTCATACTTTTTATTACAATTGAAGTATTGAAAAAAATGTACCTCTGGACACAAAAAAGTCACAGTCCAGCTCATATGGCTTAAGTATTATGTAATATTTTACATCTTCCCATAAGTTCCTGAAAATTATGCACAATGATTTGCCAATCTGAAATGAAAATCATTATGAAGTATAGAAATAAAAATTAAAGCCATCTCACCACCAACTGAACATATAAGCCTCATTATATTTCTCTTTCTTTAGGGAAATTTTAACTGAGTGCTTAATCCCGTCTCAGGCAAGAAAGAGGGCAAATGAAGGGTGTCTGAAAACCCGTCTGAGACGCGGCGGCGTGTGAGTCCCGGGACGTGGGCGTCCGCTCACGGGGGCAGGGGCGCGGGTGTCGGTGGAGGGGCAGCTCCCAGCACAAGCGGGGGGAGCCTTTTCCGGGGGCGGCCCCTTCCTTAGAGACCCCTCCCCCATCAGAGCCAGTCGGGCCCAGGATCCTTCAAGCCGCAGAGAACTCTGGCCACCAAGTCCAAGCGAGACTCTGCCAGGCTGTGATTCACCTTCTGAGCCAACTGGGAGGTCCAGGCACATTCAGAAAGGAAACTGGGGTTTTTACAACTTTCTAAACTGTGCCTTCTTCACATGCTGCACCACTGCAGTGACGCACCTTGTCTGGTCTGCCGTACTTCACAGAAGTGTCACAGCTGAGCTGCTCCACTTGGAAAAGGCCTCGATCGTCCACTAAACACACCATAAAAGCTGTGGCAGCGCTGCCTGAATAGCCAGCGAGTTCCAACCCTTCACCAAAAGCAGAAGGACTGTATACTTTTTAAAGACACCTTTTTTTTTAATACGTATAAATTTATTGATTTTTCGTCGCTGCGCACGGGTCCCCTCTAGCCGCGGTGAGCGGGGGCCACTCTTCGCCGTGGTGCGTGGTCTGCTCACTGCGGTGGCCGCTCCCGCTGCAGAGCACGGGCTCTAGGCGCGTGGGCTTCAGTAGCTGTGGCACGTGGGCTTCAGCAGCCGTGGCTCATGGCCTCTAGAGCTCCGGCTTCAGTAGTTGTGGCGCATGGGCTTAGCTGCTCCGCAGCACATGGGATCTTCCCGGACCAGGGCTCGAACCTGTGTCCCCTGCATTGGCAGGCGGGTTCTTAACCACTGCGCCACCAGGGAAGCCCTAAGGATGCCTTTCGGACAAACAGTCCCACGTGAAAAAGTTAAGCCTGTGAATTCCAGGAGGTGAACCTGTAAGAGGCCTGACGGATCTCATGCGTAAAGACGCTCGCATGTTACTTCGGTGACGGCATCACACTCGGTTATTCCTCTTCCATCCGGCACCTGAGACCCACACCTTCCACTCTAAGAAGGTGTGATGGCGAATGTAGAGACGGCCTGGCAGGTGCTAATTCAACGTAGTAACTGTGTTACTGCTTCATCCAGGCAGTGAAAGCAGCAGTTCACAAAACTGTACCAAACACAAGGAAATCTGTCACTCTACGTTGCCTGGAACAGAACTGATGACTCCGCTTTTCCTGAAGCAGGAAGAAGGTGCCCACCTCACTGAGCGCCTTGTCCCTGCTCCTTTTGGCTCTCGACACGAGCGTGTAACACTAGGTGATGCCCACTTTGGCTTTTTCAAATGTCGAATTGAAGCTGGGTACGGTAGAGGGAAAGGGAATAGTTTCTGCACAGAAGTTCTTGGAATCACAGTTGCAAGAATATACAAGTTTTACTCTGAAGTTTTCTGATTCTGTAAAATGAGCAGGGCTTGCCAGGTGCCACATTAGATATTTAGGTACATGTGTTTAGGGGGCTGTGAGGGTCAAGGGGAGCTTATTTATAGTGTCACTTGGAACATAAAACACTCCAAGACTTTTACAGTTTCTTTGTTTTCTTCAAATTAATCACAAGATTCTGAAATCTTAGAAGAGATTAGATTCTTAACAAGGTGTCAACTTTGATATACTTTGAAAGCAAATCAAAGTAAAAATTAAAATCCAGGTTAAAATTTATGCCTACTCAATTAAAAATAAATTTTACATCAAAGATTTTCTATGAATAATAAATTACTTTGTAGGAAAACCCTCTGCTAATTAAAACTGTCGGGGAGAAGCAAGGGCAGCTGTAATTTACAGCATCAGATTTGCTATGTTTGTGTCCTTCCTTCAGGGCTCAGAGGAAGCAGGTTGGGAGAGAAACTTCTTTGGCAGCAATGAAAAGAAAGATTAGGAGGAACAAGTTTGATCGCAATATAGTTAGTTGGGGAAAAAAATCAAGATATCATCAAAAACTGTATATTAAACAATAACCCGTGATCTCTCTGAGTGACAAATTCACAGGCAGAGTTAAACGTTCTGTGGTCATCTCCCCAGGATGATCGTAGGCCTGGGCTGGGCCTGATGCGAGGTCCATTCTCTAAAGGACTCTACTCACCATGGCACAAAAGGGTATTAAGATTCAACTAAGACGTTCTGTTGTCCTGGATCCTTGGGAAACACAGCCTGCATCGCCGGATGCCCTGGCTTTGCGCTGGAAGAATTTAGGGCAGCTCGAGGCCCCCCAGGAAAGCCCCTGCTCCGGCAGCAGCATCACCCCTCACCCTCGTCCCGGCTGTCTGTTCACATGGAGGGACGTGAGACTGGGATGCCGTCGGATTGCATGGTGGCCAGAGGTTCAATGGCAGACCCACTGGCCAATTGTTAACTTGGTATTAGCCTTAAGCTGATTTGGGCATGAAAGTTCTGATGATG
Organism: Mesoplodon bidens; assembly: GCF_964165515.1. Taxonomy (NCBI): domain Eukaryota; kingdom Metazoa; phylum Chordata; class Mammalia; order Artiodactyla; family Ziphiidae; genus Mesoplodon; species Mesoplodon bidens. The sequence goes on from NC_138170.1 coordinate 88,461,832, forward strand.
AAGAATCTTGTGCTGGGGCCGGCGCGTTCCTCAGAGCATTCATACTCCTTTTTTTTTTTTTTTTTTTTTTTTTTTTGCGGTATGCGGGCCTCTCACTGCTGTGGCCTCTCCTGTTGCGGAGCACAGGCTCCGGACACGCAGGCTCAGCGGCCATGGCTCACGGGCCCAGCCACTCTGTGGCATGTGGGATCCTCCTGGACCGGGGCACGAACCCGCATCCCCTGCATCGGCAGGCGAACTCTCAACCATTGCGCCACGAGGGAAGCCCTCATACTCCTTCTGAACAATATTTGTTCCTGCACGACCTGCTGCCTGACCCTTCTGAGACCCTGTCTCAGGGTCAAGCACCAGCCTCAGAGGTGAGGTCTCGCCATCGGTCTATTTCAGCTATGCCTGACCTCAAAGGACAGTGTACGACCCACTGGGCACTATGGGAATTACCAAGATTTTCTATCGTTTGTGGGGAATAATACAAGCAAGTGCTAAAAGTAGAGCATCGGCAAAGGGCATCGAGGGTAAATCTGGCTGTTTTCATGTATTCAACCTCACCCTACCCAACACCAACACAACAAGCAATGGGTTAAAATCCAGCTGAAAATCAAATGAAAGATAAATGTTTTCTATGACGCTCTTCAAAGCCTAGTGTTCACTCAGGGAGGAGGGGCTGACTTCCCAAATTAAGTTTCTTGATAAATATTTATAAACACCCTTTTAAAAATATATTATTAAAAACAGCTGCTTAAAAAATGCAGCTAAGGCACCAGTAAATATAATCTTTTCAAAGAGAGGGATCAATGTGATTTCGTGGGACAGATGATGAGACACCTAATTCTCCGTTGGAGAAATTCAAATTCCATATTCCAGGTGTTAAAATAATTCTAAAACCTTGTTTTTTTTAAAAAACAATTAGAACAGATGCTCAGGCAAGAAACAACGGAGGTGGGAAATCAGTACACCCAGGTGTGACGGGTTCTTTGTAAACACAGCTGCCACGCACGCTTCTGAAAAGTAAATGTTAGGGTCAGAAAATGTCTCAGATTGCAGCTGACGAGAAAGAGTTGGCAAAAATTAATCACTTGGTTGGACATTATCTTATTTTTATATATCTACTCAATCTTCCATAATAATAAAAGTCTCTGGAAAAGGATTCCACAGTCATCTTAGGAAAGTACTGGAATGTGTCAGAATCTCCTTTTAGGAATTTTAGGTTAACCGGATTCTGTTGGGTTACTTCCCAAAAGGGAATACTAAAGCCACCTAGGATGTGTGACAGCTCCCTGGGCTGTGTCCTTAGCACCGGCCATCGTGGATGGTCAGAGTACCCCACCACTCAGGTTCCTAGGATGCAGGGTGCTGATGCATTCTGGTGGAAATCTAGGTGGAGGCTGCCCTGAAGTTAACATTTGCACAGAAAACCCCTCCCATGAGACAGTGAATAGAGCAGGGGTAATACGACGACATTTTGTCAGAAATACCCTTTTCAGTCTTGTTTTACAGCAAAGCATATATACAGTAAGTTTTGTATAGTGTCCACATGGCGTTGTAAAGTGTCAATTCTCTAATTTTGAATATGTATATCCAAGGAATAAAGGTTTTGTGTTGTTTAAATCTTGGATCTTTGATAATGTTTTATTTGTTGGACTCAACGAAATTGAGAGAAATTTAAATCTTGGAGTTCCATCAATTTGTGTATGTTGTACAGACTGACTGAGGAAACTTAATTGATGCAAATTGTTCAGAATTATTTATTGTTCCTAATGAATTTAATATTTCAGCAATATATATTAACATTCTCTACCCCGTAAGACTGCTTTTTGTCTATCTCTTTATTTTTTAACCTTTAGTTTGAAATAATCATGTACTCCGGCAAACTATTTTCCATAGTGGCTCTGTCTTTCTATGTTCTCACCAGACTCTTCACATCCTTCCCTGCATTTAGAATGTCACTTGTTAAAAAAAACTAAGCTGTTTTAACAGGTGAGCAGTGGGTCTCCTTGTGGTGTTAATTTGCCTTTCACTTGTGGATGAGATGTGAGCACATTTCCGTGTGCCGATCTGCCATCCTTATATCCTTGTGGTGAAATATCTCTCCGGGTCTTTTGCATCTTTCCTAATTATAATTAGATTGCTCGATTTCACGTGGCACTCTGAGAGTTCTTTGTATTTTTTGTACACAAGTCCCACTTCAGACGGTATCTGCAAATATGTCCTCTGCTCCTGTATCTCTCCACCCCTTCCTCTACGTTGTTACCCTCAAAAATTACATGTTTAGCATGTGTGCCCTTCAACCTGGGTCGAAAATTGCTTTTTTGTACATTTGTCTTTCTAATCACATGGAAAGAAGAAGATGACTTACAAAACGGTGGTTATATTTCCTGTGCGCGAATGTTTATCAATGTCCCTCCTTCTTCCCATGGCTCAGGTCTCATCTTGATACACCCTGTGCCAGTGATGCCCTGGGTCTTCATTTCAGTCAGAAGGAATCCTTCCAGCATTTCTTGTCGGGCAGGCACTACATCAGACACCCCAGCTCTGTCTCTCTGGGGGCGGATTCATTTATCCTTTATGTTTGTATCCTTTTGTATTCTGTGTATGTTGTATGTGTGTTTTGTATGTGTATATATTTGTGTATGTTGTGTTATTGTATGTTGCGTGTGTATGTTTTATGTGTATGTGTGTTGCATGCATATGTTGTGTGTGAATGGTGTATGTATGTTTGTGTGTGTTATATATTTGTGTATGTGGTATACGTTGGTCCACTTGATGGTATCTCACAGACCCTTAGGTTCTGCTCACGTGTGTTCATTCATTTTTCTTCCTGCTCCACAAACTGGATAATGTCAGTTGGCCTATCTCAGTACATTTATTTATAGGATATTTACATTATATTTATATGATTATTCAAATTATCCACTTCATGTTGAGTGATTTTTTGCGTTTTTTTGTGGAAATGATATATTTCATGTAAGGTTTCAAATTCATGTGCACAGAATTGTTTATGTTATTATTTTAGAATCTGTGGGATCTACAGTGATATATCTTGCTTTATTCCCTATATTAGTAAGTTGTATCTTTTCTCTTTTTACCATTTTCAGTCTCACTAGAGGTTTATCGTTTTAAAGAACCAACTTTTTCTTTCATTGATGATCTGTATTATTTTCTTGCTTTCAGTTTTATGGATTTCTGCTCCTATTCCCTTTCTTTTTCATGATTTGAGTTTATCTTCTTATATTTTCTTGAGTTGGAAGCTTAACCCATTTATCTGAGGATTTCATCTTTTCTAATTTAGCATTTAGTGGTATAAAATTTCTCTCTCAGCAATGGTCTAGCTGCTTCTCGTATTTTAATATATTTTAATTTTTATTTATGATTTATTCTTATTTTCCTTGAGATTTTCTCTTTGACACATGGATTATTTAGGAATGTTTTGTTAACTTTTATATGTTCAGAAATTTTGTATTATGTTTATTTTGTTGATTTCTATTTTGATTCCATTGTGGTCAGAGAGCACACCTGGTATGGTTTCAAGTATTTTAAAGTTGTTTGGCTTTTCATATACACGAGGACATGGTGTATTTTGGTGCGTGTTCTGTGGATTTCAGGATGGCGTGTATGTGAGTTGAGGTTCTGTAAATGTCCATTAGACCCGCTGCCTCAGGGTGTCAGCTTTCCTCGCCCGTGATGAATTTCTGAGAGTCTTGTCAGTTGATGAAAGTTGCCAACTCTGAGCGTGGATTTGTCCGCTTCTCTTTCAGATCCATTAGCTCTGGTTTTACGTATTTGGAGGCAGTGTTTGGTGATTCGCATTCAGGATTGCTATGCCTTCTGCACAGGTCAATCTTTTTATCCACGGATAATATTTATCTTTGTCCCTGGTAATTTTTTTGCTCTAAAGTTTACTGTATCTGTTGTTAATATAATAAGTCCTCTCCTTTTTAAAATTCAGATTTGCAGAGTACATCTGTTTAGATCCTTTTGTTTTGATCGTACATATGGCATTATATTTGAAGTGAGTTTCTTCTTAAACATCTTTTGTCGGTCATTTGAAAAATTCATTCTGACAACCTCTAACTTCATTGGTGTATTAAACCATTTTCATTTAATGTAAATAGTGACATGTTAGGGCTGAAGTTTGCCATTTTATTAAGGAAATTGTCATCTTCTCAAATCACATTTTGACTCACAAATTCTTAGTGGATTTTCCGTCATAGCTGATGATATTTTAATTAAAGAGTCTCTACAGTTCCCAGTCTGTCAAAAAATAATGGAAGATTTAACATCTCTGTGCAATGACTGTCCAGACCCTATTTAATCATCTAATAAAACATATGATTATTTTTTCTAGGTACTTCTCTTCTTTATCTATTGGTAGCATTAAAAAATTAGCCTCTGCTTAATACATCTGATTTAAAATGTTCTTTGTTAATAGTAATTCATCTATTTTTATAATCCAACACCAGCTTTGATATCATGATTTTACGTTCTTTTTCACTTTATTATATTTTTCATTATAAAGACAAGACACTAAAAGGAAAAAGTTGATTTTTCGTATTTTGCTCTGATGGAAGCCGATCAGCAGAGGTCCAGGCTGGGTCCCTCGGTTATGAGATTGTATTTTCTGTTTTGTTCCTTTTATTCCCTGTTCCCTACCTTTACTCTCCCTCCAATAAGCACTCACTCTATTATAATTAATGAATGTCTTGGCAGTCCAGCTTGTGTGTGAAAAAATATGTGATGTTCTTCGTGTATTTTAATTTACATACTTACTATTGTATGTATTGCACATCATTTTGATTCTTATTTCTGATGTAATTCGTTGCTGCATGTAAGGCATTGTTCATTATTCCAGATCGTGGAGTGGTAGTCCAGGGCACACATAGGCTCTATTTTACTCACGACAAACACGTAAGCTTTTCCCAACTTTTAATACCACAGAAAAAAAAGTTATAATAAATAAAATAGCTGCACATGTTTCCCATAGTGGAGCATGCACTCATTCTCTGGGCAAGCATGCAGGACGGGGTTGTGAGCAGACACTTCTATGACCACGTCTCTTAGCATTATCATCAGAGACTTTCATTTCAAAACTAAAAACCATCCCAGTAATCCTATTTTACCATGCAATCTTAAAAAAATGTATGCCCTAAAGCTTCTATTATATACCTTATCTCCAAATATTATTTTTATAAATAAATATATCATTTTTTCACATTATTTAAATGGAATTACCTTGAAATTTGACAAAATGACAGAAAAGTATACATCACTTTCTGGGATGCCATGTTATTTTGAAAGCAGATATTAAACCAAAGAATTCACTGAGTATGGTTAACATACAGGTTTATATTTCAATTACATCAGAACAAGCTAGTGACTTACCACAATATAGAAATTAAAGATCACCTCTGAGAATATTACCACTGTACATATTAAAACAAAAGAAGCACTTTGTCAAGTGCACGCAATCAGCCTAGTACTTCTTTTCAAATTAACAACATGAAATAGTTTCCCTGAAAATACCCCATCCCGTCCATACCTTGTGTTCTATAACCCAGCACTGAGTTAAAAGTTTACTTGGTACCAAGATGGCAGAATCCTAAGGGTGTAACCTGGAAAGGACACATCAGCCCAAAGACATCTGTTCCTTTGCGTTTGCGGAAAACCAAGAAGAAAAAAGAAAAGACTGGAACTGCTTTCAAAAATCCATCTGGCAAGTCAAAATCTGCTCCTTAAAATAATAAAAAGAAATCAAACATGGAAAACTAGCTTGAGCTGAATTAGGATCACTGGAGCCTGATTGATAGAAAGAAGCAGCACTTCTTCTGCATTATTTTATACCTGTCTTTTAACAACCTGTACTCCTACTTCCTTTTGTTTATAGGCTGATCTTTTTTTTTTTTTTTTTTTTTTTTTTTTTTTTTTTTTTCTTTTTGCGGTATGTGGGCCTCTCACTGTTGTGGCCTCTCCCGTTGCGGAGCACAGGCTCCGGACGCACAGGCCCAGAGGCCATGGCTCACGGGCCCAGCCGCTCCGCGGCATATGGGATCCTCCCGGACCGGGGCACGAACCCGTATCCCCTGCATCGGCAGGCGGACTCTCAACCACTGCGCCACCAGGGAGGCCCTATAGGCTGATCTTTTAAGTTCAGTTGTCATTGTTTTTGAAATTAACCTAGTCAAACTAAATATACAGTTTCAAGCATTACATATGTTCCCATGGGCATATGGCAGGCAGGACTTAGACATCAATTTTTTAAAGCACAAACAAAGATGCATTTTCATTAATCGAAAATGCTTCCTTTGTTCCTTGTTATCTGGTGTAACTCAGGCCTGTAGACACTCACGACAAATCCTACCTGTTTCCAGAGAACCATGAGATCTGAAAGGCACGTGACCATCTGCAAGACCCGTTACAAGTCATATAATCACCCATTCTTTCCCAGAGTCACGTTTTCGTCACATTCCATTGCTTTTGTGTGTTTTCTGCATTTTGTTAGACTTCTAAGCATTTTCTTAAAATAAAAGTCACTTCTCTTTCTTCAGTGGTATTCTACTGAGCTGGCAAGATTACCCCGTTTCCATGCAGTCCTTCTCCAACTGCTCTGCAGAAGAAACCAGAGCACAAATAAAAACTTAAGTATTATTTTCAAACCCATCCTTTTAAACATGACAAAAGTTAATGTCAAAACATGCCAGTTGACCAGCTGCCCCAATACTTAGATTCCTTTTCTCACATTAAGAGGAAGGAAAAAATAGAGAAAATATGAAGATAAAAATATTTGATCTAAGCACTGGAAGAATAATGCACTGTTAACCTAGCTAACCCTCCTGGAAATCATCACTGGCTCTGAGTAAATCACTGTCGACTGGTAATTAAATGCAATCAGGTGGAAGGTTAACTGGATTCCACCATGGGCTCTGTGTTGGGGCAGTTTCCTGTGAAGACATTGTGGGCAGGGTGAAGGGGTCCGTGCAGGCTTGGGGTCCAGGGAGCCTCTATACATGTGGAAACCTCCAGTCACGGGGTCCGTAACCTGTTCTGGGGGAAACGTGTGTGGTTGTTCTGTTGGTGTTAAGATCGAGTTAACCTCTGTGTCAGGTGAGTCTAAAACCATGACTTGTGCTGGGTGTAAACTGAGTCTGCACCCACCAGCCAATGGTGGGGATGGCTCGGGGGTGCTGAGGACTGCGGGGCTGGCCCACCCTTCACTGAAGCACCAAAAGCCCCGGACCTCTTTGGAAGCTTCAAGATCACCATCATCTTAAAGGGCTGATGCTGCCAAAGAAGCACATCACTCCTCTCCTTTCTACAGCACGGAAGTCATCGCTAAAGTCAGAATCTGTGCTCCTTTCATATACTGGAAAACAACAACTGTTATCTCTTAGAAGACAAGGAAGCATGAGATTCTGCTGCTGCAATATACTTGGTCCCTAATCAAGCTTTTACAGAAAATGGTTGAAAGTTCATGCTGCTTTTAGGGACCCCTTCTCGTGATGGCTGAAACCTCTGCAACCTTCCCTGCAGCTCTGGAGACCCCCTCGTCCACGCATGTCAGCGCCAGGCGGGCTGTCATGTCTGAATGCCCCCCTCTCCTGTCACGGGGACCCTTGCGCCCTGACTCTCTTGGCTCCCACTCTAATTATTCTGAAAAAAGGATCATCTGCATCTCTGATGACTAAAATTCTGCATCTTGATTCCCAGCGTCATTAACAGGGGGACAGCATTTCTTTCCGCTGTCGTGTAAAACACACTGAAAATGCTGGGTTTGTTCTCTCACGATCATAAAGGGCAGGAATACGATCACATCGCAAGGCACCGTCAGGCTTCTGGAAGTTTGTTGCCAGGGCAGTGAGCGCAGAAGCCCGTCCCTGTCTGTTTTCACCTTCTCCTTTCCTTTCTTGGTTGTTTGCTTTACACCTTTCAAGCTTCCAAATTGTGGTTTCGTCCTAGAGAACAACTCTGCTCCAGAGAAATGATACAGCTAGGCATCGTGTGCCTTGGATTTTGTTACCCAAGAGGATGTGTGGGAAAGCCCAGGAGACGATCTGACCTCTGTCGGGAAAGAGTGTCTGACCTCCACACGGCCCTGGATCGACCTCGGAAGAGCCGGTGGGGGACCCCAGCTCCATGCCTGGAGCTAAGGGGACAACTGTGGGCAAATCGTTTCAGTCAGGCAGGCCTGCAGGAGCGAGGCCTCTGGTCTCTAAGGCAGCCTCCTGAAAGACTCCCTTCTTGATTTTTGAATGTTGACAGCATTCTTTTTTCTGAGATAAAGTGACGTTTCATATTTGGGAGTGGGGTTAAAAATCTGAATGTCTCTGACAAGATGCTGCCTGATGCACGTCCCTCACATGCTGGAAAAAAAGCACAGTGATTTTTCTACCTTTCAAGGCCAGTGGGGTCTTGGCCTGGAACTCTGGTGCAAGTTCTCTTTTGGGGCCCACCTCACGGGGCCCAGAAGACACCTGTACAGAAGGCTCCCCCGTGACCCCCTTCTGGGACTCGGACACCCCTCAGAATCCTCTCTGCTTCCTGTTCCCGATGACCCTGCAGGTCTCAGCTCCGATGTCTTCCTGCAGAAAACCCTCCTCTGTTATGGTTTATCCCAGGAGACTGGATATTGTTCCCTGTGCTATATGCAGTAGGACCTCGTTGTCTATGTCTAAAACTGAGTCACTCTGCTGTACAGCAGAGATTGGTACAACATTGTAAATCAATTACACCTCAATTAAAAAAAGAAAAGAAAACCATCCTCTCAAGGCCTCCCAGGGAAGCAGTGCCGCCCCCCCCAGCCAGCATCCCTGAAGCACGTGCTGGCTCCGAGGCTCAGACCGGCACGTCCAGCCAGCCTGCTTCCCAAACACCCCTTCTTGACTGCGCTGTGCGTGCGGTCGAGTGGAGGGGTGTCCACTGAGCTGACAAGGACGCGGCGCGGCCCCGGTTCCAGGAGCTTCAATACAAGCAGAAGAGGAAAAGTGGGAGAAAACTCCCCATGCAAACACTAGGTGGGCTAATAAATCCATAAGCAGACCCCGAGGAAGATGGGAACACAGCCCAGATGTCCGGTAGCAGAGCTGACCGTGCATCTGAGCCGGGTGTGGGTGGAAGGAAAGGCGGCAAGGAGGATCTCTCTCTGACCCTGAAGGTAGCAGTGAAGTGTCCTTGGTTTTCTCGGTTTGGCCGGCAGCGTTAGTAATCAGGACCCCTTTTAGATGCAAATGAGAGAAACACAGCAGGAAGTAGCTTGAACAGGAAGGATGTCAGCCCACACCCCACACCCCCCCCTCAGGAGTCCAGGGCCACCAGGGGACTCCAGAAGCAGGGGCACCTGGACCCTTCTGGGCGCCTGGGAGGTTCCCGGACCATTTCTGCTCACATCAGTTGTTATTGTTCCTTGAGACATTGCAGACACAAATGCTTGAGCACATGCTTGTATTTTGTTTTTAATTAACTGAACAATGAACAGTTTGGATTTGGACTGAAAATTATGACTTCTAAAAGAGAAACTAATGGAAAAGGAGAATGTGTTTTTCTTAACCATTCAAATAAAATAAAAGGCGAAAGTGATTTTTTGATAAAAAAGTATTTTATTACCTATGAGAATTAAGATAATCTGTTTGTTGGATTTAATACCTACACGCAATGAGACTGACTTTAAAGTTCTTCCTGATCTTAATAGACACAACAAAACAATTACTACAAAGTAGCCAAGTGTCTGGAATCACCTCTGATTATGGCAGAAATAGATCTGCTGGTGTGGACTTGCTGTCATGAACCCGTTCACCCATCTGTTGGACGAGGGCCACACACAAACCAAAAGAATCATCTCAGTAAGGCCCGCATTCCACAGGTAAACGTCAGTACATATGTGTTGACAGAAAGGTGGACTAAATGGATATGTAACTATTCATTTTCTCAAATACAAAAGCGGGTTTTACCTCACAGTGACGTGGAACTTGTATCTGCTTCAGAGATTTCTCACTTGACAGACCCTTTATTTCTGACGTCTGTAGGCAGAGGGAACAGGATCCCCCGGGAAGAAGCAGGTCTTACTTGGTCATTATTTAAAGACTGAGTCTTGACAGTAAAATTTCCTCATCTGACTTGAAAAAGACAAACAAAAATGTCACCGAAGGAAATTCAGTACGAAATTTGGGGTTTCGGGAGAACACTTTGGTTTCATGAGCCTGGTTAATAGCATGTACTTCTGAATGAATCTAGAAAGCTTGGGTTAAAAAGTCTTAAAATGGTTTACTTCACTCTGTATGACGGACATGTGGACACAGCGGGGAAGGGGAGGGTGGGACGAATTGGAAGAGTAGGTTTGACATCAATACACTAACACGTGTAAAAGAGACAGCTAGTGGGAAGCTGCTGTACAGCACAGGGAGCTCAGCTCCGTGCTCTGTGGTGACCTAGATGGGCGGGATGGGGGGGGAGGTCCAAGAGGCAGGAGATGTATGTATACATACAGCTGATTCACTTCGCTGTACAGCAGAAGCTAACACAACATTGTAGAGCAATTTTACTTCAGTTAAAAAAAAAGTCTTAAAGTTGTTTCTGCGTTTACTTAACAATGTTTGGCCGGAAGCCTCAGGCCAAGAACGTTGCAGAGAGAGGCTGACAGCCCTCACACCCCTGCATCAGAGGGGCTGTGAGGTGGGTCTCCCAGAGGAAAGAGAAATTGCATTTTCTAGCTCTAGGCTTGATTCACCGCCAGGAAATTCAAGGTAACACGTTCGCTACAACACGAGGTGAGGGGTGCCGGGTACCGCGGAGGACGGAGCAGGAACGGCTGCCCGGGACCCACCCGTCGCAGTCAGTGAGGTCAGGGGACACGGCGGGATTCAAGCGGGGCCTGCACGAATTCCATGCTGTGGAAATCCAGGCTGCCCAGCAGCCTCTGTCCATCTTCGGAAATCCAGGCCGGGGCTCACACTCCAGTGATGCTCTGCTGCAGCCTGGCACCCCAGGGACCGGAGGGGCTCTGGCTGCTCCCGAGGGCACCGTGTGCTCGTCCCTCCGTTCAGAGCTTTCAGGCGAAACGCCAGGCTTGCATCCCACCCTGGAATCCTCTCCCAGCCCCTCCGCCCTACCCGTGGTGCCCAGAACCCCCTGACTCTCCCCCTCAGGTCCCCTGTGGTGCTGTCGTGACGACCCGTCCATGCTGGCTTCCCCACTGTGACCCCACCCACGGGCCCCCATCCCGAGTCAGGGACCCCCGGCCTCCCCCTTCCACACATTCTCACAGTGAGCAAACTTCATAAAATGATCTGTTAGGGACTCCACAGCTTAAAACTGCACAGCTGTTCTCCTCTACCTTCTGAAAAGAGAGTCCAAACAGGCAGACGTGCCACCAGGGACGGCCGGTGGTGGCTCCTGACCTCGCTCTGCAGCCTCCTGTGTCCCTCTCCTTCCCCGCTGACCCCACACCCGCCGCCTCTCCGTCTCAGGAACAAGTCCACTGCCGTCCAGCGCAGACAGGCGTCTTTCAAGCAGGGGATGAGCCCTGCTCGGGCTGCTCTGTGACGTGGACCCTGGGACCCTGCGGCCTCCACCTCCCTGGGTGCTGAGCAGACACCCTTGGAGGGGAGAGAGACAGGCGGGTCCACCCCACCAGGCCTGGAGGTCGGCGGGTGAGGGAGAGGATTTGAACCTCCTGCTCTCCGACACCCCCAGTGCTCAGCACAGCTGTCATTGAAAGATGATTTATCTCCAAGTAGAAGAGGAGGATTCCTGCCTGAAATCGCTTTTGAGCTGCCTCTAAACAGCTCTGTGACCTTGAGCAAATCGCTGAAGCCGAGGATTCTGGGAGTGATGAGTTCCAAATCCCCTTCCCAGAGTACCGATTGTTTACAGACAGGGTAAAATGAGCCCGAGAGGCGGATGCTTCAGACCCCCTCCCGGGCTCTCATCCCACCCACAGGGCTCTGTCTTCCATCCTGCAGAGCAGGTGTGCTCTGGGCCTGAGGCTCGTCCTCAAGGTCATTGCCGGCTGCAGACCCCTGCCTGCTCCCCTCCCAACCCCAAGGCCGCAGCTCCATCAGCTTCCTGGGGCGGCAGGATTAAGCTGTCGTTACTGGATAGACACCTAATACTTTTATCAAATGGGACCATTTGAATAGTAATCTGGCTTTGGGGTTAAATGAAGGCACAAAAAGTTTCAAGGATTATTAAAAGGACAGTGAAAAATGTTATAAAAATTCACGGCTCCAGGAACAGGGAGGAAAAAGATGCAGTTGCTTGAACAGGACTTCAACTACGGATGAAAACAGACCCTCAGGAGCGTGAGGAGAGTGTGCATGTCGCCATCTAGCGGCCACACTCGGTAATAGACACGCAACGCTCAGCGCCGTCAGCAAAGATCACTCTGGCGATGCTCAGAGATTCTGGAGTCACAGTGAATAATGAACGCGGGCTAGTTCCCTTCTGTTACTATTGATTATTAAGATAGATCTTAAGAGTAGCTTACAGTGAGTAAACCGGGTACGTTGAAAGTAATCAACAGACTAAGGGAAATCCTTTATTCCTTATGTTATATGTTATTTGTATAATTTTGTTGTATTCCTTTTATTTTGAAATTATTAAAGCCAAGCTAAAGTGCACTCTGCTGAGTGCTTCACATGGATTAATGATGTGTGATGCATGGCGATCAGTTCACCAGTGAACCGGCCAAATTGAGCAGGTGCCTCATGCCCAGGCGCTGGGATCCAGAGCCTCCAGGCACAGCCACCCGTCCCTCCAGGATCTCGAGGCTCCTGAGGGGGCCACGCGGTGGGAGTCAGGCTGCACTGGGTGCTTCGTGGTGTGCATCGGGCACTCCCTCTGTGTGAGCCTCGCTTACACACGCTGTCACCTGGAAACTGTCGATCCCGTCTCCCAGGCAAAGGAAGCTGAGGCTCAAGCTCATGGAACTCGCCCAGGATCAAATAAAAGGCGACAGAACTGGGCCTGAACCCACGTCAGGCACTGACCATGTCCAGCTCTGCCCTTTGGATGTTTTGGTGAGACTGGGTTGAATTTATTTATTTCGCTTAATGTGACTGCAAACCTGGATGCAGGCTGGGGGCACCCCACCCTCCCAGGGCAGGAGAGCAGGTGGTAGTGAGGGCAGAAGCAAAGGAGACAGGATGGGGAGATGTGAAGAGCTGGCTGTTTGGCTAAAGTGAGGCCACACGCTGTAAAGCTTTGGAAGCCGGAAAAGGAATAATGATCTCGGTCTAGGAAGTAACCAAGAGCAGCTGTTGGACGGTGGAGGGAGGAGAGATGGTTAGAAAGCCCTTTGTGGAGCTGAGTGACTTGGCAGTGGGTAATCTTACCTACTGTTCTAATTCTTAAATATTTGTCCCTGACTCTCATTTGCTAGTAAATTATACAAAACACTGTTAGGATTAAGAGTTTCAAGCCAATCATCTATTGTTTCACAAAGATGAAATTGAGACATACACTAAGCAAAGTCTACAGAAGCAAATCAGATCAAAGTTAAGTAACTAAAGGTGGTCAGCAGTTAGAAACTAACTGTGGGTAAATTGATATTCAAAAGCGATGGTTGTTCCACACCAGCTACTTATTAACTTGTGTCCTGTGCACAGAAACCTGGGAGTTAACAAAGTTAACAAAGAGTTACATTGCAGCAAGCATTCGCTTGTCTCGAAATTCAGAAGATGTGCATGAGTGTCTGTGTGTGTGGGTGTGTCTGTGTGTGTCTTCAAACAACAGGCAGCGCAAGACTCCTTCTTTGCATGGCTATAACATGGAATGGAGAATAGATCGTAACCACGAAATTGTACCTGGAGAGTTTGTTGAGCATAAAATCTGACAAATGAATGAGAATTGGGCCAGTTGGATACGTAATAGCATCAGGTTAAATGGCCTGATGCGGCCATCAGCACAGTGAGGCTGATGAGCCAGTAAGACCAGGACCTCAGATGCTGGACCTCTGCGTGCCTATGCTTCATGTGTGTGTGTGTGCATGCATACGTTTATTTACACTCACAGGAACTCCATGTGGGAGATCCCCAGGACGAGCAGGTCCCCTCTGCTCATCCTCAGAGAACCCTGGCATTCGTCCAGGATAATGTGAGCTCACAAGTTGCAATAATGAGATTCAAGGCCAGGTCAGAAGGAGACCACATCCTGTGCAAAGACCCTAAACTAAGGGCTGAGTGTGTGATCTTCTTCCTCCATTGTTTCCCAATAACCGGACAGCCTGTGACCTAAAGAGCTCATAACAGAGGCCAGCAGACATGGGGCTGCTGAAGGTGACTTCTTCTTCTATGTGTGTATTTATTATTTATTACATATATTTAAATGCACATACACAAACATCTTTAACCATGATTAATGATTAATTTATTGTTTCATTATCAGGTATGGAATAGATTTAGATTATGTATTTTCACCAGCATTTTAGAAACTTTATTTTATAATGTTTTTGTGGTTGGGAATGAAAAGGTCACACTAGCCTTTCAAACTGCTCATTGTATCCACAATTTATCAAGTCACTTTGGCAGAACCAAAGACGTAATTACTGGGAAACCAGCCAGGAGTCCTCAAGGTGGTTCAGTGCTGGAGGACCCGCGCGGCTTCTGGGGTCTCACTGTATGCTGGCTTCTCCGCAGCAGATGGCCTGATTTAGGGCTAGAAGAGGCACATTTTTAAGTTCACTGCTATTTAGCTTTGCAGCAGACAACCTCCTTCAAAAGCGTTTGAAGGTTCGGCGCATATTGAATTTTAGATGCTTCTCAAAACGAAGTGTTTGAAAACTAAATCTCTTTTCCTGTGATAAGATTCAGCCAGTGATTCGTAAACAACATTTCAGGGGCTGAATCCCTCCCACATCAAACTTGGTGTTTTTCACCTCATTATCTAGAATGCCTTTAAGAAATTCTAATATCAGTTTATGCATTTCTCCGCCAGCCTAGTGAAAGAAACACACACGTTCAAAGATCCTTCACAGTGAAAAGAAAAACTATTGGGTATGATTGTGTCCAGAAAGTACCTGTCACCTCTACTCAAGTAAGTGTGGAAAAGTTAAAATCTAGTAGCACGAAGGAGCTAACTTAAAAACAATAATGGCAAAGAAAAGTGTAAGGAATTCTTATTTTCTGCATGTGAAAAAAACATTTTTATTGCTAAAAGCTAAGATGGAGAATGAGACAAGGAAGACCCCTGTGGTCCACCGGGGACCAGTGGGCGGATTCACCGGTGTCGGGTGCAGACCTATGACCCGGGGACCACGGGCCGGTGCCATGCTGGGTGGCAACCAACATCCCAGAGCTTGTTTCCTAGAAGAGGGTGAGCAGAGGTCTCCCTGCAGGGACAGGAGGAAGAGCAGAGGCGTGAGGACAGCTTCTCAGAGTATTGAGACTGTGCCGAATCCCAGCCTCTGTTCTCTGGTGCCAAATACAAGTGCAGAGACAGAGTTTTGGGTGAAGTAGAAAAGAGTAGCCTTTATTGCTTTGCCAGGCACAGGAGATCACAGTAAGCTAGCGCCCTCAGGACTGTGCCATCCCTTGGGAGAAAATAGGACGGGGTCTTATAGTTCAGGAGGGGAAGGGAGTGCTGATAAGGAGAAGAGCAGGTGCAAGTTTGCATTCTTCTTTCCTCTTGGAAAACTTCTCCGTGGTGAAAGTTGGTGCCGGGAAGTCTTGGGAGGGTTGCAGTGGTCCTTGAGGCTATCACACTGTGACTCTCTTTCTGGATAAAGGATGCTCACAGAGGAATGGAGTGCTAGGCAGTGCTTCCTCAGGGTAGCACACGCCAGGTGCCCTGTACAGCTCAGATTAGAAAGTAACCATTTTCAGATTAAGTAAGAAAGTGATTAAGTAAGAAAGAAAAACATTTCTGAGAAAATGGCTGACTGGGCTAGAAGAATAAGGCCTTGCATATTGGAAGCAGCCCTAACCGATTTCTGCTATAACAAGACTCCACATCCATGTTCTTGAGAGGGAGAGATGTCTCCTGCCACCATCCTGATGGGAACCTGCACCTGAATTTGTTGATCTGCTCAGTCAGCAACTGGACACCGACGGCCCCCCACGTGCTGAAATACCCTGGACCAAATCAGCACGACGTCTACAGCACGGGGCGGACACACGTGTCAGGGAGATTTCACGTGTCGGAATGCCAGGACCTCAGGAGGGGCCCCTCCTGGGAAATGGGGTCACTGCAGGTGTGGCTAGTTAAGATGTGGTCATCCTGGGTCAGGTGTGCCCTAACTCAACACAACAGGGGTCCCTGTTAAAGGGGTGTCTGGGCCCGGAATTTCTCCACATCTCACCCACACTTATCTTCTTTTTTATTTTTTTCTGATAATAACCATTCTAATAGGTGTGAGGTGGTATCCCACTGTGATTTTGATTTGCATTTTCCTGGTGATTAATGATGTTAAGCATCATTTCATGTACCTATTGGCCATTTTTATGCCTTCTTCAGAGAAATATCCATTCAAGTCCTTTGCCCATTTTTAATGAGATTATTTGTTTTTTGCTGCTGAGTTGTAGGAGTTCCTTACATATTTTAGATATTAACATCTTATCAGATATATGGTTTACAAATATTCTCTCTCATTCCACAGGTTGATTTACTGTGTTGATTGTTTCTGTCATTTTGGTTTTAATTTTCATTTTCCTGAGGGCTAATGGGATTGAGCAAATTTTCATGCATTTATTGACCATTTGGAGATTCCCTGTTGCAAACTGCCCACTCATGGTATTCTTCTTTGTTTCGGATGGTTTTTTCCTTATTGATTTATATACGTTATTATTATCACTGTAATGATTCTCTTGATAGTTACATGTATTACAAATATGTTCTCCTCCTCTGTGGCTTGCTTTAAAAAAAAAAAAACTCATAGTGGAGTCTTTAATAAATAGAAGTCCCTTTTTCTTTATAACCAGAGCTTTTTTATCCTGTTTAAGAAATTTTCCCTACCCCAATAACAAAGGAGAGAATCTTCACATTATTTTCTAGAAGCTGTTTTGTCTTATTTTTCACGTTTAGATTTTCAGTTCATCCAGATTTGAATTTTTTCACTGAGTATTTCAGTCGATCCAGCAGTTTTTACTAAGCAGACTTCCCTTTTTCCCTGTTTGTTTTATATCAATTTTCTGGGCAGGCTTTCTTTTGTCCGGACTCTATTTCATCGATCTCTTTCCTTCCGTTTCACCAGAACTGCACTGTTCTACCTAGTTTTCCAATAAATCCTGACTTTGGGTAGTATATATTCTCCTCTGGGCTCTAAGATCTTTTGCTTCTCTTGGTTCTTTCTGCTTCCTTTTAAATTTTAGATTAGCAAGTCTCTTGTCAGCAAACAAACAAAAATACCTGCTCTGATTCAGGGAGAATTTTTATTCTCAGAATGTTGCTTCCTCCAACCTGAGAAAACACTTCATTTATCTAGGAATTCTTTCCCTTCTCTCAATAATCTTCATAACTTTGGTATAGAGGCCTTACACTTATTTACACACGCTTCCTAGGACCTTGATGAGCTTTATGCTGTGGTAAATGGTATCACTTTAAAAATGTACTTTCTGTTAGTTAATTGCTGGAGAATAGACTGGGTTTCTGTGAAATGACATTGTACTTGGTGAGTCTAACTCATCTGTTAAACTTAGTTTACAGAATATTTCTTTCAGAAACATGTTTCATCTGGAAGTAAAGACGCGTGTATTTTTCATTTCAAACATTCTTACCATTTATTTTATTTAGCTTATTTGACTGACAAGAAACGCCTATAAAATGTCAACTAGTGAACAGTTAGGATTGAATTTCTTGGTTTTAGGCAGTTGTTGCTGTCCCCCATATGCTTGGAAACATCTGAGCGAGTAACTGACAGTATATAGATAATTTCAGAGATAGTTTGGGCCTCCAGAAGCCACTGTCTTTCCCCGGAGAGGGGTCACTTTGGACTCGGCTGGTGGCCGGGCAGGTGGAGGTGGATCCCTACCGCGATGTCCCCACTGGGTCCCCACCTCCTCTCTGTGTTCTGCTCACCTTACTTCTGGGGGTGCATTTGGGCCCCTTCCCTATAGTGGGCCCTGAACTCAAACTCGTGTCCCTTTAGTTCTGTGAGATGTAAAATGTATTTTCTGAACTTCCCAGCCTCTTTCTCCTTGGTTTCTCCACATCTCAGCTGCTGCTTGTGAATCGACACATTCAATGAAGAGAAGAGGGCACCGGTGTGGGGGTCCCCTCCCCACTTTCCCGTCTTTCTAGGAACCATATCCTTGGATTCCTTATTGCCCTGCTAGGTCTCTGATGCCTTTAATGTTTTTCTTCTCTGTATTGATTGTGTTTATGCAATTGTCTGGTTGCTTCCAGTGGTTTTTTTTTTTTTTTTTTTTTTTTTTTTGTGATACACGGGCCTCTCACTGTTGTGGCCTCTCCCGTTGCGGAGCACAGGCTCCGGACGCGCAGGCCCAGCGGCCATGGCTCACGGGCCCAGCCGCTCCGCGGCATGTGGGATCCTCCCGGACCGGGGCACGAACCCGTGTCCCCCGCATCGGCAGGCGGACTCTCAACCACTGCGCCACCAGGGAAGCCCGCTTCCAGTGGTTTTCATTGGAGCGATTTGCCTGCGATGATAGGAGCAGCAGACATCCTCCCCCGTCTTGCTCTAGGTGTGCAGCCTAAGGAGAAGGTCCCGGTCACCTGTGCAGGGAGGGCAGCAGGACAGAGGGACACCGTCATCTGCTCTTAGAGTTACCTTCGCCGGCTTCCTTTCACTCCTGGCTATGTGAGATCAGGTGACGGAGAAGAGCTCCCTTCCCACGCTCCCTACCTTTCTTCTACTTATTTGTTCTCTGTTTTACAGATGTCATAATAGAGGTCCAAGGTTTATGTATACTTTTCCTATTTTCAGCATTTATGCTTTCTCCTAAGATTGCACTGCAAAGACAAATAAAAGAAAATCCCATCTGCTCTGCTGTCTGCTTTTACCTCCTCTCTCCTAATCCCCAATTTCCTCTCATTTATGACCATTAATATCATTAGGCTGATCCATTATGGTACTGAGGAGGACTTTGGTTACAGGCTTAAGTAACACACTTGGCGTTGTTTCTCCTGCTGTTCCAGTGGCAGGGAGACAACACAACTGGGGGACTTGTAATATCCTGTAGGACTGAATGCACGTGTCCTTGATCATTACAACACAAGAATCAAGTTAGAAGTTGGCTTGAAAAGGAGAGGAGGAGAGTGTAATGTTTAAATAAGTCCTCAAACTATAGGCTGAATCCATATTGGACAGAAGGAAATGCTTTCACCTTGTTTCACATTTGTTTCCTATAAATGGGAAAACATTCTCAACAGCCGTGTTTGTAAGGAAAGCCACAGAAGCAACTGGAGGACGATAGCTACATCATGTCCTTATGATGTGTGTTCTCATAGGCGCAGTCCCTGCAGACTTCGCATACAGAGCTTTACAGGCAGGACTGGGTAAGGGAGGGTCAATGCTGGCCCTGCCATTTCCCCAAGTGCCCAGTGGGTCCCTAAAGACATAAAGAATATTTTAGGAGATGTAAAGTAGAAAAATAGTTTTGGCCTCAGGGAAATAATTAAAACATGAGAAAAAAGGTGAGCTTAACTTCTTAACAGATTGGCTTTCTAAAGGACAAAATGTTGCCTGCAGGGGGTGTGGTCCCCTCTCCAGAGAAAGTGCCTGCAGGTTTCCACGGTGATGCCAGAGATGATTCAAGAACTGTGTGTATCTCTGTGACACACGATTTAATTGAACAGCTCATGTTCATCTGACCACTGCCTCTCTCTTCTCTCCCCCCACCCCGTTTTCTTCCCTCTAACCTATGTTACTCTTTTTTCCTGTAGTGACTCTGATTTTTGAAGCAACACAGTTTTAAAGACTTGCTTAAATTCCCTCCTCATATTAAAAAAGATGTCTGGGTAAAAGAAGTTTCAGAACTAATGTTGGATACATACAATTTCCTTTTAAAATGTCAGACTCTATACCTTTTTAAATTTATACAACACATTAAAATTTAAAAGAGGGCATGAGTTTATTGACAATTAAATTGATTATTCAAAAGTCTCAATTTCTGGTATAATATTCTATTTTTTTAAATTTAGGAAAGATATGATCATTAAATTTGTATACAAAATGTAAGACACCAACATTTTTGCTGCGTTTTGAGAACATGAATGAAGGAACATCAACTGTCTGGAACTGTGCTTCACGTTTAAACTGGTCAGTAATTCCTGGGCCGAGTGAACTCTTAGCAAACATGAGAAATGTGTGCAGCGGCCAAGTGCCATCAGTGTGAGTCAGCTGGCCGTTTTCCATATGGTTTATAATGTGTAGAAATGATGAGACCTCTGATACATTCCCTCAGTGTAAACGTATCATCTGTAAGTTACTTCAGCTACATGAGGACCTCCTCCTGGCGGTTTTGGAAATTCCACTTATGATGAAGACATGGTTTT
Source organism: Mesoplodon bidens (assembly GCF_964165515.1). Taxonomy (NCBI): domain Eukaryota; kingdom Metazoa; phylum Chordata; class Mammalia; order Artiodactyla; family Ziphiidae; genus Mesoplodon; species Mesoplodon bidens. Next base: position 88,482,268 of record NC_138170.1, read on the forward strand.
CCTTCTTCCAGTGCAACAAGCATTACCAGGAATATATAACTTCATGCTTCCCACGGCTGTTTGCAACAAAACAGTAACTTTCCAAGCAGCGCTAAGCAGCTGGACCCTCATTGACAGAACACGGTACCAGAGACCGGGATGCCCCACATCCGTCCTGCTCACCGTGGTTTCCTGACCAGGAATCAGCACGTGTGGAGGCATCTCAGCCTCGCCTGCAGCATCCTGCCCGTGTTTCCATGCTGCTTGCCCCTCCCCAGGCTCCTCAGAGCGGACAGTGATGCCTGCATCCCGCCCTGGAAGGCCAGGCAATGACGTCCCCCCATCACTCTGATCACAGCCCACCTGAGACAAAGACCCTCCAGGTCACCTAGGGAGTGAGTCTGTGCAGCTTCGAGGGCAGCAGCCGGCAGTGTCACTGGGAGTCCAGGCAATTCAGATGTCAGAGGCGCTGGTGCCTACCTTTCCACACTCTGATGGTGCTAGAAAATGGCAAGTAAAAGACCCTATAAAAATGGATGAGGATTTTTTGTGGTAGATTTCCAAGGGAAAAATGGGAACTATATTAGATTGGACCTGGCTAGGGGGAAGGTCTGGCCCTTAGGACCTGACGGAATTCTAAAGTAACCTTCATTTATGCCGGAGTGAATTTAAAATAGGTATATAAGCCTCAGTTCACCTATACTCCTCAGTGAAAAGCAAGTATGTAAATGAAATAAAATAAGTACTACTGTGGCATAAATAATTTGCATTCTATTACAAGCTAAGACATAATAGACTATAGAGGAAAAAGAAGCTTGGATCCTCCTTAAAATCAGTGGGGAGGTTGTAGAGAAAGCTATCTCCTACAAAGAGAAGGAGAAAGTCATTGCCCTCCATCAGGAAAGGAAAATGTGATTTAAGGCTATTGTTGCAGGTAAAGCTTCCATAGAACGGTTTAATGCATCCTTTTTATCTATAAATACTCTCTGTGGCTGTGTGCAGGAGGTAGTATTAGGATACGCTTCACTCTTAAATGATGAAATTGAGTTCAGTGTAAATTTATAGAGGATAAAGAAAATAAAAATATGCTCTTGTCAGTCATATGGGACAGAGGAATTTTAAAATCAAGAGAAAGAAAGTCCCTCACCTTCTCAGGTCTGAACTGCTCAGTTTCAGACTCTCTTGGAAAAGGTGAGTATTAACACTCATTTACATTCAATATCCTGTAAATAAAATATCACACGATAAAAAAGTAAAAGCATTCTCTCTGGCAGCCACTGGAAAATAATAGATGATTGATAAAAAGATTATTTAACAATAACACTGCTTAAAACATCAAACTATCACACGTGATTTGGAGTAGGTTTATGGATGGTTACTTTTCACGCGAGCGTTTTGTTTTGCTTATTTTTTGAGACTTGTCTCCAGGGAGGACGACACATCTTTCAGCCCAGAACAGAGCAGACATGGAACTGCACCTTTGCAAGCAAAGGAACATGGCTTTTCTGTTTTAATTCTATCCTTTTACCAATGAAATATTAACTGACTCCGTGCATCGAATTCAAAGACCACGAAAGCAGTGAAGGGACCAGACAGTAGCAAGATTCCGTGTCTTTGTAACGACAGGACGCAGCCCGTGGGCAAGTGATAAGGAAGCATCATTTAGTAATAGTTAAAGGAAAGGAAGAGACCTCTAAGCACCACCTGCAGATTTTCTGTGGAACCAAGTCAGTGTCTGAATGCATGCGATGTGTTTACCCACAGTCCTCATTTCCAAACCCCTCTATTTGCTGACACAGCTGACCCCTGGTAGGGCTGAAAATCCATTACCCTATTGCTGCTTCTTCCATGGGGACAGCAAGGGGATTCTGCCTAAACAGAGCATTCACGGGAGAGACGGCTGTAGGCAGAGGTGGACCTGGATTTTCAAGCACGTCCTGTGTCAGATGGACAGAGATTTGAAGAATAAATGGAGGAGTAGTGAAGGTGAAGCTTTAGGAAGATTTACCTTGGTCCGTAAAGGATAGGCTGACATGCCAGGCAGTCCCTTCGGCAGAGAAGCCTCCGTGTCAGAGGACACGGGAATTTCAGTCAGCACCGTCCCTCCAGCCAGTGCTCGGTCACCATGGCCACTCCCTTTCCCCTTTGTGATCTGCCCGTGCAGTTATGATTCGCATGTTTACAGGAAGCAGACAGGTTACAGACCCCCAACGGTCAGCCGCACGAAAATCCCCTCAAACTGGGTGCCCGGGGCTCACGGCGCTTCTTCCACTGACGCCAACTGTGGACGTCTTGACCACTTCATCCACCGTTCACAATTTCACATAAAACATCACTTCTGACAAAACAACTCATTTACAGCAAAAAGGTAAAGCGATGTTGGATTCGCTGATCCAATCGTGTTCCCGGTAATAGAGTGACTGTATAATTATCATCCCAAACGGGACAGTTCTGAACTCAAAAGGGGTTGCTGTTGATAATCTTATGAGGAAATGTGTGATCCAGGACTTTCCAGCCAGGAGGGTGGCCCTGGCTGTCTCTCACTGGGAATGGTTGAACGCCTAGTGGTGATTCTAGCTGCCCAGATGGGTGGCGCTCTTCTTCGCCTTGAGTGGGCTGACCTTATTCATTTCATTCCTCATTTACACTTCAGCTGTTTTATGAGTGTGGAGGGATGTGTGCCCCCGGGAAAGGCTCCAGCTCACATCACACTAGGAGATGCATCGTAGGGGAAACAACAGAGCAGACAAGTCCAGGATATGTAAGCTCTGGGAACCAGAAAATGGACTGGATTTTCTCCATGGACTCTTTGAGAATTTAACTAAGGATTTAGACATTTTCTGCAGAAAAAATACATGTAAACAGACTGAAGAAGAAACTTGGTGATTTCCAGAGCTTCATGGATCTACTGAGGACACCATGGATAGCAGCTTCAGAAACCTTGATTTTTGTCAAAAAGGAAAAGATGTATCCATTTGGCGTTTAGTTAAATGACCAATCCATCAAAGTATGTTGTCAATTTTTCCTGCTTCTCAATAGTTAAATTCACTGTGCTGTCAAAGGAAAAAGTGTGCCATCACCATATTATTAATTTATCATTTCATCCAGGTCACAACTAACAATCCAGAGACATACTATGCAGAATTACATTTGGATTTGTGTGTGGAGGGAGATTTGTGATTCAAAACAATCTATTATTTCTGTTCACTGTAAATTTGTATTCTAGATTAGATACTGCATTCATCTTCTTATGATATTCCTTAAGATATTATTGAAATTCAGCAGCTCTAATCACAAAGTTCGTGATAACAAAAATGTTATGCTTCTTGGCAGTTGCGTGATTTCAAAGCAATAACTGAAGAAAAGTTAAAACGATCGCACACGAATAGAGTGACCTGCAAGCCACTAACACGGCCCGGAAGTCGGGTGTAAGGAGGACTCCCCGAGTGGGGCCTCCAGCTGCTGACTCCTGCTCCCCCCCAGCGCCCGCTCCCCTCCTTTGCAGAGCTGTGGAATTTCCGTGAGCTGAAGCTGGAGGCGAGGGTGACTCAGGACAACCGAAAGGGCCGGGAAGAGACTCTGGGAACCCAGACAGACCCCAACATGGGTGCCAGGTGTCGCCAAGTGACAGACACACAACCAGAAGGTGCAGCCCTCTTTCCAAGATTTGTGCACAGTTTGACCTTGAATCGATCACTTCCCTTTCCCTTTTTGGGTTAAAGTCCTTGTTAACACGGCCATTGACCACGTGGAGGCGGGGATGAGCTTCGTGCCCAGGAAGAAGAGAAAAGGGTTTGGTAAAAGCCCAACTCACACCTGCCTCCTGTCACTGGACAGAAGTGTCTACCTCCTTCCAAGGAGTAACTGTGCATCCTATATTCTTGAATAGACTGGAAGCAATTTAGGACAAAGAGAAACATGAACCTGGCAAGTTAAAAAATCAAGGAAGCAAAGATGAACACTGTTCACATCTTCAATAAGAGACCTATTTATTAGGCAACCTAGATCTCCAGCTTCAGAATAGAATATCTGTGTAAATACCTTATGTTTAATGAATGCAGGACTATTTACATTAGAAGCAATAATTTGAATTACAGAGTTACAGTGATTGGATATGAACTGGCTGTAGAGTCTCAGAAAAAAATGTTTCTGACCTTTAAACCTCTTCCAAGATGCAATATTCAATGTGCAATGGAACTTAAAGAAGCAAATAAAATATAATGTTCTAATTAGAACAACACCGTCCCCAAAATAAAAGAAACAGCACTGTCTTGACAAGAGTAGTTGATGTATCTCCCTTCACCTCCATCTGCACTGCTTCCCCCATATGCAGAAAAGAGTTGGAAACAGAGAGAATATCCATCTTATGTATTAAAAAAATTTTGAAAAGTAGATGCCCTGGGGATAGTTGGGATAAAACAGTATAGAAATAGTAATAGGTGTTATTTATGAGGAAGATAGCATACACTTGGCACAGTGCAAGGCAGTGAAGACATATCATCACAGTCCACAAAAAATTACATCAGAAAGGCCTTAGTACGCTCATTTACACAGGAGTAAACTAGTGCTCAGATAATTAAAAAATAATAGTCGCAAGGTCATGCAGCCAATAGGGAAAGAATTCATATTCAAATCGTTTTCTTTGATCTAAAGTCCATTTTCATTCCACTATTCCCAGTGCTTATCACATTAGAAAAAAGGACATGAAAGATCCTCTCTCTGCACTGAATGATCCCTTTGGGAGTTGTTATGGGCTGAGTTGTGCCTGCCCAAAATTCATGTGTTGGGGTCCTACCCCCAGTACCTCAGAATGTGATGATATTTGGAAATATGGCCTTTAATTAAGGTAAAATGAGATTACATGGGAGGCCTGTAGTCCAACGTGGCTGATGCCCTTAAAAGAAGAGGAGCTCGGGATGCAGACAGGCACAGAGGGATGACCGCGTGAGGACACGGGGAGAAGACAGTGGTCGCCAAGCCAAGGAGAGAGGCCTCGGAGGAAACCAACTTGCGGACACCTTGACCTCAGACTTCCAGCCTCCAGGATTGTAAGGTAGTGAATTTCTGTCCTTTAACCCATCTGGTCTGTGGTATTTTGTTGTGGCAGCCCACGCACAATGTTATCCAGAAAATCATCTGGCAGCTCTCACAGCAGGATTAAGATATTCCACGTGAAGGCTATCTTCAGGCTCTCTAAATGTCCCAGGAGACGTCGGTATGAACTGATCACCACGTGTCACGTTGTGATTTTACACCAGTAAGAAGGGTGTAATATTTGGGGAACCCTGCCACCTCCGTAGTGCAGGAGCCTGCAAATCTCCCAACACCAATCTTCGTGTCAGAGCACCGGCCCTAACATTCAAGGAATCTCAAAGGCTTATCTGCATATGGAAAGCCCAGAAATGATCACCTGCTGATTTTTGCTTGAAGTCACAAGCAGTCTTTTGCTGGCTGCACCATTCATGCCTTGGGGCTTTTGTCTTTCTGTGGCACCAGGACAATAGCAGTTGTCCTAAATGAATAAGGTGAGAGATACTCAACAGAATGTCTTTGGCCCATTCATTTGGTAAGAATGAGCCAATGATTGCTTGAAGCAGAGGTGGAAATTTCCTTGTGTTTAACAACTGCACTTAAAATTATATCTTACTTGTCTCAAATGTCTTAAAAATAAGTGAGATGATAAACCCCACGGCCTGAGCACAGGAAAGCCCACGTGAATGAAAAATGTTGCTGCCGTATCAGTAAACAAAGGACGCTGCAGCCATCAAGCCATCCGCCATTACAGCTGCCTGGACGGTGAGCCCTGAGGATGCCCATTGCCACGCCCTCAGCTCCTGATGCCACCCCCTGAAGATGGGGCCCTGTGCGGGGACTCGGGATGAGAAGGCACAGGACACCGGCCCCGGGTGGCTGAGGTGCGGATCAAAGGGACGAGTCCAGTGAGCCCAGACACTTGCATCTTCCCGTGCACAGAAAAGGGCTGAATTCATTAACCTGAGGTGTCTGGTTTTCTTTAATGAACAGTCATCTTTGATGTTCCGACTGCCTGGTCTTTGTGGCAAAAACCCCTGTAGATCCTGGTTCCTCCCTGCCCTCTTCACAGCGGTCCCTCAGCGCTGCTGACAGGCTGCGTCCTGGGCTTAAGTCCTCAGTTTTGTCCGCCAAATAAACATCATTCTCCACTTTTAGGTTGTGCGTTATTTTTCAGTCGACACCCACAACGCCTTCTCCACCGGCTCTGGACTCTTAGAGGAACTCACCAGTGGCTGCTGTGAAGGCCGCGAGCACCCTGAGGGGACAGGAGCCCAGAGAGCTGACCCGGTCACTTCCTGGGGCAGGTTGTCATGGGAACAGGAGGAGTGAGCATCAGCTGCTAAGGCATCCGACTTGCCCTGCGTTAGACACAGTCAGCTACTCTAACTCGGCCTTTCTCCGGCGACGCTGCCCTGGAGCCGGTGTTGGCAGGAAGCCGAGAACCCTGTGCTTTATGCCCTAGTGTAAGAAGCCACCGTTAGCGAGGAGAAAAACTGCCTTTGAAGTCTGTGATTTCTCCAGGGAGATCCCTGACAGGTCAGGGTAGTAAATACTGAGTATAAACATCCAACAACAGAGTTAAGAGCAATCACTGCAGGATGGCAGACTCATTCTCAAACAGCTCCGTCTTCTAACCAAATCCTCACCTGGATAGATGGTTTAACAGTCACAGCATTTCTGGCCCTCATCCCACAACTCCAGCTTTGCCTTGAGAGAAGAGCTGAACCTGACATAAGACCCGAACGTCAACTCAAGAAAGGCAGATTGTTGGTCTGCAGAATTGTTGGAGAGTTGCATTCTGAGACTAGGCTGTATTTGCAAAGAGAATCAGGCATTAAACCAATGGTTTACTACTCTGGGGAATAGCTATCTGCTATGCAAAGAAGCGTTTTCTAATTAGAGGGGGACCATTTGGGAGGAGGCCGGTGGGGAAGGCATCTGGCAGTCTGTGCCACGGAAAAGTAATAGTCTCTGGAATCAGCTGAGTCTAACCCAGATCCTGACTGTCTCCCTGGCTGTCATGGTAGGCGGCGTATTTACTTCCCTGAGTCTCAGTTTCCTCACTGCAAAGTGAATCCGTAACATCCATCCCATCGAGTGGTTCAGAAGCATTTAAGTAATAGGTCAACATAGAGGTTTCTGCTTCTGGTAACGGTCAACTACACCCCCATCATGTCAACCTCTTTCAGATAAGGAAGGCTGTGGCCTGTGAAGCAGGACTGAAGTCAGTTAAGAGAAGGTCCAAGAAGGAAGTCAATTTTGAGATTATGCAGGTGTTGGCAGCTTTTGGCAGGAAAGAGCTCTCTGCAGGAGGCCCCTTTTGTCTTGTCACTAAACTTAAACCAGCCACCCCCATGCTCTGCTTATCTCCGTCCCAAGCACACCTTTCAAATCTCTTGGTCACACAAAGCCTTGCCTAATCTGTTGTTTCTTTCTGTAGATCAAGGAAGTAAAAATGAAGAATAAGTAATTAACAGATGACCGGATCTTTTCCCCAGCTTCCCCTTTCAGGAATCTTGTGAACAAACTGTGAACAAGACAGCAACTAAAGAAAGAGCCAAGGAGTGCACACAGTGGGGGATGGCAATGAGTCTGATCTCCTACCTCCACAATTTAACTGAGATTACGTCCCCTCTCTCCCTTTAAAAGCTTTCATGGCCAGGCAGAATCTTCGGAGTTGGTTTTGGGGAGACCCAGTCCACCTTCTCCCCAGATTGCTGGCTTTCTGATTAAAAGCAATGTTTCCCATTTCTACCAAAACTTACCTTTTGAATATTGAGTTTTGAGCAGCAAGCAGCTGGACCTGAGTTCCGTACAGGTATTATATCCTCAGGGCGGGGAGGACATATATTACTTCCTCCCTAAGATAGTGGCAATTGAAACCTACATACCTGAGCTCCTACTGAGGGTTCCTTCTTTTTTTCCCATCCATTGTGTTCAGAACCTCTTCTTCCCACTTGCTGTGTCCATTTCCAGAGCAGGCACCCTTGGGTATGGCAGAGCTATCTGTTACACAGGTTGTGGGTTAACTGTGTCCCCCAAAGATATGTTCAAGCTCTAGTCCCTGTGAATGGGACCCTATTGGAAACAGGATCTTTGCAGATGTGATCAAGCTAGGATGAGGCTCTACTGGAGGAGGGTGGACCCTGACTCAGTGACCGGTGCCCTGATGAGAAGAGAAGATGGAGGCACATGTGACAGTGGAATGCAGGGCTTGCCATCCTCCATGGGAAGCTGGAAAAAGCAGCAGGGACCTTGCCCCCCTCCTTCAGAGGGAGTTTGGCTCCGCTGCCCCTGGGACTTTGGACCTCCGGCCTCCAGACTGAGAGGGACTGTCTCCTGCTGTTTTAAGCCCCCCGTCGGATGTTCCATCAGGGCAGCCACCGGAAAGAACACAGTGCTGGCTGTGCAGCAGGTTGGGCCCCGGAGACGCCCCACGTCCTGGTTCAGTCTGGAGGCACCCTGGGGTGCGAGTTGTGACTCGTATACTGCTGGACTGTCCAGGGCTTCCCGGCTTCACCCCTTGGCCCTTCCTGCAGAATGGTGGAGGGCACGATTTGCTGGGCCAGAAACCCCCCTTTACAGCTGGAGCCGCCTTGCAAAGGCCAAAGCAAACGGTTTTCTGGTCACAATGCCTCTAAGACTTGTATAAAATCGAGCCCTTCTTGGGTGTCTCTGATCTGATGGCATCTACCCCAGTCCCTGCCTTTGTAGACCCACATCAGTGCCACATGCAGAGGCCAAAGCGCACCTGGCTGAGCCCAGGTCTGCATACCATCACAGTCAAAACTCCTGCTTGCCCCACCTAGGAGCCCATGGCTGACCTGAGTCCACAGCCGGCCCAAGTCCACAGCCTGGCAGCCCCAATTGTGACACATGAAGGTACAATTGTGACTCATGGTTGAAACCCTCAAATTCCATTTAAAAATTTCTTAGTATGTCCAGGCAATGCACAAAATGTTGTGAGTTTGACAAAGATCAATAAATATATCGTCTCCTATGCCTGAGACAGAAACATAAATCAACGGAAACAGCACATGGCGATGTGCCCTGTAATCCATGTAGTTACAAACTCCACCAAGAGCCCTGAGGTCAGGAGACACTAACAGAATAGTGAAAATATAAATTGAAGATGAGATATTAATTTGTTGTATTTTATCTATAAAGCTTTTATTATCCATAATTATGGACTTTTCACAAGCACATTTCTAAATGACTGTAATTTTGTAAAGGCAATCTGTGAAAAAAAGAGTAAAAAATAACAGATTTGGCTATTCCATAATTCTCAGAAGAAAAGTATTTCTCCACCTAAAATTAAATGGTGTAAATTAAAACCTCTCAATTCAACAACTATGAAAATGCGTATGTTGCAAACAACTTTACCTAATTTTTTTTTTTTTTTTTTTGGCGGTACGCGGGCCTCTCACTGTTGTGGCCTCTCCCGTTGCGGAGGCTCAGCGGCCATGGCTCACAGGCCTAGCCGCTCCGCGGCATGTGGGATCTTCCCTTCCCGGACCGGGGCACGAACCTGTGTCCCTTGCATCGGCAGGCGGACTCTCAATCACTGCGCCACCAGGGAAGCCCCTAATTTATGTTTTTAAAGCTGGCTGTGTCTGCGGTGTAAAGACTGGACTGTGGGAGAGTGAGGCCAGGAGGACAGAGCCGGCTTATCCATCGAGGGATGGGCAGGGCCGGGGCGCGATAGGTGGCGGGCGCCGTAGAGACCTCCCCACCCTGGAAGCCGGAGTTGCCAAGTATGGAGTTTCTGCAAAGCTCCTCAGGCAGCAAGGAAGAGAAACCCTGGTGCAGCCTGGTTCACATGTTTGGGTTCAATCCTGGCTTGATTCTCCCAGTCAGGGAGGCCACCTGCCAAGAGCTCACTTTCTCCGCTCTGCAGGTGCCAAGTACCCTCAAGGTGGCAACAGGCTGCAGTCATTTTCCTCACACCCTCCCCCAGGTCCACCCAGAGAACGGGGTCTGTTTCTTCACCTGACTGAGTGCCTGCGAGCCAAGGGCTGCTTCCCTGTCAGTCTGCAGACACACGGCAGGATGCCAAGTACTAATTCCATTAATTCTGTGTCTTCAATCCACAGAGAATTCAGGATTCCCTGATTAGTGTGAAAATAAAGGGAACCTCATTTAAGATGGAAACGGTAAGCAAAACGGGATGCACTCAGGCAGGTACCACTCCGGCTCTCTGCAGACCCAACAGGAGGAATGGCCTTACTTAAGACCGGAAGGGGAGGGAAGATTTTCTCCCCGCCTGGCAACAGCCCAGCCAATGAAAGACTGTTACCACTCATCCAATGAGAAACCACCACTGCTCAGCCAATGAGAAATCACCACTGCCCAGCCAATAGGAACCCCTCAGCACCCTTCACTCTCCCTTTCCTCCAATGGACTTTCTTTCAAAGCAGCTCTTCCCACTTCCCCGTTTTTCTCTATAAAAGAACACGCTCCTGTCCTTTGCCCAACTTGCCTGTGGTTTTGCCATAGGTTATGTGTCCCAAGCTGCAATTCCTTTCTATTCCGGAACAAAGCCATTTAGCTGGTAAAATTACTGGCCGTTTTGTTTTTAAGGTCCATGTGAGCTAGAAGCAACCAGCACCCACTTCTGGAGCTGACGGTAGAGTGAGCATCTGGAGACCCTGATTTCTCAGAGGGGCAGGGGCACTGTCCCCTCTGTCCCACTCCATCCAATGACGTCCAGGACACTGTCCCCCTCCGTGCAGGGCAATGTGCCCCTCTCTCTCTGGGGTCCAGGTCACTGTCCCCTTCTGTCTCCCAGAGTCCAGGTCACTGTCCCCTGTTTTCCCCAGTGTCCAGGTCAATTCCCTCTCTGTTCCCCGCCCGAGTCCAGGACACTGTCCCTTTCTGTCCCTGGGATCCAGGTCACTCTCCCCTATGTTCCTAGGGGTCCAAGTCACTCTCCTGAGCGATACCCCACGCCCCCAGCCCTGGGAGTTGCAGGGGGAGAAGGCAGGGACGCCCACTAGCCCCCAGTCCTCCGAGCTGCCATTTATGAGAGCCCGCCACATAGGAAGAACTAAAATGTCCCTCCCGCAGCAGCTCGGGGGGGCGGAAATCAACGCTGGAAGATACTCGTAATTCCCTTATATTTATTTTAACACCACGGAATCTCGCGAGATTTGAACCTGGTACCGGGAACTGGAGATATCGCGAGGTGGCAGGGTGCCGGCCGCTTCCGGACACAGCAGGCATCGCGAGAAGTGGAGATGACGCGAGAGTACACCAGAGGACTTCTTGACCTATCCGGGCGGGGCGGGGAAGACGAAAAGGTGGTGGTGAGGCTGGGCCTTTCCGGGGGCGATGCCGTCTGCATTCTCAGTCAGCAAGTTCCCCGTCAGCATCCCCGCCGTGATCACGGTAAGTCGCTGCCTCCTTGGCCGTCAGTTCGGTCGCTGTCGGCTGGGGCCTCTCCAAATTTCCCAGCCTCCGCCGGGGACGCCGGCGGCGCCGGACGGGAGGCGTGGGTGGGGGGTGCAGGGGCGGGGCCTGTACCTGGGTGGGCGTGGCGTGGCTGGGGGTGCCGGGGCGTCGGGGCGGGACGAGATTGGAGGACCTTCAGGGCTGCCGGGATGCTGAGGTGCGGGGCGGTCGGGGGTCGGGGGTTTGCGGGGAGATCTGGGACCTCGTGGCGGCGAGGAGCGGGGAGGTGGGCCGTCCTGGGCTGGGATGGGGGTCCGGGTGGCGTGGACCCGCTGTGGGCAGAGTGGCAGAGCGCGGGCCGCTCCCCCAGCACCCGTGCCCCCGGGGGACCTGAGCCTCAAGGAGGGGGTCTGAGTTCAGGGGTGCAGACGAGCCCACCTCTAGAGTTGAGCGGACCTGCGGTCGCAGCACTATTTGGAGGGCAGGGTGTGTGTCAGAAAGGCGGGAGAAAACCACATCTTGCAAGTTTGGGTGGCCCAGATTTCTGAGGCTTTAATCACAGCTCTAAGGAACTGGTAGCTTTGCCTCTGGGGGCGACCGAGTGCATCCCTGAACCAGGCACCACTTTTTCATCTCCCCGTGGAGGAGGGTCTTTAGATTCTCTAGCTTGAAGTGCAGTTCTGTTCGACAAGTAGGAAAGCCTTCAGTCCTGTGTGGAGGGACAGCCAGGCACGGCCGGGTGACAGTCCCTGGACGTGGGTGCAGTGGGGGGGTCCCTGTTCCCCCTCCCCTCCCCGTGTCCTGTGAGGCCTGGCGGGCGCTCGGGACGTGCTCAGAGGAGAGGCAGTGTGAAGCCTGGTCCGGTGCAGGTGGACCCTGAGGAGGTTCTGCCCTGTGTCCTCCAGCAGACGGACTGGACGGAGCCCTGGCTCATGGGGCTGGCTGCCTTCCACGTGCTCTGCCTGCTGGTCACCTGCTTCTCATCCCGGAGGTACAAGCTTCAGGTGGGGCACTTCCTGTGCCTGGGTGAGTACAGTTTGGCTCAGATCGCTGTGTGCTGCGGCAGTGCGTGTGCCTGTTCTGTCTGTAGCCTCAGTGATATGTGAATGTATTTGTAAGGCCTCCCAACTCTCCTGTCTTGTGTTCTACTTTGATTGCAGGCCATTCCTGTATTTCACTTGTGGGTACTATAAAGATAAGGTACATTTTAGATATTGGATTTGAAAGGCGTCTCAAGCACCTGTTGTGTTCCTGCGAGGGTGCTGAATACCAGTACACAAATGAGAGCTGGGTTTGCTGAAACGCTGACTCTGTACAAGAGGCTCCTCTGGGGGCTTAGCTGCCCTCCCTGCTCTGGGAGGGAGTGCAAATCCCTCCCAGGAAGGAAAGCTCTGTGGTGCAAAAATAACACATTGCCCGAGTCAGTTTTGAAGGTAAGATCTACAGGGTTTTAGAGAAGGAACAGAGCTGTGTGGAATCATTGAGAAAGATTTCACAGAGCAGGTAAAGTCATGGTAGGGGGTGTAAAGAGTGAGTAAAATCTCGTTTTCTTAGGGTAAAGGAACAGATGTCTGGCCCAGGCCTGGCATCTGGGGCGGAGGCAACTGGTGAGAGCACAGGGGCGACGGACAGAAAGGGTGGGTCAGGTGTCAGAGAAACCACATCCTGATGCTGACTAGTTAGAAGTATGTTCAGACAGGAAAGGTGGGCCAGGGCCTCAGAGGCTATGCTGGGCTCTTAATCTTGAGGACGTTGGGAAGATGCTGAAGATCTTGCTTGGTAGTTTAACAAAGTCCAAAAACTCATCTTAAATGTGATTTTTCAGTTGGCCTTGTGCAAGGTGGGAAATCCAAACAAGAGATCGTCTTAGGACAGGCGCAAAGCAGCAAGCCTGCATCACAGAAATAGTCCTGATGGTCAGGGATGGATGTTACTTCATTTCTTTATGTGAGAGCCCTAGTAAGGAACGCGAGGGGTGAACAGGACAGATGGGCTCCTGAGCCTCGTAGAGCTGGTGGGGCCCCAGCATCCACTGAGTAACCACAGCCCTGCTGACCATCATGGCAGGAAAGGCAGGAGCACCGTGAAACCCTGGGAGGGGGCCGGACTTAAGTCACTGCCCTGACATTTAAACTGAGGGGGGAAGAATGCGGGGGAACCAACCAGGCAGCAGGCGTTCGAGGGCCAGAAGGGACACTCCAAGCCCCGGGAATAATGTGTGCAAAGGCCCCGAGGCAGGAAGCACAAAAAAGGTGATGGCCTCATCCACAGAGCCCATACTTGAAAAGCTTTGTGAACCTGGGCGCTACGTTTGGGTTTGTTTTCAAGGATGAACAGAGGGTGACTGTTTTAGCGCGGGGATGATAGATGCTGGTCTAAATGCGTTTACACATCTGATGGCCCATTTAATTCTCAAACCCACAGAAGATTCGGATGTTATTTGCTGCAGTCTTACAAATGAAGCACAGACTGGTTCACTGCTCCCCCAGCTCCTGAGTGGGGTGCATGGTGGATGCATCACGTTGCCCTCTGGGGAGGCGGCGCCACCTGTGCTCAGGCCTCTCTTCTCCTCTCCCGTCTCCTTCCTTTGGCTTCCTTGATGTGTGCCTCAGGGTCCAGTCGTCGAGGGAGGGGTCAGGGATTGCTCCCCCCCATTTCACCCCAGGAACCGGAGGGTTTGCACACTTTTACTAGGCTGAGGTTCCTGGTGGCCGTCCTCCCTGTCCTCCAGCCCCATCCAGGCCCTGAGCAGCACGTGGTGCCGGGCCAGCCTGCGGTCCTCGGGCCTCCCCACACGCCTCCAGTGCTCCCCGCGCTCCAGGTGGGACTGCGAGGGCGGACAGGGCTGTTCCCTCGGCTCCTGTCCCCTCAGGTCGGTGCTCCCTCCGTGTCCTTGCTGCCAGCAGCACTGGGGGGTCTAGGCAGCCAGAGGGTGCAGGCAGGTGGCCTTCAGCTCTGGTCTCAGGGCCCTCAGGTTCCACTGCCAGCCTTGCACCCGACATGTGACCTGCGGGGCAGGGAGGTTGGCAGACGGTCCAGTGCGGCCACTTTGGTGTCAGGGCAGGAAGCCTGGTTCCCCCGGCGCCACTCCACTGAGGGCTGCTGGCCTGGTCTGTCCGAGACCACCGGACACGTGTGTCACCTCGGGTTTCCTTTCTGTGTAATGTTCCCTCACGTTATATGTGAAATAGAAGTTATGTCTCATCCAACGTGGCATCGTTCTGTTACGTGTATGTTACGTAGCGTGTTGTGAAGGATGTCTAAGGCTGTGGCGCTGGGCTGGTCCCCTGACTTCTCACGTGGGCTTGCTTTCTTCTCAGTGACCTTAGTCTACTGTGCGGAGTACATCAACGAAGTGGCGGCAGTGAACTGGAGGTGAACGGCCCCGGGCACGTGGACCCTGTGTGAGACCGTCCCCGTCCCCCGTCAGCGGCAGAACACACTCAGCAAGCCCCCAGCTCTCGCTTATAAAGCAGCCCCAGCACCGTCCGCATCCCAGCCTCCTTCACGATGAGCCTTGGACGGTGGTCACCGTCCGGTCTCCTCGGTCACCGTGGGCCCTGGAGGCCCCCCCGAACAGAAGCGCTCTTGTCTGTGATGGGGAGACCGAGATCCACCCACGATTTACCTGGTCCTGAAAACGCTGGTCCCCGATCTCCGGGACACCGGCCATTCTGTCCCCGCCTGCGTGTCCTTTCCTGCTCACACACCTGGGCAGCCCACTCCATGTCCAGTGAGCGCTATAGAGTCGACCCTTCCCCTGGGCCCCCCTTCCAGAACCGCCCCAGGCCTTCTGCTCCCTCGGGGCCCGCAGCTTCTCCTTCTGGCTTCTCAGGACGGGGTCCTCGCAGGTCAGGCAGGAACCCTCGGGAGGCTGGAACGAGTCGGCAGGGGAGCGCCGCCGTCCCTGTGTCCCCGCAACCCGGGGGACGACGTGGTCTGATCAGCACCCTGCCTCCCGGGTCTGCCCTCGGCACCCTGACCGCACGGGTCTCAGAGCAGAGTGACAGCCGCGCCCCGGCCGCCGTGCCCTCCCGGCGGCTTCAGTCCCCTGTCGTTGGGTCAGGAGCCCACCCTCAGCCCCCGTCATGACCCGTCCCCCTGCTTTGTCCCTTCCGCTTCTAATTAGGACGCACATCCTGACCACCCCTCGCTGGGCTCTGTTCACTGTGGCCCCAGGGTGATGACTGTGTCACTGAGTCAGTGACGTAAAGTTCGTGTCCTGCACTGCCACTGAGAGGGACCCTGGGGGCAGCCTGGCCTGGCCACGCTGTGTCCCCTTCTCCGGGGGCTCGGCCTGAGCTTGCATGGGGGCCGCAGTGCCCCTGGAGGGTCTGGGGTTCGTCCCCCACGGGGTTAGGAGGGTCGCCTCGTAAAGGGACTGAGGTCGCCATCGTGTGCAGGCGGGGCTCTGCCCGCACCTCGTCCTGTGTGGAGGGGCTCCTGAGACAGAGTATCGCGAGGACGCCGTGTTGTGACGCTCCGTGATCTTTAAATCTTTCTTGAAACAGGTTGTTCTCGAAATACCAGTATTTTGACTCGAGGGGCATGTTCATCTCCATAGTGTTCTCGGCGCCCGTGCTGCTCAACGCCCTGGTCATCGTGGTACGTGTGCCAGGGCTTCGGGCCTCCGTCCTCCTCACACGGCCTATGTCCACTTCTGACCACGTCTCTGCACGGTTCTCTCCAGGTCCTGTGGGTGCGCAAGACCCTGACCGTGATGACTGACTTGAGGACCCTGCAGGAGAGGAGGAGGGCGAGGAGGAGACCCAAGGAGGAGTGACGCCTCGGAGCCAGCCCCGCGCCAGCATCTTCCAGACCCCGTCCGCTCCCGGACTTCACTTAGAGCAACTTTTAGGACAAAGTTTACCGCACGTCCACCAGGGCACTCGCCGGGCCTGCAGGGGCTCCCGTCTCTCCAGTTAAATTGTGAGCAAACAGAGCCGTGCACGTTGCCACGCGTCCACAGGACTCCTGTGACCGTGTGGGCTACCAGACATCTGTCCACGTGGGTACGGTGACTGAGTGAGGGACGGTGCCATCCACGCGTGGGCACCTCCGTCACCCCCATAAACTTCCATCACCTCCGTCACCCCCTGTCACCTCCGTCACCCCCTGTCACCTCCGTCACCCTGGTCTGGTCTGCATAGCGGTGGCCTCTCCACGGGGTGCTGCCACAGGACAGAGCACGAGGGGCTGCCTTGCCTTTCATCCAGTTAGAGGTGCGACGACACTCGGAGGCCCTGGGTCGGGATCCACAGAAGCAGTGGCTGGATGAGCCCCTTGAGTTGTTTTCTGGAAGAAAAGTTGCAAGTAAGAACAGTCAACGTTCACCTGTTTCCACTAACAGGTTTTTTTATGGCAAATACAAAGATTGATTATATTCCTATGTTCCACCTTCTGTGTACCCTTGGGGTGTCCTGGGACATGATGCGGTTGGTTTATCGGAGCAGGTGCACTATTTCTCTGTGATGTCCGCTCTGTAAACCAACGTCTGTGCAGGACGCTCGTGGTCTCGTCACACCTGGAGCTGCAGCTGGGGGATGACGGGTGATCAGAGCACCTGTCTAAACACACAGCGTTCAGTAAGGAGGATGCTGTTGGCTCCTGATTTGGGTTTCAGAAAATTGTGAATAGTTACCATCACTTTAACAAGATAAGTGAAATACATTCATCAGATGTCAAAGAGAAAAGAAAATTTGTTCATATGAAAGCTTTAGAAGCTCAAAAGGTGACACTTTGACAGATTATGAAATTAAATCTTGAAATCCAGATATATAAAGTTTTTATAGGTAGTTATAAACTCTCAGTAGAGAAATTATTTCCTGAATTTTGACATTAGTTGTAGAAGTGAGGAGGTAGAACTTCCTAGATAAATCTACTGGAGTTCTTAACCTGAGATTTTTTTCCCAGTCCCTCCTTGATGTCTTAAACTTCTGTATTGAACGTTTTAAAAATCGGCTTAGGGGCTTCCCTGGTGGCGCAGTGGTTGAGAGTCCACCTGCCGATGCAGGGGACACGGGTTCATGCCCCGATCCGGGAAGATCCCACATGCCACGGAGCGGCTAGGCCTGTGAGCTATGGCCACTGAGCCTGCGCGTCCGGAGCCTTGCTCCGCCACGGGAGAGGCCACAACAGTGAGAGGCCAGCGTACCGCAAAAAAAAAAAAAAAAAAATCAGCTTAAAAAACAGCATCTCGTGTGAAGTCAGATTTTAAATTTCTTGTACCTGACAGCATGCCTCAATATGCATTTCTGGAAATTTCCAGTTCAGGGTGTCTAATGGTCTCGGCTTCAGAAGAGTCCACTGCATCCCGAGTGATTTACTTGGAGAGCAGGGCCGAGCTGGAAGGTTCCCTGTGAGCGCGGTGCCCTGGGAGCACGGGTATGGTGGGAGGGGCTGAGGGCGGGATGGCTGGTCCCCTCCAGCCGTGCGGTCAGGCCGGGGCCCAGGGGACAGAATGCATGGATGGGAACATCCTGGCCTCGGCCACACAAGCCAAGGAGGTTCTGGGGCATTTTCATTGTCCATAGTTATTTGGGCTGTCTTAATATGGGACTGTGACTGAATCTCAGTTTTCCTGTGATAGTAGTGTAATAGCATTGTTAACTTCGCATAAATTTGGCGTTAATGGCATATCAACCTAAAGACATGACGTGGGCCTTTTCGTTCACTGGTGTGTGCAGTTTTTTTGGAACAGTTTTGTTTTCACAAACACTATTTTTTAACTGTTTGTAGTAAGTTCACATTCAGTGGCTAAGTCAGTGTTAACAAATATTTCTCTGTTCTCCTGCTCGGGGAAATCCTACAAGCCAGAATTGTCCCCAGAGGGTTTGGGGTGTATGAGCCTTGCTGTTTGGGGCACTACAGGAGGGGTTCACAGGGGGCCTCCTAGCCCGTTGAAGGAAAGCATATCCCCATTCCTGGTTTCCTGTGGTCCCTTCTCACCCCAAAGCTTTAGTGAAAGGGGGTGGATTTGGAGCCAGAGAAGGATGCCCGGTGACGTTGTTTGGGCATCTGATGGAAGTTTGTGTAAGTAAATGAAACCACAAAACATTTACACATCAGCTAACATCTACATGAAATAAATAAGCAAAACTGTAAAGATGACAGTGTGTGTGTGACTGTTTTGAACTAACTGCGTGTCACTTGGCTGTCACCTTCTGCCGGCATCCTTACAATCTCGGCAGGCATCTGTGAAGGGGTGTCAGGGTCACAGTCTCTTCCTGACGGGTTCGCTTGCTGAGAATTGTGGTATAAACCACAGAAAATAGAAGGTGTTACCATGAGGTTACTCAAGACAAGCTTTTTGCTCTCTGAATTGTGCTCTGCAAGTTGTTATTGATGTCATAGTTATCAAACCAAAATAGTAAATTCAGTTTATGTGAAATCAGATTTGTGTTAAAGTTACATGCATTTAACAGTAAAAGTTGCAAAGTTGAAAAAAGTTGTAAATTCAGACAGTTTATATTTTGACAGTATAAAAGTTTATCCAAGGATCTCTCAAAACATACTTGGTATATAATTCAAAGGTCTAAAATTTTGTAATACATTTAGTAGACATTTGTGGGATTTTGTTCCCTTTTCTGCGGCGTAGCATCCAGTCTCAGTCATCACCTCACTTCCTTTCGTAGCTGGTCGCCTGCTTAGGTTGCGCTGGTGACCAGGGGACCTGTCTCCCCAGCCGAGTGTGTGTGAGTGTGTGTGTGTGTGTGTGAGACAGGGGCAGAGCGTCCGCTGTTTATTCGTAGCTGGTCGCCTGCTTAGGTTGGGCTGGTGACCAGGGGACCTGTCTCCCCAGCCGAGGGTGTGTGTGTGTGTGTGAGAGAGACAGGGGCAGAGCGTCCGCTGTTTATTCGTAGCTGGTCGCCTGCTTAGGTTGGGCTAGTGAGCAGGGGACCTGTCTCCCCAGCCGAGGGTGTGTGTGTGTGTGTGTGTGTGTGTGTGTGTGTGAGACAGGGGCAGAGTGTCCGCTGTTTATTCGTAGCTGGTCGCCTGCTTAGGTTGGGCTAGTGAGCAGGGGACCTGTCTCCCCAGCCGAGGGTGTGTGTGTGTGTGTGTGTGTGTGTGTGTGTGTGTGTGAGACAGGGGCAGAGCGTCCGCTGTTTATTCGTAGCTGGTCGCCTGCTTAGGTTGGGCTAGTGAGCAGGGGACCTGTCTCCCCAGCCGAGGGGTGTGTGTGTGTGTGTGTGTGTGTGTGTGTGTCAGAGGCAGAGCGTCCGCAGACAGGGTGGGTTTGTGTTTGCAGAGCCGGCACATCTGCACCCTGGGGTCTTCACACCGTCCTGGGAGTTTTAATGCCCCTGTTCCACAGCAAATTAAAATACACAACTTATATTCCAGAACAGGAGCCACAGAATATTGTGGAGTTCCACTCACTAGTGCACGTGATTGTAACGGTTAACGTGTTCATGAAAAACTTCTCGGGAGTCGTGTGTGTGACGTGGGTCCAGGGAGGGTGCTTCCCGTGCTGAGTCTCGGCCCCGCGGAGGTGCCCTGGGAGTAGCTCCTCTTTGTAAGATCCCATCTCCTGCACGAGGAGTTCCCAGGGTCCCAGGGGTTTGCTTAGAAGCGTACAGCGTCCCTCCCTGGGAAACAAGACCCCGGTGGGAAGGGTCTGCCTTACTTATTTAATAAGATCGCTGTGAGAACCAAAGCATCCGACTTGTATTAGATCTCCCTGCACTGCTCTCGCTGGGCTGGTGGTAACGGGGTTTATCTAACGTCAGAATCGCCTGGAGCGCCTGGGAGCTGGGAGGCCTCAGCTCTCCCCAGGAACCCAGTAGGAGGACGCGGACAGATGACCACAGGGCCAGGAGGCTTCTCTGGGCAGGTCGCAGGCGGAGCCCAACCTCCGCTGGTTCCACCGCGCTGTGAATCCGTTTCTCAGCCTCCGCTCGTGTTTGCACATGCGGCCCCCAGGAGGCGCTAAAGCACCGTGTCACCGCCAGAGGCTGAGTCCAGGCCAGGCGGCCTTGCCTCTAGGAGTGTGACGTCTGCTGTCCCGGGCTGAGGGCACCGAGCGGGACCAGGGGCTCTGAGTCCCTTTCTTCACGCGAACTAGGTTAACAGCGTCCAGACTACGTCGTGGCCCACGCACACGTGCACACAGGCACACGCAGGCGTCTGGAGGTCAGGAACGCGCCCTCCTGTGACACGAGGGGACAGCGCCCAGCCGCACCAGCCCGGCCCCGCGTCCCT
This sequence comes from Mesoplodon bidens, assembly GCF_964165515.1. NCBI lineage: Eukaryota > Metazoa > Chordata > Mammalia > Artiodactyla > Ziphiidae > Mesoplodon > Mesoplodon bidens. The sequence goes on from NC_138170.1 coordinate 88,502,872, forward strand.
CCCAGTCAGTCAATAAGCACGTTTGCTCGTGAACTGTCTTCTAGTTTCCAGGATGCTCTGCAGACAGAGCCAAGGAAAGGGGTGCCGTGGCTGCTGCAGGGGAGCCTGTGGTCGCCGCCCTGTAACCCCCAAGGATGTGGAAGCAGCAGGTTCAGTCCTCACCACCCAGCCGGGCCCTGAGGCTGAGAACCGCGGGCTCCAGGCCTGCCCGGTCTCGGGGCCCCGCGGTGGTAGACGTGAGCTGGACGCTGATGGAGTGCTGGTCACCTGCCTGGCCTGAGGGCCTGACCCCCCGTCCTCAGGTAGAGGAGGAGCCCGCCTCAGCCTGGACCCGCCTCCCTCTCCTCCGAATCCCTGTGTCGGTCACAGGCCAGCGCTGAGTCCGGCACGGCTGGACTCAGAGTCCCAGAGCGTCAGATGGGGACTTTGTCCTTGAATCTCCAGCTCTGAGCGTCCGCTCTGCCCCTAAGTGGGACCAGCCTGCTGTCTGCTTCCATCTCAGCAGCTGTTTACACGTGTTCTGCCTGAGCTTGGATGCCTGTGTCGTCAGGACACAGCAGGGACAGAGCCTCTGAAAACGCAGCCTCACATTGGAGCGGCAGGATGGCCGGCAGTCCCGGGTCCCACGAGTTTCTTTTAAACGTGTTCCAGCAAACGGATGCTTCTGTTTCCACAGTTAACATTTAAGTTTATGTTTCAAAGTACAGTTCTCAGTCTAGAGATGCCAACGTTTTTTCCCTACATTTTCTACAATAAAACTAGAAGCAAGGCTAATAACTGGAATTGAATCTACGTGGATTGGAAGCAACAGTGAAGGCCGAGGACAGGGCTGCCGAGACACACGGTACCTGTGACGTCCATCGGGGGTGCCGGGCATCCAACCTGAATCGTGATTTCGTGAAACGAGCAGGAATTCAGGGAGAGGGTCCCAGAGCGCAGGCCACGGCCCACTGTTCTGGCAAATGAGAGAAGCTGAGGTCGTGGGCTCTGGGGCTGTAGAACCGCCAACTCCCCGTCATCTTAGTTGCCCAGGAGTTTTCACAACAGTGACAGGCCAGGTGATTTATGACCAACCCTAAAAGAGAAGATGTGATCTGGAATTTACCCAAGATTCAACCTCAAAAACAATAATAAGGTAAAGGTTGGTTTGGTTGTTTGTGTCACAATAAAACGGCTAGAACTTCGGAGTTTACATGCCAACTGATGTAGGTAACAACCCAATTTTAGGAGAAGACAAAGCTTTTCCATGAGAACACATGAAAGGTTAGTTTGTCTTTGCTTTTTTTCACTTATTGGCTTGCCTGTGTTTTTTTAACTTGTTTCAGAGTCTTTGTTGAAAACATCAGCACTTTTAAGAAGACATCTTCATTTATTGCTCAGGCGGCTGGCGCTCCCCAGCCCTTGAAGACGGCCTGCCGTTTCTGGAAGCTCCTGGCCGTTCCACGGCAGCCTCTCCTTCAGCACCACCGGCGGGTCCACGGCCAGCTCTGGGAGGGCGTGACAGAAAGCCAACCACATTGGCGCTGAGCCAGAGGGGACAGTGTTAGGAACAGATGCGTCCTAAGCGTTTATCCTGCACACCTTGTAGAGTTTAACAAAGCCCGTGTGCGGAGCCGCCGCCGACCTGGATGAGGAGTCTATTCCCCACCTGGGGCGCCACTGTGTGGCCCTCAGAACTGGACTCCGGGGTCTCAGGGGGACCCGCAGAGCTGCCCTGCTGGCCCAGCCCCCTCGGGCCCCGGGGCCTGTCTACCCATCACCAGGGATATGCTGGAGGCTCCCGGGCATCACATGCCTCCGCAGCCAGAACCCGCCCACAGGCCTTGGTCCTTGAAATCCTCCGCTGTCCTGCCTGGGTCTCCCTGCTTTGTCCTAACCAAGGACGCCCCCCCCACCACGAGGCTGCCCCCCCCAAGAGGGGCACACCCCATCTCAGGAGCCGCCTGCCCTCAGACCGGTAAGGTCCCTCCTCGGACGGTCCGGCTGCCCTAAGATCATCTCCCTTCAAATACCGGCCTGCTCCGGGAGCGCCATCAAATCGTTGGAATGCTGCCTCCACCCCCGTGGGCCCTTCACCCCCGGCCTCACTCTCACACGAGGCACCAGATTCTGCCACCTGGCCGCCTTGGAGCCTCAGCAGCTGGACTACAAGCGTTTATAGCTTTCCCATCCACTTCCTCTCAAGTCCTGGCTGGAGACACACGTATCCAAGCCTCCAGGGAGAAGCATCAGAGAACCAGGAGGGCGCCGCCCTGGAGGAGAGGGTGCGGTAGAGGCTTGTGCCCTGAGGTCGTCCCGGGGTCAGTGGTGCCCTTCTCCAAGCAGCTCAGCTGACACACAGCTCTCACTTGTACTGCAACAGTTGTGGAGAATTTTGCAGGGAAATTACAGGAAATAATTCAAGTTTTAGCAACTGTCTTAGTTTCTCTGCAGAACAACCACTGCAGTGTAACCTCTGAAAACAGGGCCGGGCTCTCCTCTCAGGTCTCAAGGCTGAAGTCGCAGCCCCGCTGTGCCTCGTCCGGGCCATGGGGCCCCCTGCCGAGTGCATGGGGCTCTCAGCAGATTCGGGGTCCCCGGCCTCACCTGCTGCCTCCTCAGGCCTCCCTGGGGCCTCTTCTGAGGAGGTCAGGCTGCCCTGGGGTATCCCCCAGATGGATCAGGACCCTTCCTGGATTCTGCAAACCCCTTCACCGGCCCAGGCAGCCTCAGCCCGAGGGCAGTGGGCCGGCCCGGGGAAGGCGCCAGGGCCGGGCCAGGTCCCCCGTCACTGACCCTCCTTCGATTCAAGTGGAAATCATAAGTGTCATTGTATTTGGCTTGCTTTTCAGAAAATTAAATGGCAGTTTTTGGAAACGTTTCTGATTTCAAGGTTTACGTGCCCTGTGGTTTAGGAGCGTAGCTAGCATTTTTAGCGCATTTCTGCCAAGTTCAACTCTGAAGAAAAAATCCCACTTACAGTCAAGTAAGCCATGGCTTGCAGTAGAACAGCTGTAGGGAAACTCGGTGGCCCTGTAGATAATGTTCCTTTCCTGAAGCACCTATAGCTGGGGAAGCTTGGAGGAGGCGGGCTCCCGTCCAGCGCCCGTCCTGAGCCGGGCGTCCGCAGTGCCTGCTGCTCCCGTGAAGCCCGGACGCCCAAGGCCCCGCGTGCAGGAAGGGGAGGAACCAGGGGCTCCTGGCTGAGGACGCTCTCCTGGCGGGATGCTGCCCGTGTCCGTGAGAAGGTGGATGCTGGCGAGAAGCAGGTGCTGAGGGGTCTCGGGCGGGAGAAGCAGCGTCAGGGAAGAGGCCACATGAGGAGGCCTGGGGGGCAGCTCGCCCACACGTCTGCATGACCCCCCAAGGGCGCCCTGCGGCACCAGGCTCATTGTGGGCATCACATCGTGAGGAGCTCAAACACTAACTTCAAGGCCAGAGCGCTGATCACCCTGAGTCGGGGGTGTGGCCAGAGGTGACCCGTGGCCTGGGAGCTCCGGGACGGTCCCCACGAGGAGAAATGGGCAGCAGCCCCATTTCCTGCCAGCACAGTTGTTGCCGCTCTCGGGTCGGGCTGTTACGTGGCTGTCCCGCCTCCGTGGACACCTCACGGAGGCCCCCGGGGCACTGCCTCGGGCCACCCACGCAGGGTCCCAGAGGGCGTTAACAGCCCAGCAGGTTCTGGCTCATCTGTGAACTGGCCCTGCACCCCACAGGCACTAAGTTTGCATCTTCCAACGGCATCTCTTCACTTTGCCTTGTTTTACGTCATTTTGCATGAAATCCCTTTAACAACCTGCAAAGCCTTTCCTTGCACATACAGAAAAAGTCTCACCATCAAAGGCTCATGGGGGGAAGCTCAGGACCTTGGGACCTGAGGGGTTCTCAGGCCCCCTGTGACGTTCCTCTTGTGTTCTCATCTTGCTTGGCTACAAGTCCATGGAGAGTCCAGCAGGCCTAGCACGCGGCACACCCCAAAATGCTTCTCGAACTGAGAAAAGCGTTGCTTATTTAATTCAACCCTGGTTTTCCGTAGATGCTGCCTGGTTCTTTGTTGGGACCAGTTTGAAGGGAACAGAACCAGCTCATGTGGTCCCTTTGAACCAGATGGAGCGGGTAGTGGACCCCTGAGGAGCTAAACCCACTGCAGTACCAGGGCCAGAGCGTAACCGGGTGTTAAATCTGGACTCTGCAGAGTCATCTTTTCATGTCAGCCCACGGCAGGGGGGCTGGGGAATTCCATCACAGCCTCTGGAAAGGAAAACAGGCCCGTAAGTTCCATTTGTCCACTCCCTTTAAAAACCGTGGTCTGTTAAGCGGCCTGAACACGCTGTCATGTGGCATTAATTTAGAGCATCGAGCTTTGTAATTGACCTGTACTTTATCGCGCGGCCTGACAACGCCCACCCCCCTGAGCTGCAAATACTTTAGAATCCATTCCAGAAAATCACTCCCCAGATTCTGGGCACAACTGCTGTTGATTTGATTGCATCCCTGGAGTAAGCAGAATAGTCTGAATACTTAGTAAGTTTCGAATGGTTTGGTATCACAGGAACCCCGAAGGGGCTTGTAGCAGGAAAGGCTGGTAAGAAGCAGTGTTGGGAAACTGTCCTCTCTGCGGTCTCCCCGGACGGTTCCCCAGAAGACGCAGATCTCCTGGGAGCGCACGGTCCGTCAGGATGGCCGCCGGTCAGAAGCAGAGACGCCTCCAGGCCACGGGAGGCCGGTTGTGCAGGATGACGTCCCAGGTGCAGAGTCTGGCCTTTGCGGGAGGGGGTCAAGTCACTGCCCTGGACCGTCTTGCGATCCTGATCTAGAGGGAGAAGGCCCGCCCCCACCGCTGATGCTGGCTCTGAAGCCGGGCTGTCACTCATGGTGACCTCGCCGGACTCGCAGAAGATCCCAGGGCCCCGGCCAGGTGTGGAGCTGCATTTCAGCCCCAGCAGAGCCCTCGTGTGGGCCTGAGTAAGGGCACCGGCCATGCTGCCCCTTGGGGGTCCTTGGGGGTCCCTGCAGCCTTGGGGTGTCCGCAGCACCTCCAAGGGCTCCCCCCACCTCATCTGCCCTGGGTCAGCTCAGCCATCTCTCCTGGCTTTCGTCCACCAGGTGTCAAGGGCTCTGCACTTCTGATTTTTAGAGAACATCCTGTCCTTTGATTAGAGTGAAATTTCGTTCATTCCCAACCCAATTATTCCTGCCCCCCACCACGCTGGCATCTTTCAGGGAAGGCCCTGGCACTCAGGCTGCACGCGATTCCTTCGCCTGGAGAACGTGAGCTGGACTTAGTGAAGCGCTTCCAGTGATAAGGACACAGCACAGCCATGGGGTCACTTCCAAGACTGTGGCCATTTCCTGCTCTGGGGGAACAAGCTGCCAGGTTGGAGAGGCCAGTGTAGCGGGAAGCCAAGGGCGACCCCTGACCCGCCACCCTTGAGGCACTGAGTCCTGTGAGTTGTTGCTGGCATGACCAGTGACTGTAGTCCCTGCTGCCCTGTGGCTGCAGCCGAGGACCCGCTGAGCCTGCACCCTGAGCACAGGGACGTGGTGGTCAAGGCAGTAACTCCCAGGACAGTGCAGACTGCAGATGGGGGTCACCGAGGCCCCCAAGGAGACACCCTCTTTTCTCAGGGCCCCTGCGGAGCCCGCAGCAACAACCTGCACCGTCCACCCTTGGGTTCCCTGCCACCGGCTCGTCCGTGGCCAGCACCACCGCCCGTGACAGTGACCTCGATGTCTGGCACGTGGCAGCCACCCCCACACGTGGAGGGGTGCTGGCGGCCCACGGGGGAGGGCGGTGGCACCAACATCCTGGGGTTTGATGCTGGTTTTGGCTGTGCAGCCTCTTCTTTCTAAAACGGCCCAAAGTCTACCAACTATGAGTAAACTTCCTGTTTTGTTTTTACTTTACATTTTTTGAAAGGACCCAAATTATGAAGACATATGACTTCAGCGTGCCGCCATCTGGCTTCTGCCTCAAAGTTCCCGGCAGTTTCACCCTCCAAGGTCACCCCGACAGATTCCAGACCCTCACCTGCCCCCCACTCCGCCATGTTCTGGCTCCACCTCGGCGCTTGGCCCCCGACCCTGTCCCCACTCTCCCTCCGCTCGCCCCTGTCCTCCTACACTGTCCAGGAAACAGGACAGCTCCTCGGGGTGGCGGCTGCAGCTTGTCAGGCGACCCTGTAATGACAAGTAGCCCCCAGTTCTCAGGACTTAAAACAGCCCAGGTCGCCTCTGGGCTCGAGCTGCACGTGCTTTTGCCGATCGCGAGGCTGCTCCAGCCTCCTCACCGCCCCAGGCCTGCCCGGGATCCTGAACCTGCTGACGGGGCTGCCATGTCCCCACACTGTCCCAGCAGAGCCAGGGCCACTGCCCTCGTCACTCGCCACAGGGCAAGCCGTGCCCTGTCCCTTCCGGGGCCAGTCCAGGAGGGGGACCCAGCGCTGTCCAGTGTCCACCTGCTACTTTCCTGGAGGCTCAAGTGTGTCTGGTGCGGCGGGAAGAGATGAGCGTGGGTGTGACAACCCGGTTCTGTATCTCAGCTCTGTTTGCTTTTTTTAAAGTTTTGGTAAAACACTCAACCTCTCTGAGTCTCAGATTCAGTTGGAAAAAGGTATGGCTGATACCTACCCACTGTGTTTCAGCAAAGATTAGGGAAAATCATGGAAAACAGACTTTTATTTGGGGTTCAGAGTATTGACATTATTTAACAAATGCTAGCACATGTTATTTTGGTTTGAACCATCTCTTTAAATGCTTATATATTATCTATATAACCAGATAATAATTTCCATGAAGGTATAGACTAGATCATACAAAAAAGCAAATAAAAAACGCTATTAGTTATTTTAAGATTCAGGGCTTGTGTCGGTATTTCCGTGTCCCCCCCAGGCCCCTGGAGTACTGTCCAGTAAATAGTTACTAAAGAAGTAAAGAGATCCTTCCAATTTGTTTTCTGGATAGTTCTACAGAAGCATGAAGTCTACAGCAAAGAAAAATAAAGTTTGCACTGAACTATAAATTCAAAAGGGTATTTTAGCAAATGCAATGGCATGAAAATTGGAATAAATGATTTTTTTTCCACCAAGACAGACATGCTTGGCACAAAAGCCTGTATTTCAGGAATACAAAACAGCCACGATATTGACTCCCATAACAACTGTGTGGGTTTTGAGAGCTCGAGATTGCACCTTAAGGTACGTGTTACTTCAGTCGTCTGCAGGTGTGTTGTACTTAATTCATTAAAGATGCATTTCAGGGTCATTTTGAAAATATTACCTCATCGATGTGAGCAAAGTGTTGCCAGGAAGTGTGACCTGCACAGTCATGAACCCACCTGGTCGGTAAGACTCAAGCGTCACCTGTGGTTTCTTCAGGTTCCCCCGAGACCCAGGCGGACTGGCCTTTTGAGTAAGAACAGCCATCAGCTCATCTGTGACCACCTATTTCTGAACTAACTGGTCCCCCATCTCAGCTCTGAGTCCCTCCTTTTTTACTCTTTTTTTTTTTTTTTGCCAGATCTCTGTTAGAAAAGAATACCACAGTTATAGTTTGTAAATCTGTATTTGTGAATACATAAATATTTTATTCTATTCTATAATTCTATAATTCTATTCTATATTCTATAATTTTCATACAGAGAAAAATATTCTAAATACTTAAATTTGAATTATGTTTTGATATTTCTAAGGGATGAATTGGCAGGCAAACTGGAGAATTTCACTTTTCTCAAGCTTAACTTTTCCGAGACAGATGAAAGCACAGGGAGGTGACTCAGGAAGCAGTGACTCCTTTGCAAAAGGAAAAAGCGATTATTCTAAAAAACTAGAATGCCATCTCTGTGAAAAATTTTGGACCAAATTATCTCCTGCACTTCCAGGCTCTAGCTGAAATCTGCTCTACAAATAGAAATGTGTTAATGTTTTTAAAAATTATGAATAAAATGCAGATACTGTTACACTTCTAATTGTTACTAATCATTCACACTCAGTATGAATTTGTTTCACATCAACGCTACGAGCTCTAGGGCCTGGGAAAGGTTCCTACCGTCTGGAGCAGCGTGTTGCTTTGCTGTGAAGTTAGTGCAAAGTTAAGCCCTTCGGTGCATTCCCCTGCACTGTACTGAGTGTCTGGGAGGACAGCCCCACGCCTATGAGCTGCCCTAACCAACTACCCACGGTCCTGCTGTCTTCACGCTAGGAGGCTCTGTCCTGGCTCCGCATCTGGGGGAGGGACCTGCACGGTCAGTGAGGGGCTGGGGGTGCGCCTGGGAGTGCTGGTGTCTGTCTGCCTGGTCTCATCAGCCGGAATCGCACGCACCTGAGCCCACCTGGGAGCAGGGCATCCCCGAGAAGGTGCGGGCTGACCCTGCCCCATGCAGCGCTGAGCACAGTGATGCAGGTAAACGTGTGTCCTCGTGTCAGAGATTCATAGTGAGTGAAACACGCACTGTGTGTACAAGTGCTTGTCACCTGAGCCAGGTGACTTTTCTCTTGGCAAAGTCATATTTATAAAATATATATTATAAGAATATACAAATATATACATGTATATGTGAACTGAAAAAAAATGCACATCCTAAAAGTTGAGAATGATGTTTATTTGGAGGGCAAAACTGAGGACTTAAGCCCAGGGCGCAGCCTCTCAGAGAGCTCTGAGGGACCTCTGTGAAGAGGTCGGGGGGAGCCAGGATCTACAGGGGGTTTTGCCACAAAGATCAGGTAGTTGGAACATCGAAAGATTACTGTTAATTAAAGAAAACCAGACACCTCAGGTTAAGGCATTTAGTGCTTTTCTATGCATGGGAAGAGGCAAGTGTCCGGGCTCACTGGACTCGTCCCTTTGATCCGCACCTCAGCCACCCGGGGCCAGTGTCCTGTGCCTTCCCATCCCGAGTCCCCGCAGGGGGCTCCGTCTTCAGGGAGTGGCTGCAGGGGCTGAGGGCGTGGCAATGGGCATCCTCAGGGCTCACCGTCCGGGCAGCTGTAATGGCGGATGGCTTGATGGCTGCAGCGTCCTTTGCTTAATGACATGGCAGCAACGTCTTTCATTCACAAATATAATGGTCAACATTTCCCAGTTAGTTATCTTTAAAACTGCAAGGACCTGGTGTAACATTCTGATATTGTGATTTATAGTAAGAAAAATACATATTTGGTCAAAGTCCCACTCCTTAAACCCTTGGAACTTCCGGTGAGGAGAGACTTGGGTGTCTTTTGTTACGTGAGTGAGGTGATGTTTGAAAAGCCCCTGAAGATGGGGGCTGGGAGCCAGGGAATGCCCCCCCCCCGCCCCCGTCAGTCCCACCCCTGACCTCTGGGAGGTTGAGTTCAATCACTGACTCAAGTTGGGCGCCTTGCCGAGGCCCCTGGAGCAAGAGCCCTGAAGCACGACCTGGAGGCCCAGTGGGCAGCTGAGGGGGGGGCAGCCTTATAGGACTGAGCCCTTCAGCTTGGGGTCGGAGGCCATCTCCAGGCAGACAGTGTCAGGGCTGAGTCAAACTGTAGCGCACCCAGCGGGCCTCGGAGCCTTGCTTGGTGTGAGGAAGAGCCGCAGCCCTCGGAATTTGCTGTCAGAATTGGAAGTAGAAGCTAAACTTGCTGTACTTCATCTAGCTCTTCATGCATTCACTCAGAAATCACCCTTGTGTGGTCAATGGGTCAGTGCTGCCTGGAGACGCTGACCCAGAGAGCGGGCAGAGCAGGCTGGTGTCGCTGGCCTCGGTGAGCTGGTGTACGAGGCCGCCAGGGCAGTGGAGAGAAAGAAGACGGCAGCTTGTGTTTCTGGGGAAAACAAGCGGGCCCGCACGTGAGAAATTTAGAGAAAAGAGGTTTGGTGGGGTAAAAAAAATTCATTGAGCAGTTTCATAGTTTCATCATTGAAACTACTGTGATTCATATCAGCACACACATTTTGTGCTAAAATAACGTGAATGTCAACCATCTTGGTTGGTCGGCCCCGAGGGAGCCCAGACCTGGTGACCCGAGTGCTCTCAGGAGGAAACCCCCTTAACCCACTGGCTCCAAACCTGGCAGCTGCTGCTGGGTATTGATCGATGTTCATCCCTGTTTCTCTAAAATCAGGCTTGGAAAGGACATCTTTAGCCTCACTTTCACAGAAACCACCCATAAAAAGAAGCTCTAGTCTCACCCTGTAATCGGAGGCGACAGTCAGGACTGTGCCATCAGGGGCAGCAGGCCTGGCGCAGACTTGCCTGGGCAGTGAAATCAGCCCTAAGGCGTCCGGCCCTGCCCCAGGGCTCCTGCTTCTCAGACCGCTGCCCCTGGCTTGTTTGGAAGCACAGCCTGTGTTTCCCAATCTCAGCTGCAGGAGGTGTGACGATGCAAGGCCCGGTGGGCCCAGATAAGGGCAAGGGCCCGTTGTTTTGTGGGTTTTGGGGCACTGGTTCTCACAGGGCTCCCCCTGCACCCCGCCTGACCTGGGGCCGCCGCCACACTCACAGGCAGGTGTCTGGGCCTGAGACTCACCTGAAGGGATTGAGGGGGTCTGGCCACCTGGGAGATTAACCAGGGCTTCAAGTCCGGGGCGGGCGTGTCCGCTGCCTGTGGGGAATCTGAACCATCCACCCAAGCCTTCAGGGACCTCTCTTCTCACCAAAGGAGCAGGATGTTTCTTGAATGCACGACACTTCTGCGGGTCGACCCCCAATCAGGCAGCACACACGCAGCGGCCGGCAATTTACTTGTTTGGAGCCCGACCTCGTGGTGTCTCTGTGTTAATTGATGGCCCTGGATGCACACAGTAGGCTCCCCGGATCTGTCCCCCAGTTAGAGCTGAGCCGTTTGTGCCCAGGGCCCAACAGACCCCCGCTGCCCAACTGCACGTCTCCCACCAGCTGCGTGTCCCCTGCTTCCTGCGGCCTTCAAGTGCCCTCGGGCAACCTGGACTCACAGCTTGCACTCTTCTCTGCGGGGTGTACCTGCCCCAGTGCCCAGATCTGGGTCCGCCTCTGCTAGGTTGGCTCCAAGGATGTCAGAAGTCAGGTCTGGAATAAGATGTGTTTTAAATCCTAGGATTCCATTTTCATGATAATCTCTGACTTTATTTTACTGGTTTGAAAAGCTGATCTTGCAGTGATACTTAGTAATTGATAAAATTAACTAAATACATTTTAGTTTTTTCGGCCGATAGTTCTCAAGTTAGTTAATCTGGCGAATTTCCCCACATTTTGAAGGGTCAGTACCTCACCCAGGTTTGAGAAAAGCTGTCTCCCAGACTCAGCTTGTCTCCTGGACGGGGCCACGCCTGGCTCCTCTGACCGAGTCCTGAGCCGCGTCTGGGTCCAGAAGACCCAGTTCTGCCCCAAGCCCACCAGCTACTCAACTCATCTCACTTCCTGTCTGAGAACAAAATAGCCACCCCTCTGCCCCAGGGCCAGCTACAGAAACAAAGCAAGAAAACGTGGAGGTGCCGGGGCCCCGCCTGAACATCCTCATGACCTTCGGCAGGTAAGCTGTGTTCCGGGATCTTTCTCATTCACCCCAAGAAGGTGACCCTTCACTTCAAGGTCGGCCCTGCTCAGGGAGGTCAGGGCAAACTAGTAAAGGGTTAAGGAAACCAGACCCAGGACATCGCCTGTGGTTGCTATGGCTGGCCCGGGATGAGTGGCCGCAGTTCTGGAAACGTCTCACCCACACACGCCCAGACATTCACACCTTTGGTCCCAGAATTAAACTGAGGCCGTCTGGATGCACGGCCACGAAGGCGGACAGGAGGTTTCTGAGCTCCAGACCTGCGCACAGCGGATGGCAGGCGAGAAGGTGGATTCTTGTCTCACGTCCGGGAACTCTGACGGACGGCGCAATAAACCCTGCAGATTTCTCACGTTAGAACGAGTGCAGGGCAAACCCTGGGTGGGTTGGGGGCGTGTTTCACCCTGAGACCACCCTGCCCTCAGAGGGGGCTGCCGAGGCCCCATGCGGGTGCTCTCCTGATGGGGGCCGCTCCCGGCAAGGCCCTGCCCTGCCCACGCGGCCTCCCAGCCCTGCCCACCCCTCCTCAGAAAGGAGGGCCCCCAGGAGGAAGAGTTCTTTGAAAACGTCTCTCCTTGCTTCAGTCGGATCTGTTTACTGGCCTCCACAGCACCCACGTGTGCCCTGTTTCCCTCCCAGGTGCGCGTAGGAAGCGACCTGGTGACACGGACAGCTCCTGCCCGGCGTTTCCCGCTTTGGTGAGCGACTTTGGCTCAGACCTCTTCCTCCGGCGCCTTCAGGAGTCAGGCAGCAGGTGGCGCTGCAGGGTTTCTCTTCCTAAGTTGCCCTCGGGGAGCCTGCAGTTCCTCGACGGGCCCAGCGCTGCTTCTCCCCGCCGTCCTCCGCTGCTGACCAGACGCCCGTCGCCCACATCAGCCGCAGCCTCGGCGAGGCTCTAGGCCAGCGTTCCCACCCTGACGGGGGCACAGGGACTTCGTCACCGCTTCAGTGGAAAAGATGGGGATAGTTTCTAGGATGCCATTTCTGAAGCTAACAAATCCCCGTTCAGTGGCCCTTGCTGGTGAGCTCCGTGGTTTACCACCTACCGCACGGAGCGCATCTCCTCTTATTTACCTTAAGTTCACGTTTTCTTCAGTGTCAAAGATTGCCCTAAAATCCCTGAACTTGAATTTGATGATTCAGGTCATTCTGTCTTTTCTCCTCCGTTTGGTGATTTCAGAGTCTTTCTTGGCTGGCCTCTTTAGATGAAGGGACCCTGGGTTTTCGTCCCAGTGAGAAGCGAGGAAAGTCACAGGCGTGAAGACAGCATGGTGATAACACAGACCCGAGCAGTGGGGAGGCTGGAGAGCCAGCGGGTGGGGGTCAGACGAGTCCGGGCAGCAGGCTGCGTGCAGGCCGGGTATGCCGCAGGGAAGCACACTCTCGGCAGACACGATGGCGAGGCTGCCCTGTCCCGGGGTGACCACATCCACTCCTGTCTCTCCAGCCACGCGTAGGTCTATCCTCTTGGGTCCAAGCTTGAAGCCTTTCCTGACTTCCTCCTTTGTTCTCTCTGTAAGCCCTCTCCCCCAAACACCCTTCCTCCCCGGTCCTTCCCTGGCCACTTTGCAGCTCTGTCACCGTCTCCAGGTCTGGTCACTGCCAGGTCCTCCATGCTTGTCTCAGTCATCAATTGTTCAGACCCACAGGGCTCCTCAAGGTTGGGCGCTCCCCACCTCCCACTGCTCTGGGGGACCAGTCCCCCAAACAACACCTGCCTGGTCTTTCTCACCTTCAGTGTTGGTCACGGAGCTTCCTCCGGATGAAAGGTCCTCCTCGCAGATCTGCACCTAAACTGAACCTGCCTCAGCTCTGCTGATTCCCACCTGCCGTGGGAAAAGTCTCCGAGTGACGGCGGCCACTGGGTCTCGTGTGGAGGAAGCGAGCATGCTCTGAATACGTCTTGTTGAGCAGCACAGACTGCGCGCTCCTCTCCTCGGGTGTGAATCTCCCTCGAGAACATAACAGCCCCCGGGGCGGGGGGGAAGCTTCCCACCCAGGAGGGAAGGGTCATCGGGTGGAGGTGTTTGACTTCATCGAAAGCTGGTGCTTCTTCCCGTCCCATCGACAGTAAGAGCCCCCCAGAACGTTACACCTGCCGAGACCTGGGAGTCGTGTGGCCCCGTCATGAGGCGTTTCCTGAGAGATCAGGCTGAGGACGAAGCCCTGGGTGTGGATGCCTGACCCCGTGTGGTCCTCGGACCAGCAGCTCCTGCCTCTACCGGGCGCCTGGAAGCTCCCAAATCCCAGCCCAGCCAGGCCCCCAGGTCAGACCCCTGGGTGGCCTGTGTCCCCATCACTTGCTCCCCAAAGCCACCTACATCTCATCGTTTTCACTCTGTGAGAACAGTCGTGTCCCACGGGGCATGCAGCACCTGCAAACCCCGGAGGCTGTCGGGGCCAGCATCTCACCTCCATTCCAGAATAAACGTGTCAGCCTTTTCTAGAGAAACACGATGAGCCACATTTTGTTTGGACATTCTTCTGTTTCTCAGACTCTCCATTCTAACAAGACAGTTTGTCCATCAGTTGGTGAGATCATCGCTTTGACCCCAACTGTAACATTAATTGTGAAAACTAGTAACAGTAACTAGTAACAGTGCTTTCTTTGGATTTATTGCTAAATACGTGTGTACATATTACCTGATACACACAATATTGCACAAATGCATATATGTGCAGCATGTAAAGGCCAAATCAGTGATGGATGTGAGGTAATATTTCTAAGTTCCTTAATTTCATCCAGCAAAATACATTCATCTACAGCTAAAATTGTCATTTTAAATAGTAAGCTAAACATACCATTTAAGAATAGGATTATAAAGCTCTTTTTTTTACAAAATAATTAAAACCAATTTCATAGTATAAGAGGGATTTTAGTCATTGTGAAATAATACATAAATGTAAAGTTGTGATTTTTAAAAATTCAGTGTCAATGACAGATATTTAAGGTAGCAGATTTAAAGTCTTAGTAATACAGACATAATTGACTTTAAATGTAATGTTTTATGGTATTTTCACTTAAATAGGTAATCTCAGTCCTTGGCAGTTATTATAAATAGTGAGGTGTATGGTGTGCATTTTGTTCTTGTAATACATGTTCAGGACCACCTCGTATATTACAGGAGACCAGGACCCCTCAGGAAGGGACAAGAAGAACGAGAAGGGGACAGGAGCTGGTCACAATCCAGATGTGTGTGTTCGGGGCATCATTATTCCTTAATTAAGGCCGACATAAACCTCACAGCACGTTTGCTGGAAAACAGACTCATTCACATAACACTGAGACAGAGACAAGTAGCTTGATATTTAAGTCTTCAGGCTCTAAAAATGTGAGTGGAAACAAATGCAAAGACTCAAAACTTGGAGCGGGCATGCAATGTGATCTTGAGGCCAGGCACCCAAAACAGAATGGAATTAAAATAAAAGAAACAAATTAAAGTATATGGAGGATATCAGTGTGAAGTATAGTGAGGGAGACGGTTTTATTAGGAAAATACTGAGACCTGAAACTTGACCGCAGGGGACTGAGTAGTGGGCGAGCAGGACGGCAGGATGGATGGAACCACGTCCTCGGCTCCGTTCTTCCCTCCCCCCCTCCTCTCTTCCTCTCACTGGATCTCACTCTCTACCAGAAGGAACCACAGGCATCTGACAGTCAAAGGCATATAAACAGCCATCGACGAGAAAGGTGACTGGAGCCGCACGTTAGGGAAGTTGGTAGAACATCTTGGCTAAGATGCACTTTGGAACTTTTTGGCATTTGAATGGAAAATGAGGAAATACAGGAATACATATAAATATAAGTAAATGCATAGATACGCCCTCTTGTACCCTTTCAAGTGATGCCCTTCCCCTGTGGCCTCACCTCCCGCCCACGTCGCCCAGGTCTGACCTCTGCAACTCCTGCACCATCATCTGCAGCCCCAGTCTTGGGGCTCCTGCAGCTCAGGAACAGGACCCCAAGGCAGGGACAGGCTCTGAAGACCCCAGGAACCTGACTTAGTGCACCTGCAGTTCTGGCGATATCCTTCCATGTCTGGTGACGTATTCAGCAAACGTCCATTTAGAGGTGATGTCTGTATACCTACTGGTCACAGAGTAAGGAACTCAGCCCTGAAGGGTGATGGGGCAAGTGGGTGAGAACCTGGATTGCAGCTCAGGCTGTGGACACCCAGCCCCTCACACCCAGGCTACTCAGTGATGCTCTTCACGTGGTTCCCACCTCGAGGTAACTCCTCCCTACAAAGGCTGGCTGAGCACCTCTAAAGTAGTAAGTTCTGGAAATAGAGACACGTTTAAAAGGAAGTTTTCCTCCTCTCAGAGCCGACCCACTCTAGAAAGAGATTAAATTAAAAAAATCCTACACAGAATAAAACAAGATCACCGCAGACTGGAAAACAGGCTTGCTCTGGGATGGCGCCATGGAGAAGTGGGACAGCTCCTTGAGGTGGGATCGAATGGTGATCGAATGGAGTGGGAAACCCTCCAGACACAAGGACCCACGGAAGAGCCACTGCAGTCATGAGGCCGGTGTGGCTTCAGATGACACTGGGGAGGAAGTAACAGAGGGTCATGTGGGCCCCACAGAGTGGAGTGCAGTCTACCTGCTTGGAGAAAACCTGGAGGGATTGAGTAGGGACAGGACATGCTCACTTGTTTCAGAACGACCACAGGCTTGTTGTTCAAGGGCAGATGGTGATGCAGTACCAGAGTGAGAGGTGACAGTGCCACCGGTCAGTGCCTGGGGACCAATCTTGGCAGAGATGGAGGGTGACCTGCAGTATTAAAGCGAATAAAGACTGAAGAGTAAGTCGTCATCTGAAGAAGTCAGAAAAAGAGCAACCAAAAAACTCAGAGAAGGAAACAGTAGTCCAGATAAGAGAGGTAATTAGTGAAATAGAAAACATCATACAATAGAAAGCCTAAAGATAAAAAAAATAGATCTATAAAAATACTAATAAAACTGATAAATCTCTACGGATCCTAGTTTAGGAAATAATTCAGAAATGCCAATATCAAGAATAAAAAGGACATCTAGGGCTTCCCTGGCGGCGCAGTGGTTGAGAGTCCGCCTGCCGATGCAGGGGACACGGGTTCATGCCCCCGTCCGGGAAGATCCCACATGCCGCGGAGCGGCTGGGCCCGTGAGCCATGGCCGCTGAGCCTGCGCGTCTGGAGCCTGTGCTCCGCAATGGGAGAGGCCACAATAGTGAGAGGCCCGCGTACCGGAAAAAAAAAGAAAAGAAAAAAGAAAAAAGGACATCTAACTGTATAAACAACAGATTCAACAAAATATAAATAATATTAAATTATTGCAGTAAATTAATAAATTCTTAGAAAAATGTAACTTATTAAAATGGACTTAACATGATTTCCCTATAAATATTAAAATAGAATTTTGAAGCAAAACTCGTCCCACCAAAACAGCACTTTAGAGCTTCTTACCTTTAGAGAGTGTTTAGACACATGTCAAAATCTCAATGATGGTTGCTAAAGAAAAAAGTGAAAGTCAATAAATAGCTTTGGAATTACTAGACAAGGAAAAATATGGAATAAATCACTCAATTCAAAAGCAGTCATTAGGGTAGAAGATGAACCACTGTTAATAACAAGGGTGAGTATAACCTATGAAATAAGATAATAGACATAAATGCAAACATATCTCTCATCAAAATAGATGTAGGGCTTCCCTGGTGGTGCAGTGGTTGAGAGTCTGCCTGCCGATGCAGGGGACACGGGTTTGTGCCCCGGTCTGGGAGGATCCCACATGCCGCGGAGTGGCTGGGCCCGTGAGCCATGGCTGCTGAGCCTGCGCGTCCGGAGCCTGTGCTCCGCAACGGGAGAGGCCACAACAGTGAGAGGCCCGTGTACAGCCAAAAAAAAAATTAAATATTTAATGTGGAATTTCACAGTTGAATGATTATACTTTCCTGAACCATTTATATCCTCCTCCTTTTCACAGGTTAGTGACCCCTCTGAATGTCAGCCCTGCTGAAATCACGTTAGTGGCCTGATTACCACCTTTTTCAGATCATTAATAACTCGATTAAGACTATTTGGAGGCCCTAAACCCGACTCCTAGGGCACTTCTGGGCAAACATCCTCCAACTCAGAACATCTCCATTTATCAACTCTCCGAACTTGGTCTTCCAGTGAATTCTCTCCCTTCCAAGGAGTGGGCAGCATTACGGTCAGATGCACAGACACACGTGATGTTCACCCTTCGGCACACTTGTCTGAAATTCTCTATCCCCCTGAGTGTGGTAACTTTACATGACTTAATTCTTCATCTTTCTTTTTAGTTTGTAGGTAGGAAGAAAGTTTGCTAGAGGGATAGTACGCATCTCAGCACCCTCAGACCCTTCTGCTCTCCTGCAGTCAGGGAAGGAGCTGCCTTTTCTCCAGGACAGTCGCTTGCTCAGAGACGTTCTCAGGGACACAGTGCGGAGGGGGCCACAGGCTTCTCCGTCTCTGACTTCCTGTGCACACTGGCAGCGCCTCCACTCAGCTGTCAGCACAGCATCTCTGATAAAAATCTGGTGTTTGGCTGGAGTGCAGGGTGTCTCCCCAAAGGACCAGCCCATCAGTGGGGCTTCATGCCTGCATCCCAGCATCCTTTAAGGACAGTATGTTACCAAAATTAAACAAAAACAAAACTCTTCCCTGTGTGAAAATTGTGACCTCAGGAAGTAGAGGGAAGTGTAAAACACAAACATATAAAATTAAAGCTTTATAATCCATACAAATATTTTGAATTTGGTCATTTTTGTTGGGTACTGTTGCCACTCCACTTATCAGGTATTTATTGATATTATTTAGCAACGTAATATGGTGCTAAATAGAGTTGGCTCAGCAATACCAGAAATAAAATTACACATGTTAATGAGTAACTAGAAGGATGAAAAATAGCTTTTAAAGTACTTTTGGTAAAAACTGAGAGCCACTGCCGGTTTCTGTCCTGCTCTGTGGCTCTGTTGTCGTGTTTCCCAAACGGTACCTGAGGGCAGAGCCAGGGCTCACACCCCTCGGTTCCGACCCAGCACCGTCCCTGCTCTGTGTGCATCAGGGCTCTGGGGTCTCTCTCCCCTCTGTTCCCTGACTCCACTCCCCTCCTCTTCCTTCCTGCCCATCAACATCCCAGAGTGTGCAAGACGCATCCCTTCTGTCTGTGTCACATAAACTGTGTGCTCGAGGTCTGTGGTGTATACTTAAAAGGCGATTGCTTCATCAGGGCCATCCTCACCCGGAGCTGGTCCACAGGACATCCTACAACCAGCACAGTTTGGGGCCGCTACCACCTTTGTACTAAGGCATCTGCCATTCTACCCACCACTGCTTTGTGCGTGGTTGGTTTTTGCTTGTTTTTGTTTTTGTTTCGCTATCAGTGGCAATATCAACACAGTAGAAAAAACATATCCAAGTATTATTTTGAAAATAGTTTGGCTTCAGGAATCCCTCAAAAGTGTTTCAGGGACCTCAGGACCCTCGGATGTAGCCTTGCAATTTGGGGACCACTCTATTCAATGTTATGTTAAAGAAGTATCATATTTTTAATGTGTCGGTACATTCTTTTGCAAATATTTAATTTTCTGCATCATTATTACTAAATAAAAGTGATTTGTAGTCATTTTGTTTCATTCTTTGTTTCTGGAATAAATGTTTTACTCTCAATAAAGATAATCTGGAAGTTTTCCTTTTTTTCCTGTGCTCTAAAATAATTTAGGTATTATTGGGATAATCAAATTTATGAAGTTTAATGGAATTTGCCTGTTAGACTACCTGGGTATTTTGATTTCTATAGGAGGATTCTTTATTAACTCAATTTCTTTTAAGGCTACTGGTTTCAAGTTTATGACTCTACCATGGTCAAATTTATAAATCTCTAAAGTGAAGTTTTTAATTTCTTCTGGTGTTTACATTTTATATGTATAAAGTTGTACAAAGTGTTACCTTGCATTTTAAAATTTTCTTCTGATCTGTGGTTATTTTTCTCTTGTCATTTCTAATTTAATCTCTTTGTCTTTCTCCTATTTTCTTGATTAACTTAGCTTATAATTTTTGCCTATTTTGTTGATTTTTCACAAAGATGTATTTCTGATTTATTCTGCTCTTTGTGTTGTAATTCATTAATTTCTTCCTTGATCTTTACTTATTCCTGACTTGTGCTTTCCTTTTATTTTAGGAGAGAAAATGTAATATAAAGAATTGGTTAAATCATATTAGACAAGTAGAAAAGCAGACAGTGAGGTATCAGATGTGGTAACTGCAGGAAAGAGATACACCCTGAGGGGTGGGAAGACAGGGGAAGAAGTCGGGGCTCTTAGAAACGGGGACCCAGACTCCTGAGGGGACACGCCTGTGGTAGGTGCTGGTATATCCAGGGGCCCATGATGAGCTGGTTCCGGGGACGTGGAAAACCTGGAAATTGGAACCAGTTACTACTGACACCCACCTGCTCTATTCCGACTCTTCCTTTTAGTTGTTACCTTTTGAATCTTTTGATTTGGGAATGTCTCTTACATACGAATTAGTGCTGAATTTTGCTCTGTTAGTCAATGTAAAATCTTTCACTAAGTGCATTGAGCACATTTACATTTACTGATCTTGGCATTTTAATCTCAGTTTTGTCATCTGCTTTGTGTTGTATTTATGTGTCCACCAGGCTTTGAGATGGTCTCTCTCTGTCCTCCCTACTTAAGACATGTCGTTTGGTTTACAGAGAAGTTTGTATTTCTGTTGCATTGTTTGCTTTATCCCAGTACTTTTGTTTAACATCGTCCGATCCTCTTTATTTTGAATGCTGGCTCTCCCCCGTCCTCCTTCCTAGTATTTTATTTGAAGTAACATCTTTTTACTGGAATTCAGTGTCTCTCAGGCAACTGACCAATTTTTTCTAACTTTTCACATTCTCTTTCAATTCTGCCCCCCCATTTTTAAATGTTCTCTATATTATCCTTTATTTTAGAAATATGTATCCACTGCCTATAGAATTTGCTCCCACATTCATTTGCTTTTATTGTTTTTGAAGAGGCCTTTACAGTTTTCTGGATTTTTTTGTCCTATTAAAAAGTTAACTATCTGCCTCAGTTTCTGCTTTTATAAAATGGAATAGGTCTTTTCTTTCCCAGGCTGTTTTTAAGATTTTCTGCTTGTCTTTTTATCTTTATGTTTTGGAATATTATTTTGATGTGCCTTCTTTTTTGTTTATTCTTGTATGCTTATTCTGACTGGGGTTTATGGGATTCTTGAATCTGTGGCTTGATGTCTTTCATCAGTTTGGAGGAATTTTCATCTTTTCAATGATTACTTCTCTCCATCCGTCCCTCTTGTCCTTCCAGAGCCCAGATTACAAATACAGCAGGGCTTGCACTTTGTTCCACAACCTCTTATGATTTTTGTTCTTATGGAATCTCTCCTGGGTTCTCTCTGTGCTTTGTTCTGAGTATTACCTCTTTACTATCTACTTCACTAATTATCACTTCTAGTTAGTTTACTGAGTTATTGATTTCAGCTATTGATTTTTTAATTCCAGAATTTCCAATAGTCTTTTCAAGCTTCCAATCCTCTTCTAAAGTTTTTTATTTTATAATTTCTAGCACATACTAATCACAGGTATTTTAAGTTTCATTAATTCCTACTGTGATATCTGGACC
The DNA here is from genome assembly GCF_964165515.1 of Mesoplodon bidens. Classification (NCBI taxonomy): domain Eukaryota; kingdom Metazoa; phylum Chordata; class Mammalia; order Artiodactyla; family Ziphiidae; genus Mesoplodon; species Mesoplodon bidens. Next base: position 88,523,999 of record NC_138170.1, read on the forward strand.
TCCTTTAGGAGGTATTCTGGCTGAGATCATCCCTCAGGATCCAGGACACCTGCAGCCCTGCCCGTCCAGCCAGTGAAGAAGGATCCTGCTGCTGCCTCTGTGGCTGCTGGACAATGCCAGGCCAGCTGGTGGTCAGCCAACAGCCCTGGAACCTCACGATGTGGAGTCCTGAGCAGCTGCCTGGCATAACTCAGCCCCTTCATTACCATGTGTTGGGTTTATTGAATGTTTGCTGCATACCTGTCTCTGACCCACCTAGGCCGGTAACTGGATTTGACAGCCAATAGGGCCCTTCCCCATCCCTGAGGAACTCAGAGGACTGGTCCCTGCAGGCACATGTCAGAGTTACGTGGCAGCTTCAGTCTCTGGAAGGAGCTCACAGAGCACCCTGGTGTTCTGGCACTCCATGCTCTGAGTGGGGTAGATGTATCAGGTTATCCATGCACCTTTATCGTGAGAAGACCTACGTCCCTGGGTCCAGCATGCTCACAGGCTGTGTGCTGTCCCTGGACAGACCCCTAGTGAGGAGTGAGGAGTGCAGTGTGTGGAAGGTTGCCTGGCCTCTCCTGCTCAGGGCAGTGGTGATGGAGCCCAGTGTTTCCCTGAGAGAAATCAGGGAACAGAAGACCACGGACACTCCACAGAACAATGGTAACTCTCTCAAGTGCCCCATAAAACATATTGTTGTTCGTTTCTCTTGCTAACGCTTGAAGGTGGTACTGCAACTATGTGTCAAGGGGTCATTTACGTTGTCCAGTAGCCTCTGGATGTCCACACATCTGGTTACACTGGTGCCAGGACTCCCCTCAGCAGAGTCAGGGACTTGCTTCCTTCCCAGTCACCAATGAGGGGTGATGGTCCACATGGCACCCTCACGGCTGCCTGTCTGACTCAGACCCCAGCCTTCCTGTGTCTGAAGAACACAATTTTTGCATTTGTACAACCTTTTAAAGAAGGTCTTTTTTAGAAGACTCATTTCCCCTTATTTAGATGTGTCTGAAGCCTGTTCCATAATTAAACATTGAAAGCCCCCTCATTTCCATGGACATAAATGTCTTAAGAGGATGCAGCTGTGTCGTTCTTGGCATCTTTCAAAGAAAATACACAGATTACAAGAGGGGCTCGTTGCTTTCAGCAGTTCCTCAGAGCTGCCCGCCTTCGGCTTTCTTCCCCAGCTTGAATCAGTGATGTTCCAGCCTTCCCGGTGCAAGAGGGGACCTGCCTGTCCCAGAGCCGAGCCTCCTTTGCAGAGTCCTGGCTGGGAGGTCTGACATTCAGCAGGCATGAGACTGTCCAGGCCCCGAGGGATGAGGAGACATAAACTCCTTGCTTTGACTCGTTAGTAGGTTGGCTTTGGCAATTCTAATTTATTCTTCATGAAGGGATAGATTACTGGGTGGTGGGGGGGGGAAGGTTGCTTCCGTTAGCACAGTCGTGAACCTGATAAGAGACGATTTTGTCTCTTCAGCCTACATGCCCAGTTGCTCAAGTAGCCATTGGAATTGAGAACAATAACATAGAGTTATAATAAATAAAACATAGCCTTAGCTTCTCTGGATATGTGTGAGGGAGCAAACGTTAATACCTACTTAACCCATAGAGTTTATATTTAATATTCCCCACCAGTGAACCAGAACGCTTACTTTTAGATAGAACAGAGGTATTGAGAGAAGAAAATGCCAGACAGTCGGGTCCTTATGAAGGTGCCATGTGGACATAAGAGGCGTGTAGACACATTTTGTCCGAGTCGGGATTAGCTCGCTCTCCTCAAGGTTTAGCAGACACACCTGTCTTCACCAGATGAGAACCTTCGGGAAGAAGCTGACCAGGTCATGTTGCACCCTCAACGGCAGATGCAGAGTGAGGGTGGGTCTCCCTGGGTGGCGCCTCTTGCCCGTCAGCAGGGACCTGGGATTGCATCCTCGCCGACACCCCTGCTTGTGCACACGGGGTTCAAGGCCTCACTGCATCCTGGTGGCTCCAGTTTTAAGTTTCTTCTCGCTTCCTACCTTTTTCACTTGGGACCTCTCCACTACTTCAAAGACAAAAGGGAGCCAAGGCATTGCATTACAACTGTGTTCAAACTCTTTAAAAAGAGTGAAGGAGGCTGATCCTTAACACATAGAAGCGACGGCAGAGGCCCTGGCACCAGAGGTCACCTGCGTGCTGCCACGGGCTCTGCTGGTGCCAGGCCTGCCATCAGCTGCCCCATGGCCAACCCCCCTCTGCCAGACACCTTGGCTGGAAATGTTTCTGCCGTCACAAATGTGCCATATGAACCCCAACCTTCTCCACCTCCCCAACCCAGTATACCAGCTAATGACCACCTTCTCACAGGAGTATCCTGACACAATAAACAGAATCCATCCTCCCAAACAAGTTTCAACATGCTCAAAAAAATAAACAAAACAGAGCAAAAGTAGCCCACAAGGGAGCTGAACGACTTCCTTGTCTTGGTAACCTTTCCAGTAATTTTGCAAGAAATCCATATTTTGCCAAACGTTTTATAAAAACTCAGTTTTTACAGACCTGCATATATTGAAAAATTGAACATGAAACAAAAGAAATCTTGAAGAGACAGAAAGGAGAGCAAGTAACCATTTGTTTCTTGCCAGTTTTTTGATGCACGCTCCCAGTTAAATGCTTGTTTCTGTCCCCCAGGCAGCCCCTGTGTCAGAACCAGGCTTGAGCAACCATTGAAACCAGTGGGATCCGGGAAGAGCAGACATTTAGGAACAATGTTTGGTTTATTATGTTAAAGCACAGAGTCTCCCCTTTCCTCACAACATTGACCTTTCAGCCTCCCGTGTACATCTGAGGCCAGAGAGCTGCGGGCTCCGGGGCCCGTGAGCAGAAGCACAGCCTCATCTACCTTATCGCCTGCACCTGGGGCCACAAAATACTGAAAACCATTGAAAGATATAAGATTCTGAGTTTGCTTTGTTTTAAAAGCCTGAAGAATATTCTATAAAACTGAAAAGACCATAATCTTTCCAAATTCCACCCCTAGTTTACGGGAAAGGCGCCACTTCTAAACATTATGTGAATTTAAAATCTTCCATTTAAAGTGACTTTTTAAAACCTTTCATCAAATGCAAAATTTCTAATAGTTTTCATGAAAGCAAACATAACAGTCTTGACAAAGCACAGACCTTAAAAGTGCAGATGATGATTATTTCCAGAACCATAAGCTCTAGTTTTCTTGGCACAGAAGGAAAACTATTTCGTTAAAAAAAAAGAAAAGAAAAGAAAAGAAAGACAGACAGACAAGGAGGAGAGTGGGCAGCTGGCTCTCCTCTGCGGGCAGGGCCCCGCTCGTCCTCTGCCCAGTGTCCTGGCTGAGTCTCGGACCCCCAGGTCCAGGGCTGAGTCCCCCTCACCTCACGGGCTGGCAGGTGCAGCAAAGAGCAGTCAGACCCCTGCCCCCCTGGGTGACGTCGCCTCTCTTCCCAGATCTGGAGCCCCTGGAACGCAGGGTCCTGGGGCAGCAGCATCTTCCCAGCCTCCAGGTGTCTGACCCCATGGACACCTCCGGACACCTTGCTCCCCATCTCAGCTCCTGGCAGATAAAGGCATTTTCCCCTCTACCCCAGATTACCTATGAATCACACTCATAGGGTGTGTGATTGTCCTCATCTCCAGGCTCTGAGCCCCTCCAGTGACAGGACTGCCTCTCGGCTGCGTCTGCAGCTTGTGGCCTCGTCCTAGACACAATAATGCTCCAGAAATGACCACTGAGAGGAAGTGAGGGAATCTCTGCAGACACCCAGCTGTCGACTGAAAAAGAAAGCACAACGTGAGAGTTGTGAGTTAAGTTTTATTTGGGGCAAAATGAGGACTATAGGCTGGGAGACAGCATTTCAGACAGTGCTGAGAAACTGCTCCAAAGAGGCAGCGGGAAGGTCAGTATCGATGTGATTTTGGTGAAGGGGGGACGCGCAATCAAGCAGGTATGTTTTGCAGAAGGTTCTGCTAGTCTCGTAAAGGTCACTGCTGGTCATGGGGTGCTGACGTCATCACGAAGGATTTTAGTGCTTTTTTAGACACGAGGAGATGCAAGAGTTGGGCTCATAAAATCTTCACCTGAAAATATCTAATAATCTGAAGACCTGTTTTGCCAGTTTCCCCCAGAGCACAGAGGGCCTCATTCCTGACTTCCACCCTGAGCTCCTTTCCGGGGGTGTTGACGGTCAGTGGTCGCAGCAGCTTGTGAGTTAATCCTTGTAGAGGTAGATGGCAAGTGCCAACCTTTAGCTGGCTGAAGTGGGGCAGGACAAGGCAGAGTGATTCCTATGCAAAAATCAAGCTTTGTGTTTCACGGCTGGGGATTTGGGGTGATGCTACAAACCAATTCCAGTTAAAACAATTAAACTCGATAGCCTGAAATCCTGACTTCTGTCAAATTCAAATCCCTAGGGAGACTGCAGAAATGTAGTATGACGTCCTGAACCTCAAGCTAAAATATGAAAGGAAGTTGTGAGTTAATGTACATTGGCGTCTCCTAAAATGTGACACTTACCTTTATTCTTTTAGGCAAAATAGGAGAAAATTCTGATGTTGAAGGGAGGACTCACTTTGTATGGATATTTGTTCTAATGTCAGAGAAATTGATGCAATATGTAAAATTTAGTGCACCATGCTTCAATATATGTTTATATTTTTAAGGGAAAATACTTTTTCTTCTTGTAAAAGTAATTTATGGTCATCATAGACTATTAAAATAAATAAAAGTAAACTAAGCTAAAATTAAATCTTCCGTATCTTATCACCCAGAAATAACTGTTCTTAACATTTTAGTATGTGTTCTTCCAGATTTTGTCAGTCTGTATGCATTATAGTTTTCAAAAATAGGATACGATAGTATTCACTGTTTTGAAAACTTTTTTTCACTCAACAGTATATTGTCAGCATTTTTCCAAGTCAACCTGTAATTATGGTTTTTGGTGCTCATAGAATTCTACTGTGTGGATTTATCATAGTTTATTTAGCTACTCTTTTACTAATTGCACTTTATTTTGTTTCCAGGTTTGTTTGTTTTTTTATAAACACTACTGTAAAAATTATCTTTAAACATACACATTTGCTGGCTTCTCAATTTTTTCCCTTACAGAACTTGTCTGGCACTGTTGTACTTATTTTTAAAATTATTAGTACATATTTTCAAATGGCCCTTCTAAGAGCTCATCCCAACATCCCTCCAATGGACACACAGAGAGGTGCCCTTTGCCTGCCTTCACAGGCAGAAGATTGCACTCTCTTTTGTTTTGGGCAATTTGGCTGGAAAAGGAAGAGCAGACAATTATTTTAATTTTCATTTTTGGAAATCTAGTGATAGTAAGCTTTTTCTTACATTTCTACTGGCTATTTTGCTCACTTAATAATTAAGAACAAGGATAAGAATGCCTTTGCTAAGGAAAGTGCTATAAGGGCCACTTGGAAGAGAAGACACTGGGACCACAGTGTTGTTTGGGGCCGGGAGACCAAAATGACAGTTAACTGCTTAGAATAAGGAATGGGGCAACATCTGTTTTTCACATGTGAGAAGGGAAAGCAATGGTGCTTTGTTCTGAGGCTGGGGTAAAGCGCCCAGTCAACCCCCCGTTGTGAGGTGGTCCACCTGCATTTTGGGAACAAGGCTGTTCACACTGCAGGACACCTGTGTGTGTGCATGTGTGTGTGTGAGTGTGTGTGCGTGAGCAAGCATGTGTGTGTGCGTGAGCGAGTGTGTGTGAGTGTGTGCATGAGTGTGTCCTATCACCTTCATCCATCTCTCACCGTGAGGAATAGGAAATTTACTCACCCAGTTACAGCCGCCAGGGAAACTACCCCTGCCACACAGAAAAAGTCCAGAATAATGCACGGGCCAGCTCAGCACCTGCAGTCTCTTCCCCAGAACTCATCAGGGCTTGGAAGGTGTGCGGAGAATAAGAGGACACCCCCACAGGGTCACCACCAGCAGCCATGGGGGCTCCAGAGCCACCTCTGCCTCATTTCAGAACAAGACTTCAGGGTCACGCCAAGTTACCCTCCCAGGGCATCTGGTTATAAAAAGGGATGAACTAAAGGTGCTGAAAACAAGAGGAAATGAACCAAAATAGGGCAGGTCCAAATCCACCACGGTGGGTGGAGGAGCAGTAGGACTCAGGTGAGTCCCGGCGGGTCCAAGCCGGACAGCGGCGGCGGCAGCAGAGCAGCTCCTCTGCCCGGGTGACGGCGACAGGGAGGTGGCTGCTTCCACCTCCTCACGGGACCGGAATGATCCTCAGGGAAGAGTTTAAGCTACAGTCACTCAAGTCAATTGCCAGACAATCCAGGGAAGACTGTTGTGTCAGGAATTATTGACCTAGGGTCTACATTTAAGGCCAGTCGGTAAATAACTCTTAACCCTGCCATCCTGCTGCCTCTATGGTTGTGACAAGAGGGGCTAAACTCAACCGTCTCACCTACAAAGTCACTTTCTAGGGTGTTGGTGCGGGTGGTGGTTATATGGGATTCATGGTGGATGAGGACCAGGATAAAGCATCCTTTGGACTATTTGCTGGGGGTTAACTTAAAAAAATCTAAGAGGGGATCTCAGAGCTCCTTAGGAACTACTTAGGAGTTCTACTGTACTTGGATGACACCATTGTCTTTGGTAGAAACTCAGAGAAGCACAGGAGACCTTCAGGGAACTTAGTTTAAATGTCCCTATAAATTCCATTCTTTCGTTTCATTGCCAAATATGTGATGCATTTACCACCACAGAAACAGGTAAGAAAGATGGTCTCTTAGAGGTGAAGTGATGCAATTTCATTTAGCATAATCGGGGTCACCCATGTTGTTGCAATGGCAGGGTTTCCTTTATTTTTAAGAGTGAGTAATATTCCACTATGTGTGTGTGTGTGTGTGTGTGTATATATATATATATATATATATATATATATATATATATGTATGTATAACATTTTCTTTATCCACCAGAGACACTTAGGTTGTTATCATATCATGGCATACGAATAACGCTTCAAGATGGTGATTTTATTTTTTTGGATACTTACCCAGGAGTGGGGGTGCTGGAGCATATGGTGACTCTATTTTTAATTTTTTAAGGAACCTCCATACTGTTTTCCAAAGTGGCTGCACCAATTTACAGTCTCACCAACTGAGCTGTACACCTGAAATTGGTTAAGATAGTAAATTTTGTGTGTTTGCTACAATAAGAAAAAGTTGGAAAAAAGAAAGATGCCCGTTTAGCAGCAGAGACGTGTCCAACCAGCGCTTTGCGTCACTGACCCTGAGGCAGGAAGTACATAAACCCGACATAATTTAATTGCTCGCTGAGGTCGGCCTGATCCCGAGGTCAATCTCCGGGTGTGAGACCGCTTCTTGTCAGTGATGATTGCTGCGTATTTGTCACTGTGACCCTAGACCGAAATGAGTTAGAATAGAAGCAGAAGTAAAAACCGAACAACCAAAAAACATATGTAGCATGAAGTTGAGCTGTTTGTCAAGGATATTGAAATCGGTGAATAACCAGGTGGGGAAGCCAAGGCTGCCGCCCTGCCTCTCGCTGCAGGAGGGTCCCGAGTCCCCGGGCCACGAGGAGGGGGCTCCCAGGTGGGCAGAAGTCCCTCTGGCTTCCGTCTCCTACTGGACACCAGCAACCGCTGCCAGATCGCCTCCTTCTCGGCGCCCTAACCTTAAAAGGATTAGATCAGGAGAGGGCGCTGCCCCGCAGCCTTGATGGCTATACTTGGTGCACAAGTCCTTGCTGGAGCTGAGACTTCTCCGCAGGTCCTGAGGCCACGATGACTCAGCTCTGCCACGCTCCTCCGGCCCAGCCTGGGCTCTTCACAGGTAATGCTTTCACTCCCTCCTGGCATCTCAAGCCAAGGCTGCAGGGGATAAACAGCTGATCCATGTAGCCTGGGTGTATTTTTGCTTTGCCAGCTGGGCTCCTGTGAATAATGCACCAGCTGCACGCGGACAATGTGTGCAAACAATGTGTAAATGACCAGAATGGCATCAGGACAATGCGAGAAGCTCGGCATCAGCAGATGTGACACTGATGAGAGTGACAGAAATACAGCCTGGGCATGGGTGACAACGCTGCAAAGCCTCCCAGGCGGGAGCAACGGTCCTGGGCTTGGTTCACTCACTCCTGAGAACAGTCACCCGTGTCCTGGAGTAAAGGACCTGGGTAACTGACTTACTCTGATTTACTTTTTGAGGAAAAAGTAACCATGGATCTTTCTGTTTCTAAGCAGGTGTGAGGAGTGTAGCTGCAGAACCGTGGGTGAAGGATTCACAGTGTTGTTGTTAGTTATTCACCAATGATTTCACTTCTTAGCCTGCAGATTTGCTCATCTGTGTATATGTTTGTGTGTCTGTATAATAATATGTGTTTATATAATTATAAAATATATATAATCTATGTACATGTACACATATGGAATAATCTGTTCTCTTGCAGCAGACCATTATTTTAGACTTTAGTTTTTATAGCAGTTTTAGATTCACAGAAAATTAAGAGAAAGATACAGAAAGTTCAGTATAGCCTCTGCCCATGCCTCACCAGGAACAGCCTCCGCCATTGCCAACACCTCCCCCAGAAGGTATAGTTACTGCAGCTGATGAACCTACATTGACATATGATCCTCACCCAGAGTCCATAGTTTACACCAAGTTTCACTCTTGGGGTTGACATTCTATGGGCTCGGACAAATGTATAATGACAGGTGTCCACCATTATATTGTCACACAGAGTAATGTCACCACCTTAAATAGCCTGTGTGCCCCCCTTAACCCTTGGCAACCGCTGATCTTTTCACAAAACTGTCTTCATAGTTTTGTCTTTTCCAGAATGTCACAGAGTTGGAATCACGTAGTGTGTAGCCCTTTCAGACTGGCTTCTGTCACTTAGTATATACATTTAAAGTGCTTCCATGTCTTTTCATGGGTAGATAGCTCATTTGTCATTACTGCTGAATAATATTCCGTTATATGTCTGGATGTAAGAGTTTGTTCATCCATTCACCTACTGAAGGACATCTTGGTTGCATCCAAGTTATGGCAATTATGAATAAAACTCCAATAAACATCTGTGTGCAGGTAACTTTTCAGCAGCTTTGGGTAAATACCAGGGAGCATGACTTGGATTGTGTGGTAAGAGTATGCTTATTTTGTAAGAAAACACCTGATTGTCTTCCAAAGTGGCTGCACCATTTTGCATTCCCTCCGGCAATGATGAGAGTTCCTATTGTTCCATATCCTCACCAGCATTTAGGGCTGTCAGTGTTCTGGATTCTAATAGATTTGGCCATTCTAATAGGTGTGTAGTTGTATCTTGTTGAAACAGTGCATTTCAACATAGTATTAAGCATAGTAGTACTAAGAAAAATAGGAAACTAACATGCTACTAAATTATATAGGTTGCATTGAAATCGTTTAAGTTCCCTGAGCCTCAGTGCATCAATTAGAAGTGAGTATAATGTTAATGCCTACCTCATGGGGTCTGTACAGATAAAAGGTGATGATGTACAGTACTTGGTAAACTGTGGATTGCTAAATAGATATCAGTTGTTATCCTTATTATATCAGAAGCACTGGTCATAAGATAGAATACTAACTAGAATAAGAATGTAGATAAGAGAATTTGAATAAATTGGTGAGTTGACACCCCAGCAGGACACTGACAATATGTCAATTCATTCATTAGTTTATCCAGAAATAAATATTAAACATTTTTGCCATACTTCGACCTTGGGACGCAGCACCGCCAAAGCAAGCATGATCTTTGTCCTCACCGAGGTGGTTTATATTTATTTGTTTATTTATTTATTTATTTATTTATTTATTTATTTTAACATCTTTATTGGAGTATAATTGCTTTACAGTGTTGTGTTCGTTTCTGGTGTATAACAAAGTGAATCAGCTGTACGTTTTAAACAACTGTAGCAGAAACTAAGAGAAATGTTGTCATTCAACGAATAGTTTAACTTACTAAGTAGCCCACATATAACCAGTCTCAGTGAGAAAGGCAGAGCATTCCGGCCTCTGGGCCAAAACTATAAACCCCCTGCGAATATCTGCCCTCTTTCTGTCAGACCTCAGCGCTATAGTTCGAAGCATCACTTTAGCCTCTGTTACATTTACTGAAGACTCGGACAGGTTTTCTCTCCATTCAGACAAACTACCCTGAAAAGTGCTTCTGGAAGCACAGCTGTGACTCAGCGCGGCCTGGACTCGAGCCTCTGCACTGGGCTGCGTGACTCAGAGTCGTGTGCTCAGACCTCTGGGATCGGAGTGAAGGATGTGGCCGTTTGGCATCATGTAAATGATCCAATTTCTTAGTCTTTGTAAGCTCGGTGCAGTCACAGTCGAGAGAAAAGTGCGTCTATTTATTCCTCAGCAAACAAGAGCAAGTGAACATATCTTTTTAATGTCACCATTTCTTCTTAAAGCGACCATGGAACTTGTTTGAATAGAACCTCCTCTTGGTGTGAAGTTACCACACAGTGTGGTTTGATAAAACTTCTTCCCGGGCTTCCCTGGTGGCGCAGTGGTTGAGAGTCCGCCTGCCAATGCAGGGGACACGGGTTCATGCCCCAGTCTGGGAAGATCCCACATGCCGCGGAGCGGCTGGGCCCGTGAGCCACAACTACTGAGCCTGCGTGTCTGGAGCCTTGCTCTGCAACAAGAGAGGCCACGATAGTGAGAGGCCCGCACACCACGATGAAGAGTGGCCCCCGCTCGCCACAACTAGAGAAAGCCCTCGTGCAGAAACGAAGACCCACAGGCAAAAATAAATAAATAAATAAATAAATTAAAAAACAAACAAACAAACAAAACTTCTTCCCAGGACCTTTTAGGTCGAAGATATTACTCTATTTTATAAGAAAATCTATTTTTGAATACAGGTGGATGAGCCCACATTTTCCCTGGAGTATGTGACCCTCCTACGAGGGTCAGGAGGACCCAGCTGTCTGGGGGGCAGGCACCATTGTTCCCCAACAGGTTAGTTTGTAACTGCTTGTTCTCTGACGGGGAGCTGCACATGTGACCAAAGGGCCCTTGGTTGGGCAGAGGTGGTGGGATTTCTCTCTGGCTCTCGGCTTTAGTGCATCTACCACTGTTAACCCAGAGATAACCCTCATGGAGCCTCCATACTGCTGCCAGAATGTTCCTTTAAGAGGGAGGTTCTGACCCTGAAAGTGAAGGGAATAGGACTTGCATCAGCTGCCACTCACAGAACCACGACCAGAATGCTTTTGTCAACCCCCAATCCCCTCGGCTCAACACGCACCTGCTCTGGAAATTTAATCCATCAGAGCATCCAAATGAAAGCACTCTGCTGATGCACCCAACTACCCAGCTGCCTATGGTCCTAACTTACCTCCTCTGGGTCCTAACTCAGCTTCTGTGGTCCTAACTCAGCTTCTGTGGTCCTAACTCAGCTTCTGTGGTCCTAACTTACCTTTCGTGGTCCTAACTCACCTTTTGTGGTCCTAACTTACCTTTCGTGGTCCTAACTCACCTTTTGTGGTCCTAACTTAACTTTCGTGGACCTAACTCACCTTTCGTGGACCTAACTCACCTTCTGTGATCCTAACTCACCTCCATGGGTCCTAACCCACCTTCTGTGGGTTCTAATTCTCCTTCTGTGGTTTCTAATTTACCTCAGACTTCCCATCACATGATGTTTCTCAGTGATGACTCACCTACACCTGCCCCAATATTGAGAAAGTATAGGTGCTGTGGGTGTGTTGACTGAGTTATTTAAATTCCTTGAGCTTTGATGTAATACTTTCTAAAATGGGCTAATAATACCCTCCTCCATGGAGGTGAGAACCCCCATTTCATAGGGACCAGAAATGCCAATGTCTCTCTTGTTTCCTGGATGGCACAGGAGACCCTAGGAGTTAATACTAAATTTGGATTTGTAATTGAGTTGCTGTGGAAAGGCTTTTTCTCCCAAAGAGAAAAAGTTCCCATTTCTTTAACTTGTATTTGTTTCACACTCATGCAACATACTCTGTGGGCACTAAGCAAAAATGAGGGAAAGTATCAAGAGAACGTTTCAGATGAGATGAAAACGAATTCACATTTTTATTCCATTAACCAGCTTGAGCTATTTCTTACACGGCACCAACTACTTTGTGGGGATTTGCTGGGAGAGCCCCTCTGTATGTTTAAGGGGCAGGTTCTGTGGTGCTGCCTCTCTAGATTTTGTACGTGCTTTGCCTAAACTTGTCATTTCATTTTGGGGAAGAATTAACACGTGGAGAAAAAAATGCTGTGTTTTGCATCTACCCAGGGCCCAGGCCAACTCTGCCTCCCCTCAGGTGCTCTGACCCTCACTTGGAGAAGAGGGACCTGCCCCACCAGGCCACATGAGGACCCGGTGCTGCCAGCGCTGCAAGCACTTAGCAACAGACAGGACGTTACAGATTGGAGAGCAGCTGTTTCCCTTGGACATCTAAGCACAGCATTTCCATACACATCGGGCCCATTTAGAACAAGCTGCTCTACTGAGGCTCACCATTGTCTTGGCGTCTTAACACCCTTGACCGTTGGGAGGTCGCTGCCCGAGTCAGGAGTGGGGAGCTTGACGTGGATGAATATTAAAAGAGTTTTGGCTAAAAGAGAAACCGGTGGGTTTGTGAAAGTTTAAATTAAAGGAAAAAGGACTTGAATGCACAAACATCTCTAAAACCTGGTTCTTGGGCTTCCCTGGTGGCACAGTGGTTGAGAGTCCACCTGCCGAAGCAGGGGACACGGGTTCGTGTCCCGGTCCGGGAAGATCCCACATGCTGCGGAGCGGCTGGGCCCGTGAGCCATGGCCGCTGAGCCTGCGCGTCCGGAGCCTGTGCTCCGCAACGGGAGAGGCCACAACAGTGAGAGGCCCGCGTACCGCAAAAAAAAAACCCCAAAACAAAAGAACAACAAAAAAAACCTGGTTCTTACTTTGTCTTTTGTTTTCAGCCCTTTTGGTGCATCACAAGGCCCAGGGAGGTATTAACACATGAGGTCACCTTCCGATTCACCCAATTCCTCTGTCATATCTTGCAGTAGATTTAGCAATTTACAGGCCACAGAATTCTGAGAGGTGGACTTTTGACACTGCCTGGGGAAAGATTGTGCTTCCTGTTAGTTGGTCCCCTAACTGGAAACGTCAGACTCTCACAGTAGAAACACTAAATCCTGAACAGCCACACTCACCATGGCATCCTTTGTCATTTCTTTGAGGGAAACATGTTTGTAATTTGACGTATGGGACCCTGCTTGGCCGACTGCCCCCAACTCCCACTCATCCACACCAAGCAGTGATGCTCTGGCCGTTCTGCCCCGGCTGCCTGAGGCCAAGTCTGAGCTTTCCAGGTGTCCCCGGGAGGCAGGCAGAGGCCGGCCAGGCTGCGGACCAGCAGACACTGCTCACAGGTGAAGTGAAGCAGGCGGCCTGACCCGGCCTGACCCGCCAGCCACTCCCAAGGCATGAGCATTCTCTTCATCACCAATTTCAGGTGATTTGAGGGATTCTGTGTAGAAGTTTCTTGTGGATGTCATGAGCTCCTTGGGAGTCTTCAACAGCAAACCCCACTTATACGAAGCTTGTGCGTGTGTCATGTTTCTCACCCCACCTGCCCAGCACTGTCCCCACCCCCGCAGAGCAAGCCCTCAGTGGACTCTGAAGCCCCCCATTAACCCGGATGGCCCAGCTCCTCAGCATAGTGGGCCCTGGGTGGGCATCCAAGTACATGAATGGACAGTAAGTCAGACCCTGTGAATGCTGGGGTGTGAGTCCAGGGTGAGCAGTGGGCTGTGTTGTCTCTTTCCTCTCCCCCGGCAGCCCTTTTTTCTCTATAGGGCACAGCGTCTGTACTGGTCAGATTCTCCAGAGAAACAGAGACAACAGGATGTGTCCACATAGAGAAAGAGATTGAGATGAAACATTCAGCTTCCACGACTGTGGAGGCTGACAAGTCCTGAGATTAGCCAGGCGAGTTGGCAAGCTGGAGACCTGTGACAGCTGAGTCTGGAGGCAGAGAAAAGCCGATGTCCCAGCTCCAGGCCACCAGGCAGGAGGGGTTCTCTCTACTCAGGGCAGGGTCAGCCGTTTTGTTCATTCAGACCTTCAACTGATTGCACGAGACCCACCATGTCGGGAGGGCAATCTGCTTTACACATTCTGCTGATTTAAGTGCTAATCTCATCCAAACACACCACATGCCAGACACCCCCAGAAGAATGATTGACCAGATATCTGGGACTGAGGCCCCATAAAGTGGACACATGAAATAGCCACCTCAGCATCTTAGAAATTTGTCCTTTCTTCTCACATCAAAGCCTCCAAAAGTGTTTCTGAAAATGGGCTCATTGTGGGGCATGATTACTGGGGAGTGTGTTCTCCAGGACTTTCCTTCCCTTGGCTCCTCCAGGGACAGCCAGATGCCCACACTTCAGATTCTCTCGGTGGCTGGTCACAGCCCACAGTGAATACCTGCACCCATCCTACTATAGGGGAAAGAGATCTAGACGTTTAAGAGAGTTGCTCAAAGCCAAAAGTTGGCAGGTGCTGAGGCAGACGTACTGCAGCCTGAACCAGGGTCAGGGTCAGGGTCAGGTATTAAGCCTCATGTTGCCCAGGCCCTCCCAGAGGGTGAGGTTGGACACAGGTCTGAGCTTGTCTGTGCCAGGTGCCTGGTCTGGGAGTGACAAAGGGCTGGAGGGGAGGTGACCACACCCGGCCAGGGCCAAGGGAAACAGGATGGAACAGCTACACAGAGTAGAGGCAGAACCAAAGAACCAAGAGGCTGAGGACACAGAAGGGGGTTTGCCCCTGGCCCAGGCCACCCTCCCTCTGGAGGCCATGCCTCAGAAACCTTCAAATAAGTTCCTGTTTCTGCTTAAACCAGCTCCAGAGAGTTCCACTCTTGGTCACCAAGCATGTCACCAACCGGAAGACCTCCTTGCTGACCTTGCTGGAATTATCCACAGAGGTTAGTACTGGCTGGCTGTGAAGTTGTGTTTCAGAACTGTTGAACCCAGACAACCAGTCTCCTATGCCGGGCCTGTGGGTCTCCACTCCCTTCCCCAGTGGAGATGCTCAGTGGACTGTCCTGATTTTTCTGTTACTGACCATATAATGCCAGGGCTCTGTACTCATGTCACTAAGCCTGCAAGGGCTGAAACCCAGGTGCACATCCTGGGTGAGTGTGTTTGTAGCCAGGGCAGCCCCTACATGTGTCTGAGGTCCCTCACGTGGGCATCACCCCTGTACTACTGAGAGCAACCGGCCCAGGACACGACTCCCTTGACCTTGCAGCTAGAACGTTCGAGGCCTGGATTTTCCAAAGCCTGAGGTCTTACCACCCCCCAGGCCCTGTCAGATTTTCACGTGCAGCCACAGCTTTCCAGGACAAACTTGCACCTGCAGAAGAAGGTGACAGATGACCTGTCATCTCCGTTTGATTGTTTGTACAGACTTTGAGGAGAGACTTTTCATAGGTCAGGTAGTAGCAAAAAGAAATGACCTTATTTGAGAAAACACAATGTCTCAGGACTTCAAAGGGTTTCCATCAATATTCAAGTATGATTCTTCCAGGATATAACAGAATTAAGAAGGTGGGGAGACACGGTGAATCACTGAGCTGATGCATCTACTGATTTCAAGCAAAAGTTGGATATTGTATTTTAATGCAATATAGGTGAGGCAATTTGCTCAGCGTCCAAAGGCTGACTCTCAAACCCAGTCATAAGCTTCAGCAAGAGAGGGGTGAGCAGTGTGCCCCTGCTCCTGTGACTCTGCGCTGCGCCCGCCTGGGCCCCTGGATGAGCAACGCTGTCCTTCCTGGTGCCCAGCTGACTCAGGGCCCTCAGAGTCAGAACCGACCTTTGGGTGGAGGGGCAGAACCCTGGCCTCCTCACAAATGGGATTCAGGAAAGATTAGGCTTTTCTTTAGAGATTGCTTCTGAACCAGCCTGAGCAGTGAGTCACTGCCCTTGACAATACTTTTGAAAATGAGATGTGTTTTTTGAAGTCTCTAACAATTTACAGAAACTAAGTTCCTTTGTTTCAGACTAAAATATATATACTGTCTGCTCACAGCAACTCAGTTCTACAGTCTTGAAGTATTGTGGTGATGAATACAATGATTTTGCCACACAAACTTTTAAAGTCAAAGGTTATTTTGTGCCTCTAGATTGGAGGACCTGCAGCCCACTCCCCTCGAAGGGAGAGCAAACTTCCCTCTCCTGCCGGCTCCCAGCCACGCACCCACCTGCCTTCATCCGGCCTGTCTCCACCACAGGCCACGCAGCCACAGGCCTGGTCCCAAAGCCCCTGGGGGCTTTAGGAGAAAGTCCTGACCCCACGAGGCCCCGTGGGACCTCATCTCTGGCCCCATCACGTGGATGGCACTTGTTCTCCTTCTTATGAATTAATGTGCTATTAGGTGTTATTCATTATTAATGCATTCAGCACAGTGAACAATGCATAGCTGAGTGACCACAGCACTGCTCACGGCATCTTTAAATAAAACATTACCAGACCCCGAATCGCTCCTGTTGCGACGTCTCCCCACCTCCCCAGAGCTAACTGTTATCTTGGCTCCTGTCATCAGCACCGTGGTGTCAGTTCTGTGCGTTTTTGAACCTTGTAAATATGAATCACACACTCGTGATGTCTGTCATTTTGTCTCAGCTGCTCGAGATGGTGGAGCGCGGCCTCTCGCTGCGGTTTTAGTTGGAGGGTCCTTGGCGAATCTGCTTTCTACCCTCTGCTCACCGTGACCATCCATTTTGATGGGGCTCAAGCAGTGCCATCACACACTTTGTCTATGGAGAGCCCATCTTATTGTTATCCAGGAGTTCCCTCCTGATAACGGACAGGAGCTTTTGCAAATATCAGTTCCCAGTCTGTCTTGCCTTTTTTCTTTTTCTTTTTAGTTACAATATTTTGATGGACAGATGTTCATAATTTTATTTATTTATTTATTATAAATTTATTTATTTATTTATTTTTGGCTGCATTGGGTCTTCGTTGCTACACGCCATCTTTTCTCTAGTCATGATGAGTGGGGGCTACTCTTCGTTGTGATGCGCAGGCTTCTCATTGTGGTGGCTTCTCTTGCTGTGGAGCACAGGCTCTAGGTACACGGGCTTCAGTAGTTGTGGCACATGGGCTCAGTAGTTGTGGCTCACAGGCTCTAGAGCGCAGGCTCAGTAGTTGTGGCGCACGGGCTTAGTTGCTCCGTGGCATGTGGGATCTTCCTGGACCAGGGCTTGAACCTGTGTCCCCTGCATTGGCAGGCAGATTTTTAACCCCTGTGCCACCAGGGAAGCCCCTCATAATTTTAGTATAGCCCCTTTATCACTACTTTCCTTGATGGCTACTTCTCTTTTTGTCTGGTTAATAGAGGTTTGCTACCTCAAGGTCACCCATATATTTGACTGTTACCTTCTATGAGTTGCATTATTTTCCCTTCACATCTATATCTACTATTCCCCCGAAGGGATTTGATTGATGGTGTGAGCTGGGAATCACATAATATATTTTCCATATGGATATCCACATGACTTAATGCTCATTTATTGGGAAGGTTGTGCTTTACTATTTCTCTGCAGTGCCCACTGCCCTCAATTGAATGTCCATCTACTGTGGGTCTCTCTGAACTGTCTGTGCTGTTCCTGTGTCTATTGTCCATGCTGTGACAATTCCTCACTGTTGTTAATTACTGTAGCTTTATAAGTCTACAATTGTTCCTCCACAAGATTTTCTTAACCTTATAAATTATGCTAGGATTTTATATTAAACCCATAAAACACTGGAGAAAATTGACATATTTAGAATGATTGAGTCTTTCAATTCAATTAGGTCTTCTTTAATTTGTTCTGTAATGTTTTCTGGATTTTTGCTTAAGGGTCTCATGTATCCTTTGTTAGATGTGTTGCTAACATTTGACTTTTTCTGTCCTTATAAAGGTATCTTTTAAATCGTGTTTTCTAACTGTTTATTGTTGCTATGTAGAAATATAATATTTTTGTATGTTGATCCTTATCCAATGTCTTGCTAAATTCAGTTATCAATGTTTATCTGTTTACTTTATTGGATTTTTTGCATACATAATCAGTTTAACTACATACAAGGGTAGATGTATTTTTTCCTTTCCAATTTTCATGTATTATTTCTTATTCTTGTTTTATTCCCCTGCTACTTAAACATCAGTAGTGACGGTGGATTTCTAGTCTCTTTCCTGACCTCAAGAGAGAGGGCAGTTCATCTTCTACAACCGTGACTTTGCTGTAGGTTTTTCACACGTCCTCCTGGGGGCCGAGGAAGTTCCTTTTTTTCCTAGTTTGCCAAATTCTTTCTGTTGATGTTGTTGATTGTGTGTGTGTGTATGTACGGTGTGCGGTGTGTGTATGGTGTGTGTGTATGGTGTGTGCATATGTATGGTGTGTGGTGTGTGTATGGTCTGTGTGTATGGTGTGTGTATGGTGTGTGTGTATGCATGGTGTGTGGTATGTGTATGGTGTGTGTGTTTATGGTGTGTGTCTGTGTGTATATATATGTGTGTGGTATTTTATCAAATACTTTTTTCTGCCTTTATTGGTGTAATTTCTCTTTGTCCTGTTAATGCGGTGATTTTCACGATTTGTCTTAAAACATCAACTCTTTCATATCCTTGCTAATTCCTTGTCTGACTTTTCTATCAGTTACTGAAGATGTATTTTAAACCAAACAGTACAACTGAGGATTTGTCCATTAGTTTTTTGTGGTTTTCTTTTTTCCAGCTTCGTTGAGGTATAATTGACAAGAATGGTATACGTTGAAGGTGTGCAGTGTGATGTTGTGATTTCTGTGTACATCGTGAAATGGTCACGGAAATCAAGATATTTAACACACCCATCACCTCACGTAGTTACTGTTTTTTTTACTTGTTGGTGTGGTGAGAACACTTAAGATTTATTCTTTCAGTAAGTTTCAAGTGTACAATACAGTACTATTAGCTGTAGTCCCCATGCTGTGCATTAGATCCGCAGAACTTCCTCAATCACTAAAAGGTTGTACCGTCTGACCATCCTCTCCCCATTTCCCCGACCCTCAGTCCTGGTAACCATTTATTTCATAGTTTCCAGTTTCCTGCCAAAACTTTCCACTTTAGTGTAATTCTTGTACATGTTATCATAGTTGTCATAAAGTCTATGTCTGATAATCCCAAACTGAATTCCCTATGGGTCTGACTTCTTGTTTTCCTCTATTCTCCTTGTATACTGGACTTTTTATATAAATCATCTCAGAAGTAATTTGACGCTCTGGATGAATTATTCCTTCCTAATAGTTTAAATTTGCCTCTGATATCCTCTGGTCTAAAGGGACAGGCGACTTTCATATAATCAAGGGGTGGAATAAATAATTAGGGATTTTCTCTATTTCTTATTTTTCCTTATTTCTAGGATGAGGCGTTTGGACATGGATCCCTCAGCAAGGCCTCGACTGTTTCCCAGTGTCCCCGCTCCATGATGAAACCAAAACCCCGTTATTGTCCCTCTGTCCTTTGAGACTTTGGGATCCCTAATATGGGTTTCCGTTTTTCATGGTTGGCCTTAATTGAAAAGTCGCCCTCAGAAGCCTGCTCCCGCCTCTGGGTTCCTTCCTCTGGGCCCTGCCCCGGCACGTCCTCCACCCTCAGGCTCCCCAGAGCTTCGGCCAGATTTGAGAAGCACTGTGTCCAGCTCCTCTAAGTGCGTCCACCCAGCAGTGTGGGCTGCAGCTGCCACTGGACGTGGAGCCCTTAGACGTGGTCTGGACACGGCACTTCCTCCTTCAGGCTGGAGATGCTTCTTCCTCCTTCCTGGGCCATCTGCGGGCCTGGCCATTGTGCCCGGGCCCCATCCTGGCACACCCCCGAAAATCACAGAGCCTGAGTTTGGTAACCCACTTTTCCCTCGGATTTAAGGATCTGTCATTGAAAAAAACGCAAAAACGCGGAGGTCTTGGTGAGCGGCAGGGATGAGCCTCAGCGAGGGGATGCGGCTCTGTCTGTCAAGGGCGCACTTCCTGCCCTGCTCTGGCTTTGCCCTCTGCTGGTTCTGGTGCTCATTTCTTGTCACATTTTAAATAAGGAAAATCTCTGTTTTCCTTAACAGAAAGTAACCGGAAATGCCTTCCTTAACGGCACTCGCCATGGAGTGGGGACGCCCTTGTCGCGCAGCCCCGAGTGAGTCGCCTCGCCTGTGACGGGGCTGCTGCACTGGACCTTCTCACTGCAGGAGAGGATGCTGAGCCGTCACTCACCACCTTGCCAGGTGCCCCGAGAGCATTTTAGCCTTGATAATTGTTGAAATTTTATTTCTAAGGGACTTTTTGATTCTGAACTTTTACAGAGACGGGATTGTGCCGTATTTCTGCCTGCCCAGTCTCAGAGCAAATCCCCTTGCTTTATCTAATTAGCCAGTGAGTCATACCTGAGGGTGTCACACAGGATAATTAAAAACTTAATTGGGCTGCTTATCCAACTAGTGTCACAGTGGAGTCCAGACAATTAATACTGGCTGGAATGAAGGCTTTACTTAAAACTTAATGGAAAATGGGCTCCATTTCCACACCACAGCAGGCAGCACAACTTTTAGGGGCAGTGGATGACAAGGAAGTCTGTTGTTCTAGGCTTTTGTGGTCTCTGCTCTAGCATCGGTGAAAGAGAATCAGCTGTGTTGGTGGGAGGACCCCTGTGATCTAAGGCCTGGCTTTATCACCCTTCTAAACCCCTAGTACGGACGATTCATCGGGGACGAACGGGGCGGCCCAGGGAAGGCTCAACTGCGTGTTGAAAGCTCAGAGGAAGTAACAGGGAGGGAAGGCCCATCGGTCAGCGACAGTGTTGAGTGACTCGTGGGCTTCTGACTCAGGTGGTTCCCGGAGAAGCTGCCTGTGAGCTGGAGACCGTTGTGCAGGGCACTTACCAGGAAAAACCCCATCCGCGGGAGGAAAAAGGAAGGGCTGGGCCCAGGGAGAGGTGGAGGGTGCGACACAGTCCCACCGAGGCCCCACGGACCCCACAAGGAGCTCCAGGGCTAAGGGCCCTTCAGAGCCATCCCGGCTGAGGAGGGAGGCCCAGGTCACTCCGAGTGGCGGCCCCAGGACATGCCATCTGGGCTGGACGGACCCTGGTCCCGAGGGCGGCTGGGGGCACCACTGCTAGGACCCTCTTCTTCACATGAGCTCCAGGGGCACCTTGCCCTCGGGCGGGGCATCAGGAGAAGGCTGCAGGCCCTGTGGCCACCTCAGGCTCAGGTCCATGGCATGAGCATGACCGCCCGCCCCTACCTCCACTGCAGGTCCCCTGCCCGCTGGTGTGTCCCCTGCCCCCGGGTGTCCCCTGTGCCAGTCCTGGGGGTGGGGCTCAGGCCCTCGTCCCCAAGGAGCTGAAGCCTGCCTACCGTGCCCTTCTTGGTCAGGGCTTGTGCCCAGCCCACTCGCCGTCCAGTCACCCAATACCCCTCCCTGCCCCCTCGTCTACCCCCGCCCGTCGTCCCTGCATCAGGACCCGAGGTGGTGGCACCGCAGCCCGTGGTCCCCCAGCTCCTCGGCACCACGGCTCCGGGAACCATGGTCTTCGGCCTCCGGAGGGCCCTCCGCAGCGACGAACACGCGGCCGGGGGCAGGTGATGGGAGGATGGAGAGGGGAGGTGTCTGGCTCCCAGAGTGCTTTCCCCGCATCCACGTGCTTTGCCCAAGGGACCAAGAGCCGCAAAAGAGGAAGGGAGATCCGTGCATGCTGCCCTCCCCCAGCTCTCAGCTCTCACCTGCAGCTGCATCTCTCAGCCTGGCCCCTTCCAGAGGCGCGTGCGCAGGGCGGGCGGGTCCCCTCCCCCAATGCTGCGAAGTTGGTCACTTCGCCCGGCTGGGTGGTGTGGGGATCCCATTTCCGTGGATACAGCTTTCTACGCACTCTCAGGTCGGGGTGCTGGCCGAGGCCCGGGCAGGAAGGCCAGTACCTGGCACGAGTGTCTACTTTTGTCCAAACGCATCTGTGTGCCTCCAGGGAAGGATGCTGGTGTAGGCGCCCAGCACACTGACGGCCTCTCCTCTGTCCACCGATAGTGGCACTGTCAGTGCTGCATGTCCTGTGGACGTCCCGCTGGCTGGATGCTCTGAGTTACGGCAGAGAGGGAGACGGTCTCACAGTTCTGGGACTAAAATGTGAATATATATTGTCTTCTCTTCTGAGGGAAACGAAAACCATTTCCGAGGGCTTTTTGTGACAAGGATGGAAAAATGCATCCATGAGGTGGATGACCGCCTGCTGCACACCTGGGCCCTTGGGATTCTGCCCTGGAAAGCAGGTCGCATCCGCATCCAGAGGGGCAGCAAGTGAGGCTTTTATGTATCTTCACTCACCTGTTAAAAGGTTCTATTTGTTTCTTTGTTCAGTTTGTTTTCTTTTTACGCCTGTTGAGTAGTCATCGAAACATAAGAATTCCTGGAGGCAGAGACATTGCCCTGGGCAGGGCAGGCGCTCGGAGGGTGTGGAGGCAGGATTAGGGTGGTGGGACCTCATCTCTACCTGGGACACACGCGTTCTCTCTGCGGACGGAAGGACTTTCATCCCCTGATCTGGAGGCCTATTTACAGCTTTCTTAAGCCTGTTGGCATGTGAGAGGTACAGACAGAACCTGAAGGAGACTGGTAAGTATCAGCAGATACTGCAGACCCGGCGTGTGCAGTGCTTGGTACCCAGTGAGCTGCATGTCAGAAACTTACAGAAAAATTACCTTTGGATTTGGCAAGAGACTCACAGTAATAGGAATTAAATCACTACTGCAATGTGCAGCATTCTTAAATTATTGCTTTATCTTTAACTAAAAAGCTGGAGAAGTTTC
The DNA here is from genome assembly GCF_964165515.1 of Mesoplodon bidens. NCBI lineage: Eukaryota > Metazoa > Chordata > Mammalia > Artiodactyla > Ziphiidae > Mesoplodon > Mesoplodon bidens. The sequence continues at coordinate 88,546,862 of NC_138170.1, forward strand.
TCATCGTCGAATTGTTTTGTTCCCTTAATGGTCAGTTTCCTAGGAGCCCTGGTGACAGGGACTGTCTCTTCTAAAATTAAATGCTGCAAGTACTCTAGAGCCAGGGTGTTGGAAGAAACCAGAAACCTGAAACAAACGTTGGATTTCTGCCAGAAAGGATGAAGCAAAGTGCCTGCCCCTAAGCCTGGTGGGATCCCAACTCTGAGGGTAAACACGCACTCAGGGGAGGGGGCTCAGAGCCACATTCAGAAGTGTCGCTTCCAGACTTGACTCGATTTAACTAGTTATGTGATTTGAACACGTCTCTCAGATTCGTTGAGCTGTAGTTTTCTCACGTGAGAGGGGAATTATTGAAAAATTCTAGCCTGACTTGTAACCTTGTATAAAGATCAGATGAAGCAGCGTGTCTGAACGCATTTCAAAGCCACTGTGTGTGTGCACGTGTGTGCATGTGTGTGCACGTGTGTGTGTGCATGCGTGTGACGGCTTCTCACCCACTTGTAATGAGTGTATCTTGTGGGTCCTGCTGGCAGCACTGCTGCTTCTCTGTCTCAAGGGCATGAAACATTCAGAACTTAAACATCCACAACAAGTGCCCGTCAACATCTTCTATGCCCAGGGTCAGATTTTAAACCACTGGACATAACAGTTCCTTAGATTCTTCTCTTTCTATGAAGGTTAAGATCACCTCCTTATCAGTACATATTGTTGCTTTTGCAAAACAAGTGGGCGTATGACTTGCCGATTTGTGCGCTGGTGTCTCAGGACTGGCTCCTGACGCTGGCAGCTCTGAGACCCACGAACAGCTGTTATTTATGGTGCCCACCATAAGACCTCCAGAAGTCCAGCAGGCCTGCAGGACCCAGGAAGTTCCCCGGCAGGAAAGCTCAGCTGAGCCACCTACAGATGACACAGACCTTCCCCCTCCTGGCGTCACCCTGTGGTGGAGTCTGCCTGGAGGGACTCGGCATGAACCTCCTCAGGCTGGAGCTGGCCCTGCCCTGGACCTCACCTCCCATCACCCCGTGCTTCATCTCCACCCGGATTTCATCATTAGGTTAAAGTTACGTATTGATTCCTTGCAGGGCAAGGAGGAGAAGGTCTTAACCAAAGGGCGTGGAGGGTGCCTGTCCATTCACCCTTGCCAGAGCCTTCTGGCTCTGCTGTCTGAGAGCCAGTGGACTGCACGTTTTCCTCCACTTCGTCATCTGTTTCCCCACCAGGTCTCATCCACTTGTACCTGTTTCCCCATTGTTACTTATTTTATTTCTGCAACTCCCCAGACATTTGTGACCCCTCCTGTATAATCAGTTCATCTTCAGATGAACATTTCCAGCTTACAATAAACAAACTGGCATCGTGTCTTCTGTTAAACTGGAACTAAACTCAGGATGTGCTGCTGTCTGATACATGGCCCCAGGCAGGTGTGGTTATTTTAATTTAAATTAAAAATTTTTTTTTTTAAAGTTTATTTATTTATTTTTTTAATTAGTTTCTGCTTTATAACAAAGTGAATCAGTCATACATATACATCTGTTCCCACATCCATTCCCTCATGCATCTCCCTCCCTCCCACCCTCCCCATCCCACCCCTCCAGGCGGTCACAAAGCACCGAGCTGATCTCCCTGTGCTCTGCGGCTGCTTCCCACTATCTATCTACCTTACGTTTGGTAGTGTATACACGTCCATGCCTCTCTTTCGCCTTGTCACAGCCCACCCTTCCCCCTCCCCATATCCTCAAGTCCATTCTCAAGTAGGTCTGCGTCTTCATTCCCGTTTTGCCCCTAGGTTCTTCATGACATTTTTTTTTTTAATTCCGTATATATGTGTTAGCATACGGTATTTGTCTTTCTCTTTCTGACTTACTTCACTCTGTATGACAGACTCTAGGTCTATCCACCTCATTACAAATAGCTCAGTTTCGTTTCTTTTTATGGCTGAGTAATATTCCATTGTATATATGTGCCAGCCACATCTTCTTTATCCATTCATCCGATGATGGACACTTAGGTTGTTTCCAGCTCCGGGCTATTGTGAATAGAGCTGCAATGAACATTTTGGTACATGTCTCTTTTTGAATTATGGTTTTCTCAGGGTATATGCCCAGTAGTGGGATTGCTGGGTCATATGGTAGTTCTATTTGTAGTTTTTTAAGGAACCTCCATACCGTTCTCCATAGTGGCTGTACCAATTCACATTCCCACCAGCAGTGCAAGAGTGTTCCCTTTTCTCCACACCCTCTCCAGCATTTATTGTTTCTAGATTTCTTGATGATGGCCATTCTGACTGGTGTGAGATGATATCTCATTGTAGTTTTGATTTGCATTTCTCTAATGATTAATGATGTTGAGCATTCTTTCATGTGTTTGTTGGCAGTCTGTATATCTTCTTTGGAGAAATGCCTATTTAAGTCTTCTGCCCATTTTTGGATTGGGTTGTCTGTTTTTTTGCTATTGAGCTGCATGAGCTGTTTATAAATTTTGGAGATTAATCCTTTGTCAGTTGCTTCATTTGCAAATATTTTCTCCCATTCTGAGGGTTGTCTTTTGGTCTTCTTTATGGTTTCCTTTGCTGTGCAAAAGCTTTGAAGTTTCATTAGGTCCCATTTGTTTATCTTTGTTTTTATTTCCATTTCTCTAGGAGGTGGGTCCAAAAGGATCTTGCTGTGATTTATGTCATAGAGTGTTCTACCTATGTTTTCCTCTAAGAGTTTGATAGTCTCTGGCCTTACATTTAAGTCTTTAATCCATTTTGAGCTTATTTTTGTGTATGGTGCTAGGGAATGATCTAATCTCAAACTTTTACATGTCCCTGTCCAGTTTTCCCAGCACCACTTATTGAAGAGGCTGTCCTTTCTCCACTGTACATTCCTGCCTCCTTTATCAAAGATAAGTTGGCCATATGTGCGTGGGTTTATCTCTGGGCTTTCTATCCTGATCCACTGATCTATCTTTCTGCTTTTATGCCAGTACCAGACTGTCTTAATTACTGTAGCTTTGTAGTATAGTCTGAAGTCAGGGAGCCTGATTCCTCCAGCTCCGTTTTTCGTTCTCAAGATTGCTTTAGCTATTCGGGGCCTTTTGTTTTTCCAAACAAATTTTGAAATTTTTTGTTCTAGTTCTGTGAAAAATGCCATTGGTAGTTTGATAGGGATTGCATTGAATCTGTAGATTGCTTTCGGTAGTAGAGTCATTTTCACAATATTGATTCTTCCAATCCAGGAGCATGGTATATCTCTCCATCTATTTGTATCATCTTTAATTTCTTTCATCAGTGTCTTATAGTTTTCTGCATACAGGTCTTTTGTCTCCTTAGGTAGGTTTATTCCTAGATATTTTATTCTTTTTGTTGCGATGGTAAATGGGAGTGTTTTCTTGATTTCATTTTCAGATTTTTCATCATTAGTGTACAGGAATGCCAGAGATTTCTGTACATTAATTTTATATCCTGCTACTTTACCAAATTCATTGATTAGCTCTAGTAGTTTTTCGGTAGCATCTTTAGGATTCTCTATGTATAGTATCATGTCATCTGCAAACAGTGACAGCTTTACTTCTTCTTTTCCAATTTGGATTCCTTTTATTTCCTTTTCTTCTCTGATTGCTGTGGCTAAAACTTCCAAAACTATGTTGAATAAGAGTGGTGAGAGTGGGCAGCCTTGTCTTGTTCCTGATCTTAGTGGAAATGGTTTCAGTTTTTCACCATTGAGGACAATGTTGGCTGTGGGTTTGTCATATATGGCCTTTATTATGTTGAGGAAAGATCCCTCTATACCTACTTTCTGCAGGGTTTTTATCATAAATGGGTGTTGAATTTTGTCGAAAGCTTTCTCTTCATCTATTGAGATGATCATATGGTTTTTCTCCTTCAACTTGCTAATATGGTGTATTACATTGATTGATTTGCGTATATTGAAGAATCCTTGCATTCCTGGGATAAACCCCACTTGATCATGGTGTATGATCCTTTTAATGTGCTCTTGGATTCTGTTTGCTAGTATTTTGTTGAGGATTTTTGCATCTATGTTCATCAGTGATATTGGCCTGTAGTTTTCTTTCTTTGTGACATCCTTGCCTGGTTTTGGTATCAAGGTGATGTCGGCCTTGTAGAATGAGTTTGGGAGTGTTCCTCCCTCTGCTATATTTTGGAAGAGTTTGAGAAGGATAGGTGTTAGCTCTTCTCTAAATGCTTGATAGAATTCACCTGTGAAGCCATCTGGTCCTGGGCTTTTGTTTGATGGAAGATTTTTAATCACAGTTTCAATTTCAGTGCTTGTGATTGGTCTATTCATATTTTCTATTTCTTCCTGAGTCAGTCTTGGCAGGTTGTGCATTTCTAAGAATGTGTCCATTTCTTCCAGGTTGTCCATTTTATTGGAATAGAGTTGCTTATAGTAATCTCTCATAATCTTTTGTATTTCTGCAGTGTCAGTTGTTACTTCTCCTTTTTCATTTCTAATTCTATTGATTTGAGTCTTCTCCCTTTTTTTCTTGATGAGTCTGGCTAATGGTTTGTCAATTTTGTTTATCTTCTCAAAGAACCAGCTTTTAGTTTGGTTGATCTTTGCTATCGTTTCCTTCATTTCTTTTTCATTTATTTCTGATCTGATCTTTATGAGTTCTTTCCTTCTGCTAGCTTTGGGGTATTTTTGTTCTTCTTTCTCTAATTGCTTTAGGTGCAGGGTCAGGTTGTTTACTCGAAATGCTTCCTGTTTCTTAAGGTGGGATTGTATTGCTATAAACTTCCCCCTTAGAACTGCTTTTGCTGCGTCCCATAGGTTTTGGGTCGTCGTGTCTCCATTGTCATTTGTTTCTAGGTATTTTTTAATTTCCTCTTTGATTTCTTCAGTGATCACTTCGTTATTGAGTAGTGTATTGTTTAGCCTCCATGTGTTTGTATTTTTTACACATCTTTTCCTGTAATTGATGTCTAGTCTCATAGCATTGTGGTCGGAGAAGATACTTGATACAACTTCAATTTTCTTAAAATTACCGAGGCTTGATTTGTGACCCAAGATATGATCTATCCTGGAGAATGTTCCATGAGCACTTGAGAAAAATGTGTATTCTGTTGTTTTTGGATGGAATGTCCTATAAATATCAACTAAGTCCATCTCGTTTAATGTATCATTTAAAGCTTGTGTTTCCTTATTTATTTTCATTTTGGATGATCTGTCCATTGGTGAAAGTGGGGTGTTAAAGTCCCCTACTATGATTGTGTTACTGTCGATTTCCCCTTTTATGGCTGTTAGTATTTGCCTTATGTATTGAGGTGCTCCTATGTTGGGTGCATAAATATTTACAATTGTTATATCTTCTTCTTGGATCGATCCCTTTATCGTTATGTAGTGTCCTTCCTTGTCTCTTCTAATAGTCTTTATTTTAAAGTCTATTTTGTCTGATATAAGAATTGCTACTCCAGCTTTCTTTTGATTTCCATTTGCATGGAATATCTTTTTCCATCCCTTTACTGTCAATCTGTATGTGTCTCTAGGTCTGAAGTGGGTCTCTTGTAGACAGCATATATATGGGTCTTGTTTTTGTATCCATTCAGCCACTCTGTGTCTTTTGGTGGGAGCATTTAGTCCATTTACATTTAAGGTAATTATTGATATGTATGTTCCTATTCCCATTTCCTTAATTGCTTTGGGTTCGTTATTGTAGGTATATTCCTTCTGTTGTGTTTCTTGCCTAGAGAAGTTCCTTTAGCATTTGTTGTAAAGCTGGTTTGGTGGTGCTGAACTCTCTCAGCTTTTGCTTGTCTGTAAAGGTTTTAATTTCTCCATCAAATCTGAATGAGATCCTTGCTGGGTAGAGTAATCTAGGTTGCAGGTTTCTCTCCTTCATCACTTTAATTATGTCCTGCCACTCCCTTCTGGCTTGTAGGGTTTCTGCTGAGAGATCAGCTGTTAACCTGATGGGGATTCCCTTGTGTGTTATTTGTTGTTTTTGCCTTGCTGCTTTTAATATGATTTCTTTGTGTTTAATTTTTGACAGTTTGATTAATATGTGTCTTGGTGTATTTCTCCTTGGATTTATTCTGTATGGGACTCTCTGTGCCTCCTGGACTTGATTAACTATTTCCTTTCCCATATTGGGGAAGTTTTCAACTATAATCTCTTCAAATATTTTCTCAGTCCCTTTCTTTTTCTCTTCTTCTTCTGGAACCCCTATAATTCGAATGTTGGTGCGTTTAATGTTGTCCCAGAGATCTCTGAGACTCTCCTCTGTTCTTTTCATTCTTTTTTCTTTATTTTGCTCTGCATCAGTTATTTCCACTATTTTATCTTCCACCTCACTTATCCGTTCTTCTGCCTCAGTTATTCTGCTATTGATCCCATCTAGAGTATTTTTCATTTCATTTATTGTGTTTTTAATCGATGCTTGATTCATCTTTAGTTCTTCTAGGTCCTTGTTAACTGTTTCTTGCATGTTGTCTATTCTATTTCCAAGATTATGGATCATGGAAATAGAATCTTGGATCAGCTTTACTATCATTATTCTGAATTCTTTTTCAGGTAGACTGCCTATTACCTCTTCATTTGTTAGGTCTGGTAGGTGTTTATCTTGCTCCTTCACCTGCTGTGTGTTTTTCTGCCTTCTCATTTTGCTTATGTTACTGTGTTTGGGGTCTCCTTTTTGCCGGCTGCAGATTCGTAGTTCCCGTTGTTTTTGGTGTCTGACCCCAGTGGCTAAGGTTGTTTCAGTAGGTTGTGTAGGCTTCCTGGTGGGGGGGACTAATTCCTGTGCTCTGGTGGTTGAGGCTCGATCTTGTCTTTCTGGTGGACAGGTCCACGTCTGGTGGTGTGTTTTGGGGTGCCTATGGCCTTATTATGTTTTTAGGTAGCCTCTCTGCTAATGGGTGGGGTTGTGTTCCTGCCTTGCTAGTTGCTTGGCATAGGGTGACCCGCACTGTAGCTTGCTGGTCGTTGACTGAAGCTGGGTGCTGGTGTTGGGATGGAGATCTCTGGGAGATTTTCGCTGCTTGATATTATGTGGAGCTGGGAGGTCTCTTGTGGACCCGTGTCCTGAAGTTGGCTCTCCCACTTCAGAGGCACAGCACTGGCTCCTGGCTGCAGCACCAAGAGCCTTTCATCCACCCGGCTCAGAGTAACAGGGAGAAAAAGTAGAAAGAAAGAATTAGTAGAAGAAAGAAAGAGAGAGGGAAAGAAAGGAAGAAGGGAAGAAAGGAAGGAAGGAAGGAAGGAAGAAAGAAAGGAGGGAGGGAGGGAGGAAGGATGGAAAGAAAGAAGGAAAGAAAGGAGGGAGGGAGGGAGGAAGGAAAGGAAGAAAGACAGGAGGGAGGGAGGAAGGAAAGAAAAAGAAAGTGGAAAGAAGAAGGGTGGGAGGGAGGAAAGAAAAAGAAAGAAGGAAAGGAGGAGCGGAGGGAGGGAGGGAGGAAGGGAGAGTAGGAAAAAAAGAAAGAGCAGGTAAAGTAAAATAGAATAAAGTATGAAATATAGTAGCGTTATTAAAATTAGAAAGTAATTATTGAAAAAAAAAAAAAACCGGACCGATAGAACCCTGAGACATATGGTGGAAGCAAAGCTATACAGAGAGAATCTTACACAGAAGATTACACATACACATTCACAAAAAGAGAGCTGGGGAAAAATCAAAAATCTTGCTCTCCAAGTCCACCTCCTTAATTTGGAATAATTCGTTGTAAAAAGAGGAAAAGGGGGGAAAGTCTTAAATCTTGTCCTCAAAGTCCACTTCCTCAATTTGGGATGATTCGCTGTCCATTCATGCACTCCACAGACGCAGGGCACATCAAATGGACCGTGGAGCTTTAATCCGCTGCCTCCGAGGCTGCACAGAGAGATTTCCCTGCCTCTGCTCTCACAGCTCCCGGGTCTCAGCCTTGGACCTGGCCCCGCCTCTGCGCGTAGGTCGCCGGAGGGCGTCCGTTCTTCGCTCAGACAGGACGGGTTTAAAGGAGCCGCTGATTCGGGGGCTCTGGCTCACTCAGGCAGAGGGGAGGGAGGGGCGCGCAGTGTGGGGCGGGCCTGCGGCGGCAGAGGCCGGCGTGACGTTGCAGCAGCCCGTGGCGCTCCGTGCGCTTTCCCGGGAAAGCCGTCCCCGGGTCTCGGGGACCCCGGCAGTGGCGGGGTGCACAGGCCCCCCGGAAGGCGGGGCGGACAGTGACCCGCGCTCGCACACAGGCCCCGCGGCGGCGGCAGCAGCGGCGGCGGCGGGCCGCGGCGGGCGGCGGCGGGCCGCGGCGGCCGCGGCGGCGGCGGGCCGCGGCGGCGGGCGGCGGCGGCGGCCCACGCCCGTCTCCGAGGTCCGTGCCTTACCCGCGGCTCGTGCCTGTCTCCGGCGCTTCCCCAAGCAGCCCTCTTAATGCCCTCTCCTCGCGCACCAGGAAACAAAAGGGAAAAAAGTCTCTTGCCTCTTCAGCAGCTCCAGACCCTTTCCCCGGACTCCCTCCGGGCTAGCCGTGGTGCACTAACCCCTTCAGGCTCTCTTCCTGCCGCCAGCCCCAGTCCTCTCCCTGCGCTCCGACTGAAAGCCGATACCCGAGCCTCAGCTCCCAGCCCCGCCCGCCACGGCGGCCGAGCAGACAAGCCTCTCGGGCTGGTGTGTGCCTGAGGGCACCGGTCCTCTGTGCCAGAATCTCTCCGCTTTGCCCTCCGCACCCCTGTTGCTGTGCTCTCCTCCGCTACTCCGAAGCTTTCCCCCTCCGCCACCTACAGTCTCCGCCCGCGAAGGGGCTTGTAGTGTGTAGAAACCTTCCCCCCTTCACGGCTCCCTCCCACTGGTGCAGGTCCCATCCCTATCCTATTGTCTCTGTTTATTCTTTTTTTCTTTTGCCCTACCCAGGTATGTGGGGAGCTTCTTGCCTTTTGGGGGGTCTGAGGTCTTCTGTCAGCGTTCAGTAGGTGTTCTGTAGGAGTTGTTCCACGTGTAGATGAATTTCTGATGTATCTGTGGGGAGGAAGGTGATCTCCGCGTCTTACTCTTCCGCCATCTTCCTCCGGGGTCCTGAAGCATGTCCTTGCCTCCTATCACACTGGAATCCCATCAAGCCTTCAGGCTTCCTACCAGCTTACAGGATGGAATCTGCTGGCGTCTCCCCGCTTTTCCCCTCCATTAATGGCAGGGTCCCAATGTGTACTTGCGACCCATGCTTTTCTCAAACCAGTCTAAATTAAAATTTAAATCCAGGTTCCCAGTTGCACTAGCCAAGTTCCAGCTGCCAGGCCACTGGCCAGGAGGTGGCAGCACCTGGGAACATCCCCAGCTGGAGAGTTCAGCTGGACAGAGCAGGAAGGGCTACAGTCAAGCCAAGGCTCAGCTGGCTCCCAACTCCCTAGACTCTTGGACAGAAAATAGAAGCAGAGGGACGCTTTCTAACTCATCCTCTGAGCCAGCATCAGTCTAATACCTAAACCAGATAAAGACATCACATGAAAGGAAAACCAGAAACCAATATCTCTTATGAACATAGATACAAAAGTCCTCAACAGGATATTAGCAAATTGAATCCAACAGTGTATAAAAAGAATCAAAGACCACAACCAAGTGGGATTCATCCCAGGTATTCTGGGTTGTTTCAACATTCAAAAATCAGTTAATATAACCTACCACATCAACAGGCTACAGGAAAAAAAATCATGTGATCATATTAATGATGCAGCAAATGCATTTGACAAAAATCCAATATTTATCAGTATTTGTGTTAAAAACACTTAGCAAACTAGGCACAGAGAAAAATGTCCTTGACTTGGCAGAGAACATCTACAAAAACCTACAACCAACATCATACTCAATGGTAAGGGCCTGTGTATATGATTTAACACAACCCCAATCAAAATCCCAGCAAGCTATTTTGTGGATATTGACACAATGATTCTAAACTTTATATGGAGAGGAAAAGACCCAGAAGAGCCAACACAATATTGAAGAAAGGAACAAAGTTGGAGGACTGACACTACCCAACCTCAGAAATACTATAAAACCACAGTGATCAATGGAGAACAGTATTGGTAAAAGAATAGACATACATATCAATAGAACAGAGAATAGAGAACCTCAAAGTAGACCCACATAAATCAAGTGAATTTATCTTGACAATGGAGCAAAAGCAATTCAAGGGGGAAAAGATAATCTTTTCAACGAAAATGTGGAGCAATTGAATGTCCATATGGGAAAAAACTGAATCCACACATAGACATTACATCTTTTACAAAAATTAACTCAAAATGGATCATGGATATAAATGTTAGATGCAGTATTATAAAACTTTGAAAGGAAAACAGGAGAAAGAGTATGTAACTTTGGGTACAGTGATGTGTTTTTATATACAGTAACAAAAATATAAGAAACTAAGAAATGCATCCCCAAGGAGAAATGCAAACTGTGACCAGAGACTCTAACTCTATGACAAATGTATGAACAGCCTCACTGGATGGGGCGGACAAAGTCCTGGCCTCGTAATTTGGAAGGGTGTGGGGTCTGTAAGGCTAAAGGCAAAGGAGTTACATGTAAGCACTGCACTGTGGTTAATAAATTTGTGTCCCAGGGATATAAGCAATAATGCTGGTACCAGGACACATACGCACTGGAAGTGAACAACCAGGCTCGTGGATAGTGGGGGCAGTGGCGGCCAAGCACTCTCTGCTGCAGTGGACACTTGCAGAGAAGCGGGAGGAGGAGGGTGTGGGTAAGGTGGGATGGAGTTGCAGACATAGGTGTGAACTCATGTTTAGTGTAATATAGATGCAGATAGTACCTACAGAAATATTTAGTGAAAAGTGTTTATACCAGGGTTAGTAGACACACATATACTTCTCTGCTCTGTCAGCTGATAGGGCCTAAAGGAAACAATGCCCCAGTGGCACCTTGCACATCTAGCCCCAGATCATTGTTTCTAATATGATTTTCCAATAAAAGGACGCAGGGATCCATGGAGAAATGGCTGATTCTAAGATTAGAACAAAAATCCCCAAGATGAGCCTGGAGCATCCTACAGTATAGGGAGGAAGAAGTGATCAGAAACAACAAACAGTCCATTGAGAGGGTGGTGAAGGGAACAGGCCCAACTGAAGGGCTCCCAGTGGCCAAAGCTGGAACAGTTAGAGCAAAAAATAAATGAACTAGTGTTGGATCATAACCCCAAGTTTAAAACAAATACCCACGAGTTCATACTGATGTAAATGATTGTGTAAATAAATAGTGGCAAAGAGGACAGATCTTCCATGCAGAAAAGTTCCAAATAACGTATGTAGATGCCATAATCTCAGTGAAGGGGAGGGGGAATCCCACTCCTTGTGTGTGGGCTGCAGAGTCACTTCCCTCCGATGAGCACAGGATGGATCTCAGGAGGGGCATCCATGTGGAGGAGCCTGACACACCACCTGGCCAGGTGCCCAAGGCCAACCTGAGTGGTGATGAGTCAGGCTGACAATATGCACCCCCACACAAGGTGATGAAAACAGCTCTTTACCTTGGTAATACATTAACTCATTCTCACCATGAAAAAAATCATAAGAATTCCCATTGTGGGTGTCCCACAAAATGCCTGACCAGGAGTCCTCTAAACTGTCAACGGTGTCAAAAACCAGGCAAGTCAGATAAATCGCCACACCCTAAGGAGATGTGACAACCGAATGTCATATGGTGTCCCCAATGGGGATCCTGGAACAGAAAAGGGACAATAGGTAAAAGCTAAGGAAATCTGAATAAGCAATAGGCTTTACTTAATAATAATGTATCAATAGGGGTTCATCATTGTAACAAACATGCCATACTAATGTAATGTAATGTTGTTAATAATGTAATATGTTAATAGTAATAAATAATGTAAGAGGTTAATAAAGAAGAATCTGAATGCAGGATCCTTAGGAACTCCCTGCACCATCTTTGCAATTTTACTGTAAACCTGAAACTGCTCTGTAAACTCAAGTCTATTTTTTAAAAAGATGATATTGGTAATTACCCAATTATATTCAGATATTTTAATGCCTCTTTCTCTGTGATTGATTGAATAAGTAGATAAAAATTCAGTAAAGATATAGAAAACATGAATAACACTATTAACAAATTTGATTTAATTTTCATTTATAGAATGCTCCACATAAGTGCAAAACACATATTATTTTCAAGTGTAATGAACATTCTTCAAGATTCATCATATGCTGAGCCATAAAAAGATTTTCAATAAATTTAAAGGATTGAAAACATAAAGAGTATATGCTCTAAAGTAGAATTAAATTAGAAATCCATAACAGTGAGATATCCAAAAATATTTAGAAATTTGAAACCTACTTCCATATAAGCAATGATTAAAGAGGAAACATTAAGAAAATTAGAAACATTTGGAACATAATCATTATAAAAACACAACATATGAAAATGTATGGGATTCAACTAAGACAGTGCATAGAGGTAAATATATAATAAGAAGAAAATTTAAAATTAGTTAGCTAAGCTTCTACTTTAAGAAACTGAATGGAGCGCAAATTAAAACCAACATAATTAGAAAAAAATAGTAAAAAGTAAGAGCAAAAAATCAGTAGAAGTGAAAATAGAGAAAATCAACAATGTCAAAAGTTAATTTTTAAAAATGTTTAATAAAATTAATAATTCTCTAATCAAGAAAAAAGGGAGAAAACGCAAATGACCTATATCAGGCATGAAAGATGGGATGCTATACAGATCCTACACACATTAAAAGGAAAATATGGAAATACTATGAACTACATTATAGAAATATATTTGTCAAGTTCAATGAAATGAGAAAATGCCTTGAAAAATACAGCTTCCCAAAACTGACATGAAAAGAGATGGATAATCTGAAAGCTTATATAAACTAGAGTAGTTGAATACATAGTCAAAAATCTTCCCCAAAAGAAAACATCAAGGGCATATAGCCTTACTGGGGAATTATATCACTCATTCAGACTAGAAATGATACAACCTTGCACATTTTCAGAATATAAAGAAGGAAGGGACATTTCCCTACTGAGTCTGAGGCCAGAATTATTGAGATAGGGGAACAGGGACAGGAGGAAAATTCATGGGATGATGTAAAAGTTCCTTATCTTGTTTTGGAGGTTGACACCTGGGTGAATACAGTTGTCAAAACTCACCAGGTAGTGCAATTAGGATCTCTGCATTTTATTTTATATAAATTACACTTTAATAAAAATCACATATTAAAAATATATCTCAAATTGACCCTTCTTTTTCATTTCTGCTTCCACGACATGGATACAGACCACCAGTGTTTCGTTGTTTCTCGGTGCATCCATTTATATTCCACATCCAGAGTTATTCTTCTAAAACACGATATTTGTCATGACTCTCATTTGCCTAAATGGCTCCCCCTTCCAGATGAAATCCAAACTTGCTAGTGAAGGCCTGCACGACCTGCGTGCACCTAGCCCCATGCACCTCTGCCCTGCTTCAAGGTGTGGATCGGGAGCTGGGAGACGAGGATGGTCTACGCGGCCTGCTCTTTGCAGTTCAGGGCTGCGCGGGGGCACCCCTGATTCAGGAGCAGTAACAGCTGTACGTCCAGGGCTGCGGGAGGGACACACAGGGACACAGGTGAGCACCCCTGGCCTGGATCCCTCTTCCTCTCCAGCTGCCACTACTAGCTATTTTTGGCTTCCTGGAGGAAGCGTCCCCCCAGCTGACCCTCATGCATCCACTCCACCTGGGGTGCCCCTTCCCGTGACTGGATAACCCAGGTCGCATTTGGACAGAGCTCAGGTGTCTGCCCTGGAAGCCTTGCCGTTCTCTCTTGGGCTGAGAGAGGTGCAGCCCCGCTGTGACTCACGGTGCCCTGGACACGTCTATACCAGTGGCAGGACCCTTGGGGATGAAAACATGCTTCACTCTCCCCTGCAGGGCCAGCACCCACCTGCAACAGAGGCGCACAGCAGGTCCTGGATTTTTTGAGTGAACGAACAGCATGACTTGTGTCTCCTTCCTGTGGGCCACTCCTCCAGTGGAACAACTTGCAGACCTGCTCTACCTGGCCGTCTTTGGGTGCAGCTCTGGAGCCACCCGCCGCTGCTCTGGGGCTTTGCCTGGATCCACAGCCAGCCTTACTCACAACCCATTCACAGCTCCCCAGCATCTTAGGACAGGTGACACCGAATCAGTTCAGTTCCATTTGTTACAAGAAAAATTTGATTTTGAATTTAAAAGAAAAGTTTAAGAAAAAGTACCAACAGCAGTCCCTGTGACCCGCCACGTATGTTCACTCTGGACCTTTCTGAAAGCTCTGGCTCGGCCGTGTGATTAATGAGCTGTTAGTAGTAAATTGCAAGCACGTTCACACCTCGAGGTCATATTATTTAACCTTGAACTTATTGACTGGTAAAGACTTACAAAACAGAAAGTGTAATTTTAAGTGTCAGATAGACACAGCTAACTTGAGAATGCAGAATCTTAAAAGAGAAATTTCAAATTTCTCTTTGTCAGACATTCACATGGAAATGGTAGCGCTTCACGCATGTTTCTCAGTTTTCTTTAGGGGAAAGTAAATGATCATTTTCAGGCTCTCAACCAATCATCTATCTTTTTCTAACTTAGGCCATCAGCCAAATCAGATAAATTAAGGCAGAAACACAAGGAGCCGCCAGCTGGCATTTGGAGGCTCCCAGGGCCAGAGCCCCCAGTGGGTCACCTACAAAAGCCCCTCCGATGCAGGACCCCCCCTTCAGTAAGGCTGGGAGCTGGGGCACCAGCACGTGGTGGGAGTCTAACGAGGAAGGGGGTCCGGCTCAGGTATGAGTTGGCGCCGATGCCATGCTGTCCTGCCTCCCCGATTGAAAAGAGACCCAGGCTGAGGGCTCTGTCCCTCCTGCTCCAGGAGAAGCTCCCTCGTGTGTCTTGGTCAGCACGGCCGAGGCCAGCAGCCCTGCCCCAGACACAGGCTGGGCCCGGGGACACACTCCCCAGAATGACCCCCAGGGACAGGCCCGCACTCCAGACAAAGTCTCCATAAACGCGGGGCTCCTTGCTTCTTGCTGTATTTCTGCCCCAACCTCCTAATCAGTCCCATTCCTTTTGTCTTTCTGTGCAGCCACCCCCCCGAACCCCGACAAAAAGGTGAAACGAAACAAGCAAACAAAACCAACTGTCCTCTCTGTCCTCCGGGGTCTTTCTGGAGACAGCACGTGGTCCAGGCCCCCATGAGGAGACCCCCGTTCCCGTCAGGACCACCTGGGTCCCCACCAGGCCGTGACCGCCTGTTGCCCAACTCACTTCTGAGCCCAGAGCCACTTGCAACCCCTCAAAGGCCCCAGAGTTCAGCCAGGCTTAGTCCTGAGAGGCTCAGTGTGCCCCCTGTGCCCGGCGAGTTCCCAGGGGTCCTTCAGGGTCCGGCCTGTGAGACCTCTCCCTGCCACCCCGTGCTTTGCCAACACGAACCGCAAGCTCCCACTGTGGACATTCCTACCTCTCCCCATGGAACGTGAGGCCCTGGAAGGCTGACCCTGCGGGTCCTTGTATATGCAGGACTGACACAGACCAGGGCCCAGAATCTCTACCAACTCTAGACCCTTCCAGTCCTGCAGCCTTCCCCACCATCAGCCTTCAAGAAACGGTCTGATGGTGTGACCTAACATTTCCAAAATGCATTTGTATTTTAACAAGAGAATCTTTAGCAAAGTATATATAATATATATTATATATACAACTCAAACCCAAAAACAAACCAGATAGGATTTGTTGTCAGAACAACAGTGGCCGAGTCACGCCCACATGTCAGGCCAGCCCTGTGTCTCGTGGGCTGCTTTCTAGACGGCGTTGTCCGATCTCTAGAGGAGAGAAAGTGTCCCTGGCTCAGACCTGCAGAGAAACAGGAGATTTTTATTTTGCAGAATAAATCATGAAGAGGCTCCCAACTGCTGTAACTTGGAAACCTCCTTAATTAAACAGTCAATTAGAAGGTTCCTGGCCCAATTCTGGGGGCCCAGAGGGAGGGAAGCCTAACTGTCCTGAGGCTGAACTTGACCCAAAATGGCCAACGCAACACAAACAAACACGAAACACTGGTCTTGGCTAAACGGCTACGCTTTTTAACTTAATCTCGCACAGGCTGAACGTGCGGGCAGAGGCTCCCGATAAGATCTACGCATCCCTGTGCTCTCCCTCCCCCGCTTCCCAGCACCATTTTCTGTTAGAATCAAGAAAACTGAATGTTCAGCGAGTATCCCGGTGTCGCAAACACACGGGGAAATGAGTGTGTGGCACGAGAGCCAGTACAAATCCTGGCCAACCAGGGGCTAGAACACTCGCGGCTTTGTTAAAACTTAACAAAGGATGGAAGGGCTCGCAGGCCCGTGCCACCATTCTGCTGCATCCATGGGGCGCACTTGGTGACCTGGGACACAGCTGATCACCATGCGCAGACACTGACTTGTCCACCGTCTAAGTGACTGGCTGTGAAATAGAGGCTCTTCCCTGGAGACTGGGTTTCCCCTTTGATTAAGCCTTTGAAGGACAAAGATGTGGCACCTGACAATACGTGAGCACACACTGCTTCACACAAAGCTCAGAACTGCTCTGCGGGCTCAGTCGCTCGTCCTGTGTACAGGCGAGTAGGCCCTGCCTGCTGTCGCCTGGACAATCGTTGCAAAACCGTGGCTTGGAGCCACATCTCCAGATTCCAGTGACCCTGCCTCAGCACAGACTGCTTTCTGTAACCATTCCCAGATGAATTTAGGGCCACACTGTCGTGGTGGAAGACAGACTTTGAAGACAACAGATGACTGGCTTTGGGTACAGTAAGACACAGCAGTTATCTTGTTGTCGGGGAAACAGCGTGATTCGGAGCAGCCCTGGTGTGTGCACAGCAGGCCGGATCTGGATGATAGGAGGCCGCGAGATCCGACCTCCACGTGGGCAACGCAGTCGGCAGCATGGTGCCCAGATGCCTGTCCAGTTTCATCCCCTGACACAGCTGGGCTGCTGGGGCCCCACTGCCCCAAGCCGGCCGAGCCCTGAGGAGTTCAGGAGTCTGCAGAACAGGACTTTGCACTTGTCCTGGAGGTGGTTGGACTCTAGGACAGCTGGTAAAACGGGGCACATGGGACCCGCTCGTGGCCATCACATGATCTGGCAAAAGCACAGATCTTGGGGTGACTGTAAGATGATGCCACGGTGCTTGGTCTGCTTCCAATTATGCTGATTTTGTCCACAGAATTATTCACAGCATCTAAGTATCAAAATCTATCCAGTTGTCTTCAGTCTCAAAGAACATGATCTCGAGCCAGCCCCTGTTTCCATTTCTAAAGGAATGAAAATACACTTGGCCGCCACTTATGCGGGTCACCCAGATGTAATCGTGGGATTGCTCCACACATGGCAGATGTGTGCTGAGAGCCTCGGAGCAAGGGCTGTGCGCGCAACGAGGCAGGGGGCTGGTGGGGGGGGCAAAAAAGTGCGCAGCCGCGGCTGTGAGCCCGAATGAGGGAGGGAAGGGGGTGTGCTTCTCCACTGTGACGGTCCCTGTACCCATCAAAAGGGAGAAACCACAGAATTTAAAGCACCCACTGGTGAGTTCTCTCAGGTCATTGAAGGGGGTGTTTGCATATGCAATTATCTACGTTAATAGACATGAAAGCTGCAGCAGGACCCAAAGCGAAGAGTGAGTGGCACGTACAGGGGAGATTCACTCCAGATGGAATTTTCGGCCCAGAGTCTGTGTCCCTCAACTCCCCACGCAGCTGATTCCAATGAATACATGTCTTTAGAGAAGCATTTTCCCATGCACTGTGCTCTGGTAGCTTATGTAAAATATAAACATGTGTGTGTATTTACTTTTTTGGCATTACTTCTCTACTTCCATATTTTTGAGGAGTATCTCTTCTCATATAACGGAACTGTTAGTTAGGTGGTCAGAACGCAAATATCTGTGGTTTATGCATCTGGAGAATGTGTGTGGGTGTGACTGCCCAGCTGCGTCCACTGGTGCCCGTCCACCCCGAGGTGGTTGATGCTCCGTTGAGCAGCTTTGAGCTGACATTGGTCATTTCTCATCTTTCACCTTGCGATCCTGTTCCTTCAAAGAGCTGAGCCACCCTCTACCCGACAGCTTTATATATTTGTAAACAGTTCTCTTGATCCAACAGTGACCCTCACTTTGCCACTCAGGGCTTTTTTGTTCATCTCAAAGCCAAACAATCTAGTTCCATCAATAGTCCTCAGAGGACAAGATTCTGAGAACTCTTGTCACCTTGTTGCTTTATTCAGTACATATTCCAGTTTTACACCTCCCTTTTAAAACACGCTGCCCCAAATTGAACAAAATGCCACAGGTATAACTTAATTCTGTGATGGCTGCTAAGACCGACTTAGATGTTTTTGCTGCCGACTCCTGGCTCCATCATCCTGTACTTGATCTTCTCATTGGCCACTTGCTGGAATCCCCATGTTCCCTGTGACGGCGGACGCCCCGCGCCTCTCCTTCCCCTTCCCTCTGGGGCGTTATGGAATCCACTGTTACATGACTTTCCCAGTCTGGGGAGATTCTACCCATCACACCCTCCACCCAGTTCAGAGGGCCTGAGAGGCAGGTCTGTGAGGTCCCCGCTTCCTCTGGGAAGTGCTCAGAACACATCCTGTGTCCAAGATCAATGTCAAGTTCATTAGTTTTTTGAACTGATCTTCTTCTCATGTGAAGTCCCAACAATCAATAGGAAAAAATGATGTAAACAAGCTGCGAGCTGCCAGACCTTTCCTATTTCTCCTTAAAATGTCAGTCTCCAAGCATCCCTGAAAAACCTTTCATTAAGGTGCACGGCCTCCCAGACATGTTCATGAAATGAAACCCAGTGAAGGAGAAATTCACCTAATGAGCTGAAACCTTTGTTATTTCGAAGGAGCCCCTGGTCGAAGGAGATGAACCGCTATTTCACAAGAATGCTCACAGGAAAGAGGTAAATCCCTTCCCGGCAGAAGCAGCCAAGCTTGGGGACCCAGCAGCCACCCGGTGGACAGTTATACGTGGTGCTGGGGATGGAGGGGGAGGGATCTGTCCCTCACACCCCATCAGGAAGCACCCTTTGCCTCGATTTCAAATATTTGGGTCCGAAGTATTTCACTGCCTTAAAATTTAATTGCTTCCACAAATGATGGATATTTACTGAAGGTGTTAGAGCAAATTTCTACCATGCAGGAGACTCTACAGCACGATTTCTAAAGCAAAAGCCAGGATGATTTAACTTAAGGAGATGAGACTGCTTCAATGATGGGAAATGGCATTTTTAATGGTTTAGGAATAAACCCAAACATACAAACAGAAATAGTTTCCTAACTGACCTGGGTGAACATCACCCTCAGAACTGAATGTTTCCTAGAAAATATTCCAGTCTTGGAGATGAGTCTCCCCTGTCAGGGGTCCTGACAGCCCGGCTGAGTCAGGATGCCACCTGGAGGCTGCCAGCCCATCGCTGCCCCACAGCTGAGAAGTTGGGCTTGGCTACCTGGGCAGAGGTGACAGGTGAGGGACAGATGCCCCACCTGGTCACTGAATCACCAGGTGTGCATTCAGCTGGAAGGAGGAACCTCACTTCCTGTCTGAACATGAGCTGATCTGAGTGTTAACAGTCTCCCTCCATCACCTGCCTTCAGTCCCCAGGGGAAAACCCTGGGTTCCTGGACCTCAGCCGTTCCCTGTGCCCCTGTGAGACCTGTCCTTCCCACTGGCCTGCTGTATACAGACCCTTCTGAGCCTCCCGTGATGCTGACCCAGTTCCCAGGAAAAGCTTTGATCACACATTCCCTTTGGTTGTGATTTTTCTTACCAGTTCACGGCTGCCCATGGAACAGCATCCGTACTCTCGAGACCGCATCAGACCCTCCATTAACCGGCCCTCGACCAACTGCATGTGCGCCTTTAAAGCCCCTGAGCTGACATCCCCTGGGTACTTTCCATACACGCTACGTTGTGCTAAACACTTTTAGCAAATCATCTCTCTTACACAGGGGCTACTATTATCTTCATATTACAAGTGAGAAAAGGCCCGGGAAGTAGACGCTGTCCTTGGGAACGTGGGGTGTGTGCCTGCAGAGTGGGATGCACCCTCCCCCTCCCTCTCCCTCTCCCTCTCCATCCCCACCCCCATCCCCACCTCCACCCCCCACCCCCACCCCCACCTCCATCCCCATCTCTATCCCCACCTCCACCTCCCTCTCAGGTGGATCCAGATCTGGGTCAGCACTGGTGCTGCTTCCCCACCCACTTTGCATCGTCCCCCCAGGAGGAGGGTTTTGCTGATTCCCATGGACTCTGCCCTTTCCAGGGGACACACTGTACTTTAACTTGCATGACCCTTGTTGGAGAACATGAATTAACCCCCTGACAACACTGTGAGTCCCTGAGCCCAGCGGTAAATCCGTACGTGTCCAGGACTCTCCTTAGCTTCACAAAGTGGACAACCCTCAGCAGGTCCTTCCTCCGTGAAGGACCCAGGGTCCAGCTCACCCTTCACAGAGCACTGCTGACGTCATCCTGGGATGCACTAATAACAGGGACCCTTAGAACACGCGAGTGTCCTTTACCGCCTCACCCCAGCTGGCGGCTGCATCAGTGAGGACAGAGCCAAGTTCCTCTTGCTTCTTGCCGAGCTTGGTTCCCTTGGTCATCCTGAAACACCGTCGCTAAGGAAATAAAGACTCAGCTACAAGCATCTGAAATCACTTCCCATTGTTCGGTTACATGGAAACTCAATGATCTGTGTGTCACTTAGAATAATTAGTAGAGATTTCATCTGAGACTGGGTTTTGATTTTTCATTGATCTCTTTAATTTGGCCTCATGTCTCCATGCCTCTCAGGGACAGAGAGAGAGTTGGATGCTTGGGAAGTGCTAATTAGAATCAGAAAGAGTCTGAGTTACTTTTCTTGCACATTTTGAAAGCAGAATGGCGTGTTCCTGGCACTAGGGTTGGCATCGTGTAGGTGACAGAAATGTTCTGTTGCTGTTTCTGCTTCCCTGCTCTCCAGACCCTTACGTCTTCCTCATAACCCTGTGGGCCGTCTACGCCCCACAGATGCTCTCTGTGTAGACCGTGGACGATTCAGATGCAGATGGTCATGGTAAATGGATTGTCTTCTTACTAGACACCAGGAGAATTCCTTATAATTTTTCTCTAAGTAACTTTAAGATTTTTAATAACAATCTTGGTTACCGTAATGAGTTTGTGGGGCTGACAGACCCTGTTTTTAAGCCCCACCTTCCACTTACGAGGAGGGGACACAGGCAGCTCCTTAACCTCTTTCTTCTCCTTAAGCAGGACATAAAAGCAAGGAACACACCACCCTTCCCATGGTGACGGTGTGACTCCAGGACCCAAACCTGAAGACACCTGGTGCTTGATAAAAGTTTGGTTAATGAATGAGGAGCGAGTGTAAATAAGCGCAAATGTGGGAAAGTGCGGTTTCATAGGAACAAAGCAAAACCCATTTCTGGTTGAAGCAGCCCTTTGTCTTCTTTCTTTAACAAATTAAATTAAACATTGCATGACTCAATAATTATACTTACCAGCAGCCGTCGGGCTTTGAGAATAAGTTATGACGTATAAAAACCTAGCTGTGCAATGGCACAGTGTGGAAACAGCAGCACAGGCAGCAGCCAGATGCACACATGGTTTCCAGCGGGTGTCCCCGTTTACCTGGCAGGTGTGTCCTGCTTGCCGCCCTCACCTGTGCTGAGCTGGTGGCTTGTCCGCTCACACCTGGTGTCTGCAGAACTGCAGCTGCCCGGCTCCTGGGCACCATCCCTCAGAGGCCGCTACTCGGGGTCCTGCAGGACCAGCTCCCGCTGCCTGGCACTGGCTCTTCTCTGCCTTCCAGGGCTTTCCCTCCGCTCCGCCTTCTGGCTCTGACCTCGGATCCCCAAAAAGTGACAGTGGGGCCAGAGGGGACATCCTTTAGAAACAGCACAATGTCTGCTGGCTCCCTGCCTTCCTTCTGAGTGTCACCTGTGACATCAAGCCCCACCCCGCCCCCTGCTCAGCTGTGATAGTAACATCGTAAAACCTAGTTTGAAATTACGCTCCTCATCCGTTGGCAGCTGTGTCTTCAAGGAAAACTTGGTCCCACATTTTTGGCACAAAAAGAACTTTCTGAGGAGAACGCAGGTGTACTCCCCAGAAACCCTCATGGCTGAGAATTGGTTTGTAGATTGAGGTTGTGCATCCCAGTTCAGCTCGTTTCCTCAGTTCAGTTTGGCTGTTACAGGAGAATTACGTGTTTGGGGATTGCGCCAAAAAGAAAGAAGATAAGGAGTGGGGTGAGGGATTTTGTCTTTAAAAAACAGAATGCAACGTCAGCAGAATTTCATGTGGATAAAAGGACCACAGTGTCCCCTTCCTTCCTTTATGTGACCCCCGCAAGTTCCGGAGGGTCATGAATGAAGAAAACAAGTGAGGTCAGAAAGATAAAGAGAGACTGCTTTGTTCATACTTAATCTAAATTAATCACACCCTCACTCAAAGTGGAAACAATATGGTTATTTGAATAAGAATATCTGGGATCAAAACCTTGCCCTGTTACACCTGCTTCATGAGTGAGGAGGTTGAGGATTAAATAAATTAATGTGTTTTTCAACTTGATGTCACTATTATTATAATTATCATTTTAAAAATTGTAATTATCAACTGTTGAGCGTGTATTTTAATCTCTAAGGAGCTCCGATGCAGCTCAGGTACCTCGGGAGCCTTTGGGTAGAATCAGAGGAAAAGAGTGGGGAAAAGCATCTCCTTCTTTTCTCTGACTTTCTGTTACGGGAGACCCGTCTGAGTCCTTCCTCCGGGACCCAAATGGAACTGAGCTGCCCCAGGAAGGAGACACGGCTGCCAGCACTGATGGTCAGCCTTGCATCTAGACCTTAAGGAAAAAGGTAAAAATTCAAAATCACCTCCTAGGACTGCAAGTCAGCCCAGCAAGCCCTGGGCAGCACAGCTGGTCAAGGAAAGTGGGAGGTGTGGGGTGAGGTTGTGTGTGATGGGACATCTCTTTGCACAGCCTTCAGCAATGAGCACAAGGGAGACTGTGGGAAACAGCCATCGGGGACCCTGAGACCCGCGTGGCCATCTGAAGATGTTCCTTGTACGGCCCAGTGTGCCTAAGAGACCACCACTTTCCACTTAGAGACTTGGAGCTGTAGGGCCTCAGGGGTTGTACACCCGCAGGGTGACGCTGTTTACTTCTAGAGGGGCTATTCCTATAAGTACCACGGGGCCTGGAACCTTCTGGTCCAGTTCAGGACGAAGACAGTTCTCCCCACCTCCCCGAGGAGCCCAGAGTCACCTTCCCACAGCCCTTCTAACCTGAGCTCAGAGGCCAGAGGCCGTCAAGGAAAGAGTCTAAATCATCGAAAGCAAAGGCGTCAAAAAGAAAAACACACACTAGAATTCTTCACCATTCAAAGGAAGGTGAGAAAAAATACATTTTCAGATAACAAAAGGTGAGAGAATGTTCCTATCAGATACAAACCATAATAAATGCTTCAGGAAGTTTTTCAGGCTGGAGGAAAATGATCGAAATCAGATCTAATTAAAGATTAAAGAGAGACAAAAATAATAACTATGTGTGTGGAGGTGTTACTGTTTTACTCTTTCCTGGTGTTTATAAAAGGCAGTGGATGTTTAAAGTAAGAATTATAACAATTTCCCCTGGTAATTACAACATATGTAGAAATAAAATCTATGACAATGACAGTACAAAAGACGAGAAGGAGCTAAGGTAAGGTTTTTATCTGTAAAGTGTCATTACATTTATATAATATGATGATGTATGCATTTTACAATTGCTAAAGCATCCTCTAACAAGAAAAATAAATAAAATAAAGCAGCATTGTTTAAAAAATACAAGGGACAGAATAAATACCAAAAAATACAAAACAAACAAACAAACAAAATACTGAATAAAATGAGCCATTAATAAAGAGAGACATCCAATGAAATAATACAGTGAATTTTCCCACACATTCTAGAAAAGGAACAATAACCTGAAAGAGAATTAAAAATAAGGATGAGAAGAATTCAAAAACATTTAAAGGGATAGAATTCTCGTGTCATAAAATAAGTGTCTATAAAGAGAAAGAACAAGAAAGATATTTTAGAAAGAAAATATACCTATACTCACTTATATAAAAGTTGAATGAAAATATAAACTTTATTCTAGGCACAACCAAAAAGAGAATTCCGTAATTTGGAGATCTTTTAATATGAAACAGAGAGACAGAGGGGGGAACAGGAAGGAGAAGTTAAGGGTTCGGTAAATTCTAAGCGTTTGCTCAGTGAGGAGGGGCAGGGCGAGGAGTTTCCCGGACTGGCCAGACTGCAGTCCAAGCCTCAGTCTCTGACCTGCACTGCCCACTCTCCACCACCCTCCGAGATTCATGAAAACTCACCCCCACCTACATCATATATATGCATCCTCCGACCTGGAGAAGCTCAGTGACTCTTTCTTGTTTTGCTGCTTTAAACAGGTAAGGAAGTGTTCCTGTTCCAAGTGCTCATGGAGCTTTGAGGTGTTGAATGACCATGTGAGATGAGGAAGGGCACCCGGAGAGGTCGTCAGAAGGTGGAGCCCTCAGAGTGTGTGTCCAAGCATGGGGTTTGCATTTTGCGGGGGGGACCCAGTAGGAGGTCTGAGCAAATGAGAGCTCAGCCTGTGGTTCTGGGTCACTGTGGTGTTTGTCTGGGGAGCAGAGTGGGGGTGAGATGGGAGAAGCACCCCAACCCAGAGGGTCTTGCTGGGCTGTTAGGGATGGTGGACCACAGTCAGGGTCATCCTGGAGAGTATGGAGAGAGGTGGGTGGTCTGGGGATGCGTTTGGAGAGCAGTGTGTACAAATTGGTGGTTGAACACATGATAGGCTGAAAGAGAGGAGGCATCCATTCAGAACTTTGTGACTTGGGTGGATAAGTTGTCGTATGCTGGGAAGTGTAGTAGGTCTCACAATTTCTGGAGTGGCCATGTCCCCAGATGCCCAACTGACAACATAGAGTAATGGTCCTTCCCGGAAATGCTGAAGACACATGGAGAATGCTTGGACACATGCTTGGACACATGGACTCTCAGACAGTAGGTGCTTGGACCTGACTCACCTCAGCACGGTGTCCACTGGTGATCACGTGGGCTCCTGTCCACAGGGCAACCTGGCTCTTTTTCTTCCTGCACTGTTGCTAGTTCTTCTGCTTCATAAGCCA
This sequence comes from Mesoplodon bidens, assembly GCF_964165515.1. NCBI lineage: Eukaryota > Metazoa > Chordata > Mammalia > Artiodactyla > Ziphiidae > Mesoplodon > Mesoplodon bidens. The sequence continues at coordinate 88,572,044 of NC_138170.1, forward strand.
TTGCAGTATTTGAAGAAGAAATGATATTTGTGCTTAATTATAGCCAAAATAATCTTAAATGATGAAAAATGTGGAGGTCACTTTTGGAGGGCACGTCAGCAGGCCACGATGTCAATCAATCCTCCCAACATTTCCCACATGAATGGACCAGGCTCCTGTTCTCTGAGCGGCTTCCAGGCTCAGACGTCTGGTGGAAGGTCAGCATCGCCGACAAACACGCTCAGTGACAGACGACCACCATCTGTACCAAAACACGGGAAAAACAGATTATCTCAGCTGAGAACCAAACAATTGTTTCCTGAATCACTGCCTAAAATGCAGGCCTGAGTCAATCACCTGTGTGTCCTGGTGGCTTAGAGGGGACCTGAGTCCTCAACTCAGGGCCTCCTGTAATGCACTGGGGTAATATTATTCGCCCCATAGACTATTGACTCATCACAGAGCCTGACTCCTAATTAATCATTAGTTAAATCAGTAACACTGCACTGGTCCAGCGTTTAGGTAAGTGGACCATATCACATTATGGAATGACTGTCCAGTGGATATTTGGCTACATGGCCACCGAACATGAAAAAAGACGTGTGTCAAACTTTGCCAGAATTCAGGAGAGTTTCGCAGAATAGCTTTTAGTTAATCTGCAACTGTAGCCAAAGGCTCTGAACGTGATCTGTATTTAAACATGTGTGAGGGGACCTTCTAAGAGATGAAACCAAAGATATCTTATAAGGTGGAAGTTTTAAGACACCATAATTTTAAGGGAAAAGGACAAGGGAGGGAGATGAAGTAGGACTTCATTTTAAACACGTGGTCAATGGAGGCTTGAAGGGGGAAGTGGATGAAAGAATCTGCCCTTTTCAAGTTCCAAGAATTCTGCCTAATATTTCATTTTATTTCTTCTTTACAATCATAACTGGCTTTTATTTTAGCCTCTGCCTCCATGGGGTTTGGAGTAAGTCATAGCACGAAAGAGGCTAATCAGTCAGAGGTTAATTCCAATAGTGCTGTTCTTTCTCCAAATAGGTGTTTTAAAAATACAATTTCTGGCAAAAATCTGTGCGAGTTTTGCTTGTTTTTCTTTTCCTGTTGTTGTTGCTTTCCCCTTGGATCTCTTGTGAGGCTGTGTGAACATGTTTTAGCTTGATGCCTTCCCTACATTAAAACCTGCTGTGTGGTCACCTTCACTGCTTATGACCAACCAGGATATTTTACATGATACAAGTTTGTACCATGTGAGTGACCTTGTGGACACGCACGCTGTCACCATGATTCAAGATATCCCGAGACGTTCACAGACCCTGCAGACTGTCTTATGAAAGGTGATCTCATTCCCTCAGGTGGGGCTTCAAGGAGCAAAGACCTCATGTCCCTGAGAGTCGGCTGACCTGTACAAGTGGCCTCTATTTCAAGCCCATAGAGGACTTGAGGCGGGCTCAATGCGGCCGCAGTTAAGAGCTGGTGTTGCTCGTAACTCCACTTTGAACATTGGTTTAGAAAGGAGGACTCATTAGTTCATTTATTTGCTTGCATTTATTCACTTATTCAACAAACACTTTTCAGATGTTGTTGTGTTAGGTGTAGGGCATGTGGCAGGAAAAATCCAAAGTGTCAAAAGCTTCTGCCTTTCTGGAGCACAGTCACATGGGGAAGACAGACGTTGGGCGGATGAACAAATGATCCTCGTGTGTGTGATTCACTGGTCCCTGGTGTGTATGTGTGTACATGTGTGTGCATGCGTGTACATGTGTGTGCATCTGTGTACATGTGTGTGTGTGAAAGAGAGAGAGGCTGTGAATGACTGATTTGAAGCAAAAGTGCATCCCTGAGATATTATGACTTTGAGCCTAAAGGCATAATCTTCAGAAATCACACTCTAAATTTTCTGTTAATTGAACCTCTATCCGGAAACTTGACTTACCAACACCTTCCAGATGGTGGAGGGGAAGTTTGACCTCAGTTTCCCAAGAGTGTAAATACAATGGTGAACTGTTGTTGATTCTTTAAATCCGAGTCCTTATAAACCAGAGTAGATACCACCGAACTCACATGTAAGTAAGATTCAAAGAAAACGGTGATGGCCATCACAAAGCAGGATGAGAACTCAGATCTGAGGAGAGGGCCCTGTGAGCATGGGCTCTGGTACCGTCAGGGCAGTAGCTCCTTTCAGCTCCAGGCCAAGCAGTTGGAAGGCTGGGAGCCTCCCCGCTCATTCCTCCCTCTCCCACTGACCCGAGAACCCTGATGCTCTCGGTGGCTGATGCTCTGCCTGGTGGAGTCCCTGCGGCCCTTCCGAGGGGCCTCAGAGCAGAGCCCAGTGTGATCAGCACGTGATCAGGTGCCTCGTGAGTGAGAAGTGGGCCTTTGCCGTGTCAAGTCTGGTCTGTGCAACTTCCAGCAACAGGACGGAGGGGCAGTGGGCAGAAAGCTCCGGGCCGCCGGCAGAAGCTGGGTTCTGCGTAAATTGTCTGTCGAACATCGTGCAGGTGCCTGGTGGGAAGTTTGGAAGCGTGTGATTTGGGCAGATAAAATGATTTTTTTTTAGTTTAAAAGCTTATTTCCTATAAAGCCATCCATACAATAAATTAACATGGGGGGAGCTTTTCAAATTAAAATGAGAATGTGATTTTCTGTAGCTGTACTTTAGAAAATTGCTGGAGGCTCTTGAATCTGCTGAGGCACCCCAGAACCCTACCTCGTGTGGTGTCATAAATCGACAGTATCAGAAGCCACAGTCTCTGGAACGAGGGCACAGGAATCCCTCCTGCTCTGCAGATTTACAGTTCTTAGTCTCACTTCTGAAGGGTGTTTCATTTCCAACAACCACCTGTATAAATAATTCATTCTCTTCAAATATGCTGAAGACATGACGACGGAGCAATGGCTGGCTTGGAGGAAGGAGAAGTACACGCATGTTATAAAGAGGCCGTATTTCCTGTAAGTTACCGTCTCTGAGGATTTGCGGCATATGCTGAATAAGATCTGCGTCGACTAGAATACTTTCCTTGAAGATCTCAGAAAATTTCAAAATAATGTTTCCTTTGTGTGAAGTTAAATAGCAATGAAATTTATAAACGGGATGTTGAGGATTTTATCAGAGTTTTGTCCTGGAAAAGTAACACGTGTAACGTACTATGTGAGCAGCTAACTCCAATGCCTTGTTTCTGGTTCCATGTAAATTAGATATCTGTGTGGTTTGTCAGTCCTACATGCTGGGATTCTTCAGGAAGAGTGTGTAGCCATGTAGTAGTAAGTCTGGGGTGGGGTGTGGGCTGCCCGCACGCTGCTGCAGCCTCGTTCCACTTACAGGGATGACAGTCTAGGCTCCATGAGTCAGCTGGTTTGCTAGTAAAGGACTCAGAGCGTTGTGGTTTCCTGACCCGCTCCTCTTCTGACAGTCACCAAGCTCCTCAACGGCCAGGGCGTCTTTCATTCCAGGGCATTTCCAGTGAGCAGCTGGACCCCCTAGAATTATGGCTATACAAACATGTGTGGGTTAAATAAGTGGGTGCAGGAATGGCAGAGAGATAGAAATAGAGAGGTAGATGGATAGATGGATGAATAGATAGATAGATAATGTCCTGTCTAAATTTCCTGGTCTAGATTCTGGGATGAATGCACCATGAGTCTCTGTGCACAAAGGGTGTCAAGAGACTTCTGCCCTGGCTGCTCAGCAGACGCGCAGATGTTCTCTGGACGTGGCTTCTCGGCATGAGTGACCCTCGATCTAAAAGCACATGTTGAATTGTGATTCTGTGACAGCATTTCTACAGGGAGCCAAGTTAATGCCATCTGAAGTATGCTTCTTTCTGATGATTTAAGATGATATCAGATCGAGCTCAAAGACACTAGAGAAATGAAGGATTAGCCTGTCCCGAGGGCCCTAGCTAAAAAAACCCTGCCTCAGATGGTCTTTGACAAGAGATGATACACATCCTGGCAAGTGCCTCAGGAAGCACCCAGTCCTTGCTGGCTGAAAAAGAGGCACCATATGCTTTAGCGATCATGAGGCCAGCCTGACACAGCGCTTTCACTGTGGAGACAGGAGCTGGCTGACTCCCCTAAGTCAAGCATGGATCATGGCCTTATTCAGATTTTACTTCTTAGGTGGAATAATAGTTTCAAATTTTCTTTCTACATTTTAAATAATCTCTTGTCTTACTAACAAGTCAAGAGGGTGACCAAGTTGCTTCCACCTTAGTGTGTGACTCCGTGTGATGCCGTGTGATGCTGTGTGACACTCTGCGTGCTCGTCCCCTCCTCTGTGCCCCTGACACACGAGGGCGGGAGCTTGTCAGTTTAGCTGTATCAGCAGTGTTAGGAGACCAGCTTCTCTTACTTGTTTATTAATTAATCCTTTACTAAGAGGCTCTGGACGCTAGGTGAGGAAATACTTTTTTAAAAATCTGCTGGTTTAAAAAATGCTGAGCTATTTGACCAGATAGGGAAGAAGGCAGTGAGCACAGCAGGATCAGGGGATGCTTGGCGCTGGGGCTGCAGGGGAACGGCGGGTGCTGGAAGGTGCTGTGGAGGCACTCAGGTGTCCGAATCCACCCTGCAGAAAGTGACGGACGCTGGGTGAGCTTACACGGAGAAGTGACCTGACCGCTTACGCAGTGGCATTAAGATTAGAAAGGAAAGAGACTGCGGCAGAGGAGTGCTCAGCTGGGCATTGGAATGACCCAGACAAAGGAAAACAAAGGCCCCAAATAAAGCGATGCTGAAGGCTTAAAGACATCTTACTACTTCTCACACTGTGTGTCTGTATATTCATGTTACATATATTTTAAATATAAATCGTCTCCAATAATTTTTGGAAATAGGTGTGATGCAACTAATGAACTTTATATAAATAACATTTTCTCTTTCCCTTAGTATCACAGCAGTTTTCTAGAACAAGCCATTGGAAGGCACTGTGTATTTAATGGGACAAAAATTCAGAGGATTGTCCTGTCACTGACTCAAGCCCGTGTCCCACGATACACATGCAGAATCAGAGAAAATGAAATTATTGCCTTTTAAACAAGACCCATTTCAGAGACCGTGTGATGTAGGATTTTACTTTACATTTCTTATGAGGCTCTAAATTCCTCCATAATATCACTGTGACATGTTCTCTGAGATGAACAAGGATGACTGGACATGCAAACCTGCTTAAACTACAGAGAAGGACGGGGCCTCATGCCCGAGCTTCATTCCAGCCCGAAGGTTAGCGGGGCGCTCACCCGCTAAGTCATCTCCTTCTGTTTCTTCACAAGGGAAGGTCCCAGTGGGTGTGGAGGTGGAGGCCTGTGAGGACAGCGGTCCCCTCCCCTCCAGGGCTGGTCCCAGTGCGTCTGTGTCTCCAAAGATCTATTTCTGCTTTTAAAAATAGAAACAAAGCAGGAGCTAGCTTCCAGAAAACACTTTTTTGGGCATCTTCCTGGCATAGAGCATTTCGCCCTCTCTTTCTCCAGAGCTTTTCTAGCCATGAAGATGCTTCCAGGAAGGCCTGACCCACCGCAGGATGAGAGGAGTGTCGGGTCCAGTGGTGTGATCGGGTTAGCTGGACAGCTCAGCTGCCTGGAACTTCTCAGCGCCCCCGACCCCCAGAAACACCCCCTCCTCCTATCCACAAGGAGACCTGCCCTCAGCATCAGGTGTGTGACAAGCAGCAAAGCAGGTCACCTCTCTGGAGACACCTATTAAAATACCAGCCATGTCCTCTTTTTTCCAGTTTTATAAGATGTGACTGATGTACATCTCTGTGTAGGTTTAAGGGGTACAGCTGGATGGTTTCACTTACATATTTCTGAAACGATCACCACAGTTCATTCAATTATCATCCGCCATCTCATATCCATACAACGGAAAGAAAAAGAAAACAATTCCAGTGCTGAGAACTCTTAGGAACACTTCAGCCTTCTTTTCCCAACAAGTCCACGGAAGTTGATGTTTTCAGCCAGTTTCTGAGATGGGGAAACAGGAGGCTGGGAGCAGAGACCCAGGAAATCTGGGGCCTGAAAAGACAACGCGGGCCAGAAGTGGGGCACGGGCTGGAGGGGTGGTCAGCGGCAGTCGGCCGGGGATTCGCTGATTCAGGGGCCCATTCAACTGACTGTCCCAGCAGCCAGCCTCGCGCCAGGCCCGTGTCAGACCCCGAAATGAAAGCCCCGCGGTCCCCCCGTAAGGAGCTCACAGGCAGACGGAAAGGGCTGGGGAGGAAAACGGTTCCCGTGGAGAACAAGGAGCCCAAGAGGTGCAGCCCAGGTCGGGGGAGGGTCTCCCCGTCACGTGCCCAGGCGACGGGGCAGCAGGGTCAGGGCGCGCCGGGCCTGACTTCACCGCCCCCTCCATGGACCCCCTAAATCCCGGGCCTCCTGGGGTCAGCCCTGGGCCTCCCCTGTGACCAGTCTCGTAGCGGCTGTGACTCACCTCGAAGGCTTAAGCTAACATCGTAGGCCGGTCACCGCGTCCCTAAGGCCTCACTCTGGAGCCCAGTCTTGGATACCGGATCCCCCTTCCAAACCTGGAAAACAAACCTGTTAAACGTGCAGGGAGCCCTGTGGTGCGGGTCCCCCCAGCCCTGTAGCTGCTGCTCCTGGAAAAGCGGACCTGCGCCCCCCGCCATCACTCTGGCAGGAACCGGGGATCAAGCCTGACCCTGTGCAAACACCAGAGCAGCACGGGCACCCTCGGGCCAGTCCCCAAGCCACCGCCCTCCCCAGTGAGTCTCCGGGCAGGCTTACAGGGGCTTTGCGAGGGGCTGGCATAGGAGAATCTCTCAGCCTTCATCCCAACCACGGCCACCCGGAGGACGTCGCAGACACTGTCACACGCAGAGTGAAGTGTGATGTGAGTGGCGCCTGCCTGGGGATCCAGTGCTGCGGTGAGTCCACCACTACGGCCCGGGAATGGGAGTACCCTGCCCTCCAGAAAAGGCACCTTTTCCAGGAAAATAAGGTCTGTTTTAGGGCCTTTCACCTGCGTCCATCTTAATAGGGATTTGCTGATTCTATTACAGGCGTGTGATACAGTAAGACAACAACAAAAACATCAGAAAAGACCAAAAACACATTTGAATGGGATTACATTTAAATAATTGGGTTAGGGAGGTGCTATTCAGCAGAGATTTTTTTTTGTGTGTTTTTAAAACCTTGTCTGACACTGTGATTCACAATTTTAAAACATAAAAAAAATCATTTTATAATGGCCATTCTGACCGGTGTGAGGTGATACCTCATTGTAGTTTTGATTTGCATTTCTCTGATAATTAGTGATGTTGAGCATCTCTTGATGTGCCTCTTGGCCATCTGTATGTCTTCCTTGGTGAAATGTCTATTTAGGTCTTCTGGGGCTAGTGAGAGTAGCATCGACATAAATACACTCCAAATGTAAAATAGCTAGCTAGTGGGAAGCAGCCGCATAGCACAGGGAGATCAGCTGGGTGCTCTGTGACCCGGTGAGATAGGGAGGGTGGGAGGGAGGCTCAAGAGGGAGGGGAGATGGAGACATACGCATGCATATGGCTGATTCACTTTGGTGTACAACAGAAACTAGCACAGTATTGTGAAGCAGTTATACTCCAATAAAATCTATTAAAAATCATTTTAAAGGCATAAACTATATAAATCCTGGAAAACATGCCATACTTAAAAATAGTACTTGAAAAAGCTATTAAAGACATTTTCCTGCTTTAATTTTTATATACATCTAATTGTATATATATATATAATTATTATATATTATACATTTATTTCTCAATGCCTCTTTTTTGGTGAATACCCCACCCAGCTACTCACTGGGATTTCTTCTGCATATCAGTCTCTTTGGGCTTGTGTGGACAGCATGGAAACCCTTTGGGATTGTGAACACAATTACCATGAGGAGGAAAAATGATGGAATTTAAAAGAAAGCTTGAAAAGAAGAAGCAGTGTTCATTTATACTATAATTATTCTTCCATCTTCTCATTCTTTCACTTCTTTTTGCCACCATAACTTTATCTGTTTCTCTCTCAGTAAATTCTTTCCTCTTTTCTTGATCTCTACCAAGAATTTTCTTTTTTTTAACTAAAAAAGGTAGGACTACTCAGGATTTCTTTTAAAAAGAAGTACAGTTTCAACTTTTGAACACGAACAGGTTAGAAAGGAAGACCTTCCACCAAAGGGCTGTCAGATGACAGAGCCAGAATCATGGAGTTTGTGTTCCCCTGGAACCCCGACTCGAAACAAGCCGGAAGTGTGCATCGGAATCTGCTCTAAAAAATATCAGTTGACCTGCTCACACTGTCCTTTAATTATCGCTAAGTTATTTCTGTGTATTTTTAATGTCATTGCCTTAGCGACCACTCTTAACAGCAGCTTGGAGCTCGGTGGGGCGGGAGAGCCAAAGTACCAGGCTTACTCCCCCTGTTTCCCACCAGCCAAACCCCTAAGACGACATGGCCACAATGGACCCATTCTCGGGGTTGGGACACTTGCTCTGTTCACCCTAACCGACCATCCTCAAGAGTCAGAGGTGCTGGGAGGGCTCCTCCATGAGCTTCCGTTGCTAGTGGGCCCTTTAATTCACTCACTCACTCACTTGCTCACTCAGTCACTCATTCAATCACTCACTCATTCGTCACTCATTCACACACTCATTCAATCACTAACTCACTCATTCACCATTCATTCATCAGTCACGCACTCACTCATTCACGCACTCAGTCACTGACTCACTCATTCATCGTTCATTCATCACTCACGCACTCACTCATTCACGCACTCACTCATTTGCTCATTCATTCATTCATTCACTCACTCATTCATTCATTCTGTTCATGTGTCAAACCTTACTTTGAGCTGCTGTGAATGAGTGAATTTTTCTTGCCCTCCTAAGAGCCTAAATTCATTCAATAACTCTTAAGAGAAGAACTTTTTTCTGAGGTGAGAATAAAACATGTCACAGCACCAAGAAGAACATACGGTTTTAACAATTCACTTTTTCTCTTACTGTTGCTTTGTGGTCTGTCCATGCTGATACCTGTAACTCTAGTTCATTCATTAACAACTGGATGTTACGAATTTAGCACCATTTAGATTATTTCCCTTACCCCACTGCAATACACATGTAATTATTAAATAACTGGGGGGTGCATGAAAAGTGCATTGTTAATAAAAGTGTTCACCTTCTCCTAAGTTAGAAGCAACCCATGAGAAAAGTGAGCAGCAGGAAGTTGTGTAATAGCAAGAACGTTGTAGGAGAAGTGAGGAGACGGCAGGGGGACCCGGCCCTGCAGGCCCCGGGCAGCATGAGAGGCAGGAGGGCCCTGTGGATCTGGAACACCCTCCGCGGCAGGTCTACTTTCTCCACTGTAGGAGCCCAGGGACGATGTTGTTGGTCCACGGGGGGCCCGCAGCACAGACCCCTTAGAGTGCGATGTGACGTCGGCTCAGGAAGGAGGGAGGGCGCCCAGGTGTGCAGAGCCCCTCAACACTGCACGTAGGACATGGATCTGGCCCCGTGTGTCACAGGCTTTCTTGGGGGAAAGGGTCCCAGGTAATATGCACATCAAGGTACTTAATCTTTAAAGCAACTTATTGAGGTGTTTCTATTGTTATTCTATACACAGAGACACTATCACTCAGAGAATTCAGATAACTTAACCAAATCACGTAGATCCATGCGTGGGTGACACCGGCCCCTGTGCTGGGATAGGGTGGCCATTGGTAACCAGCCACAAGACAAAGGGCTTCATCAGACAGTCACGTGCAAGTAAGCTGGACAGGTGTCAGATGTGGGGTCTGTCCTGGCTGTGGGTTGGGGTAGATGTCCGAGAGGAAATAACAAAGCTTCAACCCTGGTTATGCACTCCTGTTCCTCCAGGATAGTGATCAAGCGGCTGGACCCGTGTGTGGCAGCAGGAGAAACTGACTGGCCTATGGCAAACGACCCAGACTGAAATCATCTCACGGAGGCTGCAAAGCCAAGTGTGTTTTGTGCCCAGAGAGTTGATTAATGGGATTCTCATGAGAGTGGCTGTTTCTTCCTAAGAATTTGGCAGCCGACGCAAAGTCTTTCTTACAATCAATTTCCCTCTCTGTGTAGATCTGCAGGGTGAGGCCTATTTGAATTGCCAATTTGGGGTCCAGTTTGATAACTAAGCAGGTGACATGAAGGAATACCCTAATTTACAAGCCCTCGGCTTTCATCCAAATTCTGAACATCATCTGCTGTGTAATAAGGATTTCATTTCCTGTTACTTCTTCCCACTGAAAAATAACTCAGAATATTACATTAACTCATTGTAACAATTTTTTTATGATAAAAAAAACCTGTAGTAGAAAATAAAATTGTCCATTATAAACAAGGCTGGTATGTCCTGGGAAAATAAGCTAAAGAATTAACAAGACAGATGCTTTCCAAAATCTCACGAACTTTCCCTGAGGGTGAGCCTTCTGCTGGAAATGCAACAGACATGGACACAAGTGGGCGAGGTCACCTCCTGCCTGTCCTGGGGCTCGTGGAGGGGATGACCCACAGAGACACCTGCAATTCACGGGGTAAACGCTGCGCTAGGCAGGAGAGCAGGGAGCTCCCGGGCACACGGGGCCACACAACCCAAGCTGCAGGCCAGGGAGGTCTCAGGAGGTGACTTTTAAACTTGATTGTGAGGAATTCCTCTGAGTAATTTCAGTGCAAAGTGGTGAGTCGACTGTTATATTCTCAAAGACCCCTCCAGGTGGGAGAGAGAGTGGCAGGTGTGGGCAAACAACCCTGTTTGCACCCCAGCATTATTGCTTTATGAAAATCAGAATAAACGTTAACACATGCTGAGGACGGAGTGTGTTAAAGCAAAGTGGAGGTGTGGTCAAAACGAACTGCTGTGATTGGCTGAAAAGAGGGGGTCAAATGATTAATGTAAATTGTTCAAATAAAGAAATGTGAATGTGAGTGAGTCCATATTAGAAGGCAGAGTTTGGGAAAAACAGGAACAAAGCAGTAATGTAGAAAATTACCATGAACAGGATTTTGCTAAGAAATAAGCCACAATGTGTACTCAAGGAAGTGTCCCCGCCCCCACTCTGTCCCCAGCCCCCCAAATCCATCCCGAGCTCTGCTGTCCAACCCCCAGGTTATCCCCACTCTATGTATGTTTTACACAATCACACAGACATGTGTCTTCTTTTCCACTTTTGTACACATTTTGGCCCACTTAATGACACATCCCTTTCTATCTCACAGCTCAGAGTACAGTATTCCACTGTGTGGACCCAACAATTTCTTCAGTTTCTCTCCATTGTATGGAGAGAAATAGTTAGGTTACTGTCAATATTTTGCAGTTTCACTAAGGCAATCAGTAACCCTGTGCATTTGTGTTTTGTGTTGCTGAGATGTATCTTCAGGGGAAGGTCCTGGGAGAGGGATCTCTGTGTCAGGATGCAGTTGTACATGAAGTGTTGATAAATGTTGCCACATGTTCCTTCAAAAGGGTAGCAGCAGCTTTCTTTCCATGGGTCGTGCAGGACAGTGTTTCCCCCACTGCTTCACCAGTCCAATGTGTCATCTTGTTTTTTGCCCAATTAATTAGGAGAGAAACGGTAGCTCACTCTAATTTGCATTTCTCAGGTGATGAGTGAGCTTCACATCCTTTTGTATCTTCAGGTGCCGTGTCCCCCTTTTAATAACAGCTTTATTGAGATACGATCCACATACCACAAAATCCACCTTTTCAAAATACACAATTTGGGTGTGGGTTTTCGTTTGTTCTGGGTGTATTCACGGTTGTGCTGCCCCACCGGTAAGGATGTTTTCATCACCCTGTCAGCACGCACTCCTTACCCCTCTCTCCTCCAGGATCCCGGCCACACCGACGCACCTCTGTCTCTACAGAGTTACCTCTTCTGGACACTTAACCTCCATGGGCTCATGCAGTCTTTCGTGACAGGCCTCTTTCGCTCAGTATAACATTTTTAAGGTTCATCCATGCTGTAGCTGTCATAAGATTCCACGCTTTTTTATTGTAGAATAATATCTCCTTGGACGGATATAACACATTTTATTTGTCCATTCATCATTTGACGAACATTTGGGCTGTTTTCCCATTTTACAATAGATATTATGAATGATGCTTGTGTGTTTTTGTGGACATATGGTTTTAATTCTCCTGAACATATACCTAGGAGTGGAATTATTGAATCATATGGTAACTTCATGTTTACCATTTATAGAAAGTGCCAAAGCTGAGCTGTTTTCCAAACTGGCTGCACCATTTTACATTCCCACAAACAAGGATGAGAGTTCCAGTTTCTCTGCATCTTTGTCAATGTGTGTTTTTGTCCTTTTGTTTTAGCCTCCTAGTGTTTTGATGTGAATTCTGCCAAGTAGCTTTTCATATGTTCACTGGATATTTGTACATCATCTTAGGAGCAATGTCCACTCAAATCATTGGCCCATTTTTTAAAAAGTGGGACGCGTCTTTTCATTGTTATTTGCAGCTGTTATTCACGTAACCTGGATACAAATCCCTTATCACGTATGTACTTTGCAAATATGTTGTCTCATTCTGTAAGTTTTTACTTTCTTTGGATGAAGAACAGATTTTTAATATTTTGATGAAATTCTGTTTAAGGGGCACAAAAGCCAGTCAGCCTTCTTTTATCTTATCTTTGTGTTATATATGTTATATTATATATATGTGTACGTAAATTCTGAATTTTCAGTTGGGTCAAATTGCAGACCTCTGTCTTTTCCTCTCCCTCCTGTGTTCCCAGGTTTCATGTCCTCCCTCCCTCCCTCCCTCCCTCCCTTCCTTCCTTCCTTCCTTCCTTCCCTCCTTTCTTGTTACTAGGTGTGTTCTGAGGACACGATCTCCAGCCTGCTCACATTTCTAAGACTCTTCCTCTCAGAGATCAGCATGTTCAGGGTTAGGGGCTTCCCCATTGGCAATGGTTATTTCTCTGGGTTTCAGGAAAATGCATTTAAATCAGGCTTGAAGTAACCTGTTTGTTGTGCCCCAGAAGTGCCATGGCTATTTCCCCTACAACCTGAGGCTTCCCCTCCTCTTTGCTGGCAGAGGCAGGAGCAGCAGCAGAAACGTCAGTGGGCCCCAGTGGGCATTGTCTTTAGTGTGGAAGTCAGCTTGTGCATGGGTGGCATCTGCTCTTCCTGGGTGAGCAGCGCCTGATGAGCCCATGTGCTGCAAAGGCTGCCAGCCTTTCCCCGGAAGCTCCAGAACTGGGTCCAACACATGTGGAGACAAACAGCCAATGGTCACAGCATGAGAGTTGTTCCTGTGAGTTCAGTTTCAGTCACCACCCATCTTATATTCTCCTCCAAGAAAGGAGATTCAACCTGAGACCCACGGACATGGCCCAAGGCCCAAGGAGACTCTAATCCCGTTCTCCTGCCCATAAACGCAGTTACTGAAATTTGTGACACAGGCAGCTACATCTATAGCAGAGGCTCTGTAAGACTCAGCAAATGCAGCACAAACTGGAACTCTCCTAAAGGCGGGAGCAAAGCTGGAAGAGCTTTGTTTTTATAAATATAGAAATGATCATGTTTTCTGTACTGTATTTAATTCCTACAGTATATTATGCTGATTGAGTTTGGGGTGTTAAACCAACCCTGCATTCTAGGACTAAATCCCAATTAGACATTGCATTTAATTGTTTTTTATATAACTTACTAAATTGCAATAAAAATTTTAATATTTTTAATTGTAAGAAATTGTCAAAGAGATGAACAGACACTTCATCAAAGAAGAAATACAAATAACCAGTAAATGTGAAAAAAAAGTGCAATACCATAACTAATCCCAGATATCAGATCAAAACAATGATAACCCATTATACATATTTGTAAAGTCACTGGAGAATACATAAATCAGTGTTGGCCACTGGCTGTTGGTAAAGGCAGTCTTAAGTATACTGCTGAAAGTTTCAGTATTTATTACAAATGCTAAAATAGTCTCACTTTTCATTAATAAATTATATAATTATAAAATATTGAATAATGATAATGACTGAGTAATAAAAGATAAACACAAAGATTTATCTATAACAGTGTTCTGAAATATTGTGTTTATTTGCAAAACATTGTTGGAAACAATAAGAGTTAGTTAAATACATTATGTTTCATACAAGGTAACACCAGGTGGCCTCTACAAATGGTACTGTAAAAGAGTATTTCATGACCTGGAATGTTATTCACAGTATATTGCTAATAAATCATTTATAAAACAGTATGTACAGTGTTATAGACTAGATTTGTTGCCCCAAAGCTCGTATGTTGAAGCCCCAAATCCCACAGTGACTGTATTTGGAGAGGGGGCCTGTGAGCAGGTGACAGAGGTTAAATGAGGTATTAAAGGCAGGAAGAGACCCCAGAGTTCTCGCTCCTCTGTGTGAGGACAGAAGACAGCTGTCTGCACCCCAGCTCTGAGCAGGAACCAAATTGGCCGGCACCTTGATCTTGGACGTCCACCTCCAGGACCATGAGAAATAAATGCCACCCAGTCTGTGGTGTTTTGTTACGGAAGCCCAAGCTGACTAATCTTACAGTATCTTCCATTTCCATTTTTCTAAAATAAAATCTGTGTGTTTGTGTGTGTGGTGTGTGTGTGTGTGCACACGTGCATGTGTGCAGAAGAAGGAAACAAAGTATTACCTGTAATTTTCTCATAATTGTGGGATTACTGCTAAATTTTTTTCCATTTTCTCTCTTTATTTCAAACTGGGTATACAAATTTTTTAATGAAAACACAAGAACATTTAAATCAGAAGCAGTGAATTAAAAAAAATCAAAACTTGCCAAAGTCACGAGTTCTGAACAAAAGAATCAAAGAATTCTGCCTTAACAGTACTCCTAGGTGACACTATATATCAGTTTCTGGGCCTCTACGACCTGCCATGAAAAGTAAACATCACGTCAATTTATTGGTGCCAGAATAAATTTAGAAAATTAAAAATTTAAAGTATTTATTATTTTTAAAAAATATACACATATATAAACATAATTATTGGTATAGAAGAATTTTGAGGAAGTGTTTTGTGAAGAACAACAAAGACATAAGCAAAACACGATTAGCATCAAATTCTTATATCTGATAAACAGCTTTCAAGAAAACTTCATCTGTTAAATTTAGAATGGTGATAACTGAAACAAAACATAAGAATACTGGGTTACAACCAAGAAAAATCCATTGCCGTAAAATTACATTCTTCGATTTAATATAACTACAGATATCTATTTACACATATATGTGTATTTAAAACATACACATACGTTTATATTCAATGTTAATACACAACGTTAACTCTGCCTTCAGAAACAGCTGGACCTATGCCTGCCGGCAGCCCCAGGCCACCGTCTGGGGCAGGGCAGCCCAAACCCCGGGCTGAAGGGCTGGGGGCTCCTTCTCAATAGGGAGACACAGGCCATCAGCCAGGAGTGAGACGCCCACGGCTACAAAAAAGTCACGTGTGTCCTTCAGGCTGCGCTGATTTTCAATATACAGTCGTGTTTCAATTTAAATAGAATTCTGATGGGCTCTTCCATTTTTACAGCAGAAGAATGCAAATAATAACTGAGTTTTCACTTTTGTATTCTTAGCCAGGTGGTCCATTCAGCAATTCCACAGCATTAAGAACAAATTTCAGCGTATTTCTGTAAAACAGAAGGTAGCCATAAAGTAAGTGATGTCTGCAGTCTGTCAGCTGTTTTATGATGATTTCTATGTCATTTTAGTCATAACATTTGTGCAAGAGTCACTTAAGCTGCACAAACCACATGCTTCTGATGAATAAAGTCACATTTGCCAAAATGCAAGGGAACTAATTAAAAATTCTTTACGTTGTGCTTTTCAAACCCTGAAAAGCCTACGCATCACCTGTGGATCTTTATGAAATGCACCCCTGTGCCCTGTGCTCCTGAGGACCTCGTGGGCGTGGCTTATGCTCTTCTCTTCACTTGCTGTTACTGGGGCCACCTCACCGTCTCTGCTGAAGGGAGCCACCCAGTAGCTGCCGAGCTAAGGGCCGGCTCCATCTTCTCGCACCTGCTCTGGCCTCATGGGGGTCTGCGGAGGCGTTTTCTGTCATAGGGCCCGGGACCGTCCCACCTGGGTAACTGGTGCACCATGGGGATTCCAGCCGCTTCCCACTCTGTTTTCGAATCTGGGACTGACTTGCCGCGTCCTGCTAACTCTGGGGTTGAGCCACAGGCTTCCAGTCCTAACCGCCCCGCCTTGTCCCGCCTTCCCTTCTAAATCCCCACAGCATGACCAGCCCCTGTTCCAGAAGTCAGATTGCTCTTCAGCAGGAAGCTCTGGGGACTATTTACTGATCTGTGTTCATATCAGCCCCAGCATCCATCCTGTTTGCCTGGGACTTTCCCACTTCCATCCGGTCTCCTGAGTCAGCTGTTAAACACACACACCTGTGCACTGACAAACACCCCCCCCCCCCAAACACACACGTGTGAGTGCACACACTGGGCAGTTACGGAGTCCCCACCAAGCACTTCACTGTGCACAGAGGAACAGTTGGCCCGTCTTACCTGTCTCTGGATGTCTGCTTATGGTCTCAGTTCCCTTCTGCTTCCTTGTGAGATGGTGTTTCGTGTGATGGCAGATGAGCTAATGGCCGGTTAGCAGTAGGAGTGAGGTACGTGCAAATACAAAATAAAATAAAATATATCAATTAGAAAGATGTAGAATTATGAGAAGAAAATAGAAGATTCTTTTATATGTAGAACACTGTAAATTTAAATATGTTTTCTCTATTTAGGGGTTTGTTACTACTCCAAAGAGTACAGGGAATAAGTTAATATTCAAATGTTACTTACTTAGAAAAAATAAGTAGCAAATATGAAAAATTAACATATTTTCTCGGATGCAACAAGGAGCGACCCAGAGCGCTGGCTCCACCACGGATGTGGCCGATGGTGGGTCACAGCCTCGGTTCGCCTGTGGTCAGCAGTGTCCTTTGTAGATTTTCTTTCACCTTCACTATGCCTCAGTTCCCTCATCTGCAAAATAATAATAATAGTATCTACCTCACTGGAATCTTGAGAAGATTCAGTTAATTCATTTTCTTATGCCTAAAACAGAGACTGTGCTGAACACTTCCCAGCTGTGGTCATCCGTCACTGTCTCTGCTCATCTTCGCCCCCCACCCCTCAGGCACCTACCCCCACCACTCCCTGAATCCCTCAACGACTTACTAAAAGCCCGCCTTTCTCTGTGACGGCCTGCCACCTCACCCGCAGAGTCTAATCGACCTGGTCCCCAGGGTGACTCGCTCCAAATCCTCTAACCACCTTCATGCCTTTGCCCACGCAGAACCCCACCCCCTTTCCAGGGAGAGGCCACCTAGTCCAGGTAATGGTGACTTCTTCCACCTGAGCCAGGGTTGTGTCTCCTCTGATTTGTCTACAGGTCCACTCCACCAGGGTCCCATCTCTGTGCTTTCTCCACGCCCCACCCGACTGGACTGATGCTTCTCCATAAGCTACACAACTGACCAAATCTACCCAACTTAGAAACAACGCAATTTCACTGAAGCCTGGGTCTTTCTGCTGTTATTTCTTAGAATATCTCAAAAGTGAAACAGCACAAACTTTTACTAACTACCCTTGAGGGTCCCATTATATTGAGTATTAAAATTTCCAGAGGACCCTAACTCTTCTCTGGGGTATACAGAATAAATAAAAATTAAAATATCCAAAACAGCTGAACTCATCCCAACAGAGCAGACATTGGTGGCTACCATGTGCTGGAGGTGGGGAAACGAGGAGTTGTCAGTCAAAGGTACGAACTTCCATGTAAAATATGAATAAGTCCTGGGGATGAAGTGTACATGTACAGTACAGGGCTTACTGTTAACAATACTGTACTGTATACTTGAAAGTTATTAAGTACTCAATTAAGATCTTAAGTGTTCTCACCACCACCATCACAACAAAAAATTGTAATTATGTGAGATGATGAAAGTTTTAACTAACCTTATTTTGGTAATCGTTTCACAATATAGATGTGTATCATATCGTAATATTGTACACCTTAAACTTACACAATGTCGTATGTCAATTTTATCTTAACACAACTGAAAAAAATGAATTTCCAATTTTAAATGCATGGATGCACTTTTAGCATGTATGCATAGATATGTTGACCAATCAGACCTCCTGAATGACTCCTGAAATCTATGAACTTATGTTGTAATAAAAATAAGGTAGATTGCTAAATAGCTATAAGCAGGGTTGAAAAGATAAATGCCAAAAGAAATGGACAGTGTTCAGATAAGAAAGATAGCATATGAAATTTTGCTGGGGGAAGGGGAAAGAGAAGGGGGTGCTTCATGGAAAAAAGTGGCATCTGAGATAGAAAATGAAAGCAAAGAGAAATCAGAGTCTGGAAAGAATAGATGAACTCAGAAAGGGCCAAGGAATCCAGTGTAGCTGACTGGGTAGAATGTATGTAACATTGTAAAGAAAGAAACACTTCAGAATCTCAGTAGGATTCGTTAAATGTCTCAGAAATGTTGATGGGACCCAGAGTCTAAGGATGCAGGGTCTGAGAACCTTGGGCTACAGAGTTTGGACTGTGTTCTGCCTTAGGACCCGAGAACACTGATTCTGAAGCAGTTTGGCTGTCAATCAATGTAGCTTTCCACTGGGGGATGAAATTGGAAACTACCTGTTTTCCATATTTCTCTCCTCTGGATACGGCACAGCTCCCTGAGTGTGTGGTGACCCCGTGTGTCTCCCTCTCAGCCTCGCAGGAGGTTGAGTTGCAGTTATTTGTGGGGCATCCCAGGTCTCTTCAGAGTGCACTTGACACTTACGCCTGCAACACTTTTGTAGTCCTAACACCCAAAAGTCACGATCCTAACTTAGTGAAAATCTACCCCGCTGTTTCCATGTGTCTGTAGAGGTTAACAGATAGAGATTCCATTTGATTTACCTATGCATAGCAGATAGCAAAACTGATAAAGGAAAAAGAAGAATAGACTGCATTTAAACTAGCGATGAGATGGAGGACAGCTCCAGACCTGGGCCAGAGAGAACCTTCCAGCACTTGCCTGTAACAGTGGGACACACCCTTGTTTATTCATGCTCCAGCCTTTCATTCTGTGGCCTGTTTGTACGGGGGCCAACCGGTGGGCAATCTTGAGACATTTAGTCTACGATCTTCCTTTCAGGGGAGTATTTGCTTGAAAATATCCTTCATTTATTTTGGTAGTTTCAATTCAGACAATGCCAGTTTTTTGGAATAAAGTATTAGTTTTAAAGTTGGTTTAAAAAGTACAGTGACCATCTTTATGAGGCAGTAATAAATTAGTAAGATTCGGTTACCAATTTATAGGTTTTATTTACCTTAATTTTCCTAAACAGCAGTGGGTGGTGGGGAGCAGAAGGGGGCTACGCTTCCTGGGAGAGAATAGGTGTCAGCAGCAGTGGGGGACAGAGGTCCCGTGGGAACAGGAGAGCGGCTGTAGGACACACACCAGGGTTATGGTCAGTGATTGAAATAGCACTAAAATTACTCAGAAGCATTTCAATCTGGATCAAAACTGCCTTTTCCTAAGGTAAGAAAACAAACCCAATAATGTAAGATAATTTTGTATTAGAGAAATGCTTAATTTGAAGATTTTGCTCACCAGAGACGCCTTATCACAGATGATGCCAGGTCAGGGACCCTGCTGTCCTCGCGGCATGCTCACAGGGGTGGGAGGCGGGCAAGCGTGTTCTATTCCAGGCGAATCTTTCTCTGCCCGTAAGACGGATCATCCCTTCAAGTGCGCTCGGCAGCCATCATGGCTTTTCACAAGGAAACACAAAAATCTCTGAAAACTGGAAGATTTTGCATCTATTCACAGCCACATGCCCACAGAACCCAAAATACCCACAGTATCAACTTAAGAAGGCAGAGCAGAAGCAAAACAGCTTTAAACAAAATTGTCTGACGCAGGAAGTCCCAGCTCGTGAGGCCTCTATTTAGAACCTTTTGATTGAGCTTCTGAGCTACGGCTCCGGCTCTGAGGAAAAACACAGGCAAAGTTAGTCGTAGCAGCTGCTCCCAGCTACGCTCCATTCATGGGAAACTACACTTGGGCTGATTGTCTCTCTTAATAACTATGAGATCACTGGCTTGAAAAAAATAGCTAAGGGAAACTTAGAAAAACTGTGCAGTAGTTATGTTTTGCATTTTGGAGAAATTGTATATTATAACTAGAAATTTCACTATACTCATTAGCAAGCCAAATGTTAGAAATGCCAGCATAGCTTTAACAGATGTTTAAATCCCAAAAGATGAATTACCACTTTATGTTCTATTCTCTTAACTTTTTGAAAGTTTTTTGGAATCTCTTCATACTTCATATGTAAAGAAAAGAAAACTAGAGTTTTTAGAAACCAAGTTTGGAACAGGACAAGTGGGGTATTTAAAAACAGAGGAGAGCGTAGGTTTCAGGTGGACATATCACACAGAAAACTGATAAGTACGTGAGGAGACGTGTGACACGTTTATTAGCTTGACTGTCGTAATCATCTCACCACGTGCATCAAATCATCATGTTGTACACCTTAAATGGACACAGGTTTTATTTAAAAACATGCAAATACATTTTTAAAGGTTAACAAGAGAGAGAAGTCAAGGAAGGAATGGGATTCATATCAGTCTACCTTAAATGATTCGTTTATCTTAGTAGACAGATTCATTTTCTAAATGAGAAATTTTCATTCAATAAATATATTAGCCATAGAGTAAACATAGAGTAAAATCATCTATTTCTTACAGGGAATTCAGTAAAACAATTTGTGAATATTCTGTCCATTGATTATTAGTAGAGTATCATACTAATATAAAACTGATATAGTATTGTTAGTATTGTTAGTATCATTCTGCCTACTAATACTCATCATATCTCTGTGTGTGTCTGTGTCTGTGTTTGCATGTAGACATGCAAATGTGTGTGTTTGATGCAGGCTCAGGATCTTGGGGAAAAGTGAATTGTGTGATATCTTAGAGTGATCTTCCTGGAGGATAAAGAAAGATGGAGAGGTCTGAGTTTTATGATAGTGTGAAGACCTTCATCTCTCTCAGTTGAGTTACATTTGCATGTCTCTGCTCTAAGGGACTAGCCAAGAGGGTCTGGTTGAACATTTGGAGATTATTAGACTTTAGAAACTAAATTATAAATTTGGTTTCATCACTTACTGAGATGACAGATGGGGCTCAGATACACACATCATTCTCCCTGCATTGTACTGCTACTACTCTTTTTAATTTTATAAACATCAAAAAGGCTTTTAAGAGCATAAAGACTGCATACACATCTTCAACTTTGAGCCAAGGGCAAGTAAGGATAAATAATCTCTCTGTATTGGAATGAGAAGAATCTGGGTGGGGGTCTTTTGAGACTATAAGATGAACCCTCAAAATGAAGGAAAGAAGAACTTGAAGCCCAATGACTCTTCCACATCACTCCCTCCATTCATGCAAACAACTCATAGGCATTTCAAGAACATGCCCAGGAGTACCACACCCTATAGCAAAAAAAAAAAAAAAAATAGCATGGAGGCGTCTAGCCCAAAGAAAGATCATGGACTCACTCATCATAGTTGAGCTTTTCAGATTAAATTGGAAGAAAGGCAGCAGTAGTCTCTGACCTCAGACCCACCTTCCTTTATTGCCACAGCATCAAGTTCTATTACAGAACTACATGGACTACAGGGTTATAGGACCACAGGACCACATGAATCATGGGGCCACATAAATCACAGGACCACATGGACCACAGGGTTATAAGACCACAGACCACATAGACCACAGGACCACATGGACCACAGAACCAGAGGATCACGTGGACCACATGATCCACGGGACCACATGGATCATAGGGTTATAGGACAAAAGGACCACATGGACCACAGGACCATATGGACCACAGAACCAGAGGATCACATGGACCACAGGACCACATGGACCACAGGACCATAGCTCTTTGCCTTGTGACCAGGAATGAGCGAGTAAGATTCAGCTATTCTGATTTTTCTTTTTCTGTTCTTGCTGTTCTTTAATTTTTGAGTGTAACTTTCCAATATCTTTCTAATAATGAGTTTCCCATGATGAAATAGACTGTCTTGTGCTATTGTTCCCTTAACTCTGGGCTGAATAGGACTCTCCTGATTAAAGGCAGATGATCAAGCGTCCAGGTCAGTGGAACTGGGGTGCAGACATAGAATGTGCATTTTGACAAGATCATAGGTGATCCTCAAGCAGGTGGGTCAAGGGTCTTATTTTGAGAAACTCTCGACTGGAAGCATCCAGACACTTCATTTAAGTGCCCAACTGCAGGGTGAGGAAGGCCATTCATAACATCCCTCCTAATTGTGAGATTCTAGGGTCAAATGATTGAAGCTCTTCTTTGGGAAGAGAAATCTATAATATACATGCAAAATAGATAGGAGTCAGAACTCACAGGAAATGGAAAGACCACCTAGAAACATTTGAGCTCTTCCAAGTGAGAAATCATACATCCCTGCACTGAACCAGTGGGAATAAAACAATGCTTCTCTACTCCCTTCCCTCTGCTTCTGCACTAATGGAACCAAATGTTAAGTTACTTGACACTATTGTTAGGTCTTGTCCAGACTTCCCAAAATTACTAGATTGTCATTTGGTGTTCTTTGCTGTAATTACCTAGCAAAAAATTTAAATCGAATTGACACAATAAATGATTAGTTGATTATTTTTCCCTAGAAATTGATCATAGCTCAATGAGAAAATCATGGAACACAGGATTGTAGGACTTAGAATAATTCAGTAATGTAGGGAAAATTAGCAATTAATTCTTGAGTGCTTAGATGACCAACAACATATGAATTGTACCCCCTTCAGATGGAACACTATTAAAAGTCTAAACTATATTAAGGAAGACGAGTAGATTCCATGCTATTTGGGAAGAGACTAGAAGGTGGTCCCAGGGCCCAGGGCTGCTCTGGTAGAGGAAGCATAGCTGCACGGTCATACTGTTGACCTGGAGGGGACGTCATTTCCTGTTGCTGTTTTCTGTGAAAGTAACACAGCCAAACTGGCAGCATCCTTTCCCCACCCACCGTCTTTCCACCCCTCCCAAACCAGGTTGTTTTGACATACAAAGACAATACATTTGATAACATTAAGTAGTCAACCTTTTCTTTGTGTGTCCAAATATGCTTACCTGCTGCCTCGGTCTCCCAGGAAAGCTTTAGAGCCACTCACTTTGAACTTGGACTACGGACAGTATCACCTGTCAGCACACCCGGATGCCTGTCTGCCCTTATGCACACCACCCAGGTCTCCAACAGAGACCGTGCTTCTAGGCTTCAGTTTTGAAACACCGTGCGGTTCTGTGCTGGCCGCAGGGGAATTCCTGCTGAGAAACTCCTTTAACTTGTTAGGGTTAGTCTTGTCCTCTGGACACTGGCCACAGGTCATCTCAACTATTCCAAAGGGACTCAAAATTGGAGGCTTCTTGAGAGAGTCAAGACCTTTAAACCATATTCTGACTCTAATTGTGCTGGAAATTTTCCCATTTCCCTGCAAATACAGCATGTGGAATGTGGATGATTTGCCATTCTTTAGAGCAAAACCAGACTTAAACAGCAGATTTATCTTTGCCACTTTTTAAAGTATTACATTAAGCTTATGAAAATCGACATTGAAAAATGAAACTCACGTTCAGTAAAACACGTGAAGAGCAGAGACAGAAATGTGGGCGCGCGATGGAGCGACAGATGACGAGCCGCAGGCATGGGCGCTGACCTTTCCGGCCGAAGTGAGGTAATGGTTGCAGAAAATCGTTTTGACCTGCCGGCCATTAAAATAAAACATGACAAAATTTCTCCCTAACCTTTCTTTCTTCCACTCAGACTGGTGACCTGGCCTACTAACGTAATTACTGCTCGGAGTGGTTGAGACAGCACTCATGTTGCAGTTGTTTTGGGGGGGCCTGCTGTGTGTCAGGCATTGAGCTAAATTCTGGAGAAATGTTGTTAACCTCAAAGCTCTTACATTCCTTTTGAGGAGACTGAAAGTTAGGCTGGGACTGAGCGTACCTGCGGGTGATGCCATGAAAATGATTCACACTGTTTATCGTAATGGCATGATAGAGGAGGTCTATTTATAGATTTTTCCTAATTCATTTATTTTCATAAGTACACAGTGTGCTTCTCATTCTACATAATAAGTAATTACAAAGATTTAATTTCAAAAGTTGTTTTGAGTTATTGAATATGACTCAATCCAATGTTCTTGAATGTTCTGTTAATCTTAACCTCTATGTGTTTTCTTATACAGAAATTGTGGGAAAGCACACAACTATCTTTAGAATGATGTACAAAACAGCATCATTATGACAGTGGCCTGTTCTACTGAAATCTCCTGAGAAGATTCCACACAAGATAAAGCTACATTAAAGAATACACAGTGTATAAATAAAATACGGTTGGGTTTAAAACTGTCTTATATAGCCCATATCAGGTGATCATTTTTCTCAAATTTACTAGGAGAACATTGTTGCCGTGAGGGAAGGCTGGGAGAAAATTCCTTATCTCCAGACCGAGGCCTTTACTTGGTGACCATGCACTTAGTGGTCATGCCCTTTGTTCATGTAAGTGGGTGGCTGGGTGTCGGGTGTCTTGCTGTATCACAGGAAACCAGGCTGACCGATGCGTAACCACTGTGTTTTACTGAGGTCCCATCTCTTTAGTGAGGTCCAGAGTGACCTGACACTTCAGATCAAGTGGACATAATTTTCAGTTGGTGATATTTTAAGTCATTTCATGGAAAATGTGGCATTTTGAACTGAAAATAAATCGAGAGATTTAGAGGTGAAAAGGTAGTGAGATTAGAATTCTAGGTTAACATTGTTTTGTGTGGATCTTGGCCTGTCTCTAACCCGTGCTGTGGCTGGACCAGCCCTTGTGGTCTTATTATGGTCGTACGTTGCCTTCAGCAGTAGCCATGAGGGGGCTGAAAAAAATAAAGGTTTGTTATTGACAGGACCTGGAAATCACACAGCACCCTTGGGTCACACAGCAAGATGGAGGCTGCCAGCAGAGAGCGCGAGGCCCGGGGTCCTGCTTTCACCGGGGTCGAGGCCGGGGTCTAGGGTTTCCCGGAATCACTCTTTGTTGGTGAATTTAAACATAAAGGTGGGAATTTAAAGCACAGGAAGAGGATAAACAAGGGGCCAAATGGTCAGTTACTGAAGTCAACCAAGGTCTCTAAAGTGCAGGGGCCTCACTGCGGCTCAGGGGCCGGGGCCCTGGCTCCGTCTGCTGTGTGGCTGGCAGACGCGTCGAGGGGAACAGAGCTGAGGTCGGGCACTTGCGTGACAAAAGAGGAAAAACAGCTGTCGGGGTTTACACTGCAAACATGAATAGAATAATTATGATAAGAGTGTAAATTGATTGTGGTAATAGTCTATGCATTATGACATTGGATCTGTATAAGAACTCTATGAGTCGAAGTTTTTGAAAATATTTAATAGAAGAAGTTGGCTTGGAAAGCTGAGACTTTCCCAGAGTCAGCAGTTATAAACCTAGATCTTTGCCCCTAAAGGCGAGAGTCCTGTACAGGACGGTCTCCTTTCGAACAAAGGACGAAAACAGCATCTGTCAGAAGACAAGCGACAGTATTTCTGAGAAACTAATGAGAGGCCCACGAGTGGAGGAGAGGCGGGCAGAGGGAGAGGCTGAAAGTCCTGAGGAGAAAACCTGGCCGCTGTGCTTTAGCCGCCGGCAAGGGCGCCACGGAGGGTCCCCAAGGGCAAGTGAAGGTGCCGGGCAGTGACGCCCCGAGGGTCGCCGGTTTGGGCTTCTCACCTCACACCCAGACGCCAGGGTGGCAAGTTGAATAATTCAATGAAGCTGGAAATTAATCTACTTGACGAGTTAATAACGGCAAATTATTAGTGTCACAGACACAGGGCGTTGGCGTTTCAGTAATACACTTGTACTGCCATTGTGTCTCATCACAGTTACCAAAATACCTGGAAAAGCCTATTAAATGTACTCAGATGAGAGGGAAGGAAGAGAGGGAGGAGGGGTTAGGTGGGGGAGGGTGAGAAGCGGGGGAGGGAAGAGAGATTTGAGCTCAGCATCGCCGGGCAGCTCTGTCTTCCATTCCAATCAGTCAACTTGTTTCCTGCAGTGAGTGTACGATGGGGGGGAAACAGCTGTAGCACACATAAAGGAAGAGGCACGACTAAGAGACTACGGCGTATGGGACAAGTTCTAGAGAATCACGAAACACGCTCTGTTAAGTAAGAACCGGCCAAAGGTGGTTCAGGCCATGCTGGGTAAGAATTTTGTAGGCCGTCAGATTTCTTTCACATTTTGTTTTTGTTTGGTTGTTAGTTTATTTCGGTTAGTAATTGGTCCCAGAGGTTTACGAGAGCCACCATCCCTAATTCATGAACTCTTTACTTGCTTTTTTAAAATTACTTTTTAAAAATTGAAGTATAGTTGATTTGCAATGTTGTGTTAATTTCAGGTGTACAGCAAAGTGATTCAGCTATACTTAAATGTATATCTTTTTTCAGACTATTTTCCCTTATAGGTTATTACAAAATATTGAGAATATAGTTCTCTGTGCTCTACAGTAGGTCCTTGCTGTTTATCTATTTACATATAGTAGTGTGTATATATTAATCCCAAACTCCTAATTTACTCACTTTACAAGGGAGCAAAGAAGACACCACCAGCCAAAGCTGTGTCTGCAAGGCTCCAACAAGATGACAGTACTCAGTCAGAGACCTTGAACCCAGAGCTCTTGGGAGCTGATGGGTCCTGGCAGGTTCCTGAGGCTGCAGTTACAGGGCAGACGAGCAAGGCTGTGTCTTTCTCCTGTTGTTGACTAAAGAAGACCAGACAGGGCACGGGCCCAGCGTGTGGGCGGCCATACGCTTATGATCTGGCAAAGATGGCCTCATCCCTGCACTTGGCAGGAAGCAGCTTCCCCTTTTCTGCGGGAGGACCATGGCCGGCAGAGCCCAGGGCTGGGAATCTCACACACCCACACACCCAGCTCCACAAGGAGTCCCCCAGACGCAGGCGGAGCGCCTTCAAAGCTGCCCCAGAAACCACAGCATCACTTGTATCCCAGCCTGTCCGCGGGCTACGATACAGAGGGAGGATGTGCATAATCAGACAGAAGATGCCAGACCCGGTGATCTGTCGTTGGATTAAACATAGAATTCAGAGAAGTTATCTGAACTCTCCCCAAAGTGCAAGTGGCTTTTGGGAGAATCAAGTACGATTCCGATGTCTTCGGTTCTTGTCAAAACTGGCATTTAACCAAGGTGCTCTGGATGATCTGTGCCTCAGTGTCTGGGCTCATGGAGGGGATTTTTGGCTGAGTTTCCACAGGAGCCGCCGTGATCAGGATCCCTGTGCCTGCTGCCCCGCCCCCCTGCTCTGTGTGTCATCCGTCTCTCCGCAGCAAGATCTACTCCAGAAAGCCTTGTGCAGCTGGAAACAGCACAGTAAGAAGAAAATAAGCAGAACAACCGCCGGGAAGGCCTCTTCCTACTGGCCTAACCACCAGAAGACATAATAAAAACAAAAATAAAACAAAGCTTGTTTCTTAGCATATTTTTCCCTTTTTCAAACTGAACATTATTATAGACATCCAAACATCTGGTTTTAACTTTTGTCATTTTTTTCCAACTCACTTTCTGTTGAAAGCATAGTAAACTGAATACTTTGAAAGACGAAAAACTTAAGCCTGACCAATGGAAATGACACATTGATTTGCTTATGTGTTTTGAATACATGTCCAAAGCAAAGGCAGAGAACATTAAATTCCGTGTTTTCACAGACTAGAACCTGGGTAACCAAGGGTCAGAAGTTTGTGCCTGAGGGGCCAGACTGATTGTCCTCAGAGCCGTGATTCAGAGTAATGGAGGAACAGAGGTGCCCTCAGGCCTTGAACCGCTTCCCTGGGGGATGGTGCCTCAGTGCTGGGCCAGCACAGTGAATTAGCACACACTGTGCGCACAGACACACACACACACGGTACACACACAGTGATAGACACACACGCGGTGTACACCCAGAGACACACATAGTAACACACACACACAATATACACCCAGAGACACACATAGTAACATACACACACACAGTATACACCCAGAGACACACACACAATGTACACACACACACACAATATACACCCAGAGACACACACACAATGTACACACACACACACAATATACACCCAAAGACACACACAATAACACACACGCAGTGTACACCCAGAGACACACACACAATGTACACACACACACACAATATACACCCAGAGGCACACATAGTAACATACACACACAATATACACCCAGAGACACACACACAATGTACACACACACACACAATATACACCCAGAGACACACATAATAACATACACACACAATATACACCCAGAGACACACACACAATGTACACACACACACAATATACACCCAGAGACACACACAATGTACACACACACACAATATACACCCAGAGACACACACACAATGTACACACACACAATATACACCCAGAGACACACACACAATGTACACACACACACAATATACACCCAAAGACACACACAATAACACACACACAGTATGCACCCAGGGACACACACACAAGGTACACACACAGTGATAGACACACACGCAGTGTACACCCAGAGACACACATAATAACATACACACACAATATACACCCAGAGACACACACACAATGTACACACACACACACAATATACACCCAGAGACACACATAATAACATACACACACAGTATGCACCCAGAGACACACACACAATGTACACACACACACACAACATACACCCAAAGACACACACAATAACACACACACAGTATGCACCCAGAGACACACACACAATGTACACACACACACACAACATACACCCAAAGACACACACAATAACACACACACAGTATGCACCCAGAGACACACAGAGATACACATAGATATAAACACATACACAGATACACACACATAGAGTCTCTATGCTCCCCAGTGCTGGGCACCAGAGGTATGCAGGTAGGCTGAGCCTTGTTCCAGGGCAGACGCAGACCCCTGCCTGCCCGGGGATGTGTGTGCGTCCCAGGGTCTCATGTGGACACCAGAGGCCACTCCTGGCTGACCTGTCGGCCTCGTTCCAAAACACAGTAACACTACTTGGTAGTTCCTTACGTCAGAAATGGGACTTCAAAAGTGATCAGTTTGTGACTTTCTTAGGGAAACTATAACTTAAAATTATACAATTAAAATCCCTTACACCGTGAAGAGTTACAGATCTTAGTTCCACAGATTATAACTTTGTGAGAGTTTGAGACTTGCTTTGACCAGCTCCTTACTTCCAGGACCTGGAATTATGTGAAAAATGACAGGTTCATTCAGTGGGCGTGGGGACCGGAGACAGGGGTCACTGCTCTCGCTGACCAGGGCCTAATAAACCGAGGTGTCTCGGGCTTGGGCAGCAGGAACAGAGATCGTAATGCAGGACGGTCCCTGCCCCTCTGAACTCGGCCCCGGCTCTCAGGATGCAGGTGCAGCCCGAGGTCACAGGTCTGGTGGGAAAGCTCCCCATCTTCTAGGCCGTGGTTTCAGGCAAGTTCTTCAAACCATCCGTGCCCCCAGGTCTCTGGAGATAGAGAGGTGGTGATCAAATAGCTCTTAGGACGGAGGGGCTGAGGGGCAGGGGTGGGGTCGAGCAAGTCTTCCTGAGGCATACATGGAAGGATGCAGGGTGGCAGCACCTAAACTCCCCCAGGATGTCAACTGTTTTGAGTGCATGTCACTGTGTCGGCGCCAAGCATTCTGTGCACGCTTGTCTCAACAAGGTGACATCACGAGGATGGAGAAGGACACAAGGGACTGACGGAGGCGGTGGGGGAGGCTTCCTAGGAAGAGCAGTGCAGACGACAGGCCCCCAGGCAGAGGCCCCCGGAGGGACGGCACGCGCGGGCGGGGGGAGGGGCGGAGTCGGTGTACAGAGCGCTGGGGACTTGGTCTCGTCCTCAAAACACCAATCGACTTACACAGACGTAGAAGAGCCAGGTGGGGCAATTCTGTCAGAGGGAACAATGTGGGCGAACATCTTGGGGTAGAAACATGCGGAAGGACAGAAAATTGTCTGATTTTTAATTGTTTTATGCATAATCTTCACTCCTATGTAATGCCCAAATAACAGTAGCGGTACCCTTGAATTCCCCGTATGAGCCTCGTGATTGTCACATTATCTTCTGTAATTCTGATTGACAACTGGACACAGGAGATACTGACTTTTCATTCTTCAGGTGAGGTAAGTAGGTGCAGAGAGGCTTAACGAGTTCTCTAACCAAGGGCAGCTCATACCTGGCTGTGTGAACGTCCCCAGATCCGATGGGCTTTCCATCTCCCCTCTGCCACAGCCTCTCTCCAGCTCTAGCCAGTGCACCTCCCCTGCTGGGGGCCTCCCTTCCACACTTGGTCACAAGTCACAGCGCATCACTTACTTGATGTGTTAATTGTTCATCTCAGATTAAATGCTGACCCTGTGACATTGGCAAGTTACCTAACCTTTAGGAGCCTTAGTCTTCTTGATGATGACATTAATCCTTACCACAGGGCTTTGGTAAGGAGTGTGTGGACACACACAGACATACATGCACACATGCGCGTGCACGTGCCGGCACAGCTACCCACTCACACACACGTGCACCCATCAATAAACATCAGGCCCATTTCCCTCCTCTTCTCTTGAACACGTAATAGGTAAAAGTAACATGAGGTTTAGTTAATTAGCAGAAAACGAAGACCCGGAAGCATCCTCTAAGGCTCCTCTGCACACAGACGTCGTCTGAATCTCTGCTGCTGGTCTCTCCCCAGGCAGTGCCAGAGCACCTGGGTCTCTGGAGGAACTTGCTGAGGAAACAGACCCAAGCCGGACACCCTCTCCCATCACAACAGGTGTTCAGACCTTCACCCCATGGATGTGGTGCCGACAGGGCAGCAGCTCACGGAAGTTGCTCCAAACGACCGGCATTTGGGAGTGGGGGGCGGGCCTGGGAATCTCTCCTCCATGCCGGTGTCAAGAGGGGCGATTCCAGGACATTGGCCCCAGATGCGACCTTGGGGGCCCCAGAGTCTCACTATGGAATTGCTTCACCCCAGAAGCGGCCGCTCTGGGCTTCCACGCAGGAGGAGCTTTGCCGGACCCTGCCAGCATGTCTAAAGCTTCGTCAGCCAGAGAGCCCCGTGGAGCTGGGGAAAGGCAGACCTCACCCTCCTAGGGGAGCCATCTTGGGCCCTCCCTAGAGACACGGGGCAATCGGTGCCCAAGTGTTTGGCTATTTTTCTATTTTCAAGAAAAACAAAGCAAAACAGAAGAAAGCCTCTCTAAGGAATGTGCAGCCTTGTTAAAGGAAAAGATGAACAGTTTCTCAGCAAGTTTGTCATTAGAAGCATTTTTATAACAACCATGTGCCCAGAGGATGAATCTGAAACAGGACCAACTTCATGGAAACCAGGCCCAAACATCTAATCCTGATGCCCATAATTCATGAATAAAGTTGTGGCTTTGAGCTGGACCTTTCCTGCCAAATCTTTGCTTATTTTCTGTCTTCAGCCAAACTACTGACAAATCATTTTTGGAACTGCTTACTTATGAGATACCAACGTAGGTGCAAGGAAAAAATGTGAGATTCCACTGAAAAGCATGATGAATCTCCAAAAAAGGAGAATGAGATACTAATGAATAGACATAGTTACTCTACGAAAATATCACATTTTACAAAGCAGAGTTAGTGATTTCAAAAAGTGACAAAGGGGACTTCCCTGGTGGTCCAGTGGTTAAGAATCCATCTTGCCATGTAGAGGATGCCGGTTCGATCCCTGGTCGGGGAACTAAGATCCCACATGCCGCGGGGCAACTGAGCCTGCGCGCCACAGCTAGAGAGAAGGCTGCATGCTCCAGAGCCTGCGTGCCACAAAAGATCCCACATGCTGCAACGAAGACCCGACGCAGCCAATGAATACAAAAAAAAAGTGGCAAAACTCCAATAATACCCATGAAGTAAGTCTCCTTCCATCAAACATTCATTGAAACAGTCCACATCCGGGACCCCAGAAAATGTTGGGCGTGTTTGTGGTATCACCTCTTATTAAAACAAGACTCCCCCACCCGATAAAATGGTGTTTGTCTGCATTCTTCTCTCGATTAAAGATAAAAAGTCAACTCGTGGAATTGTCCAGTAGTTGGCAGATACTGAAGTTTCAGCTTCACCCTTAGATACCCTCTCGTTCTGTACATCTCCTCTGTCCCCTATCTGGGTCTAACCCAAGGCTGTCTCTCCTCAAGCCCTGCCCTCACTCCTGCAGCAGTTATTTATCTGGCTTTTCCCTTAATTCATTACCTCAAGAAATATCTGTTAGTAAATATTCTGTACCAGGCACTGTTCTAAGAACTAGAAATATCCAAGTGAACAAAGAGAACAGTCCCTGCCCTCCTTGAACTGGCAAACTGGTGAAGAAGTCAAACCTGTGAATGTTAAATAGTGACAAGTGATGACAATGAATATAAATCAGTAAAGGGAATAGAACACATGGGGCGGAGGGCAATTTCAGACAGATTTATTAGGGTGGAAAGACTGTGAGAAGAGATAGGGTCAGGAATGTGATTTTAGAAATACTGAGTGAACCATGGCTCTTTGGTACCCAGGGTCAGGATCGCCAAGTGGGACCTGGGCATGTAGGTTTGGTGAGGCAGGATCTGAGGTCCTCAGCAGGAAGTGGTCAAGCCTCGGGGTCAGTGGGTCACTAAGCGAGTGGACGAAGAGACAGTGGTCTGAAGACCAGCCTGGGAAGAGACGGGGCGACCGGAGGCATGAGGCTAGGGTGAAGCAGTGGGCTGGGAGGGGCAGGTCTGAGAAGCGGGGCCAGGAGGACGAAGGACAGAGTCATTTCAAACAGGACAGATTGGTCCACTGGGTCTAACGGCGTCACTATATGTGGTGAAATAAGGACCAAAAAGTACCCGTTGAATTTGGTATCACAAGCTCCTCCATGGAAGTGGTGAGACAGCTAGGGACCAGAGGCTGAGATGCAGTGAGCAGACAAAGGTGCTGTGTCAATCCTTGGGGTTGGGGCCCCATCAGAAGTGCTTCTTCATTTATTTCTTTATTCTCCCATCTTCCAACTTGGAACAGAACAAGGTCCTGCGTTTACTGTTACTTCCTTTGAGATCTGCTTCAGACCACTTTCTCATAATCATTTTTTAAACTTTCAGTTGTATCTGTACTGGAATTTATAATATTTCATTGTCCAATTTTTTATGGGTACATTCTCACCATCTACTTTTTCTACATGGAAGCTCTCATGTACTGCGTATTTTACCAATTTTAACATTTGCTACATTTCATTTACCTAAAACATGATAATTGCTCTAGGGTTTCTTGAGGCCCAGGAGTGAAATATCAGCATTTTAAATTCCAATAACCAAGATAAAAACTCTCTTGCTCTGAGAAAGAGGGAGAAGGGGGTGGGAGAGGGGAGGGAGGAGAAGGAGATCAGAAGGGAAGAGGGTGGGAAGGGAGAGAAAGAACCCAGAACGTTGGTCCGTCCAGCTGTCACATAAACAGCAAAATGCTTCTTTCATCCAGTTAATTGAAAACACAACTGCTGTCAGGGATCAATTACCATTACATATTACTTTAAGATATATTTATTTTTACAAAGAAACTTCTCGACTCAAGAAATACAAAATCTTACCAATTTAATGTTCCAGAGAAAATCTTATTACACCAACACTGGATGATATTCAGGCACAGGAAAGCTTATCTTAAGACAGTCACTGAGAAAGTAGCCCTGCACTGCCCATCAGAACTTCTTCCATTAAAAAAATAAACCCTGTAAATTAAAGACCTATCACATGCCAAATACTCGCCAGGTAAAGGGGATATGGGCCAGATGCTGGTCCTGCCCTCAAAGAGTACAATACATTCCTAGAGTAAATATTTTGTTAATTTTCATTTACTGCAAATTTAGTCCAAAGAAAGAATGTGTTTGTCACTCAGGTAAACAGTGGGTCATCATTGCAAAATTCAGATGGAAGATGACCCATTTCTGACCCCAGCTCTTTGTGGACTTTCCCTCTACCCTTCCTCCTCTCTCTCGATGGGAGACTTCCTTGTCTTGGGTTTCATCTGACCCCTCTGGAGTTTCCTTCTCTAACCCTGTACTGGCTTCTCCTCTTTGGCTACATCGTCAATGCCACTCTGCCGAAAGGATCCATTTGTTTTCTCTGTGCTTCATCTCTGTAACTGCCCTTGGCTGACTCATCTTGTGATGAATAATGTTAAATTCCAGCTGAGACCTCTCTCCCCGGATCCGGTCCTGCCCACCAAGCATCATTACGTAACTTCATGTCATCCTCAACATCACCATCAACATCACAGCAACTTTATCACTAACATTTGTAATGTATTTTTAAGTTTTTGAATCCTGTTTAGAAACATTACTTCATTTTATCTTCCTAAAACTTCTGTGAGATAGACATTATTTCCATTTGACTCTCTCCCAGTCAGCAAATGTTTACTTTAAATTATCTATGGTACAGATGGGAAACATTAAATGCCACTATCCCTGGGGTATGAGGTGATTCACTCTAGTTGGGAAGATAAACACATAAGCAGATAGTTATAATAGTATAAAATAAGTACCAAGAGGTTTATAAGATGTGATGGGCATACAGGGAGACTGGGTCTGGCACAGCTGGTAGCAGGTTACAAAGTGAGTCCTCTGGAGCTAAGCCCCACATCTGAGTAGGAGGTGCCAGGAGTTCAGGAAACAGAGGAATGACACAAGGTGTTCTGTGCAGACAGCGAGGCGCGGTCATGGGCACAGGAGTTGGAAATGTCCAGGAGCAAGACGGCCACTTCTGTGGCCTGACGTCCAGGGAACCTAAAGTTCAGGGCACGGGTTGGACAGGGCAGCACTTGGGAATGTCCACGTGGCCAAGCCGAAAGCTGAGGCTGGGTTCAGGTGAAGGGGGCCTGTCGGACAGTTTTCAGCAATGGTTTGCCGAGGCCTTATTCATGTTCCGAGCAAAGCATCTGGTGGCTGAGCAGAGGGTGTTTTATAGGCACAAACCCCAAAGTGTGGAGTCCAGGCACAAACCCCGAAGTGTGGAGTCCAGGCAGGTGCTGTTGGAATTGGGAGACGTTGTGAGAGCTGGGCACCCGGCGGCTGACATTGAGAGGGCGAGGGAGGCCATCACTGGGTACACTTCGGGGGTCAGAGGGGAGCCAATAGCTGCAGCGCAGACCTGCTGAGAGGAGACCAGGTCAAGGACGAGTCCCGCGTTCCCGTCTGAGTGAAGGGGAAGGACTGAGGAAAGTGCTGTGTGTCCACTCAGGTGAGAGCTCAGGAGCCCGAGAGCCCCTTGTGTGGTGAGGACCGGTGCGGGGAGTGGTCCTCAGTACTGCTGGGGAAGTGGCAGCCTCAGGTGAAACCAAGAATCAGGTCAGGAACGAGCGTAATGAGACCACAGAAGTGGAGACGGGCATAAAAGTGTCATCTCAGCAAAAGAAATGGTCTGAGCAGAGGTGAAGGGCAAGAAATCCACCGAATATTTGGGGGCTAATAAGGAGGTTTAGTTGGACCAGAATAACACCTGATTAAAAGGAGTTTTAAGGTAAAACATAAAGAATAAATTAAATGGGACTTGAATAGACTTTACTTTGTAGGAAGAGGAAATCAGTTTTTAGGAAAATGAGTTACTTGCTCAAATTAGCATTTTAGAAAAAAAAACACCCTGTACCTATAGAAAATATATTTCAGAAGTGGAAAGAGGAGAGGCCAGAGCCCTATAACAAGGCTAAGAAAGGGTGTGAGAGGTACAGTTATATGGGGTACGCCACTGCAAAGTCAAGGAATTAACTCAGACCCCAGGTCCCCATCCCTCTCTTCCTGATATGAGGTGAGTAGGTGTGATTAGTTCTCTTATGTCTATATTTGCAGAGGCTTAGCACAATTATAGTCATTCAACACATGTTCAATCAACATTCATTCACCAAATACAGACTGAATGTCTGCTAAATGTATAACGTTATGCTAGTTCCTTCTGACCAGCTTAGCTACTGTGCCACACAAAGCAAATAAACAATAGCCCCAGCTCATGAAGCAACAAGAACCCCAATGTAACCTACTAGAATATTACCTGCACATCAAAAAGAATCTAGCAAGGTGAGTACAGTCCCTAATGACTGTAAGTAAAATAGGAAAGTTTTTCCAGCGCACAAATATTTGCGGTGAATTTTGGAAGGATTTGTGGAGGTGGATGGCTGTGATGGGTGCAGATGTACAAGGTGCAGAGAGGGCTTGGGACGAGAATGAAGAAACAGCCTAAAAACCTGATAACTCACGCCCTGTGTGAGAGGGGGAGGCCTGACGGTGAGGTGAAGCACAGCTTGACGTGTGAATGGGACCAATTACCCCACACCTTCCACCCACGGAGGAGGCCAACACCCACCCTCCGCCTGCTGCTCCCGCCCCCCACCCCGGCCTGGAATTCGCCCCCTTGTGCTGCTTTTGTCTCTCCCCACCAGGAACTAAGCCACACAGACCTGATCTCTTCCTTTAACACCTAGGATGATGCCTGACCACTTTAGATACTCGATCAACGTTGGGAGAATAAATGAGGAAACAACGAGGAGTTCTTAGAGTAGAAGCAAAGCCTGAAACCACGTGCTCTGCACGGTAGGGGCTCGGGGCAGAGGTCACACCTGAGAGACGGCTGTTCGCTTGGCCTGAACCTTGGTCCAGAACCGTGCCCCTCACTTTGGGTCTGTCCTCGGGCTGACCAAGGATGCACCTGCAGAACTTGCAGATGTGTTTGTTGAACCATTATGATGAGCTTGGAACTCCCGTGGATAATGAGAGAATGGAGACCGGCAATATTCTGTTTCCCAATAAAAGGCGGTTTCTTGGTCAAGAATGTGGTTCTAGAAGGATTGCTGACAGGCATTTAGCAGGACGGAGCTTGGACCCTCCCGAGTTCACTGGAGCAGTTAGGCCTTGTGGGCTGCGGAGAGCAAAACAGAGGGAGGAGCCTTTCATCTGGGGTCCCCGTCTCTCTCTACATTACTGGCTTTGTACCCCGAGAAAGTCACCTGGTTGATCACTAATGTTAGCATCTGCCTGACAGGATGCTTTTAGACATCAAATGCATTACAAAGGGAAACAAATTGTATAAATTTCCACTGTCATTATTGTCATACAGCAAAGTCAGAACAAATGTGTCTCCATTTATATTTACATTAATGGGCCTCCTGGTCTCATGGAGCAGGGAAAAGATGCAGATGTGGCATCTGTAGGTAGCGAGATAGATAAAGACAGAGATGTTTCCTCGGGGATCCTAACAGTGTTTCCCTGAGAGAAGTACAGTGTAGCTCTCAAGGGTGGACCCTGGACCAAGCTCTCTGGGCTCAAGCTCGAGCCCACGCTGGTTGGGGCACTCTGCCATGGCGTTGGCCTCCTTGGGCTTCAGTTTCCTCCACTACAAAACAGAGGTGAGAAAGGTACCTACCTCATGGT